>NC_135885.1:96718772-98017938 GCF_964194155.1 Cetorhinus maximus
GCTGCCGCAAAGGCGCAATGGGGAAGGGTCGCTGTCTAAGACCTTTCTACCACAGCGCACCGAGAGACTGGGAACTGTTTAGAGCCCCTCGGGCTGTACAGATCAAAATGAAAGGCTGTAAATGATTGTAATATTGTTTGTACTGATGCACCTGGTGATACATTTTGTAAAAGTTTAACCTGGATTGTACCCTTGTAATGTTGTTTTTGAAATGGTTTTGAATGTGATTGAAGATTTTTTATGAATAAAGTATATTTTTACAATAAAAAAAAAAAAAATTCTGGGAGTGTCAGGGCTAAGATCAAGTGTAGTGTTGCAGGGGCGACACCATGGTCCTGCCATGGCAAGGTCGGGATGGAAGGGCGAAAACCAATCGCAATCCGAATTCATACCGTGGGTTACCTATCACCGTCCGAGTCACAGTGAACCACAGCGACGAAGGAGGATCACCTATGGATCGGGGCTTCTTCACCAGGAGGATCCTGTTGAAGGCGTGCGGCTTCCAAGCTACAGAGATCTTCACCCTGCACGACTCCCGCAAAGGTGGTTATTTTGACGTGACGTTCAAGCAAGTGGCAGACTGCGTCCGGCTCCTGAGGGTGTTCGAGGAGAAGAGAGACCTGCCGGAGATGAAGATCCTGACGGCGGAGCCGCACTTTTCTCTGCCGTTGCAACGGGAACGTGAGGTGATGGTGCATGTGTACAACCCCTTCGTCCCTGTCGCCGATGTGGTCACCTTCCTCACCAGGTACTTCGATAAGGTGGGGAGCGGCACTGAGATTCGAGACGACTTGGGGATCTGGACAGGCAAACGCCTGTTTAAGGTCACGCTAAAGACCGATGGTAAGGGAGCCATTTTCCACCCTCCTTCCAGTTTCGCTATCGGGGGAAACCGTGGCTACCTGGTCTACGCTGGGCAACCCAAGCATTGTCGCTCATGCGGCAAGGCTGGTCATGTGGCGGCCAACTGCAGCGCCTCCCTCTGCAAGATCTGCAAACAGGAAGGGCACCAGACAAAAGACTGCAAACAGGCCAAGTGCTGCAACCTGTGTGGCGAGGCAAGTCACCTCTACAGGACCTGCCCCAAACGCTGCCGTACTTACGCACAGGCAGCCAAAGCCGACCACGGGGAAGCAGAAGAAATGTTCCGTGTCACTCCAACCACCAAGGCCCCCAGGGAGCTCAACGGGACAAAGGAGGACACAGAGAGAGACAAGGTGGAGAAAGAGATTGAGGCAACAGAGAGCCAATCAACAGCACTACCCCCTGAACCTTCCAGTCCTCAGGACAGCGAATCAATGGAGGAGGAGGCAGCAGTGGAAAAGCAGCAGGGGGAGTGGCGGACGGTGAAGAACAAGAAAAGTAAGAGGGAGCGAAGAAGAAGCAAAGGCGTTTCCCAGAGAAGCGGCAAGAGGCGTCTCCCATCTGACACGGATGACAAGGGCAGCAGCTCTGCGGATGAGGAAGTGCCAGAGCGGCACCGACAGAAGAGGCGGCAAAGCTCCAGGGCGTTGGAGGACGAGACACCCGAGCTCCAGAAAATTGGAGACAACAAGGAGACCAGCGCACCCCAACTTGGCCTGCAACCTGAGGAGGCCAGTGCACCACAGCCCCTGGAATCTGGGAGCAGTGAGGCAATCATCGCACCCCAGCTCCAGGAAGCCGGGAACAGCAACCCCCCAGAGGGGGTGAGTTTTGGAGAAGCTTCTCCAGCAAAGGTCATCTCAAAATCCGCTCACTACGTGAACCTCCAGATGCCACTGGAGCAGAACACGGCCAAGGAGATCTACCTCAGCCCATCCAAAGTGAAGGAATTTGAGCTCACTACGGGTATGAAGGAGCAGACTAAAGGTCTGGGACTCTCAGAGACAGTGGGTTTGGTAGGAGAATAAATGCTTTAATATGGGTTTAAAGATTGTATCCATAAATGTGCGTAGCATTAAATCTACTACGCGATGTGTTGCGACCTTGGACTACCTAGCCAAGGTCAAAGCTGACCTGTTGTTTCTGCAGGAGTGTGCGATACCGCACCTCAGCTCCTACAGGCAATGGTCACGATGGTGGTCCCACGGGCCATCGATCTGGTCGGGCGGAAACGACTCTCGTTCCTCCGGCCTGGGTATTCTGCTGCGGGGAGGCAACTTCACCGTCTCCGAGGTCAAGGAGGTGGTGGGCGGGCGACTCCTGGTAGCAGACGTAATGTACAAGAACGCTCCACTCCGGTTAATAAACGTGTACGGCCCGGCACAAGGGGCTGAGCGGCTGGAGGTTTTTCAGCAGCTCCCACTGCTGCTGGCGACCTCCAGGCCGGTCATTCTGGGCGGGGACTTCAACTGCATCATCGATGCGGCTGGACGATTCAGCAGGGCCGGAAGCAGATTGGACGCTACGTCCAGATCCCTGATGGAAACAGTTAAGGATGCCAAGCTGCACGACGTCTTCAGCAACCCTGCAGACGGAGCGCAGCGTAGATACACCTGGTCGCGGCCAGACGGGTCCATTCGTTCCAGGATAGACTTCCTGTTTGTGTCCCGTGCATTCACAGTCAGATCCACCGACGTCAAGCCGGTGTTCTTCTCTGACCACTGCCTCCTACTGGCGGACTGCCACTTGGAGGAAGACCTGAGGGTGGGCAGGGGGGCATGGAAGCTAAATGTGCAACTGCTGACCCCAGAGAACATTGAGGAGCTCAAGAGGGATTACAAAGGTTGGAGAACCGTGAAACCCCTCTTTGAGTCCCTGACACACTGGTGGGAAGTGATCAAGGGAAGCATCAAGAGGTTTTTCATCCTCAAAGGCACCCAGAAAGCTAGAAAGGAACAGAGGGAAATGTCCCGACTCCAGGAAAAGATGCAGAATCTGCTCCGGCTGCAGTCGATGGGGGTCGATGTCAAGGAGGAGCTCCAAGAGGTGAAGGGCCAGCAAGCCTCGCACTTTGCCTCGGAGGCCTCCAAGATCATCTTCCGTTCCAGAGTCCGCTCCGTGGAGCAGGATGAGACGTGCTCACGTTTCTTCTTCCAAAAGGTACACAGAGAGCGCTCTGTGATCAGCAGCCTGAAGGAAGAAGACGGCTCAGTAAAGTCATCACGGTCCGACATTCTGAGGATCAGCAAATCCTTTTATGCCGGACTGTATGACGTGAAGCCCACGGACAGCACGGCCTCCCAGTCCTTCCTGTCCTCTATCACGGAGGTCCTAGACCACAGTACGCGGGAGAGCCTAGACAAACCGCTAACTCCTGACGAACTGACTAAGGCCCTCGAGTCCTTCGAGAAGAGTAAAACCCCCGGAAGCGACGGCCTGCCGGCGGAGTTGTATTCGGCTCTGTGGGACTTGATCGGCCCAGACCTGCTAGAAGTGTACGAGAGTATGCTCCTGGCCGGCAGCATGTCAGAATCCATGAGGAAAGGCATCATCACCCTCATCTACAAGCACAAGGGGGAAAGGGAGGAAATTAGAAATTGGCGACCCATTTCACTGTTGAATATGGACTATAAGATTCTGTCCAAGGTCATCGCCAACCGGGTCAAATCCGCTCTGGAATTGGTGATTCACCCTGACCAGACCTGCTCTGTGCCAGGCAGGAAGATCTCTGACAGCCTGGCGCTGCTCAGGGATACGATTGCCTATGTACAGGACAGGGGTGTGGATACCTGCCTCATCAGCTTGGATCAGGAGAAGGCCTTTGACAGAATATCGCACACCTACATGGGGGATGTGCTCTCCAAAATGGGCTTTGGGGAGGGAATTCGAAATTGGATCCAACTGCTCTACACTAACATCAGTAGCGCAGTCTCAATCAATGGGTGGGAAACAGATAGCTTTCCGATTAAATCTGGAGTCAGGCAGGGCTGTCCTCTCTCGCCTGTCCTTTTTGTGTGCTGCATAGAACCCTTTGCCGAGTCCATCAGGAAGGATCCAGGCATAAGAGGAGTGACGATCCCAGGCAGTGGAGGCACTCAGGTAAAAGCCTCCCTGTACATGGACGACGTCGCCGTCTTCTGCTCGGATCCGCTGTCGGTGCGCAGACTGATGCACGTCTGCGACCAGTTCGAACTGGCCTCGGGAGCCAAGGTAAATCGTGGGAAGAGCGAGGCCATGTTCTTTGGGAACTGGGCTGACCGATCCTTTGTCCCCTTCACTGTCAGGGCTGACGGCCTGAAGGTGCTGGGGATATGGTTCGGAGGGACCGGGGCATGCGTTAGAAACTGGAAGGAGCGAGTGGCTATGGTGAAAAGGAAACTGGGCATGTGGGAGCGACGCTCCCTCTCCATTGCGGGTAAGAACCTGGTCATCAGGTGTGAGGTACTCTCGCTGTTGCTGTACGTGGCGCAGGTCTGGCCCATTCCACACTCCTGCGCGATGGCGATCACTCGAGCCATCTTCCGCTTTATCTGGAGGTCGAAAATGGATCGTGTCTGCAGGGACGCGATGTACAAGCCTCTAGATAAAGGGGGAAAAAACGTGCCCAACATCGCCCTCATACTGATGGCCACCTTTGTGTGTGGCTGCATCAAGCGGTGCGTAGACCCTCAGTACGCAAACACCAAGTGTCACTACGTGCTGAGGTTCTACCTGTCCCCGGTGTTGCGAAGGATGGGTCTGGCCACGCTGCCGCGGAACGCTCCAAGTAGTTGGACCGTGCCGTACCACCTGTCCCTGGTGGAAAAATTTATGCAGAAAAACACCTTTGACCACAAGTCCATCAGGCAGTGGTCAGCACGTAACGTCCTAGAGGCCCTGAGGGATAAGGAGAGGGTGGACCCTGTGGGATGGTTCCCCGAGCAGACTGTCAAAGTCATTTGGCAGAATGCCTCATCGCCAGAACTTTCCAACAGGCACCAAGACGTAGCTTGGCTGGTGGTGAGAAAGGCCCTCCCCGTCAGATCCTTCCTACACGCCAGGAGTCTCACCCCCTCTGCACGATGCCCTCGAGGTGGCTGTGGTGGGGAAGAGACCGTTGTTCACCTCCTTGTGGATTGTGCCTTTGCAAAGAAAGTCTGGAGAGAGATGCAGTGGTTGCTGTCGAGGTTCATCCCGAGCAGTTCTGTGACACAGGACTCTGTGCTCTACGGGCTGTTCCCAGGGACACACACCGAGACAAACATCAACTGCAGCTGGAGGATCATCAACTCGGTGAAAGAGGCGCTTTGGTCTGCCCGAAACTTGTTGGTCTTCCAGCACAAAGAGTTGTCCCCGACCGATTGTTGCGGACTGGCACAATCCAAAGTCCAGGACTACGTGCTGAGGGACGCACTAAAGCTTGGGGCAGCTGCCGCAAAGGCGCAATGGGGAAGGGTCGCTGTCTAAGACCTTTCTACCACAGCGCACCGAGAGACTGGGAACTGTTTAGAGCCCCTCGGGCTGTACAGATCAAAATGAAAGGCTGTAAATGACTGTAATATTGTTTGTACTGATGCACCTGGTGATACATTTTGTAAAAGTTTAACCTGGATTGTACCCTTGTAATGTTGTTTTTGAAATGGTTTGGAATGTGATTGAAGATTTTTATGAATAAAGTATATTTTTACAAAAAAAAAAAAAAAATTCTGGGAGTGTCAGGATAGACTTCCTGTTTGTGTCCCGTGCATTCACAGTCAGATCCACCGACGTCAAGCCGGTGTTCTTCTCTGACCACTGCCTCCTACTGGCGGACTGCCACTTGGAGGAAGACCTGAGGGTGGGCAGGGGGGCATGGAAGCTAAATGTGCAACTGCTGACCCCAGAGAACATTGAGGAGCTCAAGAGGGATTACAAAGGTTGGAGAACCGTGAAACCCCTCTTTGAGTCCCTGACACACTGGTGGGAAGTGATCAAGGGAAGCATCAAGAAGTTTTTCATCCGCAAAGGCACCCAGAAAGCTAGAAAGGAACAGAGGGAAATGTCCCGACTCCAGGAAAAGATGCAGAATCTGCTCCGGCTGCAGTCGATGGGGGTGGATGTCAAGGAGGAGCTCCAAGAGGTGAAGGGCCAGCAAGCCTCGCACTTTGCCTCGGAGGCCTCCAAGATCATCTTCCGTTCCAGAGTCCGCTCCGTGGAGCAGGATGAGACATGCTCACGTTTCTTCTTCCAAAAGGTACACAGAGAGCGCTCTGTGATCAGCAGCCTGAAGGAAGAAGACGGCTCAGTAAAGTCATCACGGTCCGACATTCTGAGGATCAGCAAATCCTTTTATGCCGGTCTGTATGACGTGAAGCCCACGGACAGCACGGCCTCCCAGTCCTTCCTGTCCTCTATCACGGAGGTCTTAGACCACAGTACGCGGGAGAGCCTAGACAAACCGCTAACTCCTGACGAACTGACTAAGGCCCTCGAGTCCTTCGAGAAGAGTAAAACCCCCGGAAGCGACGGCCTGCCGGCGGAGTTGTATTCGGCTCTGTGGGACTTGATCGGCCCAGACCTGCTAGAAGTGTACGAGAGTATGCTCCTGGCCGGCAGCATGTCAGAATCCATGAGGAAAGGCATCATCACCCTCATCTACAAGCACAAGGGGGAAAGGGAGGAAATTAGAAATTGGCGACCCATTTCACTGTTGAATGTGGACTATAAGATTCTGTCCAAGGTCATCGCCAACCGGGTCAAATCCGCTCTGGAATTGGTGATTCACCCTGACCAGACCTGCTCTGTGCCAGGCAGGAAGATCTCTGACAGCCTGGCGCTGCTCAGGGATACGATTGCCTATGTACAGGACAGGGGTGTGGATACCTGCCTCATCAGCTTGGATCAGGAGAAGGCCTTTGACAGAATATCGCACACCTACATGGGGGATGTGCTCTCCAAAATGGGCTTTGGGGAGGGAATTCGAAATTGGATCCAACTGCTCTACACTAACATCAGTAGCGCAGTCTCAATCAATGGGTGGGAAACAGATAGCTTTCCGATTAAATCTGGAGTCAGGCAGGGCTGCCCTCTCTCGCCTGTCCTTTTTGTGTGCTGCATAGAACCCTTTGCCGAGTCCATCAGGAAGGATCCGGGCATAAGAGGAGTGACGATCCCAGGCAGTGGAGGCACTCAGGTAAAAGCCTCCCTGTACATGGACGACGTCGCCGTCTTCTGCTCGGATCCGCTGTCGGTGCGCAGACTGATGCACGTCTGCGACCAGTTCGAACTGGCCTCGGGAGCCAAGGTAAATCGCGGGAAGAGCGAGGCCATGTTCTTTGGGAACTGGGCTGACCGATCCTTTGTCCCCTTCACTGTCAGGGCTGACGGCCTGAAGGTGCTGGGGATATGGTTCGGAGGGACCGGGGCATGCGTTAGAAACTGGAAGGAGCGAGTGGCTATGGTGAAAAGGAAACTGGGCATGTGGGAGCGACGCTCCCTCTCCATTGCGGGTAAGAACCTGGTCATCAGGTGTGAGGTACTCTCGCTGTTGCTGTACGTGGCGCAGGTCTGGCCCATTCCACACTCCTGCGCGATGGCGATCACTCGAGCCATCTTCCGCTTTATCTGGAGGTCGAAAATGGATCGTGTCTGCAGGGACGCGATGTACAAGCCTCTAGATAAAGGGGGAAAAAACGTGCCCAACATCGCCCTCATACCGATGGCCACCTTTGTGTGTGGCTGCATCAAGCGGTGCGTAGACCCTCAGTACGCAAACACCAAGTGTCACTACGTGCTGAGGTTCTACCTGTCCCCGGTGTTGCGAAGGATGGGTCTGGCCACGCTGCCGCGGAACGCTCCAAGTAGTTGGACCGTGCCGTACCACCTGTCCCTGGTGGAAAAATTTATGCAGAAAAACACCTTTGACCACAAGTCCATCAGGCAGTGGTCAGCACGTAACGTCCTAGAGGCCCTGAGGGATAAGGAGAGGGTGGACCCTGTGGGATGGTTCCCCGAGCAGACTGTCAAAGTCATTTGGCAGAATGCCTCATCGCCAGAACTTTCCAACAAGCACCAAGACGTAGCTTGGCTGGTGGTGAGAAAGGCCCTCCCCGTCAGATCCTTCCTACACGCCAGGAGTCTCACCCCCTCTGCACGATGCCCTCGAGGTGGCTGTGGTGGGGAAGAGACCGTTGTTCACCTCCTTGTGGATTGTGCCTTTGCAAAGAAAGTCTGGAGAGAGATGCAGTGGTTGCTGTCGAGGTTCATCCCGAGCAGTTCTGTGACACAGGACTCTGTGCTCTACGGGCTGTTCCCAGGGACACACACCGAGACAAACATCGACTGCAGCTGGAGGATCATCAACTCGGTGAAAGACGCGCTTTGGTCTGCCCGAAACTTGTTGGTCTTCCAGCACAAAGAGTTGTCCCCGACCAATTGTTGCGGACTGGCACAATCCAAAGTCCAGGACTACGTGCTGAGGGACGCACTAAAGCTTGGGGCAGCTGCCGCAAAGGCGCAATGGGGAAGGGTCGCTGTCTAAGACCTTTCTACCACAGCGCACCGAGAGACTGGGAACTGTTTAGAGCCCCTCGGGCTGTACAGATCAAAATGAAAGGCTGTAAATGATTGTAATATTGTTTGTACTGATGCACCTGGTGATACATTTTGTAAAAGTTTAACCTGGATTGTACCCTTGTAATGTTGTTTTTGAAATGGTTTTGAATGTGATTGAAGATTTTTTATGAATAAAGTATATTTTTACAATAAAAAAAAAAAAAAAAATTCTGGGAGTGTCAGCTGTGGCTCAGTTCATAGCACCCTCGCCTTTGAATCAGAGGGTTGTGGGTTCATGTCCCACTCCCGGAAACCAAGAACTGTGATTGTACTCGAAAAGAGTTGCAATCTGTGACTGTTGGTAACTCGAACGAGTTTCCTACAGGTAGGAAGTAGATGATAGATTCTGGGAGCACAATCCAAAGTCCAGGACTACGTGCTGAGGGACTCACTAAAGCTTGGGGCAGCTGCCGCAAAGGCGCAATGGGGAAGGGTCGCTGTCTAAGACCTTTCTACCACAGCGCACCGAGAGACTGGGAACTGTTTAGAGCCCCTCGGGCTGTACAGATCAAAATGAAAGGCTGTAAATGATTGTAATATTGTTTGTACTGATGCACCTGGTGATACATTTTGTAAAAGTTTAACCTGGATTGTACCCTTGTAATGTTGTTTTTGAAATGGTTTGGAATGTGATTGAAGATATTTTATGAATAAAGTATATTTTTACAAAAAAAAACAAAAAATTCTGGGAGAAGTCATCGCAGCCACCATGACTCAGGAGGGAATTGAGGAGGACCCACTGTCAAAGAACAGGGATTATCAGGAACTAGGAACTAAATTAAAGAACAGGTCCTCAAGGGTTATAATCTCCGGATTACTACTCCAAGAAGTATGACTAATGGGAAACAAAGCAGCTGGTTAGCATGTTGGGGGGGGGGTGGATTCAACTTCATGGAAAATTATGAAAAAACTGAAAAGAAAGGAGAGCCCAGGAGAGGCTATTAAAGTCTCCAGAACACAAAATAGGACAGAGTGTTTGGAAAGAGCTAGGAATCTAACTTCAAGCACATCAGATAAAGAGACGACAGTGAGAAAGGGGACAGGAAATAGAGGACTGAAGGTGTTGTATCTGAATGCATGCAGTATACGAAATAAGGTAAATGAGCTTGTGACGCAGATTGAAATTGGCAGGTATGATGTGGTGGGCATTACGGAGACATGGCTGCAAGGGGATCAGGACTGGGAGCTAAATATCCAAGGATATACATCCTATTGAAAAGATAGGCAGGTTGGCAGAGGGGATGGGATTGCTTTGTTAGTAAGAAATGAAATTAAATCGATAGCAAGAAATGATGTAGGGTCAGATGATGTAGAATCTGTGTGGGTAGAGTTGAGGAACCGCAAAGGTAAAAAAACCATAATGGGAGTTATGTACAGGCCTCCTGACAGTAGTCAGGATGTGGGGCACTAGATACACCAGGAGATAGAAAAGGTGTGTAAGAAAGGCAAGGTTACAGTGATCATGGGGGATTTCAATATGCAAGTAAACTAGGAAAATCAGGTTGGTAGTGGATCCCAAGAAAAGGAATTTGTGGAATGTCTACAAGATGGCTTTTTGGAGCAGCTTGTGGTGGAGCCCACTAGGGAACAGGCAATTCTAGATTTAGTGATGTGTAAGGAGGCAGATTTGATAAGGGAGCTTAAGGTGAAGGAACCCTTAGGAGGAAGGGACCATAATATGATAGAATTTACCCTGCAATTTGAGAGGAAAAAGCTGGAATCAGATGTAACGGTATTACAGTTGAATAAAGGCAACTACAGAGGCATGAGGGAGGAGCTGGCCAGAATTGACTGGGAGATGAGCCTAGTAGGAAAGACAGTGGAACAGCAATGGCAGGAGTTTCTGGGAGTAATTTGGGAGACACAGCAAAAATTCATCCCTCGGAAGAAGAAGCATACTAAAGTGAGGACGAGGCAACCATGGCTGACAAGGGAAGTCAGGGAAAACATAAAAGCTAAAGAGAAAGCATACAATGCGGCGAAGAGCAGTGGGAAACCAGGGGATTGGGAAGCCTACAAAGACCAACAGAGGACAACTAAAAAAGAAATAAGGAGGGAGAAGATTAAATATGAGGGTAAACTAGCCAGTAATATAAAAGAAGATTGCAAGAGTTTTTTAGATATATAAAGGGTAAGAGTGAGGCAAAAGTGGACAATGGGCCGTTGGAAAATGACGCTGGAGAAGTAGTAGTGGGGAACAAAGAAATGGCAGAGGAACTGAATAGGTACTTTGCGTCAGTCTTCACAGTGGAAGACACGAGTAACATCCCCAAAGTTCAAGAGAGTCGGGAGGCAGAGGTGAGTATGATGGCCATTATCAAGGAGAAGGTGCTAGGAAAACTGAAAGGTCTGAAGGTGGATAAATCACCTGGACCAGATGGATTACACCCCAGAGTTCTGAAGGAGATTGCTGAAGAGATAGTGGAGGCGTTAGTGGCGATCTTTCAGGAATCACTGGAGTCAGGGAGGGTCCCAGAGGACTGGAAAATCACTAACGTAACCCCCCTGTTTAAGATGGGAGTGAGGCAAAAGTCGGGAAATTACAGGCCAATTAGCCTGACCTCGGTTGTTGGTAAGATTTTAGAGTCCATTATTAAGGGTGAGATTTCAGAATACTTGGAGGTGCATGGTAAAATCGGGCAAAGTCAGCATGGTTTCATCAAGGGGAGGTCATGCCTGACAAATCTGTTAGAATTCTTTGAGGAGGTAACGAGTAGGTTAGACAAAGGAGAGCCAATGGATGTTATCTACTTGGACTTCCAGAAGGCCTTTGACAAGGTGACACACAGGAGGCTGCTCAGTAAGATAAGAACGCATGGTGTCAGAGGCAAGGTACTAGCATGGATAGAAGATTGGCTGTCTGGCAGGAGGCAGAGAGTGGGGATAAGGGGGTCCTTCTCAGGATGGCGGCCAGTGACTAGTGGAGTTCCACAGGGGTCAGTGTTGGGACCACAACTTTTCACTTTATACATTAATGATCTAGATGAAGGAACTGAGGGCATCCTGGCTAAGTTTGCAGATGATACAAAGATAGGTGGAGGGACAAGTAGTATTGAGGAGGCGGGGAGGCTGCAGAAGGATTTGGACAGGTTAGGAGAATGGGCAAAGAAGTGGCAGATGGAATACAACGTGGGGAAGTGTGAGGTCATGCACTTTGGTGGGAAGAATAGAGGCATAGACTGCTTTCTAAATGGGGAGAGAATTCAGAAATCTGGAGTGCAAAGGGACTTGGGAGTCCTAGTCCAGGATTCTCTTAAGGTTGACTTGCAGGTTGAGTCGGTAGTTAGGAAGGCAAATGCAATGTTGGCATTTATTTTGAGAGGACTAGAATATAAAAGCAGAGATGTGCTGCTGAGGCTTTATAAGGCTCTGGTCAGACCACATTTAGAATATTGTGAGCAATTTTGGGCCCCGTATTTCAGGGAGGATGTTCTGGGCCTGGAGAAGGTCTAGAGGAGGTTCACGAGAACGATCCCAGGAATGAAAGGCTTAATATATGAGGAACGTTTGAGGACTCTGGGTCTATACTCGATGGAGTTTAGAAGGATGAGGGGGGATCTGATTGAAACTTACACAATACTGAAAGGCCAGGATAGAGTGGACGTGGGGAAGATGTTTCCATTAGTAGGAGAGACTAGGACCCGAGGGCACAGCCTCAGAGTAAAGGGACGACCTTTTAGAACAGAGATGAGGAGCAACTTCTTTAGCCAGAGTGGTGAATCTATGGAATTCATTGCCACAGAAGGCTGTGGAGGCCAGGTCATTGAGTGCATTTAAGACCGAGATAGATAGGTTCTTGATTGGTAAGGGGATCAAATGTTATGGGGAGAAGGCGGGAGAATGGAGTTGAGAAACTTATCAGCCATGATTGAATGGCAAAGCAGACTCGATGGGCCAAATGGCCTAATTTCTGCTCCTATGTCTTATGGTCTTATGGATCAGTGTTGGGCCCTCAACTGTTTACAATCTATATCAATGACTTGGATGAAGGGACCAAATGTAAGGAAGCTAAATTTCCTGCTGACATGAAGATAGGTGGGAAAACAAATTGTGAAAAGGACATAAGAAGTCTGCAACGAGATTTAGATAGGTTAAGTAAGTGGGCAAAAATTTGACAAATGGAGTATAATGTGGAAAATGTGAATTTGTCCACTTTGGCAGGAAGAATAGAAAAGCAGTATAGTATTTAAATTGAGAGAGATTTCAGAACTCTTGTGGTACAGATTAGGTAATTCCAATTTGGTCTGTGATCAGGGAAAGGAGGATGTGACTGCAGGTGAGGCAGGTATGGGGACCCGGGGGTAGCATTCGAGGAGCCTCGGCCCCTGCAATTATCCAACAGTTACATGGTTCTTGCAAGCTGCCTGGAGGAAAGCAGGGACAGCAAGGAGGATGAGCAAACTGACCATGGCACAATGATACAGGCAGACATTCAAGTGGAGAGAGGAAATAGGATTGTAGTAGTGGTAGTGGACAGTATAAGTAGCTGGATAGATACTGTTCTCTGCAGCCATGAGCATGAGTATGAAGAATGTGTTGCCTGCCCGGTGCCAGGGTTAAGTACATCTCCTCAGGGCTGGAGAGGAACTTGGAGTGGGAGGGGAGGGATCCAGTTGTCGTCGTCCACGTTGGTACCAACGACATTGATAGGACTAGAAAGGAGGTTCTGCTGAAAGAATTTGAACATTTAAGAGCTAAATTAAAAAGCAGAACCTCCAAGGTAATAACCTTGGGATTACTACCTGAGCCACGGGCAAACTGGCATAGGGTAAATAAAGTCAATGAGTTAAATGCATGGCTCAAAGATAGGTGTGGGAGGAATGGGTTTCAGTTCATGGGGTACTAGCATCAGTTCTGGGATAGAAGGGAGCTGCTCCAGTAGGACGGGCTTCACTTGAACCTTGCTTGGACCAGTGTCCTGGCGAATCAAATAACTAGGATTGTAGAAAGGGCTTTAAACTAAATGGAGGGGTAGGGTTCTGGAGAGGGGATAGATAGGCTAACAAAGCAAAGGGATATGGCAGCATTGCAGGGCAGCTATTTAGGTAATGATACCCAGAGTGTGAATGGAAGGGACGGAGTGTACAAACTTGAAAAAGCAGCAAATAGAGTCAAAGTGGGGGTAAAATAGTAAAAAGGCTAAATTAATGGTTCTTTATTTAAATGCACGTGGTATTCAGAACAAAATAATTGAATTCACAGCACAAATAGAGGTTGATGGGTGTAACCTTAAAGCCATTACGGAGACATGGATACAAGGAGATCAAAACTGGGAGCTAAATATTCAGGGTTATGTGACTTTTTGAAATCACAGGCAGGAAGGAAAGGGTGGTGGGATAGCTTTGTTAGTATGAGATGGAATAAGTACGATAACGAGAAATCATCTTGGATCGGAAGATGTAGTATCCATATGGTGGAGGTAAAAAATATCAAGGGGAAGACAACTCTAGTGGGAGTAGTCTATAGGCTCCCTAACAGTAGCTATGCTGTAGGACAGAGAATAAATCAGGAGATAATGAGGGCATGTGAAAAATGCAGTACATTTATCATGGGTGACTTTAATCTTCATGTAGATTGGGAAAATTAAATTGGCTGAGGTAGTCATGAGCAAGAATTCATAGAGTGTCATTCAGGGCAGTGTTCTGGGACAATATGTTGTGGATCCAACCAGGGATCAAGCTATTTTGGATCTGATAATGTGTATTAAGGCAGGTTTAATAAATGATCTCAGAGTAAAATATCCCCTAAGAAACAGTGACCATAACATGGTAGAATTTAGCATTCCAAAAATACTAAAGAATCAAGGGGCAAAAAGCGGAGAGGAAATAAATACAATAACTTTCACTAGAGAAAAAACACTAGGAAAACTAATGGGGCTAAAGGCCGATACATCCCCTGGACCTGATGGGCTGCATCGTAGTATATTAAAGGAAATAGCTACACTTCCAGTAAGTATAGAAGATTACTACCAGTGGATGCACTAGTAGTAATCTTCCAAGAATCCTTAGTTTCTGGAAAAGTCCCAGAGGATTGGAAAACTGCCAATGTAATACCTTATTCAAAAAGGGAGGGAGACAAATAAACAGGTAACTATAGGCCAGTTAGCTTAACATCCATCATTGGGAAAATGTTAGAGTCTATTATAAAGGATGTAATAGGATAGCATTTGGAAATGCATAATATAATCAAGTGGAGTCAGCATGGCTTAGCGAAGGGGAAATCATGCCTGACAAATTTATTAGAATTATTTGAGGAGGTAACAAGCAGGATAGATAAAATAGAGCCATTAGATGTTATATATTTGGATTTCCAAAAGGCTTTCGATAAGGTACCGCACAAAAGGCTATTTAATAAGGCAACAGCCCATGGTGTTAGAGGTAGTATATTAGCATGGATAGAGGATTGGCTAACGAATAGAAGACGGAGAGTTGGGATAAGGGAGGCATTTTCAGGATGGCAACATGTAACTAGTGGAGTGTTACAGGGATCAGTGCTGGGGCCACAATTATTTACAATATATATATTAATGACTTAGATGAGAGAAGTGAATGTACTATCAAAAAGTTTGCAGATGACACAAAGATAGGTGGGAAGGCAAGTGGTGAGGATGACACAAAGAGTCTACAGAGGGATATAGCCAGGTTAAGTGAGTGGGCAAAAACTTGGTAGATGGAATATAATGTGGGTAAATATGAGGTTATGCACTTTTGCAGGAAGGAAGAGGAGCTGAATATTATTTAAATGGAGAAAGACTGCAGAAAGCTGCAGCACAGAGGGATTTGGGGGTCCTCATGTATGAATCACATAAAGCTAGCATACAGGTTCAGCAGGTAATAGGGAAGGCAAATGGGGTGTTCACCTTTATTTCAAAGGGAATGAAGTATAAAAATAGGAATGTCTTGCTAAAACTATACAAGGCACTAGTTAGACCACACCTAGAATACTGTGAACAGTTTTGGTCCCCTTATCTAAGGAAAGATATACTGGCATTGGAGGCAGTCCAGAGAAGGTTTACTAGGTTGATCCTGGTATGGAGGGACTTTCTTATGAGGAGAGGTTGAGTAGGTTGGGCCTGTACTCATTGGAGTTTAGAAGAATAAGGGGTGACCTTATTGATACAGATAAGATTATTAGGGGGCTTGACAGGGTAGATGTTGAGGGGTTGTTTCCCCTTGTGGGAGAGTCTAGGACCAGAGGACATAATCTCAGGGTAAGGGGTGCCCATTTAAGACAGAGATGAGGAGGAATTTCTTCTCCCAGAGGATAGTGAATCTGTGGAATTCTTTACCGCACAGTGCTGCAGAGGTTGGGTCGTTAAGTATATTCAAGGTTGAGATGGTCAGATTTTTAGTCAGTAAGGGAATCAAGTGTTATGGGGAAAGGTAGAAAGGTGGAGTTGAGGCCACAATCAGATCAGCCATGATCTTATCAAATGATGGAGCAGGCTCAAGGGGACGAATGATAGAAACATGAGACCCTGAGGGGTCTTGATGGGGTCGATATGGAGAGGATGTTTCCTCTTGTAGGAGAATCTAATACTAGGGGCCACAGTTTAAAAATAAAGGGTCACCCATAAGGACAGAGATGAGGAGAATTTTTTTTCTCTCAGAGGGTTGTGAGTCTTTGAAACACTATTCCACAAAAGGTAGTGGAAGCAGCGTCTTTGAATATTTTTAAGGCAGAGGTAGATAGATTCTTGATAAGCAAGGGTTGAAAGCTTATCAGGGGTAGGCAGGAATGTGGAGTTGAGGTTATAATCAGATCAGCCATGATCTTATTGAATGGCAGAGCATGCTCAAAGGGTTGAGTAGCCTACTCCTACTCCTAATTCATATGTTTGTATGTATGTCCTGTTCCTACATATTGGGAGGAACTTGCAAAGAAAGACAGGCACCAGTATGACCGATGTCTTTTCTCGCCAGGGTAGCTCAGTTCATCTCTCTTGATACCGACGCAGTGTCTCAGACACAAAGGGCAACAGGATTTTCCTCCACAGGAACAGGGTGTGGTTGACTGCACACATGTTGCAAGAAGGGTGCACACGCAGAATGCAGACCTGTACGTAAATAGGAAGGGCCACCACTCTTTGAATGTGCAGTTGCCCTGTGACCAACGCAAGAGCTTCCTTCATGTCTGTTCCTGTACCCTGGTAGTTGCCACAACTCATTTTTTAATGGGAATCAGGGCTGCCTCAATTGTTTCAATCATCCCCATAGCTGCATAGATAGATACTCAGAGATAAGGAGTATCCCCAGAGGAGGTGGCTGCTCATACCCCTACAGCAACCACAGATAGGCAACAAAAGCCACCTTCACACATGAACTCTGTTAATATAGGTCATTGGCTGAGGTTCAAATGCCTTAACCATTTAAGTGGGTCTCTATAGTATGTACCTGTCCAGGTGTCCCACATAACTGTGGCTTGCTGCATGTTCCATGGTTTGGCACAGAGAAGGGTCTGGCATCTGCACTGGAGTTGGATGAGGGCAAGGAAGAAAGCCTCTCCTTGGATGAGGAACAGCTGGAGTAGGAGGAGGAAGAATTTCAGGAGGAGGAGGAGGAGAGTGATGGGTATGGCCCACGGGAGGGACCCTGGAGACGAGGTGCAAGATGTGGGCATCAAGGGGATGAAGAATCCATGCAGGGCACCATCATGACCCAAGACTTGTTCATCTAACATCACTTTACATGATATAAACCTTGCAAGAGTTTGACCCTAGACCTGAAAGGCAGAGGAGGCAGTTGGAGACAACTAAGGCAGGGAATTGTACACTTCATGCAGCCAACAACATGTGAGACTTGAGGAACAGCAACTGGATGCTGCACAGAGGTGGAGGCTGAGAAAATTATGACATGATGCAGAATTTTGTGAGTAATTTTGGGCCCCATATCTCAGGAAGGATGTGCTGGCCCTGGAGAGAGTCCAGAGGAGGTTCACGAGAACGATCCCAGGAATGAAAGGCTTAACATATGAGGAACGTTTGAGGACTCTGGGTCTATATTCGATGAAGTTTAGAAGGATGAGGGCGGATCTGATTGAAACTTACAGAATACTGAAAGGCCTGGATAGAGTGGACGTGGGGAAGATGTTTCCATTAGTAGAAGAGACTAGGACCCGAGGGCACAGCCTCAGAGTAAAGGGAAGACCTTTTCGAACAGAGATGAGGAGAAACTTCTTTAGCCAGAGAGTGGTGAATCTATGAAATTCATTGCCACAGAAGGCTGTGGAGTCCTGGTCATTGAGTGTATTTAAGATCGAGGTAGATAGGTTCTTGATTGGTAAGGGGATCAAAGGTTAGGAGGAGAAGGTGGGAGAATGGAGTTGAGAAACTTATCAGCCATGATTGAATGGCGGAGCAGACTTGATGGGCCGAATGGCCTAATTTCTGCTCCTATGTCCTATGTCCTATAATGAAATCAACATGTTCTATATACATACATTTGTAAGTAGTTTTAAATCTTCTAACATATGTAGTATAAAGGGTGAAAGTTAAATATGTAAATATATAATATACATCATCAGTGATGTAAGATCACATGACAACAGAGCATGCTGAGGGATAGTTAAGTATGGGAGTGCCCAGTATGCTACCTTGTCGGAAGGGGAATGCATTGAGATAGCTGTTGTGAATGTGAGAGGGTCTTTGTTGTGAGTGAGGGGTGCAGCAGTTGAGCTATGCTGCTGTCATGACTTGCAGAGTTGTGTGAGCTGCTGCATGATGTTTTCTTAAAAGAATCACAGAATTGTTGCAACGTAGGCGGAGGCCATTTAGCCCATCGTGACAGCTCTCTGAATGAGCAATTCACCTAGTGCCATTCCCCTGCCTTTTACCCATAACCCTGCACATTCTTCCTTTCCAGATAATACTCTAATTCCATCTTGAATGCCTTGATTGAGCCTGCCTCCACTGCACTTCCAGGCAGTGAATTCCAGATCTTAAGCACTCGCTGCATGAAAAAGTTTTTCCTCATGTCACATGCTGACAGTTAGTGGTATATCAACATTCTAGACCATGACACTTGTCTTCCTGAAGCTGGTGATCAAACCAAACTCTTTTCAGGCATGAGAGAGTCTGTCCATTTGCCACTGCAGGCGTTTCTCCGTTTCAAATGTTAGTGCGGCATCATGAGCATAGAGCAGCTCTCTGGTGAGGACTTCATGCAACTCTGTCTTGGATCTCAGGTGAGCAAGGCTAAAAAATCTTCTATCAGTTCTGGTATGTAAGTAGATGCTCTCTGTAGATGACAAGAAAGCATATGACAGCAGCAAAGAGAAGATTATGCCAAAGAGTGTCGGAGCCAGAACACAACCCTGTTTGACACCGCTGCAGATCTCAAAGTGTTTCAATGTTACCCTGTCATAGCTGACCTTACCCATCACGTTGCCATGGAAAGAGGAGATCACATTGAGCAGAATTGGTGGGCAGCCACTTTTTTCCAGCTGTTTAAATAGACTGCCTGTGCTCACATGATTGAATACATTGGCAAGATCGATGAAGGCAATATATAATGGTCTCTTTTACTAATGGTATTTCTCTTGCAACTGCTGGACTTAGAAGACTATGTCAATTGTAGATCTTCCTGATCTGAAACCACACTGGGATTACAGTGATAACAAGTCATTAAACCACTAGCACCAGCACTCTTCTGACTATATCTCCCCACTTTAGACTGTGGACAGAAGCTGTACTAGTTATTTGAAAGGATGAAATTCCATGCATTCTATAATGCCAACTCCAGGCTAAAAGCAATCCTACACACTCGTTAAAATGTAAGACTTTGTGTGTTCAGTAACTTTGATTGGATTCTTTTGTCTACCATCCACACACAAATCTGTCTCAATCTAAAAATGAGTCAAAGTTGCAATGTAATCAGTGCCACAATGTACTCACCAACTGTTTCACTACTTTGCTGGTTTCTGGTTCCAAATCTGTAGCTTTCCGCTCTCTCGAATAAAAAGGCTGAGGGCTGAAATGTTCCTCAAATTGATGATGATCGTTTTGAATGGCATCTCTTTTGCCTTGTTGGAAACAAGAAAGTTTTTAGCATACCATTCTCTACTGGGCCAATCTCCATTAACAAAATTGCTTCCTTGCGCTCAAGAAATTGCCTTATTCTGAGTCTGGACCTTTTCATTGTTACGAGTTTAAAAATATGATTTGCTCTGAAAAACATGTCCATTCATTCACTACATAAACTGAATAGTTTCCAAGCGCTCTGATATCTTCCCAGCCTTCTGATATATCCCATGGGTGCAGCCACATTGTCCCATTTTCAAATTCCAATGTGACCTACTAAACGCTTTACCGTGGCTATCTGTAGTCCAGTGATACAGAGTCTCGGTCAGCCTAGGTAGAACAAACTCACCCAAAGCCAGTCTAGTCAGTAGTTGAATCAAATGGGAACCTGCAGGAGTGAATTTGACTTAAGTGTAGCCATGCATTGTCAGGAACCGTGAGGCTCAGCACAATCCAGTTGAAATCTTGCCATCATACAGGTTAAGTCACCAAGAGCCAATGACTTTGTTTATCACAGTCCCTACTGCCATTTTCTGCTAATATTTTTGTACTTTGATTCTACCTCATCACCAAAATCTGTTATATGGCTGAGATGCACTTTCATAGACAGATAGATACCAAGATGAAGCTCACATGTTTCGTGTCTGCACATGCTCATTACATATGAATACATTGCACGTATATTAATTGTTTTGAGTGACATTATAAGCATGTGTTTGTAAAATGACTATAGTTTTTTCCATAAATAGCAAACATGGAGACAGATTAAAACTTCTTCTGTGATCTATATTGTATTCCAACTGAAGCAAATCAGTTTAAAATTGATTGAGATGCTCTCAAGAAAATATTTACAATGCGCGCACACACACACCCTTGAGCATTTGTGGACTAGGATCTACAAACAAGCTTGAATAATTACATTTGAAGAGGTTATCATTTGAGCACTAGGAACAGACTAACATATGCTAATCCAAATTTAAAAAAATTTAAATTAATTAAGTTCAAATGGAAGCAAAGCAGCAAGAGCACCTGCTTCATATCTGTGCCCAGATTAGTATTCTACACCCTTGTGTCAAAAATATGTATTTTTATCTCTGTTAAATATACTCTCTATCACTGGTAACAGTTTATGAGGATAATTCTCAAATGAAGAGCCATGAGCTGACAGATTGGTTGCTCCAGAAGGTGTGAACTGTTAATGAAAACATATTAGGAAGTCTAAAAGACTAATTGTGTTAAAACACCCCAGATTTCACATTGCACAGCAAGCACTGTATACTGTCGTCATGGGTTGCCTGTACATTTAATATTGATAACAGCAACAGAACTTTTTGTTATCTTCAAAGGATACTGAATAATATATGTAGGTGGCTTTATGCTAGTGGAAGGTCAATATCAGTTTGCCAGCCAGCAGAAAAGTTCTGGCCCTGGTCATGAAACATTTTTGCAGTATTGGGATTGATCTGCTGTTCCGAGGGAGAGAGGGCTGGCTCTTAGTGCCAGTGCATCTCCCTCCATATGGTGTGGGAGACATTTTTCAGTGTCTTCCTCTTGCAGATCCAACAGCCTGTTTCCTCTGCTCAGTCTCTTTGAAGAGGGTCTCAGTCAAATTGTGAGTTTTTCAATTGTTCCTCTCTCCAATAACCATGCTGTGTCTGTGGTAAACATTCTTGGAATGTGGTGAATAATCAAATTTTCCAGCTAGCTGACAATTAGCTCACTGAGCAAAACACTTTCCTATTACCTTATTTCCTCAGCCTGCAGCTGCAATTTCAACAAGACTTGGAAGTAAGGATGCTACCGCTAAAAAGCCCAGGGGCAAAATTTTCCCCCTGTCGGGGGTGAAGTTGAATGGCGGACACGCACAGGCACACCATTTTACGTGGGTGGGCCAGTTAAGGCCCACCCAGCGTGACGTATGCACGGAAGCGCTATGCGCTCCCTGTGCGGGCATGGGGGAGTCCCTAAACCCGAGAGTGAGCTCTTCTGCGCATGCGCACAAAAGAGCGCACTCATCTCCCTGAGGCTAAGTGCTGCCTCAGGGAGATCGGCTGTTCTGTGGCAAAAATTTAAAAAATAGAAAAAAAAAATTTCTGACATGGGTTGGGACATCTCCATAATTTTTACAAAAACTTTAATAAAATTTTTTAAAACCTACATGAAACCTCATCCCGCTCGTGGATGCGGTTTCATGCTTTTTCTAATTCGCACCGGGGCTCCTGGCTGCCCGCCAACCGTAAGGTTGGATGGGCAGGTCCATTAATTAGCTAAATGGCTCTGTCAATGGCCTTAATTGGCCATTGACAGGTCGACAGGCACGCAGCTGATTTTGCTGCGCCCCCGCCTACCGGAAAATTTAAATGGGGCGCGGTGACATCGGGAGTTCCGCCCAATGTCACCACGCGTTATTTTACGTGTCGGCGAGCGGGCCCCGCCCCCCCATTCGTCAACGGGAAAATCCTGCCCTAGGAATCTCAGCACAGCTCTCCTTTATATAAGATTTGCACTGATAACCAACCAATGACTCTGGAGGATTCAGCTTTTCATTGGCAGGCACAATTGCAAGATTCACTGAAATTCATCGAGCGCAAGCTGCCATGTGGAATTACAAAACCGCTGAGGGTTAAATTGAATAACCCTCCAAAATGGGCAAAGGGCTTGTGGTGCACAATTAGCTCATGCCCATTCTTTATTTCACAGACAGCCTGTTAACTTCATTATCTTACATTATTCCTGCATGCAGCCAATGCTCCTCTCCCTTTCAATTGGCTCCACGCACCAGCAGAGACCCCTTATACTACTTAATGCCCTACGCCTCTTAATCGGGAGGCCCATTGTGGCTGTAAGAAGTAGTGGAAGTCATTTGAAAACTGAATCTATGCTGTGAATCTATGATACTTTGAGAAATGCTGAACATATGAAAGAGCATACACCAAACTTTTCTGATAAAGTTATTGAAGCCTTCTTGCAGGAGATATGGAGAGATATTCTGTCTCTTCAGCGGGATCAGGGATGCGAGGGGGTTGCCTCCAGACGTATGCTCAGGAAGCAGTGGGGAGAGGCGGCGGTGGAGATCAATGCCTGGAGTGTTGTTCCTAAAACATGGACACAGTGCAGGAAGAGGTTTAATGATCTGATGTGAGTTGTCAAAGTCAGTGAGTTTACCTTCAAATAAGGATGTCACAGAGCGGTAGCAGGATATTCTTTTAGGCGAAGGCAAGCAGGCAGAGGTCATGGTCCATATTGGGGTCAATAACACAGGCAGGAAAAGAGGCAAGGTCCAGAAAGCTGATTTTAGGGAATTCGGAAGGAAATTGAAAAGCAGGACTTCAAGAGCAGTAATTTCAGGATTACTCCCAGTGCCAGGTGCTAGGGAGCATAAGAATAGGAAGATTGTTTGTGCTGAATAATTGGCAACATAAATTTCAAAATGCTGCAACGCTAACACCAAACCCCAAGGTCTCTTTATCGATTGTTAAATGTCTTCTCTGTTGCACATTCAGCTTCCATGAAAAGTACCCTGTCGGTTTTTCAATTCCAGTGTCATCTTCTTGTAACAGTACAGCCCCAATGCCTATATCACTTGCATCAATGGCTAACTTGAATTTCTTGGCATAATTGGGTACTGCCAAAACTGGTGTTGTAGTTAATACAATTTTCAAACTATCAAATTACTTCTAACGCTCCAGTGTCCATTGAAACTTCTTGTTCCTTTTTAATAGTTCAGTCAGTGGAGCAACCACACTGCTTAAATTTGGTACAAATTTCCGGTTAAACCCATTCATGCCCAGAAATCTCAAAACTTCTCATTTTGTTGTAGGCACTGGGAAATCCGCAATAGCCTTGGCTTTCGCATCTCTCAGAGCCATCTTACCATGTCCAATGGTATGGCCCAGATATGTAACTTGCGCTTTTGCAAATTCACTATTAGCCAAATTAGCTTCTTGTAATTGAGAAAATAATCCTTCCAGGTGCTGTAAATGCTCCTCCCATGTAGGACTGAAAACTATTACATCAGTACAATTGCTTAGACTTGCAATTACTTTGTTTCTCTTTGAAATATCGCAGGTCATTCTTCATACCAAATGGTATGACTTTAAACTGATATAGACCACTTGGAGTTACAAAAGCCAACATCTCCTTTGCTCCCTCCAACAACAGGACCTGCCAATATCCTTTTAGTAAGTCAATCTTTGTGATAAATTTCGATTGTCCCACTTTCTCAATGCAATCTTCCAACCGTGGAAAGGACATTAATCCACTTTTGTCACCACATTCACCTTTCGATAGTCCACAAACAGTCTTTGTGTTCCATCCAATTTCAGTTACAGCACAATAGGCGAAGCCCAGTTACCATTAGACTCAATGATATAATTTTGAAGCATGAAATTGATTTCTTTTTGTACTTGTGATAACTTTGCCGGATTTAATCTATAAGGATGTTGCTTTATTGAAGATGAAACCTGTACAAGGACATCATGTACAACTAAATGTATCTTTCCGATTTTATTCCCACAAATAGGTTTGTGTGACTGCAATAGTTTTTCCAAATTACTTTGACACTTGCTTGGAAGGTAACTCAATATTTCATTTAAATTTTCAAGCACCCCTTCATTATCCAATTTGATTAGAGGAAAATCAATTTCAGGGTCCTGCACTTTTACCTCTTTCTCATCATCCACCATCACTAATATCTCTTTTTGTTCCTCTTCCCTGTCAAAGTACTTTTTAAGCATATATACATGACACACCCTCTGTTCCTTTCTTCTATCTGGAGTACTTATTAAATAATTTACTTCACTCAATTTCTTTTCAATCCTGCAAGGCCCACTAAATCTTGTATTTAATGAATCACCTAGTATGGGTAACAAAACTAATACTTTGCAGAAACAAAACTGCAAGCTTTAGCTTTTTTATCTGCCTTCACTTTCGTTGTGATATCTTTAAATGTTCCCTAGCCAACTCATGTGCTCTATTCAACCTTTCCTTGAAATGTGATATGTAATCTAGGATATTAGTTTCTGAATTTTGACCCACCAATTTCTCATGAATTAATTTCAATGGTCCCCTTACCTCATGACCATAAATTAGTTCAAAGGGGCTAAAACAAGTCAATGCATTAGGAGCATCTCTATACCAAATAGCAAAAATGGAATTCCTGTATCCCAATCCTGTGGATAATCCTGACAGTGTGCTCTCATCATCGTTTTTAAAGTTTGATGCCATCTTTCCAAAGCTCCTTGTGACTCCAGATGATAAGCTGCTGGCTCAAACTGTTTTATCCCCAAGCTGTCATTTACTTCCTTAAACAGCTGCAACATGAAATTTGACACCTGATCTGATTGTATTTCCTTAGGTAAACTATTTCTTGTAAAAAAAATTTAATTAACTCCCCCACAATCTTCTTAGTTGTAATATTTCTTAAAGGTATCGCTTCGTGAAACCTGGTTTGAAACATCCATTATTTTTACTGATTTCCATTTTTAGTCTTAGGGAGGGGTCCTACACAATCAATTATGACCCTAGTAAAAGGTTCTTCAAATTCTGGTATTGGGATTAAAGGCGCCAGCTTAATCACTGTGTGTGGTTTCCCTGTTACTTGACATGTATGACAGTTTCTATGGAATTTGACTACATCCCTATGCAATCCTGCCAAAAAGAAACCTCTGTATGCTTTCCTACGTTTTCCTAATTCCTAAGTATCCCCCCATTGGAATTTTGTGAGCAACCCTCAGAATTTTATTTCTAAACCCTAATGGAATAACAATCTGATGCAGCTCAGTCCAGCTTTCATTTGCTGAGACATTATCCGGCCTCCATTTTCTCATTAGAATATCACCCTGAAGGTAATAACATACTGGAATTATTTTGTTTCTGAATAAACTTTCTGCTACAACTGCTTTAATTGCAAATCATTTTTCTGTAACTCCATTAACCTCCTTCAGTTAAACACTTCAGCTGGATTGTACTGTAGTCTTTCCTCCTGAACAATATTATTATATGCAGTGCCAGCTAATTGGATTTCGACACCTTCTTCTTGCCTTTGAATTGCCTGCCCTCCTTGTTTATCTTGTTCTTTCTGATAAGCTTTTGATCTCATTAACACAATCAGGAAACAATCCAGGATGCTCCCTCTGTAACACTTCTGTTGAAAACACTTCTACAGGCTGCTCAAATACCCTAGGCATCACCCACATTTGTGATCCAGCTATATCATTGTCCAGAATAAATTGAATTCCTGCAATGAGCAATTTTTCCACTACTCCATCCATAATTTCACCTGTCCTCCATTTGCTCTTTAAATTTACCTTCCACACTGGAATAGATTTAGCATCTCCATGAACCCCACTTACTATCACCTGCTCCTGCAATATTCCCTCTGAATAAATATCACTATCCCACGACATTAAATATTGACTAGCCCCTGTGTCTCTTAAAATTTTAACATATTTACCTACTCCACCCTGTACACATGGAAAGACTTTCCCTTCACACACAAAGTTTTTAAACATTTCTGCAACCTGCTCCTCAGAATTCTCTTGGGTAAATTGTGAACACATTCCCACTTCTTCACCTATCACTGTTTCTCCCTATTTTGCCTGTAAACAAACCATTGTTTTTACCTGTACCTGAACCTCAGAACCCACAGTACTTTTACTTCCAGAACTTTTCTGTACCCAATTAATTCCAACAGATTTGTCCTGCAATTTCCAACACACTGACTTTCTGTGCCCCATTTTATTACAATGAAAACACCTCAATTTTTGAATGTCATTCTTACCCTCAGCACCTTCCTTTTTATTCTGAAAAAAAACTTCCTGGGAACTTCCAGCTACTCCTTCTCTTCCCTGACTGCCTACCTTCCTTTCACCTTCCCACTTTTTACCCTTTTTCAATTTGAAAAGGTGATGACAAAAAGGTTTAGCTCTATGAGCTAACTCATAATCATCAGCTACCTCTGCTGCTTGTCTTACAGTTTGAACTCTCTGTTCCTCCACATGAGTTCTCCCTACCGAAGGGATTGAATCTTTAAATTCTCCCAAAAGAATTGCTTCCTTAAGAGCTGCATATGTTGTCTCTATTTTTAATGCCCACATCCTCTGGTCAAAATTACTTTGTTTTAATCTCTAAAACTCAATATAAGTTTGCCCAGGCTGTTTTCCCATATTCCTAAATTTCTGCCTGTATGCTTCAGGAACCAACCCATATGCATTCAAAGTAGCCTTTTTTACCACATCATAATTCACCGATACCTTTTCAGACAGTGAAGCATTTAGTTCATGCGCTCTACCCAGCAACTTTGACTGTAATAATAATGTCCAGTACTCCTGTGGCCATTTCATCTGTTTAGCTATCTTCTCAAGTGAAATAAAGAATGCTTCAACATCTTTTTTCTCAAACTTTGGAAGAGCTTGTACAAATCTAAACATCTCTCCACTGGGTTTTAGGTTAAAGGTTTTTAAATCATCAGAACTCTCCCCAGAATCTGAGATCTCTTTTTTAACTTCTAGCCTTTTAAGCAAGTATTCTCTTTTTCTCAATTTCTCCCTTTCCTGAAATTCCAGTTCCAGCTTCCTTTCTTTCTCCTGTCTTTCTGCTTGCTCCCATTTAAAAGCCATTTCTCTTTGCTTTGCTTCTAATTCAGGTTTTCAGTTCCTTTGCTTGTTCAAATTCAAGCTTCTTCATTTCAAACTGAAGTCTCACTACCTCCAGCTGTGACTCATTAGTGCCAGGTATCACTTACAACTGTAGATACTGTGCTATATCTTTAATTATATCTAATTTCCTAGCCCCGCAAGTAACCCCTATTTTAACTTATCTGCCAACCCTGTAAGAGTAAGTTAACTTACTGTTGGTTATTTTCTGCAACCCAATCAAAGTTATATCTTCTGTAAGTCAAGTCTTAGCAATTGCCAATGCCATCTTGCAGTCTCAATACTTCTAAGAAACCTTACCAACTCCTGAATTCAAAGTGCTTCTCATACTCATAACTTTAAGATTCACCAATTTCAAACCAATTGAGGAATTACAAATAATATCCCGCCAAGAGCCCCCAGTTCTTATGACACAGCAGTTAGTAAAGGCTGAGTTATTTAAAATCCCAGGGGGAAACTATAAACAACTGTCAACCTATATTTTCAATTGGTATGTTTGAGATGCAGCTCTGTATTTAGAAATGAAACCATCAAGGCTCTAGAGGTTTTTATATAAATTAAATTAAACATTTATTAATTTAACAAGGTATTAAACCTACAAATTACGACAATAATAGCTATTAAACAAATCCCCAAATTAATCACTCCCAGGTAATCTTCCCAAGGCAACAATAACCCAATGACTTAAACACACACCAGGCAAAGCACATTTTATCTTACAAATTCAAAATGAGGTTCCTTTCAATTTTGCAGATAGTTGTAGGCTTACAGGCGGCTTAGATCTTCTGTGTATACCTAGCTTTCCTTTTAAATGTAACTTCTCATTGTATCACCTGGCCCTTTGAACTCCATCACTTCTAACAATAAAACCCCTTTCATAGTACCAATTTTATTAGTAATATAAACCTATTGCTTGGTGTCTCCTAGTTGGGTGCAAGATTTCACCCCCAGTCTTTGAATGGTTTATTCAGCAAAATGCAAATGTACCCTCGACCTTACTGTTTACATCTCAAAACTACTATACATCAAAGCACCCAGACTAGCTGGTTTTAAGACACACACACACACACACACAGACCCTACTACAAGTCCAGTTTAAAATAATTTCCAATAGCATTATATACATTAATATCTTCATGACAGTAGCAAGCTCTGTTAGAATTGAAGAAGTTATCCCTTCACAAAATGCCACATTTTGGGAGAATTGATCCTTTTGAACCAGCCACAGATGATTGGTCTCAATATACAGAATGCCTCACATACTTTTTTCAAGCAAACAAGATTACAAGGGAAGAGAAGGGGCAGGCAATCCTCTTGAATACTTGTGGGAGCAAAACCTACAGTCTGATTCGAAGTTTAATGGCACCCAGTGTCCCAGATTTGAAAAATTTTGATTAATTGGTGGACCTCGTGAAGGGTCACTTTCAAACCAAGCCCTCAGTCACGATGCAGAGCTTCAGATTAAATTCATGAAAAAGAGTGGTGAGACAATTGCATGCTAAGTGGCAAATTTGATGCAGCTAACGGAACATTGTGAGTTCGGTACGACTCTGAACGACATGCTCAAAGATCATTTAGTGTGTGGTGTGAAAGAGGACACTATTGAGAAAAGATTATTGTCCAAAGTGAATTGGGATTCCAAGAAGGTGCTAGAGATAGTGCTGGCCATGGAAAGCACAGCAAGAGATTCAAAAGCAACACAGGGTGCGCAAAATGGCGCCGTCCTCCACATCGGGCGGGAAACCTCAGCCGAAGAGGTGGGAAAAAGCAAGAATCTGCCGAGAAGCAGGAAACAGCCCCCACTGGCCAAAGAATAAAGAAAATTAATTTTAATCGAGGTGGAAACAAGCAGTCTTCTAGTGATTGGCAGCTTAAAAAATCGAATGCTACTATTGTCACAGAAATGGACATATGATGAGGCAATGCAAGAAAAGGTTCAAGCAGGCTTGTAAACAAAAGGAGCCCAATGAAATCTACAATGTAGAAGAGCCTGGAACACCAAATTCTGACATTTACTCATTGTTTAATCTGAAAGTTGGAAAGACAGAACCAATACTTGTCAAAGTGAAAGTAAATGGCAAATCTGTTAGAATAGAAATGGACACGGGAGCTTCCACTAGAGTAATTGGGAAACAAACCTTCAGATATTTGAATAATGGTGAGCATCAATTAAGTTTAGAAGAAACAGGTGCCAAGCTAAAAACATATACGGGTGAAGACATTCAAGTAAAAGGCATAAGCAGACTAATTGTCCATTATGGAAGCCCTTCGGCAAAGTTACCCCTGATGGTGGAAGCAGGTGAAGGGCCAAGCCTCCTCGGGCGAAATTGGCTAAAGGAGATTAAGTTAGAATGGTCTGAAATTTTCCAGTTGAGAGCAAGTGGGCCACCAGAGCTACTGAGAAAGTACGCCACTGTCTTTAAGGATGAACTGGAGAAAATCCAGGGCCTGCAGGCCAAGAGTCATGTGGATCTGGAAGCAACCCCTCGCTTCATGAAGGCAGGACCAGTACCATATGCCCAGTGAGGAAAAAGCCAACATTTAAGTGAACAGACTAGAGAAGTTGGGCATTAAACAACCTGCTCAGTTCTCAGAATGGGCAGCACCCATAGGCCCCATCCTTAAAACCGACCAAAGTGTCTAAATTTGTGGAGACTACAAATTGACAGTTAATGAAGTCGCTAAGCTAGACAGGCACCCCATTCCAAAAATCGAAGACCTGAATGCCAAGCTGGGAGGGGGACAACGTACACAAAGCTTGACATGATTCATACTTATCAACAACTAGAGTTGGAAAATGCCTCCCGAGAATTTGTCACAATCAATACCCATAAAGGGTTGTACCAATATACACTATTGCCTTTCGATGTCTTCTCCGCCTGTGCCATCTTTCAGAAAACAATGAAAAGCTTACTGCAGAGACTGCCCCAGGTTGTAGCCTATTTAGACAATGTATTGGTGACAGGATTCACTGAAAAAGAGCATTTAGCAAACTCAGAAGAAGTCTTAAAATGTTTCTTGCAAGCTGGAGTGCATCTAAAAAAAAGTGCAATTTCCAAGCAAGGGAGGTAATTTATTTATAGATTCACAGGGCCTCTACCCAGTTGAGGAGAAAGTGAGAGTCATAAGAGAGGCACCTGTGCCAAAGAACGCCTAGGAATCATTCATTCCTAGGAATGATCAACTATTATGGGCTGTTCTTACCTAATTTGTCTACAGTGCTGGCCCCCATGCATTTCTCTACTCAAAATGAACCAATGTTGCCCTTGGGGGGTGCCCTAGAAAGAAGCTTTCATAAAAGTGAAACAATTGTTCCACTCATCCAATCTATTAGTGCATTATGACCAGATGAAAGAATTGGTGCTGACATGTGACATATCTCCCTACGGAGTGGGAGCAGTGCTCTCTCATCGGATTGACAATGGCACGGAACAGCCAATGGATTACTTATCAAGAACGCTCACCACAGCAGAAAGGGATGCTCACAGATAGAAAAAGAAGGCCTGTCCATCATCTTTGGTGTCAAAGAAATTTCACCAGTATGTACACGGCCGCCATTTTACAATCATTTCAGACCACAGACCATTGCTAGGATTGTTCAGTGAGGACAAGGCTATACCACCCATAGCCACAGCAAAAATACAACAATGGGCTTTAATTCTGGCAGCATACGAATACACTTTCGTACATAGGCCTGGCAATCAAATCGCAAACGGCAATGCCCTTAGTCATTTGCCTTTACAAGAAAATGATGAGCACGTCCCAGTTCCACAGGAACTTGTTTTACTGTTAAATTTCTTGGATTCCTCGCCGGTATGTGCTCGACAGATCAGAGGCTGGACAAGTCGGGACCCAGTCTTATCTCAAGTATGAGAACAAGTGCTACATGGTTGGTCACACAAGAGCCCATATCTGACAAAGTGAAACCGTGCTTCAACAGAAGACATGAAATAACCAGCCAGGAAGGCATCTTATTGTGGGGAGCATGAGTGATAGTTCCTCCAAAGGGAAGGGAGCCACTTTTAATTGAACTACACAGTGCACATCCAGGAATTTCCCGAATGAAGACCATAGCATGCAGTTATCCACGTTGGCCTGGGATGGATGGCAAAAATAGAGTTTAGTAAAGCACTGTGAGCAATGTCAGCAACTTCAAAAGCTGCCAGTGACATCTCCATTACACCCATGGGAGTGGCCAGGTGGACTTTGGGCGCATTACATATTGACTACATTGGACCTATCCTGGGAACAATGCTTCTGCTCATTGTCGATGCCCATTCAAAATGGTTGGACATATATGAGATGAAGTCATCAACGTTGGCTGCTACAATTGAGAAACTACCTCAGAGTTTTGCCAGTCACGGACTACCAGAAGTAGTCATTTCTGATAATGGCACGGCACTTATGAGTACTGAGTTTCGCCGGGTTTATCAGCCTCAGTGGTATCACTCATGTGAAAACTGCACCATACTACCCTTCCACAAACGGACTAGCCAAAAGGGTGATTCAAACATTCAAGGCAGGCATGAAAAAGCTAACTGGCGATTCCTTGGCAACCAAGCTAGCACACTTTCTTTTTCATTACAGGACCACCCCTCGCACAACAACAGGTGTCACACCTGCGGAGTTATTGTTGGAACACCGTCTCAGGATGAGATTGAGCTTAATAATGCTGAATTTAGAGGGGAAGTTGGAAAGGAGTCAGGGAACTCAGAAAACTAGACACAACTAGAGAAAGTTTACAGTGGGAGAGCCGGTATACATGAAAAACTTTGGGGAAGGAACAAAGTGGTTACCGGGTGAAATAAGTGCGGTGACTGGACCTCTACCTTACCACATGGAGGTGGAACGCCAGATCATTTGTAAACATGTGGACCATTTAAGGAAGAGAGAGACAAATCATTAAGATTTGGTTCCACCAATCATCATGATTGGGTCTGCATTTCCTGTTGAGAATACTAAACCCAGGACTGACATGTCTGATGCTCCTGTAAGAGTTGAGGATACAGAACTGCAAGTACCTACCAAAACACCTGATGTTCAGGCAACTCTGGAAAAGGAGGTACCTGGCAAAGAATCTGAAGTTGTGGAGCTGCGATGTTCCACACGTACCAGGAAACCACCTGAAAGACTGAACTTGTAAATTCCTTACCCAGTGTAAATATTATGTTGTCCTGAAAAATATGTACCTGTAAATATAATATGTATAGCCAAGTTAAAGGGGGAGGAATGTAGTAATTGTGGTTTTATTTAGTGTGTAATGTACCTTTAAGAATAATACCTGTTAAGCAAGATCACATGATCTGTAGTAACCAATAGGAGAGTAGCACAGGCTACCTCAGCAGACAGTGTAGAGATAGAGTTGGAGTTGAAAGCAAACGTGTAGTTGCTGCTGCTGAGTATATTGTAAATAAACTTAAAGTTTCACCCAAGAAGTGTCTGAAGATCAACTCTATCATTAATAGCACCACTCAGCCACCCTACAACAGAGTCTGGAACGAACTTCCTGAAAGGGTGGTGGAGGCAAGTTCGATGAAGGTATCAAAAGGGAATTGGATTGCTATCTGAAAAGAAAGAACGTGCAAGGTTACATGAATAGGGCAGGGCAGTGGGATTAGGTAGATTGCTCTTTCAGCGAGCCAGTGTTGACTTAATGGACACTGTAAAGATTCTGTGATAACATATCCTACCAATGGTGTCACTAGCCTCATTCATTGACACAATTTCCTCTTTCATACGAGAGAACATGATGCATACCAGGAGGTACAAGCAAACAACTGGAGCGGACAAGCATGCCTGCATGTTTTAAATGCCATGGAGGAGACCATGCTGCCGATCATGGGAAGAGGCATTCTTGAGGCCATGACCACTTATGGTACTGGAGGGATTGATGATGAGGATCTTTCCAGTTATAATCCTGATTGTTTTACCACTTATCCCTCATCCCACAAACTTTTGTGACTCACAAGCTGCTGATGGCATAAGCACACACTTTGTACTTTCTCCCCTCCCATCACCACAATCCAACCCTGGTCCCTTTTTATTTTAGATACCCAAGAGCTAGAGGATTGCTAGTCAGTGGAAGAAGAGGAAGAAAACACTTAAGATAAAGTGACACCATTACTTCATTGTACATTCACAGCCACTAGCTCAGCGACACTGCTCATATTTTAGAGGCTAGCATAAAGGAGGGTTCAGCAAATGCTAAGACACCAGGCAAAAGTTTGTAGGAGCCAGGGCAGTGGGAAAGGATAGCGAGTGACTAACTCACCTCTACAATACATGCCGGTGAGTGTAAGATCAATGATGCTGTCTATTTGTATTTACTGTTTTCTCCTCTAATTCTGCTGCAGAGTCAGTGGGTTAGGCTATAGAAAAAGGCTGATCAGCTTACATCATCAAATGCTCAACATACTGGAAAGCCTCAGGAAGCCTGCATCAAGGAGAATGGAGGGGTCCAGCTCCAACTTGACACAGGGCTTTGGACTCCACCCTTTCCAACAAGGAAGGGGTGGTCGTTCCATCAGTCCATAGCTGGAGCCCATCAGTGAACCAGATAGGTTTTTACAACAGTCAATTAAAGTTTCAAGGCATCATTAATGAGACTAACTTTCAATTCCAGATTTTTATTAAGGAAGAGGCTTCTGAAGAAAGTCTCCCTCGAGGAGGAAGGACAGCCACAGCAATGCTCAGGTGGGCGATGATGAGGGCCTCGGGAGATTCAATTTGGGCTTGGTACTTGGAGCATTAGCAGTAGACGTGTTTCCACCAGTTAGAGCTCCCTGGGTCTGTGAGCGCTCATGCATTGCGAATTGAGTCCATGCAGGAGATGGTCTCCACCATGCCTCAGGGCTTTGAGCCCATGATCTCCTCCAATTTCATGAAGAGCCATATGTGGCAGTACCTGGATTGCATGCAAGAGCAGTGTACTGCCATGCACAGGATGCATGGCAATTTATGTAACCTGGATCAGTCAGTTAAAAATCTGAACAACAATGTCCATGGAATATGTAAAGTGCCATACAGGCTGGACAGGCAGGCAGGTGGCCCAAAGGTGCCTGGAGGTGATGCCAGTTGTACCCTGCGGTACACCACTAGTCACTGCCTGCCATTCGGAAAAAGACCCATTTATTCCTACTCTTCGTTTCTTGTCTGCCAACCAGTTTTCTATCCATCTCAATACACTACCTCCATTCCCATGCGCTTTAAATTTACACGCCCTCTTATGTGGGACTTTGTCGAAAGCCTTCTGAAAGTCCAAATAAACCACATCCACTGGCTCCCCCTCATCAACTCTACTAGTTACATCCTCGAAAAATTCTGGTAGATTTGTAAAGCATGATTTCTCTTTCATAAATCCATGCTGACTCTGTCCGATTCTGCCACTGTTTTCCATGTGCTCAGCTATTAAATCTTTTATAATGGACTCTAGAATTTTCCCCACTACCGATATCAGGCTGACTGGTCTATAATTCCCTGTTTTCTCTCTGCCTCCCTTTTTAAATAGTGGGCTTACATTAGCTACCCTCCAATCTGTAGGAATTGTTCCAGAGTCTATAGAATCTCGGAAGATGACCATCAATGCATCCATTATTTCTACGGCCACTTCCTTAAATACTCTGGGATGTAGATATCAGGCCCCGGGGATTTATCGGCCTTCAATCCCATCAATTTCCCCAACACCATTTCCCTACTAATACTGATTTCTTTCAGTTCCTCCCTCTCACTGAACCCTGTGTTCCCCAACATTTCTGGTATGTTATTTGTGTCCTCCTTTGTGAAGACAGAACCAAAGTATGTATTTAGTTGGTCAGCCATTTCTTTGTTCCCCATTATAAATTTCCCTCTTTCTGACTGTAAGGGACCTACATTTGTCTTCACTAATCTTTTTCTCTTCACATACCTATAGACACTTTTACAGTCAGTTTTTATGTTCCCTGCAAGCTTACTCTCATACTCTATTTTCCCCTTCTTAATCAATCCCTTGGTCCTCCTTTGCTGAATTCTAAACTGCTCCCAATCATCAGGTCTTTTGTTTCTTCTAGCCAATTTGTATGCCTCTTCCTTGCATTTAATACTGTCTCTAATTTCCCTTGTCAGCCATGGTTTGGCCACCTTTCCTGCTCTACTTTTGCGCCAGACAGGAATAAACAATTGTTGCAGTTCACCCATGCCCTCTTTGAATGTTTATCATTGCCTATCCACCGTCATCCTTTTAAGTAACGTTTCCCAATCCATCATAGCCAACTTGTGCCTCATACCATCGTAGTTTCCTTTATTAAGATTCAGGACACAAGTCTCAGAATCAACTACGTCACTCTCCATCTTGATGAAGAATTCTATCATATTATGGTTGCTCATCCACAAGGGGCCTCGCACAACTAGATTGCCAATTATTCCTTTCTCATCAGAAGAGGTCCATGCAGCCTGAGTCAATGAGCCGGTGCCCAGGCGATGTCAGGAGTGTGATGACCCGTCCAAGTGGCAAGGATTTGACTTATGCCTCTTTCCCTGCCCCTTGATAGTCTCCTGCAACTTTTGACTCCAGGAAGTGAGACCTTTCAATCATTAGAGGACAAGCCACTAGCCCTGACTGCTGACTCACCTCTGACTTGCTGCACTCCTGCCCTCTTGAAACATTTTGTCATTTAATCTTTCCTGTCCTCTACCCTATCACATACCCTCTCTTTTGTGCTGCTTCCCAGCCTCCCACCCTTTCACTTGTGCAAAACCTATTACATTTCTGACTTTCCTCAGTTCTGATGGAAGGCCACAGGCTTTAAACATTAGCTCTGCTTTTCTCACCATAGATGCTGCATGACCTGTTGAGTGTTTCCAGCATTTTCTATTTTCATTTCAGATTTCCAGCATCCTTTTCTGTGAACATGGAGTTTGCAGTCAGCATCGAAGCAAGGGCGCTCGCCACTGACCTTGAAGTCGCGCTGAGAAATCTGGTGATGTCTCTGGTGAGAATTTCCCCTCTATTGCTTTACAGTGATAAACTGATTGAAGCATTACACAACGGAGCTGCAGTGATGTCATAAAGTTGTTCAAACAGCCAATCATATTAAAGGATTTTAACAGACACACAAACAGGAAACATAAAGCAATAATGTAAAATCACTTAAAAAATTTACATGGACCAAATTAAAGTTTGAGACACACACATGGGCTGAAGGTAGAAGCTAAAATATTCTAAAAAAAAAGCTTGAAAAATCATTTTTAAAAGTTTTTAAAATCTAATAATTAATCATTTCACAAAACTCATGTATATAAAATAAATTTTTCAGGGCCAGTTCTGTTGTTCATCAAATTTGATTAATCATATCACTGTTATAAACCCCAGTTATATCTGATTGAGCAAGGTGGAACTTTTCATGGGGCAGAATCTTTGGGTCGGTGAGAGGGGGCTGGGCCCGCTCGCCAACGCGTAAAATGATGCGCAGTGACGTTGGGCAAGCATCCCGATGTCATCGTGCGTCATTCAGATCTTGAGTTCAGCGGGCGCACACCAGAGTCAGCTGCGCGCCTGCCGAACTGTCAAAGGCCTATTAAGACCATTTAAATAGTAATTAAACTAATTAACTGAGCTACCCATTCAAGGTTGGCGGGCAGGTAAAGAGCCCAGGCGGCCTTCACATTTATCACGAAACCTCATCCACAGGCGGGATGAGGTTTCATGAAGGTTTTTAAAGTTTAATAAAAGTTTATCATAAAATTCATTGACATGTCCCAGCTCATATGACATTGTCACGAGGGGACATGTCTTAAAAAAATGTTATTCTTTATTAAAATTTTCAAAAATAAAACTGATCTCCCTGAGGCAGCTCTTTGCTTCAAGGAGATTTCTGCACTCTTTTGAGCGCAGGCCCCAACCAGCCTACTCCCCCCACCCACACAGGGAGCGCACAGCGCTTCCGGGTGCATGTCACGCTGGGCAGGCCTTAATTGGCCTGCCCACATAAAATGGTGCCACGATCGGCTACGCGCCCACCTGCGCCCGCTCCCATCCAACCCCCCCGATGGGGAGAAAATTCTCCCTATGGAATTTCTCACAGCAACATGAGAGTGGGAATGTTGACATTCTCCTTGATTTCAGTGACTGCCGGCTCTGTGTTGGGGTCCGCAGCTCAGCCTGCGTCAGAGCCCTGAATGACAGACTGCAACTTCAGAATGCCCATGCTAATCTGCGGATGCCTGACATCCTGAAGTTATGGTCTGTTTCAGAGGGGTAATAACAGCAAACACTGATATTTCAGCATCAACACCCCAACCCGCCGCAAAATCTGGCTTTTGTTGGTTTCCTTGAATCCGGGCCATCTTTGCCTGGAGCCTCAAGTCTGCTGAAGTATCTACATTAAATAAATACATTGCCCCAAACAAAAGTCTGCAACTGGACAACACAGATTTAAGGTAATTGGCAAAGGTATCAGAGGTAAGATGAGAATTTTTTATATGTGTCATTTTATTCTGGAATGCACTGCCTGAAAGAGCATTGGAAACAGATTCGATAATACATTTCAAAGAGGAATTGGATAAATACTTGAAGGATAGAGATTTGCAGGGCTATGGGAAACAGCAGGGAGGCCAGACAAATTGGGTAGCTTTGTCAAAGATGCGACATAGGCATGATGGGCTGAATGATCGCCTTTGTGTTGTAAGATTCTATGATTCTATAAAAAGGACTCGTACTCAGTGACTGTGCAGAACATCTAATGCTAGATCTTCAAAGTCACCAAGGATGAGGAAAATCACACGATGGCTTGTGGCACGTTCCAGTAAATTGGAATTATCTAGTAATTAGGGTGGAGACATGGTAGGGAATGTGAGTGAGGTGCTCTTATGGGAGTGTCAAGGATGCCTATTGGTATATATAGTGTAGCAGTGGCTTGTTTGGAGCTAAAGATGACTTTAATGATACCAACCATTTCAAACCGATTGTCATTATCTTCCACTGCTCCTATTTCCAACAGAGAATGAATATACGGTTCATTTGAACATCCCTCTTCCAGGTCATAATCATTTTCTATACCTTCCATCTTTTCCTTTCAGTAGCATTCACAACTGATTAACTCTTTATGCAACCTAGTGTGATCTATTACACTTATAGGATTTTTTTTTCTTGTCTGTGTGCATAATCCTGTCTGCCATGGCTTTTGTTTGGGTGGGTCACCTTCTGTTAGCAATAATAGTTGTGGTTATACTGCTTCCTTCTGAAATAGCTACAGTGCTAATATCAGGGGCCTGAATTAAGCCTTTCCGGATGAAGAATCCTGCTTCAGACTCCATGAAGCAGGCTGTGGTCTTGAGTATATTAACAGCAACACTTTATTAACAACTCATAACTATATACATACATACAGTAGAGGTTACAGGTATGGAGCTGACTCCATCTTAGGTCTCTACACATCTCCATCCATCTTTAGACTGTCTCTGGCTCTGGGTCATGTGCCTTCTTACATCACTGTGCGAGACGTATCGCACTAAGTCCTACATTACCCTACTACCATACCAGGGACAGGATCGGAGGCGGCCGGGTGTTAAAAATAACACCATTGATTCCCATGCTCCAATTAAGGTAATTAATACCTGTTAAGGTCTATTAATAGAGGCCAACTAGGATTTTCTGCAAGCAGTAGAGGCCAGTTTAGCTGACTGGAGGAGGCCTCCCAGCAGCAGAGCGAGGGTGGAGAGTTGTGGAGCAGATTGGCCTAGAGGTCCTTCCTGCAGGGGCCTTTGGCATTGCAGCAGCCACAGGCTGCCCTGTAGAAGGATTTTCACGCTCCCTCACCACACCATAGTGTGGTCTAGCTGCAAAAAAGCATTTTTTTAAATTTCAGATTGCTAGTGTTTATGCTCCAGTCAAGCCTCCTCTGTTTCCTCATCTAAATCTTTTCATCATAGCCATCTATTTCCTTTCTCCCTCAAATGCTTATATAGCTTCCCCCTATATCATTTATTCCAAGCACTCCCTGTGACATTCTCACTACTCCCTGTGTAAAGAAATTTCTTCTGTATTCCCTGTTGGATTTATTGGTGGCTATCTTATATTGATGGCCACTAGTCAGGGCCTGGGAGGGGTGCAGATGGTGCCAAACACTGGGGCCCCTTTGCTGGGTGGGGGGGGTGGGGTGGGGGGGTGCCTCAGTGTTGTAAACAGAGTTTCTCGTCATCCAAACTGAGCATCCAGACCTGATGGAATGGCTTTTAAAAAATGGACCTACCTTAATACAGCAGCCTACATGATGTCCCAATCAGTTCTGATATTTTTTGAATCCAGTCAGGCAGTGTCAATTTCAGTGAGCTGCTGTGCTGCTTTCAACGTTCAGGCAACTTCGTGGTTATGATTCTTTTTAAAAGCCCACCAGAAAAATACGAAGTTGCCCAAAGGTCAGCAGCAGCAGCACAGCAACTGTCAGGAGAGTGCCCTTGCTAGAAAAATGGTAAGGGGAGGGTGGAGGGGGTGTTTGGGGGGAGATTAGCAGGGGGGTTGAGGAGATTGGAGTGGCGTTGGGGAACATTGGAGGGGATCTGGGGGAGATGTTGGAGGGAGGTTGGGGGGATGTTGGAGGGGGTGTTGAGGGCAGGTTGGAGCAGGGATTATGAGAGGTTAGAGGGGGGTTGTGGGGGGTGTTAGCTACAGAGTTGAATTGTTTTGTAAATGTAGTGATTTCTTTGCAGCCAACTTCCTAACATCAGTTGACTGCTCTGTGATGAATTATCTTTAGATAATCAGCATTGGGCATCCAATTTCACGATTGATACAATCACTCTGTCGACTGCATGCAGATGTAATGAAAGAAAGATGAAACCTACCTTTATACAGCAGCCTTCATAATGTCCCAAATCACTTTACAGCCAATTAAGTACTTTTGAGTTGTAGTCACTCATATAATGTAGGCAATGTTATCAAATGGCGGTGCAGGTTCAAGGGGCCAAATGGCTTACTCCTGTTCCTAATACATATGTTTGTATATCATTCTGGGATGGAAGAGATGAGCTGGGCTATATGGTCTTTGTCATCCATTATTAACTTGCGAATAGAGAGTGGAATTATGGCTGGAGTTCTATTTATTTCGTTGCTCATGAAAGTTTACTGTGAGCGGGCTTTATTGAGTGCTATTGCCAGGACAGAAGTGCATAATGGGCTCATAGTGAATCATTAGCCTGTTTTATGCTGTACATGATTCTCAAGAGTCTTTTCCATTGACTTAAATCTTGTCCTTTTGTCTAATTACCTATTAGCCCACTCTATCTTGGTGATTTATATGATTTTTTGAGGTGCTAAAATATCATGATAAAGTTGTGTTGCATAGATATTGAAAATATATTGTAGTAAGAAGCAGCAATTAGCAGAGTCTCCAGTCTTGCTGATCAAGAAAACAAAGCAACAATTATGAACCATTCAGACTTTGCCCCTGGCGTCTTAAAAGTTGTATTATACAGAGACACCTGAAGGCTCCAATGCTTCTCACTGACAGTAGAAACCTATGCTGTTCAATCCTTCCACTTTGTTGCTCAGAAGTCATTTGATCTTTCTACCCTGTGAGATTACTGATAAAATAGAATCCAATTGCACCCCTTGTATGAAATAATTATATTGAATAATATCATGCATCCAGGCAGAAGAAAATCTTCTTCTGCTTCTACAGAATGGAAAATACCTTGTGCGATTTACCTGGGTCGCAAATAATGAATCTTTCCCCCAAATATGAATTTATGGCCACCGTGTCCACCTGGTACAATGTGCAGAACATGTTGATGAGGGCTGAGGCAGTCACCAAAATCAGTCTTATTGTCTGCACAGTGTTATAAATAACTAGTACAATATTATCCTGTCAAATTAACAATATTGCATGATGCTGTTAAAATAAAATTTGTAAGCTGGTTTGTTTAATAGTCACAATGGGATCACCTATAGGGTGCATACGAACTAACTCTGCATTATATCATTGTTGATCAATATTAATGATTCATGCTGCATATATATCAGACGATATTAGTAACTAGGTGCCAACAATGGGCATTATCATTTTACTAGGACTTTTCTGTGATTATCTGGTGAACTGATTGGTGAATCTTGAAAGTGGAAAATATCATGCATGGTTGATGGGGAGGGTTAGGTTGGGGGAGGAATCAGGGGCCCGGAAACCGGAGAAGCACTGGGACTCATGATTTCTCTCCCTGGTTATGCCCTTGCCCACAAGAGGAAACGTTTTCCCTGTATCCACTCTATCAAAACTTATCATCTTTGAGTTTGATTAGTTTATTCAATACAACCCCTATTTTGTTAAAAGCACTATCTCATTGGTATCGCATTATTCAATGTCATGTCTACCTGTTCTATTTCCCTGGTAAACACCAAAGCAACATAATTAGTTAATATATCTGCAATCTCTCTATCATGACCTGTGGTATTATCATAGCTATCCCTTAGCGGTCCTATTTCTATCACAGCCATTTTTTAATTCATGTTCCTGTAAAATATTTTACTATTTTGTTTTCTGTTCCTTGGTAATTTAATTTTATTGTTCCTCTTTGCATTCCTAATATCTCTGTATATTCTGTTTTATCCTGGACTCAATGTACCTAATGTTTGCCTCTTTCTTAACCTTCAATTGTTCCCTTATGTGTTTATCTATCCATGGAGATCCCCTATGTTTAGTTTGTTCTTTTCTTTTAGCAGAATATATTTTTCCTGTACTCTGTTAGACACCATTTTAAATGATTCCCATTGTTGTTCTACATTGTTGTACTGAGGGATCATTTTGATTGACAATGACGTTTTTCAACAGGTAACCCATGGAGTAAGTCCAAAACATTTTGGCTACTTCACAAGGAAGGTCAACAAGGCCACTGCATGATCGTGGAGCTGCTCCTGGTCGTTGAAGATAGAGGCACAGTCTGTAGCATAGGAATTCACCATGATGGGGGAAATCTTGAACAAACTGACATGATAAACATCTAAAAAAATCCAGAGAATCCCAGGTGGACTCCTCCGAGTATCTTTCAATCAAGGAGCAAGTCTTGGCAGATAGCCAATGGATAGAATTTTCCCAAATTTTCACTAAGTGCGGTAGCGGGCAGGTAAAACGACGTTTTACCCTCGATGGCGGGTTTTCGCGCTGTAGCATCCCGAACCTGCCTCATTATTTATGCACTCCCGGGAAACATGCTGCTTCCATGGCCATCACCCGGCCTCTGCATTACGCGAGGCACCATGTTTAAAGTCCATCCACAAGCACACATCTCAGTGCTTCCAGCTCACTGCTGCTACATGGAAGACATGGCCCTGAAACTGAAGAAGATTGCAGCCCCCCCAGTTTAATGACGGGTTTCTCGAGCAACTTTTGGATGCCACGGAGGACCGCCAGAATGTCCTATACCCCCGCTCTGGTCACGGGATGGGCAGCAATGTGACCAATCTGGCTTGGGAAGCAGTGGCAGCAGTGGTCAGTGCCAATGCCCTTCAGAAAAGGACAGCCACCCAGTGCCGCAAGAGGATGAGTGATCTCCTCTGTTCTGCCAGGGTAAGTCACTCTTTTCATCACTCTCAACTCACACACTTACAAACCCAGCACACATCCACAGGGCCCTCACTCACTGTCAGTTCAAGGGACATGACCATTCACTGTCTCACACACACCATCATTGTCCTCATCCCACCCATGGGATTACTTACCACCCGCACAGGCCTGGCACATTTATCATCTGGCCTGGCAGGCGTCCTGCTTACTCTTACTCCATCTCTATCCAAGCAGGACAAGCTGGCACACAGCAGGAGAGAGAGGTCACAGACCAGTGGCAGAATACCCGAAATCAATGTCCTCAAGGACTTTGAAAACAACCATCCAGCTGTCCAGCCACAATCTGGACCAGTCCTGCACTGACCGTGAGGTCGGTGCTGCTCTACCAAGTGAGGATCCAGCAGTGCAACATCCATCATACAACCATGCTGTGAGTGATGTGTCCTGTTTCACAGGCCACTGCCTTGCACTAATTATCTCGCCTTGCTTTTGCAGACGCATCTGCCAAACAGCTGACAGAGCCCATGACCCAGGGCCTCCAATCAAGCCCAGAAGACACCTCGGAAGAGGAATCTGGACACACCCTCCTTGAAGCCCCGACCCAGCGCTCACCCACACCCTCAACCAGCGCAGAGACACACACCTCAGTGGTTCCAGCTTTAGAATAACCCCGGGATCACAATCTGGTGAGCACATCGCATTGTGTGATCCAGAGCAGGCAGAGGCACGGACTTCCCAGGTCCCTGGCACTCGAAGGACTGCTGGAGACCAGAAATTTGCTGAGTCCAACTCAGATGACGAGCCTCTGGACTTGGTCATGTCACAGTTGCTGGAGCTGCAAAGGCAAACTCGGGAACATCAGGAAGGGATGTCCGCTGCACTCCTCAGATTGCAAGGCACGATGGAGAAGTCAGTCACCTTCAGTCTGAGGTGATAGCACCGGCATGACAACGCACCAAGGTCAACACTGGTAGGATGGCAGCCACCATGGAGACCTTGTTCCAGGATGTTGCTCCTGCACTGCTGCGTGGGCTCAACTCTATCGCTGATGCCATAGTTGGCCTCCAACAGTGTGAACATGAGAGGGGTGCCGGGCAGCTCGATCTCACTACAGCTACCCTGCTCCTCAAGGAGTCAGCCTGGGGACCCCGGGCACACATAGGGAGGAGGATCCGCAGGTGCACACTCAGGGCCCAACCATTCAGGTGACTTCAAGAGTGTCTGGCCCATCCAACTCCCCTCTTCCCGTGACCTCAGCAGTGCTAGCTCCACAGGCTGAGGAAGGTGCCACTGCCACACAGCAGGACCCTGAAAGCAGGCCTCAAGTCTCTTCCCTCCAGGGGACACCTGCCAATGTCACCATAGACAGGGTGTCGCAGTCAGCAGGCTGCCTCCACCTCCACTGTGGATGTCCAGGGGGCACCAAGATGTAGCAGAAGGGTTAGGGCAGTTAAGGAGAATTAGTTGCACAGCCTGGGCACAGGTGTTAATCACTTGTACATACTGTTCACTATTGTCTATAAACTCCTAAGAATGTCTCCCTACTTATGGCTCCTTGTTCTGATGATCAGTGTTCTTGTTACTCAGATGTGAAACCTTTCTCCACAAGATAAAGGCAGGTGTCACAGTCCAGGTCCTCTTCCCTGTGCTCTGTGCAGCCTTCAGACTGATGTGATGGTCCAGCCTCACACTCCCTGGAAACATTACTGACGCCTCCACCTTGGCGGTGCTGGTCAATGCTGCCAGAATGTAGTGGGCAGGCATCACAGAGTTCTCTCATTCTCTCTGCGTTCTCTCAGCACCTTTAAGGTGGGGCTGGCCCCCATCTCTTCAGCATCTGTGACCACTGGTGCTGTGCTCCAGCTTCTGAAGGGCTCAGGTGCCGAAGGCCGACAAAGCATCAGATGCTCTAATTTCATGGCTGTGTCTCTATGGTATGACCCTGATAAAGGAGCGCAAGTGAGCTGCCCTCAGCCAGACAGGAGTCAGACATTCTCAGAGGCTATATGAAGGTTTATGCAGTGTCCTCATTGCATGTTGTCATCCTTCTGTGATCAAGCGACTATTGGGCCCTCCACCGTCTCTCCACTATAGGAGCATTCTCGCAGAGGGTATCCACACTGCCATAAGCCAGACTGGAGTCAAACGTTCACAAATGCGATGTGAGGAACCATGGGGTCACCTCACTGCATGTCGTCATCATCCTCCACAAATCCAGCAGCTATGAAGGCCTCCTGCGTGCCTGCCTAATTTAGCCAGTGCGAGAGCCTCATCCCTGTAATCATTGCCTCTGAGGACCTCCTCGGCTTCATCCCCATCAGCATGCTCATCGGAGGAGATGTGCAGCTCTTCCATCTTCTCCTCAGCCAGCTCGTCTCCCCGTTGGAGTGCCAAGTTGGAAAGGGTGCAGCAGATGACGACGATGCTTGACACCATCTGTGGACTGTATTGCAGGGCTCTTTGAGATCGGTCCAGGCTCCGGAACCTCATCTTCAGCATCCCGATGGTCTGCTCCACCAAGGTGCGAGCTGCAGCATTAGCCTCATTATACCATTGCTCTGCTGCAATCTGAGGCCACGGCACAGCAGTCATCAGCCACGGCCTCTGCTGGTAGCCCTTGTCCCCAAGGAGCCACCCCTGCAGCTTCTGTGGACCCTGGAAGACTCCAGGGATCTGTGACCGACTGAGAATGTAGGCATCGTGCACAATCCCTGGAAACCGTGCGCACATCTGGAGGATGCGTTTCTGGTGGACGTATACCAGCTGCACATTCAGCAAATGGAAGCCCTTGCGGTTGATGTAGTTCACTGTGTGTTATGACGAAGACCTGAGCGCCACGTGAGTGCAGTCAATGGCACCCTGCACCTGTGGGAAACCTGAGGTCTGGGCAAATCCAATCACTCTTGCATCCTGGCTGTACTGGTCCCTGGTGAAATGCACAAAGTTGTGCGCCCTCACAAATGGATGCATTTGTGGCTGGAGGTTTGAGAGATCCCACAGAGGTCACTTGTGGAGCCCTGAAAGGAGCCACTGGCATAGAAGTTGAGTGCCATGGTCACTTTCACAGCCACTGTCCCCGTGGCGCCAAATCCTGCAGTAACTAGCAGGTATGAGCGACCAGTTCCCTAGACATTCACAGTCTTTAGTGACACTGGTTCTTGATCATCTGCAGGAATGAAAGGCAGTGTCTATAGACCCTGGTTGTCACTAGGCGCCGGCCTGTGATGGCTCACTGTGGCTCTTGGGTGACGTATGTGGGAGCTGCCCCTTTTTCATGAGAATGCTGCTCCTGCCTCTGCACAGCCAGGAGCCTCAGTCACTCTCTCCTCCGTCTTCTTCGCACTCTGTAGCATACAGCTAGTTCACCAGGCTCCATGATCCTGATGTATTCCTCCTGCAGGATGAAAGAGAGAGACATGTGGTTAGCTAAGAGTCTGTCCTGGTTAAGTGTGATGGCCCCTTAATGCTTTCCAGAGAGAGCTGGCCACCACTTGGATGGCCAGAGATTAGTGTGCTGCATGGCTGACCTGTAGGCTTGAACAATGGGGGAGACTGGTCCAAACCAGAATGCTGACATTGCAAGAGGCTGTGAGCACCTCCAGCAGTGACTGTTACATGACTAGCTTTAGCAAGGAGATTGTACAACATGTGCAGTCCAACTGCTCTGCAGTACACTAAAGTGCTCAGAATTTGCAGTCTACATTGTGGGCGAGCGGGGATGGGGGGGGGAGGGGGGGGTGTGTTGGGTGGTGAGCTTCAGAGAATTTGGTGGCACTTTGATGCCTCTGCGTTGCTTGAGTAGTCACTTTATCGCAGTTTCCCGAATGCGTAGCCACTTCCCTCACCCACCCCACCACCCCCAACCCCCCACCCCGAATGCTTATGTGCTTTTTTCAACGGTAGGGCTGCCCCTAACCCCCCACCACCAGTCACCTCAGAGGCAGGGCTGCACTTGCCTCCTGCTCCCCCTCACCCTCAAAAGTCACCTCACAGGCAGGGCTGCACTTCACCCTAGTTCCCCGGCGCCCCTGAAGCAAAGCAATAGCCGACCCTAGTGAACTCTCCAGAACATTGCTGTGCACTCACATTGAGTTCACCCAAAGTGAAGGCCGCCAAGTGCACGTCGCCTCTGTGCTGTTGTGAAACACATCGCCGCGCTTTCCCACCGACGTGGACGGACGATCCAGCAGGGGTGCAAAAGCCTGGCAGGATGGCCTGGTAATGATATGCTGATGTATTACAATGAGGTTCCCAATGATCATTAGCGGGAAATGTGACCTGCCGTTGGTGGGCTGAGTGGACAATCGAGACCTGCCTTCCCACCGTCGTGAAACCGTTCGTGCCATATTGTCTGCTCACACCACCTATCACGCCTGCCACCAGCTGGCATGGATAATTCCACCCAATGTGAGGGAATATCATCTGCAGTGTTAAACTATAAGATCAGATGATCGTACTCTTTCCACCCAAGTGCAACAACAAGTGCACCAGGTTGGAATAGATCTGCTGCTGGAGAAAAGAACTGACACCATCACCCCACCTCCTCCCCCCCCGCACCGCTGCCCCCCACAATCCCATACATGTTCAAATTCCCCAACACTTTGAGACATCTGCCCAGACTTTTTCAGTCTCTGTCCCAAAGAGTGGCTGAGTTCTGTTGAGAACTGATTTCACAAAGGGCTCAATTGTGTTTGCTGGTGACTGAATGATGTTCTTGTGCAGGCAAGACAGCACCACAAGCATTAGTCCCTCGGCATCCTCCTCATTCGCCAACAGGCTAACCAATGTGTCCATCATGCTTCAAGACTATCATTAGCTCCAAAGTTAATATTTTTCCATACTCTGACACACAGCAACTGGGTAACAGAAGAGGCATACAAAAAATAGCTCACCAAGCTGATCACCACAGTGCCTGTAAGCTGCAGCATTGAAACCCATGTAGCTTTTAGCAGTTGTTAGGAAAGAGAGATAGTTTAAGTAAGTTATATTGGTATTTGTGGGTGTTAGGAATGAGTTTTAGCTTTCAAGTTTAAGTTTGATTTGTATTTCCATATCTGTATATTGAGAAAGGTCAAATTGAGTTTTAGTTTTACTTTAAAAAGGTGCCTACATTTCTAATGAGTTTTAAGACTCCTAAAGGAAGGGGAAACAAACAGGGGTGGAAGAAATGGACTGTTGCCTAGCAACAGGGGCCCAGAGAGACAGCACACTCCCACAGACACATACACTGAAGAAGAGAAATAGCAGTTGTTTTGGAAGCTGTTTGAGTTCAGTTGGTTCTGAAAGTTGCTGTCAAGAGAGACTGGAGCGAAGGGGACAGATAACCTGGAGGTGAACCCTTGTGGAAGGTGTCTGAGAGAAGGCATCACAGAATCACACAGTGCAGAAGAGGCCCTTCAGCCCATTGAGTCTGCACCGACACATGAGAAACACCTGACCTACTTACCTAATCCAATTTACCAGCACTTGGCCTATAGATAGCCCAAGCTAAAGAAAAACCCCAAAAAACCAGAGGAGTAGAAGAGGGGAAAGTCCAAAGAAGACCTTCTAGTCAAAGGAAGGACAGGAACCTGGGAAAATGTCCTTTTAAGTGAAGTTAAGAGTGAGAGGCAGATCAGAGGCTCCATGCTTCAGATTTAAAGAGACAAAAGCTGCAGAAAGCAGATTTAAAGTGAGAACAGCTTGCAAGAGGCAAGAAGATCCAAAGAGACAACTGAAGGTCTGTAACTCTTTGCAATGGGATGTGAAGCATTGGTGTACTGTTGATGGCTGAGTCAGAGAAACAACGCGTGCAGAAGACAGCTTGAATGCATGTGGTGACAGGGAAGAGGAACATCGGAAGGAGAATTTGAAACCCTGGAGGTGAACCCTTGTGGAAGGTGTCTGAGAGAAGGCATCACAGAATCACACAGTGCAGAAGAGGCCCTTCAGCCCATTGAGTCTGCACCGACACATGAGAAACACCTGACCTACTTACCTAATCCAATTTACCAGCACTTGGCCTATAGCCTTGAATGTTATGACTTGCCAAGTGCTCATCCAGGCACTTTTTAAAGGATGTGAGGCAACTTGCCTCCACCACCCTCCCAGGCAGCGCATTCCAGACCGTCACCACCCTCTGGGTAAAAAAGTTTTTCCTCACATTCCCCTAAACCTCCTGCCCCTTACCTTAAACTTATGTCCCCTCGTGACTGGCCCTTCAACTAAGGGGAACAGCTGCTCCCTATCCACCCTGTCCATGCCCCTCAATCTTGTACACCTCGATCAGGTCGCCCCTCAGTCTTCTCTGCTCCAACGAAAACAACCCAAGTCTATCCAAACTCTCTTCATAACTTAAATGTTTCATCCCAGGCAACATCCTGGTGAATCTGCTCTGCACCCCCTCCAGTGCAATCACATCCATCCTATAATGTGACGACCAGAACTGCACACAGTACTCCAGCTGTGGCCTCACCAAGGTTCTATACAACTCCAACATGACCTCCCTACTTTTGTAATCTATGCCTCGATCTATGCATCAGTTTGGTAGAAGATTTCAAGGTGATGTCTTGGAGAGTGGAGATTGGAAACCCTTGTGTGAAGGATGGAATTCAGTGAGACCGGTTGGTTCACGGTGTGACAAGCGTCAGGGAGAGAGTTGAGGAGAGATCCATAGTATCTGGTTGAGGTGGCATCTGTCACTTGATTTCAGAGTGTGGTGTGTCTGACCACAGGGTGCTTATTGGTACATGTACTATGTACTTACTGTATACATTAGAGTATAAGATAGCTTTTGTAACTTGTGTTATCCTTACAAATTTTATACATCTGTGAAGGCATAGTTGTGGGTGAAGAAGTATTGTAATATAGTTCACCTTTTCTAGTTGACCCTTCTCCATGTATCTAAACAAACAAATAAAAGTAAGAACCTATCAAGCTGGGTTCGACTCTGGGATCAGGCTTGTCCAGGGGTAATCTCAGCTGGGATCATAACAAAGCGGGGGCCTCTTGTAAGATTTGAAACGTGGACAGCGGGTGATTGGACGTGGAATAATAATTGGTCTGGGACTGGAAATCATTGACATTAGTGGAATTTGTGAATCATTTTAACAAGTGCATGGAGGCAAGGAGGTACTGGACATAGGAATTGGATTTCCTGTGAGGTATATCATACGCGTTGGAATTCAAAATTACGTTGGAGGTTGCTAAGATTTTTTTTACAGTTTGAAAATGTAACTCTGACTGGTTTACAGAATAAACCAAGAGTAAGCTGATGGAATTGGCGGATAAATTGGAGTTAAAATTACCTGAAGGGGTGAGGGAAGTAGACATAGTTGAGATAATAGCACAGCATCTAAAACTGGAAGGGATAACAGAGTGGCCACGTTTTCCTGGGAGTGAGTCACTGCTGGTAGTAGTGAGACTTCAGTTACAAATGAAGAAGCTTGAACTTGAACAAGCAAAGGAACTGAAAAAACCTGAATTAGAGGCAAAAGAAAAAGAAAGAGAAAAAAAAGGAAGGGCAGAGAAAGAAAGGGCATTTCAAAAAGAGCAAGCAGAAAGGCTGGAGAAAGAAAGAAAACTGGAACTGGAATTCCAGGCATGAGAGAAGGATGAAGAAACTGAGGCAAGGGAAAGGGAAGGAGTGAGAAAGGGAATACCAGCTTAAAAGGCTGGAAGTTAAAAAAAGAGATCTCAGATTCTGAGGAAAGTTCTGATGAAGAAAAAACATTCAACCTAAAACCTTGTGGTGAGATGTTTAAGTTTGTGCAAGCGCTCCCAAAGTTTGAGGAAAGAGATGTTGAGGCATTCTTTATTTTGTTTGGAAATATAGCTAGGCAAATGAAGTGGCAAAAATAAATCTGGACATTATTTTTACAGAGTAGTTTGGTAGGTGGAGCTCATGAGGTTTTTGCTTCACTTTCAGAAGAGGTATCGGTGGATGATGATGCAGTAAAAAAGGCTATTCTGAGTGCATATGAGTTGGTCCCTGAGGCATACAGGCAGCAATTTCAGAATATAAGAAAACAGCCTGGGCAGACCTATATTGAATTTGAAAGGGCAAAGCAAAGTAGTTTTGACCATTGGATACAGGCATTAAAGGTAGAGATGACAGAACATACAGGATTAATTCTCTTGGAAGAATTTAAAGATTCACTTCCTCTTGTAATTAGAACCCATGTTGAAGACCAGAAGGTTAAAACAGCTAGACAGGCAGTAGAGATGGCTGACGATTATTAATTTCTCCATAGATCCAAATCCTTCTTCCGTCATCCCCATAAACCCGAGAAGGATAGAAGATGTGAAGGTGAAAGGAAGGCAAGTAGTCAGGGAAGAGAAGGGACAGTTGGGAGTTCTCAGGATATTTCTCCTCAGACCAGAAAGGAAGGTACTGAGGGTAGAAGTGTAATTCGAAAGCCTAAGTGTTTTCAGGGCAGATTGCTGGAAATTAAGTAGTAGACCTATTGCAGTAGTAGGAATGCCTAAGGAATCCTCAGGAAAGTTTGCATCAGGAAAGGAAATGGTTGTTAAAACTGTAGTAGTAGTACAGGTGAAACGTATTCCCTCGGGACATACAGGAAAGGGGGATACGGTTCAGGACAGTCCAGAGAATCCTTTTTTGATTACTGTTGAAGGAGGTCAGGCTAACAGTGGGTCTGAATGTTTTGTTTTGATAGAGTGCCTATCAAGTTTGGCTACCCTTACTCCTCCAGCAAAATAAGCAAGCAGATTACAATTTTGAAAGATATGGGGCAGATGAATCGTTGATGGTGGCTAATGAAACAATTTGTGTTCCGGATAGTTTTATGAAGGGAAAAGTATTAATAAGAAATATTAATGGGATTTATGGGCCTGTTTCTTTGTGCAAAGTCAACTTACAAAGTTGCTTTGTAAATGGAATTGTTACAGTGGGAATTATTCCTAAATCACCTATTGAAGGGGTGGATTTTCGATGTTTTCGATCTCAATGTCCAACCCTGGCCACCATAAGTAGCTGTGCGACAACATTTTCATTTTGGAAATGCCGGGGTGAGCGCTATGCAATTCTATCAATAATAGTTGTCTTCTTCTGGGAGGCACAATGACTCGCTCCCCACAGTGAGATGCCATCCTGGCAGGTGAGCTCGTATCTCCTTTTAAAATAGGGCTTCATTTCATCCTACTTTGGCTGGTTAGAGATCCCTGCAAGACTTATTCCCTGACGTGAGACAAAACTGGGTTGTGGTTGCTCCATTCTCTGATCTGTTTGGCATTCACTGGTGATGAATCCAGAAAGTTTAATAATAAGGCAAGTTCTTGAGGGATGGGGACATTCACATTGCTGTCCTTCAGGGTTAATCGGCTCAGCACATCAGCATTGGCAATCTGGCTTCCCGGCCTGTGGGTGAAAGCATATTCGTAAGCAGCTAGAATCAGCGCCCACCTTTGGATGTGTGCCGAGGTGATTGGGGGTATTGCCTAGTAGCAGCCTGTGGTCAGATACGATGGTGAAGTGGCGACCATGGATGTATTGGTGGAATTTCTTAACACCAAATACAATGGATACGCCTTCTTTTTCTATTTGTGAGCATCTTCGTTCTGCCCCACTGAGTGTTCTTGAAACATAGACAAATGGGCCATTCGGAGCCATCTGTCATCCAGTGGGAGAGTACTGCCTCTACTCCATAAGGGGATGCACCACATGTTAAAGTCAATTGTTTCTTTGGGTCAAAATATACCAACAGGACTGATGAACGTAGTAACTGCTTTACTGCCATAAAAGCCTGTTGTTGTGGAGCTTGCCAAGTCCATCTGTGGTTTTTGAGTAACCCATACAATGGAGCCAGTACTGTTGATAAATTTGGGTGGAAAACAACCGTAGGAGTTAACCATTCCCAAGAAGGACTTGAGTTCTGATGCATTTTTCGGGGCTGGCGTCTCACGAATAGCTCTCACCTTGCCTTCTACTGGGTCTGCGAGTCGACCCTATGGTCCAGGTAAATCACTTCATTTGCTTGGAAGATACATTTTTCTTTTTTCAAGCATACTCTGGCTTGTGAGAAATGCTTCAATACCTCTTCCAAGGTAGCCAGGTGTTCTTCATTAGTTACTCTTGTTACTAAGACATCATTGAAATAAACCACCACATGGGGTAGACCTTGGAGCAAATTTTCCATAGTCCACTGAGAAACTGAAGTGTAGCCTGGCATACTGGTATAACCCCCTATGTGTGTTGATAGTTACAAAATCCCGAGGCCTTTTCTAGCTCAACTTGCTGGAAGTGTGGCTCATGTCGAGTTTCGTATATGTGGTTCCCCCTGCCAGCTTGAAGTACAATTTATCAACTTATGGTATAGAGTGCCTATCAAATCTGGCTAGCTTGTTAATGGTAAACTTGTAGTCCCTGCATATTTGCACACTCTGGTCAGGCTTTAGAACTGGAACAATGGGCACGGCCAATTCGAAAAATTGTACAGGTTGTAAGACTCCCAACCTTTCCAGCCTGTCAATATCCATCTTTTCTCATAATGCATAGGGGACTGGCCTCACCTTCAAATATCTGGGGATTGCTCCGGGATCTACATGGGTTTTGGCTTGCAGTCCCTGAATCTTCCCGAGCTCTTTCCTGAATACAGGGGCATATATCTGTGATAACTCTTGTAGGTCTTTCATTCTAAGTTGGAAAATCTCAGACCGCTTCAATTTTCTTTCCTTAAGCCAGTTCCGACCAAGTAGGGTTGGACCCTCCCCTGCTACCACTATCAGTGATAGATTAGCAGACTGGCCTCCATATTGTACTGGAACCCTTCATATACCTTTCACTTGTATATTTTCGCCAGTATGTCTTTAGTCTGGCATCTGAATTTTCCAGCTTTAGTGAGTGGCCCCCTCCATTCAGATACTTAAACGTGTGTTCTCCTATGACTGTCGTGGATGCGCCTGTATCCACCTCCACTCAAAGGGGTTTTCTGTTGACTTCTATTGTCGTGTAGATTGGCTGTTTTACCCATTTTTAAATTGTGCAGGGAGTAAATATCTGACTCTGTTTCTTCTGGCTCCTCCATTATATAAATTTAATGACTTCTGCATTTTTGGTTGAACTTTGGCCTTAATCTTTCCTTATAGTATCGCATACTATGCCTATTGCGATGACAGTAGAAGCACTTGGTTCTTTTAAATTGTTATTTGTTTGTAGGCTGTCTGGTTCTAATTCTGCTATTATGAATATGGTCTTTATCCATTAAACCATTGCTTTTTTCGGTTAATGGTGGCTGTTTCCCGTCCTGCGGGAGCCCTGCGCTTCACGCCATTTCTAGCCAGTGCCTCCCTCCCGACATGAAGAACGGAGACATTCTGATTTCTTCTGAGTCCCTGACTGCACTTTCCACTGCGAGTGCCAACTCCAGGGCTTTGCTGAAATCCAAATTTCTCTCAGACAGCAACCTTTTATGAATGGCGTCTTCATTAATCCCACACACTAATCGGTCTCTTAACATGTCATTTATCAATGTTCCAAACTCACAGTGCTCTGTCAGTTGTTTTAAGACTGCTACATAGCAAGTGACTGTCTCTCCGAGCGGGGGAGTGGGGTGTGGGGCGGGGGTGGTGGGGGGACACCTCAAATTGAATTTAAAATGCCGTGTTGTTACCGAGGGCTTTGGTTGAAAATGGCCTTTCACTGGATTCATCAACTCATCAAAGCTTTTGGAATCTGGGGCGTTGGGTGCCGATAGACTACAAATTAGGCCGTAAGTATTACTGTCACATGTCAACAAGAGGATTGCCCGCCTCTTCTCCTCCCCGATATGTTGTTGGCCAAATAGAAAAATGCAAGGCGTTCAATATAATGTGACTAGTCATCAGTGGTCTGATCAAATGGTTTGATGCGGCCAAATTGTAGCATATTGGAGGGCGATAGCTTCAGCAACTACGGTGAGGGTTTACAATGTAATGTACTTACAATTGGCCTGCAGACACGGCTACTTCAGTACAGTTGAGTTTTCGCAGCTTTCCTTGGTGTCGCCGACAGGTGGTGTTTTGCCTCGTCGCCAGTTGTTCTAGTTTAACTATGGGTCACTTTGCTCATGAACCAGTTACATGCTTATCTGTCGGCAGGCGAGTCGATTACAACATAAGGCAGTCACAGAAACCAATATGAAATGAAGCACATACTATTTATTTACACAAGCAACAGAGCATTAACATGATGTGTGCTTCTCCAGCCAGACCCCACTCTAGACTAACATTTATATGGTAGCCCATGCTACACAGCTATTGGGTCTTGCAGTCACGTGGTCAATCTGCTCACAGTCTCTTAAAGGTGTATTACACCTCAGATTATCACACATTCACAAGTCTATCACACAAGAGGTTATTACACAAAATTAAGTCTCAATGGATTGAAGGCAAAATATTACCATGGATTAAGAACTGGTTAATGGAGGAGATAATAGAAATAAACAGATTATTTTAGGTTGGCTTTGCGAGAGCTTTTGATGAGACCACATCTAGAATATTGTGTGCAATTTAGGTCTCCGTATTTAAGGAAGGGTATACTTGTACTGGAGGCAGTACAGGAATGGTTCACAATTTTGGCCAATGGGTGAGAGGGTTGTCCTATGATGATTGGCTGAATAAATTGGGCCTGTATCCTCTGGAACTTTGAATGAGAGGAGATCTCATTGAAACATTCAAGATTATGAAGGGGCTTGACAGAGTAGATATTGAGACATTGTTTCTCTTGATTGGGAAATCTAGAACAAGGGGCACAGTTTCAGGGTAAGGGGCCAATCATTTAGGACTGAAATGAGGAGAAATTTCTCCACTCAAAGGATTGGCGAACCTTTGGAATTCTTGACGCCAAAGAGTTGTGGATACTCCATCGTCAAATACATTCAAGGCTAAGATAGACATATTTTTGGTCTTTCATGGAAGCAAGGGATATTGGAAGTGGCAGGAAAGTGGAGTTGAAGCCTGAGATCAGCCATAATCTTATTGAATGGCAGAGCAGACTCAAGGGGCCGTATGGTCTACTCCTGCTCCTGTTTCTTATGTTACTATGTTCTTAAATAGGTTACAAGAAATCATATGTACAATCATCCAGCAAATAATTAATTCCCTGCTGAGTATCCTTCGAGCAACTGACCAGGGTATTTTGTCTAAGCATGGAATCACCTTCTGCAATAACCTTTGTACCCTTCTTTTCAAGGTGGGCAGGATGTTTCATTGACAACATTGCACTGTCCTATCAAAATCAAGCTTAAGCTACAATGAGGCGTCCAAATTTTTATTCAAAGCACAATTTTAGACACTCTTAAACAATGACTTTATGTTTAAAACCCCCTTCAGTAATTTTACATTCTTTGTGGCTGCGGCAAGATCTTTATCAGTCCATCTTTCCTGGGCATTTAATAACCATAGACAGTAAAACAATTCAAGTCTCTTAAGTTTCTGACTCCTTACAAACCATTGTTTGGAGAATTGAAGAGATAATCTGTCTAACATTTCGGCTAAACATGTCCGTCCATTTTGCGGCATTTCAAAAGGAGGCAACATCAACCAATGTCAGTTTGTGTTCTCTCTCACCTTTGAAACGCTTAAGTCCAATTAGATCAAGTGAATTAGCATTTTTTAAAAACAATTCAATCTTCATAAGCCAGGCATGATGGGCAGAATTTAATGCTGGCCGAGGGAGCAGGGAAAGAAACGCGGCAGGGGAGCTGACTAGGGCGAGAAGCAAAGTTTCAAGTTCCTAACAACAGGATAGATGAACAGAACTATCCTGGTGGCAGGTTGGAAGTGGGACTGCAGTGCCAATGGTATGCAGGAAACTAATTGTAATGAATTTGTTTACAATGATTCATTCATTAATGATTAATTAAATCATTAATAACTCATTTTTGCTATTAAATGCTACCTTTGCAATTAACTTGGAGGCACATGGGAAACATGGGCCTTCACTTTCACGACCGACTATAGCTGGCATGGACAGGCGAGGAGTCTTCGAGGTGAAGCTGAGCAAGTTGGAACTGTCTGCCATTACTGGGAGAGTTTGCTGGAAGAGGGGAAAAGGGGCTGAGAATCATCAGGGGGCAGTTCGAGGGTGATCAAGGGAATGTCAATGGTGATCAAGGGAGGTCCGAGTTCATCAAAGGATGGTCAAGGGTGAACAAGGGAAGGACAAGGGTGGCTCAGGGAAATTTAAGGGTGATCAACGGAAGTTAAGTGTGACCGAGGGAGAGTCGGGGATCATGGAGGGAAGGTCAAGTGTAACCAAAGGAGGGATGAGCATGATCAAGGGAAGATCGAAGGTGATTGAGGGAAAGTCAAGTGTGACCGAGGGAAGGACAAGAGTGACCAAGGGATGGTTGAGAGTGATTAAGTGAGGGTTGAAGGTGATCAAGAAAAGATTGAAGGTGATCAAGGGAAGGTTGAGGGACATTGAAAGTGTCACACACAATTTTAAAGTGTTACCCTTTTATTGCCCATGAGATGTCCATATTTCTTACCCTTGGAGTAAGAGTCAATTTTAAATTATGCAGCAGCAAACTTTTTGCCTTTAAAAAGGAAAAGGTTAGTTTATTTTTCACATGGTTGCCTTGGAGATTACTAAAGAAACCGTGAATCACTCACTTTCTCATTCACACACACACACCCCAAAACTAGGTACAAAGAGTAGTTATAAAAGTGGAGTGGATCTCAGTCAGTGAAGGCTTTGAAATGTCTTAGCAGTTGTGATGGCTCTTTCAGACGATCTACTGGAAGTTGGTTTCACAGGTACGCTTGAAGATGTAACCAGGTAGGGGGAAGAGAGGAGCTCCTTGATTTCCTTTTTAAGGAACTGCCGGTGGCCTTTCTTTAGCCTGGTTGATTATAGCAGTTCGATGGCTGTCCTTTGTTGGTCCCTCTCTCCCTGTCTGATGAAGTTCTGTGTTGGAGTTCTGACCTAGTTTGTATTTAGTTTATTGTATTTTAAAAGGGACCAACGATGGCCACTGTATCATGTGATTCTGTAAAATGCTAATTCATCTTCCAAATAAGGCATTGCAATAATTTAAATTAGCACTCTGAAGTCTTTTCCCAAATGCGGCTTTATCTTTTCTTCTGGCCAAGGCGAAAACTTAACATTTTTCAATGCCTCACTGTAAAAATGTATCTCCTGGATGAGGGCAGAGTCATAATTAAATTAAAGATTGTCTTTGTCCTCCCAACAGATAAACACAGTCTGATCCACAAATTTTCTGGTAGCATGGAGTCATTTTGATATTCAGTCTTTTAAAAATCAGTTCAAGGTTTTTAAATGTAACTTAAAATATATATTTTTTTTAAAAAAAGATTGTAACACTAATGCCTGCACGGTCATGTCATCCCTTTCCCCTCAGGGGGAAGAAAATGAAATTCCATTCCATATGGCACCCTGCACATTTTTCTTCAGAAGCATATATGTACATCTTGAGCTCCAAAACCTTGGCTCCCATATGGTGTCCTAAAAGTGGACACCAAGTGGGCCAATTTAATCCCCTCCTTGTTTAAGATATTTTTGGCCAACAGAGAAGGCCAGTGCTTCACAGGATAAGAAGAGAGCTTCTATTTCAAAGACAATGCATAGAGATAAAATAAATGGTTGCTTTATTATTTCATGGATCAAGAATACTGAGCTATGTTTTTTTTTACTGAATACTGTTTATTTAGCTGTTTTATTTAAATAAAGCATCTGTTGGTTTAAAGCCTGAGTTTCAGTTTGAGTGTGTATTCAGGCTACTTGAAGAGACGAGACTTATTGATGACATGATCCATTTGAGTAGTTTGTGTGCAAGGTAAAGTTTCTTTGTTGCAATCCTGATGTCTCATTAGTGTTTATCTGGATATTGGGCAGGAAAAGATACACTCTGGATCATAGGGATGCAAGGTCCATTCATAGGAAAGGTTTGTTAAACTGAATTCAAGACAATGTCTAGGGTAAAAATCCAAAAAGGTTACAACCCTTGATAAATATATCAGAAGTGATACAGATCAAAACTCCTGTCCTCACACAATTTTGTAGCCTGAAGGGAAAGTTTAAACTTTGCTTCATAAAGCATAGTGTAGCTTGAAGGTAATCAAGCAGAACCAGAAAAGCACACTGGGGTACACACCTTTCAAAATATTGTTCAAAATAACATTAGAAATTGCCTCATGTAACTGAATATCCTTATGTCTCCAAGGCCATCTGGAAACTATAATGAGATCTGGGAAACATTGTGTAGATCACAAAACATTTCCTTCCTTGCTGATTAGGTTTTGTACAAAACCAGCTGAAGTATATAGAATTTGACAGTTGTAGACTCCCTGTCATCTTTTATATTTTGTAACTGTCAGTATGTCCAACCACCTTGTAAATAGAGCAGCAGTATTGTCAGATTTCTATTTTAGTAGGTGCAACATTATTCAAATTTATTCCATTTGTCCTTAAATCTGCATTAAGATCTATAACATAGGTAGGAGTGAAGGAAGACTTTTCACTAACAAGATATTTTACAAACACCAACAGTCATGAAGTTATTAAAGCTTCAATTGTGCAGATCAATATCATAAAGGCATAGTTTGTCTACTCAAGTTGTTGACCTCAATTCTTTGCCTCAGAATTTCTTCTAATCACAGAAGTAAAAATGAAGGTGAAGAGCAACAGTCAGAGTGAATAATGGCTTTGTTGTAAGATTGAATTGCAATCATTATACTGAAACTGAGAGCCACACCAATAACCTGATCCAAATTTTATGGTTCTCTCTGCCTTATGAGCGAAACACAAGATGATATAACCACTATTTTAAATGTCATGATATCTATGTTGTTCTATTTTGTATCAATAATTCCTTTCATTTTATTGGATAATGTTGCACATGGAATATATACCAGTTTATTCTTGTACTTTCCCTATCAGAATAATAAAAACTTTGACAAGTTCAAATATATACCATATATATATATATATATATATATCTATTCTCAACACTGCATTCCAATTTTTCCAACATGTTGAACAATTATGTCTTCACATTATTTAAATAGCATTGTGGAAAATGATTTAACAAAAAGCATATCTGAATATAAAGACTTAAAAATTCAATAGATATTATTAAAAACCTCAGTTTCATGCTGTTCAAAGTATTTTGGTGGAACTAGTCCTCAAATGACTCACAGACTCATAGATGTTTACAGCACAGAAGGAGGCCACTCGGCCCATCGTCTCCGTGCCGGTCAACAAAGATCTGACTACACTAATTCCATTTTCCAGCGCTTGGCCCATAGCCCTGGAGGCTATAGCAGCGCAAGTGAAGATCTAAATACTTCTTAAATATTACGGGAGTTTCTGACTCAACCAACCTTTCAGGCAGAGAGTTCCAGACTTCCACCACCCTCTGGGTGAAAACATTTCTTCTCAACTCCCCTCTTAACCTTCTACATCTTACCTTAAATCTATGCCTCCTGGTTACTGACCCCTCGACTAATGGAAAAAGTGCCTTCCGATCCACCCTATCTATGCCCATCATAATCTTATACACCTCTAACAGGTCCCCTCTAAACCTTCACTGCTCCAAGGAATGCAACCCCAGCCTATTCGATCTTTCCTCATAGCTCAGACCCTTCAGCCCAGGCAGCATCCTAGCACATATCCTCTGCACCCTCTCCAGTGCAATCACATCCTTCCTACAATGTGGTGACCAGGACTGCATGCAGTACTCCAGTTGTGGCCTAACCAGCATTTCATACAGTTCCAGCATAACCTCCCTGCTCTTGTATTCTATGCCTCGGCTAATAAAGGCAAGTATCCCATATGCCTTCTTAACCACCTTATTTACCTGCCCTGCTACCTTCGGGGATCTGTGATTATGCACACCAAGATCTGATCTTCAGTACTTTCCAGGGTCCTAGCATTCATAGTGTAATCCCTTGCCTTGTTAGCCCTCCCCAAGTGCATTACCTCACACTTTTCTAGGTTGAATTCCATTTGCCACTGCTTTGCCCACCTGACGAGTCCATTTATATCCTCCTGCAGTTTACGGCTATCCTCCTATTTACCACCCTACCAATTTTCGTGTCATCTGCAAACTTCTTGATCATACCCACTACATTTAAATCCAAATGATTTATGTACACCACAAACACCAAGGGCCCCAGCACCGAGTCATGCGGAACCCCACTGGAAACAGATTTCCAGTCATAGAAACATCCCTCTACCATCACCCTCTGCTTCCTGCTTCTCAACTAGTTTTGGATCCAATGTGCCACTTTGCCTTGGATCCCATGGGCTCTTACTTTCTTGAATAGTCTGCCATGAAGGACCTTCTCAAAAGCCTTGCTAAAGTCCATATAGACCACGCCAAATCATTACCCTAATCAACACTTCTGGTTATCTTCCCAAAATATTCGTTCAAATTTGTCAAACACGACCTTCCCTTAACAAATCCATGCTAATTATCCCTGGTTAATCTGTGTCTCTCCAAGTGCAGGTATATTCTGTCCCTCAGAATTCTTTCGAGTAACTCCCCCACCACCGAGGTTAGACTGACTGACCTGTAATTTCCAGGTCTATCCCTTCCTCCCCTTTTCAACAATGGTACAACGTTAGCAGTCCTCTGGCACCTTATCTGTGGCCAGAGAGGATTTGAAAATTACATGCCAGGGTTCCTGATATCTCTCCCCTTGCCTCCATCAACATCTCATCCAGGCCTGTGGATTTATCTACTTTTAAGGCCGCTAAACCCGCTAGTACCTCTTCTCTCTCTAAGTTAATTTCCTCTAATATTTCACAGTCCTCCACCCTGATGTCCATGCCTGCGTTGTCCTTTTCCATTGTGAAGACCGACACAAAGTATTTGTTAAGGACTGTACCCACATCTTCTGGGTCCACACAACGATTACCTCAATGGTCCCTAATTGGCCCCAACCTTTCCCTAGTTATTCTCTTGCTCTTTATAGATTTAAAAAAAAACCTTTGGGTTTTCCTTTATTCTATCCATCAATGCTTTCTCACGCACTCTCAGCTTTCCTGAATTCCTTTTTAAGTTCCCCACTGCACTTTTTATATTCCTCTTGGCACTCTACCGTATTGAGCCCTTGGTATCTGCCATAAGCTTCTCTTTTTTTTTCTTAATCCTAACCTTTATGTCCCTCGACATCCAGGGTCCTCTGGGCTTGTTCCCCCCCCCTTTTCTTTACGGGAACATATTTGCCCTTTATTCTCGCAATTTCCCCCTTGAATGCCTCCCACTGCTCTGACACAGCTTTATCTGCAAGTAGCTGTTCCCAGTCCACTTGGGCCAAATCGTATCTCATCTTAGTAAAATTAGCCTTTCCCCAGTTTAGAACTTTTATTCCCGGCCCAACCTTATCCTTTTCCATAACTATCCTAAATCTAACTGAGTTATGGTCACTATCTCCAAAATGCTCCCCTACTGATACATCTTCCACCTGCCTGGGCTCATTGCTGAATATTAAGTCCAGAACTGCCCCCTCTCTTTTTGGGCTTTCTATGTACTAGCTAAAAAAGTTCTCCTGGATGCAACTTAAGAATTTTGCTCCCCCCTTACCTTGCACACTAAAGTTATCCCAGTTAATATTTGGGTAGTTAAAATCCCCTATTACTTATTATCCCCTATTACTTATTAAATCCCCTATGCCTTATTATTCTTACACTTCTCTGAAATTTGATTACATATTTGATCCTCTATCTCTCCCTGACTGTTTGGGGCCTATAGTACACACCCAACACCTTTTGTGTTTTTTACTTCTACCCATATGGCCTCATTTGATGATCCTTCCAAGATATCATTCCCCCTCACTGCTATAAATTGATTCCTTGATCAATATTGCGACCCCACCCCTCCTCTTCTATCCCCCTCTCTACCTTGTCCGAATACCCCATCACCAGGAATGTCGAGCTGCCAATCCTGCCCTTCTTTTAGCCAAATGGTTAAAACAGCACCAGCTTTTATTTAGTTAACGCCTATAGTAAATGTCCTAAGGCAGTTAACCAAGTAGTTAGAAATGGGGATTTACAAGAGGCTAGAGTTGGAGGATTGCAATTCTCGTGAAACATTCTACAGCTGGAGAAGTTACAGTGATACATAGGTCATTGATGGATTTGAGCATGAAAATGTAGGTGAGTGAGTGCAGGGTTGATGGGTAAACAGGACTTGGTGCAAGTTAGGATAAAGACTGCAAAGTTTTGAATGAGCTCAAATTTATGTATGGCGGAAGATGGGGTGCTGAAAAGCATTGGAATAGTCAAGCCCAGAGGTAACAAAAGAAAGGACAAGGGTTTCACCAGCAGATAAACTGAGGCAGGGGCAGAGGTAGACAATGTTACAGCTGTGGAAGTAGATAGATTTTGTGATGGTAAGGAAATGGGGAGTTTACATGGGCAGAATTTTCCCAAAGTGGACAGCATCCTGAGTGTGGCCGGATATGTTGGCAACACTCATGGCCAGCTGGTAGCACTTACCCCTCAGTTTTATGGGTGGCAGCTAGTTAATAAGCTGTCACTGGGGTGGCTGTCCTGGTTAGGACAGCCAACCCCATGGTCTCCCCCAATGCCATCCCCCACCAACCCTGAGAGCTACCAGCCCAATGAAAGGGTTGACAACTCAGCAACTTCACTAGAAATGGTGGTCACAGCTGAGAATGGCAGAGGTTAACTGTGTTCCTCTCCGCAGATGCTGCCAGACCTGCTGAGTTTTTCCAGGTATTTTTGTTTTTGTTTTGCCTTTATTTAACTTTTTGTTCCCATTCGAGAAAGTGGATATCTATTTTCATGGCCCTGGCATAAATTTGAAGAAGAGCTTTAGGGTAAGTCTTCATGCTATTCATCAAAAAATATCTCAAAATATGTTGGGAGTCCTATATCACCTTTGCATCAAAGCAAAGAATAACTGTTAACTGGATATAGCAGAAACATTTATGAGCTTGGCACAAATTTTGCAACAGTACTGCATCATTAGAAAAAGAATTGTAGGAATTTGGAATTTTGGAAAGTATATAGAGTTAAGTTGAAATTAATATTTTTTAAACCTAGTTATCAACATTGTGGAACTGCGTGATAAAAGATAACTTGTTAATTTAATTTTTAAAGTCCAAATTAATTATGAGAACAAAAGTTTTGTTCATTATTTTTGTACATTCGTGTTAAATGTCAAACACAAAATTGCATGTTCATTAAATAATTGTGATCAGCTCATTAGATTTTGCCAGAGCCCTTTCAAAATGTCATTTTACAAACTCAGGTTCCCTCTTTCGCCTGATTCTTGCAACTTGAAACAACATATTTTGCATTACTTCTTTTATTAATTCACAGTATGTGGGTGTTGCTGGCAAGGCCAGCATTTATTGTCCAACCTGAATTGCCTTCCAGAGGTGGTGGTGAATCACCTTCCTGAACCACTACAGTCAGTGTAGTGAAGATACGTAAACAACAGTTAGATAGGGGGTTCCAGGATTTTGGCCCAGGAACACTGAAGTAACGGTTATATATTTCCAAGTCAAGATGATGCGTGACTTGGAAAGAACCTGGAGGTGGAGATGTTCCCATGCATCTTTTGCCCTCGTCCTTCTAGGTGGTGGAGGTTGCAAGTTTGCAAGATGCCGTCCAAGCGGCATTTGCAAGTCTTATAAATGATGCAGACTCTTGCTATGGTGTGCCAGCAATAAATGTTTAAGGTGGTGGATGGGGTGCCAATCAAGCAGACTGTTTTGGCCTGGATGGTGTTGTTTCTTCAATGTTGGTGGAGCATCAGGCAAATGAAGAGTATTTCATCACACTCCTGATTTGTGAGATTGGAGAAGGTGGGAGGTTTTGGGGAGTCAGGTGGTGAGGCACTGGCTACAGAACACCCAGCTTCTGACCTGCTATTGTAGCCACAGTATTTATGGGGCTGATCCAGTTAAGTTTCTGGTCAATGGTGATCCCAAGGACGTTGATGGTGTGGTATTTGACTGTAGTAATGCACTGAATGTCAAGGGGAGATGGAGGAAGTCATTGCCTAGCACTTGTGGTAGACCATTTATTACCATTTGGTAAAATGAGCTTTTTCAGCAGTGTAAATGTATCCAATTGCCCTAGATAAACATTTTCTTACTATCAACCATTAATATCACAAGTTACTTTTGGATTTTTCCATATCTGATAGCACAGGTACTTCACCAAAGTAACACGCAGATTTTCATTTAAATCTAGGTGCAGATCAATGCATTCCCTTTTCGTTTAGGGTTACCATTGTGGATTCTTGTCTTTTGGAAAAATTGTGCATCTTTCATTTATCAGTAATTTCAATATACCAAAAATTCTAGCTGAAGAAGAAATTGTTACATGATTTCCTGAGTTAATTTTTTGGTATCAGCAGAATAACCAATGTTGCAATTTTTAAACAAGTATGCAGCCTCTTGCCACCACTACTGTGCCCAAACATTTGTACTTCCTTTATTAAAGCAACTCCTCCCCTCCCCATGCTCTTCCCTGTTCTTTTACAGGCTTGTGCAAGGCTATGTCTCCTAAGGTGCTTTACACTTTCCACTCAAAGTGACAATTCTTCAATTACGAGCATGGACAATGAATCTTAGCAGGCTATTCAACCGTGGGGGTATTACATGCAGGACTTTCCTGGTCTCTTCCAGCAAGAATAAAAAGTCTAATGATGACCATGAAACCATTGTCGATTGTTGCAAAAACCCATCTGGTTCACTAAAGTCCTTTAGGACTGGATAAAAGGTTGGCTTTGTAACAGGAAACAAAGGGTAATGATCGATGGATGCCCTTGCGAATGGAAAGTTGTATCAAGTGGTGTTCCACAGGGCACAGTGTTGGGGCCCTTGCTGTTGTGTTATATATTAACGATTTGGATGTGAACATGGGGGGCACGATTGGGAAATTTGCAGATGTCACAAAGATTGGCCGAGTAGTGGATAGTGTAGAGGATAGCCACAATTTCCAAAACGATATAGATGGGTTGGTGGAGTGGACAGTAAAGTTGCAGATTGGTTTTAACATAGAGGTATGAGGTCATACATTTAGGAGGTCAAACAGTTACAGGGATTACACAATAAATGGTAATATACTAAGAGGGGTAGATGAAGTGAGAGATCTTGGCGTACAAGTACACAGGTCCCTGAAGGCAGCAGTTCAAGTAGACAAGGTTGTAATGAAGGCATATGGAATGCTCTCCTTCATTGGCAGAGGTATAGAATATAAAAGGATATAATGTTGGAATTGTATAAAACACTGGTGAGGCCACAACTGGAGTATTGTGTGCAGTTCTGGTCACATTACAGGAAGGACATAATAGCTCTGGAGAGAGTGCAGAGGAGGTTTACAAGAATGTTGCCAGGGTTAGAAAAGTGTAGCTACGAGGAGAGATTGGATAGGTTGGGGTTATTTTCCTTAGAACAAAGAAGGCTGAGAGGTGACTTGATTGAGGTGTACAAAATTATGAGGGGAATAGATAAAGTGGACAGGATAAAATTGTTTCCCTTGGTGGAGAATTCTAGAGCCAGGGGACATAGATTCAAGATAAGTGGCAGAAGGTGTAGGGGGGACATGAGGAAGAACGTTTTTACGCAGAGGGTAGTGGGTGTCTGGAATTCACTGCCCAAGTTGGTGGTAGAGGCAGAAACTCTAAACTCTTTTAAAAAGTACCTGGATCTGCACCTTAAGTGCTGTAAGCTGCAGGGCTATGGGCTGGGTGCAGGAAGGTGGGATTAGAAAGGGCACCTGGGTGTCCTCAGGCTGGCATGGGCAAGATGGGCTGAATGGCCTCCTTCTGTGCTGTAACTTTTCTATGGTTCTATGGAAGGAAATCTGCTGTCTTTACCTGGCCTGGCCTACATGTGACTCCAGGCCCACAGCAATTTGGTTGCCTCTTAAATGACCTCTAAACTAAGGATGGGTAATAAATTATGGCCTGGCCAGCAACACCCACATCCCATGAACGAATTAAAAAAAGGAAGACTGGATAACAATCTGAAGCAGGAAGTTGGCTGATTTTTCCCCCTATCTAGTCCAGGGAGGGGAAAATGCAGCACTCATAGTGAATTCCCAGCTGAGGTCAGCTAACTTGCACAAACTAAATATCAAATCTTCTTGTCTATAAGGCTCAGCACTACACTTGGTGGTATATTTGCCAAATAGACCATTATTACAATTGGGCTGGTTACAGTTCATGCTCCTCAGATATGTTTTGTCATGTCTAACAGTTATGCAGTAACAAATCAAATAATTTCTGATGATAAGCAACAATATGAACAAAAAACCTGGTTACAATAAATTGGAAATTATAAGTTGCCACCTTGTGCTCTTAACCTCAATTGATGGAAAAATATGATTGATGGGATGTTATAGACAAAACTTCAAATCAAATTTATTAATAAAATTAAGAGGAAAAGTTAAATAGCAGAGGATAGACAACTTTTACTGCTAGAAAACTATAAAACACCTTGGAGTTCTTACACTTTGGAATAACATGATGCAAATTATACACAGAAAGTAAATATTGATGAAACACTCCATTATTCCGAGCTCATTTACTGCCTGACATTCATTCAATGCCAGAAATTCATTAAAAAATGATAGAGATCCAGCTACACCTCTTTAGTATGAATTGGGACAAGAAAAGCTCAAAGGTAAATTTCCCAATGCACAACACGTTCCATCAGTGAGGTGCTCAGTGGCACTGAAACTGTCCGAGAGCGCAGAAGTGCATGAAATAGAACAGACGTGGTCGAGGACACAAAAGCAAATACTGCATAATATACTATAAATCTGAATTAAGAACAAAAGTGCTGAAAAAACTCAGGTCAGGCCACATCTGTACGGAGAAGCGGAGTTAACGTTTCAGATCAGTGATTTTTCATCAGAACTGACTTTCTTCAGACATTGTCGAGGACCCCGTCAATCACAGCTGGGGAGGGGTTTGGCATCCTTGGTTGAAGAAAAGGGAAGACATATCAGAAGCACTACTATAGCATTCCCTCTCTTTCCCGTGGATACTTTCCACGGAAGTGGACTAAATGCAACACCTGCCTTTTACTTCCTCCCTTCATACCATTGATGGCCCCATGCAGTCCTTCTATGTGAAACAGAGATTTACTTATACTTTTCAATTTAGTATACTGTATTCTCTGTCTAAGATGTGGTCTCCTCTACATTGGGGAGACCAAATGCACTCTGGGTGACCACTTTGCAGAACACTGCCACTCAGTCTCCAGGTGTAACCTCGAGCTCCCAGTCACCTGTCATTTTAATTCTCCACCTTGCTCCCACTCTGACCTTTCTTTCCTTAACCTGATGTAGCGTTCCAATGAAGCTCAACGCAAGCGCAAGGAACAGCACCTCATCTTTCAGCTGGGTACTTTACAGCCTTCTGGGTTGAACAGTGAGTTCAACAACTTTGGATCATATCCTCTGCCCCAATTTTGTTTCTCTTTTCCCTCATTTATCTCTTGCTTCCTTCACTGTGTTCAGAAAGCAGTTATCCTGCCATTCACACCTCCTCTAGCACATCCCTTGTTTCTTTACTTGCTCCACTACCACTCACTTTGGCCTTGCACCATGAAACTTTGTCATTTAATCTCCTCTATCCTGCACCCTTGCCTTGTGTTCTTCTTCCCACTTTCTCCACCTCCACCCCACCCTTCACTTACTCAAAACCTGTAACATTTTGAACAGCTCCCAGTGCTGATGAAAGGTCATAGACCTGGAACATTATCTCTGTTTCTCTCTCCATGTATGCTGCCAGACCTGCTGAGTATTTCAAATATGTTTCATTTTCAGTCCTTAACCCTGGCTCAGGAGACCTGATTAAAATCGTGCAGGGTAGGATACTGGTGACCTTGCTAACCCAAGAGCATTTTAACTACCTACCTGCTCAGTTTCTGCCTAGCAGGAAGCATTAGAATCAATTCCTAGGTTCTAATTCAAGGGGTCACTCTAACAAAAGTACCAATTAACTTTAGGATGTTGAACAAAATGTTAACATTACTGGTGACAGTAAGGTTCAGCTTGCGGAAACAATAATGTTTTAGAGAAGATAGGAGTGTGAAAGCAAGGAGGGAGGTATGCTTTAGGCCTCAGCTGGAGTAATGTGTTCAATTCAGGGCACCACACTTTCAGAAGGATGTCAAGTCCTTAGGGCGAGTAGATTTACCAGCATTGTATCCAGAATGGGGACCCTAGGATATTAGGGGGGGGGGAGTAGCTACAGAGATAGTGCAGTGGTAGGAATCTTCCAAAAATCCTTAGTTTCTGGAAAAGTCCAAACTGCCAATGTAACACCCTTATTCAAAAAGGGAGACAAAAAAAAGCTGATCATCCATCATTGGGAAAATGTTTGAGTCTATTATAAAGGGTGTAAAAGCAGAGGGTTTAAAAAAGCATAATATAATCAAGCAGAGTCAGCATGGCTTCATGAAGGGGAAGTCATGTCTGACAAATTTATTAGAATTCTTTGAGGAGGTAACAAGCAGGATAGACAAAGGGGAACTAGTAGATGTAATATATTTGGATTTTCAAAAGGCATTTGATAAGATACCACACATAAGGCTACTTAATAAGATAGGAGCCCATGGTGTTGGGGGTAGTATATTAGCATGGATACAGGATTGGCTAACTCTCTGAGAGTTGGGATAAGATAACATTTTCAGGATGGCAACCTGTAACTAGTGGAATAAAACAGGGATCAGTCCTGGGGCCAGAATTATTTACAATGTATATTAATGACTTGGATGAGGGAAGTGAATGTACTATCGCCAGGTTTGCGGATGAGACAAAAATAGGTGGGAAGGTAAGCGGTGGGGATGACACAGAGTCTACAGAGGGATATAGGCAGGATAAGTGAATGGGCAAAAACTTGGCAAATGGAATATAATGTGAGGTTATGCACTTTGGCAGGAAGAATAAAGGAGCTGAATATTACTTAAATGGAGAAAGACTACAGAAAGCTGCAGTATAGTGGAATTTGGGGGTCCTCATGCTTGAATCACAAAAAGCTAGCACACAGGTTCAGCAGGTAATAGGGAAGGCAAATGGAATGTTGGCATTTTTTCCAAAGGGAATGGAGTATAAGAATAGGGAAGTCTTGCTAAAACTATACAAGGCACTAATTAGACCATACCTAGAATACTGTGAACAGTTTTGGTCCCTTATCTAAGGAAAGATATACTGGCATTGGAGGCAGTCCAGAAGAAGTTCACTAGGTTGATGCCGGGTATGGAGGGATTTTCTGATGAGGAGTGGTTAAGAACGTTGGGCCTGTACTCATTGGAGTTTAGAAGAATGAGAGGCGACCTTATTAAAACATAAAAGATTCTTAGGGGGCTTGACAGGGTAGATGCTGAGAGGTCGTTTTCCCTTATGGGACAGTCTAGGACCAGAAGGCATAATCTCGGACTGAGTCCGCCCATTTTAAGACAGAGATGAGGAGGAAATTCTTCCCTCAGACAGTAGCGAACCTGTGGAATTCTTTACCACAGATGGCTGTAGAGGCTGGATTGTTAAGTATATTCAAGACTGAGATAGACAGATTTTAAATCAGTAAGGGAATGGAGAGTTATGGGGAAAAGGCAAGACAGTGGAGTTGAGGGTTAGCAGTTCAGCCATGATCTCACTGAATGGTAGAGCAGACTCGATGGGCCGAATGGCCTATTTCTGCTTCTACATCTTATGGTCAGTTATCTGGAGGGATTAGAAAACTGGCATTGCCCTCCTAGAGCAGAGAAGGTTGAGGAGAGATTTGTGTTCAAAAACATGAACAGCTTTAATACAGTAAAGGAGAAACTGTTTTCAAGGCAGAAGGATTGGTAACCAGAGCTCACAGATTTAAGGTAATTGGCACAAGAACCAGATTTATTTTAATGCAGCAAGTTAGGATGATCTGGAATCACCGCCTTGAAAGGTTGGCAGATGCAGATTCAATGATAACATTCAAAAGGGAATTGGGTGAATATTCAGGAAGGAAAAAGTGCAGGATTATAGGGAAAGGGCAGGGAATGGGACTAATTAGATAGCTCTTTGAAAGACCCAGCACAGGCACTATGGGCCAAGTGGATTCCTACTCTGCTGTATCATTCTATGATTCTAACAGCTTGTCTTATATAGCTACAGAACAGCATCTCTGTTACAATGGGCAATACCAGCCCCACCCAACAATTCTGTCCCCACCCAAACCCAACTATACATTTTAATAAAAAGGTGTTCAGAAAACTATAGCTATCCCATTTTCATGACTATACATGCCTGTTAAAGACTTGCTTTTACATGGTGCTTTTCACATCCACTAATCCTCTCAAAGTGCTTTACAGGCAATGAAGAACTTTTGAAATGTAATCAATTCTATAAGGTAGGAAATGCGGCAGCCAAGCTGAGCACAGCATACTTCGGGAAACAGCAATGTGATAATGATCAGATAATCTGTTTTCCTGATATTGTTTGAGGGAAAAGTATTGGCCAGGGCACCTAGGATAGCTGCTTTGCCCTTCTTTGAAATAGTACTACAGGACATTTTACAACTACCTGAATAGGCAGATAGGGCCTCAGACCAGCACCTCATCTGAAACACAGCACCTCTGACAGTGCAGCACTCCTTCAGTACTGCACAGGAGTGTCGGACTTCAGCACAAAAATCAAGGCTAAGAGTGGGACTTGAACCTGGAACATTGTGACTCAATGGGCAGCAGTGCTACCAACTGAGCCATGAATTGTCAGGCTACAAGTACAATGAACTTGACCTGGCATCTTCACTAACCAGGCTCAGTGGTTCCAGGAATGGGCAGACCGACTTTCCACTCTGGAATACAATACTCAGTTCAGGGTATTCCTCCTCAAAGGATATATTGACCATGGATGGGTTGCAAGATTCATCAGAATGATACAGGGGCTAATAGGTCTACATTACAAGAACAGGATGTATAGACTAGGCTTATATTCCCTTGAGTGTAGAGCAAGAGGTAAGTTGGTTATGTGCGGTGTTTATGATTCATGGATTTGGTAGGGTAGATAGAGAACAACATATTTCCTCGGGTTGGGGAGATCCAATAACAGGGGACAATGTTAATTTTAGAGCTAAGCTAATCAGGAATGATGTCAAGAAGCACTTTTTCACATGAAGTATAGTAAAAATCTGGAACACTCTACCCCCTAAAAGAAACTTGAAGCTATGTCAACTGAAAGTTTCAAAACTGAGATTGGTAGCTTTTCTTACAGGTAAGGGATATGGAACCAAAGTTGGTAATTGGAATTAAAATACAAATCAACCATGATATAATTCAATTGCGGAACAGGCCAGATGGCTGAAAGTCCTATTCCTGACACTATACAGCAACATATTTGAAAATAGATTATTTTCAGTTTTGCTAAAACTGGCTAATATCAAAGTTTAATATACAAGCAAAGATGAAGTGACACTATGCAGACAAGCCACTGCTGAGAGAAGATTGAAATTGTGTATCATCTGTGGCTCAGTTGGTAATACGCTTACCTCTGAGTCCCACTCTAGGACTTGAGCACAAAATTCAAGGCTGAGGGAGTATGACACTGTCATAAGTGCAATCTTTCGGAAATGTTAAACTGATGCGTACTTGGGTGAATGTAAACAATCCCATGGCACCGTTTTGAAGAGCACACAAGAGTTATTCCTGATACCCTACCCAATATTTATCTCTCAACACCACAAATTATTTGGTCATTATCACTGTTGTTCGAGGGAGTTCCTGTGCGCAATTTGGCTGCCTGTGTTTCCTACAACAGCAATTATAAATTACTTAACTGTAAAGCACTTTGAGATGTATGATAGTTGTGAAAAAGCATCATATTAATGCAAGTCTTTTTTTTTTAAACTAACATCGAGGTCTGCAATAACTATGGCCCAATGGAGTACCCAAACATTGAACCGAGCAAAAGGCGTGCTCAAGGTCCTTGAAGGCCTGCGTGAGCAAAAGTTGTTTGGCTACTAAAAATGTAATGAATTTATTAAAGTTTGTGGTGTATTCTTATTGTTACAAGGATGTGCTTTTATTAAAAATGAAACAAATACAATTTCTAAAGCCACTTTTTCTGGCTGGGTTTTTAATAAACTGAAACCCCATGAAGACAATGGAGGGACTGCCAGCTTTCTACAATATACCACTTCACATTCCACCCAAGCGGGTTGAAAAGGAACAGGACTCTCAAACTCCCTGGAGAATGTGAAAGAACCCATCTCCTGATGGCTTTTACACTATTTCTCTTCAAAAGTTTCTGAGATGAGACATCAAAATGTAATTACCCTGTTCTACAAAACAATGACTACAGCTGACATGGTAATCAAATTTCTCTGGAATATACAGACAGCAAGACTTTTAAGAATTGTTTACCAAGCCAGGGAGCAGAGATCCAAAGGCTATACTGAAAGGCTGCAAAGAACCATCTCTCTCTCGGAAGTATTACGTACTTATATATTGCAAATAAACCAACTTAAGAAGAGAAATCTACTGCAAACCAAGATCTTCTGGGGATAAAATGAGGAGATCTGCTTCATACAACTACACCCAGGAAGACAACTGAACCAAACAGCCGCAATGTGGAATCACTGCATTGAGACCGAAGGACAGTAATTGTATATTTCTTTGATCGTTTATTTTCTTCACAAACTAAAAAATCTTTGAAACTATCATCATATTCTACCATTTGCACTTCTGAGTTTCCCAAGCATGGTTTTCTAGCTGCACTAGGTACATGGCTCTTTCATCCGAGGATGAAAATTTTGTCAAAATCATCTAGTTCATGTTAATATTTTAGAAATATCTAGTTTTGGGAATCGTAAATTTGTATGGTTAAAGTATTGCAAATGCTGCACTTTTGAAATTGCCAGAACAGCTCAAATAATAGGAGTTCAAAGGTTCCAAATGTACTTCTGAGGTCAGAGTTAGAGGGTGAAAGCTATAAAAACGGCAGGTGCTTCAAAAATGTGTGGACATGCAGTAGGACAAACATTAATTGTCCATTTAAAAATAGTTTCTAGGTTATCTGCTATTGCTATTACCTTTTGAGGGTTAGTGATTGTCCAATATCTTCTTCAAGTACCTTTTGTTAAATTTGAGCTTCAACATTGATCGTTGGCTGGCCATTGGTGCTTGGATCCTGCCACCTTGAACAAGGTCAGCTATTTCAAAATATATCAGAGAATTGAATCTGAAATCTTCCTTGCCTGTATTCTTCTGGTGCCCTGTGGATTTTTCAAATTTGAATGACAGAAATCCATCATTATGAAAATGCCTTTGTGTAGCAGAACCTTATATGCAACATATTTGGAACTGTAAAATATCTCACCCCAATTCCATTCATTGCTGTGTCTGACAAACCTCATAGACATTATTGACCAGTACAATGGTTAAAAATATGAGACACAATGGAAAATATTTAAAGAAAATACTGTCTAAAGTGCAATGATTAGCCATTTCTGTAGTGAGATGTTTCTTTAAACATCTTACTTGAACTCTAACAAATTTTACAAGGTCACTTATGAGTTTTTGATTCCTATTTCACTGCAATTTTTGCATACTTAGACACAAGTGAACACTTGAAAAAACACAAACACAAAGGTGAAGTAAAGAGGCAATGTATTTACATTTGTCCATCAAGTCTCAAAGAGTTCATGAAACTAAAGCAAAATGAGTAGTCAAAGCAAAAAGATTAATTTAACAAAATCAACCCTAAACAGGAAAACAAACATTCAATTGCAAAATGAAAAAATTGGTGTGATTTTACCTTGTTTTGACATTTTCTTATTGTTTACTTTATCAGTCCTTCACTGGTTCAGACAAAGTTCCACCGTAAAAATGATACCAAATAATTCATATTAATGCAAGTGAAGCCCAATTGCAATGTATGCCAGTCTGCCTCATGAGCAAAATAAAACCACATCAATGTTAGATGCAGCACGCTTGTATAATATTCAAAAAAACTCTGCATCAACATGACAAGAGCAAATAGTTAGGTGGGTGAAATCAATGGATATGCAAACAAGGGTTGATATAAAACTATTCACACATGCAGCAACACCATATATGTATGCATACCCAATTTATTCAGTGGGTGGAAACTGCTGACACTTTAACATTAAAATATGTAAAAGTGAAAAAACCTTGAACTTCTTCTAACATTAATGTCCGACTCAAGAATGCATCAAATCCATGCAAAGATCATCCAAGTCTAAGGCGTTGTCTAGTACATAATCAGTGTTGAAACAGAAGGAAAAAGTTCATAAGCTGCTTTTAAAGTTGAATTAACTGTGACAAACACCGCACTAAGCTTAAACATCAAAGTTTCTTCCACTCCATGTCATCTGGAGGATTCACAGCCACTGTTTTTTTGCCCACTTCGGTCCAGTTTGTGCTTAGAACGGTACCTCCAGATTCAGTCTAAAAGGACATGAAAAAGTGAATCTTAGTTTTTAGCCCAAGTCAACAACAATGCTCACATTTGCGTCATGACCTAAATTTCTGCTGATGGTCATACCAATTGAATAGCATCAGTGCCAAGGAATGTAGCCAATTGGATTTTAAATTTCTTTTGTGTGAAGTCCACCTTGGTCGCAAGACAGATCTTCAAAGCTTATATTGTGAATAGAAATGAATTCACTTTTTGGACTTTTGTGCTGTGTGTACAGTATATTTGGATAGGACAAGTAACTAAGTTTAAGATGGTTAGGAGGTCAGAACAATCTGTGTTGCCCAAATCTTGCTGCATGGGGTCGTTCCTGGATCGTTTGAGTTTCCAAAGCAAACACCTACAGGAAGTGCCTTAGCTACATTCAGTCAAGCTCAAAGTTAGAGTTTGAGGAACAGCAGAAGATGCTTCTCCATTAGATACAGCAACTGGACAAAAGGCAGTTTTGGAAAATAAGGGGGCAAAAATTAGAAACGGGTTGTGCGCCATTCTGGTGCGTGGAGAAGGAAGGACGTTAAGGTGTCCTCTGAGGACAATACCTTAGCAAACATTTTTTCAATTTTGAACATTTGTTCCAAATGCACCAACTTGGGGAAGGCAACTGCAAGGAGTTGGCCGTTGGTGGATTAGTGAGTGATGAGTGTGCAAGAATTCTGCGATAGTGGCAGATTAAACAACAGAGTTTATAACCCGAATAAGTAACCAAAAGGTGTGTTGTGTTCCAGGTGCCAGGAACAAAATCCTTAAGAATGGAGGTGCAGAAGCTGAATCAACCAAAAGTCATGGTTCTTATTGAAAGCAATCCTATAGGGAACATCATATTCCACATCCTGTCAGTAAAGGCATGGCCAGATTAAGGATCTAAGTGCGTGGCTTGAAATGTTGTCCAGGGTAGAGGCGTTCAAATTATTGGGATTTTGCAGAAGGATTAAGCTTGAATTTCTTTACACAGACAGAAATGAGATCAAATCAATATTCTTAAATGGAAGTTAGCTAGAACTATGGGAAATAATGTAAACCAGTAGTAACCAAAGAAGGAGGATGCAAGAATTGAGTAGGCAGCTTGGAGGGGAAAGCAAACTCTGGTAGTCAGGCAGTAAAAAAAGAGGTTAAACAATAGAAATTAGGATGAGGTAAGGTTAAAAAAAAATGTGGAAATTCAAACCAAAATGTATATTAATGCACAGGGTTAATAAAACAAGGGAACCAGACACATTAAATACAGAATCATGATAATGGAGTAACTGAAAGGTGGCTGCAGCCAGTTCAGGATTGCAACTGCATATTCCTAGGTATAAAAGTTTCAGCAAGGAAGAGAACAGGAAGAGATGGCAACATTAACTGGAGATAATACATACACTAGAATGTAAAGATTTAAATAAGAAAGTGGCCCAACTTGAATTGGATTGGGCTGAGAGGTAGAAAGTAATTGGCTTATAATATACTTCCAGTAATATAACCAAATAGTAGAAAGAGAATTGACAAAATGTGCATACAAGTTGAAGATGTATGCATTAAAAATTGCAAAAAATGTAATCAGAAATCGATTGACATACAGAAAATGTTTGTGGTGCAACAGGGTTTTTGTGGTGTGCTTAGAACTACTTTCTCAGTTAATGCTTTGTCACTCGAACAAGTAAAGAACCACTACTTGGCCCAATTCTGGCAATGAAATAGAGCAAGGGGTGACCTGAAAGTAGAGGACTTTTGGGAAACAGTGATCATTATATAACTAGTTTCAGCCAAAGAATAAGAGTGTTTTAAATTGAGGTCAAACACATTTAACTGGGGGAAAAGCAAATTGCAGTGAATTAAAGGAACCCTGCTGAAGTTAGAAGTGGAAGAAAAAATTGGCAAATAGAATCATAGATTAGCAATATTAAAACTGTTAAAAAGATGGAAACAGCACAAATCAATGCTTTACAGGGGACTGTGTTGGTGCCATTGTTATTTACTATATGCTAGAAAGATCTGTACCTGGAAATTGAGCAAATAATATTGAGCCAGGTCAACTGAGTTATAATAGTCCCAAGCAAAAATGATAAATTACACAATTGCACAATGTCTATTTAAAAAAAAAATATTTGCACGTTTCCAATATTGTATTATGAGGGCAGATTCTGAAATCAAGTGACCTCTCCAGGAACAGCGTTTTTCAGGGAGCACTGGTCAGGACCATACCTGTGGTCTATGATTTTCCATTCATTAAAAAAAATGAGGGATGGCTGGCAAGTGATTTTTTGATCAGCATTCCCTGAAAGTGTTGGTGTTTACCAAGAGCACCTGATTGAGCAAATCAGGCCTTCAGTTGCCTTGGTGACGCATTATTGCCTCATCAAAATAAGCATTCACAAGAGTCCACTGCTTCCAAAACATTTCTTTTTGCAGGGTCCAATTGCTCAAAGCCAGGGTAAAAACAAAATTACAAACTCCTTTAATTTATTTTACAAGTTTTGCTTTACTTACTGATATAACATGCAACATGTAACTATACTGGCCCAGGTCATCCAGTCTCTGGATGGTCGTAACCCGGAGAAGGTGCTGGGGACCCCTCAGAAGTCCCAACGCAAGGGCTCTGCGGGAACTGCCCGGGAAGTTTCAACTTCCGTCGGGTGATTACCCTACGTCTGGAACTCTCCATAATCCTGAATTAAAGTTAGGGACTTCGGATGGTTCCGACTCACTTACCAGAATAGCTACCCAGGAAAAATTAGAAGGATTAAAAGCAGTTCTAACTCCTGGGTAACTACACTACTGACCCTCCCGGCTCCCTGAATACCCATCCCGACCACTCGGTTGCTTCCCCTCAACACGGCTATCGCACCCCACTCACCACCCCCCAGCCCTGCGACTATCCTCCTGACCCAACCTACCCCTCGCCCACTTACCTTCTCACTGCAGCTTGTCGAGTGCCTTATACTTACCTGTGTATGGCAGCTAATGCTGTAAAAAGGGAGCATGGTTTGGCTTTGCCTGATGCTCCTACACTATAAAGGAAAGACTCCAGGTGCAAGCAGACTCCACATTTCTCAGGACGCCCTGTTTGGAAGTCCAGGTGAGAAAAGTAGAGCTCCAGTGCTAGTTAAGTAATTAGGAGCAGAGTGGTAATCCGATGGTGATTGCCACTCCTCGGAGGATTCGGCCTATTAAAATAAATATACAAGAAAAACTATGAAGGGTGCAATACTTACAAATGACTTATTCATAGCACGCTTCACTTCATCAGACCCATCAGCATAGATTTTCTGAAAGAGCTGGTTTAGAGCAGCATCTCCCTCAGGTTTCTCATCATTCTCCTCCTGTTTAATCTCCATTACTAGCTTATCCCAATTCTTTGTGCAGTGGGATGAGGATGGATACCGCTGCGGCTGCACTAAAATTCCATAAAATAAATTAAAGGCACATTTTTTAATAAGAACATTCAGCCATCTGAATACCGATGTTTTCAACAAATGCATCCAAAAGAAAAAGTACAACAACAATGATCATCTTATAGAAATGTCAGAGAGAAGCTTCAGACTTCAGTAGACCTGCACTAACTGAAGACTGCCTGGAATCTCAGCAAACTGCATCTCTCTGGCCTCATCACTTTTGTTTCCAAATCATGCAGAGAGACACAGAACCCCCAAATTAATAATACAGAATGAAACTATATACCTTTATTCCTGCAGTCCCATCCAGAAGACAGGTAGGAAAATATATCTATGTCAACCTGCCTACTTCATTAAATTATTTTAAAACTGGACAAGGCTTTACCCTGGCTAGCCATGACTCATACTCATAACTCAAAGCATTGGTTGCTCAAAGAATCTCAGCTCAGAGTTGATGAGCTGGAGTCCGAGCTGCAGACACTGACACATCAGGGAGGGGAAGAGTTACCTGGACATTGTTTCAGGAGACAGTCACACCTCTTAGATTAATTACATCAAATTTGGACCGTGGTCAGGGACAGGAGGGTATGACTGCGAGTGAGGCAGGTATGGGGATCCAAAATTTAGCTTGGAGCAGCCTCAGCCATTGCCCTTATCCAATAATTACGAGGTTCTTGCTTCCAGCGTGGACAGCTGAGCGAACTGACCACAGCACCGTGGTACAGAGTGCCATTCAAGTGGGGGGAGAAAAATGTGGTTGTGAGCCGCCTTCTTGAACATCTGCAGTCCATCTGGCATAGTTAGGAAGGGAGCTCCATTTTTTGACCCAGCAGCAGTGAAATAACATCAATACATTTCCAAGCCAGGATGGTATGCGGCTTTGAGGGGAACTTGCAAGAGGTGGTGTTCCCATGTGCCTGCTGCCTTTTTCCTTCTGGGTGGTACAGGCCACAGATTGAAAAGGTGCTGTCACAAAGGCTTGGCAATTTTCTGCAGCACATCTTGTATATGGCACACATTGCTGCCACTGTGTGCCAGTGGTGGAGGCAGGTGGTAGTGGACAGGGTGTCGATCAAGCAGGCTGCTTTTTTCCTGGATGCTGTTGGGTTTTCTTGATTATTGTTGAAGCTTGGCACTCATTTAGGCAAATGGAGTGTATTCCATCCCATTCTTGACTTGTACCTGTAGACAGTGGGCAGGCTTTGGGGAATCAGGAGGTCGTCTACCCAGCATAGAATTTCCAGCCTCTGGCATGCTCTTGCAGCCACATTATCTATATGGCTGGGCCGGTTTTGTTTCTGGTTTATGGTAACCCCCAGGATATTGATGTGGGGGATTCAGTGACGGTAATGCCACTGAATATCATGGGAAGATGGTTACATTCTTTTACGTTGGAGACGGTCATTGCCTGGCACTTGCATGGCGTGAGTTTTAGTTGTCTCTTATCAGCCTAAGCCTGAATATTGTCCAGGTCTTGCTGTATATTGGCATGGACAGCTTCAGTATTTGAGGAGTTGTGAGTGAGGCTGAACATTGTGCGATTATCAGTGAACATCCCCAGTTCTGACCTTATGATGGAAGGAAGGTCATTGATGAAGCAGGTGAAAGTGATTGGCCCTAGGACACTATCCTGAAGAATTCCTGCAACAATGTCCTGGGAGATGACTGACCTTCCTCAACCACAACCATCTTCCTTTGTGCTAGGTACGACTCCAGGCAGTGGAGATTTCCCCCCACCAACTCCCACTGGCTTCAAATTTGCAAGGGCTCTCCTTAAATGCCACATTTGGTCAAATTCTGCCTTATATCAAGAGCACTCATTCGCACTTCATCTCGAATTCAGTTCTTTGGTTCATGTTTGAACCAAGGCTGTAATGAGGTCAGGAGTCAAGTGGCCCTGGAGGAGCCCAAACTGAACAAGTTATTGTTGTGTAAGTGCTGGCTGATAGCACTTATACAACAAGAAATTTCCCAGAATGACAGATCCAAAGGAATGAGGAGTGAAAATGAGGAAGTGAAGGAAATTAGTATTAGTAAGAAGGTTGTATTGGAGAAATTAATGGGACTGACTGAAGGTTAAGTTCCCAGGGCCTGTTATTTTACATCACAGAGTGTTGAAGGAGGTAGCTATGGTGATAGTGGATACATTGGTGATCATCTTCCAAAATTCCAAGATTTTGGAACTGTTCCTGCAGATTGGAAGGTAGCAAATGTCACCTACTCTTTAAGAAGGGAGGGAGAGAGAAAAAGGGAAACTACAGGCCTGTTAGCTTTACATCAGTATTGGAAAAATGCTGGAATCTGTTACAAAGGATGTGACAAATGGATACTTAGATAATAATGATCTGATTGGGTATAGTCAACATGGATTTATGAATGGGAAATCATGATTGACGAACGTGTTGAAATTTTGTGAGCATGTTATTAACAGAATTGATAAAGGTGGATGTAGTGTACATGGATGTTCAGAAGGCTTTCGATAAAATCCTCAACAGGAGGTTAGTGAGCAAAATTAAACCACATGGAATAGGAATGCATGAATTAAGAACAAAAACAGAATTACCTGGAAAAACTCAGCAGGTCTGGCAGCATCGGTGGAGAAGAAATCAGTTAACGTTTCAAGCCTTCACGACCCTTCGGCAGAACGTGAAGGCTCGAAACGTTAACTGATTTCTTCTCCACCGATGCTGCCAGACCTGCTGAGTTTTTCCAGGTAATTCTGTTTTTGTTTTGGATTTCCAGCATCCGCAGTAGCTTTTAGCTTTTTGTTTTTATGCATGAATTAAGGACTGGTTAACAGGCAGGAAACAGAGAGTAGGAATAAATGGGTCATTCTCACATTGACAGGCTGAGGTTAGTGAGGATCAGTATTTGGGCCCCAACTGTTCACAATATATATATCAATGATTTGGATATGGGGACTAAATGTAATATTTCTAAGTTTGCGGAAGCAAAGTAACTTCAAGGTGATAGTGAGTGGGCAAGAACATGGCAGATGGAACATAATGTGGAAAAATGTGAGGCCATCTACTTTGGTAGGAGGAACAGATGCGCAGAGCATTTCTTAAATGATATGAGATTAGAAAGTGTAGATGTATAAAGGGACCTTGTCAATAAGTCACAAAGCTAACATGCAGGTGCAGCAAGCAATTCTGTTAGTCTTTATTGCAAGAGGATTTGAGTACACGAGTAGCAAAGTCTTGCTTCAATTGTCCAGAACCTTGGTTAGGCCGCACATAGAGTAGTGTGTGTAGTTTTGGTCCCCTTACCTTAGGGGAGTGAATCACAGAATCTTAACGGCACAGAAAGAGGCCATTCGGCCTATCATGTCTGCACCGGTTCTCCAAACGAGCATTATCGCCTTGTGCCATTGCCCTGCCTTTTCCCCACACCCTTGCACATTGTTTCTATCCAAATAATCATCTAATGTTCTCTTGAATGCCTCAATTGAACCTGCCTCCATCACACTTCCAGGGAATGCATTCCAGACCTGAACCACTTGTTGTGTGAAAAAGGTTTGTCTCACGTCACACTTGCTTCTTTTGCAAGTCACTTTAACTCTGTGCCCTCCTGTTCTTGGTCCTTTTACGAGTGGGAACAGCTTCTCTCTATCTACTCCATCCAGCCCCTTCATGATTTTGAACATCTCTATCAAATCTCCTCTCAGTCTTCCTTCTCTCCAAGGATAACAGTCCCAATCTCTTCAATCTATCCTCATAGCTGAAGTTTCTCAACCCTGGAACCATTCTTGTAAACCTCTTCTGTACTCTTTCCAATGTGTTCACACCCTTCCTATAATATGGTGCCCAGAACTGTACACCGTATTCCAGCTGAGGTCTAACGAGTGTCTTATCTAAATTCAGCATAAGCTCCCTGCTCTTGTACTCTATGCCCCTATTAATAAAGCCCAGGATACTAAATGCTTTATTAACTGCTCTCTCCACCTGTCCTGCCACCTTCAACGATCTATGCGCATATACACCCAAGAATTTCTGCTCCTGCACCCCCTTTAAAATTCCACCCTTTATTTTATATTGTCTGTCCATGTTCTTCCTACCAAAATGCATCACCTCTCACTTCTCCACATTGAACTTTATCTGTCACCTATCTGCTCACTCCACCGACTTGTCTATGTCCTCCTGAAGTTCCACACCGTCCTCCTCACAGTTCGCAACACTCCCAAGCTTCGTTATCATCTGCAAACTGAAACTTTGAAATTGTCCACCACACACCAAAATGTAGATCATTAATCTGTATCAGGAAAAGCAAGGGTCCCAATACTGACCCCTGGGGACCTCCACCACAAACCTTCCTCCAGTCCGAAAAATATTCATTGACCTGCTTCCTATTTTTCAGCCAATTTTGTTATTGACATTGCTACAGCCCCTTTTATTCCATGAGCAATAACTTTACTCAAGTCAATTGTATGGCACTGTGTCAAATGTCTTATTAAAGTCCACATCAACATTACCCTCATCAGCCTTTTGTGCAGAAAAACTTCACTAGGCTTGTTCCGGGGATAGCGGGACAGTCCTATTGACAGAGATTGGGGCAGCTGGACCTGTATTCTCTAGAGTTTTGAAGAATGAGAGGTGATCTCACTGAAATCTACAAAATACTTAAAGGGATAGGCAGGGTAGATGCAGGTTAAAAACAAAAAACTACTACGGATGCTGGAAATCCAAAACAAAAACGGAATTACCTGGAAAAACTCAGCAGGTCTGGCAGCATCGGCGGAGAAGAAAAGAGTTGACGTTTCGAGTCCTCATGACCCTTCAGCATAACTGAGTGAAGTTAGGAGAGGGGTGAAATATAAGCTGGTTTAAGGTGGGGGGGGGGCAGGGAGAGAGAGAGAAGTTGGTGGCGGGGGGGGTGGTTGTAGGGACAAGCAAGCAGTGATAGGAGCAGATAATCAAAAGATGTTACAGACAAAGGAACAGAGAGGTGTTAAAGGTGGTGATATTATCAAAGAGAATGTGCTAATTAAGAATAGATGGCAGGACACTCAAAGTACAGCTCTAGTGGGGGTGGGGTGTATCAGTCTTTCCACCCCACCCCCACTAGAGCTGTACTTTGAGTGTCCTGAAATCCATTCTTAATTAGCACATTCTCTTTGATAATATCACCACCTTTAACACCTCTCTGTTCCTTTGTCTGTAACATCTTTTGATTATCTGCTTCTATCACTGCTTGCTTGTCCCTACAACCACCCCTCCCCCCCCCAACTTCTCTTCCACACCCCACCCCCAGCCCACCTTAAACCAGCTTATATTTCACCCCTCTCCTAACTTCACTCAGTTCTGCTGAAGGGTCATGAGGACTCGAAACGTCAACTCTTTTCTTCTCCACCGATGCTGCCAGACCTGCTGAGTTTTTCCAGGTAATTCTGTTTTTGTTTTAGATGCAGGTTAAGATGTTTCCCTGGTTGGGGAGTCTAGAACCAGGGGACACAATTTCAAGATAAAGAGGAAGCCACTTAGGACCAAGATGAGGAGAATTTGTTTTTACTCAGAGGGGTGTGAATCTTTGGAATTCTCTACCCCAGAGGACTGTGGAAACTCAGTCATTATGGTTAAAGCAGAAATTGACAGATTTCTAAATACCAGTGACATAAAGGGACATGAGGATAGTGTGGGGAAAAAGGCATCAAAATGGATGATCAGCCATGATCATCTTGAATGGCGGAGCAGGCTCAATGGGTTGAATGGCCTACTCCTGCTCCTATGCTCCATCACTTTGCTGATCAAGAGTAGATTGACAGGCCCGTAACTGGTTGGGTTGGATTTGTCCTGCTTTTTGTGGGTAGGACATACCTGGGAAATTATCCATATTGTCGGGTAGCGGTAGCTGTACTGGAACAGCTTGGCTAGGGACCTGGCTACTTCTGGGACACAAGTCTTCAATACTGCTAGAATGTTGTCAGGGCCCACAGTCCTTGCAATATCCAGTGCCTTCAGCCGTTTTTTGATATCACGTGCAGTGAACAGAATTGGCTGAAGATTGGCAACTGTGATGTTGGGGACCTCAGGATGGACAACCCGCTTGGCATTTCTGGCTGAAGATATGTTCCAGCCTGGTCTCTTGCACTGACGTGTTCGGATTCCTCCATCATTGAGAATGGTGATATATTTGGAGCTTCCTCCTCTGTTAAGTTCTTTACTGCCCACCACCTTTTACAGCTGTATGTGGCAAGACTGCAGAGCCTTGATCTGATCCTTCGGTTGTGGGATCACTTAGCTCTATCACATGCTGCTTCAGTTGGTTAGCATACATGTAGTCCTGTGTTATAGCTTTGATCGGTTGGCAGCTAATTTTTTGTCAGAGGTAGATGTTAAAGGTGTCTTAAAGGAGGGGGAAAAAAAGAGAATTGGAGAGGTTTAAAGAGGAAACCTTGCAGTTTAGTGCCTAAGCTACTGAAGGCATGGCCATCAATGGTGAAGTGATGAGCTGTGCAAGAGCACAGAATTGGAAACATGCAGAGATCTGAGGGTTGGAGGGCTGCAGGATGTTATAGGAACAAAGATGATAAATCGAAGAGGAATTGCGAGGTGGGAAGCCAACAAGAATTGGAATTGGCGAGAGTTCGGACATAGACAGCATTTTTTTGTTTAACTCAAGCTTACAGTAAGGCGGAGGCCAGCTACCCAGGACAGCACTGGAATAGTAGAGTAGGTAACAGATGGTTGAGGGTTTCAGCAGATGAGCTGAGGCAAGGGCGGAGATAGGCTATGTTACAGGGGATGTTGCAGTAGATAGTCTTAGTCATGGAGGGGCTACGGAGTCGTAAGATCAGCACAAGGTCTGATCAGCATAGGACTCCCGTGGTCTGTTTAGCCTCAGACAGTGCAAAAGAGAGAGATGGAGTCAGTGGCTAGGGAAGAGAGTTTATGGAAGGGACTGAAAACAATGGCATTTGCTTTCCCAATATTTAATTGGACGGCATTTCTGTTCATTAGGCAAGTAGCGCGGACACTAGATAAGCAGTGTGACAAATGAGAGACGGTGGAGGAGTCAAGAGCAATGGCAGTGAGGAATAAAGCAACAAATCTCAGTCAAGAAATATACAGAAAATTTGAACACAAAATGTTAGAAAAACAAAGGATGTATAAATATAAAAGAATCAGTGAAGTTTGAAAAAAAATGCAGAATGAAAACATCAGGTTTGAAAATGAATATTATTGCTAAAGTCTGAAGTTATTGAAGGCAATGTTTACATCAGGAAGTTGTAGTTTTCTTTGGAAAATATTGTTCCTGAAGCTTATCCTGAACTTTGTTGGAACAGTGTACAAAGCTGGGATGGGAAAAGACAGGAGGGTGAAAGTGGTGTGCCAGGTGTTTAGCAAAGCAGTCACCTAATCTGCATTTGGTCGCCCCAGTGTAGAATAGACTGCGCCCAGAACAATGAACACAGCATAAATCAGAGGACATGTATATAAATTGCTCGTGCAGGACTGTTTGGTACATTGGACAATGGCACAGAAGATGACCATGCATCCAACCAGGGTGTGCCATAGCCTCTAGTATTTTAAGAGTCCACAATCTGCATGGAAACCATGGAAAGGCATACCCTTGCTGAGCCACTCTGACCTCTTGCACCGACTACAGTTCCACATTGTATGTGGCAAGGTACGCCTGTGATGGCTGGCTGCCAGGTCCCAAATTATCTGTACAATCCCATGGTTAGTTCAGATTGTACCTCCAGCCTGTTCTCAGGATTGGAACACGGTGCTGTTGTGCCCATTGATTAGCAAATCTTTCCCTTATCCAAATGGTGCATAATGTGTTTTTCTACGTCTCTCCTTTGAGCAGATATTATCCAGGCCTACCTGGACAGTGAAACCTTTGTTTATCAATGCTATTTCCTATCAAAACATCTAATGTCATGGACAAAAACTACGTAACTGAATTATTCTAGCCAAACTGTGGCCAAGTAGTCATTCAAATTTGGGCAACCTTGCCCTTTACAAAGTGGCATTCCCTTCATCAGGTGGTCATGTACTATTGTGAAAGAGTTTCCAACATCTTCAATTTAATGATTCAGTGAAGATATGGGGATAAATCTATTAACATTGGAGTATATGCATAACTGATCATCTCATACTTTAAGAGCTCATGGAACCTCCCGGTTTGTGTCATACATTTCTCAGAGACCAATAGTAGTTTGCCATATTTAAAATATCCAATCTCTCTGTCCACAAATTTCTGCTCGACTCCCCCATTCAGGCTTTATCCAGGGTGGGCTAAGCAGCTCCACAAATTAGAAGTTCATCTATGGGAGGGTATTATACCTTTCCTTTCCAATCTTTTTCAACAATTCAGTTGCTTCATCAATTAACTTTCCTCCATCATAAGTTCAGAAGTGGGGATGTTTGCTGGTGATTGCAGTGTTCAGTTTAAGATGGTGGATGTCCCGCTCGCAACTCCTCAGACATTGAAGCAATCATGTCCATATGCAGCAAGACCTGGTGGACAACATTCAGGCTTGGCCGTAACATTCAGGCAAGTAACATTCACCACAGAAGCGCAGGCAATGACCTTCTCCAGCAACTGCGAATCGAACCATCTCTTGTCATTTGGAAGCATTACTATCATTGAATCCTCCACCATTAACATCCTGGGGGTTACCATTAACCAGAACTTTAACCGGATTGCCCACATAAATACTGTAGCTACAACAGCAGGTCAGAGGCTGAAGATTTTTGCAGAGAGTAACTGATCCAAAGTCTGTCCGCCATCCAGAAGGTACAAGTCAGGCGTGAGATGCAATACTCTCCACTTGCCTGGCTGACTGCAGCTCTAACACTCAAGAAGTTCAATACAATCAAGGACAAAGCAGCCTGCTTGATCGACACCCCTTCCATCACTTTATGCATTCACTCCCTCCACTACAAACACAGTGGCAGCAGTATATACCACATACAAGATTTACGCAGCAACTCACCAAAGTTTCTTCGTCAACACCTTCCAAACCTGTGATCTCTCTCACCTCGTAAGACAAGGGGTAGCAGATACGTGGGAACGCCACCATCTACAAGCTCCCCTCCAAGTTACACACCATCCGGACTTGCAACGATATCGCTGTTCCTTCATTGTCGCTGGATCAAAATCCTGGAACTGCCTGCCTAACAACATTGGCAAGGCAGTGGCTCATCACTTTCTTCTCAAGGGAAATTAGTGAAGGGCAACAAATGCTGGCCTTGCCAGCGACGTTCACATACCATAAAAGAATTTAAAAAAACATGATTTTCAAGGATGATAATCCTTTCTCTAAGTATTGAATGGATCCATCCATTTATCAGTCCATATCATCAACAGGGTTAAGACCATAAACCCATAAGACATCGCAGCAGAAATTAGGCCATTCGGCCCATCAAGCCTGCTCCGCCATTCAATCATGGCTGATAAGTTTCTCAAACCCCATTCTCCCGCCTTCTCCCCGTAACCTTTGATCCCCTTACCAATCAAGAACCTATCTATCTCGGTCTTAAATACACTCAATGACCTGGCCTCCACAGCCTTCTGTGGCAATGAATTCCATAGATTCATCACTCTCTGGCTAAAGAAGTTTCTCCTCATCTCTGTTCTAAAAGGTCGTCCCTTTACTCTGAGGCTGTGCCCTCAGGTCCTAATCTCTCCTACTAATGGAAACATCTTCCCCACGTCCACTCTATCCTGGCCTTTCAGTATTGTGTAAGTTTCAATCAGATCCACCCTCATCCTTCTAAACTCCATCGAGTATAGACCCAGAATCCTCAAACGTTCCTCATATATTAAGCCTTTCATTTCTGGGATCATTCTCATGAACCTCCTCTGGGCCTTCTCCAGGGCCAGCACATCCTTCCTGAGATACGAGGCCCAAAATTGCTCACAATATTCTAAATATGGTCTGACCAGAGCCTTATAAAGCCTCAGCAGCACATCCCTGCTTTTATATTCTAGTCCTCTCGAAATAAATGCCAACATTGCATTTGCCTTCCTAACTACTGACTCAACTGGCAAGTTAACCTTAAGAGAAAAAAACAAAAAACTACTGCGGATGCTTGAAATCCAAAACAAAAACAGAATTACCTGGAAAAACTCAGCAGGTCTGGCAGCATCGGTGGAGAAGAAAAGAGTTGACGTTTCGAGTCCACATTACCCTTCAATAGAACTGAGTGTAGTTAGGAGAGGGGTGTCCTGCCAACCATTCTTAATTAGCACTTTTCTTAGATAATATCACCACCTTCAACACCTCTTTGATCCTTTTGTCTGTGACATCTTTTGATTATCTGCTCCTATCACTGCTTGCTTGTCCCGACAACCACCCCACCCTCAACTTCTCTCCCCCCCGCCCCCCACCTTATACTTCACCCCTCTCCTAACTACACTCAGTTCTGTTGAAGGGTCATGTGGACTTGAAACGTCAACTCTTTTCTTCTCCACCGATGCTGCCAGACCTGCTGAGTTTTTCCAGGTAATTCTGTTTTTGTTTTAACCTTAAGAGAATCCTGGACTAGGACTCCCAAGTCCCTTTGCACTCCAGATTTCTGAATTCTCTCCCCATTTAGAAAATAGTCTATGCCTCTATTCTTCCTACCAAAGTGCATGACCTCACACTTCCCCATGTTGTATTCCATCTGCCACTTCTTTGCCCATTCTCCTAACCTAAATCCTTCTGCAGCCTCCCCGCCTCCTCAATACTACCTGTCCCTCCACCTATCCTTGTATCATCTGCAAACTTAGCCATGATGCCCTCAGTTCCTTCATCTAGATCATTAATGTATAAAGTGAAAAGTTGTGGTCCCAACACTGACCCCTGCGGAACTCCACTAGTCACTGGCCGCCATCCTGAGAAGGACCACCTTATGCCCACTCTCTGCCTCCTGCCAGACAGCCAATCTTCTATCCATGCTAGTACCTTGCCTCTGACACCATGGGCTCTTATCTTACTGAGCAGCCTCCTGTGCGGCACCTTGTCAAAGGTCTTCTGGAAGTCCAAGTAGATAACATCCATTGGCTCTTCTTTGTCTAACCTACTCGTTACCTCCTCAAAGAATTCTAACAGATTTGTCAAGCATGACCTCCCCTTGGTGAAACCATGCTGACTTTGCCCGATTTTACCATGCACTTCCAAGTATTCTGAAATCTCATCCTTAATAATGGACTCTAAAATCTTACCAACGACCGAGGTCAGGCTAATCGGCCTGTAATTTCCCGACTTTTGCCTCACTCCCTTCTTAAACAGGGGGGTTACATTAGCGATTTTCCAGTCCTCTGGGACCCTCCCTGACTCCAGTGATTCCTGAAAGATCACCACTAACGCCTCCACTATCTCTTCAGCTATCTCCTTCAGAACTCTGGGGTGTAATCCATCTGGTCCAGGTGATTTATCCATCTTCAGACCTTTCAGTTTTCCTAGCATCTTCTCCTTGGTAATGGCCACCATACTCACCTCTGCCCCCCGACTCTCTTGAACTTTGGGGATGTCACTCATGTCTTCCACTGTGAAGGCTGACACAAAGTACCTATTCAGTTCCTCCGCCATTTCTTTGTTCCGCACTACTACTTCTCCAGCGTCATTTTCCAGCGGCCCAATGTCCACTTTTGCCTCTCTCTTACCCTTTATATATCTAAAAAACTCTTGCAATCTTCTTCTATATTACTGGCTAGTTTACCCTCATATTTAATCTTCTCCCTCCTTATTTCTTTTTTTAGTTGTCCTCTGTTGGTCTTTGTAGGCTTCCCAATGCCCTGGTTTCCCACTGCTCTTCGCCGCCGCTTGACAGGAGAGCTACAAGGGTATCTTTCTGTTTTGTAAAGATGTAAAGGTAGGTGGCCCATTCATTTCTGTCCCACTTGAGGTGACTGGCTACCAATTTAAATACTCCAATAAACCATAAATATTACAAAAGCAAAATACTGCAAATGCTGGAAACATGAAATAAAAATAGAAAATGCTGGAAATATTCAGCAGGTCAGGCAGTATCTGTGAATAGAAACAGAGATAACAATTCAGGTTGATTACCCTTCATCAGAACTGCTGTTAACTAAACTCAGAAATAAACTATCAACATCACCTGCCTCTGTACTATTAAGCAAGATGTGATTTAATAAAATTTTGAGGCCTGTATTCATAACCTCATTATCCAACTTACAGTTGATACGTATTTTATGCCAGTTCAAGAACATAACACACTTGCTCTTGCTCATCAGCCTCATTTGAAACTACTACTGCTCCTTGATGGCCTTAAATTTTAATTTTTCCCTCTGTTCCTCCTGCTTCCAGCTCTTTGGGTCCTTTCTCAGCCTCCAATTTCCAACTTTTTCCTCACTTCCTCCTTTGCCTTGCTGGAGATGTTTCTCCATGGCTGCCATCACACTGACTCATTTTCTGCCTCTAACTTTCTTTTTAAAGAAGCGCTGTTGCAGTATTTCAAATTTTACCAATGTTGAATTGCCTTTATCACCAGTGCACGCTAGGTAGCTGCCACCAATTGTTACAGGTTTAGCATCAAATTTAGATATTATTTCGAGCAGAGCAGTGTTAGTCACATCCATAAGAAATCTGAAAGTCTTGTGTTCAGTGTCTACTCACACTGTGCAATATTTAATTATTTGATAATAGAACCCAGGGATATAATAGAACCCCCACCACATCTTTCACACATGTGCTTTTCAATCATTCCAAGCTGATCTGAACTAATGCTTGGTGAGATGAGGTCATTAAGCTTCCTTCCTTTACAGAAAGTAAGTATAGAGAGCAATAATCAGAGAAACTTAACTCAGTCTCATTTCTCAAAAAATGGGGTTGGTGGGGAAGAACACAGTAAGTCAAACATCTTGTTACTTTCAAGAACTGACTTTTTCGTTCTTTGCATACTTTTCTTTCCATCAACATTTAACTGCAAAACCTGACATACAGCATTTTTAGCTCCCAACTCTGCAGCCAAGACTGGGTCTCCCAGTATATTCTTCAAACCGACTACCTCCTAACTAAAGGTTCACCGTTTCTTTTCTAAATCCCAGGAAGAAGAGTCAGTGTTTCTGACATTCATTCATACAGGGATTTGCCAGCTAGCCTATCAGCCTTCTCCCAGGAATATATTCTTTGCAGATACCTCATCTCATGTTGTAAGCATGACTTCCCTGACTACAATATATGTGCAATGTCAAATTATTTAACTTCCCTGTCCATGCTGGCTAGTGTCCTGGAATTAAATAACATATTCAACTGATATTCAAGTTATATCAGTTTGAAAAAACATATTTCATGATCACTGGATGCCCCAAAGTGCTTTACAGCCAATGAAGTACTTTTGTAGTTGTAATGCAGGGAACACAGCAGCCAAGTTGCACACAGCAAACTCCCACAAACAGCAAGGTGATAATGACCAGATAATCTGTTTTTATGACATTGATTGAGGAATAAATATTTTCCAGGTCAAACTCTTGAAAAATTCTAAAATAGTTTCATTGGAGCTTTTGCATCCACCTGATCAGGCAGTTAGGGCCTTGGTTTAATGTCTCATCTGAAAGACTGCACCTCAGCTCTGATTTTTGTACTCAAGCCCTGGACTGGAACTTAAACCCAGAATCTTATGACTCGGAAGTGAGTATTTCTAGCTGACACTCATGCCTAACATTCATATGCTCTACTAGTTGGTAGCACTCTTAAACCCAGGACCTTGTGACTCAGGTTAAGTGCCATTCTAAAGATTGAGCACCAAAAGCAAGGTTGATACTCCATTGCAATACTGAAGGAGTATATTTCTTGAAGAATATAGCAGGGGAGTTGTCCTTGGTATCATGGCCAATATTTATCCCTCAATCGACATCACAAAAAAAAGGACAAAATACCTAGTCAACATCCCATGAATTAATAAAAAAAATACAAACAATATCACATTCTCCAAGCCACAATGCTCAATATATGATGTGGTAGTGATTGAGAACCCTTTTCCAATTTTCACCTCCTTATCCTCCCAAAGAATTTTTTAAATTCATTAATGGGATATGAGATTTGCTGGTAATTGCCTATGCCTTTGAGAAGGTAGGTTTATCCACAATCCTGAATGAGTTGCATTAAGCCTCTGCAGCGAGTTTACAAAAAGCTGCATATTTTAAAACAGACCATAAATGATGGATCCTGTGTAAAGGAGAGTCCATGATAAAGGTCCTAGTGATACCCATTTATATTTGACAGATATTTTAGGATTAAGAAGTAGCAGCTGAGAAGATCTGACTGAAGCTATTGCCATGCTATGTCACATTCATTATTACTTTGGGTATCAATGCAATGAGTGCAATGAGTTCTTATAGCAAAGAAAAAAGTGAAAACTATAGTGAGTTACTCTATGTGGTCAAAAAAGTAAACTATGAATGTTTCTGATGTGGAAGACAACAGATTTGCTGCCAGGATAGGATAATGTTGCGAATATCTAGCTCATAATTCATGTTTTATAATAGAACTTTTAGTTTTAGGAAGTGTTAAATGCAAGATTAATGGGAACACTTGGTTAAGAAACTGGTAAATGTGAATCAAACAAGCTTGAGTTAATTAAATTTAAAAGGTAAATTTATCTTACTAGGTTAGGGGTAGAAGTGTAAAAACTTAAAACAATGGATGACCTGTCGTTGAGCTTATAATAGAGCCAAAGTATGTAGTTCCCAGATGAAAATAAGTTCAAGGTAGTTGGTCAACAAGAGAGCTCCTTGATAGGGTCAGGAGGTCTGGAGAAAGGGTTGTAAAACTCCATTAGGATATCAATTATTCATATGGGATACAGTATCAGAGTTGTATTGAAGGTAAAATAATTAGTTTACATTTCTGTTTGAGAACATTCCAAAGCAAGCCACCGTGTCATAGAGATGGGCTGTGGGGATTAGAAGGTTCCTTTACTTAATTTAGCTGGATGTTTCTCACAGAAGGCATTTTGGTTTGGTGTAGGCTACAATTCATTGAGTTGGGAGAGTCAAAGGGGATGAATGTTAGTCAGGCTTACACTTAAACAGAGAAATTATTAATTTTACTGTTCATCACGTGGAATGTTGGTAGGGCTTGAGCTTAGTTTGGAATTTGAGAGGGAGAGAGAGGCTGGAAGGTTTGCCTAGCTTGAAGCTACAGGAAAAATCTACAGCAGTCCTCAAAGTGAAAGGCAGCCAGCCTGGTGGCAGAAATCAGTTAGGTTTCACTGCAATTCTCAAAGTTTGAGCTGAGAGGTCCACAGCTGTGAGGCTTCAAAGAGAATTTGGAGGATTGTTTAGTACACTTAATGGAAGGATCCTCATGAAATTTCATACCTTGGAGAATAGTTGGAACATGAGAAGAATTAAAGTGAATCCCGGAGGGCTGTGGCATACCTTTGGATTGGTTCCAGGAAAAGTGAATGAACCTTCATGATGCTTCTCATGAATGGGGAAACTCTTGGGGGAAGTGAAAAGTAGAACTAAATTAATAGCATAAGTCTTTATAAGCTTTAGTGTTAAGTTAGTAACACTTGTTTTGTTTAATTTCTCTTTATATACAATAAAGCTTGTTTTTACTTAATCGCTGGGTGTTTGAATTTCTATTTAATTTTTAATGTTCTTTAACAGGATCGTAACAATAAAACGAAATAAAGTCGTGGTCCGTGAAGCATTATAAACAGAATTGCAAGAGTGGAGGATGAAGGGGAGCACTTTACTATGTAAGGTACATGTTTGTAAAAAAAAAAAAGGGCCCTCCTATTTCCTTTGTGGTATAACAACATCCTAATTAAAAAGGGAGATTGAATAAGAAACTATTGGTCTCCTGGGGAATGAGTTACATAACGAAAAATGGAAAAGTGCGCAAATTGATCCGAAATGATTTTCTTTGCAACTTTATGCAAATTGAAATGCTTACTGATTAAAGGTAAAGGTCAAGTTGTAATTTTCCATCTATTGGTTCCAAATAGTATTCAAAAACACAAGGTCATTGTTAAATAGAGTTTTCAGGCTAGAAGAATTTGAAATAGGTTATTGGAGGAACATTACTGACATTTGCTTATTCTTAGAAAAACACTGGAAATACATTAACCTGAATTCCTTTCTCAGTGGAAACAACAATCGCTCATTTGTTTACAAAATATAGTATAAAACTATTGTGGCAAACTCTCACCTGGCACAAAGTGCTTTACATCTGGGAGGACACCTTCCAGCTTTTCCCATCGAATGGCTTCAGTTTTTTTCAGTTTTATTTCAATCTACAAAAGAAACAATTTTTTTAAAAAACAAGAAATACTTAGTTTCATATTTACATTTGGATTGGCATTGCTTAGTTTTTTAATTGAGGTATAGACTCCATGTATGGGATAATTCTCTACTGTGCATTAGGGAAAATTAAAGAAATTCCCTCTTAACGGTCAGTTGACCTTCCTTTCCACCATTATAGAAATCATAAGATCATAAGAAATAGGGGGAGTACACCGTTTGGCTCATTGAGCCTGCTGCAACATTTAATAAGTTCATGACTGTTCTGATTGTGGTCTTAACTCCATTTCCCTGCCTGGCCCTCATAACCCTCGACTCCCTTATTGATCAAAAATCTGTCCAACTCAGCCTTGAACAGCTGTAGCAACATTTCCCTACTTTTATACATGATTCCCCTTGCAATAAATGCCAGCATTCCATTTGCCTTCTTAATCACTTGCTGTGCCAGCATGCTAATTTTTTGTGATTCATGTACCAGGACACCCAGATTCCTCTGTACTGTAGAATGCTGCAGTCTCCCTCCATTCAAATACTATACTGCTTTTCTATCCTTCCTGGCAAAGTGGACAAATTCACATTTTCCCATATACTTCACCTGCCAATTTTTTGCCCACTCGATTAACCTATCTGTATTCTTTTGTAGGCGCTATACCTCCTATAGACAACCTACTTTCCTACCTATTTTTGTGTCATCAGCAGATTTAACTACCAGAAATTTGGTCCCTTCATCCAAGTCACTGATATAGATTGCAAATAGTTGAGGCCACAGCACTGATACCTGTGGCACTCCACTAGTTACAGTTTGGCAATCACCTATGTATGCTTGCGGTCTGCTTCCCGTTAGCTAACTAATTCTCTATCCATTCTAATATGGTACCCCCTACATCATAAGCTCTTATTTTGTGAAGTAACCTTTGATGTGGCACCTTATCAAATGCCTTTTGGAAATCCAAGTGCACAATTACAGCTTCCCCTTTATCCACATTTTTAAAAAAAAATTTATAATTAGTCATGCATGATTTCCCCTCCTCAAAACCATGTTGACTCAGGGTGATTCTATGATGATTTTCTACATGCCCTACTATGACCTCCTTAATGCATTCTTGCGTTTTCCCTATGACAGATGTTAAGCTAACTGGCCTATAGTTTCCCGCTTTCTGTCTCCCTCCTTTCTTGAATAGAGGCATCACAATTGCAAATTTCCAATTGGCTGGGACCTTTCCAGAATCTAGGGAATTTAAGATCACAACCAATGAATCTGCCATCTCTGCAGCCACTTCCTTTAAAACTCTAGGATGCAGGCCATCAGGTCCAGGTGACTGGTCAGCCTTTAGCTCTTATGGTTTTCTCAGTAATTGTGATTGTTTTAAGTTCCTCCCTCCCTTTTAGCTGTGATTTTCAACTATTCTTGAGAATTTTTTCTTGTATTTTCCACAGTGAAGCCAGACACAAATGCCTGATCAGCGCTTCCGTCACCTCCTTCTTTCCTATTATTAATTCCTCAGTCTCACCTTCCAAGGGACCACTCGCTTTTCCTTTTTAAATAATTACAGAAACTCTTACAATCTGTTTTATATTTTTAGCTATCGTCCTCTTACTCTAATTTCGCCCTTTTTTTTTAAAGCCATTCTTTGATAGCTTCCAAACTCTGTCCAATCTTCTAACTTACCACTAATTTTCACAGTATTGTATGCTTTTTTTTTCAATTTATTATCCGTTACTTCCTTAGTTAGCCACAGATAGTGCATCCTTCTCATATATTCCATTAAGAAAGAAAGTCTATGTTTGGTGAGAGTTATAAAATATCTCCTTAAATGTTTGTCACTGTTCCTTTACTCTCCTACCTTTGAATCTATTTTCCTTGAGATGATACTCTGTTCTTCTCCTGGAAACAGCTGCCTGAGACCCAAATAAAAGTGTGCAAGTAGAAAGGGGAAATTTGGGAAAGAGTTCTGTACGTGCAGCTTAAGATTCAACCAAGGAACAGGACAGTAAGTAATCATTCCTCAATTTTTATGTAGCAGACACAAACTGAAGAATTTTGGTGATGGGTTTGAGGGGTCCAATATTTTCAGGTCAACTTGAGCACTGCTGTGCCAAAACGCTCATCTCCTTGGACTGACAATACAGGATGCAAATCTATAGCAAAAGCAGGTATACTGTTTCAGTTTACAAATGAATGTTTGCTTAAGCAGCAGCCACTGCTTGAATAGCTTTTTCCCCAGTGGATTCAACACTGGCAGGAATTCATGCAAGTCACCTAATGTTGCCCACTGCTAAAATGTCTGGTCAAGACTTTGTCCTTTGGATTATTAAAAATTCACATCTACAGTGTTTAATACTCAAATTTTAGTAACTTAAACACAAAGTGCCAGTTGAAATCTTGATACCACTATCTGAGTACTACAATTCTGTGACAGAAAAGTTCACATTTATTTTAGGGATAAAAAATTGTGTGGAATATATATCTGAATTCCTGACATATCCCTTTCAGGCACTGTTCCAAATAAGGAACATGAATTTGTAAGATTTGCCCCATTTTTCATCTGCCATGAAGTTGCCCCTTAACAATTTGCAGTTCTCATAATCGGCAACTAGGTTTTCCTTTTAATCGATTACGAAATTACACATGTTCTAGCAGCTTTGTGGCATACAATATTAGCAATTTCGTTGACCTTTGTAGGGACATGCTTACTAGTTACTTAGCTAATCCTTGTGCTGATCCTGTATTTCACAGACTCCATCCACGTTGGTCTGTTGGACAGTAATCTTGCCCAGTGAGTTTGTTAGCAGCCGAACTACAGGCTGAAACCATCTTGTGTAAATTATTTCTCTCCCAAGCATAACTTCTTTTTAAGAGGAGCTCAGGTGATGAAACCTGTACTTATACTACATGGAAAAGATCAATACTTTTGGCTTCTGTGGTTAGCAAGGAAGAAATTTAACTTATCCAATGCCATAAAGCTGTGTAGCTAAGCAGACAGTTTCAAAGTCTGCGCCTTTGAAGTCATGATTGCTACAGCAATGATTTAGGCAAATTGCCTCTGGAAAGATTTAATTTGGAGAAAGCTCCTTCAAAAGTCACATTCCTATTTGCCTAAATCCACAAACGTATCTAGGTTTAAAAAATTATTTAAGTTCATTAGGGTCATCACAACAGAATTTCTCAACATGCAAGGAAGCAGTTATCTATCTCAATGTTAATAGTAGTGAAGGTGCATTCCTCGATCATGGCTGAAAAATAACCAACCATGACTCCCCTGAACGGAACAGAATCGTGTTGATAAAGCAGAAGTATTAAGAGCTCCAGTTGAGGATGCCCATGAAGTAATTTGGTGGGCAGCATTATAGATTAGAGAAAGAAAGAGACTTTGGAACATGAGAACCCCGCCCCCACTGGCCCCAAATAAGATTTAAGTCAATTGAGAGATGAGATAAAGCCTAAAGGTGGAATTAAAAAGGTGCTCTGGGTGTCAAAGTATATTAAGAAATGCATTAGCGTTGAATGTCAGTGCCAAGTAATCAAAGCCTAATACGAAAACAAGCAAATAGGTCACTGCTGAAGTTAATATTGACGACAGTTCTGGCTTTGTGCCAAGGAATACTCATTATGTATTGCTACCAATCTCAAAAGTTCCATGTGAAAGACCTTTTTCAACAGCACTGATGCTTCACACCAAATAATTCGTCAAAGTACATGGCACCAATGGTGACTCACCACTAGTACCTGTAAGTGGAGAAACAGATCACTGCTATATGAATAATACGATCTTTGTTGTGTGTCTTCAAGGGCTTTCAGCATTGGGATTTCATGATATCTACATTTCGATTGCAATTGCAGAATAATGAAAGAATGTCACTACATGGAATTAAGCATTCTGGTGTCAGTTCGACAACTCGATGTCAAGGTTAACACTACTAGTTATCATAAAGTTCGCTGCGCTTATTGTACTGGCAATGCAATCTTTTGAAACCACCTCAATGAAATGGGTCAGACTTTCAGAGAAAGTGATTATTCAGATATGACAGGAGACCTTGGATCAACTTGTAGACCAAAATCCAAACACAGTAATGTCCCACTGTTGAAGGCTCTTAATTGAGTGTTTTAAGGGAGGCACTGAAAAAAAAAATGGATGAATTGCAGCTTTTAAAACCATTCATGTAAACTTCAGTGCTTGAATCTGGTAAAAGAGGCATCTTCTGTAAATGGCTCAAGGAGGCAGTCATTCAACAATGTTGACTTCAAAGAATTTTCTTATTTGGTGATTTAGAGGTATATGTACAAAGATGACTGCATTCATTTGCCCTTTTATGGAATGTGTGGTGGTTCCTACCTTAAAATAAGGCTGCACACAAAGTTACAAGATACAATCAATACACTATGCTTTCACACTGCCCTTGCAGCAAGACCAGAGGTGTCAAACTTATTTTCTATCATGGGCCTGATTAGACATCCTGGTACTTGGCATGGGTATGGCAAGGTAGAAATTGGTAAGCATTTTGCCTGTTTTGGGGGTGAAATAGGCACAATGTATACCACTTTAGTGCAATATCCTGCACCTAATCTATGCTGGCAGCATGCCAATTGCCATATTGGTCTTCACTGTTCAAAAGGTATCTCTGGCGATCACCTGAAATCAAACTGGATCAATTTAAATCTGCAAAAGATCCTGCATCTATTTCAGGGCCCTTCTCCAAAATATATGAAACACCACATGGAGCAAACACCGTGCAGACTCCAACTATTTTTAAAAACTTCACTGCAGCACAAACAATAGTTTTTAAAACATGCGTGACCCTCCTGCATGTTCCTAGCACCAACCTCCCAGGGTTTCATACCTGCAATGTAACAAGCCTCACTTTGATTCCTGATTGGAGGAGCTGCTTCTGTTATTAAAATGGGGCCCAAGGTCCAGTTTCAGTTGAGATTTTGGTGCCAGTTTCTGGGACCCACTTTTTCTGCAGGTTTTAGCATGTAGTTCTGAAAAGAAACCTCCCTTACAAAATAGTCAATGACAGTTATTTCATATCACATGACAGCAGCATCGCTTACATGATAATTAGCAAATAGAGCTGCTTTTGAAATGATGGTGCAGATTCAGAAAATTTCTTTTCATGCACATTTATATTGCTTCATAGTGTTTTGAAATGCTGTGTCCACCACAGCTACTTGATGCTTACAAATAAACCACATGAATTTTCTACAAGAAATACAAAATTAAGTTCATAATTTGTAAGCATGTACATGTAATATACCCATTGGTGCCAAATATATTCTGGGATACAAACAGCACTGTTTAGGAAGCAGAATGCAAGGATGAAAAATAATATTTTCAAAGCATGAAAACATTATTTTTGCTTTTAAAAATGTCTAGATTTTCATTTAATAAAAGTGCTGACAAGTAACTTTTTTTCTCAAGAGAACTGTATCCTTGGTGGAAGCAAAATAACTACTTTATGTTACAATTAGATCACTGAATTGTTAAATTGGTCATCACCATAAATAAATGGTGGAAATAAAACCATATCAATTGATTTAGGTATGAATGCATCTGCCACCCCAAGGTTTATGGATTATCATTAAGATTCCAGCTATGGAGGTCCATCTCCCCACCAATCCTACACCTCAGCTGTATGCTTTCATGAGATCTTACACAACTGTCATTAAATCATAATTGAACAAGTTTTAACAAAATAACCAATAGATCAGCATTTTTCTTCAAACTAGAGTGCATCTCCAGTATTATACATATTAATTTTGAGAGTTTTATGTTTCCATTGCTCTACCTGGTTTCTGTTTCAAAGAGTGGGCTTATTGGGTTACTTGAGCCCCAGTCACTTTAGCACAGCCTGTGTGTGGCTGCCAGGTAACCAGAGTCAGGGACATGCTGGGTGACGGAGGAGTGGGCTGGATGACCCTGTTTGAATTAGTGTCGGTGGGTGTCCAGCTCACAGCCAATATCATCCAACACCTTAAAATGGTGGTGTTCGGCCTTGATGGCAGGCAAGGTTTACAGGCGGTTCAGGTGTGCGTCCAAGCGCACCCCTGCTCAGTCAGAATTTCACACTGGCCCCAATCCCTGTAACCGAACTTGGGAGCTGGAGCCCCCACAACTTCAGCTGTCTCGCAGATATTCCCTGTGGCTTATTTGATGCTGCTCCACACCCTTCACCTCCTTACCTTTGCCAGCCGTCCAGACATGCCTCAGCATGCTCTTTTGCCATGTGGTGGTGGAGGTCCCCAGTCGGGGACTCTCTCCACAAGGGGTCTTCTCCCTATCTATCGGGGTCCTGGGGTGGAAGATGTTGTACTCCACAGTCCCATACAACTGTTGGCTGAGGTGGCACACGGACTCCCAAAATGCCTGTATTTTTTGTGGCCTTGTGGTGCCCCTTTTTAGTTTTTTGAGGGGACTCCTTCTTAATTTTTGTTTGCACTCCAGTCCCATGCTCCTGATCTTTGGACACCTGGTGTGGAGTGGGGCAGGAAGGGAGGAGGACCTCCATTTTTTGGTCTCAATTTTGGTCTTACAATCAAGGGATAATAACACCTGGGCGATTTTCCACATCATTGAGTAGATGTCATTGTTGTAGATGACTGAACAGCCTGGCTTGAGAGACAAACACAGGCATTCAATAATGTGGTTGTGACTTGTTGCCTTTATTGAGTCCAGTGCACCCAAGGCGTTTCTTGATGTCACAGGAAGAGTGTCAAATTGGCTCAATATTGACATCTGTGATAATGGAGACATCAGAAGAGTATGGTTAAGGATCATCCATTTGGTGTCTCTGATTGAGGATGGTTAAAAATGCTCCAACTTTGCCTTTTGCATTTGTACTAGAGACCGTCGTCATTGAGAATGCTCAGGGAGCCTCCTCCAGCATCAACAGCCAGGTTTAACAGAGCTTTGACCTGCTGGTTGTGAAATTTCTTAGCTATGTTTATGCTGTGGTGCTTTTGCTCCTTAGTCTGCAATACCATGTTGTAGTTTCACCAGAATGACACCTCATTTTCAGGAATGTCTGGTAGTATACCTGGTATGCTCTTCTAACTTTACTTAACTTGCGTTGAACATCTGGCTTACTGGTGATGGAGAAGTGATGTCACAATCAAGTGATTGTGGTGGTATACAAACCAATCGTTTGCTGTTGGTAGATGTCAGTCCCTTATGAATGTACAGTTTTGAGCTGCTAGATCTGTTCTTAGCCTATTCCTAGCATAGTATAAGTGTAACACAATACAATGGAGGGTATTCTCAGTGTGAAGATGGAGCTCATCACCAAAAAGCCTGTGCAATATTGTTCTCTATAAGCTGCACGGCCACACAGCAATTGACAATGTGTCCGGGGGCGGGGTGCAAACAAGCCCTGCACAAGCAATAGCCCCTTTATGATGTGCTCAGGCTCAGCAAACTTAAAATAACTGTGGAATGCAAGAAACCAGCTACACACAGCAAAAAGGAAATTAGAGGCCGGGGCGCAATGGCAGTGAGGCCGGGGTGAGATGGCTGCCAGCAAGGCCGGGGCATGGTGGCGGGAGCAAAGGGCAGCAGGAAGGAGGAAGAGGGACTGAGGACAAGAGAAGCGCCGGGGGAAAGATTGTGCACGCAGGTAGGCCACAAAACAGGACGCCTGTGATAAACCACGTTAAAGCGAAACTGGCAACATTAAATGGATAGACTGTCACTAGTTTATTAATGAAGTTAAAGTAAAACAACGTTAAGTTAGTCAACATTAAATGAGGGCCCTATTGTATGTGGATACGTTTTTCCCTCAATTATCTATCGCCCCTTGTTCAGTCTCTTCTGACTTACATCAGCAACTCTTCTGACACCCTCTGCCACTTAAACAATTTCCAATTGCCTGGTCCCTAACCATTTCCTTTGTACCATGGTCATCCAGTGTCTTTGCACCTCCAACCCCCAGGCAGCCTGAGGGACTTCCATTTCATCACTTTTCTTCCAACTTCCATCCCTCCCTCAACCTTCACCTTGTCCATCTCTGACTCCTCCCTTCCCCAACTTCTCTGGCATCATTTTCCATCAACCAATGTCTATCATAAGTCTACTGGCTCTCACAGCTTCCTTGGTTACAATTCCTCACACGCCACTTCCTCTAAAGACTACTTCATATTCCCAATTTCTGACTTTCAATTTCTGTGTTCCTTGCATCTGAGCTGGTTATGCTGCCTTTCAAGCCAGTGCTTCCAATACGTCTTCCTTTTCCTGCAACCGAGGATTCCCCTTCACTTGTGGTGTGGTTGACTGTGTCAGGTCCATTTCCCACAATTGTGTTTTCACTTGTTCCCTACCCTCCCAGAACCACAGAAAGTTTCCCTCATCCTCACCTTACACCCAGCAGTCTCCACAATGGATCGTCCTCTGCCATTTCCACCACCTCCAGTGTGATGCCATCAAACATATCTTCGCCCAACCCTTTCAGCACTCCAAAGGGAGCATTACCTTTGCGACACCATGGTAGGCTCTTCTATCACTTCCAATACTTTTCCACTTCCCACTGCACCTCCCCATGTAAGCGCAGGAGATGCAACCTCTGCCCTCCTCCGCTCCTACCATCCAGTGTCCAAGCATTCCTTCCAGGTGAACTGATTTTTTAAAAAATTTAGTATATCGCACTTGCTGCAAACGAGATGGTCTCCTTTACATTGGGAGAAACCAAATGCAGATTAGGTGATCACTTTTTTGAACATCCCCACTGAGTTACAAGCATGACCAGAGCTTCCAGTCGTTTGTCACTTTAATTCTCTGTTGCACTATCACTCCGACTTTGGCCTTCTATGCTTGTTCAAATAAAGTACAACATAAGCTCGAGGAACAGCACCCTCATCTTTTGATTATACATTTAACCACCTTCCGGACTCAACACTGAGTTCACCAATCTCAGATCATAACCATAGAGTCATAGAGGTCTACAGCACAGAAAAAGGCCCTTCGGCCGATCGAGTCAGCGCCGGTCAAACAAGTACCTAACTATTCTAAACCACTGTTGCCATTTTTTTGGGTAGTGGGTCTCTTTTGTTCTTTCCTCCCCATGCCTTTTTTCTGCACCTCTTGTTGGATCTGTCACTTTCCAGTTTAAATGAAAGGTCACAGACCTGAAACTTAACAGTTTCTCGTTCTTCACAGATGCTGTCCAACCTGTGTATTTCTAGCAATGTATTTATATTTCAGATTTCCAGCAGCAAGAATTAATGTTTTTCAGAAAAAAAAGAGATGAATAAAATGTTTTCTTTCCAAAATTGCAGGTGTATTCAGGACATGAGATAAAATTAGTAGTTAAATGAATTTACTTAATAAAAGGCCAATATTCAAACCCTGTTCTGTGCTGTATTATTTTATCTTAGCTGAAGCGACAGTGTGGATGCTACAACTATCCATTGTACATGGGATCAGGCCAAAACCAACAATGATGGAAAAACAGTTGGAAAATGCATATTTGTGGATTCCGTGAGAGAATATGGCAGGGCTCTCAATGTAGCCCTGCACACGTCAAGTAACTTGACATCATCCAGTCTGAGAGAGAAGAATTGCTATATAGCCAAGGTACTGGAGGGTACATGGAATCATGCTCAATTATATCTTCAGGCAGGCAGGAGGCAAAAAGCAAAATGGAAAAAAAGGAAAGGTTTTGTACCTTTTAAGAAATCACTACAGTGGAGGAGAAAGATGTCAATAGGGCAGGGGAGGAGAAATCAAGGACAACAAAAGGAAAGACGTAAGAACAGAATACTGAATTTTACCTTGTTCTTCAACTGGAATTTACAACCTAATATATCACTATACAATGGAAAAATGCATATCAAAACTAAAACAAATAGTTTTTGCATTTCATTTAATATCACTATTGGTCTTGATATAAATTTATTTGGTATAGTGTGTGCGCATACTTAAATGTTCAGATGTGTCACTAGTACTTGCCAGCCTAACCCAGGGAACCATTTAGACCTTTGAACAGACAAACCTTTGTGTAAACTGGCTTTGGACATACAGCCAGCAGGAAAAGAAGCTGCATTGCATTTCATTTCAATCTGACACACCAGCTGCAGCCAATCTTGAGATCTAGCTTTGCAGCCTAAGCTAATAATTCGCAAAGCAGTACAAATGTCAATAATCATTCTTTTTACTTACTTATAATCTAATTTTTCCTTTAACTATCTGAACCTCTGCAAATCTGGATGAAACAGGAGCATGTCTGATAAGGAGACATTTTCCTTTAGCAATCATATAATTAGGTTTTTTTTGACGACTAATGAATTTCAGTAAGCAGAAATTGCAAGCTTAAAACTTATTTTTATTCTATTTTGGAACACAGAAGAAATTTGCAAAATTTCAGAAAGAGTAAAAATTTAAATATTTTAAAAGGATATTTCACGCTGGACAAGCTGGCGAAATGCTTTACCAACTTGCCACAAATTTGAACTTAAATTCTTGCTGTGGTGAAGCTCTAATCTGTGTGCGTAATTTCCCTCCACACCCTCCCCCTTCGAGAAGATCAATTTCCAGAGAGAAAATGCTCTTGACTTATACAAAGGAAAAACACAGATACTGGAAATCTGATACAAAAACAGAAAATGCTGCAAATACTCAGGTCAGGCAGCATCTGTGGGAAAGCAAAAAGAATTAAAGTTTCAGGTTGATGACCTTTCATCAGAGGTGTAATAGGCTGTAAGCAAGGAATGGAGCAGGGAAGGGAGGAAAGAGCAAAAGAGGTCTGTAATAGGGTAGAATGCAGATGCACTCCTTTTTGTTCATACCACCTCCACCCACCACTCAGCTTTCTCTGCCTCTGTACTTTCTTAACCGAGTATTTCTAGCATTTTCTGTTTTGTTGTTTTATACTTGTACTGGTATTAATAACCTTTACTGTACTTTGAATGTTTCGATTGTTACACAATCCTACACAAACAAGGAATAATGTATGCAGGCATATGTGGCAATTACAGCAGGCAATATACCCAATTTATTGTTGTTACTTGCATTATTTTGATGAGGCCCAGAACAGAGTTTTCACCCTAGCATGAAGGATTTACATTCCTGACACGTAGTCTGTATCTAATGCTTTCTCAAAACAGAAGCTTAAAAATTGAAACCACTACCAGGGGAAGCTGTGATGTCGTGTTAATGCCACCGGACTAGCAATCCAGAGGCCCATGCTAAAGATCTGGGGACATGGGTTCAAGTGCTACCGTGGCAACTAGTGGAATTTAAATTCAGTTAATAAATCTGTAATTAAAAGCAAGTTTAATGGTGAACACAAAACCATTGTCAATTGTTGTAAAGACCTATTTGGTTCACTAGTGTCCTTTAGGAAAGGAAATCTGCTGTCCTTATCTGACCACAGCAATGTGGTCGACTCTTAAGTACGCTCTGAAGTGGCCCAGCAAGTCACTCAGTTGTATCAAACTGCTACAAAATCTAAAAGGAATGAAACCAGATGGACCATCCGGCATTGACCCACGTACCTGTCGACCCTGTAAAGTCCTCCTTACTAACATCTGAAGCTTGTGCCAAAATTGGGAGAGCTGTCCCACAAACTAGTCAAGTGACAGCCTGGCATAGTCATACTCACAGAATCATACCTTACAGACAATGCCCCAGACACTACCATCACCATCTTTGGTTATGTCCTGTTCCAACGGCAGGACAGACCCACCAGAGGTGGCAGCATACTGGTGTACAGTTGGGAGGGAGTTGCCCTGGGAGCTCTCAACGTTGATTCCAGACCCAAGAAGTCTTATGGCATCAGGTTAAACTTGGGCAAGGAAGCCTCCTGCTGATTACCACCTACCGTGCCCTCTCAGCTGATGAATCAGTATTCCTCCATGTCGAACACCAATTGGAAGAAGCACACAAGAGCACAGAACGTGCGCTGGGTGGGGGGGCTTCGATGTTCATCACCAAGAATGCCTTGGTAGCACCACTATTGACCGAGTCCTAAAGGGCATAACTGCTAGATTGGGTCTGTGGCAGGTGGTGAGGGAACCAACAGGAGGGAAAAACCTACTTGACCTCGTCCTCACCAATCTACCTGTCAAGGCTGTATCTGTCCGTGACAGCATTGGTTGGAGTGACCACCGCTTATTCCTTGTGGAGATGAAGTCCTGCCTTCAAATTGAGGATACCCTCGATCATATTGTGTGGCACGACCACCATCTGCTAGATGGAATAGATTTTGAACAGATCTAGTAGCTCAAAAATGGATATCCATGGGGGCTATGGGCCATCAGCAGCAGAATTGAATACAACCACAATTTGCGATTTCATGGCCCAGCATATCCCTCACTCTACCATTACCATCAAGCCGGGGATCAATCCTGTTTCACTTAGGAGTGCAGGAGAGCACGCTAGAAGCACGAGGCATACCTACCAATTTGGTGTCAATCTGGTGAAGCTACACCACAGGACTGCTTGCATTCCAAACAGCAGAAGCAGTATGGAATTGACAGAGCGAAGTGATCCCAGAACCAATGGATCAGATCTAAGCTCTGCAGCCCTGCCACATCCAGGCGTGAATGGTGGTGGAAAATTAAACAGGAGGAGGTGGCTCCACAAATATCCCCATCCTTAATGGTGGGGGAGCCCAGCACATTAGTGCAAAAGACAAGGCTGAGGCATTTGCAACCGTCTCTCGGCCTCCTCCCCACATCCCAGCATTACAGATGCCAGACTTCAGCCAATTCGATTCACTCCTCACGATATCAAGAAACAGCTGAAAGCACAGGATACTGCGAAGGCTATGGGCCATGGCAACTTTCTGGCAATAGTATCGAAGACTTGTGTGCCAAAACCAGCTGCGTCCCTTGCCAGGCTGTTCCAGTACAGCTGGCATCTACCTGGTAATGTGGAAACTTGCCAAGGTATGGCCTGTTCATAAAAAGGTCAAATGCAACCCGGCCAATTACCGCCCCATCAGCCTACTCTTGATCATTCGGAAAATGATGGAAGATGTTGTTAACAGTGTTCTCAAACGGCACTTACTCAGCAATAACCTGTTCACTGATGCTCAGTTTGTGTTCCAACAGGGCCACTCAGCTCTTGACCTCATTACAGCCTTGGTCCAAACATGGACAAAAGAGCTGAACTCAAGATGTGAGGTGAGAGTGAATGCCCTTGTTATCAAGGTAGCATTTGACAGAGTGGCATCAAGAAGGCCTAGCAAAACTGAAGTCAATGGGAATCAGGGGAAAACCTCTCCACTAGGTGGAGTCACACCTAGTAGAAAGGAAGATGGTTGTGATTATTGGAGGTTAATCAGCTCAGCCCTGAGCACAGCTGGAGTTCCTCAGGGTAGTGCCCTGGGCCCAACTATCTTCGCCTGCTTCATCAATGACCTTCCCTGCATCATAAGGTCAGAAGTGGGGATGTTCATGGATGATTGCACAATGTTCAGCACCATTTGTGACTCCTTAGATATTGAAGCAGTCTGAGTGCATATGCAGCAAGACCTGTACAATGTTTAGACTTGGATTGATAAGTGGCAAGTAACATTTGCATCACACAAGTGCCAGGCAATGGCCAACAAGAGAGAATCCAACAATACCCCATGATTTTCAATGGCATTATCATCACTGAATTCCACCACTATCAACATCCTGGGGGATGTTGACCAAAAACTAAACTGGACCAGCCATGTAAATATTGTGGCTACAAGAGCAGGTCAGAGACTGGGAGTTCTGTGGAGAATAACTGACTTCCTGACTCCCAAAGCCTGTCCACCATTCTACAAGGCTCAAGTCAGGAGTGTGTTGGAATACTCTCTACTTGCCTGGATGAGTGCAGCTCAAACAACATTAAAGAAGCACAATACCATCCAGGACAAAGCAACCCGTTTGATTGGCAGCCGATCCACTACCTTAAACATACAGTCCCTCCACCACTGGCACACAGTGGCAGCAGTGTGTACCATCTACAAGATGCACAGCAACAACTTACCAAGGTTCCTTCAATAGTACCTTCCAAACCCACAACCTCTAACACCTAGAAGGACAAAGGCAGCAGATGCATGGAAACACCACCACCTGCAAGTTCCCCTTCAAGTCACACACCATCCTGAATTGGAACTATAACAGTGTTCCTTCACTGTTGCTGGGTCAAAATCCTGCAACTCCCTAACAACAGTGTTCCTGCAACATGTGACTGCAACAGTTTAAGAAAGAAAAGCTCACCATCACCTTCTCAAAGGCAATTAGGGATGAACAATAAATGCTGGCCGAGCCAGCAACACCCACATCTCATGAAAGAATAAAAAAATCTTGGTGTTCTCTTCATAGTAATATATTGGAAAGTAGTTTTTCCACTGCCCAATTTCACTGTTGAGGAAACCTGAGCTCTAAGCATCTATGTGAAACCAAACATACCTAACCTAGTTCTGCTTCCTGACCTTTGCCAATTGAATTTCTAATAATACTTTGAAATGTTAAAATTGTGAATGGTAATAGTGGGTAACTAATGTTTTCCCAAAAAATATTAAAAATTACCTTGCTTTGCAGCAACTTTTATAATGTGGCATTATTAGCTTAAGACAGCTTCATACAGAATCTACCAAAAAGCATCTTTGACATAATATAATGTCCCAAGGTACTTTACAGGGGTATTATAAAACAAAACATGACACCAAGCCACATAAGGAGATTACAACAGATGACCAAAAGCTTGGTCAATTAGGTAAGTTTTAAGGAGTGTTTTAACAGAGGAAAGAGCCTAGGCTGCTGAAAACATGACCACCAAAGGTGGAGGATCAATATCAGGGGTGGTCAAGAGGCCAGAATTAGGGGAGCACAGATATCTCAAAGGGTTGTGGAGCTAGAGTAGATTACAGAGATAAGGAGGGGCAGGGCCATGGAGGAATTTGAAAACAATGAAAATTTTAAAATCAAGATTGTGATTACTGGGAGTCAGTATAGGTCAGCAAGCATATGGCACCAATGAGTGTCTGTGCAATTTGTGCTACAATTTTGGCACTAAACCAGTACCTAAACAACACTGCACCAATTTCCACAAGTATAAGATTAAGTATTAAAGTTTTCTTAATCCTATTTAAAAAGATAAAAGGCACCACATTGGATTTTTAAAAAAACTTACCTAGAGCAATGTCACAGTAGTTTAAGGATTCACTGTTTACAATAGGGATATTTATGACTTGTAGGGGATAGATCAGGACCACCATTTTAAGAAATCAAGTCAAATTCCATTTATATTAAATGGCATTCTAATTTTTATTGCCTGCTTTAGGAACTGATTACTGTGAAAATGGGTTATTTATAAAGGGGATTTTTCACTTACCATTTTCAAAGTTAATTATACAGAACACATTCATGTGGAAGATATATCAGTTGGAGATAATTTTCTGGGGGGCAAAATCGACAGCGGGTTTGGAGTCTGCGAAGACAGTTGACTAATCAATTTTGGAATGTCTGGGGCAGTCCTACAGGATACTATATTGGATGCACCCAGCAGAGTCAACACCAGCCGTTGGGCACATTAGGTGGGTTAGCTCCAAGACTGATAGAGAGGCAGGAGCTCAGTCTCAGTGGGATTGATTCCATTTCAAAGGCTCCCCCTTTACTGCCTTAGAAGGACTTTAAAGAAGGCTGGATTATGAGAAAGGCAGTATTATGAGAAAGGCAGTTAGGAATTGGAGAGAATACTGCATAAGGCAAATAAATGGATAGCCAACATTAGGTACTCCAACACAGGAGAGGCTGCAGAAGCTGGAAATATTTACATTAGAGAAAAAGCAACTCACTGGTGAGCTTACTGAAATATACAAAGGTTCTAAAGGCACTGACATGGTAAACAGTAAGATTCCACAAAAGGATAGAGCAAGAAACGTAGAAAAGGTAGTGTGAATTGACAGTTTTAATTAACTAATTTATACAGAAAATGTTGGCCAGCAGCTCTAATCTTTGCAGCACCAGAAGCTGCAGTGGACAGGACTGGGGCTGCATGAAGTCCTCGGAGCCCAAGTTCCAAGATTCCAGGAAGAGATAAGTTTTGGGGGTCTCAAGGTAGGGGAGGCTTTGCGGGGTGGACAGTGGGGGATTAGGGTGCTGGGAAGGGAGGTCCTGCGATTACTGGACCTTAAGGGCAGGTGAGGGCGGCTCGCAAAATTAAAAGGGGGCTTCTGATGGGGGAGCCCCATTTCCACCCGAGGCCTGCAACTGATTATTTTTGGGCTCCCCCCATACCCAGGAACTCCACCTGCCAGCCAAACAATTGAGGCTGGGCAGGGAATGCAACCGTCCTCAGAGCTCCTGAGCAAGGAAAAATTAGAAAGTTACAAGGGTTTTCAATCTCAATCCAGTTCTGCTGAGCCCTAGCTGGAAAGTATAAGTAAGAGGGTATGATCAGTCTCAGCTGATTCCCTCCATGGTTGAGTGGTCAGTTATCAGTATAGCACCCACTTTGGAATAGGGATTTGGCCATGGTACTGGAGGGTTGTTGGGCCCATAACTCATCAAGAACTAAGATCTTGAGTACAGCAGGAGAATGGAAAATAAAATATGCACGACTGCAGTATATACTTCAGATTTATGGCTATCAAGACTTCTGCTTTCTGAAAATATTGCTAAAAATGAAGTGATAAAAGTGCTGAAAGATACCACTAAGCACAGCTGTGACCTATTTGGGGAATTATGAATTATAACAACATCCATTTTGACATTTGGCACTGGTTCAGAATATAACAAATTACATTTAATTCAACAGCTTGAAAGGATAAATAGATGGACAGTTACTGGGTCTTAAAGGATAGAGTAATTTCTAAACTTCAGTAAAATTTCACATCCAGTTAGCAAAAAAAAAAATTACTGGAAATTTTGAACCCTACATTGCTAATTGCTAAAATGCTAATTTTTGAAATAATCTTTTTTTTAAAAAAGGTTTACTTTTGCAAAGTTTAATGAAGGTTCATTAATTTGAATGCTAAAACTGACATGACTAGTTCAAATTCTTAAATCATGAATTATCATAATAGGCTATGTGAGAAAAGTCAAAAGACCTGTACTTGGTGACCTGTACTTGTTTTTTTTGCAGCCAATACTCAACATGTGGTGTGATCATTATCAGCATTTACACTTTAAACTTCCTTGCTGAATCATAACTTAAACTCCAAAGATCAGTTATTATCACTAGCCCCAGAAAAGGGGAGATAATGGAAGAGATAACAATGAGTCCCTAGATCCAGACATGACCTTAATAGTAATAGTTTTGTCTGTACATTATAAGTCCCAATACTACACCTGTAATATTCTGTGGTCCATATGTAATATTTAAGTTGTATTCAGATTGCTTCAAAATTATATTTTAATCACAGTCTTACCACGCCAAATAAATTCAGGCTTTCATATATCCCATTTAAAATTTGTGGCTGTAACTTCCGTTCAATAAAATTGAAGACCAATTTCCTTTTATAAAAAACGGGTTAACCAGAAAATCAACCTAAGAATCAATGACTGCAAGTCAAATCTATAATATTAGAAAAAATATTAAATGCAACTGGCCAGATTTTGCTGGAGCATGCCCTGTTAAGACTTACAGTTGTACATTTCGGATTTTAAAAAAAATTTTGTTTGCCTACGAAATTACTGAAGTGCAAACTGATAACAGCAGTGAGGGCAGAGCACCTATGCCCAAATGAATGGGACAGTGTATCTCCTTAAAACAATGAGATTAAAGGATTCAGAAACAAACAGAAAAAGGTGAATTAGAGTGATTGAATTCAATGCCAAACCATGTATAACACCAGCATACGGTAGCAGTTGTGTGTACCATATACAGTACAAGATGCACTGCACCAACTCCCTTCCTAACAGTATTGTGGGTGTATCTACACCAGATGGGTTTCAGCAGTACAAAAGGCAGATTACCACCACCTTCTCAAGAGCAATTAGGGATGAGCAATGGGTGTTGGCCCAGCCAGTGATGCTCAAATCTCATGAACAAATAAAAAACCTTAAGAGTCATAGTATTGAATATACAGTGCCATATCTTACCAACCTAAAGATTCTGAAGAAGATGTCTTCACAATTGCCAAAGCTGCCACTAAATAAAGCTGTAAAAGATTTGCACAAGGTATTCTTAACAGTGGGGAAAATATACCAGTACTGCATGCTTTCCTACCCTATATAATTTACATGATTAGAATAAAAATGACTGCATAAGTACCAGTCATTTTCTTTCTATCCCTTTTCAGAAAACAGGATTGTTTTGAAACTGCTTGAAAATACTACAGCAAATTGACAAGTTATTTTGGAAGAAAATATTTTCATTGTGAATTTACCATTTTAAAACTTATGGTAAAAACATCTTCACTTTTGACAGAATGAGATCTAACTTTGTAGTAATAAAAGAAAAAAATTACATTTTACAATGACATCCATAAACATTTACACGATGACAAGTTATAAAGATGTAATTTTTGCGCCATTAACTGCAAAACATTGTGTCTAAAATGCAACTGATTAGGCTGTGATCTCCTGACACAGTTCTAACACTTGTATTTGAAAAAGGAAAATCAAATTTGATTATTTTGAGAATATTAAAAGCTATTAGGGCAAAACAAAACTTAGTTCTCATTCTGTTGGCAGAATTCAGCAATTACTGAAGAATTTGAACTAAGCTAATGGGACCATTTACAATAATTATCATCAAGAAGCATGTTTAATTAGGGGCTTCATAATAAATTTCACAACTGACCTGTTTCTTTAACCTGAATATCTCTGACATTCACTGCATGGAATATCGCCCTTATTAACTGCAGAGGATTTTAATGCTAAAATGTCACATGCATAATCATAATGAAATGAATAAAAACAAAGTATTTAATACCAGAACACCCAGTACACATTAACATACTACTCAATCATTTAACTTTTAAAAATTCTAAAATTATGCAAGCTGCTTACTTGCAAGGGCTTTAGCATTAAATTTTATTGTATTTGATGAAATTACAGTGGCGCAAAAAAAGCCAACTCATTCATAAGGATACCAACGGACAGAATATGTATGATGCAATTTCTCATAATTTCAAAAGCAGTAGAGATGACCTTTCCCTTGGTGGTTCTCCCGATTGCCTGCTGAAACTCCAGCAGAAATCCCAGCTACACACATAAACAGGGTTTCAAAGTTACAACAGCTGAGCAAGAGAGTCCCCAAGGGATTTATGTCTTCATACAAGTATACACGCCATAAAACTATTTATGCACTTATAAAATCTAGTGTGAAGGACGCTGCACGTCTGAATTGCCAGTGATGGCAAGCGATGGAGAGAATATTCATCTTATAGGATCTTTTTCATTATTCACATCAAAACATCCTTCATACAAAAGTGCCAAACAAGCCCAAATCATCAATGGTGAGAATAAAGAAAACAACACTCCTTTAAAATAGTTCAGATATCCATGAAATCACAACATTGTCCACGTAAACCTCTTTTCCAATACTGCATATCAAATGAGACTGGACTGCATCACCTCTTTTCCCAGAATAAATGCAGAAATCTCAGTGGATAGGTTAGCAATAAAGTCTCTGATCCTATAACTTCATGGTGCAGTACATGATATAAAGAAAATGTTGCCACTGAAAACAGAAACCCCAACCATCATCCCACCCTCACAGTGATCGTACATGCCTTTCATGCTATTTGCTCTATGGTCAGTATGACATGCTTATCTTTGAAATTATTTGGTGCCTCCACTTGCTAAAAGCAAATCCCATGTTTAAGAGTATTTTTAACAAGTGCAAAGACTTCTCTCCTGCCACACCTAGCCAAGAACAGAACCTGGGAGAGACGGGTGCAGATGGTGCCCAGGGGCTAGGAGGGGCTGGGCTTGGTGTAGCAAAGTATGTCCAAGTTGAGCAGTGGACCTGAACGACTGGCTTTAAAAAATCAGAACATCAGCCTGACTGTTTCGATTCTTTTCAGCCAGTTTTCCGCGTCAGTTTCACTGAGCTGCTGCACTGCTGCTTCTGATCTTCGTGCAGCCTAGCAGTTCCAATCTTTTTATAGCCTGCCAGAAAACCACAAAGCTGTCCGAAGATCAGCAGCAGCAGTTCCTATTTGCAATATCTGTTGGGAGTGTGTTCTTAGTTGAATATCTAATGCTAAGTCCCTGAAACCATTTTAGAGCTAATTTTATTTTTCACTCATTCATGGGATGTGGGCATCGCTGGCTAGGCCACATTTATTGCCCATCCCTAATTACCCTTGAGAAGGTGGTGGTGAGCTGCCTTCTTGAACCGCTGTAGCCCATGTGGTGTAGGTACACCCACAGTGAAGTTTGGGAGTTCCAGGATTGCGAAAGAATGGCAATATATTTCCAAGTCAGGATGGTGTGTAGCTTGGAGGGGAAGTTCCAGGTGGTGGTGTTCCCAATTGGATGTTGTGTGGGATGGGGGTTGGGAAGGTCACGTTTAAGTTTTAGTACAGCAAAATTAAATACTGTACACGTCTCAAAATTCTCTTTTGAATTTAAATCAGTATAAAAATAGCAGTCTTAAATTTTCATTGTGCTCTAAAGTAGATGCAATTCTGATGACATGTTCTGTTGACGTACCAGAAGCTTGAGAATCTTGGGCCTCATCAAAATAAATGTAAGAAACTAAAAAACGGGGTTGATGCAAAACTGGATGTTGACTCATTATTGCCTGTTTTATTACTTTTGCAAAGTCTGGGAATTAAATCCCCATTTGTCACTAGGAGATTGCTTAAAGAAAGGTTTTAAAAATCTCTTACTCCATCCTAGCTTCACCCCAGCTAAATTCACAATGTACAACACAAATGTCATGACAGCTTCTGGAAGAAGGGGAAACAATCCAGTTCTGGAGTTAACGCCATGCTAAATTAATGTGCCATATATCATTCTTCTCTGAAAAAATCCAGATCAACAGTTCAATCTACGTTTTTCCTGAGTTGCTGGTAGATGTCTGATTGACGAATCCTGGGGGCAGTGTCATTAGCGTAGCAGGAGCAATTGCCATTTATGGTATATTGTGGGTAGATGCCAGAGAAATCAGAATGGTAAGGTTGTATTAGCTACAGAGCTTAATTGTTTTGCAAATAGTGATTACTTTGTAGCTACTTTCTTAACATCAGTTGCTTGCTCTGTTTAATTACCCTTACAGAGTTGGCATAGGGCCTCCAATTTCACCATTGCTACAGTCACTCTGCTTACTGCATGCTAGTGTAAAGAACAAAATACAAAACCTACATTTATACAGCACCTTTCAGGATGTCCCAAATCACTTTACAGCCAATTAAGCACTTTTGAGCTGTAGTCACTGGTATAGTGTAGGCAATGTTATCAAATGACAGAGTAGGCTTAAAAGGCTAAATGCCTAACTCCTGCTCCTAATATGTGTGTTCATATATCATTTGATTGGATGAGATGAGCTGGGCTGCATGGCCTTTGTCATCCATAATTATCTTGCGAACAGAGGGTAGAATCATGGCTGGAGTTCTGTTTATTTTGTTGCTAGCGTAAGTATACTGAGCAGGCTTCATGGGGTGAAATTGCCAACAAAGGAGTGGGTTTATAGTGAATCAGTAACCTTTTTAACACTGCACATGATTCTCAAGAGCCTTTTCCATTAACTTCAATCTTGTCCCTTTGTCTACTTAGTCATTATCCCACTCCGTCTTGATGACTGAGTTTTTTTGAGGTATTGAAATGCCTGAAGATATAATGGTAGTGAGAAGCAGCAGAGTCTCCAGACTTGCTGACCAAGAAAAAACACACAATTGTGAACGACTCAGTCTTTGCCCTCTGACCTCTTAAAAGTTGCATCACTCAGGCACCTGAGGGCTCCAATGCTTCTCACTGACAGCGAAAGCCTACGTTGTTCAATCCTTCCACGTTGTTGCTCAGGAGTCATTTGATCTTTCTACCCTGAGATTACTGATAAAACAGAATCCAATGGCACCACTTGTATGAAAAAACAATATTGAATAAGAGCTGAGGCAGTCACCAAAATCAGTGTTATCGTTTGCACAATGGAATATTTTCCTGTCAAATTAACAATATTGCATGATGCTGTTAAAGTAAATTTATACTCTGGTTTTGTTTAATAGTCATGGTGGGATTACCTGTAGGGCACACACAAATTGACATTGCACTATATCGTGCTGCCCTTAATATTAATGATCCACGCTGCATATATATTGGACAATATTTGTAACCAGAAGCCAACAATGGGAATTATCATTTTACTAGGACATTTCTGTGATTGCTTGAATTGATTGGTGAATCTTGAAAGGGAAAAAAAAAAATGATCGGGGTGGGGTGGGGGGGGTGTTGTTGGTATAAGGGGCATGGAAACAGGGCAAGCACCAGGGCCCATGCATTCTATCCCTGGCCAGGAATGGTGGACAATTTAAATGGGAAGAGGTTTCATGAACGTCCCATGTTAAATGAAGAAGCCCAGCACATAAGCACAAATGACAAGGCTGAAGCATTCATCTTCAACCAGAAGTGCCAAGTGGATAATCCATCTCAGCCTGCTCCTGAGGTCTCTGCCATCAGATGCCAGTCTTCAGCCAACTCTATTCACTCTACATGCCATCAAAAAATGGCAGAATGCATTATACACAGCAGAGAATGTGAGCCCAGACAACATCTTGGCTGTCATGCTGAATACCTGCACGCCAGAACTAATGTCACTTTTGAACAAGCTGTTCCAGCACAACTAAAATCTGTCATCTAGCAGATAGGGAAAATTGCCCAACTATGTCGTGCCCATAAAAAGAGCTGCAGAGGCTGCACGCCTTAGGGGAAACATTGCGAGGACATCAGATAAGTGGAAGAGCCAGTGGCAGAGAGTCACTGAGGGCAATGAGCCAGCATGTGGAAAACTGAGAAATTCAAAAAAGTAACGCCACTGCCATGAAGTGCGTTGTTTGGCAAGTAACAGTTAAGCGTTGGCTTGTTTGATTAAACTATTGGCTTTTTTTTAAACTGTTGAAACTCTAGCTGATCATTTCCATTATGTATTAGGTATCAATTCCAGTGTTTTTAGTTAGCTTTTTACTCTTTCAGTACATCAGTCTTTCAGAGGTCAGTCAGTTTCCTAGAGTTTAATCGGTTAGATTTTAAAGATTTGTGTCACGTTTTCATGGTCAGGGTCTCTGTATTTCTAAGGTCAGTGATAGATTAACATGGCAAGCGAGCAGCAATCCATTGCATGTGGAAGCTTCAGGGCACATCATGCATTCTGAATAATCGCATGTGCTAGAACTCGAAACGCAGTCAGCAGCCTGAACATTTACTCAAAATATATGTTACAGAACATGGTCTCCACACTGTGATAGAGATTCACAGTGAGGGAATTGGTGAAACAGAGTAAGAGGAAGACACAGATAGTGCAGGAATCCCTCAAGCACTTGCTATGCCGCTTTTAGAAAGAGCATGAGAGTGGTGGATGAGCATGAACTCACTAGAGGCACAAAGACTTGGCTAAATGGAACAGATTTCGAACAGATCTAGCAACTCAAAACTGGGCTGTGGCGCTGTGGGCCATCAGCACAGCAGAATTGTATTCAACTACAATCTGTAACCTCAATGCCAGGCAGATCCCCCGCACTATAATTACCATCAAGCCAGGGGATCTTCCCTGGTTCAATTAAGAGTGCAGAAGGTCATGCCCGTGAAGTTATAACACAGGACTACTTGCACGCCAAACAGCAGAAACAGCATGTGATAGACAGGGCTAAGCAATCCCATAACCAGTGGATCAGATCTAAGCTCTGCAGTTCTGCCACATCCAGTCATCGATGGTGACAATTAAACAATTAATAGGAGGCGGCAGCTCCACAAATATCCCCATCCTCAATGATGGAGGAGCCCAGCACAGTGTAAAAAGTAAGGCTGAAGCATTTGCAACCATCTTCAGCCAGAAGTGCACAATGGATGCTCCACTGTGGCCTCCTCCTGAGGTCCCCAGCATCATAGATGTCAGTCTTCAGCCAACTGTATTCACTCCAGTTGATAACAAGAAACGGTTGAAGGCACTGGATATTGCAAAGGCTATGTGCCCTGACAACATTCCAGTAATAGTACTGAAGACTTGTGCTCCAGAAATAGCCACGCCCGCAGCCAAGCTGTTCCAGTGCAGCTACAACACTGACTTGTACCTGGCAATGTGGACAATTGTACAGTTATGTTCTTGCCCATAAAAAGCAGAGCAAATACAGCATGATGAATTACCACTCCAGTCTACTCTCAAACATCAAAGTGATGGAAAGGGTTGTCAACAGGTCTATCAAGCAGCACTTACTCAGCAATAACCTGCTCAATGTTCAGTTTGGGTTCCGCCAGGGTGTCTCAGCTCCTGACCTCGTTACAGCCTTGGTCCAAATGTAGGCGAAACTCCAGGGGCGAGGTGAGAATGACTGCCCTCGACATCAAGAAGCCCTAGCAAAACAGAAGTCAATGGGAATTGGGGGAAGGCTCTCCACTGGTTGGAGTTCATGCTGAGCACAAAAGGAAGTGGCTGTAGTTGTTGGAGATCAATCATCCCCTTTCCAGGACATCCTCAGATTAGTGTCCTAGGCCCAACCACACAAGTGCCAGGCAATGACATCTCCAACGAGAGAGAATCTAATCATCTCCCCATGACATTCAATGGCATTGTTATTGCTGAATACTCCACTATCAACATCCTGGGAGTTACCATTGGCCAGAAACTTAACTGGACTAGTCATATAAATACTGTGGCTACGAGAGATGGTCAGAGGCTGGGGACTCTGCGATAAATACAAGAAACAAATCAGAAGCATGATAGAATACTCTCCATTTACCTGGATGATTGCAGCTCCAATAACACTCAAGAAGCTCGACACCATCCGGGACAAAGCAGCCCTCTTCATTGGCACCACAACCACCACCTTAAACGTTCACTCTCTCCACCACTGACGCACAATAGCAGCAGTGTGTACCATCTACAAGATGCGCTGCAGCAACTCACCAAGGCTCCGACTGTACCTTCCAAATCCACGACCTCTACCATCTAGAAGGACAAGGGCAGCAGATGCATGGGAACACCACCACCTGAAAGTTCTCTTCAAGCCACACACCATCCTGGCTTGGAGCTATACTGCTATTCCTTCACGTCACTGGGTCAAAATCCTGGAACTCCCTTCCTAAAAATACTGTGGGGGTAGCTACACCACACCGTCTGCAGTTGTTCAAAGTGGCACCTCACCACCAGCTTCTGCAGTCCTGCCACATCCAGTCATGAATTCTGTTGGGCAATTAACAGCAAACCAGAGGGGGCAGCTAGGCAAAAAAGTCTCAGCCCTGGTATGAAGGAGCCCAGCACGTCAGTGCAAAACCAAAGGCATCTGCAACCACTTTCAGTCAGAAGTGCTGAGCAGATTATCATCTCGGCCTCCTCCAGGTCCCCTGCAAGACAGATGCCAGTCTTCAGCCAATTTGACACATTACACAATATCAAAAAATGGCTGAATACAGCAAAGGCTATGGGCCCTGACAACATCTGTGACAGCACTGAAAAGTTGTGCTCCAGAACAACTAGCACCACTATGCAAGCTGGTTCAGCACAGCTACAACACTGGCATCTGCCTGACAATGTGGAAAATTGCCCACATGCAAACTGATGCTCAGTCTGCATTCCACCAGGGCCACTCAGGTCCAGATCTCATTACAGTCTTGGTCCAAACGAGGTAAATTCCAGAGGGAATGCGAGAGTGACTGCCCTTGATATCAAGGTGACATACAATCTTACAAATTATGAGCAGGACTAGGCCATTTGGCCCATCGAGCCTGCTCGCCATTCAGTAAGATCATGGCTAATCTGATTGTGGCCTCAACTCCATATTCCACCTACCCCCAATAACCTCCGACTCCCTTATTACTCAAGAATCTATCTCTGCCTTAAGAATATTAAATAACATGTCTTCAATGGTCTCTGGGGAAGAGTGTTCCAAAGGTTCATGACCCTATGAGAGAAACGATTTCTTCTCATCTGTCTTAAATGGGAGGCCCTTATTTTTATAGTGTCCCCTAGTTTCAATCTCTTCCACAAGGGGAAACATCCTTTCAGTATCCACCTTGTCAAGTCCCCTCAGGATCTTACATGTTTCAAAAAGATCACCTCTCATTCTTCTAAGCTCCAATGGATACATGCCCAGCCTGTTCAACCTTTCCTGTAAGATAACCTCCCCCCTGCAGGTATCAGTAATGTGCACCTTCTTAGAACTGCTGCTAACGCATTTATATCATTTCTTAAATAGGGAGGCCAAAACAGTGCACACTATTTTAGATGTGGTCTCACCAACACACTGTACAATTGTAGCAAAACATCCTTACTCTTATATTCCATTCCCTTTTCTAATCACTTGCTGTACTCGCTTTTTGTGATTCACGCACCCAGACCCCTCTGCACCCTCTTGCCATTTAAATAATAATTTGCTTTTCCATTCTTCCTGCCAAAGTGGACAAGTTCACATTTTTCCACATTCTACTCCACTGTCAAATTTTTGCCCATTCATTTAACCTATCTATATCCCTTTGCAGACTCCTTATGTCCTCTTCACAATTTACTTTTCCACCTATCTTTGTCATCAGCAAATTTAGCAACCATGCATTCGGACCCTTCATCTAAGTAACTGATATATATTGTAAATAGTTGAGGCCACAACACTGATCCCTGTGGCACTCCACTCGTTACATCTAGCCAGCCCAAAAATGGCCCATTTATGCCTATTCTGTTTCCTGTTAGCTAACCAATCCTCTAGTCATGTTAATGTTACCCGCTACACCATGAGCTCTTATTTTCTATTGTAACCTGTGATGTGGCACCTTGTCAAATGCCTTCTAGAAAACTAAGTACAGCACATCCACAGGTTCTCCTTTATCCACTTTGCTTGTTACTTCAAAGAACTCTTAACAAATTAGTCAAACATGATTTCCTTTTCACAAAACCATGTTCACTCTGCTTGATTGCACTGAGATTTTCTCAGTGCCCCACTATAATCTCCTTAATAATAGATTCCAGCAATTTCCTTATGACAGATTTTCAACTAACTGGCCTGTAGTTTCCCGCATTCTTGTCTCCCTTCTTTCTTGAATAGAGGAGTTACATTTGCTAGTTTCCAATCTGATGGGACCTTTCCAGCATTTGGGAAATTTTGGAAAATTAAAACCAATGCATCTACTATTTCAGCAGCCACTTCTTTTAATACTCTAGGATGGAGTCCATCCGGACCTAGGAACTTGTCAGATTTTAGTTCTAAATTTTCTCAGGACCCTTTACCTGGTGATTACAATTGTTTTAAGTTTATCCCTCCCTGTCACCTCCTGATTCACAATTATTTCTGGGATGTTATTTATATCCTCTACAGTGAAGGCAGTCACAAAATCTCTGTTCAATTCATCTGACATTTCCTTATTTTCCATTATTAATTCCCCATTTTCACTCTCTGGAGGGCCAATGTTCACTTTACCTACTCTTTTCCTTTTTAAATACCTATAGAAACTCTTACCATCTGTTTTTATATTTCTAGCTAGCGTTCTCTCATATTCTAATTTCTACATCCTTATTAATCTTTTAGTCATTTTTGCTGTTCTTTATATTTTGTCCAATCTTCTGACCTCCACTTATCTTTGCGGAATTACTTTATCTTTCAATTTGATAAGATCTTTAACTTCATTAGCCACAGATGATGTGCCCTTCCTTCAGCCTTTCTTTCTCACTGGAATGTATCTTTTCTGAAATGTCTCCTTAAATGTCTGGCACTGCATCCCTTAACCTAATTTCTCAGTTCACTTTAACCAGCTCTGTCTTTATGTCCTCAATTGCCTTTACGTTTAAAACAATAGACTTAGGTCCACTCCTCGGTCCCTCAGACTGAAATATGAAATTTAATCATATCATGCTCACTGCTATCTAGGTCACTGAGGTCATTAATTAATCCTGTCCCATTGCACATGATCAGATCTAGTACAGTGTGCTCTGCACCAGAAGGTGCTGCTCTAAAAAACTGTCCCGAAAACATTCTATGAACTCATCATTGAGATTACCTTTGCCAATCTTATTTGACCTATATTTATGTAGATTAAAATTACCCTTCATTATCGCTGTACCTTTCTCACAAGCCCCCATTATTTTTTCCTGTATACCCCATCCTATAGTATGTTTACTGTTTGGGGGCCTATCAACCACTCCTACAAGTGACTTCTTATCATTACTATTTCTCATCTCTACCCAAACTGATTCTACACCTTAACCTCCAGAACTAAGGTCATATCTCTTGATTGTACCAACGTCATCCATAATTAACAGCTTTTCATGTTTTCCTTGCTTCCTATCCTTCCTAAATGTCACGTATCCTTGAATATTCAGGTCCCTGTCTTTATCATTCTGTAGCCATGTCTCCATAATGGCTATCAGGTCATACATATTTATTTCTATTTTTAATGTCAATTCATCTGTTTGTGACAAATGCTATGTGCATTCAGTACAGAGACTTTACTGCCGTTTTACTATTTTTGTAACCGCTTGTGTTATCTGCTGGTGCACATTTAGGTTTGTACACTGTCCCTTCCTGCCACTCTCTGATCATCATTTCCCTGATTCCAACCTTGCCTTCTTGCCATGTCTTCTCTATTTAATTTATCACATCTTCCCAAACTTGATCCCTCGCCCCCACTAACTAGTTTAAAGACCTCTTTATCTCGTTATATGACTCCCCTGTAAACTGGTCCCAGCACGGTTCAGGTGAAGATTGTCCCAACAGGACAGCTCTCACTTTCCCCAGTACTGGTGCCAGTGCCCATGAATCAAAACCCATTCCTCCCACACCAATCTTTGAGCCATGTATTTAACTCTCTAATCTTATTTACCCTATGCCAATTTGCTCATGGCTCAGGTAGCAATCCAGAGATTATTACCTTTAGAAGTTTTGCTTTTTAATTTAGCTCCTGGCTGCTCATACTCCCTCAGCAGAACCTCTTTCCTAGTTCTACAGATGTCATTGGTGTCTACTTGGGCCTCGACCACTGGATCTTCAACCTCACCTTGCACTTTCCTCTCTAGCCCACAGCAGATGTCCCGGGCCCTGGCGCCATCAGGCAACACAGCCTCTGGACTCTCGCTCTTCGCTGCCGAGAACTGTATCTATCTGCCTGACTATACTGTCCCCAACGGCCACTATATTCCTATGAATTCCCACCCCACCCCGCCTGTTTGAATGGCTTTCTGTACCATGGTGCCATGGTTGGTTTGCTGATCACCCCCTGCAACTACCACTTTCATCCATACAGGTTGCAAGAACTTCGAACCTACTGGACAATTGCAAAGACTGGGGCACCTTCACCTCTACCTTCTGGGTCACAATACCTGCCTCACTTGCAGTCACATCCTCCTGTCCCTCTCCACTGACCAAATCAGATGACCCTATCCTAAGGGGTGTGACTGCCTCCTGGTACAAAATGCCCAGGGAATTTGCCTCCTTCCCGATGCATTGCAGTGTCTACAACTCAGTCTCAAGCTCAATGATTTTGAGCTGAAGCTCCTCAAACTGCAGATACTTACTGCATATGTGTTTGCCCTGGATCACGCTGGTGTCCAGGAACTCCCTCATTTTGCAATTACAACACATCACCCATCCTGCCATCTTTACTGTGTGTTAATTAATATATTTTTTCTCAATTTATAATTAATAAACACTGCTATCTCCAATAATCTTTACTACTGCTAGTAAGCCTTATGAAACCAATGAAACCTCATAATTACTAATAAATTACATGGGTTTTGAAGATAAACAAGCAAAATATTCATCAACCAGCAAAATATTCACCAACCAATTGCGGCATTAAAGAGCCGGAGCAAAACTGAAGTCAGGAGGAATCGGGGGGATAACTCACCACTGGTTGGAGTCATACGGAGCACAAAAGAAGATGGTTGTGTTTGTCGAAGGCCAATCATCTCAGCCCCAGGACATCACTGCAGGAGCTCCCCAGTCTGAGGCACAATCATCTTCAGTTGCTTTATCAATGACCTTCTTTCCATAAGTTCCACCATACCTGTAAGATCCCCTCTAAGCCATTCTGACTTAGAACTACGTCATTGTACCTTCAATATTGCAGAGTTAAAAACCTGGAATTTCCTTCCTAACAGTACGGTGGGTGTGCCTACACTGTATGGACTGTAGCAAGGCGCCTCACCACCACCTCTGAGCTCTGATTTTCTATGGTTTGAAATCCAACCTCATCAATTATCTTATCAGCCTGCTCTCAAAGTAACCGATGGAGTTGGCAAAAGTGTTATCAAGCACATACTCACAAATAACCAACCCACCGAAGCTCAGTTTGGACTCTGCCAGTGCTAGTCAGGTCCAAGGCATATTACTGCCTTATTTTAAACGTGCAAAAGAGCTGAATTCTTGTTGAGGTAATAGTGAATATCCCAACATCATGGTAGCATTCGACCTACAGTGGCAACATGGAGCCTAGGTAAAACTGAAGCCAGTAGGGATTAGGGCAAAACTTTTCAGTGGCTAAGAGTCAGTTTGCACAAAAGATGACAGCTGTGGTTGTTGGAAGTGAATCATCTCAGCCCTCAGATATCACTGCAGGACCACCTCACAGCAGATTCCAGTTTATGATGCTGTCCGTGCTCGCGTGCAGCAAGGTCTGGACAACATCCAGGGTTAGGCTGGTAAGTGACAAGTAAGATAAGTACCAGGCAATGAACATCTCCACGAAGAAAATTTAAACGTGTCCACGTGGTACTACCATCAGTAAATCCCCATCGCCAACATTTTGGATGACACCACTGATCAAAACCAAACTGGACCAGCTAGATAAATGCCAAGGCAGCTGGTTTTCTGTAGTGAATAGCTCACCTCCAGACTTTTAAAACTTTCTCTACTGCCTTCAAGAACAAGTTAGGAGTGTGATGGAATACTCTTCCACTTGTCTGGATGGGTACAGTTACAGCAACACAAGAAACAGTACACTATCTGCAACAAAGCAGGCTGATTGATCTAAGCGCATTCACAACATAAGTAACCACTCCTTCCACCACAAGAGATTGCAGTGTATATTACCCACAGGATGCATGTCAGAAACTCTCAAAGACTTCTTTTAACAGTGCCCTCCCAATCCATGACCCCCACTACCTAGGACAAGAACAGCAGTTCCATGTCAACACCATTACCTCCTAGCTTCCCTTTATGTCACACATCATTCTGACATGGGCATATGATATCATTTCTTCATTGTTGATGGGTCATAATCCTGTAACTCTTACCTAATAGCATTGTGGGAACACCTTCACAACACAGACCACAGCAGTCCAAGAAGGAGGGTGATCAGTTTCTGAAGGGCAACTAGTCATCAACAGTAAACATTGACTTTTCAGTGACACCCATTATCAGAGTGTGAACTTTTTTTTAAAAAAGTACTTAATTGGCAATGAGACATTTGGGATGTTCTGAGCTTGTGGAAGGCACTATTTAAATGAAAGTCTTGCTTTCTTTTTACAGATAGCCTAAGATACAGCCATAGAAAAAACAAATCCCAAATGATAGCTGTATATCACCATTAAACAGGAGCAGTGCAAAATTTTATTTAGAAATTAAGAGTCCTATGCACACAGGTTCTAAAGCATAAATTGTCTACTTCTATTAATGTGAAGATTAAGTCACAATTAGCCTTCTACACTGATTGTACCATATAGCTTTACTGCCAACAATATGCATCAATTAAGGTTCTGAATGAAGCAAAAGAATCTATTTCTTTAGAAGCAAGAAAGAAAGAGATTTTGAGAGAGCATCTGAGGTGTTTCAGGTGGAAACTCCTCATTCTTGACAGGGTAAGATTGATCAAATACTAATTATTTATCACTTCTGTGAACAATCAAGGTATCTACAGCATTGAAAAAAAAATCAAGAATAACGCCTCAAATTCAGGTACTAGAGGCATATGTGGTGGAGGTGGCAGCTTTGAGACCACTCCCCAAAGTGATATTTTCTTTCTGTAACCACAGTTTCACATATTTAAGCCTGATCTGTCTTTGCAACTGGAGATACAGATTTGTTGGGAAATCACTGGCCAAATAAGTTAAGTTTCACAACTCTGAGAGTCAGCATTCAGAGGCCAAAAAGATGGTGCTGGACTTGGCACATTGCTAAGTGAACTGCATCTCCGTAGGTCGCTTTAACTGCCAGATGCAGACATAGATAAACTACAGTGACAGACTAAACACTATGTAAATCTTAAGGTTGATTAAAGGCTGACAGGAGGACTCAGTGCGAGTAGCTATCACCATGAGAATTGAATATCTCTGTGCAGCCAAGTGGTTACATTAATCAACATTATAGAGGTCTACTGCAGCCAGCCAGTCTGCTGAGCAATGTGTCTGACCAATTTGTAGCACCGTTAAACATCCACTATTGTTTACTGAAAAATGTTAAGAGGGTCAGGTTCCACGAGAGAGAGAGAGAAAAGACAGGGACTGGCAAATATTTGACACTTGCAGTAGCAGAAATAAAATGGTTAATATTTCCAATCATTAGGACCTGCTCAATAGTGGTCACAGCCAGCAGGTCGATTATCTTATCTGTCAGCCACTAGTTCAGGATTTTCAAGCAGTCAAATTGATTAATTCAATTAAATTGTCTATAAGTTTTGAGAGATGGGGAAAGGGGAAGAGAACCCATTTCAAAGCCAGCTGATTATTTTCCTGACCCATATGTCCATTATGTTTTCACATTTTGATGCAAGAAAATGTTCATAGGTGGCAGTTAGAACAAGTTGCTGGGGAGAAATTGAAATATAGCTGTTCCCTTAAAACAAGCTGAAACTCTTGGTAGCAAGACACCTCACTTCCAATATCCGCACTGGATTTCAGTAAAGGAGTTTCTGATGCAGATGGAAAGAACAGGTGTACAAAAAAATGCATAAACACAAGTCCTTGTTGCTCATTTTTGAAAAGCAACAAGTCCCCAAGCTTTTTGGCCCCAAAGGAATTTTGCTTTGAAATAGTTCCTACTAAAGGAGAGCTCAACACCAATTATCACAGGGCTCAACATATTGATGATGAAAGGTTAACAGTGTAATGTTCTCTCAATTACCCACTGGTGACCTGATGGTATGTGGAATGGAAGGAAAATGAAACCACCACACTGACTGTAAGCACTTTAAACTGAACAAATATATTACATTAGTCACCAGCTTCTGTATTGAAATCATAACTGAATTTGGTAATACAATGAATCTTTAGACTGCTTTAGATATAGAAACAATTTTTCCCCATTTAAGATTACCATTTCAATGCTCAAAGTTGCTCTTAATAAGCACTGACTGTATTGGTAATACTAATCCACAAGCAAGATAAAATTGTAATTATGCTACAGTTGAAAAACAAAGTCCATACATAATATTTAACCGGGCAATATATGAATTACTAATTTATAGGGGTATCTTCATAGTCTGACTAGGCTATAGGCCTAGTGCTGGAAAACGGGATTAGAATAGTTAGGTACTTGTTTGACTGGCACAGACTCAATGGGCTGAAGGGCTTTTTTCTGCGCTGTAGGCCTCTATGACAAAATTCTACATGGTATTCAGAACTTATACGTCAATTCAAATTCTGTTGAACCATACCTTTGTTCCCAGCACTTTGACTGCACAATACGGAGTTGCTATGGGATGTAGAAGGTTGAGTTTCAAACTGTAATGATTTTCTGGTGAAAGCTTCACTGATGCACTCACCTATAAATGACAAATCATTCACTCATTATGTAGTTCAAGTTGATCCTGTTTTCTTCCTCTTTGGAAGCAATCTGCAGAAAATGCACAATATGTATGCAAGCGTGTTAATTCTTAGACATGGCTATTCTTAGGTGTACACATCTATAAGCCTAGGCCCAACCATCTTCAGCTGCTTCAATGACCTTCCCTTCATCATAAGGTCAAAAGTGGGTATACTCACTGATGATTACATAATGTTCAGCATCATTCATGACTCCTCAGGTACTGAAGCAGTCTGTGTCCCAACACAGCAAGACCAGGACAATATTCAAGCTTGGGCTGATAAGTAGCAAGTAACATTCATGCCACACAAGTGCCGAGCAATGAACATCTCCAATAAGAGAGAATCTAATCATCTCTCCTTGACGTTCAATGATACTACCATTGCTGAATCCCCCCACTACCAACATCCTAAGAGTTACCATTGGCCAGAAACTTAACTGGGCCAACCAAGGCCCGGAATCTCTTTGTGGGGCCCGCATGAGTCCACCTCCAGGTTCTGAATGGAGTTTAAAACTTACCTTTTAGTGTCTTTGCTTCTTCCCTGACAGGTTTCATTGAGTGGAATGATCGCCTTGCTCAGTTGGGAGGTAAAATGCCACTGGAGTTCCAAATAAACCTAGGATCCTCAATTTGTATTGATGAGGCTCCTGGCTGAATCAAGAAGGCACCTTGGGTACCTTAAAAAAAATTACTATAATTTAAATTTGGGGCGGGTGGAAATGCAATGTGAACAGGACAGTATGTTTTGGAAATGATTGAACTGTGTGGCCAGCCAGACGCTGCTGAGGTGCGACTTAAAATTGCCTTCTATGCTGCAACATTGTTCAAATACAAGAAAAATACTAAGTTGAAAGAAATTCGGAAGCTAAAAAAATCCTCAATGTTAATTTTTTTTTAAACATATGTCAACATGTCCATTTAGTCAATATGAATTTTCAAATTAATTCAAATCTAATGATTCAAATACTTCTGCCTATTATGTTTTTCAACATGTTATGACCAAAAATGCAGAGAAAAAGATTTTATTTACAGTTTAGATCAGATGTAGTATAACTACAACTGCTGTGAAATTAATAACTTGATAAATTTAATATTTAGATGAATAGCACAGCCAGTCTTGCTGCAACATACTTTCACTGCAACATAAAATTTAAACTACTACTTGGATGCTGGCAAAACAAGCTTCTCCAGTTACAGAGTAATTCAGTGCAATCAGCATAATTACTGCTTCTGCATCACTATAAACAGATAACAATCTCAAAATAACATCTGAAGTATAACTATCCCCAGAGAATATTGAGAAAAATAGAACATGCAGATTAGGACTACAAAAAGCAGATTAAAAACCATCCAATTTTTCCCCATGTCCAATTGTACCAATTTCTCAAAAATTTTCACATGGAAGTCAAGAAATGCTTCTGGGTGATAAGCATACACTCAGAATTAATAAAGAAAAAAGGCAGTAACTTCTACATCAACTATGTGATACTACCCTCAAATGGAGGGGGAATATAAAAATATGGACTATTAAACCTGAAATGTTTTATTTTGTTCCTCTGAGCTTAAAGTGATTCCAATAAGTTTAAACAAAGGCTATGTATTGTATTTTATTTTGCCTTATCTAGGCAAATTTGTGGCTTGGCTGATTAATTAGGAAAGGCTGACCAGTACAGGGCTTTAACTGGTACTTCCAATATACATCTCTGTTGGTGCTAACCAGGCCCAGGTTCACAAAAGGAACTGACTCAACAGGTCTGGAAATCACTATTGACAGAGGTGGCAACTATGTCAGCATTTTCATTCAATGGTGCAGGTGTTTAGCCCTCATGTTGAATGATCTAGCCTGATTGCAGAAATAAAACTGAGCAGATTCTAACTGATGCTAGAGTTAGACCTTAAAGTTGTAGTTGCATTCTTGAAGAAGTGCAACATTAAGTGAAACAACTTTAAGTGAATCAGATCCTCACATTAAAACCAATGTAAAAGCTGTAGTTAGGCTCTATAGGACATTTGTTATCAGGAAAAGATCAAAATTTCATACTATAAGTTCAAATAGTTTACATTGCTCCATTCCTATATTGGTGAATGAAATAACTTTTCAATAGAATATAATATAAAATAGAATAATATAAAATGTGAAAGAAATGTGCTAACTTTCTACTTGGGATGCGCTTGCAGCCTTTCCTATCATTGATCCTGCTCCCTGATCCTCCTGATGGCTGCAGACCCTTCTTCTCGCTGACCCTCCAGCTCACGGCCTCTGCCACTTCCTGAACATCCCAGTCACTCCAGACCTCCCTGCTCGCTACCGATGCCGCTCCATGACCTCTCGGTCGCTGTGGACTCTCCCCGTCGCCGAACTCCCACTTCCTGCCTCTCCCACTTGGTGCTATTCTCCCCCAAATCTTCGCTGTGAGTGAGGGCTCTGGAGATGAGTGGCGAGAGACAGGAAGAGCTGCTTCGGCTTGCAAGAGTTGAGCCGCAAGTTGAAGGATCAGCAGTGTGAGGGTGGGACAGGCAGCCGTAGACTCCGCAAAATGGAGGGTCAGCAGTGAGGGGAGGGATCAGGGATCAACAGAGGGTGCTCCAAAATGACACTGATCAGGTCACATGGCCCTACAGCAGACCTGGCAGAAAATGACTTTAAAATGAAACACTCAATGCTAAATCACTGAAGCAACTGGTTGTGATTAGGTACTCAGGCTTCAGTGCACAGTGGTAGCAAGTCAGGGATACTAGAGGCTAAATTTGTTTTTGCTATAGATTATGTTTTCTTTGAAAAAAGAATCGAGGGAAAATCCAATTTTATTAATTTTCCAGTTCTACTGTGACAATATGCCAAATAGACAAAATGAGTCATGAATTTTCTATGTTGGAATGCTTCTCTTAATGGGAGTCAAACCCAGGCCATCAGCCTGAAAACAGGGAATTCTAACCACTAGACCATATAAAAGAAAATTAGAGAAGAATCTCTCTCTAAGATGTTGCCTGATTTCCTGAATTGTTCCAGCATTTTGCATTTTAATTTGATAATTAATTTTAGCAGCCTTTTTTTCCTGAGAATATAAATTATAGTAGCATTGACAACTGAAAACCACTGGCCTTTGGAATAATCTTCTTCACCTATCAACTCCAGCATAGATGAGCTCAAATATAGCATGACCAGACCAAAATACTGAAAACTGAAGCCTATAGTCAAAAATTGCCAAAGAATTTCAAACGTTCAGGCTGATAATTTAATATTCACAGAGAAGTACACCAGCACTTGGAGCAGATAGTGAGAGTAATATTTAAAAATAAATTATTAGGAAATTGTTCAAGCAGTGGGTCATGTGTTCTTTCACCGCAGAGGATTGAACTTTAAATTTCGTCCAGATTGATTGAATAGCTGAAGGTTCCTTCCTTCTGTTATAGCTTGTAAGGGTACAAGTTAAATATCATGACAGTTTGAAATTTGGTGGACTTTAGCGCATGATATGGAATGGGCCATAATGGCAATAAATCAATACAGTTTTCCTCAGAGGCTCAATGTTGCCTGCCATAAAAGGGGAAATGCAAATTGTCAACATTCCGGGTGAGATATACTATGACCAGATATAAAAAATCTTTTAAAGCACCTCATCAAGAACACTAGCTTCCAAAGCAAATGTACCATCTCCGAGGCATAAGCCAATGTTCACAAAAATATTTGCTGAGTATTAGAAGTCAGATTATTCTTGTATACATCAACTTATTACGGACACAACAGGAGAAAACTGACTCTATGTGGCCCCCAGTTTTGGATTCTCCCACATACTCTCTATATCTATATTATTGAAAATGTTCATAATTTTAAAGAGCTCGATCAGGTCAATTCTTTTCTAGAGAATTACATAGAATCTGTATAATTTGTTCAGTTAAAGGCAAGACAGCCAATTATTTTAAATTGAACTGTCAATTTAGAAAATGCAAACAAGCCACAGGAATAAGTGAAAGGGCATTTGAGCAGTTGAATCTATTCAGTGAGCTTAATTATCAGAAGGTAGTCAAATTGATTGAAATTTTATTGGAAGAGATAAAGTAACTCTTTGCAGCCTGAAAAGATTAAAGTTTGTGTTTATAAATGTTGACTATGGAAGGGCGTGTAGTATTAGATTGTGAAACATAGGTTATCTACTCAAAAGTATATAAAACTTTATAACTAAATAATTCTTCACTTGTTCATGAATTAGTAAAGTTTGCAGAGTGTTTTGAAGTTAAGCACAAGGCCTGATGGATGCTTTACCACTTTCTATTATTAAAATGAGATCCTAATGGAGACATAAGATAACCTAGTACCTAAACACAATTATTCCAAGTTTGCTGTCCGTTTCTTCAGGTGAATTACCAAAAGCTTGCACTTCTAAGGTACGAGGAGTTGGGATTCACCCAGTCTGCTAAGACAATCAATATCCTAATTTGCACAAAGTTTCTTTCTCTTACCGCCCATATCTGTTGTCCTAAATCGGTTCCTTAAGTTACCTCCTTATCCTTACGTGAATATTTTTCCATGTCCTTGCCCTTTCCCAAACCTGCAGCCTCCTCCTGTCCTATAAACCTCCGGGAACTTGGCATTAGTCCAATTCTGGTCTTCTCTGCAAGCCCTGCTTCCTTTACCTCATCACTGTCGGCCATGCCTTCAGCTATCTAGGTCCCAAACTCTGCAATTCCTTCCTAAACTGCTCAATTTTGCCTGATAAAAGTCTTCTGAAGTGCATTGAGGTTTACAATATTAAAGTCACTATGAAGAGGTAGAGGAGCTTAGGAAGGAATTCCAGAGCTTGGAGCTGAGATGACTGAATTTGCAGACATCACTGGTGTGAGGAAGGGAGTAAGATATACACACAAGGGCAAAGTTGAAAGAGAACAGAGTTCAAGGGGAATTCTCAGGAGGCTGGAGGAAATTTAAGGATAGGGCAGGGCGAGGCCATGAAGGGCATGCAACAGGAGAATGAGGTTTTTGAATCTGAGGCATTGGGGAACTGGAGACCAATTTAGATTAGTCATCGCAGTGTTGCTGGGTGAGGAGGGCTTGGATAAGATACATGACAGCAGAGCTTTGGATGAGCTGAAGTTTTTGAAAGGTGGACAGGGGGCTGGAATAATCAGGTATGGGGGTAACATAGGCATAAATATGGGTTTCACAGGAATGAGAGTCACCGAATTATGTACACATTATAGCGCAAAGCCACTGCAGTGTGAGGGGCTGGAAAATTATAGCACTTTTTATTGGTGGGGTAAACAACTATTCATCACATCCCTAAGGGAGATGCCTTGTCCAGTAGGCAAGATAATGGTGCATAAGTCATAGGCCAGAGATTTTTTATCTTGAAAATATAAACTTTATAAATTGTATATCGTGGATATTAACCTGCACACAAATCACTGAAACAAAAGGAAAAATGTCACAGCTCCCATCAAGTCATCCGAGAATATATCTTGTCTGTATTGCGAGTAAAGCTATTTTTATTATAAGACTGCATTTTCATTGGCATATTTTCTGGTGGTTAAAGCCAATTTCCAGTCAAATTGCTCAAAAATGTTTTCTCAATGTGCGGTTTCTCAGGAGGACAAGGTATTTTACAAACAACTTCAGGTCAAAAGAGAAATCAGCTAAATCATAGGAAATATTTATATCTGACCACATTCAATGCAAAAGTGACTGGATGGTCTGCTCTAAATACTGGTAGAAACCATCTGATAAACGTTAACGAGAGGGCTCAAGTTTTTGTAGAATTTTGAAGTGGCAGGGAAACTGACAGCTGACTGTGTCATACTTAACGACAAAGGCAGATGGAAAGTATGACGAATAAACACACAGTCAACTCTCTGCTTCCCTGCCACTTTAAGTATCTATAAAAGCTCAAGCGCTCTCGCTTTGAGTCCTGGTCGTAAGTATGGGACAGAGAGCAAATACAGGTTTAGGTATATGTGGACAAGGTGCTGGAAGTTGTCCGATTGCAGTGCTGTGTTTTTGTATGCATTGTGGTTCATCACAAGGGAATTAAATCTTTTTCTTTAATTTTCTTTTAACACTTCAGTTTATTAGTTATGAAAATATTGGATATGCGACAAAAGCTGTTTCACTGGCAGCTACAAATCATTTAATTGGGTAAAAGGGTCTTTTTGCTTTCCGATTGTCATGGAAGGCACTGCACAGTGAGGATGGACATGTTGGATGCCCAATAGTAAGGAGCAGGGCACTTAATGGCAGGAGGTCATGTGAGCAAACAACCAAGAATGCATCTTATCAAAGTTGGCAACCCTAAAAAAAAGAGACAGAGAATGAAGCAGCAGCTCAGAAGTGAACTGCCATGGAAACATTGGAAGCTGGTGGAAAAATGGAAAACAGGATAAACAACTGAAGTGGTTTCCTCTTGTGTGCTGTACCAAAACTCCACTCAAACTCAGGGATTCAACGAATAATTGTTTTTCTTGCAGTTTAAAAATCAGAAGCAATGACCAGTTGTACTTGGAATTGCAAAATGAGCAAAGGAAATTTTATTGCTGAGTTCACATCCCTGCATAATATCAAGAGGATATATTGTGTGCTGAATAAATATTCAGAGAAAGGCTGGTTTTTTAAATATATTTTCCACTAATTTTAATATTAAATTGTTTATAAATGGTGAATTGAAGTATTATGATGCTCCATTGCAGTAACAGCTGTATAAACTGCATGCCAGCCAAGAGATCAGAGAAGGAAATAATATGAGAATTTACCATTTTACATGATATAATGCCACAAAACAGTTCATCCTCCAACTCACTGTGAGCTAGGACACAGGACATTTACTAGTCTGATGATAAGATGGAAACTGTGCACTGAAGCAGGTTCAAACATGATCCTTGCAATTCTAGGAACTGGTTTTCAAAATTAGCACAGATAGATCGGACGAAACCCTCTTGTCTCCCAAACAAATGCAAGTTGAAACATTGATACAAGTACTCAATGCAGTTCATTGCAAATATTTCACAAAATAACGCACCAGCTTCATAACAGCTGCAAGGATGGTTGGTATGAGAAAGAAAAACCTCACAGGTGCACGAAGGATGGTTTTGAGACTGAAGACAAATTAAATTATTGAACAGGGCACAGAATCCATTATTCTGCATCAAGCACAAATTTCTTCTGATCTTTAAGTGTTTGGTGCAGACATAGGTGCTAATATAGAAAGTAAATCCAATTTCATTGATTTTTCTTGATTACAAAAACCACTAACTTTTGAGCAGGGAGAACACAACTCAGATAATTGCTATATGTGCCTCAGTTAATTTTTATTTTCCCTCCTGATCATAGTGTAATAAATTCTAATTAGCTTTATGTTCCATTTGCATTAACAAATTTAATCAAAACAGGGCACAGGCATCTGTCAAAAGCAAATCCACAAGCAATTTAGAAAACTGCTCCACTGTTGTTTCCACATTAATTACAATGTTAATGTGTTAACAACATTGGACGTTAAAAGCCACAACAAAATTACTTTTTAAAAACTGATCATATCTTACATAATACAGTATTTAAACTTTCTAATAGACAAGAAACAATATTCAGGATAAGATCCTGCTGGTGTCATGACAGTGCATACATTCCAAATACTTTCACAACACCATCACATAAAATTAACAAGTCGCATTCTGAAAAGGCATATTGCTGATCCTGAATGCAGCAAGTTCCAATAATTAGAGTACTTTTGACACTTACATTTCTTTCAGCAAACTCGACCTTCACATCATCCTTGCTTGCATTCTTGATCATTATTGTGACGATAACGTGAGAATCTGTCTGATACCAATCATGTCTAAAATAAAAAATGGTTAAATTGATGTTTTAAAAAAATCAAGTTATTTAACAGTTGAAGGAGATGAAAGTGGCCAGTTTACTTCTATTTCAATTCCCTACCAACGATAGGTGTGCTATCGGTAATCAGGGTGTGACAGCTTAATTGTACACATCCATTTAACTAGTATGGTAGATTAATTAGGAGATGCTTTTCGATGAACGACATGATAACAGCAGTTAGCTATGTTTTCATCCAGTGTTTCACATAAGAACTTGAAGCATTGTCACAATTCAATCAAACTTGCTTCTATTCTACAACTTCTGAATGTCAATAAAGTTTCAACTGCTGACATGTTTCTGATGAGTGCCCACAACAAATGCAATAGTAATTCAGTTTAAGTCAAACCATCTCAATTTTATTAAAAATTATTCCATGTGCAGAGATTTAAATTCAAACAAATAACATGCTTTAAATAGCAACTGTTGAAACAGAGCCTGCAAGCTGCTAAGCAACAGACCAATGTCGGTGAAGAAGCCTCATTTTTCTTTTTGTGAGCAACGTGAATTCTCAGATATGGATGGATGCTTGCATTCAGGACATGCAGTTATTCCTGTTTGAATAGGAGCTTTGCAGAGACTCACTGAAGTGGAATTCAAACCAATTTGTAATCTATACTAATCTGATTCATCAAAAACTGTCCCCCAATTTGTCATTACAGACATATCAAACATAAAAGCCTGGTTATAAACAACTTTGTTCTCTCCTGTATAAAGCCATTAATAAAGGGGCTGAATTACCTCTGAGGTAGTAATAAATTAGTTTAGAATTTTTTGTAGAGACTTAATTTTGTGCAAACAGGTCTGAGGCAAATGCAGTATGATTAAGAATTTTGAATCGCTACATACATGCCTGTCATTTACAAAACTAGCCAAAAATGAAAATGCTTTTTAAAGGAAACAAATATATGAGTGAATGTAGCAGTAACAGAGAAGGGAGGGTTACAATACTTGTTGAAATAAGGCACGCAAATTACAGCATATATAACTAAGCACATTATGTACACAAAGCATAACATTAAAGATTATGGATCTGACTGCATAAACTTATTCACTTGGAATGCATTACACAGACAATGTTTCTGAGTCAATGAACTCTATTCAATTATGTTTTTAAAAAGAGATACACTAATTCAAAACATCAATGGAGTCACACAACCCTATTTGATTTTTTTTCCTATTCATTCATGAGAGTATTGCTGGAAATGGAATCATTCATTGCCCATCCTTAATTGGCCTTGAACAGGTGCTTTCTGAACCGCTGCAGTGCATGTGAAGGTACTCCTATAATGCTATTAGGAGGTGTCAGCTGTGGCTCAGTTCATAGCACCCTCGCCTTTGAGTCAGAAGGTTGTGGGTTCATGTCCCACTCCCGGAAACCAAGAACTGTGAATGTACTCGAAAGAGTTACATGCGATCTGTTGATAACTCGAAAGAGTTATAATGCTATTAGGGAATGAGTTCCAGGATTCTGATCACAAACAATGACGGAACAGCAATTTGTTTCCAAGTCAGGATTGTGACATGGGAGGGAAACTTGCAGGTATTAGTGATTTGGTCTACCTGCTGCCCTTGTCCTTCTAGGTGGCAGAGGTCCTGGATTTGGGAAGTTCCCTTGAAGTGTTGGCAAGTTACTGCAGTGCATCTTCTAGATGGTAAACACTGCAGCCTCAGTGCACCGGAGGTGGAGGGAGTGAATATTTAAAGTAGGGAATGGAATGGCGATTAAGTGGCTTTGTCCTGGATGGTGTTGAGCTTCTAGAGTTGGTGGAGCTGCACTCCAACAGGCAAGTGAAGATTGTTCCATTACGCTCCTGACTTGTGCCTTGTATATTGTGGACAGGCTTTGGGAGTCAGGTACATCACTCAGGCCCAGTCTGTGGCATGCTCCAGTAGGCACTAATTCTGTGGATAGTCTAATAAGTCTCTGGTCAATGGTGAGCCCCAGAATGTTGATGATGGGGCAATGGTAATACTATTGAATGTCAAGGAGAGACTCTCTCTTGTCGAAGATGGTAATTATCTGGCACTTGTGCAGCACAAATGTTACTTCTCACTTATTTGGTCAAACATGAATGTTTTCCATCATGCAGGCACAGACGGTTTCAGAATGAGAAATTGCAAATGGAATTGAACACAGCATAATGAACATCGCACTTCTGACCTCATGAAGGTCTTTGATGAAGCAGTTGAACATAGTTGAGCTGAGAACACTACCCTGAGAAACTCTTGCAGCAAAGTCCTTAGGCTGAGATGATTGGCCTCTAACACTCCAACTAATGGAACATTTTCCCTTGATCCCGATTGACTTCAACTTTACTAGAGCTCCTTGATGCCACACTCAGTCAATATCAAGGGCAGTCACTCTAACCTAACCTTTGGAATTCAGCTCATTTGTCCATGTTTGGAGCAAGACTATAATGGAGACCAAAGTAGCCCTGGTGGAACCCAATCTGGGCATTTGTGAGCAGGTTATTGTTGAGTAAGTGCAGGTTGACATGATCTTCCATCATTTTGCTAACAATCAAGAGTAGACTGATGGGACAGTAATTGGCTAGAATAGATACGTCCTACTTTTTGTGGACAGGATATACCTGGGCAATTTTCCACTTTGTCAGGTAGATGCCAGTGTTGTAGTTGTGCTGGAACAGCTTAAGTGGAGGCGCAGTTAGCTTTAGGGCCAAAGTTTTCAACATTACAGTTAGGATGCTCTCAAGTTCTATAATCTTTGCAGTATTGTGAGCAGAGCTGTTTTTCATATCATGTGGATTGAATTGAATTAACAGAAAGCTGGCTTTTGTGATCGTGAAGACATCAGGAACAGGTGAGATGCATCATCCACTTGACACTTCTAGCCTACAGTAGTTGCAAACACATCAGCCTTGTCTTTTGCACTCACATACTGTACTCCACCATCATTGAAGATGGATATGTTCATGGGGTCTCCTCTCCACACCGCCATTAGTTGTTTAATTATCCAGCACCATTCACGATTAGTGGCAGCACCGCAGTGCGTTCATCTGATCCATTGGTTGTGGGATCACCTAACTCTATATATAGCATACAGCTTCTGCTATTCAACATGTAAGTGGATCCTGTGTTGTAGATTCACCAAGTTGGCATCTCATTTTAAGAATGGCTGGTGCTGTTCTTGGCATGCTCTCCTACAACCCTCAAACTAGGATTTGCCTCCTGGTTTGATGGTAATTGTAGTGATTGTAGGTAAAACCTTTCTTACTGCTTTTACAGGTCATGTGATTATACTGACAAATGAGCCCTAAGCGTGGGTAATCTTAGGGGTGGAGCTTTCTATTCGTGGACCTGGTTCAAGCATGTAGCTTCTACAAGAGCTCTGTACTAAAGTTACTTGTTTCAAGTAAGAAACCTGTCTAGTACATCAAGTTTATTGCAACTGGCAACGAGGATAAATAGCTCCGATGCTGCACCTCACCCTTTCGAATGTGAGTACATCAATTCTTAAGGAAAGAGAGAAAAGTGTACTCGCCAGTCATGCCATTCTTCAGCAGAAGTGACCCTTATGACTCGTCCATGGAGGACTGGAGCTAGTACATAGAGCACTTGGGTTTTTATTTTGTGGCAAATGAAATAACAGTGGAGGAGATGCAGAAAGCAATTCTTTTAAGTGCCTGTGGTAGCAAAACATATAACCTCAACCGTAGTCTGATGGCCCCGAACGCACCCAATTCCAAATCTTTTAATGAGCTGGTAGAACTCGTGAAGATGCATTTTCAGCCGAAGCCATCGGTAATTCTGTAGAGGTTTAAGTTTAACTCCAGAGTAAGGCCCCGGGTGAGACCACTGAAACTTATATCACTAAGTTGAAACAACTGGCTGAGCACTGCAACTTAAAAGGTACACTCAATGACATGTTGCAGGACCGGTTGGTTTGTGGCGTACATGACAATGCCATTCAGCGCTGTTTACTTGCAGAAGTTAATATTGATTTGAAGCGCACCATGGAAATAGCATTAGCAATGGAGAATGCTGAGAGGGACTCGTAAGCTTTGCAGAGTGTGCAACATGGCACCATTCTTCAGTTGGGGCGGGAACCTACTGCTGGGTGTGGCTTGAAAACCAGAGAGATAGCCACAAAGCGGGAGACAGTCTCTACTGCCCAAAAAACAAAAATGCATAGTGGAAGCGTTTCAACAGCGATTCAGAAATTAATCTGTTACCAATGTGGAGGTAACCATGTAACCTATACCCGGAAACTAAGGTAAGTTGTCAAGGTGGAATCTTGTTGTTGGAGTCAAAAGTCATCGTCCCTTCGCAAGGAAGAGAACCACTCTTCGCAATGCACATCCAGGCATTTTCAAGATGAAGATGCTTGCGCAAAGCTATGTCTGGTGGCCAGGTATAGATAGTGATATAGAAAGAATGGTTATTTACTGTTTCCAGTGTCAGCATCAGAAGTTGCCCATTTCATCTCCACTGCATCTGTGGGAGTGGCCTGGTCAACCCTTGGTTAGACTACATATAGGCTATGTAGGTCCAATTTTAGGTACCATGTTTTTATTGATCATTGATGCGCATTCTAAGTGAATGGATGCGTATGAAGTTAGATCACTGACATCATATGCAACTATTGAAAAGCTGTGCCAATGTTTTAGTATACATGGCCTACCAGAGTCATTGTTTCGGATAACGGTTCTGCCTTCAGTAGTATTGAACTCCAGAGATTCACGAGTTTAAATGGAATTAAACATATTAAAACAGCACCATATCACCCCTCATCATATGGGTTAGCAGAAAGAGCGGTGCAAACTTTCAAATCTGGAATGAAGAAGTTATCCGAAGGTATGTTAGAAACTCGAATTTCACATTATCTTCTTGATTATCGTACAACTCCTCATGCAACTAAGGATTCAACACATTCTGAATTACTGATGAAACGCTGCCTTCGTACGAGGTTAAGTCTGGTGTTTCCAAACTTAAGAGGGGAAGGTAGGGAAAGAACCAGCGTAGTCAGAAATTGAATCATGATATTCACAGCAAAACTCGAAGATTTACTGTGGGAGATACAGCTTTTGTGTGGAATTTTGTAAATGGTCCTAGTATAATTGTCTCTGAAACTGGACCTTTGTCACACCAAGTGGAAGAGCGGATTGTTCGAAAACATGTGGATCATTTGATTAGAGACATTCCAACAACCAGCTATTCCGCCTGTCGAATTGATGTCGAACTTTTAACCCGAGAGACTGACCTGAATAGTCATACCTGATGTCTCTGTTGAATTACCTAATCCTGAACTGCCATTGTCTAAGGATCTCCCCGATGCTGCAGCTCCTGATCATGTAGATACAGTGGGAGAATCTCAAGTCCTAGAGCTACGTCGCTCTAATTAAATTAGAAAGCCATCTCAGAGACTTAATCTTTAATTGCATGACCTGTGTATATATGTATGTTATAGGCTAAGGTATTCTTTGTAAATAAGAAATGTAAAAAAAATCTAGAAGGGAGGAAATGTAGTGATTATAGGTAAAGATTTTCCTACTGCCTTTAGGGGTCACGTGACTGTACGGACGAATGAGCTCTAAGTGTGGTAATTTTAGGGACAGGGCTTTCTAGTCATGATTTTGGCTCAAGCGTGCAGCTTTTACAAGAGCTCTGTAATAAAGTTACCCGTTTCAAGTCAGAAACCTGTCTGGTACATCAAGTTCATTACAGAAACGATAGATGAGCAATATAGTGGTCCATGGGATTTACAGATAGTGATGGTTGTTGAAATTTCCCACCCAGGGTACATTCCGTGCCCTTGCTACCGTCAATGCTTTTTCAAAGTGCTATTCAACATAGACGAGTACAGGTTCATCAGCTAAGGGAGGGCAATCAGCCCACACGGTAGATTTATTTCTCCATGTTCGATTTGATGCCATGAGGCTTCATGCAGTCTGGAGTCAATGTTCAGAACTCATAGGGTTCTCTCTCCCAAATGTATACCACTGTGCTGCTGCTGTTGAGTCTGTCCTGCTAGTGAGCCAGGACATACCCAGGGATTGTAATGGAGAAGATACTCAGCGGGTATTTCAGCATCTGTAGAGACAAAGTTCACATTTCAGGTCAATGTCCCTTCGTAATCCTTAGGAAGGATCTTCTACTTGAAGCGTTTTCAGTTCCTCTCTCCACAGATGCTGCTCTACCTCAGTGTTTCCATCATTTTCTGTTTCTTTCAGATTTTTAGCATCCACAATATTTTTCTTGTGTTGTAATGGTGATCGAGAAGTCTGGAACATTGGACAGTACAATATACTGCAAGTATGATTATATTGTTGTGTGACAGCTCTCCCAATTAAACGCTTATAATTATATATCTAGCTAAAAACTTGATTGACGCTCCTAAAAACACCATTTGAATATCAGTAACCTTTTGGAAAAAACAAAGTTGCAACTTTAAGACTGATACATCAATCACACTTAAGGTTTTACAACAGGCAAGTGTGCCCCAACAGATTGGACCGCTAGGTTTACAAGGTACAAAAACTTGCACTTTATGCACAGCACATTAAATTAAATAAAGGCAATACATATTTAAGATGCAAGAGGGCTCAAGATGAGCAAAAGAGTGAACTAAGGAAAGCATAACACAAATATTTTGGAGGCAACCTAGGTTGTATCCTATCACAAGCAGGTCCTTTCAAGCTCCAGAAGTACCGATTAGAGTCAGATAAGGAAGTCTTACTTAAAGGATCAATAAACGCTAGCAAAATGGAATGAACAGTCCACAGCACAGCAATTTTGTATAGAAGCATAGGAGAATATCTTCCACAGTCAAAGATAAATTTCAGGGCCAGTCTTGCCTTTTATACTTCAATTTTACTCATGGGGCAGAAAAGTAAGTTTTCATAATGGTGTGGTTCTGGAGCAATAAGCTGACAGACAAAAAAATGTGGAAGTTATTTACAATTCTAACAAGATCAATCATTTTATACTAAACTTTTACATTTGTGCCTGCCATTTTACCTTAATGACCATAGTTTATGCATTCCCATCTCTAAATCAATTTTTTCAATTTCATGCTACAAAAGTCATTCTTAAAATGCACAAGATTTAATTTTTATGTACTGAACGTCCTCCATATTTAAAAAAGGTAGTGAATTTTATGCTATTTTCTACAGTAATTATAGAAGTCGAAATGGAGAAAGTTATAAACATCTGATTTATAACATTCTCAAAAGAAAATCTGAGCTTTATTTCTGGTACAGAAACTACAGACTTCGCAAGTGTATTTTGCATGGAAAACATTCCACCACTTTTTGGAAATGTAGCACTAATCAAACTCATTTCTTATGAGTATTTTGTTGGATCAAGTCTTTCAAACAATAATGCATCTTCTTTGCTCTGATGAAAACTGGCTGTTAATATTTAGCGATTTGGCAAAGGTAAAAGATGAAGGGCAATCCCCACTCTACTCAGTTGTCAATCTGAACCATGTTCCAAGACTATCTTACAAGGGAACGGTGATTGTACAACTAGGATAATCGTCCCGGGGGAAAACACTGTTGTCTCAGGGCATAAGTGCTCATCCTAGTACAAGCAGGTGAACAGAAAAGGCAGTGGATAACTTACAAGTGTTTAAAATATTTAACAAAAGACTGAATTTCACTTCTTAGAGTTAAAAAGTTTGTATATGAAACACTTGATACAAGATACTATTAGCTATATATCTGATGTCCTAGCCCACTCACCATGCCCCCACAGATTTTGCCATTTGATCAATCACTGCCCTTCATTTTGTTCACTCCCAGAATATCAGTAGGTTTGCCAGCAAGGTCCTTGCTGTCCACAAGTTCATTATGGTTGATCGTATTGACATCCTCTTGCTTTGGACTGAAACTTGGCCCCATGGGTGTTCCTTGCAAAACTTTTCCACCTGGCTACACATTTCATCATCTGCCCTGCCAAAAAAAACTACACTGTCAGCATAGACCTTATCACCCCATAATTTGGTTTCTTTCCCTACTCATCTTATACCTTCTCCTGTATAAAGCAGCTTGGCCCTTTCAATATCTCATCTAAAGCCTTTGAAGTCTGCTGTCCCTCCCCACAAGCTCATTACAAGTTTCCCAAGATATCCTTTATTTTTTAATCCTCCAACCTAACCTCTGCACCTTCAGTAATTTTGAACTTCATTGCAGCTCCTTTTGTACTATCTCTTCTGGATTCACCAGTCTTCCATTCGCTCTGAACCTCAAAATATAATTCCTATTCGTAGCATCCCCTTGGCTGGTCATCTACGTATGCTTTTGGAGGGCAGTGACTTTCATTACCGATGAAGCCGTTTTTAATCACTTCCTTATATCCTTCAGCACCCACAACCCCACCTTTCTGCACTGCCCCGGGAAAAAAAAAATCTCCAAATCACTGACAACTCAGTCAACTGGCAGTCTCAAATTTGCTTAATCTCTGGCCCTCCATTCGTTGAACCTCTTCTACATTTACTCTTGCTTCACTTCCATCTTTGATAACCTCATATGTAGAATATCCAAGCCCATCTTCCGTCCCTGCTTTTCATAGTAGACCAAGTTGACCACACCATGATGATTGTTGTCAACTGTCCAGTTTCATGGAGCTGCGTTTGCTCAGGGTCCAGTCAATGACCTCCCCCAAATTCGCTTTGCTATGCATGGCTTGTTTGCTGCACTACGTGATCCTTTTAAGATTGCTGCATGGTCTCTCACGCATGCATTTTAAAGGGAACACTGGTTGTTCATGGTCTTTATGTTCCCTGCATAGTACATTCCAGATGACCATGCAACTATGCAGCTTAGAGGAAAGGTTGGTTCCAGTCTTTGCTATTTAACTCTACCCAGATCATCTCTAGCAATTCTCTTCTTATCTCTGCACCATCACTCTTCGTAGTCCTCAAAAGATTCCACCTTGGCTACAAATGTAAAATACTCTAGAAACTGGAAATCAGAAATAAAATGGTGGAAATACTCTGCAGGTCAGCCAGCATCCAAGGTGAGAGGAACAGTTAACATTTCCAGTAATGACCTTTCATGAGAACTGGAAAAGTTAGAGATATACAGATTTAAGCAGGTACAGCAGGGAAAGGGGGAAGCAGAAAGAAAGGGAAGGTCTCGGATGGGATAGAAGGCAGGGGAGATTAAATGATGAAAGGGATGATGGTGCAAGGCTACAGGGGAGGGTAAAGGGGCAAGTAATTCCACAAGAGATTCAGCCTTGGCTACATCCTTTTCCTCATCCACATGTTGTCTGTTGGCAACATCTAAATAAGTGGTCAATGTCATATACTTTGATAACATCCAACTCTACCTTTCTATTACCTCTCTCAAACCATCTACAGCCTTTGTGCTGTCAGACTACCTGTTGACATCCAGAGTCTGAGATGAACCGCAACTTATTCTAGCTGTGCACTGGAAGTAGCTATGCCACAAACTCTGTACCTACGTTAACCTCGCTGCCATTGTCTCAATCTTAACCAGAGTATCTGCAACCTCAGCATTCTGCTTAACACAAAATTGAGTTATTCATCTTGTATCGTTCCCATCAAAAAGGTTCCTCACCTCCATAATAGACTCAGCCTCCACTTCTACTTCAGCCCACCTACTGCTAAAACTCTCGTCTGCAGTCTCAATTACGCAAAGAATATTTTGGTCAACTTTTCACCGCCCACCTTCCATAAACTTCAGCTCATCCAGAGCTCTGCTATTCACTTTCTATCCTGCCCCAATATCCTTCTTACTCATCACTTTTGTCCTCATGACCTACAGATGGCTGGCTCCTGGTCACCCATACCTCAAATTTACAAGTTTCATCTTTATATTTAAATCCCTCCATAATCTCACCCCCGCCTTTCAACCTCTTGCAGCATGACGCTGCCCCAGGGGCTCTGCTTTTGACTTTGGCCTCCTGTGCAACGCCACAAAGCCCTCCACCTTCCAATGCAGCCATGCTTTCAGCAACTTAGGCCAAAATCTAGAACTTGTTGTCCAAAACCTCCTCCCAAGTTTTCACCTTCATCACCTTTTAGCATCATAGTTAAATCTAGCTCTTTCAATAAGTGTGTAGTCACCTCTTCCAATCTCTCCTCTAGCTTAGTGCCTGATATTGTCTTATTCCTGTACGTGGTTGCTTGGAATGCTTTGCTGCATAAAAACACAATATAAATGCCAATTGCTGTTATATTAGAAATGCCTTCAACAGATTAGCAAAGTAGCCAAGTCAAAAACAAAATTATCCAAAAAAATGGAGTATTGGGGTCCATCAGCCTATGAACTTCAACTGCCAGAATTAGGTCTGTGCTCAAGTGCAAACTGTATCAGCATAAACCCTGAGACAATGTTATTACTGATTTAATCTCTGCACTATTGACAGCTGCTCAAGCTAGCTGATATCTTTTTAAAGAATTACAATCACCCAAGAGGTTAGCTGCAGTACAATTTCTTACTTTCTTTCAACAGCACGTAAAACAGATCAGGTAACAAAGATTAACTACATGAGCACAACTTCAAGCAGCATAGGATATGAAATTTCAATTTTGTGCACAAGAAAACAGACAAAATCTGACAAGAGAGGATACTGAACATAAATAATTCTATTTTACTATAAACATTTCTGTTCTGAAAATACAGTAAATCATACATAGTACATAGCAAGTAAATAGAAGTGTAAGCTACTCGACAATAATCCATGTGATTTTTTAAAACTAGTTACTCATTTGGTTTATATTTTTTGTTTAAAATAAAGCAAACCAATATTTCTCAATTATTAATTTTTCTATCACATCTAATTTAAATGGGTTACAATACCCAACTGTAAATATAAATTCTATTAGTCCTGTTAAGGGAAGAGAGTACATACAATCCTTCCTACGAGAAATGTAAACAATTATTTCACAATAATTGGGCTTGCACTTCTTAATTCTGTTAGAAGGTACTGCACATATATTAACACCTTAGGTTGATACAGAATGCAGCAAATGGATTGAAGAGAAACAGCTCCATCAACAGGCAGAAGACAGCAATCCAAATACTGCAGAGTGGCGACATAATTCTTTCAGCTTTGTAACTGCACTGAAAAATATTCATTTTGGAATGATTTTTGCTGCATTTCATTTAAGTGCAAACATGTAACATACAATGAATTAAAGCATTAATCTCGAAGACTTAAATGGCCAAATTTCTTCCAGTCATTTTCACCCCTTCAAATTAAGACACCAGTAAAATAAACTTCTGTAATCTAGCTTAGTTTTGATAATACAAAGTACTGCAATTGCAATGATGGATAGATAAGCAGCCATTTGAGCAAAATAGGGTTTTGGTGCTGAATCAGTAACTCATCTTCATAACTAATTAGCCACTTATTATTGCCAGATATCCGTGCAGATAGACATTTGTTCATTCAGCTGGAATAGTCAAAAGCAAATTTACTGCAATCTCATTTTGCAGTTCTGTGAGGGATGATTTTCTATTTGTTGCTTGTATCGAAATTGCAAATATGTACATAAAGAGCATGACGATTTTGCTCAAAATAGCATATTTCAGAAAAGAAATGTAACAGATTCACAAATGGCCCTGCAATTGCAAGCATATCGCCATGAAAATATATGTAAATGTCATATAATATTAAATAAAAGCTCACCGCCATAATTAAAAGGCAGATACAAGCCATTTTTTTTTAAAAAGCAATTTGCATTTATACAACAAATTTTAAAGTGAAGACAAACTGCGTTTTATAGATACATTTAAGGAAATGGGCATTGAGCCATTATGACACAATAGGAAGGGGAACGAAAACCTGGTTTGATGCACAAGCTTTGAGCAGGTTTGACAAAGAGTGGAGACAGATAGTTTTAGATTGGGAGTTCCAAAAACAGGACCAAAGCAGCTGAAGGCTTTGCTAGCAAGATTGGGAGGGGGATGCATAGAAGACCAGAGTCAGGGGAAGAAATAATTTAGAAGAGGTTAATGCGGGCAGCACCTTGCGGCGGGCAGCACCTTGCGGCGGGCAGCACCTTGCGGCGGGCAGCACCTTGCGGCGGGCAGCACCTTGCGGCGGGCAGCACCTTGCGGCGGGCAGCACCTTGCGGCGGGCAGCACCTTGCGGCGGGCAGCACCTTTCAGGATGGGTGAGGGTTTGGAGTGGGAAAGGGAAGCAAGCAAAAAGTTAAGCTGAGTTTCAGGAGTCTTGTGGATGAGACACAGGAGCTGTGTTACTCAGAACTTTAATGGGTGATTTAGTGTTGTCTAATTTCAATTTACCTAGTATTTCTGTTATATTCAGTGATTTATTTTATTTTGCAAATTATTCCATCTAGAAATGCACAGTGCTGCACATATACGGTACAGTTTTTCAACTTATACATTGGTTTTCCCAGGCACCTAACTCTGACATTAACATTGTGAACAAATGATTCCCGTAGGAATCAAAGTTGTGTCACTTAAAGTTGAGATTTTCAGGAACAAAACCACAACTTTAGTGAGGATGTACTGTATAAGCATAACAAGGGTTTTAAATTTTATGTGGTGGAGTGTGAAGAGTTATTCAAAGGGGCAATGGATGCTAGAAGTTACAAGTGGACAACGTTTGGAATTTCCAGGGGGGAAAAGGATTAGACCCCAGGGGAGGACATTGGAATAACCTAGAATAGAGAGGGCCAAATTTGCAGATATAGACACAAGCAGTCCTGGCAATAGATAGGATGCTGGATCCAAAAATCAGTTTGAAGTCAAAAAATGTACCGAGGTTGTTGACCACCTAATTCAGATTTTGAAAATGGCTGGAAGGAGCTGGAATCAGTGGCCTGGGAGTGGAGTCAGTGGCAATGGCTGAAGATAATGGCTTTTAAAGAGCATGGAGAGAAAGACGAGAGCTCATCAAAGAGTGCAGGGAGGGAGGGAGAGAGAGAGAGAGAGAGAGAGAGAGACGAGAGTTCACTAAAGAGCATGGAAACGAGAGTCCATTAAAAAGTGCGAGAGGAAGAGACGAGAGTCCATTAAAGAGCACGAGAGGGAAAAGAGCGCGGAGCGCAGCTGATTAGTGAGAAGTATTGGTGAGTATTTCTGGTCTTTAAAGTAAAAGTAAGGTCTTTAGTTTGTGTTTAGGTCTCTAGTCTTTTTCTTAAAAATAGCTGGTTAAGTATAAGATACTTGTGTGCAAAAAAGTTACGATAAAGTGTGAAGAGCAGAGGATTCTTCATGCGCATAAAGCAGGGATACTAGAGTAATTAATTAATACATTAAATAAAATACGTAGCAATGGCAGGACAGGTGATTTATTGCTACTGCAGCATGTGGGAGCTGTTGGACACATCTGTTTGCAGCTCGAGGAACTTTGGATCAGAGTGAAGGAGCTGGAGTCTGAGCTGTAGACATTGCGCAACATCAGGAAGGGGGAAAGTTACCAGGACACTTTGCTCCAGGAGGCAGTCACATGCCTCAGATTAGGTAATTCAAATTTGGCCTGTGATTGGGGACAGGAGAGTGTGACAGCGCATGAAGCAGGTATGGGGACCTGGGGATAGCGTTTGAGGAGCCTCGGCCCCTGCAGCTGTCAAACAATTACAAGGTTCTTGCAAGCTGTGTGGATGAGAGCGGGGACTGCAGAGAGGGTGAGTGAATTGACCACGGCACCATGATACAGGGAACCATTCAAGTGGGGGGGAGGAAATAGGAACGTAGTAGCATTAGGGGCAGTATAATTAGGGGGATAGATACTGTTCTCTGCAGCCATGAGTGTGAGTCCCGAAGGCTGTGTTGCCTGCCTGGTGCCAGGGTCAAGGACATCTCCTCAGGGCTGGAGAGGAACTTGGAGTGGGAGGGGAGGGAGCCAGTTGTCGTTGTCCACATTGGTACATTGCTGAAAGAATTTTAAGATTGAGGAGCTAAATTAAAAAGCAGAACCTCCAAAGTAATAACCTCATGATTACTACCTGAGCCACAGGCAAAGTGACATAGGGTAAATAAAGTCAAGGAGTTAAATGCGTGGCTCAAAGATTGGTGTGGGAGGAATAGATTTTAGTTCATGGAGCACTGGCACCAGTACTGGAATGGAAGTGAGCTGTTGCTGTAAGATGGGCTTCAGTTGAACCGTGGTGGGACCAGTGTCCTGGCAAATCGAAATACTTGGATTGTAGAGAGGGCTTTAATATAAATGGGCGGGGGGGAATTCTGGAGAGGGGATACATAGGCCTACAAAGCAAAAGGATATTGCAGCATTGCATGGCAGCTATTTGGGTAATGATATCCAGAGTGTGACAGGAAGGGACAGAGTGTACGAGCAAAAAACAGCAGCAAATAGGGTCAAAAGGGGAAAAAAATGGTTAAAAAGGCAACAATTAGTGGCTCTTTACTTGAATGCATGTAGTATTCGGAACAAAATAAATGAATTAACGGCACAAAAAGAGATTAATGGCTATGATCTTAACGCTATTACAGAGACATGGACAGAATTTTGCCCTTGGTTGGCAGGCGGGCCCCACCGGCTCGGCGGCAGGCGAGCAGCTAAACTCCGCCACTGAAACGGGGCCCGCCGCCATTTTGAATGGGCAGGCCAATTAAGGCCCGCCCAGCGGCCTGCCCAACAGGAAGCGCACTTCCTGATGCACTTCCTGAGCAGGGGGAGGGATTCCCCAACTGTCAAAGTGCGCTCTTTCGCGCATGCATGCGAAAGAGCGCACTGCTCCCTGAGACTAAGTGTTGTCTCAGGGAGATTACTGACATTCTAAAAAAACTTTAAAAATAGAAAAATAGAAAAACTATTAACATGTCCCCCTCATGTGACAATGTCACACAAGATGGGACATGTTAATAAGAAGCACATAAACTTTATTAAAGTTTTTAAAAACGGACATGAAGCCTCATCCCGCCAGTGGATGAGGTTTCATGTTTTATCAGAAGCCCGCTGGGGCTCCTGGCCTGCCCACTAACCTTAAGGTTGGATGGGCAGGGCATTTAACTACCTTAATTATCCTGTCAATGGCCTTAATTGGCCCTTGACAGGTCGGCGGGCGGACAGCTGATTTCGCTGTCCGCCCACCTTCCTCAATATTTAAATGGGGGGATGACGTCGGGGATTCCTCCCGACGTCATCCCGTGTCATTTTCCCGTCGGTGAGCGGATCTCGCCCCCAAGTCACCGACGGTAAAATTCAGGCCATGGTTACAAAGAGATCAAAGCTGGGAACAAAACATTCAGGGATGTGTGACTTTTCGAAAGGACAGGTAGGAAGGAAAGGGTGATGGGGTAGCTTTGTTAGTACGAGATGAAATCAGTACGATAGCAAGAAATGATCTTGGATCAGAAGATGTAGAATCCATATGGGTGGAGGTAAGAAACAACAAGAGGAAGAGGACACAGGTGGGAGCAGTCTACAGGCACCCTAACAGCAACTATACTGTAGGACAGAGGGTAAATATGGAGATAATGAGGGCATGTAAAAAAGGCAGTACATTAATCATGGGTGACTTTAATCTTCAAGTAGATTGGGAAAAACAAATTAGAAGAGATAGCCATGAGCAAGAATTCATAGAGTGTATTCGGGACAGTTTCCTAGAACAACAACATGTTGTGGATACAACCAGGGATCAGGCTATTTTGGATCTGGTAATGTGTAATGAGGCAGGTTTAATAAATGATCTCAGATTAAAAGATCCCCTAGGAAACAGTGACCATAACATGGTAGAATTTAGCACTCAGTTTGAGTGTAAGAAACTTGGGTACGAAACAACTGTGCTAAACTTAAATAAGGGTAATTACAAAGGAATGAGGGCAGAGTTGGCTGGAGTGGACTGGGGAAGGAGATTAGCAGAAAAAACAGTTGATGAACAATGGCAGACATTTAAGAAAATAGTTCATGACTCACAACAAAGTTATATCCCAGTGAAGGATGATTCTAGGAAGGGGATAAAGTTAATCAAGGAAGTTACGGATAATATCAAATTCAAAGAAAAAACATACAATGTGGCAAAGATTAGTAGTAAGCCAGAGGAATGGGAGTTATAAAAACCAACAAAAGATGACCAAAAAAAGAGAAAATAAACTTTGAGGGTAAACTAGCAAGTAATATAAAAACAGACAATAAGAGCTTCTTTAAATACATAAAAGGGAAGAGAGAGGCCAAAGTGAACATAGGCTCCTTAGAGAATGAGGCTGGGGAAATAATAATGGGGAACCAGGAAATGGCAGGAGTTGAATAAATACTTTTCATCAGTCTTCACGGCAGAAGACATGAATAGCATTCAAAAAATACTAAAAATCAAGGGGCAAATGGGGGTGGGGGATGGGGAGGAAATAAATACAATAACTATTACTAGAGAAAAAGTACTAGAGAAACTAATGAGGCTAAAAGCCAAAAAATCCCCTGGGCCTGATGGGTTGCATCCTAGGATATTAAAGGAAGTAGCTACACAATTAGTGGATGCACTGGTAGTAATCTTCCAAGAATCCTTAGATTCTGGAAAAGTCCCAGAAGTTTGGAAAACTGCCAATGTAACAGTCTCATTCAAAAAGTGGGAGGAGGGAGACAAAAAACAAGTAACTATAGGCCAGTTAGCCTAATATCTGTCATTGGGAAAATGTTAGAGTCTGTTTTAAAGGATGTAATAACAGAGCATTTAGAAATGCATAATAAAATCAAGCAGAGTTAGCATAGTTTCATGAAGGAGAAATCATGCCTGACAAATTTATTAGAATTCTTTGAGGTGGTAATAAGCAGGATAGATAAAGGGGAACCAGTAGACGTAATATATTTCAATTTCCAAAAGGCGTTTGATAAGATACCACACATAAGGCCACTTAATAAGAAAAGAGCCCATGGTGTTGGGGGTAGTATATTAGCATGGATAGAGGGCTTGCTAAGTAATAGAAGATAGAATTGGGATAAGGGGGGTGCATTTTCAGGATGGCAATCTGTAACTAGTAGAGCATCACAAATTTCAGTGCTGGGGCCGCAATCATTTACAATATATATTACTGACTTAGATGAGGGAAGTGAATGTACTATCGCCAAGTTTGCAGATGACACGAAAGTAGGTGGGAAGGCAAGTGGTGAGGATGACAGAGTCTGCAGAGGGATATAGACTGGTTAAGTGAGTGGGCAAAAACGTGGCAGATGGAACCTAATATGAGGTTATGCACTTTGGCAGGAAGAATAGAGGTGAATATTCTTTAAATGGAGAAAGACTGCAGAAAACTGCAGCACAGAGGGATTTGGAAGTCCTTATGTATGTTAGCTTTTTGGGATTCATGCAAGTTCAGCAGGTAATCGGGAAGGCAAATGGAATATTGGCCTTTATTTCCCTTATTTCAAAGGGAATAGAGTATAAAAATAGGGAAGACTTGCTAAAACTATACAAGGCACTATCAGACCACACCTAGAATACTGTGAACAGTTTTGGTCTCCTTATCTAAGGAAAGGTATACTGGCACTGGAGGCAGTCCAGAGAAGGTTCACTTGGTTGATCCCGGGTATGGAGGGATTTTCTTAAGAAGAGAGGTTGAGTCGGTTGGGCTTGCACTCATTGGAATTTAGAAGAATGAGAGGCGACCTTATTGAAACATATGAAAATCTTAGGGGGCTTGACAGAGTAGATGCTGAGAGATTGTTTCCCCTTGTGGGAGTGTCTCAGACCAGAGGGCATAATCTCAGGTTAAGGGGTTGCCCATTTAAGATAGAGATGAGGAGGAATTTCTTCTCTCAGAGATAAGTGAATCTGTGGAGTTTTTTTTAACCGCAGAGAGCTGTACAGGCTGGGTTGTTAAGTATATTCAAGGCTGAGTTAAGACAGGTTTTTAATCAGTAAGGGAATCAAGGGTTATGGGGAAAAGGCAGGGAAGGGGAGTTGAGGATTATCAGGTCAGCCATGATCTCATTGAGTGGCGGAGCAGACTCGATGGGCAAAATGGCATACTTCTGCTCCTTTGTCTTATGGATATTATTGGTGTTAAACTGAATATCTGATAGCACAGAGGCAGCAAGTTCAATGACAGAAGTGGTGGATATAGCTAGGTATCATCAGCTGATGCCACACCTGGAATGTCATTGAAGGGTAATTAGTAAATTAGAAAGCGCAGGTGATAGAGGATAGTTTCCAGAGTTGACAGTGCAGGCAAAGGTAGAGAAGCCATTGTTGGAGGTACACTTGCTGCATTTAAATAAGAACAGTCACATAATAGCATTTCCATGGAACTGGAGGACAAAAACAGGGCACTGGAGAATGATGGCAACAATAACCATATCAAATCCGCAACTAAGTGAAGGATGGATAATTTATGATTAGTCACAAAGGGTATCCATTCAGGATTTTGACAATGACTGTTTCATGCTATGCGAAGGGTCAAGTTGATCTTAGAAAGTCCAAACAGCAATTTTCAGGAAAGATGCACCAGGGCTTCAGAAAGAAAAGAAGTTTGGAACTGAGGTAGTAATTGAAGGGGACAGGTGGTTTAAAGGTTTTAAGTTGTGCTCAGTTTGCATCCTTCTAGCTTGAGTAATCAGATGTGGGTGTTGTAGGGAAACAATGATTTATTAAAGTGAACGCAACAATGGAAAAAGGGAATAATTAAACAGGGGGCAGCAGAGGTATCAGGACATATCAAGGCCAAAGAAAATTTGGCTGCATGAGGGAGCAATTTTGAATGGGTGGGATGGTGAAAACAGTAGGTGTGAAGGAGGACTAGAGATTAGTGGTAAGGGAGATAAGGAAATGATCAAGGGTGGCTTTACCCGAGGCAAGTGAGAGTGAGCGCGCTAAAATTGGGCCAAGACGTGATAACACAATAAGTACTGAAACACAACTGGGGAATTAACTGTTTAGATCAAAATCAGTATAATAATAGGAAGATCTTCAGTTCAATCCACAATTTTTATTAACCGACGCTATCTACTGGAAGATTTTGAGAGTACCTAATTAGGCAATGCCTCCAACAACTTACTTCAAGGGTGTCACAAATAGAAAGAAATAGGGGAAAGATTGCTGAGCCATGAAGAAACAGATGAGGAGGGATGACTTATAGCTTAGAGTTATATAACTTACAGCTAAAAAGATGCGTTTTGAAATTTTCAAAAGAACCGAGAGAGGTGGGAAGCAAAAGGGGTTCAAGTAGGCAAATCCAGAGAGTAGGGGATTGGTTAAAAGCTCTGCCAAAGTTTGGATATGGCTGGGGTGGAGGACAGAGGAGGATGTATAATAAAGTCACAGGTGCAGGATGAATATAAGATTAGAGGAATTTGCTAAATCTTGGAAAAGGTCAAAGTGAGAAAAAGGAAACTGAGGAAAAATAATATTCACCAGGGTTCTCATTCTTGGACACCTATCAATCAATTCCTCTTAAAGATACATATGAGTGGACAAACAGGGTTAGATCAGTTTTGGTATCTCCAATATTGCATGCATTGCAGATATGCACTACCAATACTGAGAAGTCAAGGTACCAGAAATGAATACAGAAAATGCTGGAAAAACTCAACAGGTCCAGCAGCATCTGTGGAGAGAGAAGTTTCCAGTCCACTATGGCTCTTCTTCATAACTAGAGAGAAGAAAAATGTGATATGCTGTTGAATAAAGGGGGGAGAGACAGGTGGAACTGAATAGAAGGTCAGGGATAGGTTGGAGGGCAGAAAGGATTAAATGACAAAGATGTCATGGAACACAAGACAAAGGGAGCAGGAATGATGGTATTAAAAACTAAGCTTTAGTCCAGAATAGGTGTTAATAGCAGAATAAAGGTCAAAAGGTTGTTAGAATCAGTGCAGTGAAACTTCTGCATTCTGCAGCTGCCTTTAACAGCAAAAAGGAGAAAAGTGCAGTAGGAATGTGAAGCAATATAGTCCATTTAGGTTTAAGTACCATGAAAAGCTTTACCAAACTTCAATTTGACCAAGGTGTTACAATAATTGGTAATAAGATTTTCAAACAACCTTAATTCAGATTTCTTCTATTCAAGTCTGCTTCGCAGGAGTAAATGGTGAGAAAATTTTAAGTTACCTGCAAAAGTAATTAGTGGCAATGTGCTTGAGTTATAATAATAAAAGGCCCATTTTTAAGCTTAGAATATTTCCTAAAGCTTTGCTGTCAGTTCAATAGCATTCCATCTGTTCATTCAAAACATCAAGCCATATACTCAAAAAATGTACAATACTTATGATTTGAACCTGCACAGTGGCATTAAATTTGCATTATGCTCAATCCACCATGCAGAGCCAATTATTCAATCCAGGCTGTAACAGGTACTCAACACGAAGCTAACTGCTGACTGTCAACTTCAAATAAACAGTGCACATTAATGTGAAATAATCAACACCAAGTAGATATTTCAGTATAAAACATAGTTTGTGCCTCCATAGATCACCATAATCTCTGTTGTGGACTGGGATATAACCAAATTATGCATGTTTTTTTTAGCTATACTTCTGGCAGGGCTCACCTGACTTGGTGGCTTAAACCTTCAATTTAATAAAATTAGGTGCATTTGGTGTAGGATTTTGACCTGACTCTCATTACATTGGTTGATTGTCATGACTGCCAACTGCAAATTACCGCTCGAGTATTTCAACATTCCTATAGGTTTCTGAAGATCTTGGAGACCCTCGTAGCCAGGAATAGTTGGAATCTCCCATTCACCCACTCAATCATAGAAACATGGAAAATAGGAGCAGTATGCCATTCGGACCTTCGAGCCTGCTTCACCATTCATCATGATCATGACTGATCATCCAACTCAATAGCCTGCTCCCGCTTTCTCCCCATATCCTTTGATCCCTTTCGCCCCAAGAGCTATAACTAACTCCTTCTTGAAAACATACAATGTTTTGGCCTCAACTACTTTCTGTGGTAGTGAATTCCACAGGCTCACCACTCTCTGGGTAAAGAAATTTCTCCTCATCTCAGTCCTAAATGGTCTACCACATATCCTCAACTGTGACCCCTGGCTCTCGACTCCCCCACCATCAGGAACATCCTTCCTGCATCTACCCTGTCTAGTCCTGTTAGAATTTTATAGGTTTCTATGAAATTCCCCCTCATTCTTCTGAACTCCAGCGAATATAATCCCAACCGACTCAATCTCTCCTCATATGTCAGTCCTGCCATCCCAGGAATCAGTCGGGTAAACCTTCGCTGCACTCCCTCTATAGCAAGAGCATCCTTCCTCAGATAAGGATACCAAAACTGCACACAATATTCCAGATGTGGTCTCACCAAGGCCCTGGACAATTGCAGCAAGACATCCCTGCTCCTGTACTCGAATCCTCTCGTTATGAAGGCCAACATACCATTTGCCTTCTTTACCGCTTGCTGCACCTGCATGCTTACCTTCAGCGACTGGTGTACAAGGACACCCAGGTCTCGTTGCACATTCCCCTCTCTCAATTTATAGCCATTCGGATAATAATCTGCCTTCCTGTTTTTGCTACCAAAGTGGATAGCCTCACATTTATCCACATTATACTGCATCTGCAATGCATTTGCCCACTCACTCAGCTTGTCCAAATCACACGGATGCATGTCTGCATCCTCTTCACAGCTCACCCTCCCACCCAGCTTTGTGTCATCTGCAAATTTGGAGAGATTACATTTAGTTCCCTCATCTAAATCATTAATATATTTGTGAATAGTTGGGATCCCAGCATTGATCCCTGCAGTACCCCACTAGTCACTGCCTGCCATTCGGAAAAAGACCCGTTTATTCCCTACTCTTTGTTTCCTGTCTGCCAACCAGTTTTCTATCCATCTCAATATACTACCCCCAATCCCATGCACTTTAATTTTACATGCTAATCTCTTATGTGGGACTGTGTCGAAAGCCTTCTGAAAGTCCAAATAAACCACATCCACTGGCTCCCCCTCATCAACTCTTCTGGTTACATCCTCAAAAAATACCAGTAGGTTTGTCAAGCATGATTTCCCTTTCATAAATTCGTGCTGACACTGTCCGATTCTGCCACTGTTCTCCAAATGCTCAGCCATTAAATCTTTTATAATGTACTCTAGAAGTTTCCCCACTACTGATGTCAGGCTGACTGGTCTATAATTCCCTGTTTTCTCTCTACCTCCCTTTTTAAATAGTGGGGTTACATTAGCTACCCTCCAATCTGTAGGAATTGTTCCAGAGTCTATAGAATCTTGGAAGATGACCACCAATGCATCCACTATTTCTAGGGCCACTTCCTTAAGTACTCTGGGATGTAGATTATCAGGCCCCAGGATTTATCGGCCTTCAATCCTATCAATTTCCCCAACAGCATTCCCTACTAATACTGATTTCTTTCAGTTCCTCTCTTTCACTAAACCCTGTGTTTTCCAACATTTCTGGTATGTTATTTGTGTCCTCCTTTGTGAAGACAGAACCAAAGTATGTATTTAGTTGGTCAGCCTTTTCTTTGTTCCCCATTATAAATTCCCCTGTTTCTGACTGTAAGGGACCTACATTTGTCTTCACCAATCTTATTCTCTTCACACATCTATAGAAACATTTACAGTCAGTTTTTACGTCCCCCGCAAGCTTACTCTCGTACTCTATTTTCCTCATCTTAATCAATGCTTTGGTCCTCCTTTCCTGAATTCTAAACTGCTCCCAAACCTCAAGTCTGTCATTCTGAGTCACAATAGAGAGCTGAATTCTCCTAATTCAAAAACATCTTCCACAGGAAACATATGGGACAACAACCAACTGAAGTTAATAATGCAGGCTGCCTATTAAATCACCTGTCAATGTGGTTGCCCTTTTCCAGATATGCTCTACCTATACCCCATTGTTCTCTCAAACCCCAGACAGGTACATGGAGCCCAGGGCCAACTGACAAACCAAGTTTTAAAATTTAGCCATGGCTTACTTTGAAGCAATGAGGCAGAATCTGACCATAGTAAACGGTTAACAGGCAAAACTACAAATGAACAGTGGAAGGCATTCAAAGAAATATTTAGTACAAGGCTTACACATAATCCCAAAAGGGAAAGAGCCCTACTTCTGTGATTAATCAACTTTGGTCAACAAAAGAGATGAGAGAAGGTATAATACTAAAATAAATGGTACAAAGGAACACAGGAAGTAAGGTGCAGCAGTAGGCCATTTGGCCCTTCCGAGTCTGCTCTGCCATTCAATAAGATCATGGCTGATCTGGTTGTGGTCTCAACACCACTTTCTTGTCTGCCCCCCATAACCCTTGACTCCCTTGTCTATCAAAAATCTAAATCTGCCTTGAAAAATTCAATGACCAAGTCTCCACTGCTCTCTTGGGATGATAATTCCACATACTAATGACCCTGAGAAAACATTTCTCCTCACCTTAGTCTTAAAAGGGAGACCTCTTCTTCTTACTGTGTCCCTTAGTTCTAGCCTCTCCCGCAAGTGGAAGTATCCTCCTGCTATCTACGCTATCAAGTCTTCTCAGGATCTTATATGTTTCATATAGATCGCCTCTTGTTCTTCTAAATTCCAATGGATATAGTCCCAACCTGTTGAACCTTTCTTCATAGGATAAGCCCTTCATCCCAGTAATGAGTCGAGTGAACCTTTGTACAAATTCTAAAGCAATTATATATTTTTTTCAAATAAGGAGACCAAAACTGTACACAGCATTCCTCATAACGTTTAAGAAGTATTTAGCTGAGCACTTGAAACGCCACAGCAGCACAATCCCAGTGGATTGGAAAATAACTAACGTAGCACCTTCCTTCAAGAAAGGAGGGACAGAAAGCAGGAAACCACAGGCCAGTTAGGCTAACGTCTGTCATAGGGAAATTGCTAAAATCCATTACTTAAGGAGGTTATTGCAGGATACTTTGAAAATCATGTGATCAAGCAGAGTCAACATGGCTTTATGAAAGGGAAATCATGTTTAACTAATCTGTTAGAGTCTTTTGAGGAAGTAACATGCAAGGTGGATGAAGGGAAACCTGTAAAAGTGTACTTAGATTTCCAAAAGGGATTTGATAAAGGTGCCACATCAAAGTTTACCATACAAGATATGAGAACATGGTGTAGGGTTTAACATATTTGTATAGATCAAGAATTGGTTTGCCAACAAGATGCAGAGGGTCATCTTCAGGTTGGCAAGCTGTAACTAGGGAATGCCACAGGGGTTGGTGCTCTACATCAGTGATTTGGATGAAAGGACCGAATGTATAGAAGATAAATTTGCCAACAACACCAAGACAGGTCGGAAAGTAAGTTGTCAAGAGGAGGTAGAGAATCTGCAAAGGGATATAGACAGGTTAAATGAGTTGGCAAAACTTTGGCAGATGGAATATAATGTAGGAAAGGAAGAACAGAAAAGCAGTATTCTATTTAAATGGGAGAGATTGCAGAACTTAGTGGCTCAGAGGGATCTGGATGCCCTGGTACAAGAATCATAAAAAGTATGCAGGTACAGCAAGTAATTATGAAGCCAAATACAATTCTGGTGATTAATGCAAGTGGAATGGAATATAAAAGTATGGAAATTTTACTCCAGCTGTACAGGACATTGGTGAGACCACATTGTCATACAGCACAGAAACAGGCCCTTCGACCCATCGTGTCCGTGCTGCCCATCGAGCACCTATCTATTCTAATCCCATTTTCCAGCATCGGCCCGTAACCCCTGCTCAGCCTCTAGCTCAATGACTCTGAGTCGAACCGCCTCACGCCACTTACACAAATGCAAAAAGTGGAGGTGACATGGACTAGGGATACAAAGAAAATCGCAAGAGCTTCAAATAAAAAGAGAAAAATCTTGCAAGGGATATCAAGGGTAACATTAAAAGTTTTTACAAGTATATTAAGAGAAAGAGAGGGGCTCAGGGTAAAGCGGCCTCCTTAAAAGGCACATAGGTGATATCGCAATTGAAAATAAAAACATGACAGATTTGTTAAATTATTACTTTGTGTTAGTATTCAAAGTACAGGCTCTAATGCCTCAATATTAAAAATTTCCATGCTGGTTTTCAAATCTCTTAAAAGCCTTGCCTCACCACATCGTTGTACCCTCCTCTAGCATCTATGTACTTTTTCAATTCTTACTTTGCATGCACCCCCAATTTCCAACACACCATTACTGGCATCGCCTCCAGCTGTATAACCCTATGCTCTGGAATTCCCTCCCTATACCTCTCCTACTTTAAGATGTTCCCTATAACCTACCTCTTTTTATCAAATTTAACATGCTATAAAAATGCAGGTTGTTGTTTTTGAGAGAAAATCTTTAAAATTATAGACAAGACTAACATCTGCTATGGGGAAGTTACTAAAATCTGCCATTGAGGACAGAGGGACTGAGCACTAGGACAAATATGAACTGATCAGGGAACCAGCATAGATCTGCAATTGGCAAGTCATATCTAACTAACCTAGCTGAACTTTATTTGAGAAGGTTGCTAGTATGTTAGGTACGTGAGTATCTATAGATTTTATTTACATGGACTTCAGGATATATACAGGTGGACACAAAAATGTTAAGAGCGCTAATGGAATGCTAGCCTTCAGCCCAGGGATAGTAAGCATGACCCCAATCTTCTGAATGCCTGTCATTTTAATTCTCCAACCCACTCCCATCTCTCTGCCCTCAGACTCCTAAGAAGTTCAACATAAGCTAGAGGAACAGCACCTCAATTTTTCGATTCAGAAATTTTACTGCCTTCCAGACTCCGTCGAGTTCAACGATTTCAAATTATAACCTCTGCCTCCATTTTTTAGGACGGGAACTGGTATTAATCATTTTGTTATTCCCACTTACTCCTCATCCAGACTCATCTTTTACTGTATTTAATTATCCCAGTGTCATCTCTTTTTGCCTGACACCATCAACACGTCATTTATTGTCTCCCTACTTTCACCCTATCACAGACCTCCCCTTTTGTTTGTGAGGGAACCCACCTCTTAAATTTGCTCTGCAGGTTTTCAGACAGAGGCCAAGCCCTGCTTAATGGGCGTCGGGGGACGAATCAGCAGCCAGCCTGTGTGATGTGCAATGTGAAAAGTTGCGCACATGGCCAGATGTGCAGTACAAAAGCCCAACCATGGGGCCAGAAGGTGCAAGAAAGAGAGCCCATGTGACTGAGTCGGGAGCAGATGGAGGAGGTGATTGGCTTCATGCAGCTGAAGTGCTGTCATTAGCTCGGAGTTGCTATGGGGCAGAGGCTCAGAAGCCTGGTGGCTGTTGATAGCTCCGTGCAGCTAGAAGTTGGGGCTCAGAAGCAGTAGTTGCTTGGATACAGTTGCGACTTGGGGCTCAAAGAAGCCTGGGAGCAGTAGCTGTTTGATGCAGTGGGAAGAAGGTTGCCAGCAGCCCAGCTAGGGAGCTGGATCTGTGCCTAAGTATGGACCCCATAATGCAGCCTGGCAAATGCCACAGGATGCAGTCTCGGATGAAGTGATTGAGCGACTGGGAGGACAGCAGTCATTGGGGCAGTATGAGCTGGAGTCCAGTTGTCTGACAGCTCATGACAGGCAGAAGCAAGAAGGCTTCCAGCTTGAGTTGGAGCTGTTGCTGAGCGAAATCAGAGACTACATCCTCGAAAGAGGAGTTGAAACCTCTCATGAGGATGCAAAGTGAAGGATTTTGTGACTCTGCTGACATCTGGGTGGGTTGCTGAGAAATTCGTGGGATCTGTCTTGGTTGTGCCGAGATTTATGCGCTGTTTGTGATGTGATTGATCACAGTTTGCCTGTTAATTTGCTCATGTTAGTTCTGGATGTTAAAGTATAAGATAGATAGTATTGACTGTATGCTTTATTGAATCTTGTATAAGAAAAAAAAAATTGTTTAAAGCCGTGGAATCTAGTGGCTTTATTCCCTAAATACCTGGGATTTCAAATTTCACTGACTTTACAAAAAAAGTTACTAGTCCCTAACCGAATCGTAACAAAATTTCTTTCCCCTACCTCTAGATTTGCTTAAAAGCTGTACATCTCTAACTTTTTCTAGATCTCTAACTTCTTCTAGTCTTGACAAAACTTTAACTTTTTCTTCCTCCACAAATGCCTCCTGACCTGGTAATTCCAGTATTTTCTGCTTTTAATTCATTTCAGAGGGACTATACTAAGGGGTGGAAGCCATACAATAGTCACATAAAGCTCTGGTTAGACCACATCTGGAGTACTGTGATCAGTTCTGGCATGGCACTTCAGGGAGGATAGATTAACCTTGCAGGAGGTGCAGAGCAGATTCGACAGAATGATACCAGAGTTAAGAGAGTTAAGTTGTGAGGGCAGGCTGTATAGACTATGCTTGTATAGAAGATTATAGGATAATCTAAATTAGGTGCTTAAACTGATTAATGGATTTGATCAGGAACAATGGGCATAATCTTGAAATTAGAGCTAGGCTGCTCAGGGGTGAAGTCAGAAAGCACTTCTTTAGGCAAGGGGTGGTGGAAGCCTGGACTCCTCCCCAAAAAGCTCTGAGGCTAAGTCAATTGAAATTTTCAAAACTGAGACTGATATATTTTTATTAGGTAAGCATTAAGGGATTATGGAACCAAAGGGGTTTACTGGAGTTAAAATACACATGGCAAGACTGAACTGAAAGATAGACAGAGCACGAGGGAATGAATGGCCCACTCCTATTCCAGGGTTCCTATAACTTGAGGTCCCAGTACTTTCTTGCAAACACTCCCCACCATTTAAACACTTTATCACTCGTGCCCAATGCATCACAAGGCCCTTTACTCCAACTTCCTGTGCAACCCAAGTTCCCTACCAAGGTTGCACCATAACTTTGAGTAATATCACCCCAAATGTACAAAGTGAAGATCTTTACTACATTTTTCTGCAAATATTATATAATTTGTAACATATGCACACATTCTATAAAGTACTATATTTTGAGAAATGTTTAACCTTTAAAAATATAGTAACTGCCAAAACTAAAATAGGGAAAAATCAGGATAATTTAAGATATAAACTGTTGTTAATAAGATGTTCCACTAACTGAATAACAAAACAAAAATCTAAAGACAAATGTTCTACATATCATAAGTAATAAATTAAAATCTAAGTGCAAATTAATCTCAGATGGTCATGAAAGGGGCCACTAATTCAAGAAGCTGAAAGTTGTTCTCCTGGTGCTTTACTGGTGACTAGGCATGCCATAGAGGCCAAAAAAGTTATCATGCTTGGTCTCCAGTCTGTGCAGTTAGACAACATTATATGTCAACCAGAGGGGCAAAAGGGATGTTCAAACTAGTTTCAAGGTGCTGGTTTAGGGAGGGGAAAAGGTCAGTTCACCTTATCAACACCTAGTGACTCCTGCTGGAAGTACAAAAAAGTGTGTCCATCAGATAAAGACCGCTTGTGGCTTTGCTATGCTATCTCCTGCAGTTGAATAACTTGCTGACATGAACAGTCAAATAAAAGGTCCTGAACAAAGCACCCAAAGATGTCCAAGTGCCTTAGCACAATTCCACAGCCAAGACATCAACCCCAGGACAGGACAGGAGTGGAGAGAAAACAAATGAGCAAAAGTTAAAACAGTTCATCACAGCACATTAAGTAATTCACAGCAATTTCACAAAGCATCTTATTTATCATTCAATAGTAGATCTAACCAAAACGTTGAAGCAGCATGATGGCTTGACTGCTACTGCAGTCAACAGCTTCAGGTCAATATGATATAAATAAATGCACAATTTCAACAAATCATTTAATACTTCTGTCATTTAAAGCACACCATGTTTATCAACACCATATATTAAATAATTACTTATTCAATGATATTCTTACTTTCACAAACCACTAAAATAGTTTGATGTGGTAATTTATATTGGCAAACTTACTTTATTTTTGGTGCTGCCTCCCGTTGTTTGTGTGTCTGTTTTCAGGATCCAAGGAATGTTGCAATGGAGAGAAACAAAAAAACAAATGAGTATTACATATTATTCCAAAATGGAAGTCAATAAATATAAAACTATTATTTTACAAGGGTAACAGTTCTACTCCAGTTATTTTCTACTCTTTTTTCCATCTCTTAAGAGACAATAGCATAGCTAAGTTAGGCAGGAATTCTACTCAAGCATTTACCAATGTTATGCTAAAGTTGGATAACAGATGGGGAGTACACCCATGTTTGGTGCACATCAGTCAATATAACAATTTGCAAAAGAATTCAAGCAGAAGAAAAAGGCTTGAATAGTAAAAGAAATTCTGAAATCTAAACCTTGAACCAAAAAAACTAGCTTTTGCAAAAAGGGTACCTTTAAGTTCACAGTGCCAGAAAGGGCTAAGTTAAAGCACAGAGAGCATGGATCTTAGATTTAAAAAATTAATTGCTGCACCAACACCTGTGACTCTTTTATAGTGCAATAGTACTAATAGGCATTGTTCAACTGAAAATGGTACTGGGGATCTAGCCTGTTGTGGAGTTTCCTTGGTATATTAATCAGGTTTGGCTCAATCAAGCATGCACGGATGTTAAATAAAGTATTACATAGCATATGAAATTTGAAAGCGGTACTGAACCAAATGCAGATATTCTCAGAAAAATTAAAATTTGTGATTTTTCAGAATCAGGTTCAGCAGCCCATAATACAGTGCTGGAAGTTTAAGAGGTTTTTCTGCAGATTATTATAGATAATTCTTGATGTGGGAAAGAACAATAGCTCAACAGTGTTGCATAATACATACCTTTTAACTATTCAGAATTAAGGAGTTTGAACTGTTTAAATCAATTAAATGATAAAGAAAATATTACTGTAATGGTCTAAATGGGCTTGGGGTGAAATGCAAGAAACACCAAGAAAAAACAATTATATCACTAGTTTGGTAATCATTTCTGAATGCCAAAAATCAAGATGGGAAGAAATGGGGGCCTCAGTTGGTCAACTGGAGACCATAAGTATTTTTAAGGTCTACCTTCAAAGTTTAATTATGATAGAAGGACAGAACGCAGATTAATATATCCAACTTCCATGATCATTCCAGTGGATATGGCATATTTGGATTTTCAAAAAAAAGGTTCTACACAAGCAGCTTGTTCTTAAGTTAAAGGTATATTAATATTAAAAATGATAAATATGGTTGGATGAAGTACGAGGAGAGAGCTGGAATAAATAGATGTCTTGCAGATTGGCCCACTGTCAGTGACATTCATTTGGGTCTGCTTTGGGACATATCTATATATACAAACATTATTTGGATATTGGTAAAAGGGAACATCAAAATTTGCCAATATAAAATTAGGGGTATGACAACCATGAGAGGATGCCCTCATAGGAAGCAAACTACATCTGAAGTGCAATCACTATTTTGTAGGTGAATGAAGCAGCCAGTTTCCAGGCAGCAAGGTTCTACAAACAGCAAGTGTCCAGTACGTCTGTTCTTGGTGCTGTTGGTTGAGAAAAGAATATTGGCAAGCACACTGGAATAACTGACTGCTTTGCTTAAAATACTGTTATGGGATCTGTGAAGACCATGTAAAGAATTCTTTCTCGCAACTGCACATCTATATGATGGGAAACCTTGCCTGTTATGACCCTGTGTGCTATATGTTGGTAGATTAGAAGCAGTCCACCAGTTTTCTTGTAGGGTGTTGAGAGTTAGGCCATTAAACTATGTAACATTACCTTTACCACCTTCTCAAGGGCAATTAAGAATGGGCGATAGATGCTGGCCTTGCCAGCAACTCTCATCCAATGAACAAATATCTAAAAAAAAGGATCTGTAACATAAAACATTTGGAAAATTGTTTTGTACCATTATTTTGAATAGAATAGAAGCTGATGATAAAGTAATCAGGAAAGAACAGGCTGCATTTTGACTCAGCAGGTTTCACCGAGATCAGATTTTAACCTTGAGAAGATCAAGGTTTAGAATATGAGTAAAGATGGTTTTTAACTTTATTAATTTTAACAAAAGTATATGCAGATTGGTACACTGTTAGTGGGATTCCTGTGGGTCTGTGTTGGGAGCTTTTGTTCTCCACACACAGAAAAATGCGCAGGTGAAAGGTCATTGACCTGGAAATATTAACTCTAGGGATAAGAGTGGTTGAAGACAAAAAAGTGGCTGAAGACGAAAAGATTTGAAAAATTTGTGACACAAGGAATCATGCAATTATAGCACTTATGATTTTCACTGAATGCAAATGCTTCTAGGCCACTTCAAATAGGTGAAGTTATTAGTGGGTGGAGCCATTAGTTTTCCCTTGGTTTACCTTTTATTACTTTCAAGACTGTGGATCAATGCATTTGTATAAAATCGCCAGTGACCTCAGCATTCAATGCAGTTAATGCATGTAATTCAGGATGAAGTCCATACTAACAAAACATTACCTTGCTGGATTATGCGCACGCAAAGCAAAGGACTACATCACTGTTTCACAAACTATTTTCCAATGTGAGCCCATTTTAACTCTCCATTTTCTCGAGGACAATTAGGAGCGGGTAACAAGTGCTGGCCTCATCAGTGATGCCCACATCCCATGAACAAATAAATGAAACTCTTGAAAATTAATATGACCCCAGGTGCCAGCAAATACAAAACAGCAATAAAACTGCATAGTAACATTCAGTATAATTATTAAAGTTTGCATATTATAGGTCAACATATAAAACATTGTGAAGTACTTTGGTGAAAATATTATTTTATATACTTCCATAGGTTTCAGCCAAACTCTCCATATTTCCTCGTGACACCCACACACACTGTAATCAGCTCCTTTCCCCCCACTACACTCTCACACAAGCCCTTCTTCTCAACCAGTCTTCCCCCAACTCATTCAGCAACACCTAGCCACTCTGAGGACCAAAAGCCCCTTCATGGCCAGACGACCATGTCTGAAAACTGGTGCTGATTTACTATAATCAGCTGAGACTTAGGTTTAGCTGCACCCTCTTGGATAGCTAGTTGTACTGTGTCAAAGCATGTCAGTTAATGTGTCCATTTTATCCTACTTTGAAAGAACTCTCGTTTGGACTTGATTCAATGAAAAACTCATTATAAACAAAAAACATGCCAGTCTGAGCTAGCAACAGGGGAAAGTTGCCAAAGTAATTTTAGAATACTAACTAATCTAAACAAAGCTGTCTGAGTCTATTTCCTAGAACTAGTTTGTTAACGAGTAACACTTTTCACCATAACTGCACATTTGATACTCAACATGCTCATGGTGCATTGTTTAAGTTGGTCAGTCTTGAGTTTTTTTTAAACAACGGACAAGTATTGCATCATCTTGCATTTTAAAGCAAATTACATTATCTCACTAAATAAAAGAAAAACTGTTTGCATATTGCGAGCTTTTTAATACAGCGAAGAATTCTATAATTAGGTTTATTGCTGGAGATGAGAAGTTATCAACCTTTACACTTTCCCTTCCAATGGACAAACTTTAACATCTCGCTCTCTTTGGACTTGACAAATCAATAAATAATGCACAGTGCAGAATCTACCTTACTAATTTTGGGAGTTTCCAGTTCTGATACATCTTGATTTACATCCTCCGCAGCCAGTTTCCAAGACTTTTAGAAAAAAAGACTTATTCATGCTTGGGCTCCTCTGCTCCCTCTCCCCTGCTATCCCCCTTTGGTCTGCTGAGCCCCGTGTTGAGCTCTGCTGCTCTACTTCCCCCCCCACCCCCATCCCCCAACCATTCAGAGCCTGCCAAACCCCAGCCCCATTGCTCTCACCCCTCCACTGGCCCTGCCGAATCCCTTGGCTTCACCAACTGGCCAGCAGCATTCCGGTGGGATGAGTGGCTGCTCCCAAAGTCTGCTCCTGGCGTCGTTAATTGCAGAGATTTTCTGAGCTTTTTGGAACTCTCTTCTTGACTTTGGCTACATTGGAAGCAGTGGCGGCCAAGAAGAAGCGGAGGTTGGAATTCCATTATTCAAGTCAAAATTTCACCAAATGGCAGAAATTTCTCATCCCTGTAACTTTGTTTTTCTCACTTCACAGATGCCACCTGACCCTACATATTGCCAGCATTTTGTTTCCACTTTAGATTTCCATCATCCGCAGTATTTTGATTTTGTAAATTATGTGGACATGAGTAAACAGGGAAAAATCTGAATTCACACAGAAACACTGCAACATCTGAGACATAACGAAATTCCAACAAAGATCGTATGGATGAATCTACATCTTACGCTAGCAAAGAGCTGAGAATTTAAGTGTGCAAAAAAAATCAGTTTGTCTTTTTCAAATACTTGATTTGTAGAAAACTTATTTGTGGAAATAAATATCCCTGTTAAACTATTCCAAGTGTACCTCATCATCATTTCCATCTTGCTGGCCTGTTGCTGAAATAAAAGTAGGAATATTTGTTAGACACCAAATAATCAACTCCCCTTTGTACCATAACTTTGCATTCATATCTAGCACCAGAGTTTTGGCATTTCACAACCACCAACTTTCTATAAAATTTAGATAATTTAGAATAATTACATTAACACCAAGTTAATTAGTAATAAAGTTGTAGAAATCCATAAAGAAAAAGCATTTTTTGTTTTATTTCTTGTAATTTTACTGGAAAACAACATTAAATATAAGACAATACCAAGTACTTGAAATATTGCATTTGGAACAGCATCAATAAACAGTCATGCTATAGCAAGTAAAAAATTCAAATCATCTCTCATATCTGGATTATCTTAGCCAACAATACTTCAATATTAAGTTTGCACAGCTAAATATGAGAAATACATAATTCTATTATCTGGAGGAGTTAAATAAAGAGAGTTTGAAATGATGTGCTGCAAAGCTGATCAGCAAACTAATTTCCTGCACCTCATTTTTCCTTCAATTTCCAACCTCCGGCTCTTGAATTTTGATCACTTTTGTTAACACAGACATTTTCACTTGTTTAGTCACCAAAAGACTTGCTGGCTTGAGAAAAATGTTTTTCACATACGTGATGAGTATTCCAATAAACTGCCACATTATCTTAAAATGTTAGAGAGAGAGATAGCTGCACTACTATTTTTTAAACTGAACCAAGGGACCCTGAAGACTAGTGCTTTATGAAGCACTTGTCACTGCCTTGATATCATGGCATTCCAATCCAGTATCATGAATGATTAATGCTCTACACAGCACATTATCACCACCTGGACCACTGGAGATCCAAGCGGTCAATGATTATAAGTTTTAAAAACACAGAACACAGCTACAAGCAGCAGCTGCAACACACTAGCAGCACATGACCTTTTATAACATTTAGGGTGAGGAAAGCATTCAGCAAAAGTAAATTAATTACTATTTTTATAGATTAACTAAAGTACTTCAATTAACCAATGGTGGATATCAACAGTGACTGAGCCCCAAACCACATGGATTACTTTTTACAGCCAATTTAGATTCTGTTGCTGCGCTAATAAACTCATACACATTTTTGAGGCGACATAAAATATCTGTGGAATGGCGTCAGAGTAACTGATCGAATATACTGTACCATATCAGTCATCTTAATAACAAAACTTTGCTCAAAAAAGTGTACCAATACAATAACTTGACACTTTTAGACATTTAGATGAAATAACAAAAGGATAATTCTAAATGTAGTCAGCTATTCTTGATTAGAACAGACAAGTAAATTAAACTTACAATCCAGGTTTTCTTTGCAAGTTTTGATCCAAGTGCTAAAGCTAGCATTTTCATCTGCAAAATGGAAGTGAGATTAGTATAACTCTCCTAAACAAGAACTGAACATTTTATGGAATGTCACATAAAAAAACGTAAAATTTGAAACAACACTTCTTGAATTAAAACCCAAAGGCAGCAGAATGAACAAAGGATTTTTAATTCCAACATCTCTTGGAGCTTATGAATTTTGGGAGTCTTAATTTAGTCCCAAAATTGCAAAGTCCACAGGACTAAAATTAGTCATATGTACCCAAACAGGCAGCACAAATTTGAAGTTCTGAGTTCATACCGGTGTCACTTTGTGCACCGTTAAATCAAAAGAACCGCTTTCTGAATTTACTTCTTTTGGAATATGATATTTACTGACCTCTGCAAAATCCTCTCACTGACATTTTATTTCTCTCATCTTTCATCATATAGCACTCAAACTTTAGCTATTTTTCCCTGTTCTTTTAATTTGGATTCCAGAAGCTTGGTATGTGAGTCAGTGCCTGATTTTCATGCTGTAAAATCCATTTACCATGGTTTGGCAGTCGGATTTTTCATGTGACTCTACAGCCTTCCTACCTATTATAGAAAACTGATTTAACAATATAAATTAGGAAATCTGACACATGCCCAATAAACTTGGAGAAAAAGGAGGCAGAAGAACAACATGCATTGTATAGCACCTTTAAACAAAGAAAACACTCCAAGGCACATCACTGAAGAGCAACTACAAAGTCAAGGAATAAAAGACTAGAAGCGTGACCAAGAGCTGGGGTTTTAGGAGGACAAAGGATTAGAAACTGAAGAGAATACAGAGAGTTGGCCTCTTTGTCCAATGGCGGGTGAAGGGAAGGCAGAATTGCAGGTAAGCCGAGGTTGAAATTAGTGGAATAAAGTGGAGAAACTGTGGTGGAATGAATTGCTGAGAGAGGTTTTAGCAGCACAGTACAGCAAGGAGGACCAATGGAGGGACTTAAGGACAAAGACAAGATTTTAAACCTGTGGTAAAGGGATGGAGGGATTTTCTTATGAGGAGAGGTTGAGCCAGTTGGGCCTGTACTCACTGGAGTTTAGAAGAATGAGAAGCGACCTTATTGAAACATAAGATTCTAATGGGGCTTGATGGGGTAGATGCTGAGAGGTTGTTTCCCCTTGTGGGAGCATCTAGGGCCAGAGGGCATAATCTCAGAGTAAAGGGGCCCCCACTTAAAACAGAGATGAGGAGGAATTCCTTCGCTCAGAGGGTAGTCAATCTGACGAATTATTTACCACAGAGGACTGTAGAGGCTGGGTCGTTAAGTATATTCAAGGCTGGGATTGACAGATTTTTAATCAGTAAGGGAATCAAGGGTTATGGGGAAAAGGCAGGAAAGTCGAGTTGAGGATTATCAGATCAGCCATGATCTCATTGAATGGCAGAGCAGACTCGATGGGCCGAATGGCTGACTTCTGCCCCCACGTCTAATGGGAGGAACTGTAAGTTAGCAAGGATGTGGTATGGGCACTATAGGACAGAATACATGCAAAGTTTTGCAACAACTTAAAGTTTATAGGGGCTTCAGGGCAGGAGTCAGCCAAGAAAGCTGTAGTGAGCCCAAAGATGACAAATACAGAAATAAGGGTTTCAATAGAGAATGAGCCTAAACGAGGTGAAGAAAGACCATTTTCCTGAGGTAAGGTATTTGGTCTGTAATGGAAACAATGTGATCTGAAGCTCAGCTTAGTTGCAAATGAGACTCTGCAATTAAAAAAAGGCCAGTTTAGCCTGAGACACAGGTTGGAGAAGGGATGGAGTTTATGGTAAAGGTCAAAATTTATTGTGAGGTGGAGGAAATCTGGACCTTTCCAAAATCAAAACTCAGACAAGCGGTATGACTGTACAGAAACTTGACGAGGAGTTGGCAGGTGATATATGGAGACAGGTGGCAACAGCATACATGTGGAAGCTCACCCCATGGCAGTGGATGGTTCTACCAAAGTCAAACAGCAGAAGCTGGCTACAGTAGAATCTTTAGGAAATACTAGAGATTACTACGTAAGGTAGGAGTGTCACCATTGTTAGAGATGTTATGGCTCTGTTCAGATAGGCGAGAACGAAACTGTGCAAGCACAGTCCCACAGAAGGGGACAACAGAAGCATTGGAGGATTACATTATCCACTGTTCCAAAGAACAGAAGAGTGTGAATCTATCAAAAGCATATGCCATTCATGACTTTGTTTAAGACTGTTTTGATACTGTGCAAAAGAGCAACGCAGGAGTGCAGGAAATAATTCGTATTGAGAGGGACGGCATGGAGTTGGGAGGCACTGACACATTATAGAACCCTGTAAAAAGAGAGATTGGAAGTAGAGCAGTAATTGGTGAGAATGGAAAGGTCGAGAGTGGGTTTTTGTGGTAAAGTATTAACAGCAGCACTGAAGGGCAAAGATGCTACCAGAACACAAGATGGACCTCATGGATAAGAAGAACTTAGAGAAAGTGGAAATCACTGGGGCAAAATCTGCACAGAAATTGAAGTTTTCTGGAGCCAGTTGCCTCAGGGAAGTTAAATGGGGGGATCCCAGCACAATTTACTGCACAGATAATTTTCATCTTGGTTACAAAGGAAATCCATAAATCTTTTCCACTTGATATCCAAGGTGAGGGTGAAAGAGCCAGAGGAAACAACTGGTTGATTGTAGAGAAAAAAAAGACCTAAAAATTTGACGGTCTCTGCATCCAGGTCTGGGATTTTTCCCCAAGGGCCTATTTTTGTGCTTTATCCTTCCTGTTGGTCTCACTCTGTTCCCGCTCTCACTGCCTTTCAGCTACAAAGACCCTGAGCTCCAAAATTTTCTCCCAAAACCTCTCCACCTCTTTTCCCCTTTAAGGAACTCTTAAAACATACCTCACCTGCCCTAATATCATCTTATATGGTTCAGTGTAAAATTTTGTTTGCTAACATTCTTTTGAAGTGCATTGGAATGTTTTACGACATTAAAGTCGTGATATAAATGCAAGTTGTTGTTGCAGTGGGAGAGGAAGTAAAAACGATACCCAATGTATGCAAAGAACAATTCTTTTGGGGATCAGGATGCTAAAAATTGATGTGTCCAGGATTCATGTTAAACTCCAGAGTATGCAGGTGGCTAGTGAGGAAGTAGCAAATGGATTAACCATGTTTTCATTTAATTAATATGACTGAGGCAAAGGATTAGCAACAGCAAATGTTACACCTCTGTACAGGAAAGAGAAAAGGGTAAGTCAACCAACTACTGACCAGGAATCCTTCTACAGATTAGATTACAGACAAAACAAATGCAGAATTAGGAGGAAATGGACTGATTAGCAAGAGGCCATGGGTTGTTAAGGGTTAGTCATGTTTGACTAACTTGATAGGATTTTTTTTTGACAGAATTAAGTATTGATCGGGGGGTGGGGTGGGTTAGGGTTAGGTAGAGAAGTGCTGCGGTTCTTATGGGATTTATAGAAAGGATTTGACTAATTACCTTTTAAGAAATTGGTTGATAAAATGAGGATCCAATCGAAATTGATGTACGGATAGATGGCAGAAAGTAAAGGTGGTAGCAAATGGGTGTTCCTCAGACTGGCAGGTGCTACAGGGATTGGTGTGAGGATAACTTTATTTGGACAAATATAAAAGGTGGTAGGTAGCAAAAGTTATCTGTTAATATCATACTAGTAGAAGCAATGATCCAACAATAGTACAGGAGATTTTTTAAAAAACCTTGGCAGACAGATTGTGCAGGCTATGTCGAGGCAATTAAATATGGAAATAAGCTAAGGTTCCTTCCTGTGCTAAAATTTCTGTTTATATAAAAGGGAACAAAATAAATTAAAGCTTGGAAAACATATCTGAGTAACAGTGGAATGTTGGGATGTTTGGCCAGTATAAGTGGGATTGAAGTCGCAAGTATCCTGATTCTTCATGCATAATGATGCATAAATTTAAAACGTTAAAAATGTTCCTACTTGAAACAGTGATAAAAGAAAGGAGTCTAAGAGACTAAAGGCACAGGAATGAAATTAGACAGGTTCGGTGAGAAAGAGACAAAGACTTGCATTTATATAGCACCTTTCACAACCTCAGGAAGTCACAAAGCACTTTATAATCAATGAAGTACTTTGAAATGTAGTCAGTCGTAACGTTGGAAATATTTGCACACGGCTATCTCCCACAAACAGGAATCAGATAATCACCCAGGTAATCTGTTTTTGTAATGTTGATTGAAGGATAAATTATTGGCCAGGATAGTGCCAACACTCCAATGACCTTCTTCTAAGCAATGCCTTGGTATCTTGCCACCTTGGAGAGCTGATGAGACCACTCCAACAGTGCAGCATTCCCTCAGTACTGCATAGGAGTGCTAGCCTAGATTTTTGTGCTAAGTATCTGGAGTGGGACTTGAACTCACAACCTTCTGACTCAGATAGCATCATTAACAACTGAGTCACGACTGTTGCTGAGTAGAATGCGAGGGAATGAATGGATTTCATTCATCCTTGCTTTTGTTCTTAATTTTTTATGCATTATGGCTGCAATTCACCTCATTGTTATTCCTGTTATAATGGCATAATTTACAAACTAACAGATATGATTTCCACCTGCAAGTCCTTTGATCAGTTCTTCAGTACCCTGCTTATAACCTCTTTTCAACCTGAAAAGTTCTCATTTATGGCTAAACCCTGTCTTTTGGATGCTGCAGTCTAAAGGTAATGTGGTTAAGGGAGTAACTCACCAAAGTACATCTGAAGTATTAAATGGCACAGTTAAGGTGAGTAATGCCATCACCATTGCATTTTTACCAATAACAAAGCTTTATAAAACTCCAAGCATTTAGGAACTGCATCTTATGATCTATATAGTCAGTTTCTTTAAAAAAAGATTAAACATGTCCTCTTTTTCCTGAATTCATGGTGTTTAACAAGTTATATTTTCATCCAATTACATTGGTTACCTATATGAAGTATTAAAGTTCAAGCTTACGGTTATGCCTCAATCCTGCTTAAATATTGCCGGGACTGGTGAATTTTAGCCATGAGGAAAAATTGGATAGGCTGAGGTTGTTTTCTTTGGAACAGAGGAGGCTGAGGGAGATTTAATGGGAGTGTATTAAATTATGAGGGACCTCAGTAGAGTGGATAGGAAAAAGCTATTTCCTCACATTTCTCTATTTATTTAGCAGGATTGGGAATTCACTGACAACATTAAGCGACTACATAAAAATTCAGGCCAGAGACTCTCAGGTGCAGGATTAGATTGTCAACTCTGAAACATCCACAGTACAATGAGACACATGAATCGCAGAGTAGCAGATGGGAGTGAATCATTTTCTTTTACCTGCAGTGTAATGCACATGTATAGGAGCTGACAGACAACATCTTATATTTAAATAGCACTCAATGTAATAAAATGTCACAAGATGCTTCACCAGAGTCTTATGGAGCAAAATTTCAGACCAGGAGATTAGGCTCAATGATTGGCTTGGTCAAAGAGGCTGGTTTAAAGGAGCATTTTAAATGAGGAAAGAGGTAATGAGGCAGAGTTTGAGAGAATGCAGCTGAAGGCACAGCCACCAGTGGTTAAAGTGATTAAAATTGGGGATGCTAAAGTGGACAGAATTAGAGGAGTGCAGATATTGGAGGGTTGTAAGGCTGCAGGAGATTACAGAGATTGGAGCCAGTTCTAACTTCTACCATCCTGTGTGTGTAGAAGTGTTTCTTAATTTTTAAAGGATTTTACACAATTGTTAGGTTTTAGACTTCTCCTCTATTCCTAGATTCCCTGAGCAGTGAAACTGGTTTCTTCTATCTGCCCTATCAGTTTCCATTATCTTGAAAACTTTGATTAACTCACACCTTAACCTTTTAAATTCCAGGAATCTCCATCTAAACTGTCCCATCAAAACACTGCCAAGCCAAATACAGCAGGAGGTTAGAAACAGCATTAACCTCGCCCTTCACTATTTCATCAAACACTCCCAGGGCAGTTACAAAATGAAGTTAGAGATTAAAGCTCCCTCTCCTCCTCCATCCAGTTGCACAGGTTAACAGAGGGACAGGGGCAGAGGCGGAGAGACAATAACAGTGGGAGGAATGGATAGTAATGGGAAAAGAGTACCAGAGAGAAAGAGGAAAAGGTTGGGATGGAGAACATCAATTAGACTTAAAGGCTGATGTCTCCAGGACCAGATGGACTGCATCCTCTGGTCTTAAAACAAGTGGCTGCAGAGATAGTAGATGCATTAGCTATAATCTTCCAAAATTCCTTAGATTATTGAAGGGTGGATTAGAAAATAGCTAATGTAACACCTTTATTCAAAAAAGGATGGAGACAGAAAGCAGAAGACTACAGGACAGATAGACTAACATCTGTCAAATAAAAATTGCTAGAATCTATTATAGCAGGATACTTAGAAAATCATAATGTGATCAGGCAGAGTCAACATGTGTCTGTGAAAGGGAAATCATGTTTAACTAATCCGTTATGAGTTTTTTTGAGGAAGTAACCAGCAAGGTGGATAAAGTGGAACCTATAGATGCGGTGTACTTGGATTTCCAAAAGGCATTTGATATGGTGCCACATCAAAGGTTAAGACGCAAGAGGGTATTGTGTTGGGGGTAACATATTAGCATGGATAAAGGGCCGAATAGCTAAAAGGAAGTAGAGAGTAGGGAAAAATGCGTATTTTTCAGGTTGGTAAGCTGAAACTAGTGAAGTCCACAAGGATCAGTGCTGCGGCCTCAACCATTTACAACCTACATCAATGACTTGGATGAAGAGACCGAAGGTATGGTTGCCAAATTGGCTAACGGCACCTGGATAAGTAGGAAAGCAAGTTGTCTGAGAGTCTGCAAATGCATATAGGCAGGTTTATTGAGTGGACAAAAAATTGGCAGATGGAGTATAATGTGAACTTGTCCACTTTGGCTGGAAGAATAGAAAAGCAGTATACTATTTAAAATGGAGAAAGATCGCAAACCTCAGTGGTACAGGGGAACCTGGGAGTCCTGGTACATGAATCATAAAAAGTATGCAGGTACAGCAAGTGATTATGAAGCCAAATAGAAAGTTGCCGTTTATCGCAAGTGGAATGCAATATAAAAATAGGGATGTTTTACTGCAGCTGTACAGGGCCTTGGTGAGACCACATCTGGAATTCTGTGATAAAAGCAAAGTAATGCAGATGTTGGAAATCTAAAATAAAAACAGAAAACACTGTTAAAACCTGACAGCATCTGTGGGGAGAGAAAGAGTTAACATTTCTAATCCAAAATGACTTCTTTGACTGCGAAAAGTCATACGGGACTCGAAATGTTAACTGTGCTTCTCTCCACAAATGCTGCCCGGCTTGCGGAGTTTTTCCCAGTATTTTCTGCTTTTATTTCTGGAGTGGTGCCTACTGTTTTTGGTCTCCTTATTTGGAAAAAGATATAGTTGCGTTAGAAGCAGTACAGAGAAGGTTCACTCGACTCATTCCTGAGATAAAGGACTTATGAAGAAAGATTGAACAGGTTGGGCCCATGCCCAGTCGAGTTTAGAAGAATGAGGGGTCATCTTATTGAAACATAAGATTGAGGGGTCTTGATAGGGTAGATACAAGGAGGGCATTTCCACACTTGTGGGGGAGACTAGAATTAGGGGACACAGTTCAAGAATAAGACATCTCCTTTTTAAGATGGAAATGAGAAGAAATGTTTTCTCTCAGAGGGTCATTAGTATGTGGAATTCTCTTCCCCAGAGAGCAATGGAGGCTGGGTCATTAAATTTATTCAAGGAAGAGTTAGACAGGTTTTTGATAGATAAAGGAATCCAGGATTATGGGAGGGCAGATGGGAAATTGGAGCTGAGATCACAACCAGATCAGCCATGATCTTGGAATGAGAGAGCAGGCTTGAAGGGCTGAATGGCCAACTCTTGTTCCTATATTACTCACCAATTTCTCATGGTGTTGCCCACAATCAGTCAAAGGCATATTATTTTATTAAAATACAAGTGCTACATTAAGATACAGTGGATAAAAACTTTTAGGAAAATGAGTTAAAGATACATGCTATTAATATGCAAATCATCCATGAAAATTAGGGAAAGAAAGATACACTGAGTTGCAAAACCTCTTACTCTTCTAAATTCGAGTAGATACAAGCCTAGCCTGTCCAGTCTTTCCTCATAAGACACAAGACCCACCCACTCCTGGTATTAGTCAAGTAAACCTTCTCTGAACTGCTTTCAACACATTTACATCTTTCTTTAAACGAGGCCAGTACTGTACACAATACTCCAGATGTGGTCTCACCAATGCCCTGGACAATTGAAGCATAACCTCCCAACTTTTGTAATCAATTCCCCTCACAATAAATGCTAACATTCTATTAACTGTCCTAATTACCTGCTTAATCTGCATACTAACCTTTTGTGACTCATGCACTAGGACACCTAGATCTCACGGAATCTGAGCTCTGCAATCTCTCACCATTTAGATAATAAGCTTCTTTCTTATTCTTCCTGCCATAATGAACCATTTCGCACTTGCCCACATTATACTCCATTTGCCAAATCTTTGCCCACTCATTTAACCTATGTCACTTTGTAGCCTCCTTACATCCTCTTCATAATTTACTTTCCTACCTATCTTTGTGTCATCAGCAAATTTAGCAACCATTCCTTTGGTCCCTTCATACAAGTCATTTATATAAATTGTAAAAAGTTGACAGGCATTTTTGGAGAGATTTTTCCAAGGTTTCAAAATCAACTTACATGCCGATATCTACGGTAAGCCTAAATAACGGCAGACTAATTAAGCATTCCAGCTATCTTGTGCAGGTCAGCAATTATCGACTTTTCAAAGGCTGATTTTTAAAATATATATGGCTGTATCCAATCAAAATTTTAATTAGAAAACATAAACAAGCAGATGTTAGAAACATGTCAGTACAGCACAGGTCGATTTTATCTCACATTAAAACACATCACAAATGTTTAAAATTCATTCTTGGGGGAGACGGTGACATAGTGGCGATGTCACTGGATTAGAAATCCAGAGGCCCAGGCTAATGCTCTGGAGATGTGTTCAAATTGCACCACGGCCGCTAGTAAAATTTAAATTCAATTAATAAAAAAAAACTGGAATATAAAGCTAGTCTCAGTAATGGTGGCCATGTCAATTACTTGAGAGTGCTATTCTTTTTGGATGTCTCACCTGGGCACTGTTGTCTTAGGAAAGCAGACTATTTAAGGGTTGAGATTATTGAACTGGGCTGGGAGGGTATTTTTCATGATGAAATCTGCTCGAAGAATTTTGACAAATGTCATGAACAATGAGAATCATCCTTTGGCGCAGTATTACTGTTGAATGCATTCAAGGAGAAGGCTACAACACTCAAATGCAGGACAAATGGGTTCCTGAACACATCTGTTCCCTTTTCTACAAGAACTTTTCACAGGAATTTGATGTATGGACGAGGATGATGTATGTACTCAGGACGGAACTCACTGACTGATTATTTTAATGCATTGGAATAGTTTTTAATTACATATTTTAAAGTTAGATCTCTGACAGAATAATTTTCTTTTTCATATTATTTCTTTATATATAATTTTTTAATGTATAGACAATAAGGTGAAATTGAATTGAATCTTCACTGATTGTTGCAAAAACCCATCTGCTTCACTAGTATTGTTTAGAGAAGGAAATCTGCCATCCTTACCTGGTCTGGCCTACATGTGACTCCAGACCCATAGCAATGTGGTTGACCCTTACTGCCGTCTGTAATGGCCTAGCAAGCCACTCAGTTCAAGGGCAGTTAGGGATCAGCAACAAATGCTGGCCTTGTCAGTGACGCCCACATCCCATGGAAGAATAAAAGAAACCTCTGAAGTTTCTGCGCCATTAACAATTATGAGAGGCAGCCAAAAGTGGGGACTTTGGACAGCTCATTCCTAGAAGTTTCTTCCCACTTCCAATTGTTTTTCAGTGCATCACAAATGACACCTTTCCCCACTGTTAAATATAACATGTCTGTTGGTTATGAGGCAGGTGGAATCTGATGTGCAAAACATGATGCAGGGCTGTAATATATGCAGTGTATATGAAGTTTCCAGGTAACATATACTAAATAACATTGCATATACCCGTGTAAATGTTCTAGCACATTGAGTCCTGCTAGCTACGTAATACTTACGCTGCATTTTTAAGAGATTCAAAAACCTTACTTCTGCATACATTTCTTCTCTGGAACCTCGCTTCCTGTTTTCACACTTCAGTCAACTTTTACATTATAAATTCCTATGTACACATTTATGCTGGAAGCTTGTCACACTCTAATTATGCCCTCCCACCAGAAATGGAGCTACAGTACCACAGGATTCTGCATTACTCAGCAATTGGTGTTGCAAAGAAACTTCCTTGGACCAAAGTTTCACTTGTTACCAAATTATCATTAATTTTCATATATTATAGTTATAGCAAGACCTAAACATATCAAAAAAAGGTCTAAATGTCTGATTTGAAAATGAGGACCACAGTACAGCTGCACCCTGATCAAATTTCCCTCTTGATCTCCAATTCCGCATTACTTAAGCATCATACTAGAGCTTACTCTGTGCACAACCACACTTGACTAGTAAATTAAAAATCTTGCAGAAAGAATGCATGCACTTCCTGTCTACAAACACTACTTTACATTGTCTTGATTTTCGATTAAGTTTTTCTATCAATATTTACCATTGCAATTTGCTGTGCCAACATTTTCCTTTCAGTTCTATCAATAGTCAAATTGTATCTGAAGGCTCTGGATGCTAAGTGACTTTGTGAAAAGTGTTTCTGAAATGAGTTTCCTTTCAGTGCTTCTCTACCTGCACCCACCCACTTCTGCTGTTTATTGCTCTTTGTATTTTTTTTAAGCATTCTGCTTATCCAAAGTTCTACTCCTCTGACTACAGTACACAAATTATTCTTCAATTTGTTTGTTTAATCTGAAAGGTGACTATATTTAATGCTCCTCAATTTTTCGCTCCAGTCTCCTTTGCATTCTGATTAACTGTAACTCACTTCTCAATTCTTTGAAGTCTGATGTTTTTATCTCACTGACCTTTCTGTACACCAAAAACAGCAATTTGGTTTGAACGCGATGATGACCAGGTCCTAGATGTTCCCACATGCACTATACTGAAGATTATATCCAGAAAAGTTTAGCCATGTTAGCCGTTGGTTGAACTTAGAAAGAAAACCATTTTGTATTACCTCAAGATTCATTTACTCCTCTGCATTTTGTTCTGGTACATCTTAGCTAATATTCAGGCAATTAAAATCATGATTAACATCCTGGTCTTTTTACATATCTTGTTGATCAACGAAGCTTCCCTTCTCTAAACCTTCCTTCTGTTCTCTCTGTGACAACCATTAATTCCCTTTTCTTTAATTTGTTTGTAATCGTTTCACATGGTCCTCAACTTACTTGGCTATTGCAAACATGTAAACGGGCCATTATTCTCCACAAATGCAAATCAATGTTGTTGCACTCAGTCGAAAGCTGTACTCAAAAGGAGCATATGTTTCAAGTGTAGCATCCAAGGGAAATTTATAATATCTACATGGTTGTGCCCTTAAAAGTTTCCTTATTAGGACACAAACAAAAGCACCAAGGGAATTGATAAGCTTGTCTGAAATATTCAAATAGTACAGGAATGGACTTGGTAGTTCAAGTGGAAAAAACAATGCCACTGTCTAAAGAGGCCACATGTGCTGCAACTGCGCTACATGTATAATTCTACGAAAGCCTTGATTTAATCATGGAGGCTGAAATTCAAAAAGGATGGTCTGATAAACTCAAATACATCCCTTTCGTAAGCAGACCATGTGATTAGAAAATTCACAAAGTTTATATAAAAAGATGTTTCTAAAGTTTTAGAAGTGGAGGGAATTCCAAACACTGGGGCCTAGACAGATGAAGGCAACAATAGCACAAAGGGAGGATGATGACAAGAGGCCAGAGGTTTGAGAATGAGAGCAAAGTGAAGGATTGGAGGGAGGTGAGCACCAGTCTTGGATGCTAAATGAAATACATCATAAGATCACAAGAAAAAGGAGAGGCCATGTGGCCCATCGAGCCTGTGCCACCATTCAATAAGATCATGTTGATCTGATTGTGGCTATTCTCCTACTTTCCTGCCTGCCACCATAACCCTCAACTCCCTTGTCAATCAAAAATCTGTCGAACTCAGCCTTGAAAATATTCAATGAACCAGCCTCCACTTCTCTCTGTGGAAGAGAATTCCAAAGACTAACAACTGAGACAGAAGAAATTCCTCATTGTCCCCATCTTAAATAGGAGGTTCTTATTTATAAACTGTGCACCCTCGTTTTAGATTTCCACACAAAGGAAAATATCCCCTCATCATCTACCCTGTCAAGCTCCCTCAGAATCTTACATGTTTCAGTAAGATGAGCTCTCATTTTTCTTAACTTCAATGAGTATAAGCCCAACCTGTTCAACCTTATCTCAAGGCAACCCCTTTGCCCCAGAAATTAGCCCAGTGAACCTTTTCTGAATGGCTGCCAATACAAGTTTAACCCTCCTTAAGTAAGGGAAGCAAAACTGTGCACAGTACTTCAGGTATGGTCTCACCAATGCCCAGTACAGCTGTAGCAAGACTGCCCTACTTTTATACTGCACCCCCTCATACAATAAATTCCATATGCTTCCTAATTACTTGCTGTACTTGTATGCTAACTTTGTGACTCATATACAACGGCCACCCAGATCCCTCGATATTGAAGCATTCTGTAGCCTCTCTCTATTTAAGTAACATTCTGCTTTTCTATTAATCCGGCCAAAGTGGACAACCTCACATTTTCCCACATTGTACTCTAACTGCCAAATTTTTGCTTGTTCATTTAACCTACCTATACCCCTTTGCAGACTGTGTCCTCCTCAATTTGTTTTGCTACCTATCTTTGTATCATCTGCTAATTTAGCTACAATATAATCCGTCTCTTCATCCAAGTCATTAATATAGATTTTAAATAGTTGAAGCCCCAGCACTGATTCCTGTGGCACTCCACTAGTTACAGTTTACCAACCTAAAAATTCACCTAAACTCTGTGTCTTGTTAGTTAGCCAATCCGCTATCCATGTTAATATATCACTGCCCCAACACCATGAGCTCCTATCTTGTGAAGTAACCTTTAATGTGACATTTATCGAATGCCTTTTAGAAATCCAAATACACTTCATCTACTGGTTCCCCTTTATCCACCTTGCTTGTTACATCTTCAAAGAACTCTAAAAATCTGTCAAAGGTGGATTTGTCTTTCACAAAACCATGTTGACTCTGCCTGATTGCATTTTTAAAAAAAAAATGTTCTACTACTACCTTCGTAATAATGGATTCTAGCATTTTCCCAATAACAGACATTAGACTAACTGGCCTAAAGCTTCCTGCTCTCTGTCTCCCTCCTTTCTTGAATAGTGGTGTTATATTTGCAGTTTTCCAATCCGCTGGCACCTTTCCACAATCTAGGGTATTTTGGAAGATCACAATCCTCTATCTCTGCAGGCACTTCTTTGAAGACCCTAGGATGCAGGCCATCGGGTAGAGGGGACTCGTCAGCCTTTAGTCCCATTAGCTTTCCTTGTACCTTTTCTCTTGTGAGCGCAATTATTTTAAGGTCTTCTGTCCTTTTGCCTACTACTTATCTACTATTCTCGGGATGCTTTTTGTGTCTTCTACTGTGAAGACAGATACAAAGCACTTGTTCAAAGTCTCTGCAATTTCCTTGTTTCCCATAATTAATTGCCCAATCTCACCTTCTTGGGGACCAATTCTCAATGTCACTACTTTTTTTCTTTTTATATAAAGTTAGAAACTTTTATTGTATGTTTTCTATTTCTTGATAGTTTTCTCATTCTAATTTCTCCCTCATTATTTTTCTGGTCATCCTTTTCTGGTTTCTAAAATTGTCCCAACCTTCTTGCCTACCACTAACCTTTGCAGCAATGTACATCTCCTTTCAATCTGATATCATTGTTAACTTAGTTAGCCACGGATAGTGCATCTTTCTCGTAGAGTCTTTTGTTCTCAACGGAATATATCTTATTGAGGATTATGAAATATCTCCTTGAATGTTTATCACTGCCTCTCTGCTATCTTACCTTTTAACTTATTTTCCCAATCCACTTTAGCCAACTCTGTCTTCATACCCTCGTAAGTGCCTTTATTAAACACTAGTTTCAGACCGAAATTTCTCACTATCCCATCTCTCAAAAATAAGAATGGTGGAGAGGAAGTTATTCATTCTATTTCTCTTAGTTTTCATCCACTCCCCTACCACATTCCAGAAGCCAGGCTTTTGCAGTTCTCCACCCAAAGTGAACTTTCTTCCTGTGTAAACCTACTACTACTACTAAACCTACTACTGCTACTAAACCTACTACTTTTCTACCCCTGAAGTGAATGCTGCCAAGTTATTTGACCAGCGTGGCACCTCAGCCCCAGCTCAATTCCATCCTCACTACTCAAACATGAACACATTTCTCGTAGACACTGCTACATAATAATGCAAAACAAGGACCTTGGCTGAATTTTCTGTCAGGCAATTGTTTCTGGATACCACAGCATATCTGAGCTAAGCCAAACACATTAATTGGGGAGTAGATGGATGAAACTAATATTCAAATGGAGTTAACTGGCTTCACAGGCACATCTTCTGTTGACCAAAATACAACTCATTATCAGCTTATCACGGCCTTGTGAAAGAAGAATGTGTGTGTAAAGGATAAACAATTTAAGAGTATTTATTATGCAAGAATCCAATTATTAATAAATCAAATACAACAATGAGGGACTAATTACTGAAATAACCCAAAGTTAAAAAGCAGCAAAACGATTCTCTAACATAAGAATTTAAAACACCTACCATCTAGTTCCTGTCCTCTTGTAAAGGACTCCATTGATGACTGATACATTTTTAAGTGATATTCCGCAATTCTAAATGAAGAGAAGATAGATATGAAAAAGGCAATTTTTGAAGAAAAATATAAATTCCAGCTAAATAACTAATGCTAAAACTTTACTGGTTTAATTGTCAATTATTCTAAAATAAATGCACAGCTTGGAATTACAAAGAGCTCCCGTCAAGATTTCACTACTTGTTTAACAATATACTTCTTGCATAACTATAAACTTCTATGATGGAGAAAAGTGCCAAAATGGAGTTAAATGTAAAAAGTGCCAAATTGCAGTTAAACCTGTTGGAAATTAAAAGAATAGCAAATATTCAGATTATAAACTATTACTAAAGTTGCTCTACTGGGAAAAAAGCCCCTCAAATAATAAAAGTATTTTCAAAGTGTATCTCCCTTTCCTCTTTTATACCAGTTATTCATTCATGACAGTGATAGGAATACAATAAATTGGTTAAACCTGTTATCATGCAATACTGTGCTTTATAAATGACTGTTTCAAATGCTTTCAGTAATACCAGAGAGATATCCATTACAAAAGAGGAAGCACAATAGCTGACTGGGCCTTTCCAAGAGTAAAGGTTTTAAAAAGGACTGCGATTGGAGCTGCATTTGGTTCATCCTCCAGTTTGCACCTACCTGTAAGAACTTGTCAGACTAGTTGGCATTCAGTTCGAAGAATACTTTCTCTTGCAAAAACAAATCAATTGCAGCAACTGTAGTAATCCTGCTTTCTGCAGCTAAATTTCAGCAGCAGTAGGAGTTAAATGGTGCTGGAATTATTTGAGGGTAGATATTTGAACAATAATTACCTCAAAATAAGGTAGCCCCTTGTTCAATTAGTTTTGCCAAGGATAAAGTCTATCAGGAGGCAGGTTCAACCAAGGCATTCAAGAGGGAATTGTATTGTTAGCTGAACAGGAAGAATGTGCAGGGCTCTGAGAAGGTGGAGCAGTAGCACTCGGCAAATTGCTCCCAGAAAGTAGGTGCAGACACTATGGGCCAAATTGTAACAATTCTGAGATTCTGAGAGATTCAAATCTTGCAGCTTGGGCCCAACGTTATTCGAGAACATGCTCCCTAGGTCAGGCAGTTCATCTGATGAAGTCAGTGTCAGTCATCAAAGAAAGATGTGGGCTGCTACTTGAAGCCACGGCCTGCTTAAATGCTCATCAGGTCAACATCTTAGTACAGGGGTGTCCAGAAAACAGCCCTCAAAGGCCAGGCAACACAATCCTATTGGGTTTATATTTTTTTCAGGTTTTCGCATGAGAATCTTGAGAGATTGGAGGTTTAGAAGAGATTGTTTTGGTAGTATTGTCATGTTGATAGATAAACCCCAGCTGGTATCCCAAAAGGTGTTAGCATCAATAACTTAAAACATAATGAAAACATGAATTAAGAAGCTTATACAGGCTTCTAACATTCAGTTGCGCACATAAGGCAGTTCACAAAAGGACCAGGACTTGTGCAGCAGTCAATTAAAGTATCTGAACAAAGTCCTTCCATAATTACTGGAAATTTAGTTGCAGTTGCCAAAAAAAAAATCTTGTATCCGGTGTCACCGAGGGCTGCACTGCAGCCAAAGTTAAGATCCATCTGAAGTACTGAGTGTACATAATGTTGGGTGTGAGGGTGCCATACTTTAGGAAGGATGTCAATGCAAGAGTGCAAAGGAGATTTACTACAATCACAGAATCTCAGAGTGCAGTAGAGGCCCTTCGCCCGTCGAGTCTGCCCCGACACACGAGAAACACATGACCTACCTACCTAATCCCATTTACCAGCACTTGGCCCATAGCCTTGAATGGTATGACGTGCCAAGTGCTCATCCAGGTACTTATTAAAGGATGAGGCAACCCGCCTCTACCACCCTCCCAGGCAGCGCATTCCAGACCGTCGCCACCCTCTGAGTAAAAAAGATTTTCCTCACATCCTGTCCCTCACCTTGAACTTATGTCCCCTCGTGACTGACCCTTCAACTAAGGGGAACAGCTGCTCCCTATCCACTCTGTACATGACCCTCATAATCTTGTACATCTCGTTCAGGTCGCCCCTCAGTCTTCTCTGCTCCAACGAAAACAACCCAAGTCTATCCAACCTCTCTTCATAACTTAAATGTTTCATCCCAGGCAACATCCTGGTGAATCTTCTCTGCACCCCCTCCAGTGCAATCACATCCATCCTGTAACGTGGCGACCAGAACTGCACACAGTACTCCAGCTGTGGCCTCTCCAAGGTTCTATACAACTCCTACATGATCTCCATAATTTTGTAATCTATGCCTCGATTGATAAGGCAAGTGCCCCATGTGCCTTTTTCACCACCCCATTAACATGCCCCTCCACCTTCAGAGATCTATGGACACATACGCCAAGATCCCTTTGTTCCTCATAACTTCCTAGTGTCATGCCATTCATTGAATACTTCTTTGTCAAATTACTCCTTCCAAAGTGTATCACCTCACACTTCTTAGGGTTAAATTCCATCTGCCACTTATCTGCCCATTTGACCATCCCATCTATATCTTCCTGTAGCCCAAGACACTCAACCTCACTGTTAACCGCCCGGGCGATCTTTGTGTCATCCGCAAACTTACTAATCCTACCCCCCACATAGTCATCTATGTCGTTTATATAAATAATGAATAATAGGGGGCTGAGCACAGATCCCTGTGGTACGCCACTGGACACTGGCTTACAGTCACTAGAGCATCCTTCTGACATCACCCTCTGTCTCCTACAACTAAGCCAATTTTGAATCCACCTTATCAAATTACCCTGTATCCAATGTGCATTTGCCGTCTTTATAAGTCTCCCATGTGGGACCTTGTCAAAGGCTTTGCTGAAATCCATATAAACTACATCAACTACACTACCCTCATCTACCTGGTCACCTCCCCAAAAAATTCAATCAAATTTGTTAGGCATGACCTCCCTCTGACAAAGCCATGCTGACTATCCCTGATCAAACCATACCTCTCCAAGTGGAGATAGATTCTCTCCTTCAGAACTTTCTCCAATAGTTTCCCTACCACTGATGTGAGACTCACTGGCCTGTAGTTCCCTGGCTTATCTCTACAACCCTTCTTAAATAGTGGAACCACATTAGCTGTTCTCCAGTCCTCTGGCACCTCCCCCGTAGCCAGAGAGGAATTAAAAATGGTCCCAGGGATGAAGGACTTCATTTATGTGGAGACTTGAGAAGTTGGTACTGCATGGAAGGCCAAAAAACTAAAGAAAGATGTTTACAATAATGAGGGGTTTTGATCAGAGCAGTTAGGAAAAATTGTTTGGACTGGTATGCGGATCAGTAACAAGAGAACACAGATTTCAGATAATTGGTAAGACATCCAGACTGGAAATTGGGAATTTTTTATGTACCATGATGGCCTTCCACATCCAAACTGGACTGTGTGGACTTCAGAAGTGTTAACCCAGTGCTTATGTGGTCAAGATTAGTTTCAGAGACCACCCCTTGTAATCCCAAGACCCAGTAGTTCCATCAGAACCAGTCTTCAGCCAGTCTGAGAACCAGACTCTGAAACTTGCTGCAAGTCATTAAGCGGCTGAAGTACTTAACCTGTTCCAGTTTCAAAGTTCACCCGAGAACCAACCTCCTGGATATTGAACTACAAGAAACCTTGCAACCTGCAGTGAACCCTTGCTTTACAAGGCCCTCACTTCAACTTGGGTAATGATCCCAACATGGGACACCATAAATTGTAAATCAGAGACTGAATTAACTGTAATCTGTAAAAGTTCAGTGTGTGTGCGTGTGTATGCGTGTACGTGCACACGTGGTGTAACACTGCAGTAATTTGGGGTAAGTGTATGAGAATAAATAACCTTCTTTACTTTAAGCTCATGAAAACTTGCTACCGAATTAATTAATTGGAATACACATTCCAAGTGTAAGAAAAGACATCTCTTTCCATACAAAACTGATTACAGGCAGTAGGCATACATTGCGGACTTCCAGACTGTACTTCTAATACATTGCGGGAATTTTCTTACCTACCCTGAACAATTTATACTTTAGCTCAATTACATGCAGGAATGTTACCACTTCAAGCTTTTCTTTAGAGCAGAATAGCAAAATTTTCAAGTTTAAACAGATCAAAAGCAAGTTACATTTGTTTGGCCATAAAAAGACCATCAAGTTAAATATTGTGTTTCCTGCCTTAGGAGAGTCACCCTAGAGCTGCAGCTTCTGCAACGCTCGAGCCAAAGATTCCTTATCAAAAGCATTTGTTCATTGCCTATCCCTTCAATAACAAACAGGAATAACCTTTCTAGAAAAGAGTTCATGACCTGAACTACATGAGGAGTTCCCAGTTGTTTCTAGTGTGGCTTCCCCCTAAACCGATCCTATAATAATGAGGTGGTATGAGAGAAGATACCACTGTCATTTCTGGAGCACCAAGGTGACAATTTTTTCCCTGGGTTCTCGCTGTCTTACCAAATTGGCTGTCGAGTAAAAACAGAATAGTTATGACTGGGATAGGAACATTTGGCCCTTTCTAATTAATCTACAAATCACCAACTGCTCAACATAAGCTTCAACATTTCTCTTTCTGCTCATCACTTCAACTGCTGTCCTTGATAACTTATACAATCAGGTTAGAAGCCTCAATGCAAACAAAAACATCCCAATGACTTTGTACTTCTAACCCAAATTTCTAGTTTTTAAAACTTTTCCAACTCCTGATACCTGGAACAGTTGTAGTTACTCATCTTTGCACACTTTCAAAATCAAATAGGACTCTACAGCGTTCCTCTAAAATAGTCAAAAAAGTCAGATTAGACAGCAGGAACTATTTCTTGAAACTACAGTCACATTAGCAGTTTAAATTCCTGAGCGTTGATGTCACTAGAGCATTCTGGAGATTTGAGAGTTAGTTAGATTTACATGGCGGCTTATGTTACGATCCAAGTAGAGATCGTTAACATTTAAAGCAAAATCCAAACACCCCCCCCAGTAATTAACTGACAGAACTATATCGCAAGAGTTCATGTTTTTAAACAAAAACTTTATTGCATGCAGAAAGAAATCAAACAAAGCAAATGCCACTAACTTAACACTATAGTTTATAAATACTAATATTACTTCTTACTTCCCCAAGAGTCCCCTTATCTAAGGAAATCTTGAAGGTTCATTCAATTCTTTAGGAACCAATCCAAAAGTATGTCACAGTCCTCCGGGATTTACTTTAATTTCTCCTTGGTGTTCCAGCTATGAAATTTCATGGGGATCTTTCCATTAGCTTTTGGCTAAACAATTTTCAAATTTCTCTTCAAAACCTCATGGCAATGGACTTCTCAGCTCAAACTTAAGCTTCACTACATTTCCCAAGCTTTCTGCCACAAGGCTAACTGTCTTTCACTGTGAGGAACACTAGATTTCTTTCTCTAGCTAGGTAAATCTTCCAGCTTCTTTCCCCCTCTCAAATTTTAAACTGAGCTTGAGCCCCGCCCACAATCCACATGGTGAGCAATAAACTTAGTATTTTCTCTGCTTAAGCTGGTCTGACTAATATTCATCTCCTTTTGGTCTCTCAACTCTGAGCTGCAGCCTGCTTCAAACCAAAACTACAACTGCCCTCTGCATTAAATTAAATTTCTAACCCCCACAGCCCACCTTTATGACAACATGGCATGCTTCGGGATATTCTCAACATTAAACAAATTATTTTACCTTCAACACAACTCTGATTCTGTAACCCATATGAATAGTTTACATTATTATTCCAATAGAGTTTTACGACCCTTTTTCCAGGCCTTTGTCCCCATCAAGGAACCCCCTTGTTGACCAATTACCTTTAACTTCTTTTTATCTGGGAACTACATATTTCAATAAAAGATATAATTATGTAAGTTGACCTTCTGGTACTATTAACTTAACGATAGGCCAGCCATTGTTTAAATTTTTACCCCTCTCCCTCTGACCTTGTAAGATAAACATGTTATCTTTTAATTGTAATTAACTCCAAGCTTATTTGATTTGCATTCACAATAGGGTGGTTATCATACTTAAAGAAAAAGCATATAATTGTGCAAAGATGGGTGGCAGGTCAGAAGATTGGACAGAATATAAAGAACAGCAAAGAATGACAAAAAGATTAATAAAAAAGAGAAAAATCAGAGGACAAGAGGAAGCTAGCTGGAAACATAAAGACGGAAAGTAAGAGCTTCTAAAGATACTTAAATAAGCAAAGAGTTAACAAAGAGAGCGTCGGTCCTATAAAAAGTGAGTCTGGGGAATTAATAATGGAAAGTAAGCAGATGGCAGATGAATTGCATAGATATTTTACATCGGTTTTCACTAGAGGGGATACAACAAAATAAATTAATTAACGACCAAATAGAGGTTAACGGTATGATATAGCCATTATGGAGACATGGTTACAAGGAGATCAAGGTTGGGAGCTAAATATTCAGGGGTATGTGACTTTTTGAAAGAACAGGCAGAAAGGAAATGGTGGTGGGGTAGCTTTGTTAGTATGAGATGGAATAAGTACGAAAGCAAGAAATGATCTTGCATCCGAAGATGTGGAATCCACACGGGTGGAGGTAAGAAATAACAAGGGGAAGACGACCCTGGCGGGAGTAGTCTATAGGCTCCCCAACAACAGCTACACTGTAGGACAGAGAATAAATCAGGCAATAATGAGGGCATGTAAAAAAGGCAGTATATTAGTCATGGGTGACTTTAATCTTCATGTAGATTGGGAAAATCAAATTGGCAGAGGTAGGCATGAGCAACAATTCATAGAGTGTATTCGGGACAGCATCCTAGAACAATATGTCATGGATGCAATCAGGGATCAGGCTATTTTGGATCTGGTAATGTGTAATGAGGCAGGTTTAATAAATGATCTCAGAGTAAAAGACCTCCTAGGAAACAGTGACCATAACATGGTGGAATTTAGCATTCAGTTTGAGAGTGATAAACTTAGTTCGGAAACAACTGTGCTAAACTTAAAAAAAGTTATTACATAGGAATAAGGGTAGAGTTGGCTGGAGTGGACTGGGAAAGGAGTTTAGCAGAACAGGCGGTTTATGAACAAGTGGCAGACATTTAAGAAAATAGTTCATGACTCACAACAAAGATATATCCCAGTGAAGAAAAAGGACTCTAGGAAGGGGATAAACCAACCATGGTTAACCAAGGAAGGTAAGGATAGTATCAAAGTGAAGAAAAAACATAGATTGTGGCAAAGATTAGCGGTAAGCCAGAGGATTGGCAAAGTTTCAAAAGCCAACAGAAGATGACCAAAAAATAATAAAGAGGGTGAAAATAAACTTTTAGGGCAAGCTAGCAAGTAATATAAAAATGGACAGTAAGAGCTTCTTTAAGTATATAAAAAGGAAGAGAGGGGCCAAAGCCAATATAGGCCCCTTAGAGAATGAGGCTAGGGAAATAATAATGGGGAAATGGGAGAGGAGTTGAATAAATACTTTCTATCAGTCTTCACGGTAGAAGACACAAATTGCATACCAAAAATACTAAATAATCATGGGGCAAAAGGTGGGGGGGAGGAAATAAATACAATAACTATCACTAGAGAAGTTGTACTAGGGAAACTAATGGGGCTGAAGGCCGATAAGTTACCTGGACCTGATGGGTTGTATCCTAGGATATTAAAGGAAATAGCTGCAGAGATAATAGATGCACTGGTCGTAATCTTCCAAGAATCCTTAGATTCTGGAAAAGTGCCAGTGGTTTGGAAAACTGGCAATGTAACACTCTTATTCAAAAAGGGAGGGAGACAACAAACAGGTAGATATAGGCCAGTTAGTTTAACATCTGTCATTAGGAAAATGTTAGAGTCTATTGTAAAAGATGTAATAGCAGAGCATTTAGAAATGCATAATAAAATCAAGCAGAATCAGCATGGCATCATGAAAGGGAAATCATGCCTGACAAATTTATTAGAATTCTTTGAGGTGGTAACAAGCATGATAGATAAAGGGGAACCAGTAGATGTAATATATTTGGATTTCCAAAAGGCTTTTGATAAGGTACCACACATAAGGCTACTTAATAAGATAAGAGCCTATGCTGTTGGGGGTAGTATATTAGCATGGATAGAGGGCTGGCTAACTAATAGAAGGCAGATTTGGGATACCTGGGGGGGGCGGGGGGATGCATTTTCAAGATGGCAACCTATAACTAGTGGAGTGCCACACAGATCAGTGCTGGGGCCACAATTACTTAGAATTTATATTAATGACTTGGATGAAGCTTGACACGAAGAGTCTACAGAGGGATATAGACAGGTTAAGTGGGTAGGCAAAAACGTGGCAGATGGAATATAATGTGGGAAAGTGTGGGGTTATGCACTTTGGCAGGAAGAATAAAGGAGCTGAATATTACTTAAATGAAGAAAGACTGAAGAAAACTGCAGCACAGAGGGATTTGGGGGTCCTCGTACATGTATCCCAAAAAACTAGCATTCAAGTTCAGAAGGTAATATGCAAGGCAAATGAAATGTTGGCCTTTATTTCAAAGGGAATGGAGTATAAAAATAGGGAAGTCTTGCTATAACTGTACAGGGCACTAGTTAGACCACACCTAGAATACTGTGAACAGTTTTGTTCCCCTAAGAACGATATACTAGCACTGGAGGCAGTCCAGAGAAGGTTCACCAGGTTGATCCTGGGTATGAAGGAATTTTCTTAAGAGGAGAGGTTGGGCCTGTACTCATTGGAGTTTAGAAGAATGAGAGGTGACCTTATTGAAACATAACATTCTTAGGGGGCTTGACAGGGTAGATGCTGAGAGGTTGTTACCCCTTGTGGGTGAGTCTAGGAGCAGAAGGCATAATCTTAAGAGTGAGCGGTCGCCCATTTAAAACAGAGATGTGGAGGAATTTCTTCTCTCAGAGGGTTGTTAATCTGTGGAATTCTTTACCACAGAGAGCTGTAGAGGTTAGGTCGTTAAGTATATCCAAGGCTGAGATAGACAGATTTTTTAAATCAGTAAGGGAATCAAGGGTTATGGGGAAAAGGCAGGAAAGTGGGGTTGAGGATTATCAGATCAGCCATAATCTCATTGAAGGGCAGAGCAGACTCGATGGTCCAAATCGACTACTTCTGCTCCTACATCTTATGGTCTAAGTAACATCCCAGAAATAGCTGTAACTCAGGAAATGGAAGGGAGGGAGGAACTCAGCGAAATTACAATCACCAGAGAACTGGTATTAAACAAATTGTTGCGAGCAGCGGGCTGACAAATCCTCAGGTTCTCATGGACTTCATCCTAAGGTCTTGAAAGAAGTGGCTAGTGAAATAGTTGATGCGTTGGCTTTAATTTTCCAAAATTCCCTAGATTCAGAGAAGGTTCCATTATATCGGAAAATAGCAAATGTAACTTCTCTATTCAAAAATGGAGGGAGACAGAAAGCAGGAAACTACAAGCCAATTAGCTTAACATCTGTCATGGGGAAAATGTTAGAAGCGATTATTAAAGATGTTTTAGCAGGGCACTTAGAAAAATTCAAGGCAATCAGGCAGAGTCAACATGGTTTTGTGAAAGGAAAATCATATTAAACCAATTTATTAGTTCTTTGAAGGACTCGAATGTGCTGTGGATAAAGGGAAACTGGTGGATGTACTGTACTGAGATTTCCAGAAGGCATTAGATAAGGTGCCACATCAAAGATTATTGAAGGAAATAAAAGCCCATGGTGTAGGGGATAATATAATGGCATGGATAGAAGATTGGCTGGCCAACAGAAAATAGAGGGTAGCATAAACGGATCCTTTTCTGGTAGGCAGGATGTAACGAGTGGTGTGCCACAGGGATCATTGCAGGGGCCTCAACTTTTTACAATTTTATATAAATGACTTGGATGAGGGGACAGATGGCATGGTTGCTAAATTTGCTGATGACAAAGATAGCTGGGGAAGTAAGTTGTGAAGAGGGCGTAAGGGGACTACAGTGACATAAATATTTAAATAAGGGGGCAAGACCTAGCAATTGGAATATAATGTGGGTAAACGTGAAATTGTCCATTTTGGCAGGAAGAATGAAAAAAGCATATTATCTAAATGGTGAGGGATTGCAGAGCTCAGATTCAGACGGATCCGGATGTCCGAGTGCATGAATCACAAAAGGCTAGAATGCAGGTGCAGCAAGTAATTAGAAAAGCTAATACAATGTTATCGTTTGTTGTAAGGGGAATTGAATACAAAAGTAGGGAGGTTATGCTTCAGTTATACAGGGCACTGGTGGGACAACATCTGGAGTACTGTGTACAGTATTGGTCTCCTTATTTAAGGAAAGATGCAAAAGCATTAGCAGTTCAGAGAAGGTTTACTAAGCTAATGCCAGGAATGGGCGGGTTGTCTTATGAGGAAAGGTTGGACAGGTTAGGCTTGCATCTACTGCAATTTAGAAGAGTAAGAGGCGACTTGATCGAATCCTTTAAGATCCTGAGGGGTCATTATAAAGTGGAGAGGATGTTTCCTCTTGTGGGAGAATCTAGGACTAGGGGTCACCATTTAAAAATAAGGGGTTGCTCATTATAGAGATGAGGAGACTTTTTTTCTCCAAGGGACTTGAGTCTTTGGAATACTCTTCCTCGAGAGGCAGTGGAAGTAGGGTCTTTGAATATTTTTAAGGCACAGCTAGATAGATTCTTGATTAATAATGGGATGAAAGGTTATCAAGAGTAGGCAGGAGGTTACAATCAGATCAGCCATGATCTAATTGAATAGCGGAGCAGGCCTGAGGGCTGAGTGGCCGATTCCTGCTCCTAGTTCGTATGTAGAGTTATTTACCAATTTCTTAGATGTTTCCATTTAGCTTACATATAACACTTAAATTCCTAAATTGAAAAGTTATATTCTAAACATACGAATTATGAAACTAGGTTTTGCAACACTTGTCATAGGTAACCTAAGTCTCGTGAAATTGCTTAATTGCTTCATGGTCCATGAGAGGTTTGTTCCCTCGTAATTCTCCTTGGATCATTCACAATACTTATTCTCCCGTGCACCATCTCGTAAATAGAGCAAGGCCCAATTGCCTCTTCTCCACCTATTCCCAGGTTGCCTCCAATTCTTCAAACTCGGAATATATATAATAAAGGATATCAAATTAAAAGGAGAGTGATAGTTACTTTGACATATTCAGTCACATAAGCTGTAAATGCTTGATGATTGCCAAATTGAAAGAAAGATCACATCTGATTAATCAAGTTTTGAAGTCAACCACTCAAATTATGTTGCCTGGTCACTGCTATATCCAACTGCCAACCACCCGAGTAGTTGCAGTGCCAGCATGCCTCATAAATCTGCCTTCTACTCCTCACATCAAACCTCTACAATGCATTTAATGCATCTAAATGTTTAAAATACATCAATAACAATTATTTTAAAAATAAATTCAGTTCATAAAGATTGCAACAAGGCAAAAGGTCATTTTGTAGGATACATAGTAATTACAAGCAAAATGTACTTGCAGCATAGCTCCTATACCTTGCATTTTTCCAACTAACTTTAGCTTTTTGTTCAGCTCACAATTTTCAATTCTTTCCTTATTTGTTCCTACTGATTCGTCAGATTCATATTGACATGTTTGACAAGTAACAACAATTTCATTCTCAAGCAAGCATTCACAATCCTCCATTCTTTGATAAGTTTGCTGATTTACAAATTTTGTGCACATGGGAAAGTCGATCCCAGACATGAAAGCATCAATGTTTCATTGGTGATTAAAATATAATAAAGAGACACAGTTCATATGTTAGCAGTTCACTGCACCTGAATACAAGGTAGTTAGGTAGTGACAGAAATAAACTACACACATAAATAAACATACTCACCCTTTTCTAAGATATGCCAAAGCACAGTTTGGTTTCAACATGAGCGCTTTGTTGGCATCTTCGACCACCTCTATAAAACAAGAGAGCAATTTTTAATCAAGTGAAAAGCATTTTTCTCAATTTGAAAATCTGACAATCTAGTAACCCCAGCCCTTTATGATGAGCAATTTCACTGATATGCAATTTAGAGACTACTGAAGAGAGATGACGCTTAATTGGGAAATAGTACTCTAATTAAAGTGTTGCTTTTGAATGCTTCATATTCATTTTGTTCTGGCAACAGTCCTTTCAAAATTCCTATATTTTAAGACTTTGTCTTAATAGTCCTTAATGTAACAATTTAGTGTTTTAAAATGAGAGGCTGGCGCATTGTGACAATATCAAAAGCAACTCAATCTATTAACTGCAGACCAAAGACTCCAAAGGGATTAACAGGAACATAATAATTCTAGGTAACTAAACAAACAAAGTACGCAGTGCAGTTCATCTCACTTCTTGTGAGGCACTGTCATCATCCTGATAGGTATCCCCAAAGCTTTGATACAAGGCTTTGATACAATCAGATTTTACTGGGTAGAATTTACTGGGTAGAATTAAAAGATCTCTTGCAACATTTCCAACAAAAAATTAGGGCAAGACAAATAGGCAAAAGACATGTCCACCTCCACACCAAAAACAGTAGCTATTGGAAATTGTATATAATTTAAGCTACCACATGCCAATTTTAAACCAGAAAGACTGGGAATGACAAGGCAGATGTAGGAGCTCTCAGGCTAATAAAGAGTCCCAGTATCAAGCACTGGGCAAAGCCAAACAGAAAAGCGAGATCTTCTGGTTGAACAATATACCCAGATAACCGATCAACCGCCACTCACAGGGTACAGGAGGTTCTGGAGGGAAAACCTTGGGTGGCATACAAATAGCAGGGAGTGTCTGGAGAATTGGTCATGGAGAGTAAACAGTCAAGCTATGAAAAAATTGAATCAGTAACAGAAACTTTGAAAAAGCAAACCATGGCAATACCAGCATTTTAGTAGAGACTGAGGCAAGAAAGATCATGTGAGGTACTGACAGGAACAGCCAGCAGAATTAAGCTGAGAGAAATACATATCAGAAAAGTTCAATTAATTATTTATTTGTTCATTGCAATAGAGGAAAATAAAGCAGCAGCTTCAGGAGCTAACAAAAGATTTTTTATTTTTTCATGGGATGTGAACATCACAGTCAAAGCCAGCATTTGCTGCCCATCTCTAATTTCCTTTGAGAAGATGATGGTGAGCTGCTTTCTTGAAATGCTACAGCCCTTGTGGCGTAGGTACACTCACTGTTAGGAAGTATCCGCCCTCTATCCGTCCTCACGCCTTCTCCTCCCTCCCAGAAACATGATAGAGTTCCGCCCTCACGCCTTCTCCTCCCTCCCAGAAACATGATAGGGTTCCGCCCTCACGCCTTCTCCTCCCTCCCAGAAACATGATAGGGTCCCCCTTGTCCTCACTTATCACCCCACCAGCCTCCGCAATCCACACCCACTGTTAGGAAGGTAGTCCCAAGTTTTTGACTCAGCAAAACAGTGAAGGAACAGCAGCACTGATCCAAGCCAGGATGGTATGGCTTAGAGGGAAACTGACATGGTGTCCCATGCATCTGCTGCCTTTGTCCTTCTGGGTAGTAATGTTGTGGGTTTGGATGGTGTTGTCAAAGGCGGCTTGGTGAGTTGCTGCAGCGCATCTTACATACTACTGTCACTATACCAGTGCTGGAGGCAGTGAATGTAGGTGGTGGATAGGGTGATCAAGCAGGCATTTTGCCCTGGGTGGAGTCCAGCTTCGAGTGTTGTTGGAGCTGCACTCATCCAGGCAAGTGAAGAGTATTCCATCACACTTCTGACTTGTGCCTGTAGATGGTGGACAGGTTTTGGGAGTCAGTAATCAGTTACACGCCACAGAATTCCCAATATAAAAGCAAAATTCTGCAGATGCTGGAAATCAAAAAAACAGAAAATGCTGGAAAAACTCAGGAGGTCAAATAGCATCTGTGGAGAGAAAAACCAGAGTCAACTCTTCCAGTCAGTATGACTCTGAAGTCAAGCATCTCCATTTTTGTCCTTATGATGGAGGGAAGGTATTGATGAAGCAGCTGAAGATGGCTGGGCCTCGGACTCCACCCTGAGCAACTCCTGCAGTGATGCCCTGGGGCTGAGATAACAATCACAATCATCTTCCTCTGAGCTAGCTATGACTCCAATCAGAAAACATTTTTCACACTGAATCCCATTGACTTCATTTTTGCTAGGGCTCCTCTCAGTCAATTGCTGCCATAATGTCAAGGGTAGTCACTGTCTCCTTGCTTCTAGAATTCAGCTCTTTTGTCCATATTTGGAATAAGACTGTAATGAAGTCTGCAGGAGAAGGCCCCTGGGAGAATCCAAATTGCACATCACTCAGCAGGTTACTGCTATAAAAAGTGCCACTTGATAGTACTATCAATGACACTTTCCATCACTTTGCTGATGATCAAGGGCAGTCTGATGGAGTGGTAAATTGCCCAAATCGATTTGTCCTGTTTTTTGTGGACAGGACATGCCTGGGCAATTTACCAGATTGTCAGGCAGATATTAGTGTTGTAGCTATACTGGGACAGCTTGGCTAGGGCTGCAATTAGTTCTGGAGCGCAGGCCTTCAGTACCACAGCTGAGATGTCAGGGCCCACAGACTTTGCTGTATTCAACGCCTCCAACCATTTCTTGATTATTATATGGAATGAATAAATTGGCTAAAGACTGGATTCTATGATTTTGGGGACCTCAAGAGGCCGAGCTAGATCTTCCACTCGGCACTTCTGGCTGAAACAGCTGCTTCAGTCTTGTCTTTTGCACTGATGTGCCAGGCTCCCCCATCTTTTGAGAATGGGATGTTTGTGGAGCCTCCTCTTTCAGTTAGTTGTTTCATTGTCCATCACCATTTGGAACTGGATGTGGCAAGGCTGCATAGTTTCAGTCTGATCCGTTGATTGTGGAATTGCTTAGCTCTGGCTATTGCATGCTGCTCCCATTGTTTAGCATAACTGCAGTCTCGTGTTGTAGTGTCACAGATAGGCCCATGACTGCTCCTGGTATGCTTTCCAGTATTTGTGAACCAGGGATGATCCTCTGGCTTGATAGTAATTGTAGAGTGAAGGATATGCCAGGCCAGGTTAGATTGTGTTTGAATACAATTCTGCTGCTGCTGATGGTACACAGCTCCTCACGGGTGCCCAGTTTTGAGCTGGCTGGATCTTATCTGAATCTATCCCATTTAGCATGGCGGTATCCTTAGCGTTAAGTCAGGGCTTTGTTTCCACAAGGATTGTGTGTTGGTCATTCCCATCAACACTGACACGGAGAGATGCATCTGCGACAGGCGAGAGAGATCAAGTAGATTTTTCCCTCTTGTTGGTTCTCTAACCACGTGCCACAGGCCCAGTCGGGCAGATATGTCGTTCAGGACTTGGTCATTTCAGTCAGTAGTGGTGTTACCAAGCCACTTTGGAGGGCTTCAATGCCCATCACCAACAGTGCATTCTTTGCCCTTACCACCCTCAGCCCAAGTTGTATTTAACATGTAGTACCACCAATTCAACAAGCAAGAAAGGGCAGGAGGTGATGATCAGTAGGAGATTTCCTTGATATAAAAACAAAGTGGTGGAAAAACTCAGCAGGTCTGGAGCATCAGTGGAGAGAGAGAAACAGTTAATATTTGAGTCCAACATGGCTCTTCGACGGAAGGTGGATTCCTTACCCATGTTTGACCTGACACCATGAGACTTAATGGGTTCCGGAATAAATGTTCATGATTCCCAGGGCTACTCCCTCCTGACAGTATACATACCACTATGCCACCACCTCAGGGATGGTGATGGAGGGGTCTGGGACATTGTCTGTAAGGTACAATTCTTTGAGGATAGCTACCATAGATTGTGGTGCATAAATTGACCTTGGAAGCCTCCAAGAACTGTTCCAGAAATGGGGGTTGACTTATATGCCAAGTATAAAACGTGAACCTGCAGTGTGGAAGAGGACAGTTGCCATTTTGAAGTGTGAAAAAAATACCAGATTCATATCAAATTAACATGGCACTGTTTATTGAAATTAACTGCAGCACAGTTTATTGAAAGTAATTGTACAAAGAAACCTTTAAACACAATGAAATCCATCAAATTTATCATCTACGGTATCCGACAAGTTAATCTAATTCATTGAGTCACTTGGGCTACTGTATCATCGGAAGGATCCCACTCTGGATCAGATGTGGCGCTTTCAATTCAGAATCCTCCCCTCCACAACAAATCATCTTCCTCTCCGTCCACTGAGCTGGACATCCTGCACTTTTTGAATGATTTGATAACTATTTGCTGATAAATCGCATCCCCCAATTTGGTGGCGAAAGCACAAAACATCAAGTGGAGCAGCATGCACATTTCTATTCAGAGGGTTTTTACCACGTCAACCATCCACCTTTTCCATTCGGTATGAACATGATCCTTCAATGACTTGTTGAGGCACACATCCAAATGCTAAGCTTTTGATGTTGGTTAGACCCCCTGGTATAATTGCAACGTGGCTGTTTTTTTTGTTTGCAAGTACCTCTTGATTTCATCAGTTTTATGAGATCTGAGTATGGCCTACACTAATAAGCTGCATTCTTTATCTGGGCCACTGGGACGTCTATTCCAAACAATATCAATCCATTACTTGACTCCAAGCTCATTCATCCAACTGTTGTCATGGACATACACAAAAGCTCCAGCAGGGAATTTGATTTTCAGCATGGTTTTATGTTTGAAAATTACCGTAGGCTTTAATTTCTTTGCGTTGACCATGCAGGCTAGTGCCACCGTGAATCTTGTCTTCTCATGTCCCATGGCTTCTGAACTTTTCCACTACAGTTGGTTGCTCGGCATTTCTTCCATGTGCCGATGTGGCATTATGGGTACTTAGGTTTATGCAGATGTCTGATGAAGAATCACTGGAAACTGGTAATTTTGGCACTGATGTTTTTGGGTAGTCTCCGAGTAATCTTGGTCTTCTGCCACAACACTAGACATTTTTGTTCCATAAAGCGGCTACAGCGACTAGCTCTGACATTTTTACTGGGATCAGAGGTTGATTTGGCCCATATAAAGTACATGGCATTTCTAGTCATGATGAAACCGTTCTGATACATGCTTCTCAAGTTCGTGTCAATGATTGATCCCTGTTCTCGTGGCACATTTGCTCTCAGGCATCTCCTTCAGGGCAGATTATTTCGTCTTCCATTCTTGCACCATTTTTTCACTAACATCGCATTCCCCCGCTACAGCAGTTATTTGATGAGTTAGCATATGTTACAACTTTTGGAACAAAACCAGCTTCATACTTCATTTGTTTTGTTGGAAGACTCATTTCTCTTCGTCATGTGGGGCCTGCTGTGTGGGTGTTTCTTAAAGTCCTGCGATTCTTCACAACAGAGCCCATATCACCTGGTCAATCCCTTATGCCAGGTTTGTCACTTGCGAAGGGGGGTGGGGGGCACATTTAAAATTTGTTTTTCACTCAAGGGCCAATGAGCAAATTTCAGATTTGGCACAACATTAAACATGAATTTCAAAATAAAGTTGAGGTATGAAGAACAAAAAGCTGCTGAGCAAAAATGAAGTAACAAATTAATAATTTAAAAAGAGTAATTAATAAAGATCACCAGTGTGAGGGGGCGGAGTCCGTTTGTCTCGCTCACTACCAATCTCTTGAAGCTCACTAACTCGTACATGCACTGTGTGAGTGAGTGCGATTGTGTTGGTATGCGAAGGTGAGGGCAAGTCAGCCAGTCACACACACGCCCCCTCTCCCTCCGCACCCCCCCCCGCACCCCCTCTCCCTCCGCTTCCCCCCGCACACTCGCTCACTCTCTCTCTCTCCACCCCCCCGTGCGTTCGTTCGCTCTCTCTCTCTCTCTCTCTGCCCCCCCTCTCGCGCTCAATCTCTCTCTCTGCCCCCCCCAACACAGGCTCTCTCTTTCTCCGCACCTCCCCCCCCCATGCTTTCTCTCTTTTGCCACCACCCAACTTCTCTCTTCACACCCCCCACTCCGCCCAACAGTCAACCTCTCTACCCTCCACTCGGGAAGGTGGTGGTGTGGTGATCAAATTTGCGGGCACCATCCTGGAGTTACATTTGCTCTCCAGCAGAGCACTGGACTGGTTTGGCAATTTGACAATAAAACTGTGATGACAGCTTCTCCTCCTAAAGCCATACGATACAGGAGATGATAGCTTCCAAAACGTCTGGCTTCGAATTTTAGATTATGCCACCTATTCTTAGACTCCCCTACTTGAGGAAAGAGCTACTCCATCTATTCCCCTCAATACTTTGAAAGCTTCAATCAGATCACTCTTTAACTGTCTAAATTATAGGGAATACAATCCTAGTTTGTGTAATCTACCCTCTGAATTTAACCCCTGGAATCCAGGTATCAGTCTGGTGAACCTACATTGCACTCTCCCCAAGGGCAACATGTCCTTCTTAAGTTTGATGCCTGAAACTGGTCACATCACTATTTTGTTTTCTGTCTCAGCCTATTTTGTACCCACACTGCTACTGTCCTATAAACCTTGGATTTTGCTGACAAATCTATGCCATTTTATTTAGGGGAGGTGATGGCATAGTGCTATTGTCGCTGGACTAGTAATCCAGAGACCAAGGGTAATGCTCTGGGGACCTGGATTCGAATCCCGCCATGGCAGGTGGTGGGATTTGAATTCAATAACAGAATCTAGAATTAAAAGTCTGATGATGACCATGAAACCATTGCCGATCCATGTAAAAAAAGCCATCTGGGTCATTGATGTCCTTTAGGGTAGGAAAGCTGCTGTCCTTACATGGTCTGGCCTACATGTGACCCTCTAGACCCACAGCAATGTGGTTGACTCTTAAATGCCCTCTGAACAAGGGTAATTAGGGATGAGCAATGCCCACAGAAAACAGATGGAATACCTAGCCCTATAATAGGCAATGAAACACGGTTCCTCGAGTCAGTCTATTGATTTGATCACTAACAAGAAATATATCCTAAATTTACTAAACTCACTAACTGAAGAGTCAAAAGGGTTGCAAACTCTCAGAACCTAGGACAAGTCCAATCTGTTTTTTATTCCTAAAAACCATATTTGCCAACATTCTAAAATGAGGACACTCTGCGATATTGTTAAACTTACCTTTATAATTCTGAAGCAATATATATGCATAGGCTCTTTGGCAGTAATATTCTGCTTTATCCGAATCCTGTTCTATTGCTGCAGTCAGCTGCTGTAAGAACAAAACTGCAGTTCATAAGCAATGTAACTTAGCAACCCTACTGAAACAAAACTACCAAGGGCTCAGTTCTAAAATAAAGCATTCCAAGTGTAGCTAATAAACAAAAAAATACACTCCCACAAAAGTGTAGATTTCAGAAAAGATTAATAATGGGCCATGTTATTTCTGGTGAGGCTCATAGGTAAGCTTTATTTTCCTTTTACCTGGAGATCATTATTCACAACCTCATGGATTTGCCTTTATAGTAACAGGATGTACGTGGATATATAGGGTTACAGTAGGAGCTGCATACAACACATCCAAGTTTCCAAGAATACATTGTGTTCAGAGATATGAAACATCTGCTAAAATGTAAAGCATGGAGCATTTTAAATTAAATATTTTAATTTGCATATCCTTCATCATATTTTATAATCACATGACATTTTCACAAAAAATTGGAAAGTTACTTTCAACATGTTTTTAAGCAAAATATGTTCTCTCATTTTTTTCAAAAAAGGTAGTGGGATAAAAGATGGTTATATGTTAGATGAAGTTGTTTTCAGCAGTGAACATAGCAGGCCAAATTATACCCATTGTAGTGGAAAGTCTTTTGATCCCTGTTTCTATGGGTGGGTGAGGGTCATGCAGGAAAGGCACTTTTGATACAGGATATCTACAGGTATTGGTTCAAAGCACCTTCAGAGAGATTAAAATGCACAGAGGTGCAATCAAACAGAAATAAATAGTTGCCAATATAGATAGTAGGTAGTGTAACTAGATACTTGTCAATGGAATGGGTTTTAAGGAAGAGGGTTGTGGATGTCTAATAGGTGGATATCCATTTACCAAATCAGGCAACACAAGACATTCTGTGAATCCCAACTATTTTATTGTTAAACTATATTTCAGTACAAATACCAGTTTCCACTCCTCCCTGCTGGGTCCTTTCCCTGTCCAGAAGCAAAAGCCCCCCTCCCACCTACTGGTGAAAAACCTAGCTCTTAAGTACAGACTTCAATGAGCATCACCTATCAATTCACTCTGAAGCTTGTCCTGGTCTGCTCTTAAAGGGACCTGCATTTCTACCATTGTCAGTAGAGAAACAGAGGAATTCTGCAATAGAATTTCATAGATGTGGGCTATACAGCTAAAAGCACAGCTGCAAATGGTGGACAAGAGGAAATTAAAGCTTGATGCTGTTGTAAGGCTGGAGATTACAGGGAGAGAGAGAGAGAGAGCAGAGCAAAGATGTGCAGGAATTTAAATACAAGGATGAGATTTCACAATGTGATACATCGAGGACCAGAACTTAGTGTTGGCCAGTGAGCGTAAAGGCTCTGGGGAAAGGAAAGTGTGGGATAGGATATAAGCAGGACTTATGGAAGAGCTGAAGTTTACAGAACATGGAAAACAAAGTCAGCCAAGAGAATGTTGGAACAGTTGAGTCTGGAAGGGAACGCATGAATAATAGTTCATCAACAAACGGTCCAAGGTTGAATGAATGCACATGATATTACAGGAGGCAGGAGTAAATATACTTTGAGATGCTGAGTACATGGGGGTCAGAGGGTCAGTTGAGGATGAAACAGAAGTCACACTGTCAGTAGCCTGGTTTTGCCTGAGACAGCGTTCAGGAAGGACATGGCATCAGTCAGGTCAAAGTTTCTACAAAAGCTGTAAAGTCCATTCTTCTTAATAGGGACAGCTCCCTACAGATGTTCTAAGCTTTGTGCCTCTCCCACCTTACAAGTTTAAGTTATATCCCACTGAAATGATGAAGCCCATCCTATCTGTATAGTTCCCCAGAACTTGTCCTAGTGCTCTAAAAACCTGAAACACTATCTTGAACGCCATTTGTTTAGCCACATTTTGATATGTCTCATCTGCTTTTTCTTAAAAAGACTGGTATCATCCTCAGGTTAATACCCTAAAGAACTTGCTTATTAATCAAACGCCTGGCTCACTTCCTTTGCAAGAGTTCTGATCTATTCTTTCCCATGTCACTGGCTTGAAGGGGAAGAATGATTTCAAGGCTGCACACGCTTCCTTTCTTGAACTTTCTCTACCCATTACGTCCCAAACATACACGCTGTCACTTAGATACAAGAGACAATTTCAGACTGTACAAAAGGAGCATTTGTCCCCAACTGATTCCACTATAACTACCACGTGCTTCATCTTGCTGTTATCATCTCTTTCCCCAAGAATCATCTGTCCTTTGAAATCATGACATTGACCTGGAAGGTAAATCACAAGGACAGTCCTTAATACCAGTTATCCGGCACTATAACAGACAACTTTATATGCCTGGAATCGTCTGCTAGAATCGTCCTCCTTTCCTTCTCCCTTTCCTCAGGCAGTTGGTCGCCCATTTTCATTCCTCTAACTCACTATTCCTTCCTAGTTGCAGGCTGACCACATCCTCCAAAATGTGCTTTGGGAACCATTCCTCATCGTGCATATTGCAGGGTGTCTGTATAGGTTTTTCAATCTTAGTTAAGGAGTAATGAGCCCACATGAATAAATCTCTTATTTAAAAGCAGAAACGGAGTTCTGTTGGAAGGTTCTGACCTGAGAGAGTTTTTTTTCTCTCCACAGTTGCTGCCAGACTCGAGTATTTACAGCATTCTGATTTCAGATTTGCAGTGTTTTGTAAGCTTATTTAAATGTGGTTGTTCTTCACATGCATGGTTCACAAAACTCCCCAATCATAGAAGTTCTACACAATAATAACTTGCATTGTTCTACAACAAGTGAACTCAAATAACAAGATAGATACCATCTGGTTTGCTTGTTACTAACTCTAGTACAAGTCAACCCCCTTCTCCATTCACTACTGATGAGTCATGAAACTTTACTCAATACTAACCGCTATGTGGTTGTGCATGCACAATCCATGGCAATACTCCTGATTTCACAATAAACTAATATGTCTAACCAATACAGCCGAACTGCGTCATGCAAATGCTGCTTCGCTCAGTCAAGTTGGCGAGTTGAAGTTGGCCAGTACATTAATATAAACAGATTTGCTGCCACCACCAATGAGAGACTAGTATCTTGTTATCACTTGAGAGGCATTACAACTTATTAAACATGCAAGTAATTCCTACATATGTATGTAATTCTAACATGATGGATCAGAAAAGTGTGTCTGGCTGCTAATATTTTCAGCAAAACAACAATGTTCCAGAATGTTAAGAGGACACCCACGCATCGTCTAAATGTTAAAGTGGTGAAACAATAATAATCTCAGAACAGGAACAAGAAATAGTAAGTGGGGTTTACAATTTCAGCTCTTTCTTTAGAATGGGGGGACGGAATTTCCTGTAAGAGAGATAGCAACAAAGACACTGATTTAAAATAACTGGCAAAGGAACCGTAGGTGAGATACAGAGAAATGCAGTGTCTTACAAGTGTGGTGGGAGCAGATTCAAAAGTAACTTCCAAAAGCAAACTTTGAAAAAGATTATTTCAACAGCAATGGGGAAAGAGACACTCAATAGCATTACCATCAACATCCTGGAAGTCACCACTGACCAGAAACTCTAACAGTACCAGCCAAATAAATGCCATGACTACTAGAGCTGGTCAGTAGCATGGTATCGTCCAGTGCGCTTACCCCTGATTCGCCAAAGCCTCGCCGACACCAATATGGCACAAGTCATGATCGAGAGGAAATTCTCCATTTACCTGGATGATTGCAGCTCCAACACAATCAAGAAGCTCGACACCATCCAGGACAATGCAACCCGCTTGACTGGCACCCGATCTATCATGAAGCATTCACTTCTTTGGCCACAGGCACATCATGTACACAATCATCTACAGGATGCACCAGAGCAATAACTTGTACTTAGAATATTTACAGCACAGGAGGCCATTCAGCCTACTGTATCTGTGCTAACTCTCTGCCAGAGCAACTCATCTAGCCTCACTCCTCTGCTTTTTCCCAGTTGGCCTGAAAATTCAGTCTTCAATTAATTATCCACTTTCCTTTCAAACCCACAAGTGTATCTGTCTCCACCACACACTCAAAACAGTACATTCCAGATGTTAACCATTCACTGCTTAAAAAGGTTTTTCGTCCTGTTGCTTCTGGTATTCTACCATTTACCTTAACTTGTGTATTCTGGTTCCCAATCCTACCACCAATGGGAACAGTTTCTACCTATTCTTGATTTTGAGCACTTCTATCAAATTTCCTCTGAAACATCTTTTCTCCAAGGAGAAAGGCCCTAGTTTCTCTAATCCATCCATGTAACTATTTCTTATATGGCTAGCCCAGTTCAGTTTTTGGTCAATGGTAACCCCCCAGGATTTTGAGTGGAGGACTTGGTGATGACAATGCCATTGAATGTCAAAGGGGGATAGTTAGATTCTCTCTGGATGCAGATAGTCATTGCCTGGCACTTGTATGGCGCAAATGTTACTTGGCACTTAGCACCCAAGTCAGAATGTTGCCCAGGTCTTGCTGCATCAGTGAACATCCCCACTTTAGACCTTATGATTTTAGGGATGGTCATTGACACAGCAGTTGAAGAAGTTTTACTGCAGCTGCATAGGACCTTGATGAGGTCACATATGAAATACTTAGTACAGTTTTGGTCTCCTTATTTGAAAAAAGATACAATTGCATTAGCAGTACAGATATGGTTCATTCGACTCATTCCTGAGATGAAAGGCTTATCCTATGAAGAAAGGTTAAACAGGTTGGGGCTATACCCATTTAAGTTCAGAAGAATGAGAGGTGATCTTATTGAAACATGTAAGGCCCTGAGGGGACTTGATAGGGTAAATACCAGGAGGATGTTTCCACTTGTGGGGCAGACTAGAACTACAGGGCACAGTTTAAGGCTAAGAGGTCTCCCTTTTAAGAGTGAGATGAGGAGAATTATTTTGAGTTCTCTTCCCCAGCGTGCAATGGAGGCTGGGTCATTGAATTTATTCAAAGCAGAGTTAGACAGGTTTTTGATAGACAAGGGAGTCAAGGGTTATTGGGGAGGTAGGGGGGAAGGGGGGATCAGATGGAATTCAGACCACAACTAGATTAGCCATGATCTTATTGAATGGCAGAATAGATTCAAAGGGCCAAATGGCATACTCTTGCTCCTAATGAACACAACCAATGACCACAGCCATCTTACTTTGTGTTAGGTGTGACTCCAACCAATGATGAGGTCCCCCCACCACCGATTACCATTGACTTCAGTTTTGCTAGGGGTCCTCCGATGCCACACTCGGTCGAATGCTGTCACTTTGACAACACATTCCATCACCTTTGCAGATGATAAGAGAGACGACATATGGGGCAGTAATGGGCAAAGGCGGATTTGCCCTGTTTTTCTGGACAGGCCACACCTGGGCAATTTTCCACATTGCCGGGTAGATCCCAGTGTTGTAGCTGTACTGGAACAGCTTGACTAGGAGCAAGACTCTTTCTGGGGCACAAGTCTTCAGTACTACTGCCAGAATATTGTCAGGGCCCATCGCCTTGGAAGTATCCAGTGCGCCTTCAGCCATTTCTTGATATAACATGGAATTAATCAAATTGGCTGAAGGCTAGCATCTGTGATGCAAGGAACCTCCGAAGGAGGCCGAGATGGATCTTCCACTTGGCACTTTTGATGAAGATGGTTGCAAACTGTTGTGCTGGGGTCCCCCATCATTGAGATGGGTATATTAGTGGAGCCTCCTCCTGTTAGTTGTTTAGTTGTCCACTACCTTTCACGAATGGATGCGGCAGGACTGCAGAGTTGAGATCTGATCCGTTGATTGTGGGATTGATTAGCTACTTTTCACATTCTGCTTCCACTGTTTGGCATGCAAGTTGTCTTGTGTTATCGCTTCACCAGGTTGACACCGAATTTTTAGGTATGGCTGGTGCTGCTCCAGTCATGCCCTCCTGCACTCTTCATTGAAGCAGAGTTGAACACCCAACCTGATGGTAATGGAGGAATCTGCAAATAGGTTAAGACTCTCCATTGTGGCTGTTCTGCAGAATAGCCGTTCATCAGCCTTGGAATATGGAAATACTTACACAGGAGCGGCAATATTTCTGTTATTGCTTTGGTTCTTATCTGTCAGATAAACTGGAGTATGCCATTTAACCTATGTTCTTTGATCAGATGGTTTAAAACAATATAGATTTGTTGCATTCTCCCTTAAGTGCTACATTTAGAACTACAAAGTGCTCCATTTACTTAAACTGCATTTAGCTCTATTAACAACGCATAACAAACAGGTTGATGTTAAACTCAAGTTAATACAGATATTAAAATTCTGCCGGATATAAGGGATATGCTGGGCCACAAAGTTACAGATTATAGTTGAATAAAATTCTGCTTCTCCTGAAGGCCGTCAGTGCCTCACGGATGCCAATTTTTGAGTTGCTACATATATTCTAAATCTTTCCCATTTATCATAGTGGCCATGCCACATGATAGAGGGTACCCTCAATGTAAGAGATAATATAATCAAGCAGAGTCAGCATGGCTTTGTGAAGGGGAAATCATGTTTGACAAATTTATTAGAATTCTTTGAGGTGGTAACAAGTAGGATTGATAAAGGGGAACCACTAAATGGAATATATTTGGATTTCCAAAAGACATTCAATAAGGTACTGCACATAGGGCTACTTAATAAGATAAGTGCCCATGGTGTTGGGGGTAGTATATTAACATGGATAGAGGATTGGCTAACTAAAAGAAGACAGAGAGTTGGGCTACGGGGGGGCATTTTCATAATGGCAACCTGTAACAAGTGGAGTGCCAAAGGGATCAGTGCTGGGGCCACAATTATTTACAATATATATTAATGACTTGGATGAGGGAAATGAATGTACTATTGCCAAGTTTGCAGATGACACAAAAATAGGTGGGAAGGCAAATGGTGAGAATGACACAGAGTCTACAGGAGGTTAACGACAGGTTAAGTGAGTGGGCAAAAACGTGGCAGATGGAATATAATGTGGGAAAGTGTGAGGTTATGCACTTTGGCAGGAAGAATAGAGGAGCTGAATATTACTTAAATGGAGAAAGACTGAAGAAAGTTGCAGCACAGAGGGATTTGAGGTCCTCGTGCATGAATCTCAAAAAGCTAGCATACAAGTTCAGCAGGTAATAGAGATGGCAAATAGAATGTTGGCCTTTATTTCAATGGGAATGGAGTAAAAAATATGGACGTCTTGTTAAAACTATACAAGGCACTAGTTAGACCACACCTAGAATACTGTGAACAATTTTGGTCCCCTTATCTAAGGGAAAATATATTGGCATTGGAGGCAGTCCAAGGAGGTTCACTAGGCTGATCCTGGGGATGGAGGGATTTTCTGATGAGGAGAGGTTGAGTAGGTTTGACCTGTACTCATTGGAGTTTAGAAGAATGAGAGGCGACCTTATTGAAACATATAAGATTCTTAGGGAGCTTGATGGGGTAGATGCTGAGAAGCTGTTTCCCCTTGTGTGTGTCTACGGCCAGAGAGCTTAATCTCAGATTAAGGGGTCGTCTTACAATTAAAACAGATGAGGAGGAATTTCTTTTCTGAGGGTAGTCAATCTGTGGAACTCTTTACCAAAGAGGGCTGTGGAGGCTGGGTCATCAAATATGTTCAAGGTTGAGATGGACTGATTTTTAATCAGTAAGGGAATCAAGGGTTATGGGAAAAAGGCAGGAAAGTGGAGTTGAGGATTATCAGGTCAGCCATGATCTCATTGAATGGTGGAGCAGGCTCGAGTGGCCGAATGGCCTACTTCTGCTCCTACGCTTTATGGTCTCCACAAGGGCTATGTGGTGGTCACTCCTTCAATACTGTCATGGGCAGATGCATCGGCAACAGGAAGATTGATGAGGACAAAGTCAAGTAGGTTTTTCCCTCTTGTTGGTTTGCTCACTACCTACCCCAGACCCAGCCTAGCAGTTATGTCTTTTAGGACTCAGCCAGCTTGGTCATTAGTCATATTACTGAGCCACTCTCAGTGATGGACATTGAACTCCCTCACCTAGAGTACATTGTGCTCTTGCCACCCTCATTGCTTCTTTCATGTGGTGTTCAAGGTGGAAGGATGCTGATTCATCAGCAGGGGTGGGGGGTTGGCAGCTGGTAAGCAGCAGGAGGCTTCCTTACCCATGTTTGACTTGATGCCATGAGACTTCATGGAGTCGAGTCAATTTTGAGGACTCCAAGCGCAATTTCCCTCCCGACTGTATACCACTGTGCTGCCACCTCTGGTGGGTCTGTCCTGCTGGTGGAACAGGACAGATACAGGGATGGTGATGGTGGTGTCTGGGACATTGCAAGCAATGATTCCATGCATATGACAATGTCAAGCTGTTGCTTGATTAGCCTGTGGGACAGCTCTCCCAGTTTTCGCACAAGCCTCCAAGATGTTGAACGAACACTTCACATCTGTCTTCACCCAAGAGAATGAGAATGAAGGTATGGAACTCGGGGAGAGAGACTTTGAGGTTCTTGAGCAAATTGATATAGGGAATGACAAGTTATTGGAGGTGTTGGCAGGCTTAAAAGTGGACTAATCTGCAAGTCTGGATGATTTGTGTCCCAGACTGCTGAGGGAAGCAAGGGAGGAGATCGCAAGGGCTCTGACCCAAATTTTTTATTCCTCTCTGGCCACGGGGGAGGTGCCAGGGACTGAAGAAAAGCTAATGTGGTTCCACTATTTAAGAAGGGTTGTAGAGATAAGCCAGGGAACTACAGACCAGTGAGTCTCACGTCAGTGGTTAGGAAACTATTGGAGAAAATTCTGAAGGAGAAAATCTATCTCCACTTAGAGAGGCAAGGTTTGATCAGGGACAGTCAGTATGGCTTTGTCAGAGGGAGGTCATGCCTAACAAATTTGATTGAATTTTTTGAGGTGACCAGGTGTGTAGATGAGGGTAGTGCAGTTTATGTAGTTTATATGGATTTCAGCAAAGCCTTTGACAAGGTCCCACATGGGAGACTTATAAAGAAGGCAAATGCACATGGGATACAGGGTAATTTGATAAGGTGGATGCAAAATTGGCTTAGTTGTAGGAGACAGAGGGTGATGTCAGAAGGATGCTTTAGTGACTGTAAGCCAGTGTCCAGTGGCGTACCACAGGGATCTGTGCTGGGTCCCCTATTATTCGTCATTTATATAAACGACATAGATGACTATGTGGGGGGTAGGATTAGTAAGTTTGCGGATGACACAAAGATTGGCCGGGCGGTTAACAGTGAGGTTGAGTGTCTTGGGCTACAGGGAGATATAGATGGGATGGTCAAGTGGGCAGATAGGTGGCAGATGGAATTTAACCCTGAGAAATGTGAGGTGATACACTTTGGAAGGAGTAATTTGACAAAGAAGTATTCAATGAATGGCATGACACTAGGAAGTTCTGAGGAACAAAGGGACCTTGGCGTGTGTGTCCACAGATCTCTGAAGGCGGAGGGGCATGTTAGTGTGGTGGTGAAAAAGGCATATGGGACATTTGCCTTTATAAATCAAGGCATAGATTATATAAGTAGGGAGGTCATGTAGGAGTTGTATAGAACCTTGGTGGGGCCACAGCTGGAATACTGTGTGCAGTTCTGATCGCCACATTATAGGAAGGATGTGATTGCACTGGAGGGGGTGCAGAGGAGATTTGCCAGGATGTTGCCTGGGACGAAATATTTAAGTTATGAAGAGAGGTTGGATAGACTTGGGTTGTTTTCGTTGGAGCAGAGAAGACTGAGGGGGCGACCTGATCGAGGTGTACAAGATTATGAGGGGCAAGGACAGGGTGGATAGGAAGCAGCTGTTCCCCTTAGTTGAAGGATCAGTCACGAGGGGACACAAGTTCTAGGTGAGGGGCAGGAGGTTTAGGGGGGGGGGGGGATGTGAGGAAAAACTTTTCTACCCACAGGGTGGTGACGGTCTGGAATGCGCTACCTGGGAGGGCGGTGGAGGCGGGTTACCTCACATCCTTTAAAAAGTATCTGGATGAGCACTTGGCACGTCATACCATTCAAGGCTATAGGCCAAGTGCTGGTAAATGGGATTAGGTAGGTAGGTCAGATGTTTCTCCTGTGTCGGTGCAGACTCGACGGGCCGAAGGGCCTCTTCTGCATTGAGAGATTCTGTGATGTTAGGAAGGAAAATTCTGCCGGGTTTACAGGGCTGGGTGTACTGAGGTCAATGTCGAGTGGTCCATCCAGTTTCATTCCTTTTTGATTTTGTTACAGTTTGACACAATTGGCACAACTGAGTGGCTTGCTAGGCCATTTCAGAGGGCAATTAAGGCCGCATACCAGGTAAGGACAGCAGATTTTCTTCCCCAAAGGACATTAGCGAACCAGATGAGTTATGACAATTGACAATGATTTTACTGTCCCCATCACTGGAACTAACTTTTAATTATTTCAATGGTAATTAAGTTTTAACTAATTAAATTTAAATTCCACCATTTGCACCTGTGGGATTTAAATCAGTGACCCCAGGCTTGAGCCTCTGAATTACTAGTCCAGTGACATTACCCCAATCCCACTACCACCTCACTAATCTCTGTTTCCTGTCACTCAGCCAGCTTCCTATCTATGCTTCCACTGCCCCTTAAATGCGGGTGTCACTGGCAAGGCCAGTATTTGTTGCCCATCCCTAACTACCCTTGAACTGAATGGCTTGCTAGGCCATTACAGATGGCAGTTAAGAGTCAACCACATTACTGTAAGTTTGGAGTCACATGTAGGCCAGACAAGATAAGGTTGGCAGATTTCCTTCCCTTAAGGGAACCAGATGGGTTTTTATGACAATCTATGATAGTTTCATGGCACCATCACCAAGACTAGCTTTTAATTGCAGAGTTTTTTTTAAGATTTAATTCAGATTCCACCAGTTGCCGTGGTAGGATCTGAACCAGTGACACCGTTGTATCAGCCTTGGCTTCTGGATTACTCGTCTATTGGCTCCCCCATTGGCTCTTCCCCATCTTATTTCATTGCCTTCAATTTTGCTGACAAGCCTGTTATGTGGCACTGGATCAAACACCTTTCAGAAGTCCACATACACAACAGCAACTACATCACCCTCACTAACTCTGTTACCTATTAGTTAAACACAATTTTACCTTAAACCCCATACTGGCTGTCCTTAGGTCAAAATTCACATTTCTACAAGCAACTGGTTAATTTTGAGCTAGATTATTGCTTCCAAAAGCTTTCCCACTACTGAGGTGAAACTGATTGGCCTGTAGTAGCTGGGCTTATCCTTACACCCTTTCTTAAACAAGGGTGCAATTTTCTAATCAAGTATTCAGGATCCTCAATGTTTTTCCAATTCCACCCTGTATTCGAGGAGGATTGGAAGATTATGGCCAGTGCCACAGCAATTTCAACCATCACTTTCTTCAGTATCCTCAGATGCATCTGGCCCTTGTGACTTATCAACTCTTAAGCACATCAAGCCTTCAGAATACTTCCTCTATCAATAATAAAACATCCCAAGGTGCTTCACAGAGTTATTATAAACTAAAATTACACCAACCTACCCAAGGAGACATATGAGCAGATGGTTAAAACTTGGTGAAAGAGTTAGGCTCTAATTGGGAAGTCTTAAAGATGGTAAGTAATGTACAGGTGTAGAGAGATTTAGGGAGAGAATTCCAGAGCTGAGGGTCTAGGTAACCTGCCGATGTTCCTTCAACAGCACCTTCCAAACTCACATCAGGCACATTGGGTCCACCACTACCTCCAGGTTCTGCTCCAAGCCCCACACTATCTTGAGTTGGAACGGTATCGCCGTTCCTTCACTGTCACTGGATCAAAACCCTGAAATTCCCTTCCGAACATCATCTTGGGTGTACCTGCACCACATGGACAACAGTGGTTGAAGAAGGCAGCTTACCACCACCTTCTCAAGGGCAGTTAGGGATGGGAATAAATGCTGGCCTTATCAGCAATACTCACAACCGTGAATGATTAGGAAAAAATCGGCTAAGTATATCAAAGAATGGATTCCTGCTGTATTACGAGTTTCTGTGAATGTAAAATGTGTATTTTGCTCCAATTAGCTGCCCTACGGCTATGCTGCACCCGGGCTCGGTCTCGCCTCCACATGTTCAAGCCCCAGGCGAAGTGGCTGTGTACAGCCAACTCTCGCCATATCAGGAACTAACAGGCCGCGCATTTAAACAGATAAAGCTTTCACTCACCTCCAGAGCTTTCTCCGGACCTCCTGCTATGAACTGATCTGTAAAAACTCTGTCAAAACAAAAAGATCAAAAAATGGGGAGGGGCAGTTATTAGCAACACTCACTGCTAGGACCGCACTTAACGCCATCACCAATGCCAAGCCACCACACTCACCGCTCGGCCGCCATCTCGCTCCTACCAGCGCCGCCGATTTAGAGAAACTTCTGGAACAAGAAGTCGGGAGAGTCGCCAAAGAGTCACCATCAGAGCGCAAGAGGGAACCTCGGCGCCTGCGCAGAGAGAGCAAACCGCCATCGCGGCGGCCATGTTTGTGAAGGTCAATTTGACTTGGAAGGAGCGCGCGAACGTTTCCGAAGCAAAGTAGTGAGTTTCTCAATACAGCAAGTGGGATTTAATCGTTGTTTCCCTTTAAAAGAGGGCTGCTGTATTAGGTGGCTGGGGTAGTAGTGATACATTGGCGCGAACGAGCTGTTGTGCTGTCAAGAGTTGATATGGAACTTCTCATTCGGCGGACCAGCAGGTGCTTCTTAAAAAAAAATCCAAGGAAATCCGCCGACTTTTAATTATATCCTCTTGAACGGCTGTTGGTCGGTGTCTTCTGAGAAGTTTTAGCTAAGTGTTTAAGGAGCGTCTGAGACTTCAGCTATAAGAGGTAGTTAAAAAAACAGTTTAAACCAGCAGATTTCAAATGCGAGAAAGGGATGTTTAAAACAACAACTTGCATTTATGTAGCGCCTTTAAGGCGCTTGGCAAGAGCATTTCAATAATTCCTCACTTAACGTTGTAGTTGCGTTCACTGAGAAGTGCAACTGTTTAAATGAAACAAGATTTTACTATTACAAACAATGTAAAAGCTAGGTTCTGTACTACATTTCTTGTCAGATACAAAATTAAAACATTATACCTTGTAAATTCAAATACTATAAATCGCTATATTTGTAAATGAACTAATTTTTCAAAATAAAATTAAAAATATAAAAGAATTATGCTAACTCTAAAAGGATGGAGGAACTCAGGAAAATTGCAGTCACCAGGGAAGTGGTACTGAGTAAATTGTTGGAGCTGTGGGCTGACAAGTCTCTGGGTCCTGATGCACTTCATCCTAGGGTCTTAAAAGAAGTGGCTATGGAAATAGTTGATGCATTGGGTTTTAATTTTCTAAAACTCCCTAGATTCAGGAAAGGTTCCATTAGATTGCAAAATAACGAGTGTAACTGCTTTATTCAAAAAGGGAAGGAGACAGAAAGCAGGAATATACAGGCCGGTTAGCTTAACATCTGTCATAGAGAAAATGTTAGAAGCTATTATTAAAGACATTACCTTGAAGTTATCTAAGTGCCCTGCTTTAACCAGGCAGAGTCAACATGGATTCGTGAACAGGAAACATGTTTAACCAATTTATTGGAGTTATTTGAAGAAGTAACATGTGCTGTGGATAAAGAGGAACCAGTGGATGTACTGTACTTTGCTTTCCAGAAAGCATTTGATAAGGTGTCACATCAAAGGATATTGCAGAAAATAAAAGCATGGATAGAAGATTGGCTAACAGGAAACAGAGGGTAGGCATAAATGGGTTTTTTTTTGATTGGCAAGATGTATGAATGGTGTGCCACAGGGATCAAGGCTGCTGTCTGAACTTCTTTTTACGATTTATATAAATGACTTGGATGAAGGGACCGAAGGTATGATTGCTAAATTTGCTGAATTGCACAAAGATAGGAAAGTAAGTTGTGGAGAGGACATAAAGAGGCTACAAAGGGACATAGATAGGTTAAGTGAGAGGGCAAAGATATGGCAAATTGAGTATAATGTGGGAAAATGCGAAATTGTCAATTTTGAAAAAAAAGCATACTATCTAAATGGTGAGAGATTGAAGAGCTCTGAGATGCAGAGGGAGCTGGGTGTCCTAGTGCATGAGTCGCAAAAGGTTGCATGCAGGTATAGCAAACAATTGGGAAAGCTAATAAAACCTTATAGTTACTCTTTTTAGCCAGTTTTGTCAAACTAAATCTTGAGTGAAACAAAAAAAATTCATATTGTGATGTTCTTGTATGCATTTGTTGAACAGAGAACATCTTGTTTTAGTATTCGTGTCCAAGATTCCCAAGTCATTGACCAATTAATATGAAGGTAGCTTTCAGGTTTGGAGTGGAATGGAATTATGTGGATGAAACCTGGAAATCAAATATGTGGATTGGAATCTGCAATCTAAGCTCAATCGTACCATTTAATTTTGAGTTCTAGTTTCACATCTCCAAGCTGCACACTGGGCGTGATGTGCAACGACATAATGCATTCTCAGCTGTCATTAAAGGGACAGGGCACAAATAGAAATTGGAGATGTTAAGGCTGGTTGGACATAGAGTGAGGGCAGCACCCAGTTTCCCCCTCAATGGGAGCAAGAAATCTGTTACTCTCACCAAGGAGGCATGTTTGGAGGTAGCTGAGGAGGTGAGCAGCTGGAGCACTGCCTAGGTCTTGATTGCAAAGTAGGAAGTGGTTTAATGACCTTTTGCTGATCCAACCGTATCCCCAACCCTAACTATCACTCTGTCACACTAAGTGTACTCCGTCACATTAATATTCACACTCACTCAGCAGCACCCAGCTCTCACTTTCTATGCAATTCATCACTTGCTCTTTTATGAATCCACCATTACCACTCAACCCAATCCTTTTGCATTATGATGCATCCGTCTCATAGTCATCCTCCCAAAATGCCCTGGCTCCATTGGATGAATACTGCACCTTTGATCACTTACCCTCAGGTCTGTACTTTCATCCCTTGTAGGACAATGGAATGCAAAATGCAAGGAAGAGGTAGAGGACTCTAAGTGGCCCACATAAGTAGTCCACTTCACAGATGACACTTAAATAAGTGTCTTCCCTCCTTCCCACTCAATCGGAATGGAAATATCAAATTCATAATCACTTTGCCAATCTTTGTGTCATCAGGAAACTTGGATATGTAGCAGCTCTGAAGGAGGGAGGGCCAATCACCAGCGAGGGTCTATCAAGACCACGAGCAAGAGGGCCACCCTCCAGATGGTTATGCTAGAGAAGGGCATGGAGAGGTGCGACATCTGCCTCCTGTGCGAAGAAGGGCCTATCGCTGGGCAAGAGCCTACTGTTCAAGGCTGAACAATCTCCAGTTGTTCGAGCAGCAGCATTAGCACAGACTGAAGCTTTCCAGGGAGGCCATCACCAATCTCTATGCCGTGCTTCAGGGCAAGCTGCGACCTGTGGGGGTTGGTGGGTTCCAAATGCCATGGCTCTGAAGATCGTCTTACCGCTCAACTTCTATGCCTCTAGATTTTCCCAGGGATCCATTGGACCAGGTATAGAATCTCCCAGGCTGCAGCCCTTTATTTCATTAAGGAAGTGACCAACACACTGTTCAAGAGACCAGCTGCTACAAGTGCCACTGCATCAACACAAACAGTCAGGCAGCGAGATCCATTGGGTTTGGGGCCATTGCTGGATTCTTCCAGGTGCAGTTTGTGATAGACTGCAAGCATGTGGCCATCAAGACTATCATAGGCCAGGCAGGTGTCTTCATCAACAGAAAGTGCTTCCATTCCATCAATGCCCATCTAGTCTGCGACTATCGAAAGCAAATCCTTCAGATGTGTGCAAAGTACCTGGGAAACGACCACAGTGCATACATCCTTCAGCATTCACAGGTGCCTAACCGTGTTCAGAGATGGATTCTCAGAGACAAGGACTACCGATTGAAGATATGGCTGCTCATGCCTTTGATGAAGCCATATGCTGCAACAGAGGAGAGTTACAATTCCTGTTACAAGTCCACCTGAGTCCATTTTACTGATGATGACAAGATTCCGCTGCCTAGATTGTGCAGGGGTTCACCGAAGCAATGACCCAGCAAGGGTTTCGTGTATTATGGTGCTCTACTATTTTATGCACAAACTTGCACTGCAGAGCGAGGAGGCCTTGAATAATGAGGGCATCATCAATCACCACTCCTCCTCTGATGAGGAGGATGTGAAGGAGGCTGCAAAGCAAATGGTATAACATTGTTTTTATTCATTCATGGGATGTGGGCTTCGCTGGCTGGGCCAGCATTTATTGCCCATCCCTAGTTACCCTTGGGACGATGGATGTGAGCTGCCTTCTTGAACTGTTGCAGTCCATGTGGTGTAGATACACCCACAGTGCTGTTAGGAAGGGAGTTCCAGGATTTTGACCCAGCAACTGTGAAGGAACAGCAATATATTTTCAAGTCAGGATGGTGAGTGACTTGGAGGGGAACTTCCAGGTAGTGGTATTCTCATCTATCGGCTGCCCTTGTCCTTCTAGATGGTAGTGGTCGTGGGTTTATAAGGTGCTGTCGAAGGAGCCTTGGATCAGAGGCAAGGGGAAATGAGAGATGTGTGAGGGAAGCTGAGGATAATCTCATACGTATCCATTTCTTGTGACCCTGATGCCCTTTCACAATTAGTGCAATAAAGCCTCACCTTTATGCACACCTGCTGTAGCCTCCTTCATCTTGCACTCCATCACCTAGCACCAAGGTTCAAAGGGCACATTGACAAACCTGAGGAGCTGACCAGATGCAGCCTTGTCCATCACTAACAACCCTTTGAGGGAGCAAGAGTACAAATCAGATCTAACAATGCAGCAAGAATTGAAAGGGTGACCAACAGCATTGCGTCAAAGATTTATTGGGCGGCATGACAAAAACAAGCCTTCACACGTACAAAATCCAAACACCCATGAAGCCCAAGTGCAGTTAGGTTCCCTTCTTAATTATCTTCATGGTGGTACCCCTGCACTTGCAGCTGATGTAGAGGCAGGCTGCTGATCATGCTGCAGGAGCCCTCTCTGTCATTGAGGTGACTTGGTGTCGGTGTCCTTGTCAGAAAGGCTGAAGAGCTGCTGTGCACACTCTGAGCACTATAAAAGGAGCCCCCAGAATCAGAGGCAGCCATTCCTCTCCTGCAAGATACACTTGTAGCTCCCAGCTGACCTAAGAAGGACGAGGATCTGGTGGAGACTGCAGGTGTTTCGTCCTCTCTCACCTTGTCTCTCTCTCTGCTGCATTGTGCTATACCATCGAAGCAATGGTTGGGGCATAATCAAGTTACATCCCACAAAAGGGAAATGGTAAATAAACCCAAAGCTCCCTGAATGTTGGAAGTAATAGAGAGTAAGATGAAGAAGAATAAGCATGCTTGTGGCAGATGTCAGGTGGATAATACAACTGAGAACCAGGCTGAATATTGAAGGTTCAGAGGGGAAGTGAAAAAGCAAATAAGGTAAGCAAAGGGACAGTATGAAAAGGGACTGGCAGCTAACATAAAAAGGAATCCCAAAGCCTTCTGTAGGCATATAAATGGTAAAAGGGTAGTAAAAGGAAGAGTGGGACCGAAAAGGGAATTTACACGCGAAGGCAGGGAGCATAGCTGAGGTATTAAGTGAATACTTTTCACCTGTCTTTACCAAGGAAGAAGATGCTACCTAGTTCATTAGTTCATGATGGAAGAGGACATAATTAATCCACTAGAAGAATTTAAAATTGTTAAAGAAGAGGTACTGGATAGGCTGTCTGTACTTAAAGTTGATAAGGCACCAGGATTGGATGAGATGCATCCAAGGACACTGAGAGAAGTGAGAGTGGAAATTGCAGAGGCACTGGCCATAATTTTCCAGTGTTTCTTGGACTCGGCTGGTGTCAGAGGACTGGAGAATTGTAAATGTTACACCCTTGTTCAACAAAGTGTAAAGATAAGACCAGCAACTATTGGCCAGTCAGTTTAGCTTTGTTGGGGAAACTAAGTTCAGGACAAAATCAAGTCACTTGGACGCATGCCGGTTGCTTAAGGAAGGCCAACATTGATTTGTTGAGAAAAAATTGTATTTAACAAGCTTGCTGGAGTATTTTCAAGAGGTAACAGAGAGGATTGATGAGGGTAATCCTGTTTACGTGGATTACATGGACTTCCAAAAGGTATTTGATATAGTGGATGGATTCCTCCACTTTCCATGCAGCGGTGCACATACCCTTTGGAGTCTCTGTCAGATATTCCCTCACCTTTTTGCTGCAGCAGTCGCTGTGATGACAATAACTCCAGAATCACGTCATCAGCCTGGGGCTCAGCATGGACCTCGCCTCCCGCAATCTTCCAACTGTCAGTGGCCTTGCCTCTCACAGCCTCTGTCAGCTGTTCCAGACTCTGAATCTGATTGCAAGCACCTACCCACCAACGTGACAGTAACTGCATTGCTGGAGAGTGCTGGGGAATCCAACGTCTAGAAAACCGAACTGAACTTTTAAAAGCAGAGACTTTTTTTGAAATGCAAACTAAAATTGTGACTTGAGTTTGCGACAAAGATGACTACCCAATTTGCATCACCACATTCTAACCCATTGAGATGGAGACACCATATCCCCTAAGACCCATCTAGAAGGATGGTCTCAGGAGAATATGAGTGAGCTACATATCCTGTCTGTATTAGCAAGACATCAAGGCAATCACCTGGGGTATTCAACAGCGGTTTCCCAGAAATGAACTTATCAAGCCACAATGGGAATGTACTAAACTGAACCACTTGAACAATGTGACACTGGCTGAGAGGATTCCCAGACATGAACTGGTTAAGTTACAAGGGGGAATACACTAGACACGACTGTCACGAAAGTAACATTTTTTCATTATATTGTGGTTTACTGTAAAGTAGGTTTATGGGTGTGGATGGTTTGTGTAGCTGATTTAATTGAAGTAGAGTCAGAAAGACTGCAATCTTGAAATTATCAAAAGAAGTTAGGGGTAGAAGGCATTTGAAATACTAATCAGTAAACATGGGTGAGGGCTTAGCATGTAGTGTGTGAAGGAAATTTGCATTTTTAGATAGGAGCTATATAGGTTTCAAAGGGATGATAAGACGTTTACAACTAACAAGATAAGCAATGCCAAGCAGTGTTTATTTTTCCCAAAGGTATTGACCATATTGGCAACATTAAAGATTTATATATTATGGGAAAAGTAAATTTCCAAAGACATATAGAACTATGGAATTTATAGATTAAAGAAAGAGCAACATATATAAAGAGAATAGAAGGCTATGTTGTGGGGAACCATGTAAGGTCTAAGAGGACCATATAAAACAGCCTTTTGCAGAAGTTTGCTGTGTCCAGTAACCAAAGGTGGAGGAAAGCTTTTGGAATTCCACTGTCAAGTGGGTGCTGTGGGCAACTTGCTGGCTTGCTATTTAATTTTCAAATCTATTTTGGACTGTTGCCTTATAGAGGGTGTGAGGTTGGGAGTGAGGTTAATTAGGAATTTTGGGATTTGTTATAGTATTAAGTAACTGTAATCTTATGTACGTGCTTGAACTCTTTTTTGTTAATAAATGTTTTAATTTAGTTAAAATATCTAAAGATGTTAGTGGACTCACCACTTCTGATTTCAGTGCACAAATCTTCTCGTAATAAATACAAATTGCAAAAACATTGTAATAGCATGGTCAAGTTTCCCTTGTGGATTTGATCTGCCTGGCACACAGCACCTGCCATGTCATAACAAGACCATGTTTGAATCACTGGGTGACAGCCATGTAACAGGGTGTGTTTAAACTTCTGCTTTCTCTTCAGTAAGAGAATAAACAACTAAGATGCTGATGAGAAAAGAACCAGGTAGGGTGCCTCTTTCCTCTCTCTCCAACCCACCTTGCAAGCTTCGAATCCTGTTTGCTGACCATGACTATCCAGGGGTGTCCCTGCTGCAGAAAAAGACTTCTTAGAAGAATTCAGCCCATCACTACCATCTCCAGGAAAACAGCCAAATCAGCCATCAAGCATTGAGACCACCGAAGATCACCAAATTCAACCTGAAGCCAACTGAGTCACCAAACTACGGACTGTATACCCCTTTTATTTCTCTGAAAGTATAAATTAAGATGACCAATCTATTGGTGTGCTTGTGTGAACTTTGTGAATATGAGAGAAAGGCAGGGCATATTATTATTTAATAAATCAGTTTAAGTATAATAAAGCTAACCTCTTTCTTTGTTAAACTCAAAGACGACCAGCCTGGTTCTCTTGATCACAGTGCGTAAACAGTTAAACACTCGCTGAATTGGAAAGTATATCTTTTGAAAAAAACCTGTTGCAGTCAAACGATGAGAGGGGAAAGTGGGGATCCATTCGAACTGTCCCCAGCTGATTATAACAGCTGATTAATTGGACAGGCCCCACGCTTCCTCAAAGTAAATTGGCCAGACTCTGTGTGATCATGTTCAGCTGACTGACCAGTGTGACTGCTGGGACCTGTGACCTGATCATAAAATACAGTATATTGTGTAATTCAAGTCTTCTGTGACTTTTTAGTCTACAGCAACATCAGTGAAACGGCTGACACAGTAGTGACTGCTGTGGTCAGTTTAAATTGGTCCTACGCTTGAGTTGGCTCTCCTCTGTTTTCACCCCCGTGACTGTTATGTGGCCGTCAAATCCATTTCATAGCAATTAGGGGTCAATCCCATGAAACCCGTGAGCCCCCACTCCCAGGGGCGGGTTCAGGACCCTTCATGTTTCTGACTTATATTTCCAGCACCTGCTGTGAAATTCCAGTCAATAATGTTCACTATTAGGCTTTTAACTAAATTTAGCTCATTATTCAACATGAAATCTATTATGACCTACTAAGTGAGCTTTTATTCAGATGGTACAATGACAAGTTTAACTACCCACCTGAAATACTTCTCGAATTCTCTTCCATTTCCCTGGCCAGTTTTCTGAGCCCCAGGATTATGTGTTGCACAAGTTAAATTTGGAATTATGTTAAACAATTTGCAAATATCTCATTAAAGTCTCCTAGGGATGTTAATTGCACCAATAATTATTCATCCGCTTACAATAATTAAATCCCTGTAGCTTTCTCGCTGGCACCAAACTATTTCTGTTAAACATACTTTGCAGATGGGTTACGCGGCTGCTTGAAAAATCAAAATATTTACCCCCCACTCCCAATCCACCCATTCATTGGGATTAAATTTCCTTCCTCCCTTGACCCATGCGATAAATATTCCATTACCTTATGGAACAGCCAGTCTGCTTTGATGTCTATCCACCTTAAGAGTGCTGATTTGGAACTCTGCTAAAACACTGAACTACTCAATAGATTGAGAGTTACACCAGATTAGACAGGAGGCAATTGAACTATGATGATAAATTGGGGAAACAGGTGCTCACTAGAAATGTTCCTTTAGCAACCCTAAACTTCCCAGGCATAATGCACAAGTTAGCCCCTTTAAGTTATCACATGTGCCTGACCATGTAAAAAAGTAATGAAATTGTCCATGCTCTTCAACAAATTGGCTGTGTACTACAAAAATAGCATTGAAAGAAGGGTAAAGAGAGCTTTACAGGTAAATGGCATATAAAGGTATTATAGCGCACTTATTCAAAATAAATGTTGACAGTGAAATAAAATGTATAGCTTCAAACTAGTGAAAGACAACTAGGACTAATGCCAGAAAGAAGTTCTCTACATGGATAAACAACATTTTGAATAGGAGACCAGACTTCTGGTTGTTCAAGGACATGCAATGTGCCATTAATGCTTAATGGTTTCCTCGATAGGCATGCTAACTGGCCATATGATATGAAAAATGGCTACATGAAGTACTCCGCATATCTATTTACATAAAAAGTTGACTGTGCTTCACATTCCATACTTCAAAGTGGAAGAACTGTCAACAAATAAGTGGGTCAGGATCTGTTTTGAAGGATTGCTGTGGAAGATCTAGTTCCCCCACTATGTTTCAATTTGGCAGACATGGCCTCTTAAATGTAAAAACGTAGAGTCTTGCTACATCTCTGGCTGCTTTAATAATATAATAAAAAGCCACAACAATTATGCTGATTACCACCACCAAACTGGAAAGGCTTCCTGGTGTGCAGATTTACAACTCGACTCTGGGATTTTAAAAATTCAAATAAATGATTCTCTCTTCCTGCAAAAAAAAATTGTCTTGTTACGTTTCAGGATCTTTTGATCATTTCTCTACAGAATAAATTTAGAAGAAGAATTACTATTAATGATAGATTTGTAAAGACATTGCTTGTTCTCTCAAGTTTAACATAAGTACAGTGATAGAATATGAGCTAGAGTAGTTGCTTTTCCCACTGATTATATAATATTGCATTGAAAGCATTTTGATTTCTATTCTTTCTGTGAACAGTGAGATATAAAACACAAACATGCTAGAGAGAAGTTTGAAATTGTATTTTGCAATGCAGTCAGGCAACAAAGACCGCAAGAAGGTTGGTTAGAATTCAGGAAAAGAAAGGAAGAATTTGTGTTTATATAGTCGCTTTCACAACGTCAGTGTGTCCCAAAGGGCTTCACAGGCAATGAAGTGCTCTTTAAGTGTAGCAAATATTGTAGGAAACACAACAGCCAATTTGTGCACAACCCGTTCCATGAACAGCAATGAGGTAATGTCCAGATAATCTGGCCGAGACACTGGAGAAGAACTCCCCTCCTTATCGTTAAATAGTGCTCAGGAATCTTCTACATTAACCTAAGAGGGCACCTGATTTAATGAGTGAGATTTTAACTTATTCAGAACCCACTGACTTGCGCAGAGTTAAAATCGGGCTCCGTGTGCCATCTGTTATGTGGCAGATGATGTGTGCCAGGCGGATCAAATCCACGAGGGAAACTTGATCACATGGTCACAACTGTTTTGCAATATGTGTTCTATTTCGAGATGTGTGCCCTAAATTCAGAAGTAAGAAGACAGCCATGACTTCACAGATTTTTAGAAAACTAAATTAAACATTTATTAGCAAAATAAAAGATTTCAAGCCCATACATAGGTCTACAAATTACTACCATAATAGCTCCTGAAACCCTTAAATTAATCTGGTTTCCAGCTACACCCCTGTTAAGGTAACAGTAAAAACAAATAGATTTAAACAGACCCAGGCAAAGCCACACAATACCCTGGACAGTTGAATTCAAAGTGAGTTTTCTCAGCTTTGGTTCCTGTAGACCGCAATGCGATGCGCAGAGGCTGAAGGTTTTTCACACTTGTGTTAGATCTTAGAATGTTTCCTCCTACCAACTGAGCCAAGGCTGACACCTTGTAAGGAGCAGGAGATAATACTCAAATTATGTTAAGTGAGATAACTCTGGTGATGAATCGCATGTTCTTTATAGTGTTACACAAGGATAAGTTATTCTGATTAAATTCACCAAGTCTGATCACAACTGATTTTCAAGTTCACATAACTGCGAAGTAAAGAAGCTTATCGATTTTTAACATGACCTGTATTCCTGAGTGTTTGTTCAGTCCACCTTCAGAGAGATTGATGAAGTACACATTCAAAAGACATGAATATCTAGTCAGGATACAAGATAGCAGTATTGTTAAACCCTCAGATCACATGATTGTACTGGTAGATAAAGGATGGTGTGGGCAATTCCCATAAAAGTAGCATTACTCATGTGAGATGTATTCTACTAATTTTGACAAATTTCTGCTAAATCTGCTAAATCCAACATTTGCTTGCAACTCTTCCATATAGAGATGAAAGAGCAGCATTGCCTTCATGTGGAAGGATTAAAAGCTTTATTTTAGGGATAACATGGAACAGAATTCCATTCTCATGTCTCATAGTCAGGTAATACCGAATTGCAGACATATGAAATGTGCAGTGAGTTTATACTCATTAAATTCTTTGAAGACATGCAAATTATTAACACATAGGGTCTCAGTTTTACGCCATTGCTATAATGACAGTGTCATCAAAGCAAGCAGTCTTCCTAATGGAATTCAGTTTATGCTTCTAGTGCTACATGCACTTTTAACAGCTTTATAATCAAAATATTTTGCTATTTAAGGTGCTTTTTCAACCAGTGGGTCAGCAGGCATCTCTCTTAAATCAGCACGTTGGCTTTTACAAGATTATGTGATTCCATTATAACTGATATAACTATAATTCTGAGTGAATTTATAATTTTCAAAAAAAGAGGCAAACGCAATGTTATTTTTTGTCACAAACAGCTTTGGATCAAATGTCTTTAGCTCATTCAAATCAAAAAATGTCAGCAAAATTTTATTAAGTAGAACAAGAATCTCTACTTTCATTTTGTTATTTGATGAATATACCGATATATTTTTAGATTATGATGTTAGATTGATGATGTTCCATTAACTGTTGTATAATGTATATTGTAATAAAGGGTAGGTATGCTCTTGGCCCAACTTTCATAGTCTTAAAGCAGTCTTATTTGATGTTAGATTGTATATCACAAGTGCCAGCCTTAGTTCTCAGTTGGTAGGACTCTTGTCAGCCAAGAGATTGTGTTAAGTCCCACACCAAAGATTTGAGCACATAATCTCAGTTGACACTCCTAATGTAGCACTACTAGAGGTCTGCAATATCAGAGGTACTATCTCTTGGATAAAATGTTAAACTGAGGCCCTGTCTGCACCTCTTGGATAGAAGTGAAAGATCCCATGACACTATTCGAAGATGAGTAGCTAAAGTTCTCCCACTGCTCTGGCTAACATTTATCCCACAACCAAAACCACCAACAACAGTTTAACTGATCGTTTATCTGATTTCTGTTTGTGGGATCTTGTACAGAAATTGGCTGCCACATTTCCCTACATTAAAATGGTGATTACATTTCAAAAGTAATTCATTGGCTATGAAGCACTTTGAGATGTCTTGAGGTCATGAAAGACAACATATAAATCTATATTTTATTTTATTAAGTATTGTTATATAATCCTTCAGTTAGCATTCTGTTACTCATGAATTAAGCTAACATCTGTACATCACTTCTTTGCACGATTTTAACAAAATAGTGTGGCTGAGGAGAAGTTTGAAATTAGAAGGCGTGCAATTGAGTCGAAATCAGAAAAAAAAGCGTTAGGAATAGAGGTAGGCAATGGGCACACAATAGTCAGTTGCATTAAAGCAGCTTTGCAACTGCAAATATGAGCAGATACTTTCCATTATTTCGTCATCACTACAGCCCCAGAGTACACAGAACAGAGATTTAACTCTATATGTCAGAGGCTGCAAACAATGCCCAATATGGATTAAATAATGGAAATCAGTACAGTACAAAATGTTTTGGAACATCTTCTGGCCTGTCACAGTGTTGTCTGTAACTGGTGCAATACATGCAAAACAATGTGCCATGTCAGGATATAATGTACAAAACTAGCTCTTTTGTCCATGCTTGGACCATAGATGTAATGAGGTCAAGAGCTGAGTGACGCTGTCAGAACCCAAACTGAGCGTCAGTGAGCAGGTTATTGCCAAGTAAGTGCTGCTTGTTAGCACAGTTGATGACACGTTCCATCATTTTGCTGATGATCGAGAGTAGACTGATGCAGCAGTAATTGGCCAGGTTGGATTTGTTGACAGGACATACCTAGGCAATTTTCAACATATCCAAATAGATATCGGTGTTGTAGTTGCACTGGAACAGCTTGGCTAGGAGTGCAGCAAGTTCAGGAACAGAAGCCTTTAGTACTATTGCCGGAATGTTGTCAGGACCCATAGCCTTTGCAGTATCCAGTGCCTCCATCCATATTTTGATGATATGTGGAGTGAATCAAATTATCTGAAGACTGGCATCTGTGCTGCTAGGGACCTTGGGAGAAGGCCATGATCGATCATCCCACTCGGTACCTCTGGCTGAAGATGGTTGCAAATGCATTCGTGCCTATCAGCCCCTCCCCCCTCTCCTTTTCCTCCCCTCTCCCCTCCCCTCCCCACTCTCCCTTCCCTCCCCTCTCCCTTCCCTCCCCTCCCCCTCTCCCTCCCCTCCTCTCCCCCTCCCTCTCCCCTCTCCCTTTCCCTCTCTCCCTTCTCCCTCCTCTTCCTCCCCTCCCCCTCCTCTTCCTTCCCTCCCCTTCCCCTTCCTTCCCTCCCTCCCTTCCCCCTCCCCCTTCCCCCCTCCCCCTTCCTTTATCCCTTCCCTCCTCCCCCTTCCTTCCCCCCACCCCCTTCCTTTCCTCCCCTTCCCCTCCCCTCCCTCCATCCCTCCTCACCCCTCCTCCTCTCCCTCCTCATCACCCTCTCCCTCCCCCCGCCCCCCCACCTCCCCTCCCTGACCATCCCCTCCCTGACCAACTTCTCTGTAGATAAACTTTAAATAAGGGAACCTTTAAATAAGGGTACCTTTACTGGCATTCCTTTTACCAATACCATGTATTTGTCCTGTTTTTGGGTGGCATCTCTGCAACCTTTGCTATAAGTAGTGTTTGAAGTCAACTGACATCCCTGAGGATGGTTATCTCTCTGCCTGGTGCCTGAGATACAAAAGGAGTAATTTTGCTTTTTTGTAAAAAGTTCTTGTGCATATTCTGTTTCTCTGTTACATTGGAGCACTGCCTTATCACCTTTATGGCTACAGACACTGGCTTGACTGCAGCTCCCCCTATTGATTTTTCTTTGGAATGGCAACAGCTTTCCCTTATGTGCCCAGACTTTCCACACAGGGAACACACTGGATATTCCCCTGTTTTTCTTTCCGTACACTCCTTTTCTCTTAAGTTCATTCCTGTTTCATCTACACCCACCCTTCTCTCCCTAACTTGTAAGAGACAGAACACCCAAGTTTATTTTGAGTTAGAGGACTGTGTGTTAATTCATAGTCATCTGCTATGATGGCTGCTTTTCTGGCTTTTGAAACTCTTTGTTCCTGTCCATGAGCTTTAAGGATGTATGGGAGCTAATTTTTGAACTCCTCCAACAGCATTACCTCTCTTAATCCTTAAGTGAGGTGAGTTTTGAGCACTTGCATCCGCTGGTAGAATTGTTTAATTCTTTCAAATTCGAGAAAAGTTCAAGTGGGCTTTTTGCAGAAGTTCCAAAATCTCAGGCGGTACATTTCCAGCACTTACTCTTAAGCACTCAGGATAGCAATTTTCATAGAAAATAGGAGCAGGAGTAGGTCATTTGGCCCTTCGAGCCTGCTCCACCATTCAATATGATCATGGCTGATCCTCTATCTCAACACCATACTCCCGCTCTCTCACCATACCACTTGATACCTTTAGAGTCTAGAAATCTATTTCCTTCTTAAATATATTCAGTGACTTGGCCTCCACGACCTTCTGTGGTAGAGAATTCCATTGTTTCCCCACCCTCTGAGTGGAGAAGCTTCTCCTCATCTCGGTCCTAAATCGTCTATCCTGTATCCTGAGACTGACCCCTTGTTCTAGACACCCCCAGCCAGAGGAAACATCATCCCTGCATTCAGTCTGCCCATCCCTGTCAGAATTTATACGTTTCAATGAGATCCCCTCTCATCCTTCTAAACTCCAGTGAATACAGGCCTAGTGGGCCCAATCTCTCCTCATAAGACAATCCTGCCATCCCAGGAATCAGCCTGGTGAACCTTTGCTGCACTCCCTCTATGGCAAGTATATCCTTTCTTAGGTAAAGAGACCAAAACTACACACAATACTCTAGGTGTAGTCTCACCATGGTCCTGTAAAGCTGCAGTAAGGGATCCTTGCTCCTGTACTCAAGTCATCTCACAGTGAAGGCCAACCTACCATTTGCCTTCTTAATTCCTTGCTGTACCTGCATGCTTGCTTTCAGTGATTGTGTACAAGGACACCCAGGTCCCTTTGTACATCAATATTTCCCAATCTGTAACCATTTAAATAATACTCTGCCATTCTGTTTTCCTACTAAAGTGGATAACTTTGCACTTATCCATGTTATACTGCATCTGGCATGTATTTGCCCACTCGCTCAACCTGTCTAAATCACTTTGAAGCCTCTTAACGGGCTCCTCACCGCACACATTCCCACCAAGCTTTGTGTCGTCAGCAAACTTGGAAATATTACATTTAGTACTTTCATCCAAATCATTGATATATATATAGTGAATAGCTGGGGCCCAAGCACTGATCCCTGTGGTACCCCAGAAGTCACCACCTGCCACTCTGAAAAAGACCCTAGTCTCTTTTTACTGTCTGCTAACCAATTCTTAATCCATGCAAGTATATTACCCTCAATCCCATATGCTTTAATTTTACACACTAACCTCTTAAGTGGGACTTTATCAAAAGTTTTCTGAAAATCCAAATACACCACATCCACTGCTTCTCCCATATCCATTTTGCTAGCTATGTCCTCAAAAAAAACTCCAGTAGGTTTGTCAAACATGATTTCCCTTTCATAAATCCATGTTGACTTTGTCTAATCCTGTTGATATTTTCTAAGTGTCCTGTTAGCACATACTTTATAGCATTTTCCCTACTGCTGATGTTCAGCTAACCAGTCTGCAATTTGCTGTTTTCTCCCTCCCTCCTTTTTTAAATAGTCGGGTTACATTTGCCACCCTCCAACCTGCCAGGACTGTTCCAGAATTTTGGAAGGTGACAACCAACGCATCCACTATTTCCATGGCCACCTCCTTTGGTATCCTGGGATGTAAATTATCAGGCCCTGGGGATTTATTGACTTTCAGTCCCATTAATTTCTCTAGCACTATTGTTTTAGTAATACTAATTTCCTTCAATTCCTCCTTCTCACTGGAGCTTGGCTTCCTAGTATTTCTGGGAAGTTATTTATGTCTTCCTCCGTGAAGACAGAACTAAAGTAGTCGTTTTAGTTGCTCTGCCATTTCCTTGACTCTATTATAAATTCTCCCATTTTGGACTGTAAGGGCCCTATATTTGTCGTCACTAATCTTTTTCTTTTTATATACTTATAGAAGTTTTTAAAATATGCTTTTATGTTCCTTGCAAGTTTACTCTCATACTTTATTTTTCCCCTATTAATCAATCTCTTGGTCCTCCTTTGCTGAATTCTAAATTGCTCCCAATCCTCAGGCTTGCTCTTTTTTCAAGCAAATTTATATGGCTCTCCTTTGGATCTAATACTATCCTTATTTCTTTTGTTAGCCATGGTTGTGCCACTTTTCCTGTTGTGTTTCTGCATCAGAAAGGAATGTCGCAGTGCATACATTAGTTTCTTAAGTATTAGCCATTACCTATCCACCCATGCCTTATTATGAAGTTCCCCAATCTATCTTAGCCAACTCACACCTCATACCTTTGTAGTTTCCTTTGTTTTCATTTAGGACCTTAGTTTCAGATCCGACTACTTCATTTTCCACCCTAATGGAGAATTCTATCATATTATGGTCACTGTTCGCTAAAGGACCCCGCACAACAAGATTATTAATTAACCCCTTCTCATTGCATAAAACTAAATCTAGGCTAGCCTGTTCCCTAGTCAGTTCCTCGACATACTGGTCTAAAAAATCACCTCGTACATACTCCAGGGGCAGAATTTTAGCCCAGTGGGCAGGCACGCGCCTGACCCGATCGGATGCAAAATCACCCGAGATGATGTCGGGAAAGCGTCCCAATGTCATCCCACGGCTGCACAATATTTCAGTCAGCGGGCATGCTCAAAAGTTGGAAGCACGCCCACCGACAAGTAAGAGGCCAATTAAGGTAATTAAAGGTGCAATTGTCTCCAATTGTTCGTGGTCTGTCCAACCATACAGTAGGCGGACGGGTGAATCGGCCAGGCGGACTTTGGATTTTTCATGAAACCTCATCCAAAGGTGGGATGAGGTATCCGTTATTAAATGAAAGAAAAATAAAAATATATGGACAGCATTTTTATTATGTACATGTTCAGGTGACTGATTGTGATGCTTCCACCTTTTTTCCTGATTTTATGAACTTTATTTAATGTTTTTCAAGTCTTCAGCTCCCTGAAGCAGCTTTCTGCCTTCAGGGACCTTTCTGTCAGCGCTCACCTGTGCCCACGCTGACGTCCCCGCCCTCTTCCCGCCCCCACCTCGGCAGCGCTGAGCTACTCGGAGCGTGTTTCACGCTGGCTGGCTGTTAATTGGCCAACCAGCGTGAAATTGTGGCCAGGGGCTGATTGCAGTCAGCGGTCCATTCCCTGGCCAATCCTGGACCCGCCGATCGTGCCCACCCACCGACCTAAAAACTCTGCCCCAGGAATTTATCCGCCACAGTATTATTGCTAATTTGGTTTGCCCAGTCTATATGTAGATTAAAGTCACCCATGATTGCTGTAGCACCCTTGTTACATGCATCGCTATTGCTGTTTAATGCCACCTTACTACTACTGTTTGGAGGCCTATAGACAACTCCCACTAATGTTTTCCACTCCTTGTTACTTCTTAGCTCCACCCAGACTGATTCTATATTTAGATTTTCTGAGCTAATATCCTTTTTCACTATTGCACTGATTTCATCCTTAACTAACAATGCCACACCACCTCCTTTTCCTTTTTGCCTGTCTATCTTAAATATAGAGTGCCCACAGATATTCAGTTCCCAGCCTTGGTCACCCTGCCACCATGTCTCTGTAATCGCAATCATATCGTACCCGTTTACATCTATTTGCGCTGTTAATTCGTCTACCTTGTTGCGAATGCTCCATGCATTCAGATACAGTGCATTTAGACTTGTCTTTTTAACATTTTTACACCTTCTTTTGTACTGTGGCCCTATTTGCTGCTCCTCTGCCTCCCACTTTTGCTTTCTACCTTTCTGTCTTTCACTCCTATCTTTGTTTCCCTCTCTTATGCCTCTCCACTCAGGTTCCCATCCCTCTGCTAGTGTGCTATGTAGTGTGCTATGCTTCCCCATAGTACTAGAAAATGCCCCTGTGGTCCTGCTGGGGTGCAACTCGTCCAGCTTGTACAGGTACCATCTTCCCCAAAATTAGTCCCAATGCCTCAGGAATCTAAATCTCTCCCTCCTATACCATCTCTCCAATCATGCATTCATCTGATCTATGCTCATATTCCTGATCTTGCTAGTATGTGGCACTGGGAGTAATCCTGAGATTACTACCTTTGAGGTCCTGCTTTTTAATTTATTTCCTAGCTCCCTATATTCTGCTTTCAGGACCTCATCCCTCTTTTTACCTATGGCGTTGGTACCAATGTGGACCACAACCTCTGGCTGTTCACCCTCCCCCTTTAGAATGTTCTGCAGCTGCTCAGTGACATCCCTGACCCTGGCACCAGGGAGGCAACATACCATCCTGGTGTCACGCCAACAGCCGGAGAAATGTCTATCTGTTCCCCTTACAATAGAATTCCCTATCACTATTGCTCTCCCACTCTTTCTGCCCCCCACCCCCATGCAGCTGAGCCACTTGTGGTGCCACGGACTTGGCTCTTGCTGCATTCCCCTGAGAAACCATCTCCCCCAGCAGTATTCAAAATGGAAAATCTGTTGGAGAGAGAAATGGACCCAGGGGACTTCTGCACTACTTGCCTAGTGCTTTTACTCTGTCTGGCAGTAACCCATTCCCTTTCTGCCTTTGCATTCTTTACCTGAGGCGTGACCACATCACTGTACATGCTATCCACGAAGATCTCATCCTTGTGGGTGCTCCACTGTGACTCCAGCCACAGTTCCAGTTCTGAAATGTGGATTTTGAGTAGCTGCAGCTAGAGACACTTACTGAACACATGGTTGCCCTAGACACTGGAAGTGTACCTTACTTCCCACATTGCACAGGAGGAGCATTCAACTTGGATGAGCTGCCCTTCCATGACTTATCCTTAATTTACTCCCTTTACTTTTAATTCTTCTAGTTTAGAGAATATGAAGGACAGATGAAATATTCACCAGGTCCTAATTAGCAAGGTCGCCACTCTTCTTACTGAGGAAAGGTAGAAAATGAAAGGATCCCTCCTTCCCTTTTCACTGAACTCCCTCTCTCACCAACCTGCAACTGAAGCACTCTAATGCAGCCCAAAGTAGCACTCTTGTGCAGGCAAAAGCAGCACCGTAGATGGCTTGTTTTTATGCTGTCTGAACCTATTTAAGCCAGTTAACTAATTAACTAACTGCAGCTGCAAGCAGAGCCTGTACAATCCCTGTTTTAAAGCTGTACTAAAACTCACCTTCTCCCAACCCAAAGAGCAACTTTTAGTTATTTGCTAAATTAAATAAATATTAGCCTTTAGTTAGAAATTAACCCTTAAAAGTCCCTCTCTCACCAAACTCCAACCGAAGCACTCTAATGCAGCCCAAAGCAGCACTCCAGTGCACACAAAAGAGCTGCCTTCGTATAACAGGGAATAAACCTTGCAGGCTTTTGTTAATTAACCCTGCATCAAGACTTCCAAATTTCTTCAGGCCTCTTTAATCTGTTTGCAAGCTTCTCAAAGGCTATGAAGAATGCTTCTATGTCATCCTCATTAAAACTTCGTACCAATTGTAAGTACTTTAAGAGTTTAAAACTCTGTCCTGAACCAAGGTCATTTATCTCACTAATGGTGTTTCCACTGGGTACAGCTGACCTTTACCTACTTAGTTCAGATGGCTATAATTCCCTTTCCTGTTTTACCACCTCAAAGGCCTTTCTCCCTCCCATTCCTGGAATTCTCTTGCTTGAAATTCCAGCTCTAGTCTCTGCTTTTCCAGGTGAATTTTTTCCAAGGTAACTGGTCTGTTTCAGGTGCCTTTTGCCTGTTCCCATTCTAGGGTGAGGTAAAAATGCTCAGCCAGCATTTTTACGGCTTTTTCATCTTTTGCCTCACGCTAAGTCCCACCTGTTTAACTACTGCTCTGAGCTGCTCAATTATTAGGATTGTTGGCTTATGCCAAGTTGGATTCCTCTGTTCTACAAATGATTTCATGTTAAAGTCAGAACTTATAGTTTTTAGTGTTAAAATACTCTAAGCCTGCTACTGTAGTCCTTTTTTTAAAAAGAAACAGTTTCAGCTATTGAACTTTTTCCCCTTTTGTTTCCAGTTTATTATTTTAATGTTAAATTCAGTTATTTTATTCCAATTGGTCCTGATCCTAGATACAACCCCCAATTTCTGTTACAGACAGGGTGAGAGAGAGCTGCTGAAATCCCTGTTCCCTTCCCAACTGTCCACAATCAGTATGCGTTTGAGAGGAAGATGTGCGTGTTTTTTAGCCCTGAATGTGTGGACAATTTGAATAACTAGCAGCAAGCTTTTCATAGCTTTAAATAAAGAGGATTGTTTATTTACATGCTCACCCCAAAATGTAATACTGCAGCACTCACTCACACAGTTACATACACAAATACACTCAAGGAATGTGCATTTGAAGGGAATAATGCACTTTTACAGCTTATAAGCAAAAGAATGGTTCTTAATTCACGCAATTGTCTTGTTCTGGAGAACACACGTTGCAGGCCAGATGAAGGAGATGTCTTCACTCCTGAAGCACAATTTAGGTGAATTCAACAGCCCAAGCTTCATGCCAAAGTTATTTCAGGATTCTCTCATAGGGATGGACTTTCTGCAAGTCACAAAATTAGTTGTTTGAAGTCTCATTACCAGGGAGTTTGCAGTGTTGGTGGACCTGAAAAGGAACAGGTTTGGAGACCTTATGATGTTACAGCCTTCAATTCTTTAAGGCACAGATGGTACTGCCTTGTTTGCTGTTGTGTCTCTCTGTAAACAGCATTTAAAGATTACGAAAGGGCAATCCTGGCTGCTTTACCTTGTAACATTCCACAATCGTAGTCCCTTTTCCAAATATGGTGGTGGTGTGGCGATAATTATTCTGGTTTATTGTTTGAAGACATTCATTCTGGTAAAGGGGGACAGGGAGGGGTTTAAGACAATCACCTTCTTTGTTTTAAAAAGACCCATTCAATTCAGGAATGTCTCCTGATTATTTCAGGATGGGTGCAATTGATAACCCTTAGTCTGAAATGTATCCTTTCATAACTTTTCATTCAAAATCTTTTTGATTAAATTGAAGATAGTTTTACTGAAGAAATTGTTTGTCAACACAAGAAAACAAAAACAATTTAAAATTTTCAATTGCAGAATACAGTTGTACAATTTACAAATCACAGTACATTACTGTACAGTACAGTACATCGAAGACAATATTACTGAAGATTGTCAACACAAGAAAACAGGAACAATTTAAAACTTGTCAATTACCGAATACAGTAAATACCTGTAGTACAATTAAGAAATCACAGTATGTACTGTAATTACTGTACAGGTACCGTACTTTACTTGAGAGTGGAGGTAGATGGAGTGAGTGACGTGGCTGATGCAGGTGTTGATGTGAATGATTTGGATGAGAAGCCAACAATCCTGACCACTTCAGATTCTACATTGGGGAACCCTGTGAAACAATTCATAGCCTCAGGCCAAACTTTTTTCCAGCAGGTATTCATGGTTGAAGCTCTAACATCATCCCATGCGCTCATAATTATGCCTACTGCTAAGAGGATGCTGAATTCTTTCCAGCAATCGTGGACTGTGGTTGAAGGGTCTGCTTCCAGAAAATGAAGGACTTCATTGAGTATAGTAAGCCTTGAATAAGGCAATGACCCCCTGGCCCATTGGTTGGATAAGTGAGGTCATATTTAGGGATAAAAACAAAGTTTCAACATCTGGATGGTTTGTAGCGAGAGAGTGTAGATGCCGAGGTGCATTATTAAGGATTAGTAGAACCTTGACAGGCTCTTTTCCCTCAGATAATTACGGACCTCTGGCAGAAAACAATTGGCAAACCAGTCTTCAAAGAGTGCTGCTGTAATCCAGGTGTTGCTGTTAGCCTTCCAAAAGATTGGCAAATGCATTTATTTTCCCTTTGAAAGCTTGAGGGTTTTCTGATTTATTATTCCAGCATTGGTTTACATTTAAAGCCAGCCACATTGGCACATAGCTGAAGTGACGACTTGTTCTACGCTGCATTAAACCCAGGAGCTGTCTTTTCTTCTTTTGAAATGAGGGTCATACTTGGCATCTTCTTCCAGAACAGGCCAGTTTCACCTGCATTGAAGACCTGCTTTGCCTGGTAGCCTCTCTCCTCAATGTATTCCTGCCACACCTTGGGAAACTCTCCTGCAGCTGCATGGTCAGCTAAAGCAGCCTCCCCCACTAACTTTGCGCTATGCAGCCCGAAACGGTTTTTAAGCGATTGAACCATCCTGTGCTGGCTGAGAATTCCTTGGAAATGGAAGGAGAGACACCTTCACCAGCGGTGACACCAGCACTACCCTCCTTACTACTCTTTACGTTCTGGTACAATTCAAGGGCTTTGTTTCAAATGATTGGACCATTAACTGGGTCCTCCTTTGATGCTGGTGCTGTATCCACACGTTGAGAAATTTCTTCATTTCCTCCAAATATGGATCTCTCCCCTCACAAAGGTTAACTTGGCAGTATGACTACCAGAAACACTAACACTAGCCCATATTTTTTCTTCAGACTGCCTAATGTACCTGATAGTGGGCTCATTCACAGGGTTTTCCCTGCCAGCATGGAAGCACTTGCCCCATTTTGCAGTTTATCTAGGATTGTGACTTTTTTATTCAAGTGTCATCACCTTCCTGGGATGTTTTCTAACTCACACATTTTTAGTAAAGTGCTGTACTGTGTTGTAACTGTACTACTGAATAACCCTGTAAATCACAGCAACCCACATGCACATGGAGACTGCACATGCACAATGAAGGGACATTTGCAGCTCACGCTTACTTCAAGGAAAAGAGGGCAAGGTTTTTTTTAATGGTTTCTGAAGAATTTTATTAACCTTTCGGGACCATGTGCAGAAACTTGAAATGTTCGCTTGTGTAGGTGCTATTTAGTTTGTGTTACAGTATTGTATTTTAACGGTGAAGGGCAGGGAGCAGTGACTCTTTGAAACATAGAAACATAGGGCAGGATTTTGCCCTTGGTGGGGGGATGTGCTTGGCAGGGGCGGGTGGGGGCGGTCGAGCGTCTGACCACCGCCCACGATTGGCTCTGCACCGCAATTTCACGCGGGCGGGCCAATTAAGGCCTGCCCTGCGTGGATCGTGAGCAACAGCGCTGAGCAGGGGGGGAGGAGGAAGAGCCGGGCCTAGCGCACAGTTTGCGCATGCATGCAAAAGAGCGCTTCAGTCTCCCTGAGGCACGGAGTTGCCTCAGGGCGATTGAAACACTTTTTTAAAAAATTAATAAAGACAGTAAAAATTTAATAAAACATGTCCCCTCATGTCACTCTGTCGCATGAGATGGGACATGTTTTAAATTCCAAAATAAAGTTTTTATTTAATATTTATTTGCTTTAGGAAACCTCATCTCACTCGTGGATGAGGTTTCCTAAAAAATGTAAAGCCCGCTTGGTCTTTTTGCCTGCCCAACAACTGTAAGGTTGGACGGGCAGTGTAGATTTGAATTTAGTTAGCTTGTTAATGACTTTAATAGGCCTTTTAATTATCAGCGGGCGCACAGCCAACTCCAGCACGCATCCACCGAACGAAATATCGGCGAGTGCACGATGATGTCGAGACGCACGCCCAATGTCATCACGCGTCATTTTACGCTCGGGCGCGCTTCCGCACGCCAAGTGTAATATTCTTCCCATAAAAAATAGGAGCAGGAGTAGGCCATTCGGCCCTAAGAACCTGCTCCGCCATTCAATATGATCATAGAACCATAGAAAAGTTACGGTGCAGAAGGAGGTCATTCAACCCATTATGTCTGCGCTGACCAAAAAAAGAAGAGAAACTAGCCGTTCATTTTAATCCCACTTTCAGGTCACAGTGCTTTAGATGCAGATCCAAGTACCTTTTAAATGAGTTAAGCATTTCATCCTCAATCACCAACTTAGGCAATGAATTCCAGATGCCCACCACCCTCTGGGTGAAAAAGTTTCTCCTTATGTCCCATCTAATCTTTCTACCAATCAACCAATCACCTTAAATCTACGCCCCTGGTAACTGACCCCTCAGCTAGGGGAAACAAGTCTTTCCTGACTACCCTATCTAGGCCCTTCATAATTTTGTACACTTCAATTAGGTCACCCCGTAGCCTCCTCTGTTCTAAAACAACCCTAGCCTATCCAATCTCTCTTCATAGCTGCAATTTTCAAGCCCTGGCAACATTCTTGTAAATCTCTGCACTCTCCAGAGCAATTATATCCTTCCTGTAATGTGGTGACCAGAACTGCACACAAAATTCCACCCGTGGCCTAACCAGCGTTTTATACAGTTCCATCGTTACATCTCTGCTTTTGTATTCAATACTTCACCCAATAAAGGAAATCATTCCATATGCTTTCTTAACCACCTTATCCACCTGTCCTACCACCTTCAAAGACCTGTGGACATGCACTCCAAGGTCTCTCATTTCCTCAACCCCTCTCAATAACTTCCCGTTTATTGGGTATTCCCTTACTTTGTTTGCCCTCCCCAAATGCATTACCTCACACTTTTCCAGATTGAATTCCATTTACCACTTCTCCACCCAGTCAGCAAAACCATTGATATCATTCTGGAGTCAATAGCTATCCACTTCATTATCAACTTCATGGCCAACTTTTATGTCACCTGCAAATTTCCCAATCATGCTTCCGATATTTAAGTGTAGATCATTAATATATACAACAAACAGCAACGGCCCCAATACTGAGCCCTGTGGACCACCACAGCAAACCATTTTGCATTCCCAAAAACATCCATCGACCATTACCCTTTGTTTCCTGCCACTGTGCCAATTTTGGATCCAACTTCCCACCTTCCCGGGTATCCCATAAGATTTTACTTTCCTGATCAGTCTGCCATGTGGGACCTTGTCAAATGCCTTACTGAAATCCATGTAGACAACATCCACTGCACCACCCTCATCAATCCTTCTTGTTACTTCCTCAAAAGTTAGTAAGACATGATATCCCCCTAACAAAACCATGTTGAGTATCCCTAATCAATCTGTGCCTTTCTAAGTGACAGTTTATCCTGTTTCTCAGAATTGTTTCCAATAATTTTCCCACCGCCAAAGTCAAATTGACTGGCCTATAATTTTCTGGTCTATCCCTTGCACCCTTTTCATGGCTGATCCTCTATCTCAATGCCCTATCCCTGCTCTCTCCCCATGCCCCTTGACTCCTTTAGTGTCTGACAATCTATCTATTTCTTTCTTAAGTGTATTCAGTGACTTGGCCTCCATATCCTTCTGGGTAGAGAATTCCACAGGTTCACCACTCTGAGTGAAGAAATTCCTCCTCATCTCAGTCCTAAATGGCCTACCCCATATCCTGAGACTGTGACCCTTGCTCTAGACCCCCAGCCAGTGGTAACATCACCCCAGCATCCAGTCTTTCCAGCCCTGTCAGATTTTTATACATTTCAATGATATCCCCTCATTCCACTAAACTCCAGTGAATACAGGCCTAGTCGACTCAATCTCTCCTCATATGATAATCCTGCCATCCCAGGAATCAGTTTGGTGAACCTTCGCCGCAGTCCCTCTATGGTAAGTATATCCTTTTTTAGGTAATGAGACCAAAACTGCACACAATATTTCAGGTGTGGTCTCACCAAGGCCCTGTACAGCTGCAGTAAGACATCCTTGCTCCTGTACTCAAATCCTTTCACGTTTCTAAGTGAGCAGTGATAGTGTTTAGGAGGGTTCCAAAACATGGGATTTGCCACCCGTTGTGCAGGTGTGTGCTGTGAACTTGTGGTTTTGACAAGTTTGACAGGCTGCATGAGCTTGAAGCACAGAGCAGCAATATTATCAACAGCTCCAAATTCTGCAAAAAGAGGCAAGTTTGTGTCTCTCAAATGTCTGTAATAGTTGCATGTGTCATTTTGTTTTTTGCTTTGACTTTTTAAATTAATAACATCTGAATTGTTATATTTTTAATAGATGAACGAAGTTTCAGGGGCGTAAGCAGTGATTGGATACACAAATTCGTGTGGGTAAACAAAATCGCCAAGGAGGGGGGTGCGAATGGTGGGAGTTGACTGTATATACTATATTAATAAATGGAAATGGGAAGAAATACAAACAAATTTCTGTTTCACCCGGAATAAGTGTTTGGTGTCCTGGACAGTGGGCAAAGAGGGAGGAGGTAAAAGGACAACTGTTGCATCTCTTGTCCTTGCATGAGACGGTGCTGTGGGAAGAGGGGTGGGTATTGGAGGTGATAGAGGAGTGGACCAACGTGTCACAAAGATACCAGTCCCTTCAAAATGCTGAAGGAGATGAGGAAGGGAAGATGTTGAAAGGTCCGAGGAATACTCTGTTACAAAATTTCAACACTCGGAGTCCATGCAGGGAGCAAACGCTGGGCACTCCAGGCGCTTCTTCACCGAGGTTTCAACTGAGCAGAGTTTATATATCATTTACTATCAGTTACAACTTAATGGTATTAGTTAGACAAAGGCCACAGCACAATGACACCCCCCCTCCGCGGTGGGCTGATAATTGTGTTCCTGTACAGTATTGCAGTGCAGAGACTGGGCATTGTCTTTTTTGAAGATAGTTACCAGACGGTGCGAAATGGCCTTCCCCATCTCTTGATTGAGTTATCCCGTGTCCATGCCCGTGTGTCTCCCATTTAATTTACAGCTGAGCCCTTTGTACAAGTTTATAGCTTTCATGTAAAGCTGCAACTGTTTGTGTATGCTTTGGTGCCTTAGCTGCTGGTCCTGACTAGTACTTTAAAATAAATCCAAATTTTCTGCATCTTTTGGTGTTTGGTGATGGCAACACGCTGGAAATGATGAAAGCAGTAGGGGTTGATCCGTTGAATGTGGAAACTCTTGGGATGAAAAGTGAGGACAAGGAGAACTAACTCATGGTTCTGGGAGGGAGGCGAAGGAGTGAGGGCAGAAATGCAAGAAATGAAATGGACATTGTCATGAACCCCAGCCAGGATAGAGGGGAATCATTGGTTGTGGAAAAAGAAAGACATATCAGATGTACTGTATGGAAAGCGGCATTGTCAAATGCTATGAAGATGGAGAAACTGGGAGAATGGTATAGGCACCTTACAGAAAATGAGGTGGGAAAAAGTGTAGTCAAGGACAGTGTGGAAGTAAATAGCCTTTTAGTGGAATTTTAGTGTTTTTAATCAGCTGGGGGAAAGGGGAAGTGAAAAATAACCTTTCATCCCTATGGATCCTTGGATGAAAGGTAACTATTTCACTCTCCACATATGCTGCCTGACCTGATAAGCATTTCCAGCATTTTCTATTTTTTTATTTCAGATTTCCAGCATCCACTGTGTTTTGCTTTTGAAATAAAGGGAAAGTCTGTGATAGGGTGGAGGGCAGGAGTAAATAAATAACAAAAGGGATGACTATGCAACATCCTAAAGGGGTGATAATGGAGACAAATAAGGAAGCAAAAGATAGATTCAGAAAAGGTGTAAATGGAATACAGCAAAATTGCAATGAAGGAGGGAAGCATGAAGAACCTGGCAAAGAGGAGAGGTTTGCAGTTACCTGGGAACATAGATGTTGACTGACCTACTAAGTGCTTCCAGCATTTTCTCATTTTAGATTTCCAGCATTCACAATAGTTTGCTTGAAGTATAATAATGTGTATCATGTATCAGATAGCTGGCAGACCAAATAATAAAAGCGGTCAGGATGAAAGAGTTGTACTTCATAAAGAAATTAGTGCTCAGGAACTTGGACATTGGGAACAACAAGTGTGATCTATTTCAACATATATATCATTTCATTAAGAACCATTTCTGTGGGAGGAGAAAGGGAGTTACATAATTTTTCAGAAAAAATTAACTTTCCTTTTAAACATAGTTGACCAGTAATCCATCATACTAATGCATCTGCCTAAGGCATGTGTTTGGAACATCAATAATATACTACCATGAAATTATATATCTGTCAAATATTAAGAAGAGTGGGACTCTTTGTGTATCTTGGAAGGAAGGAGTCAGGAAAGAGCACATTGTTTAAGGGACAGACTTTAAATAATGAATTCCAGTTTGGATGTCAAAAGTGGAATACAACTATTATAGGTCCATTAATGTCTGAGAAGAAAGATAAGTGTCAATGTCTAGGCCAAGGTGGAAGTAGCATTTCCAAAGGGAAAACAAAAGATTCTGCGCCGGTAATGCTGAGTTGAATACTGTCAGGTGAAAACACCAATTTCAAAATGATGGACTGTCAGCAATTGAAGACTTTTTCAATTTTGCAAGGAGAACTGTCCTACTTCAGGGATTTCAGTATCTGCCTTGCATGATCCTGACCGTTGGAAAAGTTCAGGAAATTTAATATCTTTCATTATTCTCATGAACATCACTAAGCGTGCTATTGCATTTCCAGGGCTATGGGGAAAGAACAGTGGAACTAATTGGACAGCTCTTTCAAAGAGCCGGCAATGTTATGATGAGTTAAAAGAATAATGCAGCAGAAGAATCAATGATGTGCGTTTCTTCATTTACCTTTAATATTTGGAATTTTAAAGAAGTTTTACAAAAACAGATGAGATGGCAGAAATTCTAATTATGCATTAATTGGGAGGAAATAAGTGTGATACAAGTATATAAGTACCACTCATCTCATATAGCCACTTCCCATATACAGGGTTTAAATATCTATTCCACATGAACTCTCACCTTCACAGCAGCCTGCCAAAGAGAGTTTTCGTATATTCAGCACAGCTAACAGAACACCCAGGCACGCCCAGAATCTGAGATTCTGTTTTCCAAGTTATGCCAGATGAAGAGAGGTTGATTCCTTTGGTCGCAGAAGAGTTGTGTAGGAAACTTAGAAAGAGATAGTTGAAGGGATGGATCTGTTCACAACATCAGAGGGCCAAGATATGTATATTAAAAAAAAATGGCAGACCAGAAGTTAATGGCAAACCAAAGAGTCTCCAATACCAAGTTGTTGCTCCAGTTGTGCTTGCCACAAAGTGTTTCCGCATAACCTGCTGGATGTTTACTAACACCCTATCCAAAGCACTCAAAAATTATTTTACATGTTTATCGTTACACTTTCAGAACAGCCTGCCAACACTGCAAGTGGTCGTAAACAAGTCAGCATCTAACAGCATGGTGTATCTTTCATATCAATGCTGCAAATACCAATGTAGTTCTATAAATCAGAGAAGATTGAGATAGATGTTATGGCGATCTCAGTGCAGAGAGATGAGCAATTGATGGTGGAGGAGGATAATAAGAAATCTATTCCTTACTGAGCTGCACCGCCTACCTCAGAGCTATTAATCTCTGGATTGTTACTTGACCGATACTGAAATTATTTATTTATTTATTTATTTTATTCATTTATGGGGTGTGGGCATCATAGGCTCAGCCAGCATTTATCGCTCATCCCTAATTGCCCTTGCGAAGGTGGTGGTGAGCTACCCTCTTGAACCACTGCAGTCCATGTGGTCTATGTACACACACAGTGCTGTTAGGGAGGGAGTTCCAGGATTTTGACCCAACGACAGTGAAGGAATAGCGATATATTTCCAAGTCAGGATGGTGAGTGGCTTGGAGGGGAACTTCCACTTGGTGGTGTTCCCATGTGTCTGCTGCCCTTATCCTTCTAGATGATAGTGGTCATGTGTTTGGAAGGTGCTGTCTAAGGAGGCTTGGTGAGTTCCTGCAGTGCATCTTGTAGATGGTACACATTGCTGCCAGTGTGCATCGGTGGTGGAGGGAGTGAATGTTTGTGGATGGGGTAACAATCAAGTGGGCTGCTTTGTCCTGGATGGTGTCAAATTTCTTGAATGTTGTTGGAGCTGCACTCATCCAGGCAAGTGGGGAGTCTCCCATCACACTTCTGACTTGTGCCTTGTAGATGGTGGACAGACTTTGGGGAGCCAGGTGAGTTACTCGCCGCAAGATTCTGAGCCTCTGACCTGCTCTTGCAGCCAGTTTCTTTGCCCATGATTAACCTGATGCCATGAGACATCACGGGGTCTGGAGTCAATGTTGAGGACTCCAAGGACAACCCCCTTCCGACTGTACACCTACTGTGCTGCCAACTCTGCTGGGCCTGTCCTGCCGGTGGGACAGGGTGTACCCAGGGATGGTGATGGTGATGGTGATGTCTGGGACATCATCTGTAAGGTATGTTTCCGTGAGTATGACGACGTCAGGTTGTTGCTTGACTAGTCTGTGAGACAGTTCTCCCAATTTTGGCACGAGCCCCCAGATGTTAATAAGGAGGACTTTACAGGGTCACCAGGGCTGAGTTTGCCGTTGTCGTTTGCTTAGGTCGATGCCGGGTGGTCCGTCTGGTTCCATTCCATTTTAAAAACTTTTCAGCAGACTGATACAACTCAGTGGCTTGCTAGGCCATTTCAGGGAGCAGTTAAGAGTCAACCACTTTGCTGTGGGTCTGGAGTCACATGTAGGCCCAACCAGGTAAGGATGACAGATTTCCTTCTCTAAAGGACATTACTGAACCAGATGGGTTTTTACAACAATCAACATGGTCATCATTAGATTTTAAATTCCAGATTTTTATCAAATTCAAATTTCACCATCTGCCGGGTCCCCAGAACATTACCCTGGGTCTCTGGATTACTAGTCCAGCGACAATACCACTCTGACACCACCTCCCCAGCGTAGCATAGCAGGTTAGAGAATTAAATACAAGGCTCAAAGAGTAGAGTGAGAAGAAGGGATTCCAATTCATGGGGTACTGGTATTGGTACTGGAGAAAGAGGGATGGGCTCCATTTAAACTAGGCTGGGATCAGTGTTGTGGTGAATCAAATAACTTAGGGCTGTGGATAGAGCTCTGAGCTGAAAGGTGGGGGGAGGGAGAGATTTAGAAGATTAAAGAGATAAATTGAGGCAATAGAGAGTGCAGCAGAGTGGGACAGGAAGCGACAGATAGTTTCACTATAATAGTGCAACAGCAGATACGCTTCATTCACAGAAGAGTAGTAAAAAATGAAATTAAAAGCTCGTTACCTGAATATACAAAGCATTTGTAATACAATAGATGGACTAGCAGCAGAGAGATAAATGCTTCAGAGCTAATTGCCATTACAGAGACATTAGTCAGGATTTTCTGCTTCCAGTTGGGGTTGGCGTCATGGCAGGCGCAAGAGCTAAATCTCGCAAAAAGACCTAAAATGGGATTTCCAACGACATAAAACAAGGAAGTGATTGTGTGCTTCAGCCATCAATGGCGGGCCACATTTCCCACTGCCGAATGTCGTGAACGTAATTAGTATAAATCTGCATCTAATTATGACACCTCGCTGGAATCATCACTGCACGCTGGATTAAGAGCCCATGTTGATGTGCAATTAGAACAATGTGTTTCACAATAAGATTTAAATGACGTGCAACTGATGACCTGAACTCCGCTTGGGACTCCGAGGTTAGTTTGCATAAGTTGAATCTCACAGGACTTGTAAAGATCAGCGTCAGGCTTCACAGGCTGTACTGCGTTGGTCTCAGGGAGGTCTCTCAAGCAAGTCTCCACAGCGACTACACCAGGGTTGCAGCGGGGCTGGCTCTCACTGTGCTGCAGGGCAAGAGCTTTATTGTGGAAGTGACTAGACATGACTGAGGGAAGGGAAGGAGCTGCAGGGCAAGGGCTCCATTGGGGGCAATGATTTGGGAAGGTTGCATTGAAACGCATGACTGGGGGGATGTGGGCACTAAAGGGCCAACCAACTGAAATGTAACTTCCAAACTGAGGACAGAGCCACAGCTGAGACAGATTAGCAGCTGTTCAGTTCACATGCAGGGAGTCAGGGAAGTGAAGTAATTATTCCCATTCATACAACACTGAGCCCTCAAAGTGGCAATGATTGTTCATCTAGTTTTAACCCCTCGTGCGCACCCTTCAAATCTGCCAGCATCTTATGGAACTGCAGAACTATTGGGCGACTGAAGGAGCTTCAGGACTCCCTTGGAAATGTGACAACGCACCACTCACAGAGGAAAAGCCTGCGGACACCCAAAATTAATATCATGTAGAATATTCACACTCATGGTCAGTCCAAACAGTGCAGTCTTGGAGTGCAGGTAAAGATGAGCCCAGTGCCTGAGCTGAAAGTAGAATATTCAGTCAACTGGCCGAAGCTGTCAGAAGTTGGTCATGTGGGTTGTGGTGAACGTTCATGCGCACTGGGCATCATTTCAGGGGTCAGTACTCTCTAGCATACCTAAAGAAGTCTCAAGGCCACAATCGCAGACGATTCCTTGACCAAAACAGAACCATTGGAAACAAATGCTGACTCTTGTGCCTCTCATTGATGCTTCAGTGAGCAGTCCATCAGGAAAACGGAGCCTGGTGTTATCGCTGCCTACATTATTGCTTATCAATAGGACAGAAGGAGAAAAATGCCATGAGGCACCTGACTCCCCACAAGATCAAGGGGCAGCAGGTCCTCCTCCAGATGCAGAGATGATCCCCAGAGAGCCATCATTCATAGGCATCTTGCTAGGCCCAGGGTCTATAGACATTGCTACTGCAGATGAGCGAGAATCAGTGTCACCGATCCCTCCACGTGTCAAGGGGCCTGGTGACTCACATTTGCCACATTCTTCAGGATTTGGCACCACGGGGCTTGCAGGGCATCCATTGCCAGTGGCAGTGAAAGTCAACACTGCACTCAACTTCTATGGCAGTGGCTCATTCCAGGGCTCTACTGGGACCAGGGTTTGCACCAGACACCCAAGAAACGTCCATGACCTGTACATCCTGAGTAGGTCTCAGATCTCTGACATCTTCTAGGGACCACACAGGCTGCAGGGTTGGTTCCTCGGGGACAAGGGTTACCCATAAAGGATGTGGCTGACGATGTCCGTGCAGCTACCTCAGACAGCTGCTGAGAAAAGGTATATTGAGGCTCACACCACTACCTGGGCATTGACCATAGGGATACTGAAAATACAGTTCCGATGCCTGGACAGATCTGGCAGAGCACTCGAGGAGACTCCCCAGAGGGTGTCATGCATTATCGTGACTTGCTGCGTGCTACACAACATGGTTCTGCAAAGGGGAGAGGAGTTGGCAGATGACGAGTGGAGGAACTACACGTCTCCTCCGATGAGCAGGAGGACCTCGAAGGGGATGATAGTGATGAGGACCTGGAAGCCAAGGATTCAGCCAAAGTGGCCATTGCACGTGCCAGATGAGGCAGGCATGCTCGTGAGGCCTTCATTGCCAGCAAATTCCAGGAGGAAGATGATGAGATGCACTGAGAATCCCCCCGGCCAAGTCTCCTCCATTATTGGCCAGAATGTACATGAGCATTATTATCCCTCAAATTTCACCCACGAACTTCCAGATAACACTGCAGCATTGCACAGCACGCTCACATTGCCCTGATGTTCTGAAGGATGAGAACGCATTGAGGACATGTGTCCATCACCTGGTGGAGGGCGTCCTGGCATCAGATATCAGAAAGTGCTGCCTCCTCACACATACATCCAGCATCCCAGTCGCAACAGCACCCTCCAAGACCCAGGACACTTGGATGATCTTGAGTGGGCTAGTGGCTGCTTGCCTTCAATCTAGCAAGATGCTTCAAGGAGATCCACCAGAAGCAAGGCACGATGTGTTACATCGATGGTGAGACAGAAACATAACACTTGGGACAAGGCAGCCGATGATATTCCGCTACTGTGACAGCACTTATAGACTACTCAGTCGGCTGTAGGACACTTCCCGAAATGACACTGACATCCAGCAGTTTATGTGGGGGACCTTGAGCTGCTTTGATTCTAACGCTGCAATGGAAGTGGAGCACCTGAGCGTGACAAAGCCAGACACTTGGCTGCATGATACTGAGATACCTCCTCTTATACATAACCAGTGTGCTCTCATGACCAGCCCTGGTCCTTACAAAATCCAAGTTGATCGGGCAACATGAAGTCCTCAAGGGCACACATCCTTGCTTATGAGGAGCACTGTTCTGGCTCATTGCATAATTGCTCCTATCCCATTGTTCCCCTCCACACTGTTGGAAACAACGATATGCGATTCCATAGCATGCCTAAAGGCTGTTTTGGCCTCCAGAGATCATCATTTGGAAGTAGCATCAGTAACTTCTTGGGGTGTCGAGGCGATGGGACGCACAGCGCTATCTACCACCTTAGTGACGAGAACATTCCTTAGTGACGAGAACATAGTCACAACTGCAGGGTAAGAGACGCTTAAGGTTGGACGTCTCAGTGCCTGTACACAAATGTGTCATTGCTTTGCCACCTTGAGGTGGAAAGGTGCTCCCACTTTTTGCAGAGATAAGCAGATTGACACTGGGAAAGTTGGGCACCTGTTTGACTGAGGGAAGCGCGCATATGCTCTGATTATACGCTCATATGATCAAAAGCCTTCCGAGAGACAACGGGCAGATGGAGTTGGACGGTACATGAGCCATCTGCATGCGTGATCACATCTCCCCTTAAAGATGACACTTTCACCTTTCAAGAAATGCCTACGAGTTAGGGGCACATATCTGCCTCAATCGTGCAGAGCCAAGAATGCACATGACAGCACCCTGCGACACATGGGAACAAGGTTCGTTCAACAGCCACACGTTACCTGAAGGTGCAGATATTACTGATATGGAAAGTGATGTTGAATCAGGATACGCACTGTGGTCAGATGGTAACACACTGCACATAAGAGAGGGCCAGGACAGAGACAATTGCCTTAAGTGTGTGCAGGAACCAATGTATCACATGTGATTGACAGTAACACAGCTCATCATAAGAAAGAGGCATAGACAAGATACTGCATGAAATGACTATGAGTGTATTTGCATTTGTGAACATTATATAAAAGTGGGTCACACCTGTGCCAACATTGTGCAACTACTTCTTTTTCACTTTCCTTACCCTGCCACTGCGTCTTGGTGCTCCCCCAACATCCACAGCAGAGATGGAGGCAGGCCGCTGACTGCTACGCCCTGTTGACTGATGACTTTGGCGAGTGTCCTCTTGAAGCCCGAAACCTGGAGGGCCCTGGCTTGCTTTGGATATCCTGCTGTGGGGCAGCTGCACCTTCCTCGGCCCGTGGAGCTGGAGCTGATGGGATCACAGGATGAGGGGATTTAGATTGGCCGGACATTGTCGGAGTCAACTGGGTGGATGGCCTCGGGGTGTCGAGCTGCTGGTCCTCCTCCCTATGGGTGCCCGAGGATCTCTGGCTGACTCCTTGAGGAAAAGGGGCAGATGGAGTGAGATCAAGCTGCTCCGCAGCCCTCTCACATTGACAGTGATGATGCCACCAATGACTACAGCGATGGAGTGCAGTTCCTGCAGCAGTGCAGGACTGATGTCATGAACCAAGATCTCCATGGCGGCTGCCATCCTACTACTGTTGACTTCAGTGCATTGGCATGCCGGCGCTATCACCTCAGACTGCAGGTGGGCCCCTCCATCGTATGTTGCAATCTGAGGAGTGCAGATGACATTTCTTCCTGATGTTCCCATGATTGTCTTTGCAGTTCCGGCAACTGATTTAGGACTGAGCCCGAAGGATCATCATGTGACTCGGACTCAGCAAATACCTGGCCTTCAAAAGTCCTCCGAGTGCCAGCAACTTCAGATGTTCCTGCCTCTGCCTGCTATGGACCAGATGGTGCACTCTGCTCACCAGGTTGTGACCCCGAGGCTACTCTAGAACTAGGCCCCACCGAGGTGTGTGTCTCTGCACTGGTGGAGGGTGTGGGTGAGCGCTGTGACGGGTCTGCTAAGGTGTTGTCCTCAGGATCCTCATCTGAGGTGTCGTCGGGACTGGAGTTAAGAGCCTGGCTTGTGGATGCCCTTGGGAGCTTTTCAGAGGTGTCTGCGAAAGAAAGGAGAGATAATTAGCACGGGGGAGGTGATGGCAGCGGCAGTGGTGGTGGCGTCATGGTATTGTCACTGGAGTAATCCAGAGATGCAGGGTAATGCTCTGGGGACCTGGGATCGAATCCCACCACGAAAGATGGTGGAATTTGAATTCAATAAAAATCTGGAATTAAAAGTCTAATGGTGACCATGAAACCATTGCCAATTGTTATAAAAACCCATCGGTTTACTAATGCCCTTTGGGAAGGAAATCTGCCGTCCTTACCTGGTCTGGCCTTCGTGTGATTCCAGAATCTTAAGTGCCCGATAAGCAAGGGCAATTAGGGACGGGCAATAAATGCTGGCCTAATCAGTGACGCCTACATCCCATGAACAAATTAAAAAAATGGCACGTGGCTCTGAACCAGTAGAAAGCACTCACAGTATTGCTTGTAGTGCAGCATACTCACTTGGGTGTACGCTGCCGACCTCACCGTCAGCGTGGTTTACATCCTCTCTGGCTGGCTGTATGGCTCTGTTCTCAAAGTCCGTGAGAACTTTGATCTCAGGAACTCCAACGCCGCTTTGGGACCTCCTTATTGTAAGCCGGCTTGTCCTGCATGAAGACAGTGAGAATGTAAGCAAGACGCATGTGAGGGCAGATGATAAGGATGCTTGGCATGTGTGGGTGGCAAGTGTAGACCTGGAGAAGATTAGGCTGCAAGCTCCAGAGGAGATGCAGCCAGCTGGAGTTGTGACAGTGTGAGAGTGAATGGTGACGTCCCTTGAGGTGGCAGCGAGTGAGATCCTTGTGAATGTGAGAGTTGAGAGTGATGAGATGGTTGACTTACAGATCATTCATCCTCTTCCTGCACTGGGTGGCTGATCTCTTCTGTAGGGCGTTTGCATTGACTACTGCTGCGACCTCCTCCCAAGCCAGATTGATCACCTTGACAGAACTCCTGCGGGCAGAGCGGGGTTAGAGAACATTGCGTTGGACCTCGACTGCCTTCAACAGGCACTCCAGTGAGGCGTCACTGAATTTGGGCACAGCATGCTTTCTGTCTTTGGAAGGCTTTTCTTCCATGAAGATCTCCTAAGCTGCAGAGTGTGAACGCTGTGAAGGGATAGGGTTTAAATGTGGCACCCAGAGTTAAGGAGCAATGAGGTCGTGGCAGGGCGGGCAGATCCAATGCTGCCCGCCAGTGATACAGCTTGATCCCTGTGCATGAATATTTAATGGTGTTTGAAGTGCATGATATGGCTGGAAAGCCCACCATTGCAGCTGGTGGGTTGAATGCCATCTTTTATGACCACTACCGAACTTCATGCTTTTCAGGGAAAGTCCCAGCCATTGTTACAAGGTGAGCAAGGTTGGGAAATAAATATTCCAGGACATTTCAAAAAGATAGATGGAATGGAAAAGTAGGATGAGTTGCCCTGATAATAAAGGATAACATAAGGATCTCTAAAGCAGTAATCTCAGAATTACTCTCAGACCCACATGCAAGTGATTATAGAAATAGGAGAATTGAGTGATTGAACATGTGGTTGGAAAGCTGATGTGGGAGGAAGGCCATCTGATTTATGAGGCATTGGGACTGGTTCTAGGGAAGGTAGGACCTGTACAAGCAGGACATTCTACACCTGAACAGAACTGGGACAAATATCTTCACAGGGAGATTTGCTAGTGATATTGGAGGGGGTTTAAACTAGATTGGTAGGGCGCTGGGAACCCGAGGCAAGTTCGGACAGGGAACGGGAGACAGGGGATTAGTGAGGGTCTCTGAAAGACAGAAGCACAGGTTGAAAAGTGTACAACACAGGAATTCGGCAATGTTAAAAGGTAATGTAAATACAAGGAGTATAGCAAATAAAGCCGATGGCAGCATGATATCATTGTTATCATGAAAACTTGGCTTAAAGAGGGGCAAAAATTGGCAGCTCAACCTCTCTGGATATAGAGTTTACAAGCAGGATAGAGAGGGGGATAAAAAAGGTGGGGGTGTAGCATTATTGGTTGAAGAATCAATTATGGCTGTGAGGAGGGACGATATACTAATTAAAGCACCAAATGAGACCATATGGATTAAGCTCAGAAATAAAGAAGGGGCAACCACATTGCTAGGAGTGTACTATAGACCCCCAAACAGTGGAAGGGAGTTAGAACAGCCAATACATAGGTGAATTTCTGACTGCAAAAACAATATGGCAGTAATCGCTGGGGACTTCAACTACCCTAATAGCATTTGGGGCATGAACAGTGCGAGGAGCACAGAGGGCAAAAAATTCTTGAACTGCATTCAAGAGAACTTTTTCAGCCAGCGGGTAACAAGCCCAACGAGAGGGAGCGCAATTCTATATTTAGTCTTAGGAAATGAAGCTGGGCAGTGGGGGACCATTTTGGAGATAGTGACCATAATACAGATTTAGCATCATTATGGAAAAAAACAAAGATAGAACGTGTATAAAAGTTCTAAATTGGGGGAAGACAAATTTTATGAAGCTGAGAGGTGAACTGGCAGAAGTGGACTGGAAACAGCTACTGGAAGGGAAAATGGTGTCGAGTCAGTGGGAGGCATTCAAAAGTGAGATTCTACGGGTACTTGTGTAGACATATCTTCACAAAGAAAAAGGGTTGTACTGTCAAAAGTAAAGCCCCTGGTTGTCCAGAAGCATACAGGGTAAGTTAAAGCAGAAGAAGAAAGCTTGTGACAATCACAAAAAGCTTAATACTGTGAAAAGCCTAGAGGAGTATAAAAAATACAGGGGCGATATAAAAAAGGAAATTAGGAAAGCAAGGAGAGGATATGAAAACATATTGGCAGGTAAAATCAAAGAAAACCCAGAGATACTTTACCAGTACATTAAGAGCAAGAGAATAAATAAGGAAAAGATAGGGCCTATCAGGGATGTACATGGTAACTTGTACATTGATGCTGAAGATGTGAGCAGGGTTCTCAATGAGTACTTTGTCTCTGTCTTCACTAAGGGGAAGGATGATGCAGATATTCTAGTTAAAGAGGAAGTGTGTGAAATATTAGATACAATAAGCATAATGAGAGAGGAAATTCTGGAGAGACTGGCATCCTTGAAGTTGGATAGATCACCAGGGCTGCATGGATTGCAGCCTAGGTTGTTAAAGGAAGCCAGGGAAGAAATAGCGATGCTCTGAGAATCATTTTCCAATCCTCACTGAATACATGCGAGGTACCAGAGGATTGGACGTCTGCGAACGTTGTACCATTATTTAAAAAGGGTGTGAGGATAAACCAGAAAATTATAAGCCAGTCAATCTGACTTCAGTGGTGGACAAATTATTGGAATCAATTATGTGAGACAGGATAAACTGTCGCTTAGAAAGGCATGGATTGATCAGGGACAGTCAGCGTGGCCTTATTAGGAGAAGATTATGACTAAAATTTTACATTCGGCGTGTGGGGGCGGTCCCAACACTCCAGAACGTAAAATGATGCATGATGATTTCGGGCGTGCGTCCCTACGTCACTGCGCACCACCGCGATTTTTCGGTAGGCAGGCATGTTATGAGTTTGGAGAAGCGCCCGCCATTAATTAACAGGCCTGTTAAGGCCCTTGAGGCACCAATTGAATTTGATTTTGCGCAGCCTATGCGATTTTCAGGGCGTCGCATGGGCGCAACGGGCAGGTGGGTAGGCCACATTTCAAAAACCTCATCCATGGGTGGGATAAGAGGGATGAGTGGGCTCGCTAATGCGAGTTGTTAGTACTTTAGATCATAACTCACTGCTACTCACTTGTGTGAACAGGACAACTTCACTTTGCATCAGAGCTGCTTTGACAGAAATAACAGGCTTCAGTTCAGGACTCCAGAGGTGTCATAACACTTGGGGCCTTGCAGGTATCAGACAGCCTTCCCCTGCCCTGGGAATGGGGATTGTGGTCTCTGCTGGAGGCACCTCCTCTGAGGAGGAAGAGAGGGCCAGAAGGGGGTGGAAGGCGGGTGTCCCTATTCAGCCTCCAGGGGAGCGACCTGTGGGAGGAGAGGCGCAGGCACAATGGGTGCAGGGCCAACAGGAAGTCCAAGGTGGAAGGGGCCGCAGAAGACGCCACTATCCTGCTGCCAGGGTTTACAGACGGCGATGCAGCTATCTCAATATGTCTGAGGTGCAATGCCAAAGGAGGCTCCACCTCTCAAGGGAGACATCTGTCAGATGATCGGCCCTGAGATCAGCTCCAACTGTGTAGGTGGACACCCCATGCCAGTGGCGCTGAAGGTCACAGTGGCACTCAACTTCTATGCCTCCGGCTTTTTCCAGGGGTCGATGGGTGATCTTTGTGGAGTCTCCCAATCAGCTGTCCACAGTTGTGTCAAGCTGGTGACAGATGCTCTGTTCAGGCGTGCATTGACTTTCATTCACTACCGCACAGACAGGGCCAGCCAGCCAGAGCGAGCCAGAGGCTTTGCGGCGATTGCTGTGTTCCCCCGCATCCCGGGTGCAATCGACTGCACACATGTGGCCATCAAGGTGCCAGCAGGTGAGCCGGGTGCCTTTGTCAACAGAAAGGGATTCCACTCCATGAATATGCAGATAGTGTGTGACCATAGGATGCAGATTCTGCAAGTCTATGCATGGTACCCAGGCAGCTTCCATTACGCATATATCCTGAGACACTCCCAGGTGCTGAGGCTCTTCAGTGCTCCAGCCCAGCTAAATGGATGGCTGCTGGGCGACAAGGTCCATCCCCTCAAAAGGTGGCTCATGACGCCTCTTTGCCATCCAAGAACAGAGACCGAGCAGCGGTAGAATAGGAGCCATGCCACAAGGGCGGTGGTAGAGAGAACGCTCCTGGACTGTTCAGGAGGTGCACTGCAAAATCCCCCAGATCGTGTGTCACTGATAGTGGTTGCATTCTGCACTCTCCACAATCTGGTGCTGGAAAGGGGGGAGCGCACAGTGGAGGAAGAAGATGTTGATGCAACTGCTCTGGCAGCAGACGATGAGTCTAGAAGTGAGTCCGAGATGAGCACGCTCAGGAGAATGCTGAGGGGATAGACCCTGACTTGGGCAACCTCCAGGGAGGCAGGGACACCCGGGAGGCTTTGATCCAATGGTCCTTCAGCTAGTCTACCAAAGATGAACCACCACCACATGCCAGGGCTGCAGGCTCCATACACGATACCTGACAGGAACACTTGCTTGGTGAACAACATGCACTATGTGCCATTTCAGTAAAGCTCAATTGCAAACAAGTCACTGATAACTCATATCATAGTGGGTTACCCTTCACCTGCAGAAGTAATGAACCTCCCAGAGGCTTGTTGAAAACAAATACATTTACTGGTGTGGTGCCTGGCATACATAAATCAAATTAAATGAAAAGGTGTTCTCCATCACACCTACTTATAAATAACTTAAAATGAAGCAAAAAAATAACACCAATGATAAGCCTGCATTGTGCCTAAGGTGCTTTATGTTTGTGTTTATGGGTGCTACGTATTGCTGCTCCCCTCTCGCTGGCACCGGCATTGGAGACAGCCTGCTCACTCTGCTGTCCTGTTGGCCTTGATGACCTTGGCAGGCATCCTCTGGCCCATGGAGCCTGTGCTGACCCTGCCTAGAAGGGAGCAGCCAATTCCACAGCTGGCAGCTCCCCAGTCACCGCAGCCTCATCGGATCCCACGGTCACTGACAGGGGGGCGGAGGAGCTGCTGCCCTCATTCGGAGCGCCCTGAGAAGAGCCCGCAGAGACGACAAGCAGCTCGTGTGCCAACGTCAGGTCACTTTGGACCTCCCTGCTCACCATTGATGGATGAGCACCTAGCTGGGATACCGGGTGCCCAATCCATCTCTCCCACTGACAATTACCACCTGAGGTCATTGCCAGTGTGAGGGCTTGTAGGCCCGATCGCATCCCCAGGAATCCCTGATTGAGCGCCTGGAGCAGCCTCTCCATGAGAGTCGCCACTCTTTCCATGGAAGAGGCAGGGTGTTCGGCCATGAGGGTCATTGCATTGCTCATGCTCTACATGGACTCCTCCACAATGGAGGCCATGGGACGCATTCCCTCATGTATCTCCACCAGATCCTCCTGCTCACTTTGCAGCACTTCCAGTATTTGCTGTCTCAGGGACGACTCCAGAGGCACATCATCAGCCACCGACTGAGCATGTTCCTGACCCCAGCAGTCCTCCGACTGCCAGTGCCCTGGGCACTCTCTGTCTCCACCTGCACCTCAAGCGAGTGTGAAGTGGCCTCACCGTTGTGCACCAAGATACTAGCCAACGATCTAAAGCCCGCCGAGGTGCTGGTATCTGAGCTGGTGCCTGCCTGGCTGAGAGGGTGTGACGCTGGTGCATTTATATCCTCTGTGTCCTTTGGAGTGAGCGGCAGTCCTTCAGGGTCCTGAACCCGACAGTCTTCTGGTGAGCCTGAAAGGAAGAACAAGGACATGTCATTAGTTGAAGTTGTTACACTGTTACTGTGCATGCCTGGCACCCAGATCAGGGTGCCCTTGTCTTTCTATTATCAATGGGGATTGCATGTTTGAGGCTCACATCAATATACAGACAACAGTGGAATAGTTGCTATGACAGACATTCTGACCTCAGTGCACTGCACTCTTACCTTCCTCAACCTCACCGCGGCAGGTTGACCTAGGCGCATGGCGCCTCTCCAGCTCCAGTGCCTCCTGCTCGTATCTGGACAGGATTAGCAGGTGGGGCGTTCCTCCTCCAGTCCATAACCTCTCAATGAGAGGTTCTCTTGAAAGGAGAGAGGAGCATTGATTAGTCCACCCTGTACCTGCATTGCCATTGCAGCCTGGCCAACCCCACCTGAGAAATACCGCAAAGGGCTCAGCCGATTCGTGACCCTGGAGCTGTAAGACACTCATTCCAAGCAGCTAGGGCTCACCCCTTTGCCCAGATGTTGCCTCATTGACATTTTCCACTCACACTCTAAGAACTCTGAGGTCCGGGGTGGGGGGGGGTGGAGGGAACCGCTCCTAACTGATGTGCTAAGTGACCCATGCCAACACAGTACACACCCTTCCCAATCGCAGGAGGTCATTGAAGCGCTTGCGGCACTGCATGCGTGTGTGCCTCACCACATCATGGGAGCTGACCCTGGATGCCACCTCCTGCCAGGCATTTTTGGTGAGATGGGAGGGCCTCCTCCTCCCGTCTCTTGGGTCGAGATACGGATATCCTGGCACGCTGCCACCTCCTCCAGGAGGGCAGCGAGACACTCGTCAGAAAACCACGGGGCCGACTGCCCCGCCAACCTGCCCTCCCACCTGCCCTGTTCTGCTACAACGTTCTGCATGACAATGGTACTCCAAGTCAATGGCAGCCTTCGTCTGGCTGCCTGCGCCGTATTTGAATAGGTCGCCGGGTTGCCATTGGACCCGGCGGACATTGAGCGCCCGCCCCAACTCGCCCCTTCACGCTGATGCCAGAGTCGCGAATCACGCTGGGTGGGCCTTAATTGGCCCCTCCCACCCACGTAAAATGATGGTGTGGACCCGATTGCTCACCTGCTCCCGCTGAGCCCACCCGTCGCGGGAAAAATTCAGGCCCATGTCTTACTAACTTAATAGAATTTTTTGAGAAAATAACAAGAAGGATTGATGAGAGTAGTGCAGTGGATGTTTTACTTCACACTTGTACTTTCTATACTCCTCTAGGCTTTCTATAGCATTAAGTCTTTTGTGGCTGTCATAAGCATTCTTTTTCTGCTTTATCTCAGCCTGTATTCTCCTGGATAACCAGGGGGCTCTGGATTTGGCAGTACCACCCTTTTTCTTTGTGGGGACATGTCTACACTGTGCCCGTAGAATCTCACCTTTGAATGCCTCCCACTGATTTGACACAGTTTTTCCTTCTAATAGCTGTATCCAGTCCGCTTTCGCCAGCTCACCTTTCAGCTTTGTAAAATTTGTCTTCCCCCAATTTAGAACTTTTACTCCTGTTCTATCTTTGTCCTTTTCCATAAAGATGTTACATCTGACTATATTATGTCACTATCTCCAAAATGGTCCCCCACTGCTACTGCATCCACTTGCTCAGCTTCATTTCCTCAGACTAAACCTAGAATTGCGCCCCCTCTCGTTGGGCTTGTTATGTGCTGGCTAAAAAAGTTTCCTTGAATCCAGTTGAAGAGTTTTGTGCCCTCTGTGCCCTTCACACTGTTCGTATCCTAATTGATATTAGGGCAGTTGAAGTCCCCAATTACTGCCCTATTGTTTTTGCACTCAGAAACCTGCCTACATATTTGCTCTTCTAGCTCCCTTCCACTATTTGGGGGTCTATAGTACACTGCTAGCAGTGTGGCTACCCTTTTTTTATTTCTGAGCTCAACCCATATGGTTTCATTTGATGCTTCATTTAGTATATATCATCCCTCCTCACAGCTGTAATTGATTCTTTAACCAATAATGCTACACCCCCACCTTTTTTTATCCCCCTCCCTATCCTACCTGAAAACTCTATATCTGGGGATGTTGAGCTGCCATTTTTGCCCCTCCTTAAGCCAAGTTTCCATTATAGTGATGATATCATGCTGCCCTGTGTCTCTGTGCCCCCAGCTCATTGGCTTTATTTACTATGCTCCTTGCATTTACATATATACCTTTTAACACTGCCAAATTCCTGTGCTGCTTCTGTCTTTCAGACTCACTCACTAATTCTCCACTTCCCGTTCCCTGCTTTGAATTTGCCCTCAGGTTCCCTCCTCCCTACCAATCTAGTTTAGCCCCCCACCCAACAACATCACTAGCAAATCTCTCTGAGAGGGTACTGGTCCCAGTCCTATTCAGGCGTAGACCGTCTGGATTGTACAGGTCCCACCTTCCCCAGAACAGGCCCCAATGCCTCAGAAACCTGATGCCCTCCCTCCTACACCAGCTTTCCAGCCATGTGTTTATTTGCTCACTTCCCCTATTTCTATACTCGCTTGCACATGGGACTGGGAGTAATCCTGAGATTACTGCTTTAGAGGTCCTTCCTAGCTCCCTAAAGTCTGCTTTCAGGACCTCATCCCCTTTCCTACCTACTTCTTACTTGTTTCTTACTTAAATGGAAGTAGCCCCCTTTTTAAAAAAGAATATGCTTTTCTAATTCTCAGCTACTTGATGACAATCCCTAACAGCAGTTTTTTTTTGTAAAAATATACTTTATTCATAAAAAATCTTCAATCACATTCAAAACCATTTCAAAAACAACATTACAAGGGTACAATCCAGGTTAAACTTTTACAAAATGTATCACCAGGTGCATCAGTACAAACAATATTACAATCATTTACAGCCTTTCATTTTGATCTGTACAGCCCGAGGGGCTCTAAACAGTTCCCAGTCTCTCGGTGCGCTGTGGTAGAAAGGTCTTAGACAGCGACCCTTCCCCATTGCGCCTTTGCGGCAGCTGCCCCAAGCTTTAGTGCGTCCCTCAGCACGTAGTCCTGGACTTTGGATTGTGCCAGTCCGCAACAATCGGTCGGGGACAACTCTTTGTGCTGGAAGACCAACAAGTTTCGGGCAGACCAAAGCGCGTCTTTCACCGAGTTGATGATCCTCCAGCTGCAGTCGATGTTTGTCTCGGTGTGTGTCCCTGGGAACAGCCCGTAGAGCACAGAGTCCTGTGTCACAGAACTGCTCGGGATGAACCTCGACAGCAACCACTGCATCTCTCTCCAGACTTTCTTTGCAAAGGCACAATCCACAAGGAGGTGAACAACGGTCTCTTCCCCACCACAGCCACCTCGAGGGCATCGTGCAGAGGGGGTGAGACTCCTGGCGTGTAGGAAGGATCTGACGGGGAGGGCCTTTCTCACCACCAGCCAGGCTACGTCTTGGTGCTTGTTGGAAAGTTCTGGCGATGAGGCATTCTGCCAAATGACTTTGACAGTCTGCTCGGGGAACCATCTCACAGGGTCCACCCTCTCCTTATCCCTCAGGGCCTCTAGGACGTTACGTGACAGCAGTTTCTCACCAACCAATTAACTTATGTTTCTCCTGTGATGTTAGGTGCTGACTGCCTGGCTCAGGGTCCTCCTCTTAAACTCTCCTGTAGCTGCTGCTGACTGCCTGGCTCAGGGTCCTCCTCTTACACTCTCCTGTAGCTGCTGCTGACTGCCTGGCTCAGGGTCCTCCTATCACACTCTACTCCAAGTGCTACTGACTGCTTGTCCCAGGGTCCTCCTCTCGCACTCTCCTCCAGGTGCTGCTGACTGCCTGGCTCGGGGTCCTCCTCTTGCACTCTCCTCTCCTGCAGTCACATGTAGGCTAGACCAGCAGATCCTCTTACCTAAAGGACACTAGTGAACCAGATGGGTTTTTATGACAATTCACAATGATTTCATGGTCACCATTACTGAGCTTTTCAATTCCAGATTTATTAATAGAATTTAAATTCCACCAGCAACCATGGTGGGATTTAAACCCTTGTCCCCAGAACATTAGCTTGGGCCTCTAGATTACTGGACAGGTGGTGTTACCATTATGTCACCGTCTCCCCTTGCACAACAAGGCAGATTTAATTAATGATCTCATAGTAAAAGAACATTTGGGAGAAATGATCATACTACAATTGAATTCCATATTAAGTTTGAAAGTGAGACACTTCAGTCCCAAACAGGAATCTTAAACAAAGCCAATTATGTAGGTATGAGGGCAGAACTGGTGAAGGTTGATTGGGTAAAAAGACTTAAAGATATGGTGGTAAATAAACAGTTGGAAACATTTAAAGAAACAATTCAAAATGTTCAACAAAAATACATTCCATAAAAAACAATAACAGCAAGAAAGATCCATCTGTGGCTTACGAGTGAAGTCAAAGATGGTTTTAGATTTAAAAGATGAGAACAATTGTATTAAGCCTGAGGATTTGAAATATTTTAGAAACCAGCAGAGGGCAACCACAAAGTTAATAAAAAGGGAGAAAATAGAAAATGAGAGTAAATGAGTGAGGAATATAAAAACAGGTTGTAAGAGCTTTTACAAGTATATAAAAAAGAGTAGCTAAAGTAAGTGTTAATTCCCTAGAGGCAAAGACAGGAGAAATTATCATGGGGAATAAGGAAATGGCTGAGACAATATTCAGAAAGACTTGGGTGTACTCTTACAAGGAACACTGTTACAATTTTGAGGTTTTAGAAAATGGTTATGTTTTGGGACTGTGGTTTTAATTTTTTTAAATATTCATTCATGGGATGTGGGCATCACCGGTTGGGCCAGCATTTATTGCCCATCCCTAACTGCCCTTGAGAAGGTGGTGGTGAGCTGCCTTCTTGAACCGCTGCAGTCCATGCAGTGTAGGTACACCCACAGTGCTGTTAGGGAGGGAGTTCCAGGATTTTGACCCACAACAGTGAACAAACGGCAATATATTTCCAAGTGAGGATGGTGAGTGGCTTGGAGAGGAATTTCCAGGTGGTGGTATTCCCCATCTGTCTGCTGCACTTTAGGGTAAGATGAAGGAATAAGGGGATCATGTAACTTGATCAGAATTCTGCTGATAGTAAACCTGTGTTGTTTGATTGTTAAAGATTAAAGTCATCCAGATTGCTTCACTGGGTAGAAGGTAATCATATTCAGAATTGTAGACAATGGCAAAAGCATTTGTGCTGGCAGTAGACAGACTGTTAGTTTCCATCAGGTTTTGTAAATGGTTATCCTTTAACTGTCAATTTAGTTTTAAGATTTAATGGAGTTGGGAAGCTAAAGAATAGCTAATTAGCATTTCTAGCTGGATGCCAGTCCTATGTGGTGGGAACAGTCCATAGGAAGCCATTTGTAGGATCTGGTTAGAGGCTTTCCAAAAAGTTATCCCTAAGACTCACAGAGAAGTCAGTCTTCCAAAGTCCATGAGAGAGAGGGAACAGATAGAGAGAGAGCCAGACCCTATGGTTCACTGAGCAGGAATGCAGGTGGGAGCTCACACTTGGGCTGAAAAGACCAAATTTGCAAACATTTAAAACAAGACTGGAACATTCACCTGACTTGAACTAGAGAGAGGATCCCCATGAAAGCTCTCACTGTGAAAGACAGTTCTGGGGTTAAAAGTTATCGGGATAGGATAGGAAAAGAATGGAAATAAACCCTTGGGAGTTAAGAATCACTTTAGACTGGTTCTGAGAGAATGAATGGCTGCATGAGGGCAATGTAAAGAATAGCCATTAAGTGGGATTTCAGTTGTGCTAAATGTGAAAAGGGAAAATTCTGTTCTGTAATTTAAAATATAAGTTGCCTCCAAAAATAGTGTTAAGTTAATATAATAAAAGCAAAATACTGTGGATGCTGAAAATCTAAAATAAAAACAGAAACTGAAGAAGAATCATATGGACTCGAAATGTTACCTCTGTTTCTCCAAAGATGCTGCCAGACATGCTGAGTTTTTCCAGCATTTTTATTTCAGTGTTCAGTCATGTTGCTTTTGGTTGTTTGTTACAATAAAAATCTTAAAACGTGAAATCTTGTCATGTCAACCTTGTAGCTATTCACTGAAAGTTTGAATTTCTTTTCATAAGCTTTTGGTCTTTAAGGACATCATAATAACACAGAAAGTTAGCATGTAGGTAGAGCAAGTAATTAGATGGGCAAATGATATTTTAGCCTTTATTGAAAGGGAATTGGAGTACAAGAATAAGGAAATCTTGCTACAATTATGTAGGGCTTTGGTGAGACCTTACCTGAAGTACTGTACACAATTCTGATCTTCATATCTAAGGAAGGATACACTAGCCTTAGCCCCAGTTAAGTGAAGGTTCTCCAGTTTGGTTCGTAGGATGAGAGGGTTGTCCTATGATGAAACGTTGCGTAAATTGGGCCTGTACTCTTAAATTTAAAAGAATGAGAGGTGAACAAATTGCAACGTCCAATGTTCTGAAGGGGTTTTACAGAGTAGATCCTGGCTGGGATCCCCTGACTGGGAATCAAGAACATGGGGGCACAGCCTTAGGACAAGGTGTTGACAATTTAGGACTAGGATGAGGAAAAAATTCTTCGCTCAGAGTTATGAATCTTTGGAATTGTCTATTCCAGAGCATTATGTCTACTCCCTTGTTGAGTCTATTTAAGGTTGAGATTGATGGATTTTGGCCTTGCAGGAAATTGAGAGTTATGGGGAGCGGGCAGGAAAGTTCAGTTGAGGTAGAAGATTAGCGACAATCTTATTGAATGGCAGAGTAGGCTTGAGGGCTAAATAGTCTACTCCTGCGTCTATTTCTTGTTTTTATGCCTAGTGATTTGTATCACACAGGATCATGATCATTAATATGAGCCATTAAGTCTGTCTAAAACATGAAATATTTGATAGAAATTTACTCACGCATCTGTACAGTTATGCAAGAACATTTCCTGGCACTTCAGTCTACCATACTTCTCTGTCTGATTGGAATATCAATCCTGAATTCCCAGATTTCAATGTCCAAGAGACTATTTTGCCCAGTTTCAACATACTGAGAGATCAGGTAGAGAAAGCAGGGTTTCCAAGACCCCACGGCCACTTTCAGCTCTACTTCTACATGGATCACACAAAGAGTAGAAGAAATATGGAACTCTGTCCTCAAATAGCTTTAGGTGCTGTAGGATAATTGGAGTTATAAAAACTGAAGTAGTTAGGTTTTTGTTAGGTAAGGGATGAAGGGATTGTGAGTGAATGTGCATAAATGGAGTTGAGGCACAGGTTAGCCATGATTTAGTTAAATGATGGAGCATGCTCAAGGGGTTGAACGGCCAAATCCTGCTCCTAATTTACCTATCAGTGGGCATGCTGAGCAATAGCTGAAGAAAGTACATAAGTCTCTCAAGGGAGCAACATTTTTTGTCCACCCAGTCTCCCTGCACAAGTGATGGTAAATGTGGACAGCATCAACTAACAACAACAGCAGCAATCAAGACGGAACCTGCAGCCACTGATATCTTCCGTAGGAAAATTAATGAGAAGTTACATGTTAGGATTTAGAAACATGGGAAAATAGGAACAGGAGAGGGCCATTTAGCACTTTAAGTGTGTTCTACCATTCAAGGAAATTATGGCTGATCTATGATGTACTTGGCTAAATACCTTTGATGAACCAAAATTTATTAGTCTCAAGTGTAGAATTAACAAATGACCTAGCCTAAATTGCCATTTGTGAAAGTGAGTATCAAGCTTTGTACGTAAAAGTGTTTCTTAAATTCACTCTTGAAAGGCCTGACTCTAATTTTTAGACTATGCCCCCTCATCCTAGACTCACCAACTAGTGGAAATAGTTTCTCTTTATTTATACTATCAATTCTCCTAAATATTTTCAAAGCTTCATTCAAATGACCATCTGAATTCAAGGGAATACAACCCTAGCTTGTGTAATTTCACCTTGTAAATTAACCCTTATGGAGTCCAGGTATTATTCTGATAAATCTACGCTCCGCTGGGGCCAGTAGCGTTGCTGAATGATGTCTGGACTAATGTTCTGAAGAGAGTTCAAACCCCGCTACACCAGGTAATGAATTTAATTAAATTAATTAAATAAATATGGAATAAAAAGCTAGTCTCAGTAATGACCATGAAACTACTGGATTGCCATTACAATTTATCTGGTCCACAAATGCTTTTTCAGTGAAGGAAACCTGGTATAATTACGTGGTCTGGCCTACATGTGACCCCATGTCCACAGTAGCGTGGTTGATTCTTAACTGCCCTCTGAAATGGCCTAGCAAGCCATTCAATGAATCAAACCACTACAATAAAGCCTATTAATGTAACCATGTGAAATGCCCAGCCTTGACCGATAGAACAGATAAACCCAGCCCCAGTCGACCCTGCAAAGTCCTCATTAACATCTGGGGACCTGTCCCAATGACTAATCAGTCAAGCAGCCTAACATAATCATGCCCACAGAATCACACCTTCCTGCCAGTGTCCCTCACTCCTCCCAACACCATTGCTGGGCATAAATTGTCATCACCGGCAGTCCCCACTGGAGGCAGTGGCATAGCGGTATACAGTTGGAAAGGACTGGGAGTCCTCAAAATTGATCCGGGGCTCCATTGAACTCTCATGGTATCAGGTCAAGCATGGGGAAGGGACCCTTTTGCTGATTACCACATACAACCTCCCTCTGCTGATGAATCAACACTCAATGTTGAACATTACTTGGCAGATGAACTGAGGGTGGCAAGGACACAGAATGTACTCTTGGTGTCCATCACCAATAGGTGCTCAGAAGAACCATTTCTGGTGGAACTGGCCGAGTCCTCAAGCACATATTTGCCAGATTAGGCCTGTGGCAAGTGGTGAAAGCCAACAGAAGGGCAAAATCTACTTAACCTCATCCTCACCAATCTATTTGTTACAAATGTATCTGTCCATGATTGTATTGGTAAGAGTGACCATCACACAATCCTTGTGGAGAAAATGTCCTGCCTTCACACTGAGGAGACCCTCCAACTTTTGTGCAGCACTACCACCACGCTAAATAGGATAGGTTCAGAACAAATCTAGCAGCTCAAGACTGGGCATTCATGAGGAGCTTTGGGTCATCAGAATTGAAGGGTTCTCAAAATTCCCACATTTTTCATATCATCAACAAGGATATGACTTTTGGACTTTTAAACTGCTGAGTTAAGTGTAAAACCCTGCAGACAGGTGGCTAGGCCCATGAAGGCCTGGAACTGGACATGCCCGGGCTTCTTGAGTGCAATGTGTATTTTTTTTGCCTGAAACCAGACAACGAAAGGAGACAGAATACGCATTCTTCCCTTTGAAACAATCAAACCAGAGAAAGACTTCATGTTACACGAAACTAAAGCCCATCAAAATCTTGCATAAATAATCGTTACTAACTACTAAGACAGGAAGGCACAATCAATGTAATTATGCAAACCCATCAATACTCCACACATACAATGGCTTTCAGTTTAAACCTTGTTACGGGGGCAGGAGGACAATGGTACACATCATGTGAGCCCATTAACAACAATCACTGGGGAAAGCCCACCAAAATCAAACAAATAACTAACCTTGATTTGGCTTCCGATAAGAAATTCGAAAGACAATATAACTGGCCAGTCAGTTACGAAGGAGAGAGAGAGAAACCAGCTAGCAGGAGGGTGGCCAATTTTGAAACAGTTGAAACAGAGTTTAAACAAGAAGATCTAGAGGTCTGCAGGCCCGCAGGCAACATCACGGCGAGGGGCACGGGGTGGCAGGCTCAACCGAAGACAACAAGGCTGCAACCGCAGCCCTCCACGAAGATCGACCACCCACAACCGCGTCCTCCACTCAACTGAAGAACCTTCGCAGATTCCACAGACCAGGACCACGTGGAGACGACAGGCCCCAGAGGACACAAAGAGCGTACCCTAAAACTGCAACCAGCTTAATTGGCTGGATTTCGAACTGTCAAGGAACCCTGGGTTGATGAGCATGATCCCTGACCTCTCCTAGTTCAATTTAGTTAGGTTTGGGGGTGGGACAAGGGTAAGGGGATTAGTAGCATGATTTTCCCTCATTATGCCGTGTGTTCCCTATTCTTAACTAAGTGTACTTTGTAAGTCTGTTTAATATCAGTGTAATCCTACTGTTATAAGTTCATTTGTGACTTCAATAAACTCAGTTTTTTTTCTTGCACCAAAACCAGTTGTCTGCTGCACTTTGTCACAACCCCCAAATAAGTCCAAGGTCTAGAACCCAGGATGTGGAAGCGATTCGAACCACTCAGAAGTCAGAGGTGGAGCTGACACACACACCACCACCCCCTACAGAATTATATTTCACCACAATCTGTAATCTCATGGTTCAGCATTTCCCTCACTCTACTATTACCATTAAACCAGAAGATCAACACTGTTTCAATGAGGTGTGTACATGTGTACCATGCCATAAGCAGCACCCAATATACCTAAAAATAAGGTGTCCACCTGGTGAAGCTACCAAATGCAAGCTAAACTGCAGGAGCAGCATGCTATAGACAGAGCTAAATAATCTTACTGCCAATGGATCAGATCAAAGCTCTGCCACAACCAGTCATGAATGCTGGTGGCCAATTAAACAACTAATGGGAAGAAGAGGCTACTCAAACATCCTGATCATCAATGATGACGGAGCACAGTTCTAGCTTATTTGACATACAGTACTGGATGAGCAGAAATTTCAAACAATTAAATATGAAGAAGACTGAAGTCTTTATCTTTGGTCCATGCTCCAAACTTTGATTCCTAGCTTGTGGCTCCATCCCTCTCCTTCGTAACTGTCTGAGACTAAGCCAGACGATTCACAACCTTGGTTGTCCCACTGGCAGGACAGATTCAGCAGAGGGAGTGGCACACTGATATACAGTAGGGAGGAAGTTGCCATGGGAGTCCTCAACATTGACTCTGGACCTCATGAAATCTCATGACATCAGGTCAAACATGGACAAGGAAATCTCTTGCTAATTACCACCTACTGTCCTTCCTCATCTGATGAATAACTCCTCCATGTTGAACACTACTTAGATGAAGCGCTAAGGGTAGCAAGAGGGTAGTCTGAGTGGGGACTTCAATGCCCATCAATAAAAGTAGCTCAGTAGCGCCACGACTGATCAAGCTGCCTGAATCTTGAAGGATTGGGCTGTTGCAGGCGGCAAGGGAACCAACAAGAGGAAAAAACCTATTTGACCAATTTACCTGCCCATGACAGTATAGGTAGGAGTGACCACTGCACAGCCCTTGCAGAGACTGTCTTCACACTGAGGATACCATCCATTGTGTTGTGTGGCACCACCACTGTGCCAAATGGAATAGATTCAGAACAGATCTAGTAGCTCAAATCTGGGCATCCATGAGCTACTGTGGGCCATCAGCAGCAGCATGGCCTGGCATTACCATCAAGCCAGGGATCAACCTGGTTCAATGAGGAGTGTAGGAGAGCATGCCAGGAGCAGCACCAGTCGTCTTTACAAATAAGGTGCCAACTTGGTGAAGCTACAACACAAGATTATGTTCATGCCAAAGAGCAGGAGTGGCATGCAATAGACAGAGCTGAGCAATGCCACAATCAACAAATCAGATCAAAGTCCTGCAGTTCTGCCACATCCAGTCATGAATGGTGATAATTAAACAACTAACTGGAAGAGGAGGCTCTACAAATATCCGCATTGTTATGAAGATGTAATATATAAAATATTACTTTATAATGTCATCGGCTGGACACATATATATATTATATTGTACATATATATATATGTATTGAACTTTTTGAAAAGGACACTTTTGCTAAACAAAGGACAATGGCCTACAGCAGCTGCTATGTTGCATTTACGATAATACAAGCTGCTTTATGGAGACAAGGAGTCTATGGAGCTCTCAGAGACAGTGGCTAAGATAAGCACATATTGAAACTATAGAGATGTCATGTGACCCAGCTCTTTAGTGTAAAAAGATACTGGATTTGAACTAACAGTCAGAGAGTCTGCCACAGGGACAGAAGGGACAACAGCCTTACTCCCTCTCTCTTCCTCTGAAACCTCTCTCATCAAAGCTGAGCTGCTTGTGATTTGTAAACCCAAATTCTGCAAACTGAGAGTTCTTAAAGGAGGATTCCGAATAAACGCCACTGTCTCCAAGAAAAAAGAGAACCAAACAGCCACGACTGCAGAATGACTGTTCCAGTGAGAAACCCAAGTATTAACAGTTACTGTAGAAAGTGACTCTTCAGCTGCAAACAATCTTCAGGACAATTTATGAATAATTTTTTCCCTGACTTTATTTTTTACATGGCCAAGTTTTAAGATCTGATACTCTGCAGAGCTTTATGTCTATTTTGCACTCTTGGGTGGGGGCGGGCTGTGGAGCAGATTGGTGGGATTGTGTGTGTGGTTTTTTGGCATTAGTGGGTAGTTGATCATATTTGTATACTTTAAGCCATCGTTAATAATTTCTGCATCTTAACCTCAGTGAGTTTTAACAAATAAGGGAGAGAAATTTCCCTATGTTCCCGGGTGGGCCGGTTGGGAGCGGGCACAAATGGGCCCAGAGCTGATCACCGCCCGTGATTGGGTCCACGCCGCCATTTTACGTGGGCAGGCCAATTAAGGCCCGCCCAGCGTAATGCGCAACTCTCGAGGATAGCGGGAGTGGGCAGGCGACGGCGGGAGTGCAATGACAGCTGGGTCCAATGGTGTTTAAATGAAGCATTGGCAGCCTTGGAAAGGCTGATCACAATGGCAAGTAGAAGGGCTCACCAGAGGGCTGCTGGAGAGCAGGCCAGATCAGAAGGTAGGCCAGCGGAGCAGGCCAGGCCGGTGGGTAGTCCAGCGGAGCAGGCCAGGCCAGATGGTAAGGGAGCGGAGCAGGCCAGGACGGAGGGTAGGGCAGCGGGGCAGTGTGCACCTCGGTTTTCCGATGAGTGTTTAGCTGCCCTCCTGGAGGAACTGGCGGCATGGCAGGAGGTCCTGGTTCTGAGGGATGGGAGGTGGAGGCCCCCCCAGCTGACCAAACGTGCCTGGGAGGAGGTGGCCGAGATAGTCAGCTCCCATGACTTGGTGCGACGCACATGGGTCCAGTGCCGCAAGCGATTCAACGACCTGCTGCGCTCGGGAAGGGTGAGCACCATGTTGGCAGAGGTCACTTAATACAACAGGCAGCCTTACCCCCCAAGGCGCTCCCACCGCCCGCCCTGCCCCCCCCTCGCCCCCACAACTCTGAGTGCAGTTACAGCATTGAATCCTTCACGGCATGTTTCTTCCGCTAGGTGGGTCAGCAGGCATTGCCCATGCCTAGTTCACCCTGAGAGGGTAGTGCTGAGATGGGTTCTGCACCCGCAGCATGTGTGACACTGACACCCAGAGTATAGTTTTGGGGCAAATTCAAGGATCTGCACCTAGGCGCAGTGCTGAAACTGCGAAACATGGCAAGGTCGGGGTGCTAACATGCAGGTGGCAGGGCATCCTTCCATCTGCTGCCCTGGGCGTTCCACGTGCTTGTGCCTCCTTGCTTTGCAAGGTTAGACCGTGTGGTGCCAAATGTGATAGAGGCAGCATTTGGGCAAGGGGGTGTCAGCCCTGGCTTCTTTGTGTGAGTGTGCGGCAGTTGCGGGGTGATGAAGCACTGGAGCCCTGCAATGCCCCACTCTGGTTGGGGTGGCAGGGATGCAATGGGAATCCAGGTAGAGGCTGGACTAACCAATGCACTTTTCTCCTTTTCAGGAGAAGACTGTACACATCTCCTCCAAGCAGATGCAGACTGGCGGAGGCCAGGCCCAGTTGGCCATCTTGGCTCCTTTTGAACAGCAGGTCATGGATCTGGAGAGACGCCATGTGCCCAGGTCCACCAGTGGCAGTGAGGCTGGGGTGACATCGGGAGGTATGTTTGCCGAGCACTGAGGTCACCATGTGTGTCCCAGCAGCCATGGCACTGCTGAATGCTCAGTGTTTGAAGTTTGCAACTTGGGTTGACTATTGATTAAAGAAGGATGAGCGCATACTGATCCGGGGCACATGCACATTGACATTGTCTCCACTTTAACTAATCAAATGTCCTTGTTCTTCCTTTCAGCATCACCGGAGCAGGGCCGGGAGGAGGAGGCAGGGGGGCCGTCTCTGACACCTGAGGGCCCTAAACATTTAGACTTAGCAGTGTCATACCATCTCTGCCAGGCAGGCACCAGCGCAGATACTAGCACCTTGGTGGGAATTAGATCTTTGGCTAGTGTCCCGGGGCACAGCGGTGAGGGCATTTCACACTCACTTGAGGTGTGGGCGGAGACAGAGAGTGCCCATGGCGCCAGCAGTCGAAGATGATGTGCCTCTGGAGTCCTCCGTGAGGCAGCAGGCGCTAGAAGTGCAGCAAGTTATGCAAGAGGATCTGGCAGAGATACATGAGGCTATGCGTGACATGGTCTCCGTGCTGGAGGGGTCCACGCGGAGTATCACTAATGCAATAAGCCTCATGTCCGAGCGCCATGCTTCCCCCATGGAGAGATTGGTGACTCCCATGGAGAGGCTCCTCCAGGAGAGCAATCAGGGCTTCCTGGGGTTGCTCACAGACCTGCAAGCTCTCACAGCGGCATTGACCTCAGCTCATCAGTGCCAGTGTGGAAGATGGTTTGGGCACCAATATCCCAGCTCAGTGTCCATCCATCTATGGTGAACAGGGAAGTCTGAAGCGACCTCACATCGGTGCAGCAGCTGCCTGTCGTCTCTGCAGGCTCCTCTCAGGGTGCTCCGGATGAGGGCAGTAGCTCCTCCGTCCCTCTGCCAGTGATCGTGGGATCCCAATGAGGCTGCCAGCTGTGGAACTGGCCGCTCCCTCCCTGACAGGGCGATCAAAGGCTCCATGGGCCAGAGGACGGCCGCCAAGGTCATCGAGGTCAACAGGACAGCACAGTGAGCAGGCTGTCTCAGATGCCAGTGCCAGCGAAGGAAGAAAACCTAGACGTAGCACCTGCAAGCGTAAACTTAAGGCACCTTAGGCACACCACGGGTTTCTCACTGGTGGTTTTATGTTGCTCCGCTATTAGCTCATGACCACTTGGTGTGACGCATAACACCTTTGTAATTATTTTTTTCTGAACTTCATTTTGTTAAATCATTAAATTTTGATATGTGAACATGGCTCAGGGTGACTCCTTACTTCTGCGGGTGGACGGTTACCCATGATGTTATGAGTGAGTTGTGTGACATTGTGCTTTATTGACAAGGCCCTTGGTTAATGTTCCTATCCAGGCAGATTTAGCACTCAGGTATCGAGTATGAAGCCTGCATCCCGGGCATGTGTTGGAGGTCCATCTGTGGTATGCTAGCTGAAGGTTCGTTGGATTAAAGCCTTCCGGGTGTCCCTGCCCCCCTGGAGTATGCCCGGTTCAGCGTGTACCCCCTCAGCGTTCTCCTGTGCGTGCTCATCCTCGGACTCACTGCTGGACTCATCGTGTGCAGCCGGAGCAACTGCGTCTACATCTTCTTCGTCCACTGCATTGCTCCTTTCCAGCACCAGATTGTGGAGAGCGCAGCATGCAACCACTATCAGCGACACATGGTCTGGGGGTTATTGGAGTGTGCCCCCTGAATGATCCAGGCATCGGAGGCGCATCCTGAGAAGACCGATGGTTCTCTTCACCACAGCCCTTGTGGAGGTGTGGCTCCTGTTGTACCGCTGCTCAGCCTCTGTTCTTGGATGAAGGAGAGGTGTCATGAGCTACCTTTTGAGGGGATAGCCCTTGTCACCCAGCAGCCATCCTTCCAGCCGGGCTGGAGCACTGAAGAGCCTTGGCACCTGGGAGTGACTGAGTATGTAAGCGTCGTGGGAGCTGCCTGAGTACCTTGCATTGACTTGCAGAATCTGCATCTTGTGATCACACATTATCTGCACATTCAAGGAGTGGAATCCCTTCCTGTTGACGAAGGCATCCGGCTCACCCGCTGGTGCCTTGATGGTCACATATGTGCAGTCGATTGCACCCTAGATGCGGTGGAAACCAGTAATCGCTGCGAAGCCTCTGGCTCGCTCTGTCTGGCTGGCCTCGTCCCAGCGGTCGTGGATGAAAGCCAATGCATGCCTGAACAGAGCGTCTGTCACCTGCTTGACACAAGTGTGGACAGCTGACTGGGAGACTCTGCAAAAGTCACCCACCGACCCCTGGAAAGAGCCAGAGGCATAGAAGTTGAGGGCAGTCATGACCTTCAGCACCACTGGCATGGGGTGCCCACCCACACAGTTGGCGCAGATCTCAGGGCCTATCATCTGACAATTGGAAGTTACTGTCTCACTTGAGAGATGGGGCCTCCTTCAGCACTGCGCCCCAGACATATTGAGGTAGCTGCTTTGCCGCCTGTAAACCCTGGCAGCAGGATAGTGGTGTCTTCTGCGGCCCCATCCGCCTTGGACTTCCTGTTGGCCCTGCACCCCTTGTGCCTGCGCCTCTCCTCCCAAAGGTGGCTCCCCTGGAGGCTGAATGTGGACTCCTGGCCTCCTCCCCCTTCTGGCCCTCCCTTCCTCCTTACAGGAGGTGCCTCCAGTGGATAGCACAACCCATTCCCAGACTAAGGGAAGGCTTCTCGAAACCTGCAAGGCACCAGAAATGATGTTTACTCAAGAGTCCTGACCTGAAGCCTGTTACTCCTGTCCAAGCAGCTGTGAAGAATTTTGAAGTATTCCTGCTCACACAGGCAAGTATCAGTAATTTTCACAATTAAATGTCTGACAAATAATACTCGCGACCCCACTCACCCCTTTTATTCCGCCCGTGGTTGAGGTTTATACAAATGTGGCCTACCCGCCTGCCTGTTCTGCCCGTGCGACATCCTGAAGATCGCACGGGCCCTGAAAAATACAGACAATTGATGTCTCAAGGGCCTTAAGTGTATGAATAATTAATGGCAAGCGCGCACTGGTAGAACATTGCGTGCCTGCCCGCCCACCTAAGTATCGCAATGGTGCGCGGTGACGTCAGGATGCTCGCTTGACATCATCGCGCGCCATTTTACGGCCTGCCCCCGCACGCCAACAAGAAAATTCTGGCTAAAGAGCTAGTGTTATTGCTAACTTAAGAAATCTGGCTGGCTTATTTCATACACTGAGCTACACACATTTACATACATATATATATACATATATATATGTATAGAATTGGCAATATCACCCCCTCTTTTAAATTCAGACTATTACAACCAACCCAGGAGTAGGACAAAGTGAGGAGTCAGTTCACCCCTCCTAACCAGGCTGTAACAGCTTTTGGGTGTGAGTGGCATGAAAGGAGGGAAGAAAGAGAATTTAATGATAAAAGCTTGAAATAAAGGTGCCAATAGAGAGAGACCTCCAGCTCAAAGACAAGTGTGGAACTATTTAAATTTGCTCAGCAATCCCAAGACTTGAGGAGAGTGACATAAAGGCATTTTTAATTTCATTTGAGAAAATTGCAAAACAAATGAAATGGCCTGCAGAAAGCTAATGTAAAGCAGGTTAACAGGCAAAACCTACAAGGTTTATGCCATGCTTTCTGAGGAGACCTCTGCAGATTATGAGATTGCTACAAAGGCTATCCTCAGTGCTTATGAGTTCGTGCCTGAAGCTTATAGATAGGAAAACAGCCCGTGCAAACTTACATTGAGTTTGAGAGGGTCAAGCAGCTTGCCTTCGACTGCTGGATGCAGGCACTTAAATTACATCAATGAAAACCTCAAAGAGGTAATTATCCTTGAAGAATTTAAAAACTCGCTGTTTACCTCTGTAAGAACATACCTGGGGAACCAAAAGATTCCAAAAGCTACACAAGCAGCCGAGGTAATTATGAGCTTTACACAAGCCCTTACCCCAAGGGAAAACCCTTTTTCTGTCACTCTTGCAAGCCTGAGAAGGACGGAAGGTGGGAAGGTTAAAAGAAAGTGAAAGCCAGGGATGAGATGGAAAAGCTGAGAACGCAAGGAGGGGGTGCAGTCCTCAGGCCAAAAAGGAAGGTGCCGAGAGTAGGAATGATGTTCAGAAGCCTATGTGTCCCCATTGCAACAAGATAGGACATGAGGTCCTCTGAAACTAATCAAGGAAAGGTTCTTTGAGCAAAGGAACAAATCTTCTATGTTAGATTACATATCCCATATTCCAGGAGCAGCTCACGTGAGCCTGTAATGTTTCCCAGGAGCACATTAAAACTTTACAGTCATGAGAAGATGAGCAGACAAACATGCCAAAAGCTGAACATGTCAACCAGGGGACCATGTGTTAGTGTTACTACCCTTACAGGATGAACTGCTGAAAGTCCAGTTCAGTGGCCAATATAGAGCAGTGAAGAGGATTGGTGAGGTGAATTATTTAATTGATACCCTGCAGGAAAAAAAGCAGCCTATGTCAAATCAACATGCTGAAACAGTACCACAGCCTGGAGGAGGAAAAACAAGCACAGGTCTGTCAGGCAGTAAGGATAGTGGAGGACGTAAGGGATAGTGGGGATGAGGCAGACTGAGGTCTGAATGATTTCCAAATTGAACCCCCTACTGTCCGGTTAGTTAACACCAAACTATTAGGAAGATTAGACACCATGCTCCCCTATTTAAACACAGAACAGGGAGGAGACCTGACAGGGCTGCTCACAGCATTTAAAAGACTCTGTAGGGACAAACCAGAAAGCAGAATCCTTGCAATACATGACATAGATGTAGAAGAGGGGTGACCACTGTATCTTCTAAAAAGGTGTGAAAAACCCTAAAAGGGGCACACACACATACACACACACACAGACACACACACACAAATTCCTAGCTCATGTACCCACTTTAAGGATACAACTTTTACGCAGTCGTAACACCTTAATATATACTGACCACAAACCCCTAACTTTTGTGAAAAAAATCAAAACCCAGAATACCAGGCTAAATTGGTGGAGTTTGCTGTTACAGCCCAATCACTTAAAGATCACCCACATTGCAGAGAGAAACAATATGATAGCTGATGCTTTGTCTAGCTTTTAACACTGGTCAGAATTACCTGGGTACCATGATTATAAAAGAGCATAGTTGTATCAGTTAGAATTAAAGAGTGAATGAGTGTGCAAATGTTTCTTATTGTTTATTGACACCTTGCAATGAAATGTGCCTACGAGTCACATTTCATTCCTTGTGAGATGGTGGTGTTATGAAGATGTGTTATGTAGAATATTTATTTATAATGTCATCGGCTGGACATGTAGTACTTTACAATGTCATCAGCTGGACATATCAACATATATTGAGCTTTTTGAAAGAACACTTTGTTAAGCAAAGGACAGTGGCCTACAACAGCTACTATGTTGCATTTATCAAGGACACAAGCTACTTTATGGAGATAAATCCTATGGAGCTCTCAGAGACAGTGGCTAAGATAAGCCCAGAGTGAAACCAGAGAGAGGTCATGTGACCCAGCTTTTGGGTGTAAAAAGACACTGGATTTGAACTAACAGTCAGAGAGTCCACCACAGGGACAGAAGGGGGAACAGCCTTACCCACTGTTTCTCTAAAACCTCTCACATCAAAGCTAAGCTGTTTGTGATTTGAAAACCCACTGGAAGACTACATTGCTGCAAACTGAGAGTTGTTAATGCAGGATTCCAAATTAACACCACTATTGTCAAGAGAAAAGGGAATCAACCAGCCATGACTGCAGAATTGCTGCTCCAGTGAGAAACCTAATTACCAGCAGCTACTATGGAAAGTGACCCTTTAGCTATAAACAAGCATCCAGACGATATGTGAATATTTTTTTTCTGACTACTTTTTACTTGGCCAAGTTTTAAAATCTGATATTCTTCAAAGTTTTATTTATTTTTGCAAGCTGAGGTGGTGGTGGGGTGGGGCGGGGGTGTTAGGGGGGGAGGGTGAGTGGTATTGTGTGTGGATTGTTTTTGCATTAGTGGTAGTTTATCATATTTGTACATTTTAAACCTTTTGTTAATAATTTTTGCATCCTTACCTGATTGAGTTTTAGCAATAAAATTAACTCTTTACATGTTAACTTAAGGAATCTTGCTGGTTTATATCTTACACCGAGCCACACACAGTTGAGTATCTGTATATTGAATTGGCAATATCAGCTGTCTTCAAAATTCAAACTCTGTTATAACCAACCCAGCAGTAAAACAAAGAGAGTCAGTTCACCCCTCCTAACCTGGTCATAACACCATCCTCAATGAAGGGAAAGCCCAGCACATCAGTGTGAAAGAAAAGGGTGCAACATTTGCAACCATCTTCACCCAGAAGTGCCAAAAGTTGACTGCATTTGCTGCTCCCAATGCAGTCTCCTCTACATTCAAGAGACAAACGCTTCGCGGAACACCTTCGATCTGTCTGCAAGCATGACCCAGACCTCCCTGTCGTTTGCCATTTCAACACACCATCCTGCTCTCATGCCCACATGTCCATCCTTGGTCTGCTGCAGTGTTCCAATGAAGCCCAACACAAACTGGAGGAACAGCACCTCATCTTTTGATTAGGCACTTTACAGCCTTCTGGACTTAACATTGAGTTCAACAACTTCAGACCATGATCTCTATCCTCGCCCCTTTTTTATCCCTTTTTTCAATATTCATTTTTATTTTTAAATTTTTTAAATTCATTTTTAAATTTTATTTATTTTCATTTTTATTCATTTATTCATTGTTCTATCCCCGCCTTTTATCCTATTTTCAATCATTTTTCCCCACCACTTTCCCCTCCCCCCCACCCTGCTCCAACAAGGGCCATCTGTCACTTGTTCATATTGTTCTTTTCAGAGTACTTACCCTTGTCCTGCTATTATCACTTTCTGCTTTCTTACCTTAATGCCACTATCAGCACCTCCTTCAGCCTTTACCACTACCATTAACACCCTCTTTGTCCTTTTGTTCATGACATCTTTGTCAACCTCTCCTTTACCCCCACCTATCGCTGCCCTTCTATCCAGCTTCACATGCTCCACTCCCCTTAAACAGTATAAATTTCATCACATTTTTACTCCTCTTTAGCTCTGAAGAAGAGTCATACCAACTCAAAATGTTAACTCTGTTTTTCTCTCCACAGATGCTGTTAGACCTGTTGAGTTTTTCCAGCATTTTCTATTTTTGTTTCAGATTTCTAGCATCCGCAATATTTTGCTTTTATCTTAGTGCCGAAACGATGATCCATCTCGGCCATGACAGTCTTCAGCCAATTTGATTCATTCCACGTGATATCAACAAATAGCTGAAGGAACTGGATATGGTTCTAAAGGCAATGGGCCTGACAACATCCCAGCCATGGTACTGAAAACTTGTGCTCCAGAACTAGCCGTGCCCCTAGACAAGCTGTTCCAGTACAGCTATAACACTGGCACCTACCTGGCAATGTGGAAAATTGTTCAAGTATATCCTGTCCACAAAAAGTAGAACAAATCCAAGCCAACCAATGACCATCCCATAAGTCTACGCTTGGTCATCAGTGAAGCGATGGAAGATCTCATCAATTGTGCTATCAAGCAGCGTTTACACAGCAATAACTTGCTCACTGATGTTCAGTTTGGGTTCTGCCAGGGCTAATCAACTCCTGACCTCATCATAGCCTTGATCCAAAAATGGACAAAAGAGCTGAACTCAAGGATTGAAAGTCATATAGTTCATTCTCAAACTAGGGTCCTAAATCTTAACAAAGGAAATTAAGAAGGTTTGAGGGGCAAGTTGGCTATGGTGGTTTGGGAAAATACATAAAAAGATTTGATGGTAGACAGGCAATGGCTAGTGTTACGGAGAGGGGACAAAGGCAAACTGAACTCCTTTATTTTTCCCACCGTCCATCCATAAGCAGAGGTGTTTTAATTTTTGAAATAGGCTGTGGAGTGTTTCCCAAAGCCCTCTGTTTGTGAAGTCAATTTTAAAGTGACTCGCAGCAAACTCTCCTTAGGGTTATATCAGAAGTATTGTTTATTCGTACATTCAAACCTATATATGCAAACACAAGCACAAACGGAGATAGGAAAGAAAAGAGTTTTACAAATAGGAATAACTTAAAGCAAAAAACCCCAAACATATCATATGGATATTAATTTACATGAATGTTAGAGCCTAGTGAGGGTTCCTTCATGTAGGAATTAAAGTTCAGATAGGTTCAGCTAACTAAAAGCAGGAGCTGCTGGATTCTTTCAAAGTTGGTGATGGCGCAACAAGATGAGGTTGGTATACAGAGAACAAAAACAAAAATACATGGTAAAACTCAGCAGGTCTGACAGCATCTGCGGGGAGGAATACAGTTGACGTTTCGAGTCCATATGACCCTTCATCAGAACTAAGGAAATAGAGAAATGGGGTGAAATATAAGCTGGTAGAGGGGGGTGGGACAGGTAGAGCTCGATAGGGGGCCAGTGATAGGCGAAGGCAAAGAAGAGATTGCCAAAGATGTTATAGGCAAAAGGACAAAGGGGTGTTGACAGTGGAGATATTATCTAAGGAATGTGCTAATGGGGACATTAAGGGTAGCAAGCAGGACAAGCTAGTGGCAGATGGCCCTAGTGGGGGTAGGGTGGGGGGAAGGGATCAAAATGGGCTAAAAGGTGGAGCTAAAACAATGGATCGAAATAAATTTTAAAATAGGTGGGAAAAGAAAAATATATTTGTAAAAAAATTATAAATTATTGGAAAAAGGGGGATCAGAAAGGGGGTGGGAATGGAGGAGAGAGTTCATGATCTGAAATTGTTGAACTCAATATTAAGTCCGGAAGGCTGTAAAGTGCCTAGTCGGAAGATGAGGTGCTGTTCTTCCAGTTTGCGTTGAGCTTCACTGGAACATTGCAGCAGGCCAAGGACAGACATGTGGGCATGAGAGCAGGGTGGCATGTTGAAATGGCAAGCGACAGGGAGGTCTGGGTCATGCTTGTGGACAGACCAAAGGTGTTCCACAAAGCGGTCACCCAGTCTGCGTTTGGTGTCTCCAATGTAGAGGAGACCACATTGGGAGCAATGAATGCAGTGTACTAAATTGAGGCAAGTGCAAGTGAAGTGCTGCTTCACTTTAAAGGAGTGTTTGGGCCTTTGGACGGTAAGGAGGGGGGAAGAAAAGGGGCAGGTGTTGCACCTTCTGCGGTTGCATGGGAAGGTGCTGTGGGAGGGGGTTGAAGTGTAGGGGGTGATCGAGAAGTAGACCAGGGTGTCCCAGAGGGAACAATCCCTGCGGAAAGCAGCCAAGGGGGGTGAAGGGAAGATGTGTTTGGTGGTGGCATCATACTGGAGTTGGCAGAAATGGCGGAGGATGATCCTTTGAACGCGGAGGCTGGCGGGGCGATAAGTGAGGACAAGGAGGACCCTATCATGGTTCTGGGAGGGAGAGGGAAGGTGTGAGTCTGGATGCGCAGGAGATGGGCCGGACATGGTTGAGGGCCCTGTCAACCACCGTGGGTGGAAAACAGAATGAGGACATGTCAGAGGAACTGATTTGGAAAGTGGCATCATCAGAACAGATGCGACAGAGGCGAAGGAACTGAGAGAATGTGATAGAGTCCTTACAGGAAGCGGGGTGTGAGGAGCTGCAGTCGAGGTAGCTGTGGAAGTCGGTAGGTTTTGCTTTTATCTTGGTATACAAAGACTTTGTCCACTCCACATGTGATAGCAGGAATCTTCCAGAGAACCAGACTTCGAGGAGGTTTAGACTTGAGGCAGGCTTAGTTGTCAGCCTGGAGTCTTGCTTTTGTGTTGACAGGCTGAATGTTTAACAGCAGACTGCCTTGGGAGTCCAGGAATGTAACATTAAAACTTTCCAAAGGCCAAAGGAGTTTAGTCATGTGGTGTTGTCCACTGATGAATCAGTTTTTGGTTAATAATCGGTTTCTATGTCGCTAGTCAAACTCCATTGTTCACCTTAGGGGATATCTGGTGGCTATTAGTGCCTCCACAGGTATGACGAGTTACAATCACTCACTTTGTTCGACGTCCAGCCTGGGGAACCAGATCAGCTGCTGCTTCCTTGTTTCATTGATTGTAATGGGTTCACACAATGATAGGCATGAGATTCCACAAGAATGATGGTTGAGCTTTGTCCTGTAATTACAGTTAGAAATTTCCAGAACTGTAGCCAACTTGCAAATTATGTGACCTGTAGCAGCATGCTTTTGGTCGAGCAAAGTCCATTTTTAAATAAACAGAAAGGAAGGTTAGTTTTACGCAGTTTATGATCTCTTTCATGTCTTATGGACATGACACTAGTATTTAAAGTAGAATCACATGGTCTACAACAAATATATGTTTCGTTAAGACACAAAAACCCAACAAGAAAGGTGAATCAACCGTGGCTAAAAAAAGAAGTTAAATATTACATTAGATCAAAGGAAGTGGCTTATAAGGTTGCCAGAAAAAGTGGTAAATCTGAGGATTGGGAGCAATTTAGAATCTGGCAAAGGGTGACCAAGAAACTAATAAGAAAGAGAATTTGAATGCAAGCTAGCGAGCAACATAAAAACGGACTGGGAAGGCTCCTTTAGGTATGTGAAAGGGAAAAATTTAGCAAGGACAAATGTGTGTCAACTACAGGTGGAGACAGGAGAATTTATAATGGAGAATAGGGAAATGGTGGAGAAACTAAACAATGATTTTGTGTCTGTCTTCACAGAGGAAGATAGAAAATCTCTCAGAAATACTAGGGAACCAAGGGAACCAGTGAAAATGAGGAACTGAAAGAAATTAGTATGAATAAAGAGGTAGTATTCAAAAAATTAATTGGATTGAACATTGATCAATCTCCTGGATCAGATGAGCCGCATCCCTGAGTGTTGAAGGAGGTGGCTATAGAGATAGTGGATTTATTGGTGGTTACCTTTCAAAATTCTATAGAGTCTGGAAAGGTTCCTGCAGGCTGGAAAGTAGAAAATGTAACCCCATTATTTAAGAAGGGAGGGAGAGAGAAAACAGAGAACTACATATCTGTTAGTTTGAAGTCAGTAGTTGGGAAAATGTTAGAACCTATTATAAAGGATACTTAGAAATAATGATATGATTGGTCAACATGGATTTATGAAAGGGAAATCATGTTTGACATACCTATTGGAGATTTTTGAGGATGTTACCTGTAGCATAGATAAAAGAGAACCAGTGGATCTGGTGTATTTGGATTTTCAAAAGGCTTTTGATAAGGTTCCACACAGAAGGTTGGTAAACACAATTAGAGCACATGGGATTGGTGATAATATACTTCTGTAGATTGAGAATTGGTTAACAGATAGAAAACAGAGAGTAAGAATAAGCAGGTAATTCTCAGGATGGCAGGCTGTTACTAGTGGGGTACTGCAAGTATCAGTGCTGGGACCATAGCTGTTCACAATTTATATAAATGATTTGGATGTGGGGAAAATGTAATATTTCCAAATACGCTGATGACAAAACTAGGTGGGAATGTGAGTTGTGAGGAGGATGCAAGGAGGCTTGAAGGGAATTTGGACAGGCTAAGTGAATGGGCAAGAACATGGCAGATGTAATATAAAATGAATAAATGTGAAGTTAACCACTTTGGTAGAAAATAACAGAGGCAGAGTATTTCTTAAATGGTGGGAGGTTGGGAAGTGTTGATATCCAAAGGGACCTGGGTGTCCTTGTTCATGAGTCACTAAAAGCTAGCATGCTGGTGCAGCAAGCAATTAGGAAGGCAAATGATATGTTGGCTTTCATTGCAAGAGGATGAGTGCAGGAGTAAAGACATCTTGCTGCAATTGTATAGAGCCTTGGTGAGACTGCATCTGCAGTATTGCATGTAGTTTTGGTCTCTTTAATTAACGAAGGATGTACTTGCCGTAGAGGGAATGTAACAGAGGTTCACCAGACTAATCCGTGGGATGGCGGGATTGTCTTTTGAGGAGAGATTGAGGAAACTGGGTCTGGATTTCCAATAGTTTTGAAGAATGAGAGGTGATCTCATTGAAACTTACAAAATAGGATGTTTCCCTGAGTGGTGATTCTAGAACCAGGGGATACAGTCTCAGAATAAGAGGCAGGCCATTTAAGACTGAGATGAGGAGTAATTTCTCAGAGGGTGGTGAACCTTTAGAATTCTCTACCCCAGAGAGCTGTGGAAGTTCAACCATAGAGCATGTTCAAGACAGTAATCAATAGCCTTCTGGATACTAATGAAATCAAGGGTTATGAGGATAGTAGGGAAAAATGGCATAAGAGGTAGATGATCTGCCACGATCTGTTTGAATGGCGCAGGAAGAACGATAAGCCAAATGACCTACTCCTGCTCCTATCATATTTCCCATGTTCCTGGGTGACATCAAGGCAATATTTGACCAAGTATGGCATCAAGAAGCCCTAGCCAATTGAAGTGAATGGAAATTGGGGTAAACTCTCCACAGATTGGTATTATACTTAGCACAAAGGAAAATGGTTTTGGTTGTTGGATGTCAACCATCTCAGTCCCTGGGCATCACTGCAGGAGTACAGGGTAGCGTCCTAGGCCTAACCATATTCAGTTACTTCATCAATGACCTTCCCCCCATCGTGAGCTCAGGTGTTCACATATGATCGCACAATGTTCCATAGCCTTCACAACTCCTCAGATACTGAAGCCATCTGTGTTTATATACAGCAAGGCCTGGGCTGGTAAGTGGCAAGCAACATTTGCGCCACAAGTGCCAGGCAATGACCATCTTCAACAAGGGAGAATCTAGCCATCTCCCCTTGACATTTAATGGCATTACCATCAAGCAATCCCCCACCACCAACATCCTGGTGGGTTACCATTGACCAGAAGCTTAACCAGACAAGCTGTATAAATACTATGGCTACAAGAGCAGGTCAGAAGCTGGGTGTTCTGTGATTGATTACTCACCTCCTAACTGCTACAAAGCACAAGGTCAGAAGTGTGATGGAATACTCTTCACTTACCTGGATGAGTTCAGCTCCAACAACACTCAAGAGGCTCAACACCATTCAGAACAAAATAGTTTGCTTGATCGGTACCAAAACCATCGTCTTTAGCTCTCACTCCCTCCACTACAGGCACACCTTGGCAACAATGTGTACCATCTCCAGGATACACTGAATCAATTCACCAAGCCTCCTTCAAAAGCACCTTCTAAACCCACAACTTCTATCAGCTAGAAGGAAAATGGCAGCAGACACATAGGAACACCACCACATGCAATTTCCCTACCAGTCACTCACCATCCTGACTTGAAACTACATTAACATTCCTTCACTGTCGCTGGTCAAATTCCTTGAATTCCCTCCTTAATAGCATGTAGATGTACCTACATCTGATGAAATGTAGCGGTTCAAGGCGGCGGCTCACCACCACATTCGCAAGGACTATTAGGATGAGCAACAGATGATGGCCTTGCCAGCAATGTTCACATCCCATGAAAAAAAAAGTTGATTTTTTTTAAAAGGTAATTAGTTTTGTTCAACATGACCTAACCTTTCAAGTTCATGCTGGCTCTCTCTGATCAGCTGAAAATTTTCAAGTTGTTCAGTCACTCCATCCTTAGTTATAGATCCTAATATTTTCACAATAAAAGGCTTGTGGCCACTCTATGATTCCCTGTTTTCCTTCTCTCACCTTTCTTAAGTACACTGTAACCTCTCTAGTCCAAAATGTTTGGGATCAAGACACTTCTAGATATACGAATTTTCCGGATTAAAAGATAACATTAGAATTCCTAACCACAATGAGTGAACCAGATACAAGTATGTACCTGAGACATAAAGTAGTGACAAAACATGATCAATCGCTAACAAAAATTGTTTTATTTATCCAAATACTTCATTTCCCATGTTGAGAGAGCAGTTAATAAAGCATATAGTATCTTAGGCTTTATTAATAGGGGCATTGAGTACAAGAGTAAGGAGGTCATGTTGAACATGTATAAGACACTAGTTAGGCCTCATCTGGATTACTGTGTCCAGTTCTGGGCGCCATACTTGAGGTAGGATGTGAAGGCATTGGAAAGATTACAGAGGAGATTCACAAGAATGACTCCAGGGATGAAGAATTATCACTAAGAAGATAGTTTGGAGAGGCTGGGACTATTTTCCTTAGAGAAAAGAAAGCCGAGAGGAGACTTGATAGAAGTATTCAAGATCCTGAGGGGTATGGGTAGGGTAAATAGTGAGAATCTGTTCCCACTCAAGGGACCATCAAGAACTAGAGGGCATAGATTCAAAATAATTGGCAAAAAGAGCAAAAGCGATGTGAGGAAAGGTTTTTTCACCCAGAGGGTGTTTGGAGCCAGGAACGAACTTCCCAAGAGGGTGGTGGAGGCACATTCGATTGAGGTATTCAAAAGGGAATTGGATGACTATCTGAAAAGAAAGAATGTGCAAGGTTACGGAGATAAGGAAGGGGAGTGGGACTAGGTAGAATGTTCTTTCACAGAGCTAGTGCAGACTCAATGGGCCATATGACCTCCTCCTGCACTGTAAAGATTCTGTGATTCTGTGAATGGAGCAGCTGGTCACCTAGAATGTTTCCTTTTCCTTCAAAATATTTCCTACAGAAATGCCCCTTAATTACCTACTTACCATTGGAATCCAACTGTAGTGTGGGAAAATGCAAAGTCACATTTGAACTACTGGTAGCAGTGCCATGAATGGTGAATTTGTGATATGCAAGGCCAGCTGAAAAATATTCCAGAAAACTGGCATTTCTGGATTTTGGAGTTCTGGACTGGAGAGGTTACAATGTAGTGCAATGTTATGTGTAATTTTACAATCTAAAGGAATGTTCCCAGATCAGAAGAATATTGAACATTATAGTTAGAGCATCTGTAATATTCTTACCTACTTTCTATAATTTCCTGGGTTGGGAACCATCTTCTTCTGGGGATTTTATACTCTTTAGTGTCATTATTTTCTTCATAACTATTACTTTACTTACTTTCATTTTGGTGAGTATCTGTCCCTGGTTGAATGTTAGTTTCCTTGGGAGGCCTGGCATCCAGTCCTCTTCTTCTCCTTTACATACTGGTATAAAGTAATTATTCAACAATTCCATATTTTTATTTACAATATTACTGTTACCAGCTTTTAATGACCCACAGTGCTCCTGACCACATTCTTTTTCTTCATATGTTTGTAAAAATGCTTGTGGTGATTTTAACATCACTTGCAAGTTTCTTTTTCCTTTTCCCTTTTTGTAGCTTTTACTGTTTTGTCATCTTTTATTGTTCTCTGCATCTCTCCCAGTCACCAGGATGTGTGCTAGTTTTTGCATATTTGTATACCATGAATTTTTTTAGTTTATGTTGTCCCTTACCTCTTTAACCATCCGTAGCTGTTTTTTTGGCAAGAGCTTTTGCCCCTTAGAGGTATAAACTAGTTCTGTACACAAATTCCGTTTCCTAACCACCGACTCCATTCAGCTCCCTGAGGCTGAAGCAGACTATTCACTAGTGGCATTCTATTTGACCCTGAGCTCTGCTTCTGACCAATATTCTCTCCATTACTATTTCCACCTCTGTAACGTTGCCCATCTTACCCCAGCTTCAGCATTATTGCGGCTGAAACCCTCATCCATGCCTTTGTTGCCTTTAGATTTGACTACTCCAATTCCCTCTTGGCCAGCCTCTGATCTTACAATCAGAACTCATCCAAAATTCTGCTGCTCATATTCTAGCTGGCACCAATTTCTTATTCATATATCACTGCTAGATCACTGTCTACATTGGCTCCAATTCTCTGATGCCTTGATTCTAAGATTCTCATTCTTATTTTTAAACCCCTCCATAACCACTCCCTTCCATGTAAGCTCCTCCAGCCCTCTGAGATTTCTGCAGTCTTACAATTTTAGCCACACGTACATCCCCAGTTTTCTTTGCTCAACCGTTGATAGTTATGCCTTCAGCTGATGAGATCCTAAGCTCTGGAATTCCATTCCTAAACTTTGGCACCTCTCTACTTCATTCCTTCATTAAGAGAACCTTTAAATTTTCCTTTTTAACCAAGCTTTTGGTCAATGTAATAATATCTCCTTATGTTGCTTAATGCCAAATTTTGTTTGATAATCACTCCCATGAAGTGTCTTGGTAAGCTTTACTGCATCAGTTTGAAGAACAATGCTCTTTGGATATTTATGAATGATCTGGACTTGGGTAAACAAAGCAAAATTTCAAAGTTTGCGGATGACACAAAACTAAGAAATGAGGAGGGTCATAATAGACTTCTGAAAGACATGGACAGACCTAGAACTGGGGGTGTTCATCATTGAGCAGAGAAGGTTAATAAGAGATTTGATGGAGGTGTTCAGACTCATGAACGGTTGTGTTAGAGCAAATAAGGAGAAACTGTTTCCAGTGGCAGAAAAGGTGGTAACCAGATGACAGGTTTAACATGCCTTGAAAGACAAGTGACAACATGAGGAAAAATAAATTATGCAATAATTTGTTATGATTTGGAATGCACTGCCTGAGGGATTGGTTGAAGGAGATTCAATAATAATTTTCAAAAGGAAACTGAGTAAATATTTGAACAGTAAAAATTATAAGACCATGGGGAAGGTCAGGAGCATGGGACTAACTGGAAAACTTTACCAAACAGCTGGTAGATGGGCTAACCATGATGGGTTGAATGGCTTCCTGTGCTGTTTCATTCTTTGATTCAAAATAAACGCAAGCTGTTGTTATTACTCATCACTAAATCAAGTATAGCTTTATCCCTGTCAGTTCTAAAAATTGTTGTTCCAGAGATGTATTCAAGAAATTCATTTTCTACATTGCATGAGCTATTGACCCAACTGTATTTCAAACTCCAACTGTGTCGCAATATATTAGGAACAGAGATCAATATTTTGTCATGTTGATCAATTCATCTGTCACCTATTTGATACATCTGTGAGCGGTAAACTGGTGGATACTGTAGAAGCTGGTGACTTGCATGTTGAGGGCCATGTCCACCTTGACAAGCAGTGGTGTTCTGATGGTGGATGTGGCTGTAGATCTCAACAAAACAGATGGCACAAATATGCAACTGCCTCCCTTTCTGAAGCCGAGCTGGCAGAGGGAATTATTTTACATTATTGCCAGGGAAGTGCATGTGAAACAATAGATACAGTCAGTGGCATGATTACAGCTGAAGAAAGGCTGCCTCTTTTGCCATGTTATCTCCATGGCAGATTTTAAATACAGTGTAGTGGGAGGGAAGGACTGAAAGTAATTCCAGAGTTTACAATGGTTACACAAAAGAAATCAACATTTCTGTTTAAAGGCCTACCTTCCAAGAAGTGTGAAATAATATGTCCTTTAACATCATTTGGGATGAGTAAGCTCAACAAACACTTATCAAGAGCTGTGTGTCTCAAGATGACCAATTTCTTTGTGTTTTCAAAACCAATTCATTTCAGCCATTGGAAGGCAATTCAGTTGACCTGCAAACAATTATTTTCAGATTCACCAAACAATCTACATTTCAAAATTGTCACAGACAAATGAAATCTATGCCCTTGATCTTGGGGAGGATTTTTGAACTGGCGTGTGGGGAGCGGGGGTGGGTGGAGGAGTTGCACTCGGGAAACCCAGAAGTCCAGTTTCCCACATGCTGTGGAGTTTTGATTCCATAGCGTGTGTCTTTTTCTTCCAGCAGTTCCTCACTCATAACCCAGCTTGATTGACTGGCTTGGCTCAATGTTGCGTGGAAAATTCTCAGGAGGCCACAGCCCAGGAGCAGATAGGAAGTTTGCAGCTGGGATATTGATAGGATTAGGGGAGGACAGTGTTACGAATCTTGGGGTTGGCGGGGAGAGGGGGCACATTGGGAAGGTAGTGTGGAGGGAGATCCACAATCCAGGCGAGTGGTGCCACATTGCTGACTCAGGTGGTCAATGATTCTGGTTTGGGAGGGTTGTATCAGCATGATACTGAGGGGGGAAGCAGACTTATTTGGGGGTCTGAAAAGAAGCACCCAAGCTCTTCCTGACCCGTTAGCAATGCTGTAGAGGCACTAAGCTTTTCCAAGCAGTAGTCAATACTCCCTTTAGCTGATGGAATTCCTGAGGCCTGGAAAACCTGGCCAGCCAAGATTAAACCTAGAAGAGATATAAAGTTGAGGCTCGCACTCTCATTATAATATTTAAAAGACTAACCTACCTCCTAGGAGTGTGTTGGTTGCTTGCTCCCTGTCCCACCTCAATGAAAGCCAAAAGTAGGTTGGGGTCAGGTTTGAGACTTTTAAATTTTTACAGCCCACCTGACCCAAACAGATGCATTTTTGGGGGTTAAAATTCCACTCTTTGGGTAGAATTTTCCCCCCGTTGGGGGGGATGTTGATGGGCGGGTGCCTGCACATGTGCTTCTGATCGGTGCCCCCAATCGGAGGTGTGGCGCCATTTTATGTGGGCGGGCCAATTAAGGCCCACCCAGCGTGACATCTGCACCGAAGCGCTATGCGCTCCCTGTGCGGGCGGGGGAATCCCTAAAATCAAGAGTGCGCTCCTTTGCGCAAGCGTACAAAAGCGCATTCATCTCCCTGAGGCTAAGTGCTGCCTCAGGGAGATCGCCTCTACTGTCGACAATATTAAAAATAGAAAAAAAAAATGCCCTTACATGGCCTCTCATGTGGCAATGTCACATGAGTTGGGACATGTTCATAATTTCCAAAACAAGTTTATTAAAAAATTTTTAAACCCTACATGAAACCTCATCCCACCAGTGGATGAGGTTTCATGTTTTTTCTAGTTCCCGCTGGGGCTCTTGGCCTGCCCACCAACCTTAAGGTTGGACGGGCAGGTCTACTAAGTACTTTAATTGATCTGTCAATGGCCTCAATTGGCCATTGACAGGTTGGCTGGCCCGCAGCTGATTTTGCTGCGCCCCCGCCTTCCTGAAAATTTAAATGGGGCGGGGTGATGTCGGGAGTTCCGCCCAACGTCACCCCACGTCATTTTACGTGTCGGCAAGCGGACCCCACCCCCGCTCGCCGATGGTAAAATCCTGCCCTTTGTCTCTTTAACCAGGCAGCCTGTTTCTAACCTCAAACCTTTTGGTTTACTTAAAGCCCTTGCCCATTTGTTTATTCAGGGATTCCTGCCACTATCCACTACCCATGGCCTTTAGCGCCTTTTAGCATTGGGTGTGAATGTACATTCATTACAACACACAAACAATATCCCCCTTCATTAACACTTGGGTTGCATCAGAATTTAAAATTAAACTCTTCGGGGATGAATTTCTTCTGGAATTTCCCTGGTCATTCACCATAGCTTGGGCAGAAGATTGGTGGAATCCCAGAATACACCACATAAACAGGATTTATGACAATTTTCTGCTGAAAGTTACTACAGCAGATCAGGAGAATTGCAAAGAAATTCTCAGAAAAGGTGACTGATATAGTGGTAATTGACACATTTTTCATTGTAATTGTGAGCCTGCCATACAACATTCTGTGGTTCTCAAAACTGAGAACATTTGATTGTCACTTACTCCTGTTTCCAATCACTGTACCGCAATATTTGATTATGTATTAATTAAATTGTGAAGTACATTCCAAAAGTATTGGATAGCTTTTTATTTGGTTGACAGGCTGCTAAATTATTAAGTGTCTGAATCGTGTGGCAAAACCTGGGATCATCTTTGTGTTGAAAGAAATGTTTCAATTTTTATTTATAAGTTTTAACACTTGCAAATTGTATTGTTTCAATCAGGACATTAGGGTCTTTAGCTTAGCAACCAAAAAAGCTGGGCTAATTGTCTATAGCAAAAGGATGCACTTTAAATCAAGTAAGAGAAAGATTATGCCGACACACATGGTTACATGTTAAATTATACATAAGCTAAGGAGGCAGGGTAATGTTGAGAGCATCCCAACAGCAGGTTAAGATACAAATTGAAGCCACAAAAAGGAGTTTAAAAAACTGAGAAACATAGAAAATTGATGGTGCAATAGGGGGCTGTTTGGCCATCGTGTCTACTGAGAAAGAGCTATCAAGCCTAATCACAATTTCCAGCTCTTGGTCCATAGCTCTATAGGTTATGGTGCATCAAGTGCGTATTCAAGTATTTTTTTTACATGGAACAGAATTTCTGCGTCACCACCCTTTCAGGCAGTGAGTTCCAGATTCCCAGCGCCCTCTGGGTAAAATAAGGTTCTCCTCAACTCCCCTCTAATCCTTCTGTCAATTCTTTTAAATCCATATTCCCTGGTTATTGACCTCCCAGCTAAGGGAAATATGTCCTTCCAATTCACTGTATTTAGGCCCTTCATAATTTTATACACCTCAATTAATTCTCCCCTCAGCCTCCTCTCTTCCAATCTTGCCTATCCAATCTTTCCTCAAGGCTAAAATTCTCCATCCCTAGCAACATCTTCGTAAATCTCTGTGCCCTCTCTCGTGTGATCACATCATTCCTGTAATACGGCAGCCACGACTGTATGCAGTCCTCTAGCTTTGGCCTAACTAGTATTTTATATATTTCAAACAAAATCTTCCTGCTCTTATATTCCATGCCTCAGTCAATAAAGTAACTAGCCAGCATATCTGCTTAATCACCTTATCAACCTGTGCAGCTACTTTCAAGGAGCTGCAGACATTAAGTCCAAGATCCTTCTGTCCCTTTCTCAGAAACCTACCATTTATTGTGTCTTCCCTTGTCTTGTTTGTCCTTTCCAAATGCATTACCTCACAATTCTCCAGATTGAATTCCATTTGCCACTTTTCTGCTCACCTGACCAATCCAATGATATCTTTCTGCAGTCCGCAGCTTTCTTCTTCATGACCACCTATGGATTATCTGAAAACTTCTCAATCATGCCCCTACATTTAAGTCTAATGCTGGGATATTTTTGGAGGCGGTAAAAGTTCTGATGTTGGGACCATATGTGGGTCTGGAGCCCACATGGCGGGCATGGGGACCACCGCAGCAATTTTCCCGGCGGCAGCCTCTTATTTGACTGCTGCAGGGCCTGCTGTCCAACTAAAGCCAGAGAACTGGCTCATCACGCCGCTGGCCCAACCAACAGTGCCACCGAGAGAGGTGGCTGCAAGGAGAACGTGAGGGCACCTCTAATTTGAGAGCCCTTTGCAGGGGAGTCGGGAGTCTCTCCTGGGGCCAGACAGGCAGGCCCTGGCAATCAGAGGGTTAACCCATCCAGCCTTTTGCCACTGAGGGCCCCCTCCTAGGACCATGAAGCCTCCAGATGCAATGGGGCCCTCCCTTGGGCTCACCAAGAGGCTGCCCCCATGCAGCTGTCGGCCGCTCTGTCCCAGGAATATGGCCCTCAATTTGGCCTTTAATTGGCTAAATTGATCACCCACCTCTGGTAAAATGGTCCAGCCAGGAGACTGCATTGGCGAGTTGTCCCACCTTGGCTCCCAACATTTTACCAGGCATGCTGCCTCCTATCCTGCCACTCAGGGGCTGGCAACATCTCGCCCTAAGTCATTCGTATATACCGCAAACAGCAAGGTATCCAGTACTGTGCCCTGCAGAACCCCAATGGAATCTGTCTTCCAGTCACAGAAGGAACTGTTGACCATTACCCTTTGCTTTCTGCCACTGAGCCAATTTTGGATCTAAGTTGCTACTTTCCTTGGATCCCATGAGTTGTTAATTTTCTGACCAGTTTAACATGTCAACAGCTTTGCTGTAATCCACATCGATTACATCAAAGACACTACCCTCATTGACCTTCCTTGTTACCTCAAAAAATTCCAAAAAGATTATCAGGTACATCCTTAACAAATGCATGCTTACTGCCATAAAAACAGAAAATGCTGGAAATACTCAGGCAGCATCTGTGGTGAGAGAAACAGTTAATGTTTCAGGTCGATGACTCTTTAACAAAACTTCCCTTAACAAATCCATGCTGACAGTTCTTGATTATATCATGTCTTTCTTAAATGACAATTCACATAATTTTCCCACCACCGAGGTTTGGCTGACTGACTTGCAATTACTCAGTCTATTCCTTTCTTCTTTTCAATGAATGGTACAATGTTAGCAGTCCTCCAGTCAATGATGGTCAGAGCCTCTACTACATCCTGCCTTGTTTCGCTTAGCAGCCTGGGATACATTTCATCTGGGTTTAGTGATTTAATCACTTTCAAAGAGGCTAAACTCCTTAATATTTCTCCTCTCGCTACATTTATCCTATCCAATATTTCACATTACTCCTCCTTATCTGCAGCGTCTGTGTTGTCCCCTTCTTGTGAAGACAGACTCAAAATATTGATTAAGAACTATGGCCACGACTTCTGCCTCCACACACAAGTTACCTTTTTGGTCTCTAATTGACCCTACTCTTTCCCCAGTTATCCTCTTGCTTATTATATATTCATAAAACATTTTTGGGTTTTCTATGAGTTTACTCGCTTGATGAAAGAGGTATATCTTCCAAAAGATCGAAAATATAAGAGGAGTAAAACCAAAAAGATGTAGGGTAGAATAACATTGTCACAGATTGTTAAAGCTGCTGGATGGTTGATGGTAAAGCAAAGATAATTATTTGTAATTATCATTCAAGCACAAATGTGTAATCTATTGCTTTTTGCTTCTTAATATTCAATGGGCAGTAAATGAAGCCATCAAATTAATTGACTGCTTCAAAACCATTTTAACGAGCTAAACCAGACTGAAATTCAGCATGACCTTTGTGTATTGGAGTGTTGTATAAATATGGACATCATTTTGAGCCAAATGAAAACCTGAGTAGAGTGAGCAAAGAAGCCAGAGATAGAGTTGAGGAAGCCCACCTACCCTTTGCGAAACAAACTTGCTAGGACACAGCAAACTTGATGAGAAGTGGCTGCACAGTTAAACACAGTGTCTCAGGACCAACTGTACTAGCAGCACACGGGTAAATGTTTTAATGATGTGAAAAAAAACCCAAGCAGTTTGTGTAAGGTTCACAGATAATTTGGAGGAAGACCTTGCAATCTCAGCTGCAGAATTTCTATTTAGAAGTGCATAACTGACCTGTTTCTTTTGAACGGATTGCCATCAGATAGCACCGCAGATTCTGGTGTCATTAATTTACAGCTAAGGCAGAAAGCATATAGTTGAAAAATAGTATACAACATACGATGTTTGCCACACGTTTACACATCTATGTAATCAAATGTCTTGCATCTAATGGTCGTATGTTACATCACATCAGAAATTTTAGCCTCAGAAGTTCTCATACCTCAGCACTACAAATATAGCACTTCAGGGTTGAAATGATAAAAGATAAAAAGATGCACGGCAGTGAGATCAGTAGATCCTAAAATGACGCCTACCCACACACCCCATTATGTAATCAACAATCGGGTGGAATCTTCTGCTCTCGCTGGTGGCAAGCCTGGAGGTGAGAAGGGCATTTACTTAGTCGTGGTGGTGGCGTACCCGAACCCTACTACCTTTCTGCTGAGAGCCACCCCCCTGCACCCCCATCCCTATGACCCCCACCCTTGGGAAACTCTTTCCCCCCACCCCCCATTACTCAGTGGAAGTCTGGGTCCTCCACGATCCTGAGACTCCGGGATGAGGTGGGGGGTGCGGTGGGGTGGGTGTGGTACTGACCTTCTGGCAGCAGCCATGGCCTCCTCAGTGGTGCAGCTGAGTGCAAGAGCTGCCGGCCTCGATTGGCCAGCAGCTCTCGCTAGTCGGAACTTCTGTCCTGGGCGGGTCTTGATTCTGGGGGAGGCTCACTACTGGCCTTGCCACTACCTGAGTGGCATCTGGTCCGGCAGGCCTTCTGAAAAGAGGCACCGCAGGCCTCTTGCTGGCTGTCCAGCCGGCAAGGAAGACCCACGATGCCACAATAAGATTCTGCCCAATATCTGCAGCCATTGATCAACCTGCCTGCTAGTGGCTGAGGACATCCATCCTTGCTTGCTCTGGTTCAGCAGGGTGCTTGTTGCAGGACTGCTTTTATCAACTTGCTTCTTATGCTTAACACCAACTTCTCCTTTCCCACTAAAAAGCAACAGCAGCATGATACAGTTGCCCAATGTGGCAACATTTCATAAAAGGGTGGTGACTACAATTACCTACTCTATGGCCACGTTGCCTGCAGCTTCCTCCTCCTCCTCCTTCACCAGCATCACTACTTGCTCTTCTTTCACCTGTATATTGTGGCTCACCCAGCTCCACGGCCTCAAGCTCACTAACTGCATCCTGCAAGATGTGGAGAATTGTGCCATTGTTTGAAAACTTTGGTGAGAGGGATGTAAACCCCCATCTTGATCTGGGTAATGAGCTGTGTTTGGTACATCTTGTCTTGCCTGATGTCTGAAGATGCTCCTATTTAAATTAGCGAACCTGGGGGATTCAGCAAGAAATCTGATTTTGAAAAATATTTGTGAGTGCTTTACTTGCTGTGATCAGCTGAAAATTATGGCTTGGGTCTTCCCATTGTTAACTAAAGACTGAAAATTGGACAAGCAGTCTGACAGCAGTTGTAGTGGAGAGGATCAAGGGAAATGATAGAGAGGTTGAGCTAGGTGTTATCAGTGTACATGTGGAAGCTTACCCCATATCTGCAAATGATCTTGCCAAGTGCAGCATATAGACAACACTAAGAAAAAGAAAAATATGTTTAATAAATGAAGCATATGTTCAATAAATTAATTCTATCTTCATAAAAAGGGTTCAAATATTAAAGGTAAAGTATTATTGCTGCACTAATAGTTACTGAAGGCCTTATGCCAGAAAGAGATGCTTGAATGAATGAATGTCATTCTTCTCACCCTGAACATAAGAAAAAAATTGAAATTAAATAAATTAAATGGTTATGCATTGATTTCTGTAAATGAATCGAGGTAACACCATAGTTTATGTAAGATAAATGTGAATCATATGATGTGAATCATGACATATAGTGAAACGACAATTGTATTTTTGGGAGACAACACCACCTACTGGATTGTCAAATATACTGCAGCAAAATCTTTCATTTTAATTCACCAGGAAATGAGAGGTTATCATCTGTACTGTGGAATAAAATGTCTAAATTACCAATTGCTCTATCTATAATATATTAAAATTCTTACTCTAAAATCCTATGAAAACATTTCCAATATAAACTGCAATATTAAAATGTCAACATTTACCTCTTACCTGTAATGTCATTTAAATTGCACGCCAATGAGAATTCCAAAGTTAATGCCCTCAGGGATCTAAAATGATTTTCTGTAACAGTATCTTCTCTAAAGCAATTGAATCTCATCTGCTGCACTCAGCCCCATTGCAATATATGTTGCTTTGAGATTTCCACCTGTTTTTAAAGTTTAAGATTTGTGCCAATCAATATCAATGATTCCCTGTTCAAACTGACCATTCCCTCTGAACCATCCTTGCTAATTTTTAATTCTTGTTTCTGCCAAGGGAATGGGCTCAAATCAAACACAGTCCAGAAAATTCCCAGTGGCCATTCTGCAATTTGTCATCTATTATCAACTGGCAAATTCTGACAGTCTAAATGCTTTAGAAGAGCTTGCATTTAGAACCATGGGGCTGGATTTTACACTGAGGGAGGGCTCCCAGCATACCAGCCTAAATTCCGGGAGCTAGCCTGCCTCCGCTTGGCCAGCTTGCCCCGGTTTATTTTTTTGTGTGATGGCCCTTTAATTAATATGAGGCGGATTTTTATCCTTCTTGGACATCTTGCCTCATAGAGTTGCTAGCCAATCGGAGGCTGGCAGCTCTGCACACCAGCAGTGCCAAGCAAGAGCAGTGGCCACTGTGGATGCTGCAGGTCAGCCAAGATGGTGGCACTCAGCAATGGGCCCCGATGTTCAAGTAAATCTGAGATCTAGATGGGGTCAGGCTGGCAGGCCCCACAGCAAGGGGAGGTGGGACTTATGTTGGACAGAGCAGGGGGAAGGGTGGATGTGGGGAGGCAAAACTGTGGGAGAGGGGCCTCCAATTGACAAGGGGACCCGGGAAAGAGGTGCCCCACAGACTGCAGGGTTAAACTTGCCAGGCTTCACATTGGATGCTAGCCTCTCCCACTGCCCATTATTGAGTGGCGGTGGATGAGGCCCTTAATTGGGCATTGATTCCCATTTAACGGCCTCAATTGAGCCATGGTCGTGACCCACCCGACCCATCCCCCACCGCCTGTAAAATTGTGTTGGGGCTGGGGTGGGTGGATCAGCGACAGGTATTCCACAGATGGCACGGTGCCCTAATTTACAGGTCCACCTACTTGTTCACCTGCCCATGGGTGGTCCGCAAAATTCAGCCCATAGAAAATTTACACCACAGAAGGAGGTCATTCAGCCCATTATGTCTTTGGCAGCTGAGAAAGCTGTTCAGCCTTATCCCACTTTTCGGCTCATGGTTTGTGGCCCTGTGCGTCACAGCACTTTCAAGTACATATCCAAGTATTTTTAGGCCATGAGGGTTTCTGCCTCTACTACTCTTTCAGACACCCACCATCCACTGGGTGAAAAAAATCTTGACTCCAGTCTAACCCTTACACCAATTGCTTTCAAACTCTTTTGAGTTATCAACAGTCACAGATTGCAACTCTTTCGAGTACAATCACAGTTCTTGGTTTCCGGGAGTGGGACATGAACCCACAACCCACTGATTCAAAGGCGAGGGTGCTATGAACTGAGCCACAGCTGACACCTCGTAACCAATTGCTTTCAATCTACAGTCCATATTAATGACCTCCCATTAAGGAAATAGGTTCTTCCTATCCATTCTATCTAGCCTCCAATAATTTGGTACACCCCAATTAAATCCCCCCTCAGCCTCCTGTGTCCCAAAGAAAACAACCACAATCCAATCTACCCTCATAGCTAAAGTTCTCCATTTTTGGCAACATATAAATTTCCTCTGCAACATCTCTCATGTGATAACATCCTTCCTATAATTCAGTATTGTAGCTGCGGTCTAACTAGCATTTTATACAGTTATAGAATAACCTCCCTGCTCTTATACTCCATGCCTTGACCAATAAAGGAAAGAATCCAGTATGCCTTCTTAACACCTTATCTACCTGTCCTTCAGGTATCTGTATATGTGGACTTTGTTCGTCCACACATCTCAGCATTCTACCATTCATTGTGTATTCCTTTGCTTTGATTGTCCTTCCCAAGTGCACTCCCTCAATCTTCTCCAGATTGAATTCCATTTGCCACTTTTCTGTTAATCTGACAGTCCATTGATAACTTCTTGCAGTCTACAGCTTTCTTCCTCACGATCAAACACGCTCAATTTTTGTATCATCTGTAAACTATCAATCATGCCCCCTACGTTTAAGTCTAAATCATTGATATATACTAGAAAAAAACAAGGGACCCAGAACTGAGGCCTGCAGAACCCCACTGGAAACAGCTTTTCAATCAAAAAAACACAGTTTGAGCATTACATTTTAATGCCACTCAACCAATTTTGTATCAAACTTGCCACTTGCCCTTGGATCATGTCTTTTACTTTTACTTTCCTGGCCAGTCCATCACCTGGCAACTTGTTAAAAGCTTCGCTAAAATCCATGTAGACTACATCAAATGTGCTACCCTCATCGACCCTCCTTGTTACATCCTCAAAAAATTCAATTAAGTTAGACATGACCTCCCCTCTTAACATAATATCTATCATGATCTCAGGATGTTCTAAAGCACTTTTCAACCAATGAAGTGTGGTCCCTATCGCAATGTAGGAAATGCAGCTAGCAATTTTTACACAACAATGGTTGGCCTGGGCATTAAGAAAGCTTCCTTGTTCTTCTTCAAGACAGTGCCTCGGGATCTTTTACATTCTTAGAGGGATGATTGGACTGCAGCTTAACTTCTTATCTGAGCCATCTTTATGCAATTTACAGAACAAAAAAACAGCTTCTCAGCTTGGTGTTGTAGGTTCCTGCTGAGGGAAAATAGAGGTGGGGTAGATGGTTCGGAGTTAGGGTCTGTTTTCGTTTGGGCCCCACTTACTGCTTATGCTTCTTTTACTCCTCCCTCCTGGTATTTGTTTTTTTAAAGTCCTGCTCACAGTGTCCATGATGTTTCTTTTAACCCTGTATTTGCATTTTTAGACTTTTTTCAGTTTGTTGTTTCTTTTTGTTCCCCTTCTAATCTCAGGGACTCAGAATATTGGAGAAGGGGATAAGAGGTTCCTGCTGAAGGTGGCTATTCGACCCATTGAGCCTCTGCTGGTTCTTTAAAAGAGCTACTCAGTCAGCCCCAATCCCCTGCTCTTCCCCATAATGCTGCAATTTTTTCCTTTTCAACTATACATCCAGTTCCCTTTGAAATTATTATTGAACCTGTTTCAACCACTGTTTCAGGCAGTGCCTTCCAGTGCATCATAACTCACTGCCTCATCCTGGTTCTTTTGCCAATTATCTTAAAACTGTATTCACTAGTTACCGACCCTCTGGCCAGTGAGAACAGTTTTTTCTTATTAATTCAATCAAAACTCCTCATAATTGAGAAAACCTCTGCTAAATCTCCCTTTAACCTTCTCTGCTCTGAGGAGAACAATCCTAACTTTTCTACTTATTCCACATAACTAAAGTCCCTCAGCTCTGGTACCAAACCAGCAAAACTCCTCTGCACCATATCCAAGGTCCAAAGTATGGTGCCCAGAATTGGACACAATGGATGAAATCGTCCCAGATTTGCACTAAGTGCAGAAGCGGATGTGAAAAAAGACGTTTTACCCGCCAGCCACAATGGTGGGTTTTTGCGCCGTCTTCTCCCCTTCCTGCCTCATTAATTATGCAGCCACAGGAAACACACCATCTGGCTGGCCGGTGGCCTCCGATTTGCCCGTCATGCTGTTACCTCACCGCTTCCTCACGCCAGGCACCATTTTTAAACTGTAGCCACGCACACAGTTCTCAATCCTTGCCGCCCAGGACTGCTCCTGTGAAGACATGTCTTCAAAAGCCAAGAAGAGCGCAGCCTCCCAATTCAGTGATGCATCCCTGGAATGCCTTCTGGACACCATGAAGGCCCACCACGATGTCCCCTACCCCAGCTCTCGCTGCAGGAGGCCCATCAATCTCACCACTCCAGCTTGGGAGGTGGTGGCAAAGGTGGTCAGTGCCAATATTGCACACAAGAGGTTGGCCATCCAGTGCAGAAAACGAATGAATGATCTCATCCATGTCGTCAGGGTAAGTCAATGATCTCATCACTCTAAACTCACATGCCCACAAGCCCATCACACATTCACTGGCATCTCAATCACTGCCAGCTCGAGGAACCTCACCATTCACTCTCTCTCACACATCCTCACATCTCCATCTGGCCTCATCTCCTCTGGAGACTGCCTCCTCAGCCCTTACCATCTTGAGACCAGTTGCACAGATCAACAGGTGCCCCCACCCACATCCTGGGATATCCCCTTCCCCAGTACAGCCCTTGCCCTGCAGCCTCTTCCCTTGCCTGAGGCCACTTCTCCCCATTCCCCAAACAAACCTTAGCCCTGCAGCCGTTGAAAAGCCACCTGCCTTACAGCTGGTCTGGTAGGTAGAGACCTGCCCGTGAGCCCCCCTAAATGTGATGTGGCGCTGCCTGCGAAGCCTGGCTCTGTTGACCATGATGCTGCCCGATGCAAGGTAGGCAAACAAACCTCGAAGTGCCAACTGAAGTGCAACTCACCAGGTGCAAGTCGCTTATGTACAGTTGTGAAACAATTCGGTATGATGTGCCTGTATGATCCAGTGTGAGGGGATGACTCTAGTGATTATGTCTTATAATGAGATGCTAAAGTATTGAAATTAGGTTCCCGGCGTGCGGCAGTGGGAAATGTGGCCTGCCGTTGATGGGTGGAGTGGAAAATCGCAAACCGGCTTCACGACGGCGTAAAACCAATTTTTGGCTTTCTCGCCAAATTATCCGCTCACGCCCACCGCCAATGGGACCGGACGATTCCACCTAATATGCCAACCGAGGCTTAGGACTCACTTAGGCCTCGGGGTCAGGAAACGGGTCATGTCTGATTCCAGGTGCCAAACTTATCCCCAGGGATAAACAGTCCCACATTGTTGTTTTCATGTGGGTGCCCCCTCAATTGGCCTGGAGACAGGTTTATCATCCAATTAAGAATGGCAGGTGCGCTCTTGAAGCTGGAGGGTCAATCAGAGGCCTTCCAGCTTGAAAGGAGCGGTAGATTGCAATGGGAGCTAAGTAACAGAGATGGAAATGTTCTCTCTCCAATTTTTTTTAAATCTTAAATTAAGCAATGGGTTTTACAACCAAATTACCATTGTTGGTATGGGAACCCCTCTACAGAGTGGCCTGCAACAGCGCCAGCACTCAGGCAGGCAGGGAGCGGCTCTAGGCCTGCCTAGAGTGCCAGCTTCCCAAAGTGCCACCGGGGGTTTGCCTCCAAGCACCTAAACTGGAGCCACCACCTGCGGGAATCTGAAGGCTGTGTGAAGGGCATGGCCCTGTCCCACCAAATTCCTCCTTTGCAAAAGTAGCCAGGAAGCAGGATGGAGCTTGAGAACCAGTACGCCAGCCGGCAGGGTTGCTTTTAGCTTCTGCCCAACCCTACTCCCAATCCCAACAGGGGACAGAAATCCATCCCTTAATCTCAGTCACCACTCCCTGAAAATCCCCTAGCTCCAAACTCCAAGGGCTGAATTTCGTTGTGGGGGGATGTTGATGGGTGGGCACGTACGGACGCGCTTCCGATAGGCGCCCCCGGTCGGAGGCATGGCGCCATTTTACGTGGGTGGGCCAATTAAGGCCCACCCAGCATGATGTCCGCACAGAATCGCTATGTGCTCCCTGTGCAGGCGGGGGGGAATCCCTAAAATTGAGAGTGCGCTCTTTCACGCATTTACATGAAAGAGCGCACTCATCTCCCTGAGGCTAAGTGTTGCCTCAGGGAGATCGGCTGCACATGTAAAAAAGACAAAATTGGAAAAATAAAATTTCCCTTAAATGTCACATGAGTTGGGACATGTCCATAATTTTTACAAAATCTTTATTAAAATGTTTTAAAGCCTACATGAAACCTCATCCCGCCCGTAAATGAGGTTTCATGTTTTTTCTAGTTCCCGCCGGGGCTCCTGGCCTGCCCGCAAACCTTAAAGTTGGACGGACAGGTCCTTAAATTACTTAATTGACCCTGTCAATGGCCTCAATTGGCCATTGACAGGTCGACAGGCGTGCAGCTGATTTTGCTGCGCCCCCGCCTTCCTGAAAATTTAAATCGGGCACGATGACGTCAGGAGTTTCCCCCGACATCACCATGCATCATTTTACGCGTCGGTGAGCGGGCCCTGCCCCTGCTCGCTAACTCGTAAAATTCTGCCCCAAGAATTTTCTCCCCAGTAATTGTAATTTCTTTGACCTCACCTCCGTAGCTTTCCATTTATTTTACTGTTCATCATAAAAACCCTGACTCCCCATCTCCCATTTGCGCCATCTCATCTCACCAACCTCTCCCATACTCACCCTTCACCAAACTGGTTGGAACTGAGCATTTTTCCTCTTACAACACTCAAAGTTTATCAACTACTTGCCACCACAAATCTCTCCACACCCCCAAATTTTACTCCTCTATCTCCCTGATACGTTATCCCTCTGAACAACACAACTCAAATCCCCCAATCATTCCCCTCCAACATTACCTCATTCCATTAAAAATAAATCTTCATTGAAACACAATACCCCAAAGAACTTGAAAGCAAATGCTAGGTATGTTCATTCACTTTGAGTGAGTCCCAGTTATCTCTCATCATTCAGTTACAAAGGAGAATTGACAGAAGTCTTGGAACTGTTCTCCACCCAACGTGTGGACATACAAATTAGGAGCCGTAGGAAGCCTTTTGGCCCCTCAAGCCTCATCCATTATTCAATAATACCATGGCAGATCTGATTGTGGTCTCAACTCCACAGTTCGCTGACCCATGATGATAACTTTCACTCCCTTATTAGTCAAGAATCTACCTACCTCTGCCTCCATCATGCTCCGGGGAAGAGAGTTCGAAAGGCTAACGACCCTCAGAGAAAAAATTCTTCTCATCTCCGGCTTACGTGGGAGACCCCTTATTTTTAAACTGTGCCCCTGGTTCTAGTCTCTCCCACAAGAGGAAATATCTTTTCAGCATCCACCCTGTCAAGTTTCCTCAGGATCTTATATATTTCAATAAGATCACCTCTCATTCTTCTAAATTCCAATGGATACATGCCCAGCCTTCTAACCTTTCTTCATAAGATAAGCCCCCCATCCCAGTATCAGTAGCCAGCAGATATTTCATGATCAAGTGGGGAGTGAAATGGGAACTGTAAATGTGAAAAACTGAACACTTAAAAACACAAAGGAATTTCCTAGGCAACATTTTTAGAGAATCTAGAATGGAACAGAAATTCTTGATGTCCCCATTGATGCACCCAAATTCCAGAGTTGGGTTATTTGTATTTTTCAGATGAGTGTCTGTGCCATTGATGACACCAATGGGCCAACTCAGCCTTAGGAGGGATATTTTTGCTAGAGTACCAGGCCACATCATATGTTGAACCAACATTACGGTCCAAGACAACCCACAACGCAGAATACAAATCTGCTTTCTCTCAAGTCCTGTTTCAGACTTTTTCAGGCTTTTTCAAAGTTTAAATCTCCCTCAAAACCCTGAGCAACTGAACACCAGGGACACAATGCTACATTATGCCTGCTCCCCCTCTCCCAACCTCACTTGGTACATCACCGTGGTGAATTGCAGAATGATATCATAGCCCTCTTTCATTTTTTTGTTTTCACTCACTCTTAATAACTCGAACTTCTCCTTCACCAGAAGCTTAATTCTTTCATGCACAGTGATAGCAGCACATGGAGTTCTTAAAATGAAGTGAACTCCTGTAACCTTCCTCTCTGACTTGATTCTCAGATTTTTTTGTACTTGACTTCCTCTGAACTTTTCCAATTGCTTTAATTCTCTGGTCTTTTGTATCTAAAGGATATATAGTTTGATCCATAAAACAAATTTCTTTCTGTTCACTTCTCTCTAATCTCACCCAATCTCTCTGATACACCTAAGATTGCCAACTCTCCAGGAGTCTTGATATGACCCCAGCAGTTGGTAAAGCTGAGTTATTTAAAAATCCCAGAGGGGAACTTTAAACAACTGTCATAACCTATAGATTTAAGTGGTATGTTTGAGATGCAGCTCTAAATTCAGGAATAACCATCAGTTGTCGAGAGTGTTTTTTTTATATCAAACTACATGAGGCGTTTATTAATTTACACAAGTTAAATATATACACATGGCTACTATCATAACTTTTAACAAATTCCCAAATTAATCTCCACTAAGGCAACAACAACCTATAGACTTTAAGCGGACACCAGGCAAAGCATTTTGACCTTACAAATTCAAAATGAGGTTCCTTTCATTTTAATTCTTTTGCAGACACTGTGGTAGGTTTACAGGCTTTGATGTTACATTGCCTTTGTCCTGCACACACAAAACTGCTATCTGTCATACCCAGCATATCTCTTTGAATGTAAATTCTCATTGTATCACCAGCCCCTTTGAACTCCAACCTCTTCTAACAATAAAACACCTTTCATAATATCAATTTGATTAATAATATAAACATTGCTTGGTCTCTGCTAGCTAGGTGCCAGATATCACTCCCCTTCTTGAATGCTCTATTCAACAAAATGCAAATGCACTCTACCTCACTTACATCTCAAATCTAGTATACATCAAAGCACCCAGTCTAGCTGCCTTTAATCCAATTAAGACACACCCACAGACTAACCCTCTATTTAAAAAAAAAATTCAGTAACATTATATACATTAATAGTTTCATGACAGTCTTCGGGAATTAAAAGTAGCACCCTGGACATTGCTGTAAGTAACCTGGGAGAACAATCTCAGGGGCATTAAATGAATTGTGCATTCCTCTTATTTTTGAAAACTTTTGCTTGCCAGATATAAAAACATCGGAGATGGGAAAATGGGCTGTTTGCTTGACATCGGTTGGAGACGGAGGTCATGTTCCTTCAGGAACATGTTCAACCAGAGTTGGGAACACTAATTAAACTTATTTTCAGGCTTTACATACTAGCTATCCAGAGTGGCACGTCTTGTGACAGAGAACCCCCACCCCCACCCCCCCACCCCCCATCCCCCTCCCCAACCATTTGGAGATTAAAGACCAGATTTTCATACCTCTTTCTGTGTCAAAATGGAGGTGAGGTATGTAAAAATGGTGGGTGGAACCTGATTCTGGGAAATCCTGCCCCCATTTTCATCATAAATTTTATGGTCCTGGGATAAAGGTGCAGGTAGCGAGTCCGCATGCAGTAATCCTGCCCTTTCCTACTCCATTGGGTGGTGGGGTGTTTAGGCATTTTAGGCCCCCTACAATTTCCATGGAATCAGTTATATTTTGGTAGGAGACATGGTTCATAGTACCTAAGAAGAGTCATGAACCATGGGTGAAGGCTGGAGTCAGGAACCTTTTGACAGGTAAGTTCAAAAGGTCTTTCAAACTTCAAATGCCATAATTAGGTGATGTATGAAAGTTTTGAATGCAACAATTGATCATAGGTCTCTGCCCTTAAACAATGCTGGTCAATTTAATGGTCACTTACCTTTTATGTATTTAGATGCTTTAGGGAACTTTCTCCAGTGGATAAAGGACTCTTCTGCATTGAACAATGTTGAGAATTGGGTATTAATGTGTCACCTGGACCCTCAGCTTTGATTTTTAGATTGATTTAAAGCCCAGACATTTGTTGAGCTTTTGAAATAGCTGAACATATGCCTGATTTCTTTGATAGAAAGTCTATCTGTTAAGCCTTTAAAAAAATGGATAGATTGCCAACTGTTCAGGCAACCTCAAAAACACCACTGCCCTGAGCTCTGGAGGGTTTCTTTATACAGTTGTGCAATTGAATCTCACTATGAATACTTGGCTAAGCTCCAAGCCCCACTAATGGATTTAATTCAGCAGGATCTGTTTACACAGTTGTGAAGGGGAATATTAGCTTTAATAATTGATATTTTTATGAACAGTTAATAAGATTCAAGCATTTTGAAGAGTTTTTGTTTGCTTATTTTGATAGATTTACAAGCACTTAAAAGGCATGATTTTTTCCAAGGGAAGTTTGAATGGCTGTGTGTTTGATTGACACTTTTATGGGCTCCCAAGAGGAGCATTTTTTTAAAGTGGAGTTTGAATGGATGATTGATTACTTATTTATTTCATGAGCATTTCCAAGACTTCTCATTGTTATTATAGGGCCCATGAGTTTTGTCCATAGTGGATACTGGGTGAGTGGGTATGGAGGGCGCATTTTTTAAATTCATTTACAGGATGTGGACATCATAAGGTCAGAAGTGGGGATGTTCATTGATGATTGCACAATGTTCAGCACCATTCGCGACTCCTCAGATACTGAAGCAGTCCATGTCCAACTGCAGCAAGACCTGGACAATATCCAGGTTTGGGCTGACAAGTGGCAAGTAACATTCACCCCACACAAGTGCCAGGCAATGACCGTCTCCAACAAGAGAGAATCTAACCATCACCCCTTGACATTCAATGGCATTACCATCACTGATCTCCCATTAGCAACATCCTGGGGTTACGATTAATCAGAAACCAAACTGGACTAATCATATAAATACTGTGCCTACATAAGCAGGTCAGAGGCTAGGAATCCTGTGGCATGTAACTCACCTTCTGACTCCCCAAAGCCTGTCTACCATCTACAAGGCACAAGTCAGGAGTGTGATGGAATACTCTCCACTTGCCTGCATGAGTGCAGCTCCAACAACACTCAAGAAGCTTGACACCATCCAGGACAAAGCAGCCCGCTTCATTGGCATCACATCCACAAACATTCACTTCCTCCACCACTGATGCACAGTGGCAGCAGAGTGTTCCATCTACAAGCTGCACTGCAGAAACTCACCAAGGCTCTTTAGGCAGCACATTCCAAACCCATGACTGCTACCATCTAGAAGGACAAGGGCAGCACCACCACCTTGGACCTCCCCTCCAGCCACTCACCATTCTGACTTGGAACTATATCACTATTCCTTCACTGTCGCTCAGTCAAAATCCTGGAACTCCCTCCCTAACAGCACTGTGAGTGTACTTACACCACATGGACTGCATCAGTTCAAGAAGGCAACTCACCAGCACCTTCTCAAGGGCAATTAAGGATGGTAATATATGCTGACTTAGCCAGCAATGCCCACATCCCATGAATTAATTTTTAAAAAAGCAAAATTGAAGCCAAAATGGCAGGTTGCTGGATTTGAATGCTTGTTGGTGCTAACTGATTTTCTTAAGAATCTTGCTCCTCACATTTCTAGAAATCAAGACCAACAAATGTTTAATAGAGAAATACAATCGAGTTATAGCATTTCGAATCACTTCAGTGACCATTGTGGATTTGAATATTTCATTAATAATGGGTCTGAATACTTCTTAATTTATTATTAACAACAAAACTCTGCAGGACAATGCAACTTTGAGAAAAGCAAACCCAAACCACCACATCAACAACTTTTCTTTAATAGCACTTTTAAGTAGTAAAACCTCCCAAACCAATTCACAGAAGGATTATCAAACCAAATTGACATCAAGCATGGATTAGGGTTTCAGCAGCAGATCAGCTGAGACAGAGCGGAGTTGAACGAGATTACTGAGGTGGAAATAGGTGGCATTGGTGGCAGATAAGTAATCAGAAGCTCATTTTGGGGGCCAACACAGTTAATTTTTCAAAATATGTAAATTGTGCTTTGTAAGGTGCAGAGTGTGGGGTGAGGGGTGGTAGCTGACTATAGTGCATGTGATAATCTGGAGTATAAGTAATGTGTGTCAGTTACTGAACTTGAATGACTCAGGAATAGATAGATACTCTGCACAGACAAGAATCTGTCAGACTAGAAATGGAAGTTGAACTGAATACTTTCAGCATTCAGATAAAATACATTAATGTATTATAGCTACGGTATCTTTATATTTAAGTATACAAATTATAGATTCATTTAAGTTGTTTGCAGATTTCATGAACAGACTTTTCTTGATGTTTCTAATACAGTTATGTATCCTACTGGACTGAAGACTTGCAAGTGATGATGCCTACTTAACACAGCTGTTTGAAACTGTAAGGTTTTACTAGGCTGAAGCAAATCATAACCAGGCATTTAGCAACAGGCTTCCTCTCACCACCAGTATGTACACTAAGAGCAGATTAAAATGATTACTGCACAAGGCCCTACACAGGCCTCTTCCAAGAAAACAGGTTTTAATATTAACTAATTTATTTTTTTTTAAATCGTAAGCGCATTTAACATTGTTATTTAATGATGGCTAGTTTCTTGAGAATTCTTTGTGGATCCCAGTACTTATAAACTTACACATAGGGCATAGCAGACCATATAGTATGAGTGCTCATCTACTAAACTATCAATAATGAAACCCTTTCTTACAATATATGGGCAAAACTGTAAAATAAACACAAACACTTATGGTCCTAGATATCGTCATCAGCCATTATAGGAGAGACTTCAGAAGAATATCCAAAATGGTCTTCCAGGAAATATTCCACGTGCATATTGAAGCAATGATGGTGGAACAGTTAGAAATGGTGATAAGTCTAAACAGGCTTCTCTGTTTCTCTTCGAGGCAACTTCAAAGAAATCAGAACTGGGCCAACATCAAATATTGTAGAACAAAAATCAAAAGTCAGTAAGGAAGGATTCCATGCATGTCACTTGAAGTAATGTGGAGTAATTGGTTAAGGTCTATGCTATACCATCAGGCATTCAAAAACTTGCGGGTTCAAGCTTCAAACCAGGGCTGAACTTGAACTTGAAAGACTTGTGACCAGGAACTGAACTGAACTGAACTGGACCAGCCACACAAATCCCACGGCTACTAGAGCAGATCAAAGACTGGGTATCCTCTGGTGAGTGGCTTACCCCTGACTTCCCAAAGTTTCTCTACTGCCTACAATAACAACATCTTGTATTTATATAGCACCTTTAGCATAATAAAACAGCCCAAGATACTTTACAGATATTAAACAAAATTTGACACCGAGCTGCATAAGGAGATATAAAGCCAGATACCAAGAACTTGGTTAAAGAGGTAGGTTTTAAGGAGTGCCTTAAAGGAGGAAAGAAAAGCAGAGAGTTTTAGGGAGGGAATTCCAGAGCTTATTGCACAAGAGTGCAATGGGATGCTCTTCATTTGTTCAGATGGGTGCAACTCCAATAACACTTAATAACTTTCTGAGACAAATTGGCACCCCAACCATTAGCTTAAACATCCAGTCTCTCAACCATCGCAGTACCATGGTTGAACATGTATTAACGGCCCTGCTACAACTTAAGGGGGAGAATTTTCCCCTTGTCGGGTGGGCCGAGCGGGAGCAGGTGCAGACCCGATCGCCACCCACGATCAGGTCCGCGCTGCCATTTTACGCGGGCTGGCCAATTAAGGCCCGCCCAGTGTGTTTCTTGACTCCTGAAGATAGCGGGAGTAGGCGGGCGGTCGTGGGCGTGCACAGACCGTCAGGTCCAATGGCAACCTGGTGGCCTGTTTAAATGAAGGCCTGGCAGCCTTTGCAAGGCTGCTCATAATGGCAAGTGGAAGGGCTCACCAGAGGGTTTCTGTTGAGCAGGCAAGTCCAGAGGGTAGGTCAGAGGAGCAGGCTAGGCCGGAGAATAGGGCAGTAAGGCAGGCCAGGCTGGAGGGTAGGGCAGCGGGGCAATATACTACTCAGTTCTCAGATGAGTGCCTAGCTGCCCTCCTGGAGGAGGTGGCAGTGCGGTGGGAGGTAACGATTCTGAGGGACGGGAGGCGGAGGCCTCCCCACCTGACCAAACGTGCGTGGAGGTAGCCAAGAGTATGAGCTCCCATGATGTGGTGCGACACACATGAGTCCACTGCCGAAAAAGATTCAATGATCTCCTGCTCTTGGAAAGGGTGAGTACCATGTTGGCTGAGGTCACTTAATGCACCTGTCACCCTTTCCCCCCAACCCCTGCAACCCCCTCTCCTCCCTCCAGCAACTATGGGTACGGTTACAGCATTGAATTCTTCACGACATGTATCCCTCACTGGGTGGGCCAGCAGATATTGCCCATGCCTAGTTCACCCTGACAGGGTTGAGCTGAGATGGGTTCTGCACCTGCAGCATGTGTGACACCGACACCTAGAGTTTAGAATGGGGAGAAACTCAAGGATCTGCACCTAGGCGCAGTGCTGGAACTGCGAAGCATGTCAAAGTCAGGGTGCTGACATGCTGGGAGGGGAGCTTCCAGGAGGCGGGGCACCAATCCATCTGCTGGACATTGCGTTCCATGTGCTTGTGCGTCCTTGCTTTGCAAGGTTAGACCTTGTGCTGCCAAAAGTGATGGAGGCAGCATTTGGGCAACGAGGGGTCAGCCCTGGCTTCTTGGTGTGAGCATGTGGCAGCTGCGGGGTGACAAAGAACTGGAGCCCTGCAATGTCCCACTCTGGCTGAGTTGGCTGGGATGCGATGGGAATCCAGGTACAGGCTGGACTAATCAATGCTCTTTTCTCCTTTTCAGGAGAAGACTGCACACAATTCCACGGAGCAGATGCAGACTGGCGGAGGCCAGGCCCAGTTGGCCATCTTGACTCCTTTTGAACAGCAGGCCATGAACTTGGAGAGGCACCATGTGCCCAGGTCCACCGGTGGCGGTGAGGCTGGGGTGCCACGGGGAGGTACATTTGCTGAGCACTGATGTCACCATGCATGTCCCAGTTGCCATGGCACTGCTGAATGCTCAGTGATTGAAGTTTGCAACATGGGTTGACCATTGATAATGGAAGGATAAGCATATAATGATCCGGGGGCCAGGCATGCACATTGACATTGTCTTCACTGTAACTAATCAAATGTCCTCGTTCTTCCTTTCAGCATCACCGGAGCAGGGCCGGGAGGAGGAGGCAGAGGGGCCACCTCTGACACCTGAGGGCACAGAACATATCGACTCACCAGTGTCACACCATCTCTACCAGGCAGGCACCAGCACAGATACTTGCACCTCGGTGGGAATTAGATCTTTGGCTAGTGTCCCGGGGCACAGCGGTGAGGGTACTTCACGCTCGCTTGAGGTGCGGGCGGAGACTGAGAGTGCCCAGGGTGCCAGCAGTCGGAGGACCAGGCACATGAACAGTCGGTGGCTGATGATGTGCATCTGGAGTCGCCCGTGAGGCAGCAGACGCTGGAAGTGCAGCAGGGTATGTGTCATAGGATCTGGCGGAGATGCATGAGGCAATGCGTGGCATGGTGCCCATGCTGGAGGAGTCCATGCGGAGCATCATCGATGCAATGAGCCTCTTGACCGAGTGCCATGCTTCCTCCATGGAGAGAGTGGCGACTTTCGTGGAGATGCTCCTCCAGGAGAACTATCAGGGCCTCCTACGGTTGCACTCGGACCTGCAAGCCCTCGCAGCGGCATTGACCTCAGCTGGTCAGTGCCCATGTGGGAGATGGTTTGGGCACCAAGTATCCCAGCTCGGTGCCCATCCATCGACGGTGAGCAGGGAGGTCCTAAGCAACCTCACAGCAGCACAGCAGCTGCCTGTCATCTCTGTGGACTTTCTGGGCCCTCCGGTTGAGGGCAGCAGCTCCTCCGCATCTCTGCCAGTGACCTTGGCATCCGATGAGGCTGCGGCGACTGAGGAGAAGCCAGCTGTGGAACTGGCAGCGCTCTCCCAGGCAGGGCCAGCACAGGCTCCACAGGCCAGAGGACTGCCGCCAAATTCATAGAGGCCAACAGGACAGCACAGTGAGCAGGCTGTCTCAAATGCCAGTACCAGCAAGGGAACAGTACCTAGACCTAGCACCCGTAAGCGTAAATTTAAGGCACATTAGGCACGCCACAGGTTTCTCACCAGTGCTTTTATGTTGCCCCATATTAGTTCATTTAAGACTTGGTATGATGTGCAACACCTTTTTTTTGGTTTCTGAAGCTAATTTTGTAATCTCATTAAATTTTGATATGTAGCCATGGCTCAGGGTGATTCCTTATTTCTGCAGGTAGATGGGAACCCATGGTGTTACGAGTGAGTTGTTTGACATTGAGTTTTCTTGACAAGGGCCTTAGTTAATGTTCCTATCCAGGCAGATTTAGCACTCAGGTATTGAGTATGGAGCCTGCAGCCCTGGTGTGTGTTGAAGGTCATTCTGTGGTGTGCTAGGTGAAGATTCATTGGATTAAAGCCTCCCAGGTGTCCCTGCCTCCCTGGAGTATGACTGGCTCAGCGTCTACCCCCTCAGCACTCTCCTGTGCGTGCTCATCCTCGGACTCACTGCTGGACTCATCGTGTGCATCCGGAGCAACTGCGTCCACATCTTCCTCGTCCACTGTGTCGCCCCTTTCCAACACCAGATTGTGGAGAGCGCAGCATGCAACCAATATCAGTGAGCGACACACGATCTGGGGCATATTGGAGTGCGCCCCGAACAGTCCAGGCATCAGAAGTGCAACTTGAGAAGACCGATGGCTCTCTCCACCACAGCCCTTGTAGAGGCATGGCTTCTAATGTGCCGCTGCTCAGCCTCTTGGATGGCAGAGAGGCGTCATGAGCCACCTTTTGAGGAGATAGCGCTTGTCACCCAGCAGCCATCCATCCAGCTGGGCTGGAGCACTGAAGAGCCTCGGCACCTGGGAATGTCGGAGTATGTAAGCGTTGTGGGAGCTCCCTGGGTACCTTGCACAGGCTTGCAGAATCAGCAGCTTGTGATCACACATTATCTGCATGTTCAAGGAGTGGAATCCCTTCCTGTTGACGAAGGCACCGGGCTCACTCCTGGCGCCTTATGGCCACATGTGTGCAGTCGATTGCACCCTGGACTCGGGGGAAACCAGCAATCGCTGCGAAGCTCTGGCTCATTCTGTCTGGCTGGCCTCGTCCCAGTGGTAGTGGGATGAAGGTCAATGCATGCCTGAACAGAGCGTCTGTCACCTGCTTGACATAAGTGTGGACAGCTGACTGGGAGACACCGCAAAGATCACCCACTGACCCCTGGAAAAAGCCGGAGGCATAGAAGTTGAGGACAGCTGTGATCTTTAGTGCCATCGATATGGGGTGCCCACCCACGCAGTTGGCGCAGATCTCAGGGCCTATCAGCTGACAACTGGAGATGACTGTCTCCCTTGAGAGACGGAGCCTCCTTTGGCACTGCACCTTAGGCATATTGAGGTAGCTGCTTTGCCGCCTGTAAACCGTGGTGGCAGGATAGTGGTGTCTTCTGCGGCTCCTTCCGCCTTGGACTTCCTGTTGGCCCTGCACCCCTTCTGCCTGCGCATCTCCTCCCAAAGGTGGCTCTCCTGGAGGCTGAATGTGGACTCCTGGCCTCCTCTCCCTTCTGGCCCTCCCTTCCTCCTCAGAGGAGGTGCCTCCAATGGAGAGCACAATCCCCATTCCCAGGGTAAGGGAAGGCTGGCTGAAACTTGCAGGCCCCAAACATGATCTTTACTGTAGGGTCCTGACCTGAGGGCTGTTACTCCTGTCCCAGCAGCTGTGAAGAGTTTTGAAATATTCCTGCTCACACAGGCAAGTGTCAGTAACTTTCATAAATATCTAACAGATACCATTCACGGCCCCACTCACCCCTCTTATCCCGCCCATGGATAAGATTTATACAAATGTCTCCTACCCGCCTGCCTGTTGCGCCCATGTGATGTCCTGAAGATCGCACGGGCCCCAAAAATTAGCAGACAATTGCTGCCTCAAGGGCCTTAAGTACACGATTAATTAATGGTGGGCACGCATCCGTGAACATTGCGCGCCCGCCCACCTAGATATTGCGATGGTGCGCGATGACGTCGGGACGCTCGCCCTCCCCCGCATGCCAATGGGAAAATTCTGGCCATGGTTTCTTTTCTCTCAAGCCCGTAAGCCCCACCGCCTAAAAGGACAAGGGCAGCAGGTGGATGGGGACACCATCACCTCCAAGTTTTCCTCCAAGTGACATATTATCCTGACTTAATATCACCACTCCTTCAACATTGCTATGTCAAAATCCTAGAATTGCTTCCTAACAGCACTGTGGGAGTACCTTCATCACTTGAACTAAAGCAGCTCAAGCACAAGGCCCACCAGCACCTTCTCAAGCACAAATTTGATGGGCCATAATCATTGGCCTTGCGAGCAACATCCACAGTCAGATAATAGTTTTTTAATGTAAATTGAGAGTGACACTCCTAGATGCCATTCTTTAAATAACATGCGTGGTTACGAAAGAACCATAGCACTAACAGAAGGAATACAATAAGTTCTTCCATTGACTGACCAACATTGCTCACTCAGTCAACACCACCAAAAATAATTTAATTAGTCACTTATCTCATTTCCGTTTTAGGGCTTCACCTGGTCTGAATGGCGTTGAAATTCAATAGAATTCCCCACGCCCCCCCAACCCTCTCCAAAATGGGTATGTGGGTCATGATGCATGATTACACTTCTCCCATTGTTTCCAATGCAAGCAGCACACAATCTTTGTGTTGCCTGTTGATTTAAATCATCATAGAATACAGCCAGCATAGATCGCACGGTTGAATCGCTGCATGCCAGAGCAGGGGTTGCAAATTCGTCAGATGCTAGCATGAGTTCAAGTTAGCTTGCTCTACTGAAAACCAGTCTGTAACTTTTGAAGCGGAGGATGCCTTGTGGCCAGACCAGATGTCGGAAGACATCTAAAAGTGATTTTGATGTGGGGTGCACTCAATAACAGTGCAGCATGAGAGGGAGCAGGCGCCAAGATTTTCTGAAGATGAACTGGAGGCCTTGATGCAGGAGGTGGAGAAGAGGAGAGATGTCATTTCTTGATGTAGGCCTGGAACCTTCTAGCCAAACTTTTCAAAGGCAGTGGAAACAGATAGCTGTAGTGAGCAATGCTAGGAGTCTAGCCCAAAGGACCTTGATTATAGAAATTGTTTATGACATCCCACATTGGATTTTAGAGTGGGGCTTGTAAACCTGAATTTGTCTTAACAGAAATGTAACAATACACTATCGCTCACGGAGATCATTTACACACAGATTAAGGATGACAACAGTACCTGTCTTGGAGTCAAGTGCCTAGTGGCTAAACTGTTGATCGCTTGAAATCTTTAGACATCTTCTCTCTGGTAGACCAGGACACATCTGTCCTAGCCAACTGCAGTGGAAAAGCTAGATGTTTTATTAGCTGTTGTATTCTTTGGCCCAGATTTTCATATCTCCATCTGAGTCAGGACATAGGCAGAAGGGCTTTCAAAATGACGGGCAGAGCCTGATTCCGGGATTCCTGGCCCCCTACCTATTTCTTGCATTTTTTGCTGGCACAAAATAGGGGTATGGATAGCGAGCTTGCACATAACACCCCCAACCTTGCTTGCTCCATTTCAAACCCCTCACAATTTTGATGGAAGCTGGCTTATCTTCTTAGGAGATGTGGTTCAAAGTACCTCAGAGGAGGTTGTGAACCTTGGGGGAAATATAGTCTCCAGTTGGAAATCAAAAAAAAAGACACTTAAAAATCCTTTTGAAAAATATTGTCCCATTACCGTCTCATAAAACCGTCAGTCAGTCATAGGCAGTGAAAATTTCATTGAGGAAACGTTCAACTAACTTCACACCTCTTAATCTTATCTAATTAAACACACAGGCATTGAAAAAACTCTTCAAAGAAATATCAGGTTATTACAAGGTAATAAAGATGTCAATCACACAAAGCTAGAACTTCACTTTGCAACTGAGTAAGCAGATCCCTGCTAAGTTAAGTCCATTACTCATTCTTGGAGCTCAGCCAAGCATTCATAATGAGGCCATCTGGAAAAACAGATGTTTTGCTATCTGCTCAACTTGCTTTTTTGATACTGTTACTAAATGGCATCATTGTAAGAATGTTCAATAGCTGTTTTTTTTATTTTCTATCAGGAGCATTTCAAAGACTTTCCACCGTGATCATATAGCTTATTGGTTGTGTACCTAGTGCATACAGGTGACAGGGCACGGGGGAGACATGTGGAGACATAGAAAATATGAGTGGGCATGGAAAATACGAAGGAACATGGAGGGATGGATGGAGCAGCAGGTGTGGGGGTGTAGGGTGAGGGCTAGAGGGCCTAACAACCATGAATATAACTGGGCCAATGTTTCAGTAAGCGGAGGTGGACACACTAGCTGCTGGGCTTGCCATCTGGCTGCCTTTGTTGTCTGCTAGGGCCTATGTCTCTAGCCCATGCCCGCCTCCCCGACATGAAAATAGGGCAGAGGGTTCCTTCAGAACAGAGGTGGGATTGCAGTGTTGGGAAAACTCCTGACTCCTGATAACCTGTCTCCTTGGTGAAAATCCAACCTTTCATGTCTACACTTCCTAAGTGATTCTCCCCTGCGCATCTTTAGTTGCGAATGATTAGTTCCTTCAGGTAAGCCTATACTTCTCGTAATTCATGGTTGGTTCAAACCTCTTAATACACGTTATAGTTATAGTTGCAGTTTAGCATGGCCTTATCTACCACTCTGTTCTGCTGATCCCACAGCAACCCAAGATTTGGCCTTTGTAACCAGCTGCTTTAATTGGACTGTTAATGTTCCTTTATATGCCTGTTTCTCATCTTGCATTTTAATATGGTTTAGCCATCATTAAAGTCCTTGTTTGTATTAAAGTTTTTCTTCTTGTTGGGATAGTTAAAACAGATTTTTCTATCAGGATACAGTGCCACAAGAAGTTCAATGACCTCACGAATGGCCAAGATCAGTGAATGCATCTTCAAATGCCACATCCTATCACCTGCACCACTAGCCTCACATACTGCTCAAATACCACACCCCCATCAACTTACCTACCAACAATATCTACCAATCACGACTCATACCTAACATTGATAGCTTTACCTCACCCTTGCAAATAGCACTGCTGCAAGCCTCACATGCACGTCTCACAGCTTACACACACTTCCAGCTATTCAATCATGATAGACACATCACACAAACACATTGCATCACACTCACTGACACATTTCCCTCTCTCTTGCAGGGCAAGGTGAGGCTTCACTGGAGCAAATAGCACCAGACCAGCAGTGGGCAGGCATGTCTGCATGTCCTTACTCCAGTGGAGACGATGGCAGCCGCCATCATTGGAGTGGCCATGGCCTGTAATGGGGCTGAAAACATTGAAGATTGATTAGACATATCTAATCCTCCTTCGCACATTACCCTTCATCCCCCCAATCTCTTTGGATTTACAAGTTGCAGATGGTGTACTCATGTACCTCTTACTTACCCCCATGTCCTCATCACAATGATACCCTTGCACTTCCTTTCTGTCAGGTACCCATGAACTGAAACCTCACCAGGCAGTGGTAGAAGAGGAGGAAGAAGAACAAGAAGGCAGTGAAGAAGAAACACCATCACTTGCTCTCACACTCATAGCCACCAACATAGATATTGACACTGTATGCATTTTGAGGATAGCTTAAAGGTGGAACCTGCACGTGTTGAGACACCAGGCATGAGTGGCAGGCGACTTGGGAAGAAGGCAAATGTTGCACAGCTGTTAGTTCATAGCAGTTCTGCTGCAGAGGACTCAGGCAATAGAGGCTGCCTATAGAAGAAGGTTTATGGGTATGCACAATTAAATTCTTGGTGCACTGGCAGATTTGCCAAACAGCCTGTGTCAAAGTCACGGAACACAAGAGGCACCCTTGCATCAACTTGGTTTGGAGTCCATCCTTTCCACTGTACAAGTGATAGCCAGCTCCAAAAGCACCCTTGTGGACTAGGATTGCCAACCCTGGTTAAATGTATTCCTGGAGGTTTCATCACATGACTTGCCCTCACGCTCTGGCCATTAGTTGGCCAACACATCCATCCTTGTGATGCACTATCTTTCTACACTAATTGGAAAGCAAAAAGACTCATTACTTATCATCTGATTACCAGTTGGATGATGCTTGGCTGTCAGCCAAACAGCCTTCACCGCACCCGTCCCCCCCACCCTGCCCCATTTTCAATATTTTTATATCTGGTAAAGAGAAATGTTAAAGAAAATGACAAAAATACAATTTTATTTTAATGTTCCAATGATTTTTCTCCAGGGTGCACACAGCAGTATCCTAGAGATAGATCTTCAATTCGTGGAGACTCAAGGTCAATCCTGGAGGGTTGGCAGCCCTATTGCAGGCTCAGCCACGAAGCAGCGTCTGATGCTGATGTCCAGCTTCCTTTGCAACATAAACAAAAGCTATCCACAGTCTGAGTGCTACAGTGGAAACTCAGAATTAGGTCTCTTAAGTGCAGTTTGCTGCCATCTAAGCTCAGTCTGCTGCCATTTTGTTGTAGATAACAGTTTTCAAAGGGACTAGCAGGGTGTCACAGCAGTCTGGCAATCTGTCCTCCAGCATGTTACTAAAGTTGCTAAGGAGCTGCCATGTGGGAGTGACAGTGGCTCCATGGGGTACAAACTAGCTGTCCTCCCACCATTTCTACTCCGTCATTGCCCAGTTGATGCCTGGCAGTCAGCCCAGACTACTGCCAAACATCCCGGGATGATGCAGTCTGAAATCAAGCCTTCTAGGCCTAAAGATGTTTGAAGTTATCCTGCAAGGCCAACTGCAGTCTCCTCCAGTGAAACTAAGCAGTCTTCCACCAGCTATACTGCAGCCGCTGGGTTAGTGCTGAGTAGGAGCGCTAAGACAGGCAAAAGCACGCAGAAGACAGGCACTAAAGGATGCCCAAAGGGTGATTGGTTGACATTTCTATGCAATATGCATGGTTTGATTTGTAAGTATGGTTTGGAAAGCATATTTTGTGGTGACTTTTATTTTTGCATTGTGGCCTATTAGACACTGTGATGGTCAGTAAGAGGGAAGGTAAGTGTGGTAGGATTGTTGGTGAATGGAGAATTGGGGTTTACTTTACTTGTATCACAGTCAGACAAGTCGATCACAAACATTCTAGCCAGAAGTGATTAATCTGGCTGCCTCCTCCGCCTTCTCCTTTTCAGCTGATCACCGTACACTTGGTGACTAGGGATGTGCCCGCACAATGACGAGGTTCTGCAGACTGCAGCAGACCATCTTAAACCTTGACACACTCTGCCGAAAAGTGCAGGGTTCCTCGAGAGTAGTTGAGGCAGTTAAATAGTTGTTTAAGCACTTCCATGTCTACTCTATCACATTTAATGTAGCATCATGGCTTTTGTTATATGCATGTTGCCCATGTGTGCATGTATTGAGCACCAGAGTCAAAGGGTAGCCCTTGTTACCCAGTAGCCTCCTTCTGGTTTGTCATGGTAATCAGATATTGACAACACAGTGGACTACCACAGAGTGAAGGCATCATGACTGATGCCAGAATAACGAGTATTGACCGGAATGATATGCTAGGATGGAATTCCTTCTGGTTGCAGTGCATCTCAGAACTGACATATGACACCCACAAAGTAATATATGTGCTGTAAATGGCATTCTGCATGATGGGGAAGACTGCGATATTTACAAAGCTGGGTGGTCACTCTGCCTGCTTCTTTCTGGCACGAGAGAAGGCAATGTATTCGCAGCTCTCTTGGAACCCAGAGCCTCCATGACCTCCCTTACACAAAAGGTGATGGTGAATTGGGAGAGGTTGCAAATATCACCTGCTCCAGCCTGGAAGGAGCCAGATGCAAAGAAGTTCATGACAATGGTCATCTTCAGAGCCTCTAGCAATGCCATCCTTGCTCTGTTCTGAGACTGTAGTTACAGCTGCAGCAGTTGGCAGATATCAGTAAAGATGTCCTTAGTTAAATCCACATGATTAACACACTGTGCCTCACTGAGGTTCGGCAGAATTGCTCCCTAAGCACCCTGGACAGACATGCCCCCTGTTGACAGCCCTTCTCCTCCTCCTCCCTCTTCTAGCAGCTTACCCTGCTTTTAATCATCTTTACTCATTCTCGCTGTCATGTTGTAGCCCAAGTGGGACACATACAAGTGCACCCATTGCTCAGAGCAAGTGGTTTGTAAAGAATTCTTAAAGTCAGGCCAATGTCCTTCATCACATGCCACACAACTCCATTTAGACTTCAGCAACTTTAAAACAACTCTGAAAAGCACCAAATGCTTCTACAATTACAGAAAGAACAAATCCAAGTCGACCTACAACTAGCCTGTAAGTAGTTGATGATCCCTTTAAATAGTGCCAATGAGGAGTCCTTCCTGCTGTTGAATGTACGTTTTTAAAAAATTCTTTCATGGGCTGTGAGCATTGCTGGCTAGGTCAGCATTTGTCGTCCATCCCAAATTGCCCTCGAGAAGGTGGTAGTGAGCCACTTTCTTGAATCGCTGCTGTCCAAGTGGCGTAGGTACACCCACAGTACTGTTGGGAAGGGAGTTCCCGGTTTTTAGACCAGCCACAGTGAAGTAACAGTAATATAGTTCCAAGTCAGAGTGGTGTATGGATTGGAGGGGAGTTTGCAGATGGCGGTGTTTCCATGCAACTGCTGCCTTTTTCCTTCTATGTGATAGAGGTGGCAGGTTTGGAAGGTGCTATCTAAGGAGGCTTGGCAAGTTCCTGCAGTGGATCTTGTGTTTGGTATGGTATGATATATGGTATATGGCCATTTGGTGCTGGTCATAGAGGGAGTGAATATTAAAGGTGGAGGACATGGTGCCCATCAAGCGGGCTGCTTTGTTCTGGGTGGTGCCAAGCTTCTCGAGTGTTGCTGGAGCCGCACTCATCCTGGCAAGAAGAGAGTATTCTATTTCACTCCTCACTTGTGCCTTGTAATTGGTATACAAGCTTTAGGGTGTTAGGAGGGAAGTTACTCATTGCAGAAATCCTAGCCTTTGACCTTGTCCTATAGCATTTATTTGTCTGGTCCAGTTAAGTTTCTGGTCTATGGTAACCCCCCTAGGACTTTGATAGTGTTCAGATGCACAAAGAAAGAGGGTGACTTTTAAAAGGATCATAACTACTCAAAGGTTAGTTCTGATTGATTCCTACTGGTTCTTCCTGTTTGTAGAAGCATTTGGTGGTTTCCATAGTTAGCCTAAGCTCCAAGTTGGCAGAGCTGGCATCAAATCAGCATTACAAAATGCCTGCACTGCATACTTCAGTGGATACTGCCTACACATGCCCTTACCAAAATGACATCCGGTGTAGCTAACAGCAGAAGCATGTTCGCGAGCCCGACGCCATTTTAGAGGTAGAATGGCACTCGAAACACCAAGAAACTGGGTGGTAAAAAGCCAAAAAGCCAATGTGCGTCTGAACACTATCAAAGTCCTAGGGGGGTTACCATAGACTAGAAACTTAACTGGACCAGACAAATAAATGCTACAGGGTGTCCACTCTTTCCTACAATACAACAAAAGCTACACTTCAAAAAGTACTTCATTGGCTGCAAAGCACTTTGGGACTTCCTGAGGTCATGAAAGGTGCTATATAAATGTAAGTCTTTCTTTATTTTGCATAGTGTCACATTAGTGTTTGTAATCTTCACTGCATATCAAAATAATAATATGAGACCTGGATGATCTGATCCAAGTGTTAAAAAAATTCACTAAGTTGGTGCACGGAAGCTTTTTCCCCTGTTGGGATATCAAGAATGGGAGGCACAATCTTGAAATTAGAGCTCAGCCATTCTAAAGTTGTAATTTTCCACCCAACTAATTCAATGGTAGAACAAGTTTGAGGGGCTCAATGGCCTCCTCCCTTTTCTATGTTTTGAGATGTTTAATCATAATAAAGCATGGTATAAAGGTAAATATCATTCATTTTCAAGTTTTAAATAATTGAATATCATTAGCATAAAGTTAAGATATTGAAACAAGACTTTATTCTCTCTGTCGGTGATCAAGTCCTTGTAGAAATTCAATAGAATATAGGTCCCACTGAATTTGAAATATGACTTTTGGATTTCTAAATTGCCTTCTCCATTTCTCTCTCTCTCTCTCCACTCCCCCATCTGCTTATTTTTGGCAGCAAGAAATCATTGGACAGGCTGAATATTATAAATGGAGGCAGAATATGCTGTGCATGGTGAGAGTCTTAGTCTGATTAGTTTTACATCTGGAAGGCTACAACTCAACATCCAGAACAAATGTCATTACACCACAAAGATAGTCAAGTTACACCAAGATAGCAAAGACAATCTTTGCCTCAGGTCAAACATTAGCATTAATAGAAATGCTAAGGCGGTTTTTAGAATTATTTTCTGGTGGAAATTATTGTAATACTAAACAAAAACAAAGGAGTTTAATTAACACTTTTCTCCACAGAAGTAAATTGAAATAAAAGGATTAACTTGATATCTCCTGCTAGGTATTAGTGAAAATGGATAGCAGGATATTTGGAAAATGATTTGTCACAAGCAGCAGTATCGAATTTTTTTCTGAGATGATTCCAGGGTTTTTGCCGTTGATACGCTACCTGGAAGTTGATTACACAGCTGATCACTCTGTGTGTAAGACTCTCCTGATCTCAGTCTCAAATTTACCTTTTATTAGTTTGAAACTATCCTATGCGCAAACTAATTTATAGATTGCCTGGATTTACCTTTTGTGTTTCCATAACAACATTGTGCACCTATAAAAGATCCTCTGTCAAATGTTTTCTTTCCAGTTGGAAAGCCCAGATTTCTCCAGTCTTTCCTCATAATTCAGATCCCTGACACGAGGAATCAGCCTCATGATTCTTCCCTGCACAGTTTCTTGCGTTTGCATGTCAACAACCAGGACAGGGCATAGTATTCAAGATTAGACTGACTGTTTGATTAGAACCCTGTAGAGTTTGACCACAACTTCCTCTAACTACTATTGTTCTGACCAGGTAGTTCAATATTCTATTAATTTTGTTGTTTGCTGCTCTGCATTAGTTTTAACACTACCAGGACTCATTTTTGTCTTCAGATCCATCTGTAGTTATTTTAACTCCATATTTGTGAGGACATGCTGCTTATTTTACTTTTCTACATGCAGTTCATCACCTTTAAAAATACTCGGATGTGCACTTGACATGTGGTAACCTATAGAGCTACTGCAAGAACTGGAAAGTAGGAATAGACTTGGTGGCACTTTTACAACTGGTGCAGACATGATGAGCTGAATGGTCTGCTGTGTCATGAATTTTCTATGTCTCTATGACTTGAGCAAGGGTGTCCTCCAGGGATATGCTAGCCAACGTTTACCTCTCAACTAATACCTAAAACAAATTAACAGGTCATTATCACGTTTGATTTTTTTGAACTCGTGGTTTACAAATTAGCTCCCATTACCTACCTTACAACATTGATCACACTTCAGTGAAGTGCTTTGGGATGCTCTGAGGTTGTGAAAGGTGCTGTATAAATGCAATTCCTTCTATTTTTTTTGTTCTGATTGGAGGCACATTTCATTGTGCACAGAGGTTCATTTTAGCAGGGTCCACCAGGTGAAGAAAGTCTGTTTGAGGCCAACACTATTATCCATTGATGGGAGGTATTCAAACACAATGTAATACCTAATAGAAATAATATATCATTACCAATAAGAGCAGTCCTCCCTTAAAAACAAAACATGAGGCACCCAGATTTGACCTAAGTTCATCATTTGTGTACAATTAACCAAGCCATTCAAATCATAAGCACTATGTTAAGTGCACAAAATACTTTTTCAGACACATTTCCAAAATATTGAAGGCAGCAATTGTCAAAGGTTTCCTACTTTCAAATAATTACTTCTCCGCAAGCACAACAGTGATTGAAAGAAAAATGTGGTTGGTCAGCAGATACCCGCTGATAGGTTTCACGATCTCAGCGACTATTGTCCCAATAATCATACAAGATTCTGAAGGGGATTGACAGGGTAGATACTGTGAGGTTGTTTCCCCTGTTGTGGAATCTAGAATATGGGGGCCCAGTCACAGGATAAGGGGGTGATCATTTAGGACTGAGATGTGAAGAAATTTCTTCAATTAAAGGGTTGTGAATCTCTGGAATTCTCTACCCCAGAGGGTTGTGGATGCTTTATCATTGGATATATTTAAGGCTAAGACAGACAGATACTTGGTGTCTCAGGGAATCAAGGGATATGGGGAGCGGCCAAGAAAGTGGAATTGAAGCAGAAAATCAGCAATAATATTATTGAATGGCAGGGCAGGCTCGATGGGCCATATGGCCTACTCCTGCTCCTATTTCTTTTGTTCTTACGTAATCATTTACTCAGGAACAGAGCAGTTGTAATATTTCCAAACGTGCAGCCACAGGCTGTTAAAATATTTGAATTTAAGATTAAGTCAAACAAGAATAGGCAGTTCTAACAGGTATTTTAAGATCATAAATTGCAAACACTGGCACCACTATACACATGGGGCAGAATTTTACGGCCCTGTTTCGGTGGGGACGGGGCCGTAAAATGCGGCGAGCCATTATAAACCCCATTGACTTCAGCGGGAACGTAAAATCCCGCTGTCGTAAAATTCTGCCCATGTATACAAATAGCATGTCTCTCATACAAGATATCTGAACATATAAAACAAACCGACAGCAAAAGACAGCTGGTTTGATGAACCTGTCCTATTCAGCCATGTTGCGTCTAGGCAGTGTGATTCCCACTGCCCACCAATATTGGTACACAAACCTCGCCCAATTGTTAGGAATGATCCCTGACACTGGTGAGCTATTCCATATGAACAAGGAGCTTATACCACACAGCTCCCACATACATTCTTTATACATCAGATATGTGCTGTGAACAGCAACTCTACTTAAATGAACAGTTGAATGCCTAGTGAACTTCAGACTGCAAATGCTTGACATCTAAAAATTAAAATACTGGAAATGCAGAGAAGGCCAGTCAGCAACTAAACAGAGCAGTTATTATATTTTGTGTATGCACTCTTTGGCCAGGATTTTCCGTGTCTGCTGGCATCAGGCGTGTTCGGTGGAGCGAGTGGACAATATAGCACGATCGGTTTTAAAATGGCGTGAAACCAGTTTGCGGTCCACCACTCACCCGGCCGATTGCAGGCCGCATTTCCCACCATTGGACGTCAGAAACCTCATTGTAATACGTCTACATATCATTATTAGGCCTGTCCGCCGGAATCATCTCCTCCCCCCGCTGGATCGTCCACCGACGTTGGCGGGAAAGCAAGCCGACATGTTTCACCACAGCATATAAAAAGTGTGCACTTGGTAGGCTGCATTTCGAGGGGGACTCGGATGTGAGTACACAGTAATGTTATGCAGTGCTCACCAGGGTCACCTATTGGACTTCAAGCTTGAGGTGCATTTTGTGGGGGTGGGGGGGTGCAGGGGGCAAGATTAGCCCTGCAGTTGAGGTGGCTTGGGGAGGTGGAAGGGTAGCCCTGCAGTTGAGTGACTTGGTGAGACAGTGGAGGTGGCTAGGGCTGCCCTGCAATTGAATGTAGCACACAGGCATTTGGGGGTGGGTGAGGGAAGTGGCCGCACATTAGGGAAAGCTTATATAAAGTGACCATACCTCTACAACTGAGACTGTTCAGACGCAGCCATTGATATGATTTGAGTCGGGCTTCTAGCTTATCTGTCCACTCAAGCAACGCAGACATCAAAGTGCTACCAAGTGCTCCAGAGTTTTTCACCCTTCGAGCACAGACTGCAAAGTAATGAGCGTTTTGGTGGACTGTGGAACAGTTGGATGCCTGGGCGTGCTGTACAATCTCCTTGCTAAAGTTGGCCATGGAGCAGTCATTGTTGGAGGCACTCACAGCCCCTTGCAATGTCAGCATCAGGTTTGGACCAGTCTCCCCAATTGTTCAAGTTAACAGTGCAGCCTTGCAGTGCGGGTTAGGAGAATGCCTGCGTCTGAGCTGAGAGCACAGCATGCAGGCCAATAGGCAAAGCTGCTGCCAATTGTTTAGGTGAAGTAGGGCTGAGGTGGATGGGATTTCGGGCAGCCATGCAGTGCACTAATCTTTGACCATCCAATGGTGGCCACCACTCTCCATGATGTACTAGGGGGCCTTCACACTTAACCAGGGCAGGTTCTTAGTACACCCATGCTAACCCACATGTCTCTCTCTTCAATCCTGCAGGAGGAGTACATCAGGATCATGGAGCCTGGTGAACTAGTTGTATGCCTCGTGGCATACACATAGGGAAGACGATGGAGGAGAAAGTGACTGAGGTGTCTGGCTGCGCAGAGGGAGCAGCAGCACCCTCAGGAAGAAGGGACAGCTGGGATTCCCGCCTACACCACCAAAGAGCCACAGAGAGCTATCGCTGGTCAGCGCTTAGCGACAACCAGGGCCTATAGACGCCGTCTTTCATTTGTGCAGATGCCTGAGAACCAGTGCCACCGAAGACTGCGCATATCTAGGGAACTGGTTGATAACATCTGCCACCTGCTGCAGTATTTGGCGCCATGGGGACATGGAGGGCATCCACTGCTAGTGGCCATGAAAATGACAGCAGCGCTCAATTTCCTTTCAGGGCTCCACAGGTGACCCCTGTGGGATATCATAAGCCTCCACCCACAAATGCATCCATGAGGTCACGGATGCCATCTTTGTGAAGGCACACAACTTTGTGCATTTTGCCTGGGACCAGGACAGCCAGGATGCAAGAGCGATTGGATATGTCCAGATCTTAGGTTTCACACAAGTGAAGGGTGTTATCGACTGCACTCACGTGGTGCTCAGGTCTCTGTCGCAACACGTGGTCAACCACATCAACCACGAGGGATTCCATATGCTGAATGTGCAGCTGGTGTGCGACCACCAGAAACGCATCCTGCAGGTCTGCGCATGGTTTCCAGGGAGTGTGCACAACTCGTACATTCTCAGTTGGTCACAGTTCCCTGACATATTCCAGGGTCCATAGAAGCTGCAGGGATGGCTCCTCGGGGACAAGGGCTACCTGCAAAGGCCATGGCTGATGACAGCCGTGCGGTGGCCTCAGACTGCAGCAGAGCAACGGTATAATGAGGCTTACGCTGCAACTCGCAACTTGGTGGAGCAGACCATCGGGATGCTGAAAATGAGATTCCAGTGCCTGACTGGTCTGGTGGAACCCTGCAATATAGTCCATAGAAGGTGTCATGCATTGTCATCACCTGCTGCTCCCTTTACAACCTGGCGCTGCAATGGAGAGAGGAGCTGGCTGAGGAGCAGATGGAGGAGCTTGAGGTCTCCTCCGATGAGGAGGATGCTGATGGGGATGAGGCTGAGGAGGTCCTCGAAGGTGTCAATGACGGGGATGAGGCCCTCGCACAGGCCAGATGCGGCAGGTGCGCTCGGGAGGCCCTCATAGCTGCTAGATTTGTGGAGGATGATGATGATATGCAGTGAAGAGACACCATAGATCCTCACATTGCACCTGTGAACATTTGACTCCAGTCTGGCTTAAGGCAGCGCACATACGTTCTGTTAGAATGCTCCTGTCATGGAGACGCAGTGGAGGCCCTAATAGTCGTTCGATTGCAGGAGGATGATGACGACATGCATTGAGGACGCTCCATAGATTTTCACATAGCCTCTGAGAATGTCTGACTCCTGTCTGGCTGAGGGTGGCTCGCTTGTGCTCTGCGATCAGGGTCATATCATAGAGACGCAGCCATTAAACTTTAAAAGCATCTGATCCTTTGTCCGCCTTCAGCATCTAACCGCTTCAGGAACACAACGTCAGTGGTCACAGATGCTGAAGAGATGGGGGCCAGCCCCACCTTAAAGGTGCTGAGAGCACGCAGAGAGAATGACAGAACTCTCTGACGCTTGCCACTACATTCTGGCAGCACTTCTGAGCACCGTTGAGGTTCAGGCATCAGTAATGTTTCCAGGGAGTGTGAGGCCGGACAATCACTGTGGTCTGAAGGCTGCACAAAGCACAGGGAAGAGGCCCTGAGCTGAGACACCTGCCTTTATCTTGAGCAGAAAGGCTTCACATCTGAGTGACACAAACACTGTTCCATCAGAACAAGGAGCAAGGAGACATTCTTGGGAGTTTATTGACAATAGTGAACAGTATGTACAAGTGATTAACACGCAGACCCAGGCTGTGCAACTATATCTTCTTAACTTTCCTAACCCTGCCGCCATGTCTTGGTGCTCCCCGGACATCCACAGTGGAGGTGGAGACAGCCTGCTGACTTCTATGCCCTGTCTGTGATGACCTTGGCGGGCGTCTTCTGGAGGGTAGAGACCTGGAGGGCCCCGGCCTGCTTTAGGGGTCCTGCTGCGTGGCAGTGATGCCCTCCTCCACCTGTGGAGCTAGAGCTGCTGAGGTCATAGGAAGAGTGGGCTTGGATTGGCTGGACACTCCCTGAGTTGACTGGATGGATCGCCCCGGGGAGGGGACACTTACTGATCCTCCTCCCTATGAGTGCCTAAGGGTCCCAGGTGGACTCCTTGAGGAGAACGTGTAGCTGAAGTGAGATCAAGCTGCCCCTCAGCCCTCTTGCGTACTCACTGTTGGAGCCCAACTATAGCATCAGTGATGGAGTTGAGCCTATGCAGCAGTGCAGGAGCGACATCCTGGACCAAGGCCTCTATGGCGGCCACCATCCTACTAGTGTTGACCTTGGTGCATTGGCATGCTGGTGCTATCACCTTAGCCTGAAGGCGGATGGACTCCTCTATCATGCCTTGCAATCTGAGGAGTGCAGCAGACATCCCATCCTGATGTTCCCGAGCTTGCCTTTGCAACTCCAGCAACTGTGACATGATCGAGTTCAGAGGCTTGACATATGACTCGGACTCAGCAAATTTCTGGCCTCTAGCAGTCCTCCAAGTGCTGGACATCTGGAAAGTCCCTGCTGGCACCTGCTGTGGATCAGACAGTGCGATGTGCTCACCAGATTGTGATCCCAAGGCTATTCTAAAGCTAGGTCGCACCAAGGTGTGTGTATCTGCGCTCGTGGAGGATGTGGGTGAGCGCTGTGACGGCATCTAAAGGAGGATGCCTTCAGATTCCTCTACAGAGGTTTCTTCGGGGCTTGATTGGAGGCCTTGGGTCATGGACTCCATTGGTTGTTTCCCAGATGTGCCTGTGAAAGCGAGGGGAGATAATTAGTGCATGGCAATGGCCTGTGAAACAGGACACATCACTCACTGAATGGTTATCTGATGGATGTTGCACTGCTGGACCCTCACTTGGAAGAACACCACCGACCTCACGGTCAACACAGGACCGGTCCAGATCCTCACCAGCCAGCTGGATGGCTCTGTTTTTAAGGCCCATGAGGACCTTGATTTCAAGCATTCCTCCACCAGACTGCAACCTCTCCCTCTTGTTGTGTGCCAACATGTCCTGCATTAATATAGCTGGAGAGGGTGTAAGCAGGACGCCTGCCAGGCCAGATGATAAGTATGCCTGGCATAGGTGGGTGGTAAGTGGTCCCATGGATGATGTGAGGACTGCAATGAGTGAGATCCCTGTGCATGTGCAATGGGTTTGTGTGTGTGTGTGTTGAGACAGTGAGAAGAGTGACTTACCCTGGCAGAACAGAAGAGATCATTCATCCTCTTGCGGCACTGGGTGGCTGTCCTCTTTTGAAGGGCGTTGGCTCTGATCACAGCTGCCACCACTTCCCAAGCCTGCCTGGTCACGCCACTGCCCATCCTGCAGCCAGAGCAGGCGTAGAGGACATCGCGGTGCACCTCCAAGGCGTTCCAGTGACCTGTCGCTAAACCTGGGGGCTGCAGTCTTTTTTCCTTTTGTGCACATCTTCCCTGCAGGAGTCATGGAAGCACTGAGATGTGCGCACGCAGCTGTACTTTAAATACGGCGCCTGCCATGATGAAGCTTCAAAGTGATGGCATGGCGGACGAATGAGACTTTGCCTGCCATGGAACTGACGTGTTTCCCGGGAATGCATTAGTAATGCGGCAGGTTTGGGACGATATAGCATGAAAAGCCGCCATCAGGCTGGCGGGTAAAATATCGTTTTACCCGCCCGCTACTGCACTTAGTGCAAACCTGGGATTATTCTGCCCTTCGTTGGAACTGAAGACTAGGGGATTAGAAGACATTTTAGTAAAGTTTAAAAAGAGAACCAAGAACTGAGATATTAGGACGTGACCAAAAGCTTAATCAGAGGTAGATTTTAAATAACATCTTAAAAAGTTGTAGAGCATTTTAGGGACGGAATTCCAGAGCACAAGGTCTAGGTGCAGCCACCAATGGTGGCGCAATTAAAATCAAAGATGCACAAGAGGCCAGAATTGGAAGACTACAGAGATTCAGAGGATTGTAAGGTTAGCAGAGTTAAAAAGATATGGAAAGAAAAACTTGGAAGGATTTGAAAACAGGCATTGTAGTACCGGGAGCTAATACAGGTCAGAGACCATAGGGGTGATGGAGGAACAGAATTTGGTACAAGTTAGGATATGGTTGGGATAATTTTGGATAAGCACATGTTTATGAAGGGTCGAAGATGGAGTAGTCAAGTTGGATTTCAGGTTAGCTTTGAAATCCAATAAAATAGCTTAATGGGCTTCCACGAAGATTGTTTTTATTTAAATATCTCTTGCAGAAAGGACATTATCTAAAAATTCTTAAAAAGGTCACTGGCAGGGCCAGCATTTGCTGCCCACCCCTCATTGCCCTTGAACTGAGCAGCTTGCCAGACTATTGCAGAGGGTAGTTAAGAATCAACAACATTGCTGTGGGTCTGGAGTCACATGTAGGCCAGACCAAGTAAGGACAGCATATTTCCTTCCCTTAAGGACATTAGTGAACTGGATAGGTTTTTACAACAATCGATGGTGGTTTCATGGTTACCATTACTGAGACTAGCTTTCAATTCCAGATTTAGTTAATCCAATTTAAATTCCTCCATCTGCCATGGTGGGATTTAAACCCGTGTCCCCAGAGCATTAGTCTGAGCCTGTAGATTACTAGTCCAGTGATGTTACCTCTAAGCCACCGTCTCCCCCATCCTTAGTCTAGGCTATAATAAAAACAGAAAATGCTGGAAAAACTCAGCGGGTCTGACAGCATCTGTGGAGAGAGAAACAGGATTAACATTTTGAGTCTGTATGACTCTTCAAAGCTAAAGAGAAGTAGAAATGTGATGGAGTTTGTACTGTTTAAGAGGGTGGAGCAGGTGAAGCTAGATAGGTCAGCAATAGGTAGGGGCTAAGGAGAGATTGGCAAAGGTGTCATGGACACAGAACAAATGGAGTGTTAACGGTAGTGGGTAGGGACATCAATTTCGGTACATTGATGACTGTATCTTCATGCTCTCATCTGGACCTGGAAAATTTTTATAAATTTTGCTTCCAATTTCCACCCCTCTATCGCCTTCACATGGTCCATCTCCGACACTTCCCTTCCATTCTTTGACCTTTCTGTCTCCTTTTCTGGTGATAGACTGTCCACCAATATTCATTACAAGCCCACCGACTCCCACAGCTACCTTGACCACAGCTCCTCACACCCTGCTCCCTATAAGGACTCCATCTCATTCTCTCAGTTCCATTGCCTCCGTTGCATCTATTCTGATGATGCCACCTTCCAAAATGGTGCTTCTGACATGCCTTCCTCTTTCCTTAGCCAAGGTTTCCCATCCATGGTGATTGACACGGCCCTCGACCATGACTGACCCATCTCCAGCACCTCACACCTATCCTCCCTCCCAGAACCATGATAGGGTCCCCCTTGTCCTCATTTTTCACTCCACCAGCCTCTGCATTCAAAGGATCATCCTCCACCATTTCTGCCAACTCCAGCAATGCCGCTACCAACATCTTCACTTCAACCCCGCCCCTGGTCAGTATTCCATAGGAACCGTTCCCTCTGGGACACCCTGGTCCACTCGTCCACACCTTATCCCCTTCACATGCAATCATAGATGGTGTGACATCTGTCCCTTTACCTCCTCCCTCCTCACTGTCCGAGGGCCCATACACTCATTTCAGGTGAAGCAGTGCTTCACCTGTACCTCCTTTAATTCGATCTACTGCATTCGCTGCTCCCAATGTGGTCTCCTCTACACTGGGGAGATCAAACACAGACTGGGTGACCGCTTTGCAGAACACCTTTGGTCTGTCCACAGGACATAACATTGAGTTCAACAACTTCAGATCATGAACTCTCTCCTCCACCTTCATCCCTTCTTAAAATGTATTTTTTATTTACTTATTTTTATTCATTGTTTTATCCTCTTTTTATCCCTTTTTCTATCCTTTCTCCCCAACCACCATGTCCTCCCCTCACCCCACCCCCAAAAGGGCCATCTGTTACTTGTTCCACGTTGTTCTTTCACAGTGCTGCCCCTTGTTCTGCTGTTCACGTTCTTTCTAACCTTTATGCCACTTTCAGCACCTGCTTTAGCCCCCACCACTACCATTAACACCCCTTTGACTTATGTCCATGACATCTTTGTCAATCGCTCCTTAGCCCCCACCTATTGCTGACTTTTTATGTAGCTTCATCTGCCCCACCCCCCTTAAACAGTATAAATTCCATCACATTTCTACTCTTTAGGAAGAATCATATGGACTTGAAACGCTAACACTTGTTTCTCTCTCCACAGATGCTGTCAGACCTCCTGAGTTTTTCCAGCATTTTCTGTTTTTATTTCAGATTTCCAGCATCCACAGTATTTTGCTTTTATCTTAGCCCAGGCTAACTGCAGCGCTCAAATAATAAGATGGACCAACCTGAGGATCAATCCAGGGATCTTCTGGCCTAGCGTCACACTAAGAGGAGGGAATAATTTCTTCTTCTCATCCTTTTCCCAAGATGCCAAGTCCTTGCTCAGGTACAATTTCATGTGTGCTAGTGACACCAAGAGTCACTCATTTCTACAGAGTGAACAGGCTGCTTGACCACAGCACAAAATTACAGCTCAAACCAATCATGTCCTCATTTAGCTCATTAGCATGCAATACCAACAAGTTTCATCAGATAGCAATCAAGGCCTGAATTTTCGGATGGTGGGTTCTCACTTCCTGCCATCCGAAGAGACTTCAAATGCCCTGCAGCCATTTCACACTCAAATGAGCGTTGATTGGCTGCAGGCAGGACTTCCGCTCCTCACTTGGGAGGAATTCCTGCCCTAGAGAGCTGCCGGCCAATCTGATTGGCCAACAGCTCTCCAGTCCCTGCAGCAACAGGGCTGCAGTGGACAGAAGAGGTTCAGGAGGACATCAAGCCTAAGTCCAGGGAGTGGAGGCCCAGATAAGTTCAAGGGGTCCCAGCTTGGGGAGGGTAGGGAAGGCCTGGTGGGGGGCATGATCGGAGTATCGGGGGAAAAGAGGGCCGGAGGCTACTGGACCTTAAGGGGGGTGGTGCGACCCAGTCAGAAGGGGGCTTCTGATGGAAGCGCCCTGCCAACCCGCACCACCGCTTGCTCGGGATGTGACCCTGTAGATTTTCAGCCTTCCCCCATGCCAGCTCAATCCTCCTGCCAGCCCATAAGTTAAGGCTGGACAGCAAATGGCCCTTTGACTTAAAGGCCTCAAATGGGGCAAGGGCGGGCTTCCTGTCCGAGGCCTTGCCTACCCCAGCATAAAATCGCTGTGTGGTCGGGGCGGGTGGGAACCCAGAGAGAATCCTATCCCTTCAACTTCACACTCCCACATCCTGCCCCCGTCTAAAAACCCGCCAGTGGGGGGAGCATAAAATTCTGGCCCAGGAGTAGAAATCCAGATTTGCCCCTTCCTAAACCAAGAGTACTGAGACCAACTATGGCTCTTCTACTGCCCAGTTTAGATGAAAGCAGCTTTATTTGTTTATGAATGCAGGTACACCAATATGGTCAGCATTACCCTCCCTAGTGGCCCAGTGAAAGTGGTGGTGGGTCTCTCTCTTAAAGCCACTATGTGGCATGTGATGTTAGCTTAGCATACCCTGAGAACTGAGCTAGGGTTTTGTGGTCTATTTGCCTCAGCTACTTGATGAATTTATCCAATAAACCATCGGATGAAGCTGTGGGAATTTTCTATTCAGGCTATAATCAGAAACTTGTATGGCAAGCTCAAATAAAAATGAGCAGTATTAATGTACAATGATGAAAGACAGCCTGGGAATGCAATGAGTATGTGAATCATCCCTTTAAAAAGGCCTTTTATACAAAGTACACATATTCTTGCTTATTTGTTTCTTCCAATGTTGTTCTCTTTGCATGAAGCCATCAATTCAGACTCAGGTAGAGTCCTTCAGGCATTAGCAGCTCTCAGGGTCGCTTGATCACAAAATTGCCATTCAAGTGTAAGGCTAGGCACAGATAATCAACAGGCTATACAACTACAAGCATTACAGCAGAGTCAATTCCACTGGATTACTGGACAGCCAACAACTCAAACACTGATCATTTCTTCTCCTCCTTTGCCCAGGGTCATGGACTAATTAATAATTAGGGACACATTAATCTGAATCATTTATGTCAGTAGTGGGTTAGTGGTAGCACTCATTTTTTTTCCATTCTTTCATGGGATGTGGGCATCACTGACTAGGCCAGCATTTATTCCTCATCCTTAATTGCCCTTGAGGGGGCGGTGCTGCTGCCCTTCATCTGGTGCACGTATACCTACAGTGCTGTTAGCAAGGGAGTTCCAGGATTTTGATCCAGTGACAGATGGTGCGTGGGTTTGACAAGCATCTCCATTCGCCTGTTGCCCTTGAACTTCTTGGTGGTAGTGATCAAGGGTTTGGAAGTTGCTGCACTGCATCTTTTATATGGTACATATTGCTGCCATTGTGTATTGGTGGTGGAGGGAATGAATATCCTGGATGATGACCAGCTTTGTGTGCGTTTTTGGGAGCCACACTCATCTAGGCAAGTGAAGAATATTTCATCACACTCCTGACTTGTGCCTTATAGATGGTAGACAGACTTTGATTAGATGGGAGGTGAGTTACTGCTGCTACAGCCACAGTATTTATATGGCTAGTCCAGTTCAGGTTCTGGTTAATGGCAATCCCCAGGACTTGATAGCAACAGTAATACCATTGAATGTCAGGGGAGATGGTTAGATTGCCCGGCTCCTGTGGCAGGAGTGAAGAGTTGGAAGTCAGATGGTTGTGGGTTTGAGCCTCACACCAGAGATGCAAGCCCTTCAGTACAGTACCATGAGAGTGCTGCGTTGTCAGAAGTGCTTTCAGATGAAATGATAGACCAAGGCCCCTACTGCACTCTTGGGTGGATCTAAAAGATCCCATGGCACTCTTTCCCTGTGTTCTGGCCAATATTTAGCCCTTAACTAACATCTACTAAAACAGACCATCAAGTCATTAGCTGATTGCTGTTTTGGGAGACGTTGCAGTGTGCAAATTGACTCCTGCATTCCCTACTTGAAAAGTATTGGCTGTAAAGCTGCTTATCCTGAGGTCATGAAAGGTGTTATATAAATGGAAGTTTTCCTTTCTTAATTGCAGTGTTGATCCAGCAGTCATCAGACAAAAGATTAGGGATCAAATCTTGGACTTTGCTGATCTGTATGGTTCAGCAGTACACAAGGCCATACCTTTATACAACGAAGAGCCTACATTTGATTTTATCACTGCTTCACAGGAGTTATGGAATGAAAAGAAATCTTTAGTCAGCAAAAAATGCTCTTCAGAGTAGAAGCAAAGGAATGGAAAATGTGCTATATTATAACAATGTTTTATAATTGCTAGTAATTAATTAGTACAACTTTGAATAAAAGGATTTACAATTCAACAAAGGGGCCCTTCATTTGACATACAACAAACATGAGTTCACACACAAACTAAAATCACAACACACACTAATACATAGCAACTAAAATGATTTATTTTTTTGCTTCCGAGCTTTGAGATGCCAGTGGAAATGTCAGTGGCTTTATTAACTCAAAAACGATATAAAATGTACCTCAGTTTTTTTTTAAAAAGCTGGCAATCAGAATTTTCAAATATTGTTTCAACCTCAAAAATAGAACATATATATTATTTACAAAAGCAAAGAAAGAAAATGTTTTCTAATATTTACACTGTTGAGCTGAAGGTTTCCACTGTGAATAAAAAACCCTTGAATGATTAAAAAAAAAGCAATAAAAGCTTCTCTAACAAGTAAATACTATATCCTTCCCTCACCCATTTGACTCCCAGTAAAGATTGTACACATTTACAATAAAGAGAGAAGAATGAAGATCACAATGAAACAACTTGAGTATTCTGACGCTTCAGCTTTCATTTTAAATCCATCAGGTTAGCAAATAATGGACTTCATAGTTAAGTGATGATGAAATTTACTCATCGTATCAAGGTATGTAACAGGGCTAGCTTTTAAGCTTATTTGAAGTACTCTTGAACTTTACTGATAGAGTCCGCATTCACACGTAATAATCTTCAACGCAAACCATTCCAATGTGAGCAAAATGGAACTTCCAATGCAAAGGCTGTACTGTGACAATTCAGAATGGCTACAAACATACAATTACAGTTTGTCAGGATAAAATTATAGGTTAGATGCAGGGTAGTGTGCTTTAAGGAAGTGTAAGAAATTCAACTTTCACCACTCCAAACTTCTCTAATAACAAAGTCATACAAAAACAAATAAGAAACATCCAAAATAGCAATAGTTCTCCTAAGATAATGTTTCTAACATCATCCACCACCAGCAACACTCCCCCCCAACACCACAGGTTTAGTAGCACCTATTATCTGCAACCTTCTATTTACAACTTTAAACTAGATATAGGTTGAGTTGAAAGTACTTCAAGTAAACCACCCTGAAATTACATTTTTGTAAATCCAGTTTAAAAAAAAGTGGGATTGGGGATGAGGAAGGGCACAGGGTCATTGGATGTCCACTACCCTGTGCTCCCCTGCTCTGAATACCATGTGGCTGGGAAGCATACCCGCATTTGTCAGCACTATAACATGGGACTGCTGGGATGTATGCTCGCCTTGCTGGCTGGTTCCTGCAGCTTCTTCCCGACACTCCTGACTGGCCACAGCTTGTTTAGTCTCTGGTGCTTTGATCACAGATGCAAAAACTGTGCCTTGTGGTTGGCTTACAACCTGTTGACTGGTAGCTGCGAAGGTCACCACCGGCGTGGCAGCACTTATTGCGGTAGACGATGACATAGCTTGTGTTCCATTATTTAGTACCTGTGGGCTGGTCGGAAAAACTTGTTGATCGCTGGTACCACGGACAGCAAGAGATGTTGGTGTAACTATCTTCGCAGAAAGCGAACCCCCTTGCAAAGCAACATTTTCTTTCAACACAGTCACTGGATGAGAAGAAGGAACTGTTTGGAAAACAAACTTGGGAGAGGACATTGCTAAATCAGTGCTTGTGATCACAGTTGTTAGGGGGACAGTTTGTAACGTGACGGTACCAACTCGCTGAGTTCCTGGCGACACAACTACTGGAACCTGTGACGAAACCTTTATTGTTCTGGGAAAAGAGCAAAGTCAGCAGATTAGGGCGATATTCAGTATATTATACAATGGTACTATTGTCCTAATGAATATTTTCCTAATTTTAAGGCATTACTGGCATGACTACAAAAGAAAGATATTATCCTCCATCCAATTTTTCTCTTTTCATCTGTTGGAATTTAAGTGCAACAAATGCTGCGTGACTATATTCTGCTGTTGATTTTCCAAAAACCACTGGACCCAAGTCATCTTATACCATCAGATAGCTCAGTGGCCAGAGATAGCACTTGATGTGCTACTGAATCTGATGAGAAATATTTCAGGTTTTATACTATAATATAAAAGCTGTTGCCTGACCCTAACCAATGCACAGTTAGGACACAGCAACATGCCTGTAATGCCTCTGGGCTGGAGCCAATTAGCTAGTGTTTCCTGTTACTATCCACATATGTGGAAAACATATTTGTGTAGACACTGAGTAACGGTGGGCCCAGCTGCAGCTTGCAGCCCATCAAATCAGATAATTTGCAGACTCCATCTCTCAGGTCACACAAGGTGAATGGTGACAACTTTCAAAGTCCTAAATGTTACCACAGGTTTCTAGGAGGGGGCTGGGTTGGAGGGAAGGATTAAAAAAAGTTTACAACAATTCCTAACAGATAGTAGCATTAACACTTTAGAAACACACAATTCTATGAAAAAGAGTTCAATATAACAAGAGAAGCCTGTTTGTTCATGACTGCCAGATTCTGACATGGGCTTATCTGTGGAGTTTCCCTGCTTAGCTCCAGCAAGCTCAGTTTGATGGAGCATCATACAGAACAGTAGTGAAACTAATCTTTTTCTTTAAAACCTGCTTCAGACCAAATCAAGCTCATGGAAGCATTTTATTTTTTAAGATTAGCTCATGTCTGGCACGCTCAATAACCATCAACATTCTCAAAAGGCTCTTAATTTAACTAGCAAGAAATCAAAACTGAACCTCTGTTTATAAACCATCAATCCTGACACACCCAAGTCCAGAAAGCTGAAGCACATGGCTGGCAGCAGCAAATGCTTGGGAGCCTTCAATTATGTGCAGGGATCCTGCTGGTGAAGCTGAACAGCACAGGCCACCGATAAGCTTCCTGCTGCATGACTTCTGAGACCCCTAACTGTTAAGACATTGGCATATTGGGTTACACGAAGTAACATGAAGAGAATCACAGCCTCTAGCGATAGTCTACATTTCCAGATTCCATTAATATGCAAGGATGGCTGGTTAATGATTAGTATCCTGCAGTAGTGTGCCTGACTGGTTCAGTGTCAGATTACCCAGGCTAAGACAGAGGTCCAGATTTTCACTGATTCATGGAAACTCCGTGGAGACTCCAAAATGGCGGGCGGAACTTGGATGTGGAAGTCCCGTCACCATTTCTGACAGATACTATTTTCGCTGGGAGGGGAAAGGGGACGGGGCTTGACTCACACAAATGAAATCAGAACTCATCAGGGCCATTTCAACTGAGTGCTGGGTTCAAACAAACCCCCTTTTGGCTGTAGCAAGGGCCTTAACCCGCAGTCTGTGAGTTACAAATTTCTGGAGTAGTTGTAAATACCCTTGAAGGGCAGATAAGATCTGCAGAACTGTCAAACTGTTGTTATTTAAATACCCAGCCCTTTAAAAATTAAAAACAGCCTGCCTATGTCAGCGAAAGTTGAAAAAATATCTGTTCTAGCAGGTACAACCGCTGTTGGTTGAAATTTTCCCAAGGGCTATCATTTTGTAATTATTAATGCTTGGCTGCTTTCCACAACCTATCATTATCTTATTGGGGATGGGGGGGCGGTGCTAAGTTCACAGGTTGATTGACAGCTCAGAGGCTATTGAAGAATTACTTGTTTTCGATGAGTGGTTATGAATACAAGTCTGTTTGCTTTTATAAGTGGTTAAGTACTTGAGGGGATTTAATTGTTTTGAATGGGCTTTTGTGACTGGGACTGTTTTTTTATAACATAGCAAAGGCTGTAATAGACATTTAGAACTTCATTTTATTTCATCTCAACATGGCTCATGGGGTTGATTGATACTGGGTGAGTTGGCATGAAGGATGTTAAGGGCAAAGGGTGGTTGGTGCATTGGCATGAGTTGGCATTAAATTGGCATGGGGCTACAAGGGGCCATGGGGGTGCGGGTTGGCATCATGTGGTGGCATGGAGAGCATGAGGGCCCATTGAAGGTGGGTGGAGGCATGGGTTTGCATAAGTTGGCATAATGGGGCAAGAGGAGTGGGTGGGGAGGGGGTGAGAGGCAGTGCGAGGATTGAGGACTAGAGAACTTAATATTGAACAAAACAGCTGGGACAAAGTTTCAGAGAACCAGGGCGGGCCTTTTAAGTTGGCCACCTTGGCACTCAGCAGCCTGAGGCTGCCTCCAATCTGCGTCTGGGGCCGGCAGACTTGACTCATCCCATAGTCACCTCTCAGAGCGGAGATCCTGCCATTTGGGTGAATTTCTTCCGAGGCAGGCATGGTGAGCCGGGAGATTTCCTGACACCCACTAACCAACTCTGGTGTGAAAGTCCAGACCAGAGAGATTACGCGATTCCCGTATTTTATCACCGCTGAATCCAAAGGTTGCCTGCTTATCCCCCTCTTCACATTCAAGAAAAGCATGGTCAATAGACAAGCACAGACCAGACTCTTCATCTGGCAGATAACAGATAATTGAAACTCACCAGGAAAGGCATGGTGAACAGCACAACTCACCATAAAGTGCATAAGTGCCCACTGGATTGTACTTCCATTAGTTGGAAGTGGAGAATTTAAGAAACCATGGTGCCTTGGTAAATACTAAACTCTGAATACACAAGCATGTAGTAATAATTCCAGACAACTCCTCACTACTCAATGTTAAGTGAGCCATGCCATGTCAGCCCAGACACAGGGAGCGTCAGTCTTGCTTGAGATGCAGTTACATACTAGTATTTTATACTTGGGTATGAAGAGGGAGATAAGAGTGCAACCTTCGGATCCAGCGGTGATAAAATACGGGAATCGCGTACTCTCTCTGGCCTGGACTTTCACTCCAGAGTTGGTTAGCGGGTGTCGGGAAATCTCCCGGCTCACCATGCCTGCCTCGGAAGAAACTCACCCAAATGGCAGGTAGTTGTCTACCTCGTAAGGACAGAAGATTTGAGGGAACTTGGGAGAGAACAGAGTGGACAAATACTGCGTTTTGATGACATTCAAAGAACCCAGTAAGATTAGCAAAATCAATGTTCTTTGTAAATATAATCAGTGGTGATGCAGTCAGCTTCTTGAGATTCTGGTTCGCTGAGTTCAACCTAGCCTAGAAATCAGATTAGCTTATGTGAATTTGAAGCATTAGATAGTAACACCAACTTAGGAAAAATAGGTCATTCATCCCCTCAAGCCTATTCCACCATTTACTTGGCTTCACTCCATATCCCCTCATACTTTTATCTAATAATAATCTATCCTTCCTTCTCAGTCTTGAAACTCCAATTGTCCCAGGGTCACAGCTTTTTATTTGGGGGGGTGGTAGGAAATAGTGTTCAAGGTTTCCACAACATTTTGTGTGGAAAAAAGAGCTTCATATTTTTTCTGAATGAAAGACAGATGCTGGAAAGCTGAAATAAAAACAGAATATGCAGGAAATATTCAACAGATTAGACAGCATCTGGGAGAGAAACAGAGTTAACATTTCTGGTTGATGACCTTTCATCAGAGCTGGGAAAAGTTAGAGATGCATTAAGTTTTGAACAAGGGGTGGGTGAGACAAGGACAAAAGGAAGACAAGAGAGATTAAATGACAGAAGAGTTAGTCTTCCAGGGCCTAAGAAAATGGTGATGAAAAGGAACAAAGAAACAAAAGATGTGCCTAGAGAAAACAAAATGGGAGGATGGGGGGTGGGGTGGGGACAGAGTTTACAGTCTGAAATTGTTAAACTCAATGTTGAGTTTTTTTATTGTTCTTATTTATTTGTATTTTTTATTAATAGTTTCTCTCCTAAATGTTCTAACTCTAAATTTAAGATTTTGCCCCCTTGTTCAGGATTTGTCCTACCAGAGCAAATTATTTCTCTGCATCAAACTTATTGATTTCATTATTATTTCACCTACTCAAGGAATGACTTTCAACAGTTTGTTCCCTTTAGAAACTCAGTCTTAAAACAACAGTTTCTCTTTACCTCACTGACTGTGCTGGTGCAGTCATCGGTGCTGAGACTGGTATGTTTCTGGTGATGACCTTTTGTCCTTCAAGAGGCGGAGCTGACTGTACAACCTGTACAGTCTTGAGAACACTGGTTGGCTGCACCTTTTGAATGGTCTGAACACCTTTCAGCATTTCCGGTGGCAGTAGATGCACTGACCGCTGCACCGTCTCCCCGACCGTTGCCTTCAGGGACTTGACTACAGTAATGGGCTGAAGTGAAGCTTTCTTGGCACCTGACATCACACGTGAAGTAACCCTGGATTGCTGGGTTTGGATACTACTTGCAACTACTGATTGTGGGACAGTTGCAGACGAACGTGCTGCTGAAGCTGCAGGAAGCATATAGGCTGCAAGATTAGGAGGATTATCCTGGGTTACAGAATTGGAACTGGGGTCATCATCATCAATGTTCACTAGGTTCTTGGGCATCTCCTTAAACTGATAGACTAAACGCTGGCCCTCCACCTTGGCAAGGATTCCTCTTTGGTAATAATACCTGTAGATGAAAGCATAGGATCATTCAAATTTGGAAAATAAATATACAAATATGCCACTTACACTGACTCTAAAAGACAGTAGAATCAGAATTTCTAGCAATTCTGGACTGAATAAAGTCATGTAGAAAATCCTTGCACCATAGTACATGATAATCATTCAGAAGTTCAATGTAAAAAAAGATCTACAATACAGAATTAAAATCACATTGAATTAGGAAAATGTCAAAGTCATCAAACTCTGACCTATTCACTATCTTTCAGCATGAAATAAATCCTGTCCTCCAGTTTACACGTTGGTTATAGCATAGAAGGAGGCTACTTGACCTGTCATGGCCCTGCCGGCTCTATGCAAAACTCACCTCATCCCTCTCACCCGCCTTCTCCCCCTAGACCTGCAAACTTTTTCTCTTCAGATAATTATCCAATTCTCTTCTTAAACTCACAGCATTAAAAAAAGTTTTTCCTCTTGTCACCTTTGCTTCTTTTGCCAATCATGTTAAATCTATTTCCTCTGGTTTGGAACTCTTTGCCTGGAACAGTCTCTCCTGATCGACTCTGTCCAGACCCCTCATGATTTTGAGCACCTCTACTGAATCTTCTCTTCTCTAAGGAGAAGAACAGAAACTTCTCCAATCAATCCACATAATTGAAGTTTCTCATCCCTGGAACCATTCCTGCAAATCTTTTCCTCACCTTCTCTGAAGTGTTCACATCCTTCCTGAAGCGTGGTTCTCCAAACTGGACACAATAAGGCAGTCGAGGCCAATATAGTGCTTTATAAAGGTTCCCAAACTGCCCTGCCACCTTCAACAATTTGTGCACATATACTCTCAGGCTCCTCAGCTCCTGCACCCGTTTTAGAATTGTATCTTTTATTTTATATTGCCTCTCATTCTTCCTACCAAAATGAATCACTTCACACTTCTCTGCATCAAATGTCATCTGCATGAAATTGTGGCCTGCACACCCAAGTCTTAGTCATTAATATAGATGAAGAAAAGCAGGATCCTAGTGCCCATCCTTGTGGAACTCCACTATAAACCTTCCTCCAACCCGAAAAACAACCATTCACTACTATGTTTCCTGTCACTCAGCCAACTTTATACCTGTGATGCTGTGGTCCCTTTTATTTCAAGGGTTCTAACTTTACTGATAGTCTGTTATGTGACACTTCAAATGCCTTTTGGAAGGCCATGTACACCACATCAACTGCGTTCCACTCAACAACCCTCTGTTACCTCATCAAAAAACTCAATTAGCTGCTTTACACCATGTTCCACTGTGCATAATTATTAATGTGGAGAGTAACTTCATTAATGTATGCATTCTTTATACAGGAATAGGTCAAACATCAGTCATGAAAAACACATTATTTCTGTCCAACATTAAAATACATTTTGTTCAAATCAGATGACTAATTCAAGATAACTGAGCCCACAGTACCCGTTGCCCCCAAAGCCTGTTGCTCTGTAGGATCTTTACCCAGTGATACAATAGCACAATTTATGAAAAAAAACACCTGCCCCTGGAATCAGTGGAGTGGCCTGAACTTCTTTGGTTTTGATCTGGAGAAGAAAAATGCCCCTCCTCTTCAAATGGGGCAATGCCAACATCAACACTAATGCTGGAACACTTAGATGGAGCAATTGTTCAATGTCTTAACTGATGGCTGACTCAACACGCTTTCAAATGTGACCTTCACCCTGCTCAGTCTTCGAGTTTGAACACCAGCTGTGCCAAATTGGTAATTGCCTAAAATATTCTTTTTATGCCAGGCATTGGAACACCCACTGCAGAAGCATCACAACTCTGAAAACCCTCAGTGTTACCCCGGCAATTATTTAGATTAAATCCTCACGTCCTAGAATTTGAACTCTGGTACAATTTCAAATTCCTTGAGCTCCCAACAATCACTGAACAATGGCTTTGTGGAACATATGTTACAGTTATCTTCAGTTGTATATTCTCTGACAGCAATTATATAATTTACAATGTCTTGTTAACTTTTCTCAATGATTCTTTGGACTAAATCACATTTCTTAACTAATTTCAGACATTACCTGCAGCAGAATTTTAAAAAAAAATATTCCTACTGACCAACTGTCAAAGTAATTGAACACTGAAAGAGCTTCTGAGCAGAGAAGCCCTGCAATCTGCAGCAGTTAGAAATGTCCTGAAATGACAACAATCAACGGAAGCAATATACTAGTCTCTTGTTTAGCATGGGAAAGGCGTGAATTTGCTCACAGCTCATTGACAGATGTTACTGAAAAATTCACTGATAAAACACTCCTATAAAACTAGAAAACTGTTCCCTCCATCCTAGCCCTGTCATGTTGTTTTCTTAACTCCAGGTAGACTTTCAGACCTGACTGCAAAGGCACATCACCAAATGATGTCAATGCTGTTTCTCTGAGAAGTAGTAGGACACTTCACATTAATTTCTGTAGAAAGCTGCAATGATGTCAGTAACGCATGTGGCTCTAACAATGTTGCTGTAGCCTTTCCTATAGCTAATCAACAATTTCTATTGGATGACACTGAGATGGACACCATTTCTTATGTGGTGGGGATGATGAGAACATGACTGGCTATTTGGAGAAAAGCACTTGAAGACAGGGGTATAAAGATCAGTAGACCACAGACCCAATATATGGACTCTCAGTTTGAGCCTAAGGAAGAGGATCAGAGTGAAGGTGTAAAGAATGTGCATGAAGACCTGGAGAATGGGAGTAGCTTCAAGTACTTGAAGTCAGTGGTGGCAGATGAAAGGATGGAACTGGAAATTAAGCAAAATTTAGCTCTGGTTGGAGTAACTGGACGAAGTGCAGTGGAGTGCTGCATGATAAAAAAGTACCGTTGAAACTGAAAGGAAGAATCTACAAGATAGTTGTGAGACCAGCCTTGTTAAACACACAGAATCGGAATCCCCTCCAACAGGACTTTTATTAAATATAAACCCCCCACCAAAAAAACTTTGCTTCATGGACATAAACATTGCAAAACAAACAGGCCAAACCTCAACACACAGAGGCAGGCTTTACTGCCTGGGGTTAATCTTCAAAGCACGTTAATACCGAAATTGAGCTGATACAATGTAAAGACACTGGGACATTATCATCTCAAAAGGCACAAAGCAGGTGCCATCAGACAGTCCAATTAAAGAAACTGGGAGACCATCCTAGCAGATGGTCCCAGGCAACAGCCATCACACAAACAAACATCGACAACAGCTAAGGAGAAATGGACTTTATCACATGCACATCAACTTGGGAGCCAGAGACATCACACCCGGATGGGATCCACTGTTTTGCTCATGTAAACAACATCACGAAGAATAGGTTTGTCTGGACCAAGGCAAAAGAGATTAAAAAGATGCTAAGCACTGACCATCCAACAGAATGTCTCCAGGAAATATGCTCTGACATTGTCGATAAAGTTTGTAATAAAAGGCCAAGGCCGTAGGGTCTGGCACTGCAGTCACCAAGGAGGATCAGAAATGGTCAACCTGATTCACAGACCAACAGCTCGCACCGGAACGGCCAACCGTGTGGGGAGTTGTAAGTATCAGCCAGATCAGAGGGATACTGGGGCTGAGGTTTATGGATAGTTTTAAGGGTAGCAACTAAATCCTGAGGGGGTTTTGAGTTGGACTGGGTAAGCCGTGGGGCAGAAACATGGGGGTTTTGCCTATGGGTTTTCTTCTCAGTGGAGGCTTTTATTAATAATATTGTGGTTTTGAGTGTTGGGCAGTGTCATTACACTAGTTTAGAGCTCTTGTATTAGGGTATTGGGGGTGTTTTGTAAATAAACAAGTTTGTGGTTGAGCCTAAAACCCTGTGTCCATGTAAGTTTGCCCTTTTATAAAATCCTAAAGTCAAGAATTAACAGTAAGGGTGAACCGGTTCGTGAAGAACCCCCTTACGTACAGCACAGAAACTTGGACAACACTGGCAGCATCAAGAAGAGAGGAAAGACAGCTGGGTATTAATGAGATGTGGATGCTGAAATGGATGTGTGGAGTGACGAGAAAGGACAAGATCAGGAACTAAAACATCAGGGGGTCAGTGAAGACTGTGGAAGCATCAAAGAATGTAGCCAGGAAGAGATTGAAATGGTATGATCATCTGTTGTGGACAAAATACATGGTGAGGTGAGTGATAGAGATGGGACTGCCAGGAAAAAGGAGAAGAAGATGGATGAATGCTGTGGTGAGAATAAAATGTGGCAAAAATAAATGGAGAACGGGTGACTGACTGGGTGATCAACTAGCAGTGTGGCAAGCCTGTGTAAAATGGGAGAAGCTGAAATAAGAAGAATGGAATTAATCTGGAATGAAAAGATGGTTGCAGTAATGATGACCATGAAGCTACCAGATTGTTATAAAAACCTATATGCTTCACTAATGTCCTTTGGGGAAAATCAACAATCCTTACCTGGTCTGAGCCTATGTGTGGCTCAAAATATAAAATTGTTATTGGCTACATTCCGACTGCATATATTCCAGTAACAGACATGACCCTTCAGTGATATATGATGGATTATCATACTCTATTCAAAATAACACACCTGAGAGCTCTACCCATAGTCTCGTAGTTCATGTCTGGTTTATTTTTGTGTTTGCCCCAGAGTCTGGACACAGCTTTTGAGTCAACCAGTTTGAAGATGCCCTTCTCTCTTTGAGTCCATTTGATGTACCGAGGACACGTGCTCTTGTCCTGAAGCAAAGCCAGCAAGAATTCCCAGAGGTAGATTGTGTTTCCTGCAAGTATTTAACAATATTAGAATTTCACATTGAAAATAAGTTGCACTTATAATGAACTGTGGTGAAACAAATGTGGTAGCTATTTTATGCACAACATCAAACAGAAAAGAGGTGATTGACCATTTGATCTGGTTTTTGACGAAAGACTTACGTATATACAGCACTTTATAACCTTAAGGCTCCCCAAAGTGCTTTACAAATCAAAGAAACACTTTTTTGAAATGAATACAGCAGCGAATTTGTACACAGCGAACTCCCACCAACAGCAACAACATAATAACCAAATAATCTGTTTTAGTGATGTTGGTCAAGGGCGAAATATTGGCCAGGACACTGGGGAGGGCTCCCTTCTCTGAATATTGTCATGGGATCTTTTACATCCTCCTGAAAGGGCAGACAGGGCCTTGGTTTAACACCTCATCCAAGAAACAGCACTTCCAACATTGCAGCACATCTACAGTACTGCACTGGAATGTCAGCCTAGATTATGTGCTGCAGAGTGGGGCTTAAATCCACATCCTTCTGACTCAGGAGGGGAGAGTGCTACCACCGATCCAAGGCTGACCTATTAAAAGCTGACGTTTTTGAGGTTTGAATGCTGGTCATGACAGCAGAACCATCTTCTCTTCTGTGGATACTGCCACATGATATTTAATGTTGCCTAGAATAAGCAGATAGGACATTATATGAAAGATGGTACTTGTGGCAATGCAGCACCCCCCAATGACTGGACTGAATACATGTTCCTTCTGTTTCCCATGAAATATTAACTTTTAGGATCAAAAGCATTTTTGAAATGCACAAGAGGAACGGAAACTGCAACCACACTGTTGGCCTAATCAGGAAGATGAAGCACTAAATTTTTACTGGTGGAGGGCTAAAGTGAAGTAGAGCAACCGACTGTTTACATTAGTCAAGGGCAATATTACATCCTGCAGTGAATCATCAAAAATCTTCTGAGGTAACTGATATGACTCTAAGGCATGAAAGAGGTCAAACTGTTTAAATCAAACCTTATCTTGCTGCTTATTTAAGAAGTGGACTTTGCTGAACGAAAAGGTGGCTGCTACAAGTCATATGATTCACAAGTTAGCTACAGTTTCTGGAAATTTCCAACAGCAGCTACGGGACAAAAGCTCAACCCTCATCCTTGTGGAATCTCATACCTCTCATTGCAATGACACGTTACAATCAACTAAACCAGGGACCAGCAGATGATCCGTCTCCCCAAACCTGATCCTATAACAAAGGGAGAACCACTGAACTTCATTATACCTGCAGAGGCACTAATAGCCGCCATCTATCTCCTAAGGTGAACAATGGATTTTGACCAAAGGTATAGAAACTGCTAGTTAGCCTGCAACTGACTCATTAATGGGCAACATCACATGACCCAAACTTCTGGCCTTTGGAAAGCTTTATTAGATTTCTAGACTCACAGCTCAGTCTGCTGTTTGACCTCCAGCCAGCAAACACCACAGCAGGACTCCAGGTTAACCAACAGCCTGCATCATGGCTAAGCCTCCTTGAAACCTGTTTTTTTGGAAGATTCCTGCCATCGCCTTCTGAATGGACCAAGTCTCTGTATACCAGCCTCATCTCACTGCGTCACCATCAACTTTAAATTCTGCAACTCCTACTTCAGCAAGTTGAACTTACCCGAACTGTAACTCCTCTATGAAGAAACTCTCACTGGACTCTGATTTTCTGCAATCACGTGAACTGATACTCATATCTTTTTTTCTTTTTATGTTATTCATAGTTGTAAAAACTCCTCTTTCCTATCTTCTTACTGTGTGCTTGTGGGTGTGTATGAAGTTGTGACCATCTCTGCGTTTGAACGTATGAATAAACTATACCTCTGATTTAACCCTAAAGAAAGTTTGCTGCGAGTCACTTTAAATTTGACGTCACAAACAGTGTTTGAGAAAAGACGCCACAGCCTATTTCAAAAATTAAAACACTTCTGCTTGCGTACAGGCGGCAAGAAAATAAAGTTCACGTTTGCCTCTTTCCCCTGTCCATAACAGAACCTTCTAACCCTCTATATTAACACCATCTCTTTTCCATTTCTGTGCTATGATTAACTTGGGGCTGTTGCAGTACTGTAATGTAAAGGAGCCACTTGCCCCCAATCTGCTGGAGGCCAGAAGGATTTAAAGGGAAAACAAGTCCTGAGAAAAGAGCAAGACCTCTTGGATGTATCAGTACTTGAGGCTTGTGGAAATTAATACTGAAATAATTTCTTTCAGCAAAGTCCATCTTTGCAGTCCAGATGGGCCAATGTTTTTGAACAATTGATGTGCTCCGCTAAACTGGTAGGGAGAGGTCCCAGAACTCACTTCAGGACCCATCTTGTTCCACGTAATCCTTTTGACACTGCAACCAATCACATTTTAACCACAGGAGCACTTTTTGAGGCTCTTTCTCTGCCAAATCCCAGTGTAGCAAGTCCACTTGTACAGGACATTAGCTGGTGAGGCTTCACAAAGGGCGGAGAGGTGGAAATGAGCATAGGAAGGTTGAGACATGGTGCAATATTCCTCAAAAGCATTCCCCTCGTGACAGCTTTTGTATGCAGTGCTGCACCTATATGCTTGAGTAGCTGGGAGCACACTAACCAACAGGAAATTTTCAAATTGTGAGAGGTGAAGTAAGAAAATGCTATTGTACCTATGGTATGGGATATGTCGACCAGAACAGTTGCTTTTCTTTTAATTTTAATGGTTAACAAAACAGGAAGTGCTGAAGCGTGACAAAATCAACTCTCAAAATCTACTGAGGTACTACAGAATAAAATAATGTCATTGATTCTACTCATGAAGAAAGCACAAGTTGTTATAGTTTCAGTATTGACAGGTGTGCATCATGTTGGGTCTTCAGTAATTAGCACCCCTGCCTTGTACATCTGTTACTGTCATTGTGTGCAGAAATGCCAGATGTGGTGAGATTTTATCAATTTACATCATGTGAAATAATGAGAGAAAACTTGAGGAAAGTAATTGAAAGTTAGAATTAATATTTAAAGTTTATGTTCTCTGTTGATTGTTTTAATCCATTGATCTTAAAAGCAATGGATGTGCATCAGGAAGTTTCCTTTTGGACCCTTTGCTCCTTTGTTCAAGTGTTTTTGCCAGGAATGTAAATACATCAGTCAGGGGAGCTTCAATAAACCAGGATCTGGGTTCAATGGTGCTCCATCCACAGGCTGCTTAGCAAATTTATCACCTTCAACTGGAATTTTTCAAAAATATAGACTCGATGCTTCTAAACATGTTTTCCACAATAGATTACCTTTGCCATCTTTGCTTTTCCTTTTCACAGGGAAGTCTGGATTTGTCACTGGTGAGACTGGTCGTAGAGCTTTGGGTTTCCGCCCTGGAAGCAAAGTATTTAAGGTTTTAATTTACTTTGCCATCGTTGCAAATATGATTTCTGCAGTGAAAACAAACTAGCTCCGAAAACACCTTGCATGCACACAAAAGAGAGTACATTTCTCTGCTAACCCAATGTTGCCCCTTGAAGTTGCCCTAGATTTGTACAATACTAGCAAACACAACACAGTCCTGCCATGCAATGAACAACTATCACTTTGGTTTTAAAAATATGCTTATATATTTGACACTTGTCATATCTCATTTTTAAATAAACGCAACCCACATGTTCAAATTGGTTTGCTTACTGCAATGATCTCCTGACCATAAATATCACTCTGAACATTTCCCCACTGTTAACAGATCCAATGATAACAACAACACTGTCAATTTAAGCCTGCACAAGTTTAACAGTTGTTCGTCAAATCATAAATTAAAATGGATCAAGTATTTTATAATTCCGGTGACGATTTCAGAGAATCCCCTACTGCACCTACCCAAAAGAAAGAAGAGTCCATCGTCAAACTAGCATCGTTAGAATAGTTAATCAGAAGCAGTTTGGGGATAAAAGTGCACGTGAAATAAAGGGTCAACACAAATTACTTCTGACAACCTACTCTTTGGATATGTTCCCACTAGTTTTAGTTGTCCATTTTCCCAGAACAAGTCAGTACTGTAGGACATAAATTTTATAAGCGTGTTATAAGATGGGTGGATGCTGTAATCATTAGTTAATAAAGTAATTTGCTTAACTAGCCAGTTACTGTGAGGAATATTATCTGTTAAAACAGATTTTACAAAAGCTCAACAGAACTCACATGGCATCAATCCCTCAATTTTAGTGTGCCCTAAATTATTACTTCTGCATACACTACTTTCCAGCCTCTTGATTTAAAAATGGCCTCCACCCGGGCCTACAAGCAACTTTCTTTTCATTGTTTCTCACTCCCTTTCCCAGCTTCTTCCTATCACTGTTTTTCCCAACAGATTATACAGTGTAGTGTCATGTACACCAATGAAGGAGGTGAACACTACTTATTGAAGCAGGAGGTTTGATGGCCGGCACGGACACGATGGGCTGAAGGGCCTGTTTCCGTGCTGTATAACTCTATGATTCTATGACAAACTTTTTTTCTGCTGTGTTCCCCCTCACGGATACATCTCCTTCCTTCTTCCAAAGGAATTGTATTTTTGCATCTACCAAGACAATTTATTTTCAAGGCAAATAATATATCAGACAAAAAGTAAAATATGAACAAAGATTGCTGCAGTTGATGGAGGTCAATCATCTCAGCACTAGGACATTGCTGCAGGAGTTCTTCAGAGTAGTGTCCTAGGCCCAACCAACTTCAGCAGCTTTGTCAATGGCCATCCTACCATCATAAGGTCAGAAGTGTGAATGTTTGCTAATGATTGCACAGCCTCCTCAGATACTGAAGCAGTCTGTGCCCACATGCAGCAAGACCTGAACAATATTCAGGTTTGGGCTGATAACTGGCAAGTAACATTTGCACCACACAAGTGCCAGACATTATCTTCTGCAACAAGAGAGAATCTAATCATCTCCTACTGATTTTCAGTGGTTTTACCATTGTTGAATACCCCATCATCAACATCCTAGACAGTACCATTGGCCAGAAACTTATCTGGACTAGCCATATAAATAATGTGGCCACAAGAGCAGGTAAGCGGTTGGGAACTCTGTGGCGAGTAGCTCACCTCCTGACTCCCCAATGCCTGTCCACCATCTACAAGGCACAAGTCAGGAGTGTGATGGAATACTCATCACTTACCTGGATGAATGCAGCTCCAATAACACACAAGAAGCTTGATACCATCCAGGACAAAGCAGTCCTCTTTACTGGCACCCCATCCAGCACCATAAATATTCACTCCTTCCACTAGCGCACACTGGCAGCAAAGAACATAGAAAAGTACAGCACAGGAACAGGCCCTTCGGCCCTCCAAGCCTGCGCCGATCATACTGCCTGTCAACTAAAACATTTTGCACTTCCGGGGTCTGTATCCCTCTATTCCCATCCTATTCATGTATTTTTCAAGCTGCCTCTTAAACACCACTATTGTACCTGCTTCTACCACCTCCTCTGGCAGCGAATTCCAGACACTCACTACCCTCTGCGTAAAAAACTTGCCCCGCACATCTCCTCTATAGTTTTCTCCTCTCACCTTAAATCTATGTCCCCTAGTAATTGACTCTTCCACCCTGGGGAAAAGCTTCTGACTATCTACTCTGCCCATGCCACTCATAAGTTTGTAAACTTCTATCAAGTCGCCCCTCAATCTCCGTCGCTCTAGTGAGAACAATCTGAGTTTCTCCAACCTCTCCTCATAGCAAATAACCTCCAGACCAGGCAGCATCCTGGTGCAGAGGAGGTTTACCCTCTCCAACACCTCCATATCCTTCTGGTAATGTGGCGACCAGAATTGCATGCAATATTCCAAGTGTGGCCTAACCAAGGTTCTATACAGCTGCAGCATGTCTTCCCAGCTTTTATACTCAAAAACCCTGCCAAAGAAGGCAAGCATGCCATATGCCTTCCTGACTACCTTATCCACCTGCGTTGCCACTTTCAGTGACTTGTGGACCTGTACACCCAGATCCCTCTACCCATCAATACACTTAAGGGTTCTGCCATTTACTGTATAATTCCTGCCTGTATTAGACCTTCCAAAATGCATTACCTCGCATTTGCCCGGATTAAACTCCATCTGCCATTTCTCTGCCCAAGTCTCCAACTGATCTATGTCCCGTTGTATCCTTTGACAATCCTCTTCACTATCTGCAACTCCTCCAACCTTAGTGTCGTCTGCAAACTTACTAATTAGCCCAGTTACATTTTCCTCCAAATAATTTATGTGTACTACAAACAGCAAAGGTCTCAGCACTGATCCCTGTGGAACTCCACTAGTCACAACAGTGTGTACTATCCACGAGAATGTGTTAATCTGCTATCTTACTTTTATGCCACTATCAGCATCTTTAGTCTTTAACACTACCTTTAACCGGCCCCTTTGTCTTGTGCCCACAACATCTTTGTCAATCTCTCCTGAGCTCCCACCTATCCCTGACCTTCTATTTTGCTCCACCTGTTCTTAAACAGTGTAAAATCCATTACATTTCTACTTCTCTTTAGCTCTCAAGAAGTGTCATACTATCTTGAAAAGTTAACTCTGTTTCTCTCTCCACAGATGCTGCCAGACCTGCTGAGTTTTTCCAGCATTTTCTATTTTTATTTCAGATTTCCAGCCTCCACAGTATTTTCCTTTTACCATCTGAAAGTTCCCGTCCAAGCCACACCTTGGAATTATATCTCTTTTCCTTCACTGCTGTTGGATAAAAATCTTGGAACTTCCTCCCTAACAGCACTGTGGATGTACCTACACCAAAAGAACTGCGGCAGTTCAAGAAAGCAGCTCACTACGACCTTCAGAAGGGCAATTAAGGCTGGACAACACATTTGGTCTTGCCCATGAATTAATTAAATAATAAGTAAATAGCACAGTACCAATAAATAGACTTATTTTACTTCCTGAAACGAAGCTAATTCAATAGGCCAGGATAGATGACCAGATGCTTGGTCAAAAAGGTAGATTTTAAGAAAAATTTTAGGAGGAGAGGATGGGGAGGCAAAATTTGACTTCCATTCCTCCTTCACCCACACAACACAACATTGAGAAGCAGTTGGGAACCAGGTTTTTGGGCAAATTGACCACTGAATACAAATCCTGAGCTCACGGGTTAAAGAGACTAGCACAAGGGAGTCGGGTTATAAGGACAAGCAGCAGAGGATAGCGGGTAGAAATGATCGCAAATCAACAAGACTGACTGGGCAAAAAGTTAGCAAGAATGTCAACAATACTGAACACCAAATATTTGATGTAGTGCTTAATTTGCTTTCAAAGAGGTGCAGAGCAATAATTTCACTTAAGTGCAAGAAAAATAGTCAATCTATTTAATGGAGTGGTAAACCATTCTGATTCTGGGTATTGCAAACACAGCAAATTTCTGTGACCAGACAATGGTTATATAAAGGTCAACCACAGAGAAAATAACAACCACTATCTCCCATTACTCTGAAAATAAAATGTTTACATGTCATTGCAGGACACAAAAGAAGTTGTATAAATTGAAACTTCGGGAATGGTTTCATAGTCCATCAGTGAAAATATTTATGGTTTTAGTAGTAGGACTCAGTGTTGGAAGTCAAACTATTAGGGAGCATTTTGTTTTGACCCATTGCAACTGAAGCATTGCAACAATGAACAACTATAATACAACAAATCCACAAGAAAAAACAAACAGAATCCTTTAACATATGATGATTTAGCTTTTAAATTAAAATTGTAAAACTGAAAAATCTCAATCAAATAAACATTAATAATTGAGTTTCATTTTTTCATGACATTTGAAATTACCATGGGCAGGATTTTACCCATGGCAGGGGTGCACAGCAGGGGCGGTCAGGAAGCTGAGCGCCACCCGAGATTGGCTCCGCACCACGATTTCACACTGGTGGGCCAATTAAGGCCCGCCCATCTTGGAACGAGAGTGGCAGCACTCAGCGCTGCCTGTGAGGGCAGGGGAAGGAAGATGAGCAGGCCTACGGTGATCTTCGTGCATGCACGCAAAAGGGCGCTTCAATCTCCCTGAGGCATGGAACTGCCTTAGGGAGATGAAGCACTGTTTAAAAAAATAAAGAAAATAAAATTATCATAAAACACGTCCCCACATGTGACTCTGTCACAGGAGCTGGTACATGATTTTAATTCAAAAATAAAACTTTTATTTAATGTTTATTTGCTTCAGGGAAGCTCATTCCGCCCGTGGATGAGGTTTCCTGAAAAATGTGAAGACCGCTTGGCCTTTTCCTCTGCCCAACCATTAGGTTGGACAGGCAGCACAAATTTGAATTTAATTAGCTTCTTAATGGCCTTTCAATTGTCAGCGGGGGCGCAGCCAACTCAGGTGCGTGCCCACCGAACGAAATATCACGAGACTGCACGATGACGTTGGGACATTCGCCCAACATCATCACGAGCCACGCTCTGGCGTCGCGCACCCTCACGTTGAGCATAATATTCTGCCCCATGAGTATATGAGATGCAAGTTATTGTACTGAGCCATAAAATAGGAGGCCGTGTAGAACATTGACTAGAACCCTGGCATAACAAGAGGATAGGATACCAATAAAAATGGAATTGCTTTGGCTATGAAAGGATTATAAATAGGTCACCTCCAATGGGTTTCACTTAAAAGCTATAATATTTTTATTGGCCTACAACGTCAGTTTAAAAAAATGCTTCACAGAGGGGCGATGAAAAATGGATGCATTGCCGGAAAAGGAAAAGATTAGCAGAGGTGAGCAAGAAGATTCTTAACTGAGGTAAAGAAGGTGCTTAAGAGATTAGTGAGGTGAGCAAAGAGTTCAAAAGTAGAGTTGTAGGATTGGAGAAGATAATGCTTGAATGGGACTTGATGCAAGTTTGGATATGGGTAGCATTGTATTACTGCAATTAACATCAGAACAAGGACTCAATAGAAGGAGGATAAGTCATGTGCATCAGTGCACTGAACACAAAGGAAACTCTCAGCTCTGGAATCCACTCCCTCCCAGCTACTGATTTACTCAACCATGCCCTCACCTTTGATGTCCTAGTCCTCCATAAAACCAGGTCATTTTCTTAAGACCCTGTTCCCTGCACTCTCACCTCCAACAAATGCGAGGAGCTCATGGACTTCCTTGTCACTAAGATTGAGGCAGTCTTATAAGCTGCCCCTGCCATGTCCTGCCCTTCCACTAGCCCACCTGGCCAAACTTCCTTTAATGCTAGTCCTTATCCTAATCCTGAACTCGCATCTTTCTCTAATTTCTTTCATCTCCCCTCATGCCCCCTCCCCCAGAGCTCACCTTGTCCTTGAGACCCACCTCCTGTTCCCTCAATGCTATTCCTATTAAACTGCCGATCACTACTCAACTTCTCCTCCTGACCCCCATGTTAGCCGATCTTAGGTGTTGCCCCTCTGTCCTTTACATCTGCAGTCATCATCCCTCTCCTCAAAAAAACAACTCTTGACCACTCTCCTCTGTCCTTGCAAATTACTGTTCCATCTCCAACCTCCCTTTACTCTTCAAAGTCCTCGAAAATGTTGTCCCCTCCCAAATTCATTTCCATCCTTTCAGGAGCTCCAAGTTTGAGTCCCACCAATAAGGTTTCAGTCCCTGTCACAGTACCAAAACTGCTCCAATCAAAGCCACAAATGACATCCTATGTGACTGTGACATAGGTAAGCTTTTTCTCCTCATCCTTCTTGACCTGTTGTAGCCTTTAACACAGTTGACCACACCATCCTCCTCCAACACTTGTCCAGTTGGGTGGAAATGCTCTCACATGGTTCCATTCTTATCTATCTAATCGTAGCCGAGGAATCACTTGCAAAGGCTTCTCTTCCTGCTCCTGCACCGTTACCTCTGGTGTGCCCAAAGGATCAATCCTTGGCCCCTCCTGTATCTAATCTACATTGCTGCCTCTTGGCGACATCATCCAAAAATATGGTATTAGCTTTCATATGTACCAACGACACCTAGCTCTATCTTGTTACCACCTCCACTGTTGCTAAATTATCAGACTGCTTATCCAACATCCAGTACTGAATGAGCATTAATTTCCTTCAATTAAATATCAAGACTGAAGCCATTATTTTTGGTCCCCACACCAAACTCCATTCTCTAGTTACCGATTCCATCCTCTCGCCCTGGCAACAGTCCGAGATTAAACCAGTCTGTTTGCAACCTTAGTGTCACATTTGATCCTGAGGTGATCATATTTGTGCCATCACCAACGCTACCTATTTTCACCACCCTAACATCATTCACTTTGCCCATCTCAGCAAATCTGCTGATGAAACCCTAATCCATCCCTTTGTTACCTCTATATTTGTCTACTCCAACACCTCCTTGCTTGTCTCCCACATTCTATCCTCTGTAAATTTAAGGTCATCCAAAACTTTGTTGTCTTAACTTGCAACAAGTCCCATTCCCCTATACCCTGTGCTAGCTGATCATTGTTAGCTCCCAGTCAACCAACATCTTGATTTTAAAATTCTCATTCCTCCATGGTCTTGCAGCTCCCTCCCCCCATCTGTGTAATCTCCTCCAATCTCACAACCCTCCAAGATATCTGTGCTGCTCTAATCCTGGCCTCTAGTGTATTCTCATTCATAACTTTTCTACCATTGATGACTGTGCCTTCAGGTGCCAAGACCCCAAGCTCTGCAATTCCCCCTTGCACCTCTCCACCTTGTTTTCTACCTTTAAGAGTACTTAAAACCTACCTCTTGGACCAAGCTTTTGGTAATCTTACCTAATATCTCCTTATGTGGCTCTGTGTCATGCTTTGTTTTATAACGTTCCTGTGAAGCGCCTTGGGATGTTTCATTATGTTAAAGGCGCTATGTAAGTTGTTGTTATGGTAAAGGATAATTTTGAGAGACATCCACACAAAGTTTTTATCACGAGTCAAGGGATATGGTACAAATGAAAAAGAAAAGTTGTATGAAGCGTCAGTCAGTGCTAGAAGAAATAATTCCTTTGATTGCTTTGTATAGTGGTGCTATTGCATACATGGGAGTTTTATTTTCAGCCAAATGCTAGTGTGCTTTACAAATATTATAATCTTTTCACAAGCAATAGCGAACAAAGGGGCCAGATTTACAGTGACCACACTACATTAATACAAAAACAAAATACTGCAGATGCTGGAAATCTGAAATGAAAACAGAAAATGCTGGAAATTCTCAGCAAGTCAGACAGCACATGTGGAGAGAAACAGAGTTAACATTTCACGTCAATGATTTTTCATCAGAACATCAACCCAAAACGTTAACTGTTTCTCTCTCCACAGATGCTACCTGGTCTGCTAAGTATTTCCAGCATTGTCTGTTTTCAGACCATATTACATTAATTTGGTTGCAGAGGCAGGCAACAAAGACAACTCTGGTTTGCAGGGATTTATTTGTCTTTAAATCAGAAAAGGTTAAGCAAGTTTTCTTTAGAGGGGAGATTTAGAGGTAAAGTCATCAAATTTAAAGCAAAATTATCCAGGCATTATTCAGTATGGGGAAGGGCTCAAAAGTCAAGTAACTCAGGTAAAAATAAGAACCTTAAGAGTAAGTAGGAGTGTAACATGAACATTTTCACCCAAAATATGTGGAAGTTATTCAATGCATTACCAGGGAAGGCAGCGGAAGCAGACAGTGCCAATGAATTCAAGCGACAATTGTATATATTATGGCAGAGGGAAGAGAAGATTAAAAGATTGCGTGATAGCAATATCTAGGGGTGATCTCCGAGAAAGCATTTCATGTTATAATTGTGTATTGAAATAGGATCTTGGAGGTTTAATTTAAGACTAAAGCCAGTCTTTGGCAGGCCGGGGTTGGGGGGGGGTGGTGTGTGTGTGTGTGTGTGTGTGTGTGTGAGAAAAATCTCAATAATAAAGATGAACCTGAATATCTAGCACTAGGTATTATGTTGCAAAAAGAGCATATCATATACACTAAATAGTTTCACTATAATCTCAATTAATAGACTTTATTAATAAGATAGTTTCTTTCAAATGTCACAGGGGAAAAGAAAATGAAGAATTCCTGTCCAGATTTGGTTCAGTGGCAGCCTGTTTAAATACAGTCATAACACAAAGAAGTTAACAAACAGCAACATCATCTTCTATCAAGCCTATCCCAAGTGTTTCACAGTAAAAGCTGGAGAAAAGAATTACAACTCAAGCAGTACTGTGTAATTGATTCATGTAATTTTCACATGATTGGCAGTTCATTTTTTTTTATATATAAAGAGTGGCCGGGTATTGAAAATCCAAACAAACAGTCTAGCTAGCTTTAATTTGGAGCTACAGAAATAGCTCTACTGTTCTAGTCAAGGAGTCAGTATCAAATTGCTAAGAGGTACTTCAAAAAAAATAGTTTTGCATTTATCTAATGCCTTTCATGACTGCAATACACCTCAAAGTGTTCAACAGCCATTGCAAGTGTAGCCACTGTTGCCCTGTAGGAGCCATAGCAGCCAATTGCACACAGCCAGATGATAACAGACCTGTCACACGATAACGCAGTGCTGTAAAGCAAAATTCAAGGAGAACAGGAACATCCTGCAAAGAAAGACCACTTGATTTTCAATTTGAAGATCATAGTGGTAAGAAGCTTATGATGAAAAGTTATTTACAAAGGACTAGCTTAATACTTAGTAGCACAATCATTTTTATTAATTTGTCCATTGGAGGACTTAAACAGATAGCCGACTGTAAATAATTAACTGCTATAGGACTGTTACTTGTTTGTTCAGCTTTTGCTAAATTTAAAAGCATTAAATAGATTTCTTTAATGAGATCTGAAGGTGTCATGCTTCATTCACTCAAAGATGAGGGAAATCCCTTGAAGGTACAGAATAGGCCCAGTAGGCAAAAGTAATCAAGAGTCAGGATTTTCTATTTCTGCAAAGAAGAGACATGCTATCTAAACATTTCCATCATGACGATCTAAATGCATCGCCAATATCTGAATCTGTATTAATTAAACTTATGAATTCAGCAACTCATGCATTTGAGTTTAGTTTTAACAGCACCATGTATGCCCAAATAGGTGGTGTTACCATGGTTTCTGCTCTTGGCCCAACTCTCGCAAACATCATTGGTTTCTATGAGAAACACACCTTCAATGGAATGACACCTAACCTCCTACCCTTGCATATTTCTGATAAGTAGATGATACCTTTGCTATATCTCAATTCATAGCTACATGCAAGAATTTCCTTACTACACCTTAACAGGCTCCATCCTGTACTCAAATTCACCTTTGAAATGGAGCAGTCAAATAAGCCCCTGTTCCTCAATGTGCTAGTTAGGAAATCTGCCAATGGATTTTCTACTAATGTCTACTGCAAGCCTTCACTGGCAAATATCTAGCTCTCTACTGAGTTCCCACCTATCCCTGACCTTCTATTTTGCTCCAACTGCTTCACCACCACTCCATCCTCTTCAACAGTATAAAATCTATCACATTTCTACCTCTCTTCAGTTCTGAAGAAGTCATATGGACCCGAAACATTAACTCTGTTCCTCTCTTCACAGATGCTGCCAGGCCTGCTGAATTTTTCCAGTATTTTCTGTTTTTATTTCAGATTTCCAACATTTGCATTTTGCTTTTAGTTGTTTGGTAGTACAGAGTATTGCTCGAAAAAGAGACATGTCAAAGCTGTGTGTCTTGCACTTGTTTTGCTTTCATTTCACTGGTCAATACACACGTTGGGATTCCTACAGTTCCAGACGTTATAAGATTGGCCTTATCGGCAACCTCGTTAATAGGGCCCAAGCTATTTGCTCACCATGCAAGCTTGGTACTGAAATAGTGCACATCAAAGCCATCCTGCGAGATAATGGCTACCCTGATAAGATCATCGCTTGTTGTATATTGCGTAAACTCATGAACAGGTCTAAGGCTGCCACTTTGAGTCCTGAAAAGTGCCCAGTCTACCTCAGATTACCTTGGAAGGGTAAGGTGTCTCAAAACATTTGAGCAACAGGTGAAGCTAGCTGTTGCACGCTGTTACCATGCAGTCGCAACCCGAGTGATATTCTCCACTAACTGGGTGATGTCGTTAAGCCAAAAAGATGTTCTGCCTATCACACAAATGAGCAACGTGATATATGAATTTCAGTGCTGGGTGAGATGCCAGGTATACAGCATGTACATCCCAACAATTGGTGGATTATATCAAACAGCGTGTCCCTTTGACTGTTCGCAACAGGCAAAGTACTGGCCGTACCCAACAAGCCAGTGCTTATAAAACTCAAAACAATGTCTTACATTAAATGTGATTCCGTGATTGGACAACATCTCCTAAAAAATCCTGATTGCGCTAAGAATTATACTGGAAACCAATTTAAGATAAAAAATAAAAAAATCCTGGAAAAACTCAGGTCTGGCAGCATCGGCGGAGAAAAGTACAGTTGACGTTTCGAGTCCTCATGACCCTTCAACAGAACCAAGTAAAAATAGGAGAGGGGTGAAATATAAGCTGGTTTAAGGGTGGGGGGGGAAGAGAAGTGGGGGTGGGGGTGTGGTTGTTAGGACAAGCAAGCAGTGGTAGGAGGAAATAACCAAAAGATGTCACAGACAAAAGAACAAAGTGGTGTTGAAGGTGGTGATATTATCTAAAAGAATGTGCTAATTAAGAATGGATAGCAGGACAAGCAAGGTACAGATAGCACCAGTGGGGGTGGGGTGAAATAAGACTAAAATCGCATAAAAGGTATAGATAAATGATCGGTGGAATACATTAAAAATAATGGAAATAGGTAGGAAAAGAAAAATCTATATAAATTATTGGAAAAAACAAGGAGGAGGGGGAAGAAACGGAAAGGGGGTGGGGAGGAGGAGGGAGTTTAAGATCTAAAATTGTTGAACTCAATATTCAGTCCGGAAGGCTGTAAAACGCCTAGTCGGAAGATGAGGTGCTGTTCCTCCAGTTTGCGTTGAGCTTCACTGGAACAATGCAGCAGGCCAAGGACAGACATGTGGACAAGAGAGCAGGGTGGAGTGTTAAAATGGCAAGCGACAGGGAGGTCTGGGTGATGCTTGCGGACAGACGAAGGTGTTCTGCAAAGCGGTCACCCAGTCTGCGTTTGGTCTCTCCAATGTAGAGGAAACCGCATTGGGAGCAACGAATGCAGTAGACTAAGTTGAAGGAAATGCAAGTGAAATGCTGCTTCACTTGAAAGGAGTGCTTGGGCCCTTGGACTGTCCCGGCAGACCGATCGTGTCAGCCTGTTCCTGCCCCACGGAACTCATTTCTTGCTATCTTGACTCTCTTCTCTCTCCCCTTGTCCAGTCCCTTCACACCTACATCCATGATTCCTCTGACACCTTACATCACATCAACAATTTCCAGTTCCCTGGCCCCAACCGCCTCCTCTTCACCATGGACATCCAATCCCTCTACACATCCACCGGGATGGTCTGAGGGCTCTCAGCTTCTTCCTCGAACAGAGGCCCGAACAATCCCCATCCACCACTACTCTCCTCCGTCTGGCTGAACTTGTTCTCACACTGAACAATTTCTCCTTTAACTCCTCTCACTTCCTCCAAATAAAAGGTGTGGCTATGGGTACCCGCATAGGCCCCAGCTATGCCTGTCTCTTTATGGGGTATGTGGAACATTCCTTGTTCCAGTCCTACTACGGCCCCCTCCCACAACTCTTTCTCCGGTACATCGATGATTACTTCGGTGCTGCTTCATGCTCTCGTCAGGACCTGGAAAAATTTATTAATTTTGCTTCCGATCTCCACCCCACCATCGTTTTCACATGGTCCATCTCTGACACTTCCCTTCCCTTCCTTGACCTCTGTGTCTCAATTTCTGGTGATAGACTGTCCACCAATATCCATTACCAGCCTTCCGACTCCCACATCTACCTCGACTACAGCTCCTCACACCCCACTTCCTGTAAGGACTCCAACCCATTCTCTCAGTTCCTTCAACTCCGTCACATCTGTTCTGATGATGCGACCTTCAAAAACAGCTCCTCTGACATGTCCTCCTTCTTCCTTAACCGAGGTTTTCCACCCACGGTAGTTGACAGGGCCTTCAACCGTGTCTAGCCCATCTCCCGCGCATTCGCCCTCACGCCTTCTCCTCCCTCCCAGAAACATGATAGGGTCCCCCTTATCCTCACTTATCACCCCACCAGCCTCCAAATTTAAAGGATCATCCTCCGCCATTTCCGCCAACTCCAGCATGATGCCACCACCAAATACATCTTCCCATCACCCCCCCCGGCGGCATTCCGTAGGGATCGTGCCCTCCGTGACACCCTGGTCCACTCCTCCATCACCCCCTACTCCTCAACCCCCTCCTACGGCACCTCCCCATGCGAACGTAAGATATGCAACACCTGCCCCTTCACTTCCTCTCTCCTCACCGTCCAAGGGCCCAAACACTCCTTTCAAGTGAAGCAGCATTTCACTTGCATTTCCTTCAACTTAGTCTACTGCATTCGTTGCTCCCAATGCAGTTTCCTCTACATTGGAGAGACCAAACGCAGACTGGGTGACCGCTTTGCAGAACACCTTCGTCTGTCCGCAAGCATCACCCAGACCTCCCTGTCGCTTGACATTTTAACACTCCACTCTGCTCTCTTGCCCACATGTCTGTCCTTGGCTTGCTGCATTGTTCCAGTGAAGCTCAACGCAAACTGGAGGAACAGCACCTCATCTTCCGACTAGGCGCTTTACAGCCTTCCGGACTGAATATTGAGTTCAACAATTTTAGATCTTAAACTCCCTCCTCCTCCCCACCCCCTTTCCGTTTCTTCCCCCTCCTCCTTGTTGTTTTTTCCAATAATTTATATAGATTTTTCTTTTCCCACCTATTTCCATTATTTTTGATGTATTCCACCGATCATTTATCTATTCCTTTTATGCGATTTTAGTCTTATTTCACCCCACCCCCACTGGAGCTATCTGTACCTTGCTTGTCCTGCTATCCATTCTTAATTAGCACATTCTTTTAGATAATATCACCACCTTCAACACCTCTTTGTTCTTTTGTCTGTGATATCTTTTGGTTATTTCCTCCTATCACTGCTTGCTTGTCCCAACAACCACACACCCCCCACCCCCCACCCCACTTCCTTAAACCAGCTTATATTTCACCCCTCTCCTATTTTTACTTAGTTCTGTTGAAGGGTCATGAGGACTCGAAACGTCAACTGTACTCTTCTCCGCCGATGCTGCCAGACCTGCTGAGTTTTTCCAGGTATTTTTTATTTTGGATTTCCAGCATCCGCAGTTTTTTGTTTTTGTTTTTACCAATTTAAGATAGTCAGGCTCGCAGTGTGACTCACTCATGCATGCTAGAAGCCACACATATTCACACACAGGGCCCTGTCCTTTGCAGGCAGAAGGAACGTGTCCACACATTGCACCTTTTCCAACTAAACAAAAGCTTAGGGAACAGTCATTCTCGGTTCAGTCCCCAGAGCAATGCCTTGGCCAATCAGAGTTGACCTGCTCGGTTTGAATTTGAACAAAACTGGGCAGTTAACTGTTCCATGCTGCATTCTCCATGGCCATACCCCCACCAATCAGCACTCTCTTCTCATGCAATATAAATTGTTTTTCCCCCATTACTGTTGGCAATTTCTTGCGATAGCGTGCAAGCTGATAGCATGTTTCATGATCAGATAATAACCAGATTATCTGTTTTAGTCATGCTGGTTTAGGGGTATAATTTGCCAGCATAGTGTCATGGGATCTTTTACATTCAGTCACAAGGAAAGACTAAAGATGACGTATTGTCTTTATGCTGTCACTGCCAAAGAACTTACCTTCTTCTGAACTGGAGGCTGGCCAGAAAACTTGATTTCCAGCTTGGTTCTCAAATTGGATCGGGCCTCCTGTCTAGTTTATTGGCCTTGCCAGCCCTAGAGTCTACTCTGGGAAAGAAAACCTACTCCAGTGCAATTGCTAGAAAGCAACTTTCACTTTGTCGTTTGCTAATTCTGGAAGCTCTGTAAATGCTTGGGAAACTCAGACTGGACACACATTCTTTAAATGCTGACATCAAAGAGTCATCCCAAAGCAGTTCCATTTTTTGAAGGGATAGCTTCCAGTGGTTTCCTCATTCAGGAAAAGGGAAAGACCCTACTCCCATGGCATTTTACCCCTTTCCTGTCCTTTTCTACACCATGTTTTCTGTGGTTGACATGAGCCTCTCCAAATGCTACTTTGTAGTAGGAAACTTGGGAGAAGGGTGAGAACTTCATGGGCAGACTATTCTCTATCCTCTTACTGTGGTACGGGTAAGATTGCTAATTCAGCATATGGAGGACAATTGCAATGGGCCCACTTCCTACCAAAAATTGACTCAATTTCCTAAATTTAGATAAGCAGACTATCACACCTCAGCAGTATGGTTGCCATCAGGGCTGGTCACAGTGAAAAATTCAATACAGTAGCTTCAATAAGGGCTTCTCATTCCACACTCATAATAGATGATTGTGCTGCAACCTAGTATGTCAAATGTCCACTAACTGGCCAATCTAACCAACTTGAAAAATACATCAGATGCACGAACGAAGGGATCTCCTCATTGCTCTGCACCAAAGGCTTACCTTTCCTTTTTTTGGTCTGCTCCAATGATTCACTGCCATCATCCTGGTGGGCAGTTTCCTGCATCAATATAATCTCCTGTGCGTTCTCCACCACCTCAGGAACTCCATCTGCCCGCACAGAGATGTGGGTGACGGGAGCCGTGACCATCGCACTGGCTGATGGCATGAACACGCGAGCTAGAAAAATTTTTTTTTTAAAAAATCAGTAAATTCAGTAACCGCCATAAAGTTCAAATGACAAACAGAATGCATTGCTCAAAACACGCAAGTCATTCTGCAGCTGAGGCGCTTTTAGAAGATGCCAATACTTGTTCAATTTTAACCCAGGTCGATGCACAGGGCTTACTTTTCAGCTCCCGTCTCTTATAAGGGTGCCTGCCATTAGCCAAAGGTCTCCTAAGAAGTCACACTTCAATGTTTTCTTTCTTTCAAATAACCAGAACCAATGATTGCCTCAAAGCACAAGAAACCTTATGACTAATTGGGAATCAGGTATTGGGAGGGTTTAAACTAACATTGCATGGGGATGAGAACAAGGATGAAAAAGAAGGTGCACCTAGAATTGCGAGGGGCAATGTTATGATTCCCATAGAGACTGTGAACTTTTAAAAAGAAATTCAAACTTCCAGTTTATAGCTGAAAGAATGACACAAAATTTTGTTTTAAGGCATTTACTGTAACAAAAGACTAAAAACACTCTTTACTAAACACTACCTTTCTAGGTAACATACTTTAAACCACAGAACGGAATTTCCCCTTTTATATTTTTAGCATAACTGAAAAACTCACGTCACAGGAAAACGTTACTGTCCTTTAAGTAGATATTCAATTTTCCCAAAATCAGTCCAAAGTGATTCCTAGTTCTTGAGGGTTTACTTCTGTTTCTCCCTTTCTCAGTGTGGTAATTTCTAACTCCTAGAACTGTCCTTCATGATGAGAGAATCATGGGAGATCCTTCCCCCTGCACAAGCTGGGCATATCTCCCAGCTTCATTTTAACTCCACACAAATTTAGACTTCTTAATCTAGGGGCAAGCTTCTGCCTGCATTCAAGTGTGGTGAACCATAGAGACTTTCAGCCTCCAGCTGCTCTCCTTCTCCCAGGCCCTGGTAGAATAACAGTATCTGAGAGTTTTCAGGGATATTTTAAAAACCTATCTCCTTTCAAAGCCCATTTCCATGGCAATACAAATCACATGGGCCTCGTGTCCAGGGAGAAATGTGGATTACCTATCCGTGAGAGTCCAATTCTCTTTCATCTTGCAACCAAATGGACAGTTTAAAGCACAGTTATTTTACATGACACTCTCAACACTTTTCTGGGACTTTGGAGGCACCTAATTTATCTACTGTTAGCACAAAAGGCTGCTGCCATTGTCTCCAAGTGTAAACACCTTGGCTTTATAAATAGAGGCATAGAGTATAAAAACAAGGAAGTAATGGTGAAGCTTTATAAAACATTAGTCAGCTTCAACTGGACAATTACGCCAAATTTTGGGCACCACATTTTAGGAAAGATGTGAATGCATTAGAGAGAGTGCTCTTAAGTGTTAAGCTTGTTCTTGAAAAATCTAGTCTAGTCCGTAATTAGCAGTGACTGGAAAGTACTGTGCAAGTAAACTAAGTTCACGCGGTGTCTGTCGGCACCGTCGAAGCCTTCCGTGCCCGGTGGGCACCACGGGGGTTGGGGTGCTTTATCGACCCTCTTAATCACATTTTGGTTTGATGTTGTAAGTTTCCTTTAAATTTTGTCTTTGGTTTTGCAGTGACCCTAACTTAGGGGCTGCGTTTTATTTTATCCCTCATTTTGTTAATTTAGTTTATTTGGTCGGCATTAAAAGAGCTAAACTAAGTTTCTTTCTTTCTTCCAGCTTTAGGCAGGGCAAATACACACTGCTGAAAAAGTAGTTAATTAGCTAACTGGTTGAACCTGGTTTCTCTAGTTCCAGTTCAGTTTACTATAAATTTATGCTTCTTTAGTGTAACTAAGACAAAGGAGTGCAGCTTTGTTACTGAGTGCATACCTGGAGTTTGGTGAAAGGAGGTGTTCCTTTCCTTTTGCATTTTCTACCTTTTTCACCCTGTAGGAATTGGGTCTTACTTTACTACAAGGAAAGGAGCTAGCTACTTGGTGAGTATCTGGTAAGTGGTTAAGGTCTGTTCCAGTCCCAAGGTTCAAAATAGTATACGAACTGGTGGTAAAGTTAATAAAATATATAAAAAAGGACAATAAATAAGTGAATAATATAATTAATTAAACCACATTAAGGATGGCAGGATAGGTGATGTGTCAAGGTTGCAGCATGTGGGAGCTCCCCGATGCTCGTATGATCCAGGGCAAACACGTCTGCAGTAAGCTCAAGGAACTTCGGCTCAAAGTCACTGAGCTGGAGGCCGAGCTGCAGACACTGTGACACATCAGGGAGGGGGGAAGTTACCTGGATGCTTTGTACCAGGAGGCGGTCACATCACTTAGGATAGGGTCTTCTGATTTGGTCAGTGGTCAGGGACAGGAGGGTGTGACTGCAAGTGAGGCAGGTAAGGTGACCCAGAGGGCAGGAGTGCAGGAGCCTCAGCCTTTGGCTGACCAATAGGTTTGAGGTTCTCTCAGTTTGTTTGGATGAGAGTGGGGGCTACAGGATGGATATAGAAACTGACTATGGCATCATAGTTCAGGAAGGCATTCAAGTGGGGGGAGTTAAAAGAAATGCAGTGGTACTAGAGGACAGTATATCAGTAAGATAGACACTGTTCTCTGCAGCCGAGTGCGACAACCGGAAAGCTGTGTTGTCTGCCTGGTGCCAGGGTTCGGGATGTCTGCTCAGGGCTGGAGATGAACTTGCAGTGGGAGGAGGATCATCCAGTTGTCGTTGTCCATGTAGATACCAACAACATAGGTAGAACTAGGAAAGAGGTTCTGCATAGACAGTATGAGCTAGGCACTAAATTAAAAAGCAGAATCTCTGGGTTATTACCTGAGTCACGTGAAAATTGGTATAGGGCACATAAAATTAGAGAGATGACACATGGCTCAAAGACTGATGTGGGAGAAGTAGGTTCCAGTTCATGGGGCATTGGCACCAGTACTGGAGAAAGTGAGGGCCATACCATTGGGACGGTCTACACCTGAACCATGTTGGGACCTGTGTTCTGAATGCACGTAGTACTTGAGATAAAACAGAGGAACTGATAGCTCAAATAGAAATAAATAAGTACGATCTGATGGCCATCACAAAGACACGGCTGCAGATGACATAGATTGTGCCTTGAATATTGAACAGTATGTGACGTTTAGGAAGGACATGAAGCCAGGAAAAGGTGGAGGCTTGGCTCTATTAATTAATGATGGTATCAGCACATTAGAGAGGGATGGCCTAACTTTAGGAAACCAGGATGCAAAAATAGTTTGGGTAGAGATGAGAAACGATAAAGGCAAGAAGTCACTGGTGGGAGTGTTGTACAGGCCTTCTAACAGTAACCATACAGTAGGATGGCGTATAAAAGGAGAAATAATGAGAGCTTGTCAGAAAGTTATTGATAATCATAGGGAATTTTAATCTGCATATAGACTGGGAAAATCAGATGAGCAAAGGTAGCTCATTAACTATCCTGAAAACATTCTCTTAAAACAGCACTTTCTGGCACCAAACAGAGAGCAAGCTACACTAGACCTGGTATCATGCAAAAAGATAGGAGAAACTGGGGCTATTCTCCTTGGTAAAGAGGTGATTGAGGGGAGATTTGATAGAAGTGTTCAAAATCACGAAGGGTCTAGATAGCATAGATAGATTGTTCCCATTGGAGGAAGGGTCAAGAACTATTTAAGGTGATTGGTTAAGGAGCCAGAGGTGACATAAGGAAAACCTTTTTACCCATTGAGTGGTTGGGATCTGGAATGCACTGCCCAAAAGTGTGGTGGAGGCAGATTCAATCATAGCTTTCAAAAGGGAATTAAATTATTATCTGAAGAGATGAAATTTACAGAGCTATGGGGAAAAAGGCAGGTGGGTGGAACTAGCTGAATAGTTCTTTCAGACAGATGCCATAGACACAACAGAACCAACAGCCTCCTTCTGCACTGTTACCATTTCATGATTATGTGAGGCTGGCTACTGATCATTTGAATATTGATAAATGGAACCAGTGCAGCCCCTAATATTAAGGTGTTAGCCCTAAAGGCCTGAATATTGCTATGGGGTCTATCCAGATCTGCTTGATCTCTGGGAAACCTACCATCTGGAAGCACTGCAGTGCTTTCTCTTCTGCCAGTGCTTGCTCATCCAGAAAACAATCCAAATGCTTGTTTTAATGAACAAAGCGTCAGCTTGATGCATTGGTGCATTGAAATGGCCCCTGTAGTAGCAGGAAGGAGTTTTTGGCTTAAAAGTTCAGAGCAGTGGTGGAGGTTCTCTGCAGGTCAGAAGGCAGATGCCACAACTCTACTACTATTACTGCTGTGGAACTTTGGCCTGAAAAAGCAAATCTCTTCAGCCATTTTCGGAAAGACATGTCTGTAAATCAGAGCTGTCAGAATAATTGTAGGTGCCACACATTGGAGCTTGGTGAAGGAACCTCAATTATTGCATTTCAAGTTGCCAGGCTCCCAAGTGAATGACCTGAGGTGGGAAGTGGGTTGAGGAAGGTGGGTGGTGGCAGCAGGGGGCATGTGAGAGAAACAACTCTAATTTAGCAACCTGAAACAGAGAAGCTAAAATGTTGGAAACTCTCAGAAGGAACAGAACTATAAAACTGTCACTTCTATAAACTCCCTAGACTGCTGATCTGAAAAGGAACAGAATAGGTCATAAAACAGTACAGCTGATGTTAACTAGTCAAGAACACATCAAAATCTGTTGTGCCATTGATTCTAAGTTGTAATATTGTTGTATAATTACACTGTTAATTATCTTCTAATTTTGTCAATGTATAAGGAGATTTGAACTGGCACTTACTTATCCTCTTCTCTTCAAAGGCAGGTCCAGGCGAATCCATATTGAGCAGTGCCTCAGCAGCCTCAATAGTCTCCATTGTTTCATCTCCATTTTGACAGGAAGCCTCCACTGCAGCATTAGAAACAAAGAATTTATGGAGACACTTCACAGCATGACAAAATCATGACACAATAACTACACAGTGACTTGAAAATGGATTTTTAGTGCTCTAGTGCTATATAGTTTAAAAAAACTGCCTTTAAATTAGTGTTCACAGACACCAACTTGAATATTTTTAATTGTCAAAGTGAATGGTAGACTGAACAATTCTGATTATTTATTTGCTGTTTTATCTAAGAGCTGGTGGTAGCTTCAACAGATAAGTATGCATCTGATCCAGTGGCCCAGGATCTATTGCTATATTCTGTCAGGACCTATGCAAAATAAATCTGGTCCAAATGAAATCTGGATTATTCAAAAATTTGTATAAATTGATGTCTGACAGTAATACTGTACAATCATAGCCACCCTACATAAACTGCATTGCATACACCCTAAAGTCTTGTTTTTCATTCTATCCCGCCTAATATTCACTGGTTCTCTTGACCTGAAAAATGGAAAATAAAATCCTAGCATGGCTTCACCCCATCCCGGCTCCTTGCTCAAGCCACGCCTACTTGCGCTCTTCTGACTCTAACCTACTGTCCACCCTCTCCATGCATTCAGCTCTCTTTGATTGGTCAGTCTCTCCATCTTACTATACACTTTCAAAACTCTCTTCGAAACCTCACTCAGTGACCTGGCCTTCTGTCTCATCTCCTACCATTACTCGACGGATATTTATTGTAGCAAAGCCAACTTAAACAGAACATCTAAAAGTTGATCATACTACCTGATATGCCCTGGGAGATGAACTTTATAAAATTGAACTGCTGAAAGTGCAAAAGCAAAAGCTAAGCTGCAAACCAGCTTAAGCACATCTTTCAAAACTAACTGTTTAACCACAGTTAAAATCCCATTTTTCACTAAGTATTAACGGTGTTATGTTAATGTATGTTGCTGTTGTGGATAACTGTAATAGTTACAACTTGTTAATACAGCTAATTGGCCTTGTGCCACATAACTAACGCATCCCAACATACGTGCACACAAGAGACAGAAAGAAAAAGACAGGGCCAAGAGGGACGCAGAAGAATGGAGAAGAGCGAGAATAGGAAATGCACAGGTGCGAGCATGAATAAGACCATAAGGAGAGCATGTGTGGCGAGGGAATAGTATAAGTAGGAAGGAAGATACTGCCCCATATGCGTACACAAAACACGTGTGAACGAAGGATGAGCAGGGAGTTAGTTTGAGAAAAAAATACAAAGGAACGAGTAAACCAGAAATGAGCAACTCTAGTAGGGGTCACCAAACCTTCTGACGTAACCTTGCACATCAAGCGTCTCAAAGATAGGCACAAGTTTCAGTGTTGTTAAAATTCTCCTACACTCAAATATTCATTATCCATTGAGAAGAGAACATGCTTCAAAAAGCACCAATCTGATGGCGGCCTAGCAAACCAGACGCTGCCCAGTCCCCATGATGCCCTGTCAGAGTTTTGAACTTTTTGTTTATGTCAGGAAGCAGAGGAAGAGGGTCGTCTGCTCAGTAACAGGGCCATCAATTTAGTATGGATTATATGGGACATTAGTACAGTGACACACACATTATATGCATACATATTAATAACTAAAAGCCAGGAAATGGAAACACTAAATGCAAAGCGATAGAAAAGGAAAAGTCAAACACTTAAAAGACAGGATAAATTGGGACAATGAAAGCAAAATTTCTGCAAAATCAAAGTAGAAAGGTCAGAATCTTAACAGAAGTATGGTAAGTATATCAATAAGAATGACCACAGAGATTCAGGGTGGACTAAAGACAGCAGCAAACAGAAGAGATACAAGCTAGGAAAGTGACTGAATAAATGTGACATTGGCGTTGGGAGGGAAGTGGCCACGCATTAGGGAAACCTTGTATTAAGTGAACATTCCTCTGCAGCTGAGGCAGTTCAGGCGCTGCCTGATTGGAGTCGGGCCTCTTGCTTATCTGCCCATTCAATCAAAGTAGAGGCATGAAAGTGCCGCTTTTTTAAAAAAAAAATTCATTCACGGGATGTGGGCTTCGCTGGCTGGGCCAGCATTTATTGCCCATCCCTAATTGCCCTTGAGAAGGTGGTGGTGAGCTGCCTTCTTGAACCACTGCAGTCCATGTGGTGTAGCTAAACCCACAGTGCTGTTAGGGAGTGTGTTCCAGGATTTTGACCCAGCGACAGTGAAGGAACAGTGATATATTTCCAAGTCAGGATGGTAAATGACTTGGAGGGGATCTTTCAGGTGATGGTATTCCCATGTGTCTGCTGTCCTTGTCCTTCTAGATGGTAGTTGTCAGGGTTTGGAAGGTGCTAAGGAGTCTTGGTGAATTGCTGCAATGCGTCTTGTAGATGGTACACACTGCTGCTACTGTGCGTTGGTGTTGGAGGGAGTGAATGTTTGTGGATGGGGTGCCAGTTAAGTGGGCTGCTTTGTCCTGGATGGTATCAAGCTTCTTGAGTGTTGTGGGAGTTGCACTCATCCAGGCAAGTGGGGAGTATTCCATCATACTCCTGATTTGTGCCTTGTAGACGGCAGACAGGCTTTGGGGAGTCAGGAGTTGAGTTACTCATCGCACGATTCCTAGCATCTGACCTGCTCTTGTAGCCACAGTATTTATATGGCTAATTCAGTTCAGTTTCTGGTCAATGGTAACCCCCAAGGATGTTGATAGTGGGGGATTCAGTGATGGTAATGCCATTGAACATCAAGGGGTGATGGTTAGATTCTCTCTCGTTGCAGATGGTCATTCGTGCCACACAAGTGTCAAGCAATGTTACTTGCAACTTGTCAGCCTAAGCTTGGATATTGTTCAGGTCTTCCTGCATTTGGACATGGGCTGCTTCACAATACTCCTGAACTTTTCACCCCTTGGGTACAGACTGCAAATTAATGAGCGCTTTAGGGACTGTAGAAAAATTGGAAGTCTGGGCACGTTGTACATCTCCTTGCGAAAGCTGACCATGCAGCAGTCACTGGTGGAGGCACTCACAGCCCCTTGCAATGTCATCATTCAGATTTGGATCAGTCTCCCCCATCCTTAAAGCTAACAGGGCAGCCTTGCAGTGCAGGTTAGGAGAATGCCTGCATCTGAGTGGAGAGCACAGCATGCGGCAAAGCTGCTGCCCATTGGTCAGGTGGAGGTGGTGGGGTATTGGACATGCAGTGCGCTGAAGTTTTGCAATTCAAGTGGTGGCCAGCACTCTGCAACATGCCATAAGCGGCCTTCAGACTTAACCAAGAGGGGTTCTTAATATGCCCATGCTAACCCATGCGTTTCTCTTTCATCCTGCAGAAGTACAACATCAAGTGCATAGAGCCTGGTGACCTAGCCATATGCCTCATGGCTTACAGGGAGCGGAGACGAAGGTGAAGAGACTGGGAGGCACCTGGTCGGGCAGAGGGAGGAGCAGCACCCTCAAGAAGGGCAGCTGGGGCTGCTGCGCATGCTGTTGAAGAGTCACAGCGAGCCATCGTAAGTCAGCACCTAGCTAGACCCAGCGTCTACAGATGGCACTCATCATTCCTACAGATAACAGGGAACCAGTGGTCGATGAAGACTGCGCACGTCCAGGGAACTGGTCAGTTGCATATGCAATGTGCTGCAGGATTTGGCGCCATGGGGACCTGAAAGGTATCCACTGCCAGTGGCCGTGAAAATGACCGCGAAAGTGACCACTGTGCTGAATATTTACACCAGTGGCTCTTTCCAGGGCTACAGAGGTGACCTCTGCAGGATCTCACAAGCCTCCACACCCAAGTGCACCCAGGAGGTCACAGACACCATATTTATGAAGGCACACAACTTTGTGCATTTCGCCCAGGATCAGGTAAACCAGACAGCAAGAGCACCGGGATTTGCGCAGATCTCTGGTTTTCCACAGGTGCAGGGTGCCATCGATTGCACTCACGTGCTGCTTAGATTTCAGTGGCAGCAAGCAGTCAACTACATCAACTGCAAGGGCTTCCACTCGCTGAATGTTCAGTTGGTCTGCGACCACCACAAACACATCCTGCAGGTCTGCGCATGATTCCCTGCAGTATCCACAACTCCTACATTTTGAGTAGGTCTCATGTCTCTGATGACTTCCAGGGTCCACAGAGGCTGCAGGGTTGGCTCCTCGGGGGGGGAGGCCTATTCCCAGAGGACGGGGCTGATGACGCCCCTGCAACAGCCTCAGATTGCAGCAGAGAGAAGGTACAAAGAGGCTCATGCTGCAACTCACACTTTGGTGGAGCAAACCATTGGGATATTGAAGATGAGGTTCCAGTGCCTGGACTGGTCTGGTGGAGCCCTGCAATATAGTCCACAGAGGGTGTCACGCATCATTGTCGCCTGCTGCATGCTTTACAAACTAGCATTGTAACAGGAGAGGAGCTGCATGTCTCCTCCAATGAGGACAACATCGACTGGGATGAGGATGAGGAGGTCCTCTAAGGCGAGGATGATAGTGATGAGGCCATCACGTTGTCCAGATGAGGCAGGCACGCTCGCTCCACAGATCCTCACATTGCACCTGTGAACATTTCACTCCTGTCTGGCTGATGGCAGAGTACATACGCTCTGTGATAAGGCTCCTGTCATGGAGATGCAGCAGATGCCCATAGTCCCTACACTCCAGGAGGATGACAACTACAGGCAGCGGGGGCACTCCATAGATCCTCACCTAGCTTATGTGAATGTCTGACTCCTGTCTGGCTGGTGGCAGATCGCTTGCACTCTGTGAAAGGGATAATGATCTGGAGATGATTTGGGGAAAATTTAACTTCTCCTGATCCTAAGGCATTCTTTGTGAGCTGAACCCTTCATGACCGCACTGTCACCGGACACAGACGCTGAGGAGATGGCGGGGCGAGGGGCAACTGCGCCTCAAAAGGTGCTGAAAGTGCAGAGCAAATGATGGAACTCTGTTTCTCCGGCCCAAGTTGCAGGTTGCCAGATTGACACTGCTCTTCAAAACAAGAAGCCCTAGACAAGGTGACATTGTTGGCAGTTTATTTACAATAGTCAAAATTATGCACAAGTGATTAGCGCCCATGCCCACGCGTTTTCTTAACCTTACTAACCCTGCCACTACATCTTGGTGCTCCCCTGGCATCCACAGCGGAGGTGGAGGCAGCCTGCTGACTGCTACGCCCTGTCTGTGATGACCTTGACAGGCATCCTCTGGAAGGCCCTGGCCTGCTTTTTGACAATCGCACCTTCCTCAACTTGTGCAGCTGGAGATGCTGGGGTCACAGGAAGAGGGAGTTCGGATTGGCCGGACATGCCCAAGACTCACCTGCGTGGATAGCGCCGACACGTCCACCTGCTGATCCTCCTTCCTATGGGTGCCAGAGGGCCCCTGACTGACTTCTTGAGAAGGTGAAGCTGGAGTGAGATCGAGCTGCCCCGCATCTCTCTCGCATTGACAGTGTTGGAGGCCAACTGTGGCATCAATAATGGAGTTCAGCCTGTACAGCAATGCAGGACTGATGTTGCGGACCAAGGTCTCCATGGCAACCGCCATCCTACCAGTGTTGACCTCGGTATGTTGGCATGCCAGCGCTATCACCTCAGATTAAAGGCGGACGGACTCCTCCATTGAGCCTTGCAATCTGAGGAGTGCAGCGGACATCCCTTCCTGATGATCCCGAACTTGCCTTTACAGCTCAAGTAACTGAGGTTAGACTGAGACCAGAGGCTCGTTATCTGACTCGGACTCAGCAGATTTCCAGCAGAGTGTTGGAAACCTGGGAAGTCCCTGCCACCTGCTATGGATCAGACAGTGCGATGTGCTCACCAGATTGCGATCCGGAGGCTATTCTACAGCTAGGTCCCACCAAGCTGTGCGTCTCTGCACTGGTGGAGGGTTTGGGCGGGCGCTGTGACGGGGCTTCAATGAGGGTGTCATCATATTCTTCTTCCGAGGTGTCGTTGGGGCTTGAGTCGAGGACCTGGCTCGTGGACCCCAGTGGCTGCTTCACAGATGTGCCAGCGAAAGCAAGGAGAGACAATTATAGTGCATGGCAGGGATCTGAGTAACAGGGCACATCACTCACAGCATGGTTGTCTGATGGATGTTGCACTGTTGGATCCTCACTTGGCTGAGCACCGCCGACCTCACCGTCAGCACAGGAACGGTCCAGATCTTCACCGGCCAGCTGGATGACTCTATTTTCAAAAAATCTACGAGGACCTTGATGCCAGGTATTCCTCCACCAGCCTGTGACCTCTCGTTTTTGTGTGCCAGCTTGTCCTGCATGAAGACAGATGGAGAAACTGTAAACAGAACACCTGCCAGGCAAGATAAGAAGGATGCCTGGCATGTGTGTGGGTGATAAATGGTGCCATGGATGGGATGAGGACACGATCTGCAGGGCAGATGAAGGTGTGCGAGAGAGTGTGAATGGTGATGTCCCTTGAACTGGCAGTGAGTGAGATCCCCGTGGATGTGTGATGGGCTTGTGAGTGTGCAAGTAGAGAGTAATGAGAAGAGTGACTTACCTTAGCTGAACAGAGATCATTCATCCTGTTTCGGCACTGGATGGCTGTCCTCTTTTGCAGGGCATTGGCGCTGACCACCGCTGCCAGCGCCTCCCATGCTGGATTGGTGACCTTGCTTGATGGTCTTCACCCAGAGCAGGAGTAGACGACTTCACAGCAGGCTTCCACTGCGTCCAGTAGCCGCTCGCTAAATTTGGGGGCAGCATGTTTCCTCCCTTTGGCAGCCATCGGTTCCCAGCAGTTCCCTAATCCTTGTGTGCTAGCTCTGCGCAGGGACAGCCTTTAAATATGGTGCCTGGTTTACTGAAGGCTGGAGGTGACGGCGGGGCGGGTGAATCAGAAGCCACCCAGCAACCCAGCGTGTTTCCCGGGAATACATAATTTACGAGGCAGGATGCACCAGGTGATATGGCACGAAAAGTTGCCACTGTGGCCAGCGGTAAAACGTCCTTTTTCCTGCCCATTACTGCACTTTGTGCAAATCTGGGATAATTCCACCCTTAGTTTTTAACAATATCCTTACTCCTCCCTTTGCCTCATGTCCATGACAACTGTCAAATCGCTCCTTAGCTCCCACCCTTCTCTGACCTTCTATTTTGCTCCACACCCTCTCTTCAACAGTATAAAATCCATTACATTTCTACCTCTCTTCAGCTCTGAAGAGGAGACATATGGACTCAAAACTTTAACACTGTTTCTCTCTCCATAGATGCTGCCAGACCTGCTAAGTTTTTCCAGAATTTTATGTTTTTATTTTAGATTTCCAGCATCCACATGACTCAAGCCAATAGAGTTTTGTTGGGAGTTTCGAAGGGAGTTAAGGCAGGTAAATGGAATTGACGTACAGATCAGCCCAATATAACTGAAAGGTGGAGCAATGGCAAGGGGTAAAATGGCCTATTCCTATTGCTGTACTTATGTTATTTCACTATATATTACCGACTAATAGTTAGCAAAAAATGGGGAAATCACTTGCATTTTCTTTTGACACGGCCTGGGGTTAATTCTTAAGGTTGCATTGCAGTTGTCAACCATGTTATAACTGATTAAGCTTTTTTTGAAGCCATTGGTTAGCCTTCATTAATTTTGGAGGTTGGGGTCTCCCTCTCCACTATTATCCTGCTGAGCATGTGACATTGATGCTCATTGAATTCCATGAGCAGAGAAAGCAGTTCACTTCAGTTAATTCAGTCATTTCTCATGGCGAGTTTGTTTTAAATTGTCCAACAACTTGAATTAGACAATTTTGAATTAATAGGACTTGAATGCATATAGTGTGCAACTAGAACAATAATTGCCCTTTATTAGAATATACAAAGCCTGTGACTTGCCTACCAAAAATCCAGTACAATATCTCCAGGTTTTTTGTGCTCCCAGCATTCATCATCTGAGTCAATTTTGTGACACCTCTGTTGTTACATCTGCTCCTTGCTGATTTGTTATCCAATAATAAACATCATCAATTGGAAACTACAGCTGTCAGATTCACATATATGCAATGCAACTTGATAATATTCAAAAGTTTTCCCACTGCTGCCAATAGAATTTAGGTAGAAGAGAATAGTGGGGACAATACATTTTCATACTTTTGCTCCCTTCAACTGCCAGCAAACCTGCTGAGGATAAAATTTCCAAATTTTGCTTCTGGCATAGAATCCCCCATGACGAGTGAGCCGACTGGAGCATTGGTTGTCTTGATTTTCCAGTTAATCGTTCATATTACATAACTGGAAAATCAAATACAATGAGCATCAGATCTGTTGACCTCTGTATCAAGTTCTCGACGATCTGTGCTCTCACCAAGTGAGGTGCCATGCTGAGAGGCAAGGCTCAGAACATTCACTCTCCATGAAATCTATTTAACATTAGGGTGTAGTAGTGAGTATGGGGGAAATCTGATGCAAGGAATCAAATGCTAGGAGTACAGTAAAACATGAAAGTATATTCCTCAAGTGCAAGTACTTTTCCTCACTGGGAATATTACGAACTTAATTTAAAATAGGCCTGCCACAAAGCACTATACCTCATCACTTATGAAATGTAGTTAATTGTTGAGGATCTCACTTGCCACTCAATAACGGCACTTAACTCCTGAAAGTAAAACTAATCCTCAAAAGGCTAGCCTCGATACATGCCACGGTAGCTCAGTGAGGTTTTACAACATATTAATCTTGTAAGTGTGATCCTACCAGGTCTGGCTTTGAGAGAGAGAGTCAGGGCCGTGTTGCATCAAACTGAACCAGAGAGCAAATCCCCATCAATGCTTCCTGCTACATTCATGACCTAAAATGACTTTGACAACTGTTTACATTTTTGGTGAGTCATGAAGTTAGAAATCTAAGCCAGCTCTATTAAGTGTCAGTTGGCAGACTCCTCAATCATGGGTGCAGTCTAAGTTTGTTGTTTCTATTGGTACAAAAAAAGGTCATACAAATGCATTTGGTTATATTCATCAGAAGCAATCCATGTGATCAGCTTTTGAAAATGTTCCAGTAAAGGCTCTATTTTTCTCTAGCTGTCATGATTCCTTCTCTGTGAATGTGCTGAATTGAACTCAAAGTGGTGAGTAACCATAGTGTTCTACTAAATCAGAGGAAAAAGTGTATGTATGAGCACTCAACTTCTGAGTAAGGCTCACATACAACTACTTAAGGATATGAGTGTTCCTGTATATGCTATTAAAAGGGTTAATGCTAGCACAGAAATAGCACACGTGTATGCAGTACAAGTACCAAAAATGATCCGTACGTGAACTTTGTTCTTCAGATGTTCAATCCTATGGTATTGATGGACAACCAGTCAGTAAAGCAGAAAACAGGTGTAATGATTCATATCGGATCAACAGTCAACAGGGAAACAATGAAGGAGATGGAGGAAGAAACATCCTAATCTATTCCGTTAGTTGCGTTGTTTCTCTGTGCCTCGACCCAGATAACAGGAGAATGTAATTTTCCATCTCTACTTCCTATTTTAGAATAAACCAGGAGCCATTTCAACTTAGCAGAGGCATGGTTTAACAACACTAGTTACTTTAGATGCTGGTATCAACAGCCATGTCTGTTTTTAATCAGGTGTACATGAGAGACAACAAACAGCCAGCAGAGTGCAAAAAAATGATTAAACTGGCATTGGTTTGTAATGACAGCTAAAATATTTTTCTCAACTTTACATGCAGAACATGAATGTGCATCTAAACAGCTGCTCATTATCCAGCAAAAAGCAGACTGAAAGACTATAGAGCAATAGTCATGCCCATCCTGCTCTACACATGTGAAACTCGGACTGTGTACCAGTGTCATGCCAAGAAGCTCAACCACTTTCACTTGAGCTGCCTATGGAAGTTTCTGAAGATCTGAGGGCAAGATAAAAGAGGTGCTCACCCGAGCTGGCATGCCAGCATCCACACCACACTGAGACAGTCACTGTTGGGTTTGGTTGGTCATGTAGCTAGAATGCCTGACACTTGCTCACGGAAAGCTGGAGTCTGGGGTGCACTCTCATGGGGATCAAAGGAAGCACTAGAAGGACGTGCTGAGGGCTTCACTTAAGAGAGTTTTAATATCGACTTCCAGTCCTGGAGAAACTCGCCCAGGTTCATTGCACCTGGCGCAGCCAAATAAAAAACGCTGCAGTATCCTTCAAAAGCAAGCACACATCAGAGGTAGAGAGAAAACGCAAGCAGAGGAAGTCCCAAGCCAGTAACTCGTCCGAAGTTCAAATCATCTGCAGTATCCTGTCCTTTTTGTAGCAGAACCTCCTAGGCACAGATTGACCTTAGCAGTCACCTATGCTTCCGCCAGAACCCCAACAAACACCACAGTTGATGAACATGGTGATCTTTGCCTTGAAGGATGAACAAGATGATGTAGTAGTAAGTTCAATATCACACAAAGGTTTACAGTAGTGGTCATACACACAATTTTGCAGCAGATTGTTAACCTGACATTTATCATGAGCCTCCTATTCATGTTCATTTAAGTCTCAGTTTCTTCAGTCCCAAGTGGGAAGGGGGTGGGGGTGGGGGTGTGTGTGTGTGTGTGTGTGTGTGTGTGTCGGCAGGGTGCTAGTTTTGGAAGCCGTTCCTTTCTCTTCAGGGGAATAAGGATCTAAAATTTACAGAGGGTGGATTAGGGGAAGCCGGTCAGAAGAGCATTGGAAAAGTCAGATTTATAAGTGATAAAGACATAGGTGGGGGTACCAACAGCAGATAAGCAGCAGGGGTAAGGAAGGTGGGTGGGGAGACAGGTGATGCAGCGGATATATATGAGGTAACAAGCTTAACTCAAGGTGAAATAGGATAGCAAGGTTGCAAACAATCTAGTTCAAACTGAGGCAACATCTGGGGAGGGGATGGAATTGGTGCTTAGGTTAAGGAGTTTGTGAAGGGATGAGAGGCTGAAGACAGTGGTTTTCATCTTCCCTATGTTTAACTGGAGGAAAAAGCAGCTGATGTAAAACTGGATGTTGGACAATCAGGCTGACAATGCAGAGGCAGTGGAGGGGGGGGGAAAGCTGGATGATGCCAGTCTAAATATGAAGTGACAGGGCCAACTTCTGTATGATGCAATGAGGAATGGAGAGGGCCAACAATAGATCCATGAGGGATTCCAGAGCAGGGGCTCTCAACCAGGGGTCTGTGCCTTGGGGGTCCGTGAAATGATTTGAAGAGGCCTGCCAAAAATAACCAATGAATGTGTCGGGAAAAAAATAAAGCTTGTATCCGTAAATTAACAACTTACCAACCGGAATGAAAACGTATATTTATTTCAAGTCAATTTGTCTACTTGGATAGTCTCTCACCTCCTTAACTCTAAACTCCACCAGCCCTAAAGCCCTGAGATCTCAGCTTTCCTCCAAAACTGACCTCTTGCACATCCCTGATTTTAATCACTCTACCATTGACAACTGCGCCTTCAGCTGCTGAGCCCCAATCTCTGGAATTTCCTCTCTAAACCTCCCCACCTCTCTCCCTCAACTTCCTCTTTTAACAACTCCTTGAAACCATCTCTTTGACCAAGCTTTTGGCAACCTGCCCTAATATCTCCTTGTCTGACAATGTTTCTGTGAAGCACCTCAGGATGCTCTGTTACATTAAAGGTCACTACATAAATACATCCTGAAACACAACAACAATTTGCATTACCCAATGATTATTTCTATTTGGCAGCGTGGTCAAGAGTATCAGCTGAACATTCTAGGAGTCCACTTTGCACCACTCCTTCCAGTTTATAAATTATACCTAAATTTGTGCTATTAATTGTCTAAATAGGAGAAAGCAATTAATATATTGGGACAATCCAGTGTCGTAATCAGACTAGAAACTAGAAATCAACAGTGACATATATTTGGGTATGGGACTTTCCAGCATTTCTGGTTTGGACAGAGTAAACATTGCAATAAAAGGTGAATAAGACAGTTGGTTGAACAACAAGGAATCACAATCATGTAGTGAAAAAGTATGAGGACAAAAGTAATCCATGATTATCTAACAACCATGAGACCTCAATATTCACTTCATTTTTTTTTAAAAAAAGGTTCTTGAGGTAATCAGCAGTTAAAAGAAACCCACTTGCATTTTACATTTCCTACAAATCTAACAGATCACTCACAAATAGTAAACAACTGATGGTGCAACCATCAAAAGAGCAAACTAGGAACCCACACTAGATTTATCAATGCAACGCAAATGCGTACTTCTCTTCCCTTGTCACCATCCTCCCGCTCCCACAAAAACTCCTCGACACCCCAACATGATAAGAGAGTTAAACTGTTATTGCAGCAAGCGTTGGAGCAGCGACCATTTTGCTGTTGCTTGATTCAAGAGCTCAATTCTGAAAACAATTCTATTTACTTGTGGGCACAGAACCCTTGCCGACTTTGGTACGACTTCTGCTGAAGGCAATAGTCAAGAGATGCTTCTTTTCCTGCTAGGGTCTTAGAATACAAAGGGATGGAAGAGTTCCACCATAAAATAAACAAGTCAGAGTACTGAATCGCTGACAGGTGTTTAAAACATCTTTGTTGAAGATTCATTTTGTGGAAAATATTATTCTGATAGATTCTCAGAGAAAAGGTGTACCACAATTTATGTGAAAACTTAGATGGAAGAGGGTCAATAACTGAACTGGACAATTAGAGAACAGGAAGGGTGACCTACTCACCAGCATTTTTAAGATGTAATTGGTTTGATGAAACACGCTAGTGAGGGGTTTTATAGGATCAACTTGCATTTATATAACGCCTTTAATGTAGAAAAAGAAATCTCAAGACATTTCAGAGAGATGCAAGGGAAAATGGAGACCGAGTCAAAGAAGCAGGTATTAGAAGAAGTGACAAAAAGCTTAGTCAACATGGCAGATTTTGAGGATCTTAAAAAGGAGAGGGTGATGGAGGGGTTTCTGCAGGAAAAAAGACAAGAGTTGTTCTTCTATTCGAAATCTAGAGAGGACGTTCAGTTCTATGATACTTGGAGGAAGTACTGAAGTCACAGGTGCTAATTGTGGCTGAACCAAGGTGAGGTGATTAATCCAGGGAATCAGACAAAAGAAAATTAACTCCAATGTGATTTTTCCTTTAACGGCTAGTACCGGGATTGTTAAATATACCGAATGTCAACAACCGTTTTGAGTTCATCAACCCTTAAAGGTTTACACTGACCACAGACGTGATTGATTGCTGAAGCAGTAAACTAAGATCTGACAAAACCAATGTTGGTAAAAGTTAAAATACCTTCAAAGTTAAACTAGCGGACCTTCATTAATTCACTTGAACGTACTATATAGTAATCATAAGAGTCTTCACACTGGTAATTTCACTCGCCGCTTCTATTAGAGGGTTTCAAACCCCTCTCTTTGTACTACAGTATACACTCGCATCTCTCTCGAAATAACACTCAAATCAGCTGCAGGATTTAGCAAAGACACACTGCAATGCTTTTTCGACAAGCCTGTGTTGCCCCTCACAACTAGGATAAACATGTTACAATCTTCCTGATAAAGGAAGTTGACCAGTGCTAGCCCAGAAGTAATGCACAAGTACACTGCAATCCGTTTATTACAAGTGACAGGTTAGTAGAGAGTGCACAATGAAGCAAACCAATGCTATGAGGAAACTTAAACATAGTTGTACAACTGCTAAATAATTAACACCATGCAACACATTTAAAGTCCTCAGTTGCCAAGGTTTTTGTAATCTGTTAATATAAAGTAAATGGGAGGAGTCAATTGAAATCTGACAGCAGAACCATTACTGACAGCTGTCATCCAATAAAAAGAGAGGAGGTTTTGAACTGAAACTGTTGAACTCAAAACAAAAATAAAAATACCTGGAAAAAGTCAACAGATCTGGCAGCATCTGCGGAGAGGAACACAGTTAACGTTTCTAGTCTGTATGACTCTTCAACAGAACTAAGTAAAAATAGAAAAGAGGTGAAATATAAGCTGGTTTGGGGGGTGGGGGGGGGGGCAGGTAGAGCTGGATAGAGGGCCAGTGATAGGTGGAGATAGCCAAAAGGACAAAGAGGTGTTGAAGGTGGTGATATTGTCTAAGGAATGTGCTAATTAAGGGTAGAAAGCAGGACAAGCAAGGTACAGAAAGCCCTAGTGGGGGTGGGGTGGGGTGAAGGGAAGGGATCGAAATAGGCTAAAAGGTAGAGATAAAACAATGGATGGAAATACATTTAAAAATAATGGAAATAGGTGGGAAAAGAAAAATCTATATAAATTATTGGAAAAAAAAGGGGGGATCGGAAAGGGGGTGGGGATGGAGGATAGAGTTCATGATCTAAAATTGTTGAACTCAATATTCAGTCCGGAAGGCTGTAAAGCGCCTAGTCGGAAGGTGAGGTGCTGTTCCTCCAGTTTGCGTTGAGCTTCACTGGAACATTGCAGCAGGCCAAGGACGGACATGTGGGCATGAGAGCAGGGTGGAGTGTTGAAATGGCAAGCGACAGGGAGGTCTGGGTCATGCTGCAGACAGACCAAAGGTGTTCTGCAAAGCGGTCACCCAGTCTGCATTCGGTCTCTCCAACGTAGAGGAGACCGCATTGGGAGCAACGAATGCAGCGGACTAAATTGAGGCAAGTGCAAGTGAAATGCTGCTTCACTTGAAAGGAGTGTTTGGGCCCTTGGACGGTGAGGAGAGGGGAAGTAAAGGGGCAGGTGTTGCACCTTCTGCTGTTGCATGGGAAGGTGCCGTGGGAGGAGGTTGAGGTGTAGGGGGTGATGGAGGAGTGGACCAGGGTGTCCCGGAGGGAACGATCCCTGCGGAATGCCACCGGGGGGGTGGAGGGAAGATGTGTTTGGTGGTGGCATCATGCTGGAGTTGGCGGAAATGGCGGGGGATGATCCTTTGAATGCAGAGGCTCAATTGAAGTCAATGTTGATTCCAGAGGCTGCAAAGATCCTAGCAGTAGAAAGAGGTGGTGCTCTTCCTTGAGAATGCGCTGAGCTTCCCTGGAACAGTGTAGGAACCAAGGACAGAAAGGTCAGAATGGGAATGAAATGATATATTAAGATGAGAATTCTTATGCGTTCTGGTCTCTGAATAGGATCACTGCCTCCCCCATGGAACTCAGTGTCTTCACTGTGCAGTGTATATAAAATACCCTTTGATAAACCCTGCAGTATGTTACTACAAAAGAATACAAGTAAACGTAGCTGAATTTAAATATTTAAGAACTAAGTGAAGTGAGTGGGCAGCCAAACGTGCACTGCATATTAACTGAGGGACCATAAAGTTCTGGATGGCCACTCAAACATAGCCATGGATCCCTTCCCATTGACTCCAATGAAATTTCTAATGACTGAAAACAGCTCCTGTCAACAACTTTCTATCAGATACTGAAAGACAGACTTGCATTTATATAGCATCTTTCACAATCTCTGGACACCCCAAAGTGCTTCACAACAGATGAAAACAGTGGCGACAATTCAAAAGTTTGTGATGCAGAAAAGATTGCTATCAATCTACGCATAGCGAGGTCCCAAAAACAACAGTGAAATAAATGACGACAAAATAATATGTTTTTGTGATGTTGGCTGAGGAATAAACATTGACCAGGACACTGGGAGAACCTTCCTGCTTTTCTTCCAATAGGGTCAGAGAATTTTTTTACATCCAACTGAAGGGGAAGAACAGGTCTCAGTCCAACGTCTGATCCAAAAGACAGCACTTCAGACACTGGAGCATTTCCTCAGGACTGCTAATGACCTAGCAGTTGGATTTGCATGCACAACCTTCTGATCCAGGGATAGAGTGCAACCACTACACCAAGGCTGACACATACAACAAAAGTATTCTTCCCCTAAACCTTTAACGTTTGTAAATCACTTGCACATTGGGACATTAACTAAAGGTATGGCTTAGCCTCTCTCAGGTAAATTCACTGCCAATACCCAGTCAAAGATTTTCAGTGCTCCAGTACTAACTACTCAGCGTAACTGGGTCATTTGAGATATTATACATGAGATAATATTAAGGCAGGTGACCAAAGCTCAGCCAAAGAAGTAGGTTTTAAAGAATATCTTACAGGATAAAAATAAGGTAGAGAGGGAGGGATGTGTAGGGAGGGTATTTCAGAGCTTAGGGTCTAGGCAGTTGAAGGCATAGCCACCAATGATGGGGCAATTAAAATTGGAAATGCACAAGAGGCCAGAATAATATGAGCAAAGATATCTCTGAGGGTTGTGGGGCTGGAGGAGATCGCAGAGTTAGGGAGGCATGAGGCCATGGAGGGATTTGAAAACAAGGATGAGAATTTTAAAATTAAGATCTTGCTTGACCAGGACCCAACGTAACTCAGCGTGTTAGGTGAGTGGGGCTTGGTGCAAGTTAAGACATGGATACAGAATTTTGGATCTCAGTTTAATGGACAGTAGAATGTCCACCAGCCAGGAGTGCATTGGAATAGTCCAGTCTAGAAGTAACAAAGGCTTATGAGGGATTCAGCAGCAAATGAGCTGAGACCGGGGCAAAGTCAGGTGATGTTACAGAGGTGGAAATAATGTCATCATGAAAATGCAGTCAGCAGCTCATCTCAGGGTCAAATATGATACCCAAGATTACAAACAGTCTAGTCTAGTCTCAAAACGTTGCCAGGGAGGGGGATGGAGTCAGTAGCTTGGGATCGGAGTTTGCAGCAGCGATTGAAAACAATAGCTTTGGCCTTCCCAATGTTTAACTGGAGGAAATTTCTGTTTATTCAGTATTGGATGTCGGGTAAATTGTCTAATAATTTAGCAACGATGGAAGAGTTGGGAGGAGTGGTTGTGAGGTAGAGCTGAGTGTCATCAGCATATATGTGAAAACTAACAATGTTTTTATATGATGTCACAGAGGAGCAGCATGTAGATCAGGAATTGGAGAGTGCCAAGGATAGATCCTTGGGGAACATCTGAGGTAACAGTGCAGGAGCAGGAAGAGAAGCCATTACAAGTGATACTCTGACTACAATTAGATAAGAATGGAGCCAGCTGGACCACAGCAGAGAGGTATTGGAGGAGGATAGTGTGATCAACCCTGTCAAAGGCTGCAGACAGTTTGAGAAAGATGAGGAGGGATAACTTGCCTTTGTCACAGTCACATAGGATGTTGTTATTTGTAATAAGAGCTGTTTTGGTACTATGGCGCAGCGGAAACCTGACGGGGGAGATTCAAACGTGTAGTTCCAGAAAGATGGGGATGAGTTTTGGGGAGGCGGCATATTCAAGGACTTTGACGAGGAAAGGGCAGCTGGACGTGGGGCAGCTGTTTGCAAGGATGGCGGGTTAAGGTTTTTATTGGACATGAAGGTTGATGTCGTCTGATTTAAAGGAGAGGGGGACAACATGTGAAGAGAGAGAACCATTAACAATAATCGGGTAACATGGGAACCAGGAGGGAAAGTTGCGTGATCAGTAGTTTAATGGGAATAGGATAGCAGGATGTAGGTTACAAGGAACAAAATGAACTCAGAATGTATGAGGGGAGAGAAGGGAGAGTGGAGAGAAAGTGAAAGATGCAAGTTCAGAGCTAGGGCAGTGGGGAAATTTGGAGTAAATTTGGCCCCCTGGGCTAGTGGAAGGAAGAGATGCAGCAAAGCAGCTGATCAGATGGCAAACAAGTTAATCCCAGAGAGTTCAGAGCTGTCTTTAGGATACAAGGGCAGATTTTAATGTTTGATTCAGGGCTTCAGAGGAAGTTTACATGTAATTGATAGAAGATGACAGTCATTTGTAAACATGTCCAAACTATTAGATATCAGCCATGTTTTATAATGCTAGCAGTGATACGCAAGCACTCTCTCCTGAACAGAAATCTCTAATGGCAGGTGACACCGTACACTAACACAGATGATATGACAGTGATGGAAGCTGAACCATCATCTTTACCTTACATTCCCAACTCAGCCAAATTACTGTTGGGTGCCTGGAAGGGAGGGGGGCAAGGGGCAAACACGTGCAGGAAAGAGGAAGAAGCAATGACACAAATAAGACAGAGGGAGTCACCTTAGGGCCATGTCCACATACCAGACTCTCAAACACAAAGAGCAGTAGATTTGAGAAAAAATGGGCAGGTTTCATATACAACAAAAAAAGCCTTAAAGCAGGTCCTTGTAGACTACAGCCTATATCTTGGAATGAAGTGGAAAATATATGAACCCAGTGTTGCATTGGGGGAGGGACAGCCTTTGGATGACGACTGCTGCTGTAGTACAGTAGCATATAGAAGTGTTACCATAATTCACCGGTAAGTTGTCAATGGCCCGACCAAGTCAGTTTAAGAACGCAAAGTTTTTTTTAAGTATACAGGGTGGCAACAGATATAAGAGGGACGCTTTGGATTCACTGGGCCAACTACTGGACAGAGACTGCAACACCATGCCCATCTAAACAGCAATTCAAGGGTAAACATATGACTAAAAGCGATGATATTGTGGGCAGGAAGTGTACATTTTAACAAATGATATACATAGATTCTCCCTTACTCTCCCCGCACTCACCTACGTTTTGTTGATTTGCTCAGAAGAAATTTCTAACAATCTAACCAAAATTCTCCTAAAGGCCAAACTGAGGTGTCAATTAAAATTATCTGAGGTCCTAACCCACTAAACACAGCATCACAACAGGTGCTGTGCTCTTGAGACTGGAAACTGTGGAGGCGCAATGGGATTTGGGTGCGCAAGTACACAAATGACTAAGACCTTATGTACAGGCACAAGAGTAATCAAAAGTGCAGGCTGGTCTGTGTCTCAGGAGAGCAGAAATACAAAGGGAAGAAAGTCTTGGACAGGCCCCATCTGGACCTATTGTATTTAGTTCTGTGCACCTCCCCTCAGGAATAATATATTATCCTTGAAGAGTGTTAACCAAAACTTACCAGGGCTTAAAAGGTTAAAATATGAGGACACATTACATAAACTTGAGTTTGCATTCCCTTGAGTTTGGAAGGTTGAGGGGTGAATGGAAGCGTTTAAAATTCTAAAATGATTCTACACAGCAGATACAAAGAAACTACTACTCTTCTGGTGGGAAAATCATGACCAAGGAGAGATCATTTTAAAATTAGAGCTAGGTCCTTCAGGAGAGAAATTAGGGAGCACGTTTTCAAGATAGGTTAGTGAACATTCTCTGCCTCACAAGGCTGTAGGTGGTTGGACAACTGGAATTTAATACTAGGTTTGATATATTTTTGTTAGGTAGAGTATAAGGTTCAAAGCTGTAACAGGGTAGATGGACCTGAAAATAAGAATGTAAGGAATAGGGGCAAGTAGGTCATAGAGCTCAAACCTACTCCACCATTCAATATGATCATGGCTGAACATTTTCTTCGACTCCACTTTTCTACTTGATCCCTTAATTGCCTTCAGTTCCAACAAACTATCAATTTCTTGAATATACTCAACTACTGAGCATCCACAGCTCTGTGGTCAAAAATTCCAAAGATTCACAAACCTCTGAAAGAAGAAATTTTACCCCATCTCAGCTTCAAATGACTGACCCCTTAACCCGAGAATGTGACCCCAGTTCTAGGCTGTCCAGCCAGGTGAAACAGGCCTCTCAGCCTCTAAGGAAAGTATATCTATCCTTCCTTAGGTACAGAGGTCAAAACTGTATACAGTACTCCAGGTGCAGTCTCACTAAAGCCCAAAGTACAACTGCAGCAAAATTTTCTTATTTTTGTACTCCAAAATTACATTTCTTCATAATAGACACCAGTATTTTCCCGACAACTGATGTACGACTAACTGGCCTGGAGTGCCCAGTTTTCCTTCTTCCTCCTTTCTTGAATAGCAATGATTTGTTATACTTTCTACCTTCCAATCCACTGTGTATGCTCCTGGATCTAGGGAATTTTGGAAGAGCACAACCAGTGCATCCATTATGTATGCTGCTTTTTTTTTTAAGAACCTTAAAATGTAGGCCATCAGGCTCAAGGCATTCTGTTACAATCACAGCTGATGTTAATACTGGACAAGTCAGATCCCAGAGTGAAACCTGGCTTGATAGATCCTAACTTTTACTTCTTTTTTAGAAACCGTGGAGAACATCTAACACACAAAAAAATTTGTCAAACAAGAAAAATGAACTATACTACACCAGACAAAAAGGTTGGAAAGATCTCAATACAAACAAAAAAATAACTCAAATATTTACTATCCCTTCACCCCAGCTATATCTTTAGTGACACATACAAATTCGGAAAGATAAAACATATGTTCAGGGTAAGTATGCGGTACATGTGAATTAATAGGCAAACTGTGGTTGGAGACGCCAACCCCAAAATAAAAGTTTCAGATGCCACCAAAACGGATCCCATGGATTTCTCATCAACCCACCCAGATGCTTGTCACAACATGAGCCAATTGGTCTCACTGAAACTCTGCCTTTCTCACAAGGGTTTCCAATCCCCACGTTTGAAGAATCTGCCTTGGAATTCTCTCCAAACGTCGTTCCCACCCGGACAGCTTCAACCAGGATCCACCTCTAGGGTTTTAATCTCGCCTTCTGAGATTCCTTTCCTCTGGATCTCTGCGTATGCTCAAGCTGCACCTTCCAAGCACACTTTCAGATCTTCACCTGTGCCAAGCAGAGCAACACTGCTTCAAAAGGGTACCTTTGCCCTTTCAGCCTGCAGCACAGAGTCACCAACCTTTGGCTGCCCTCCCGGATCTTCAGGCTTATCGAGTCCACTGCTTCAAGTCTGCTCCCTGCAGCTATCTCTCTTTAATTTGAAGCTTGTTGCTCTGCTTTTTCTCAATTTTACTGGATAGGATGTGTTTCTGATTTCTGTCCTTGCCCCTTACCTTGGACCTTCTTCTGGGTCCCAATTCTGCCCCACTCCCTAGTTTGGGATCATCTTCTTGATTTGGGACCTTCTCCCAGTTCCCCTCCCTGTGTCCATGTCCTGCTCCGTGGAACACCTTCTCTCGAATAGCATTCCTCTTCATTTTACCCGACCTGCAGTTTCACACTGTTTCCTTTTTCTTCTGCACATGTGCAGCCCTTTCCCAGCCAGCACATGTGCAGATGTCTCCCCTGGGAACTGGAGTTCCCAAACTGATTTAAACTCAAGTTTTTTTCTGTCTTTTTGTTTCATTATAATTTGTTGACTTTTACTCCCATTAATTGTTCCAGTACTTTTTCTTTTGCAGTAATCAATATTAGTTTAAGTTTCTCACTCTCATTAGATCCTTGGTTCCCCTCAATTTTTGGAATATTTTCTGTCTTCTACCATGAAGCCAGACTCAAAATATTTGTACAAAATCTCTACCATTTCCTTATTGCCCATTATATTTTCTCCTGTCTCAGCCTTTTAAGGCCGCATTTACTTTCACTACTTTTTCTTCATGCGCAACAGAAGCTCCCACAATTAGTTTTTATTTGCTTGCTAATTTTGTCTTACGTTACATTTTCTCTCTATCAAATTTTTGGTCATTCTTCAAAAATTCTCTCAGTCCTCAGGCTTAATCCTCTTCTTGGCAACACTATAAGCCTCTTTTAACCTAATACAATCCTTAAATCTTTTTAGCGAGTCACTGATGGATTACTTTTCCAATGAAGTTTTTATTTTTCAACATAATATACATTTGTTGGGAATTATTAAACATTTCCTTAAATGTTTACTTTAAATGTTCTTGAGATCAAGATCAGCAATGATTTATTTGCGTGAATGTCAGAACAGGGCCCACAGAGCTGAATGGTCTACTCCTGCTCCTACATCTGAGTTTGTTTATTTCTTTAAAAAAAAGACAAACTGAAATAGATAACATTGCTTTCTAAATTCTTCATCAATCTGGGCTATCCTTGGCAACAGAATCCACTTACACTCTCACCCACCCCCATGTCAGAGAAGTTTTTGTTTTACTAAGTAGGTTCCTCGATAACGCAACATGTATCAGAGAATGAATATTTGCTCACTGTGTCATGGAGACCTGGAAATATGCAGCCATTTCCCAACAATCTTAATGCAAGTCCTTCAGTTTTGTTAATAGAATAGAGTAGAGTGTTAACACAGTGCCCATAATTCCTCCAGGAGTCATTTAAACAGATTGATTTTCAGATCTTGTTCCTAGCGGGCCATTATTACAAGTTCAGGCTTTATGTGTGTACCAGCAATGAGCAAATATCAGAACGAACTGTTATGTGAAAATACCACCAAATGCACAGTTGATCGAAATTATAAGCAAAAATTTCAAACTAAAATTAACTGCATTGTAAATAGGTTGGAATAACTACAATTTCTCCTAATAGCTATCTGTATGGTTCTATTAAATTAAACTGCCATATATGCACTAAGTTCTGAAGAGTTGAAGTGCACTTATTTTCTTTCTGCTGCCACCTCCCTTCCTGCCCGCTCATTGATCCTTTAGGTGTTACAGTTCCTCAAATGCAAAACATCTAGCTGGTGAATGGCTGTACCAAACAATACACAGATCACTGGGGCTATAGTCCAGCTTTATGACTGCATGCTAAAACACAATGCTTCTGTCATGAATTAACCCTAACTAACATTCTACCAGCAGCGTTGTACTATAAGTGGGTTTTAAGAATACAAATCCCACCATTAGTACCTTTCCTCATTCTGCCTCAGAAGCCGTTGTCTCCTCCTGCCACAAATTCTGCTCCCTCAATATCAATTCAATCCCCCCCTTCCAGCTGTTCTCTCATGTCTGACTGCTCCCGCCCCAGCATCCTATTCAATCCCAGCTGAGTTCCCGACTCCATATTCTCTCCATCACAAAGACCACTTACTTCCACCTATGTAACATCACTCATCGATGCCCTAATCGCAGCCGTGTCTTTGTTGTCAATGGTCTCCTGGATGGCCTCCCATCTTTAATCTTCCGGAAACTTCAGCTCACCCAAAGCTCTGCTGCCCATATCCTGCACCAAGTCCTACTCACCCTCTGCTTGTTGATATAGGCTCCACATCCCCCAAGCCTGCCAATTTAAAATTTTCATCTGTATGTTTAAATCCCTTCAATACTTTGCCCCATCGTTTTTCAGGAATTTCCTACCATTTACCAGCCATACGAGTGCTGTGGCTACTAGATCAGGTCAGAGGCTGGGAATTCTGCATTGAGTACTTCACCTCCTGACTCCCCAAAGCCTGTACATGTCAGGACTGTGATGGAATACCCGCCACTTGCCTGGATGAGTGCAGCTTCAACAACACCCAAAAAGCTCAAAATCATCCAGGACAAAGCAGCCCACTTGATCGGCACCCCATCTACCAACTTAAACATTTCCTCCCTTCACCATCGATCCACAGTGGCAGCAGTGAGCACCAGCACTGCAGCAATTTGCAAGGCTTCTTCAAAAGCACCTTCCAAACCTCCGATCCTACCACATACAAGAACAAGTGTATGGGAACACCACCACCTGCAAGTTCCCGTCCAAACCAAATACCAACCCAACTTGGGAATATATCACTGTTCCTTCACTACAGCGAGTCAAAATCCAGGAACTCCCTCTCAAACAGCACCGTGGATGCACATAAACCAGACAGACTGCAGCAAGGCAGCGGCTCACCTTGAGAAGGTGATAACCTTCTCAAGGGCGATTAGGGATGGGCAATAAATGCTTTCAGAAACATCCACATCCAATGAATGAATAAAATAAAGCGCTGCAATACCCCCCACCCCCACCCCCACCGCCCCCCCCACCTCAAATGAACTCTTCTCTAATTCTGGCCTTGCATCATTCCCCCTTCCCTTTCTGCAGCCATATAGGCCCCATCCTCCTCCTGGAAATCCCTCTTGAAATTCCTCTCCCCCACCTCCTCCTTTAAGATCCTACTTAATATTCACCTCCAACAAAACCTTTGGTCACACTCTTAATAACTTTCTTCAGCTCAGCGCTTATTTTTAAATTGCACTTCTGAGAGCAGCATGGTATATGGTGTTATATAGATACAAGTTTCTGTCTAATTTAAGTACTTCAAAACACTTATGGACAAAAATAAATCTGTTTATTTTCATTTCCTGTAAATATTTTTAAAAACAGTACTTTCATGTCTATGACCTTCACTGTGTTGCTTTAAGTAGTTCAAACACTACTGAACCTAGTTTAAATTTATGCTAAATTTGTAATTAGCAACAGTAGTTTAGGTCATCAGCAAGAAACAAATGGAAGTATTGCTGAATTAATACAAGGGAACACAATAACTATCTGAGAGCAGTTTAAAATGATAAACTCAGTAATTCCTCCAAGCTGGTTGCCTTTAATATTGACACCATTGACTGATGAAATAAAAAGTCAATATAAGGAGTAATTAATTATAATCTAGCTTTTTTAAAAAGATATCGATGACTTGACTGCATCTCTAAAAATAAACCTTTCCACAGCAGTGCATTGAAATTCTGTCAATATGAGATAACAGCAATTAAGACGCTTACATCAAAACATTCATTATGCATATTTACTGGGCATTGAGAAAACAAAGCTTGCTTTTGTTGACTCCAATCTGCTTTCTCAACACAAAACAAGTCCACATGTAACATTCTCTGCTTTGATCAGCTGCCCATTATTTTGGCAGGCCCCAGCTACACCACTGCCTGTGCTAAGTTTGGAAACTGTCGTGTTGACATTAGCTCAGTGCACATAAATGGATATGGGCTATCGGAGGAGCTTCGGAAGAATGCCAGCACATCATCATTGCTCTTCTTTAGTGGGAAGTCAAAAAGATTCCCTGACCTCAAAGCTCATTTCAACATTTAGAATACCATGGTGCACTAATGTGAACAGGGCTTTCATTTTGGCTGTTCAGGAGGTAAGAATTCAACTGACAACTGAAATGGATGGGAATTCATTTTTTCTCCTAGTGGGCAGTTATGCAGAGTTTTAACTCCAACCTGGATTAGTGACAGCTGAAGAGAGGTCATATGAATTTATATAGCTCCTTCCATGAGCTCAGGACTCCCCAAGCTGCTTTACAGCCAAAAGAGTACTTCCTAAGTGTAGCTGCTATGTAGGAAATCAGTCGGCCAAGTTGCGCAGAACAAAAATCCACAAACAGCAACATGATTACGACCAGACAACCTGCCTTAGTGCTAGGGAGCACGCTCCTCTTTGCAATAACACTACAGGACCTTTTACATCCATCCAACAACCTCAGTTTAGCATATCATCTGAAAGACCTCCATTAATACAGCCCTATCTCAGTACTTCACTGAAGTGTCAGTGTTCAAGTCTCAAACATAGGACTTGGATCCACAGCCTTCTGCCTTGGAGACAAGAATGCAACCACTGGGCCACAGCTACTACTCTGAAAACAATCCATTTAGTTAATTTAAAATCACACTCTCCAAGCAATTAATAATGAAGTCTGGGCTAGTATGGTTTCTTATGAGGGGTTTGGGAGAAAGGGAGGTAAACTCAAACATAGGATAGACTTCACATATAACATGCAAATCCACCCCCTTTATAAAAGTCCATTTATTAAACTAAAAGCTTTAAATTGGCAGCAGCTGCTGAAATAGTTCATCAAATATTCTTTTAAGAAAAAAATGGGAAAATTAATTAAAGGTCAGATCACAGTGCAGATGCTGGTTACACAAACCATTTGCAGTGAATAATTATTAACTACTCAAGGGAATGGAGCCTGTAAATCTGGCCTTGGGTTTTGCAATGTTTCTGTCCACACAACAGGATGCAGAAAGAGAATAAAACTTGCAGATGTCCTGCGCATCAAACTCAGTGGGGATAAAGCTGAAATTTACCAGCCAATTTGACCTGGGCTATCTTAAATTCCACTGCATTGTTTGCTCATTACCTTAAAATACCTCCCACCACCACATACACAGTCTCAATTCCACTTTTTACAATGTGTCTTAGATATAAAACTTACGGAGAGACATCCTTTTACTTATAAAATTACAAAAGATACAGCTTGCATTTATATGGTGCCTTTAAATTGGTAAGATGTCCCAAGGCACCTCACAGGAATGTAATCAGACTGAATTTGATAACAAGCCACATAAACAGATATTAGGAGATAGTTTTTGAAGAGCAGCTTAAGAGGATAGAGAAGTGCAAGAGGTTTAAGGAGGGAATTCGAGCTTGGGTTGGCGTATAAAGGTAAACAATAAGTGGTGTTTGACTTAATTAACACATTTGATGATTCCAGATGTGGAACTGAAAGTAATTAAATATAACAAAATGTCAACTTTAAAAAAAGGGGGGAGAATAAGGAACTGGTACAGAGTCCAAAATATTTGGAAGAAATAGTCCTCTTAATGAACTACATATGCAATGTCTGAAAATAGCACTGAATGGGGGGATTCACAGGGCAGAACTGGTGACGCTTTTGCTCGCTGAGAAGCATTAGTTCTGCAAATAGACTGCAGTAAATGTATACCCTTACCCATTACACACCAAGTCAGATACACTGAAATCAATTTATACTCTCACTCTTTACTCACTAAATCCTGCAGTAACATTCCATGTTCACTCAAACGTGTCATAAATCTTATTTCCCTTTAACTTCCTGGTCTCAAAATTCCCAACCCCCTCCCCTTTTTTGTGCAGAGCTTCAAACTGGATTTCACACTCCTCTCCCTCCTCCCCAGACAACCCCTCCACTTTGAGCTCTTACCTGCTTTTATTAACAGATCCAGCTGGTTACGTCCCTCATAAAGGGCTGTGGTCATTTTAACCCAGCTCCCCTTCCCTCCCCTCTCCCCAAAATAATCGGAAAGCAGAAATTCTTATTGTCAGACTCCAGATATTGTGCAGTCTTCCTCGGTCAAAGTAAAGGGGGAAACAATCCGGAAATTAGCTGCACTCCGAAGCTCTGGAAGAAGGCGTGGGGGTGGGGGGAAGAGGACTGGGCTCCAACTCACCCGACTGCTCCTGCAAAAGAATATGCAGCAAAAAGGGGGGCACAGATCCCCCTCTTGTCAAGTGCCTGCTGCAACCTCACGACTGCATTTGCAAGCCAGTGCCCCTGGTCGTGGGAGCCCATGAACAAGCTGCAGCGGAGCCACCTCCAGCGTCTGGTACAATGGTCGACGCCAATGTTTTGCTAGACTTCCTGGATAAAGGTCGATCCATGTGCAGAACAGTTGGTGCATCGGCACTTCCTGGAGAGGCGGGGTTTCTGAGACTTCAATGGGCGACCGGTGCACAGAGATTAAAAATGCTTACCTTTGCCTCAAAAGCTCTGTGTTCACCCCGATCACTGCAGCGAAATAAAAGCCCGCACACTGTGCCCTTCAGAGCTCCAGCATCGTCCCTGACTCCACTTATAACCAAACATAGAACAGGGAGGGAAGAACACACATTTGAGAGAAACACCTACTTCATCATTTCAAACCAAGAGAAAAAAATGATGCGTTTGACTTTACTTGAAAAATAGCTGCCTCACATTTCTCTAATTAGCACCATGTCTGGTTAATTGCTGGAATTGTTTCAAGAAAAATATTTTAGCATGACGATATTTTGAGCATTTGAGTCATGCAAATGTTCTTTCAAAAAAAAGCATATGCTGAAAAAACCTCACCCCTAAACATTCGTAAAATGGTATTTTTAAAAAAGCTCAAGACTTTTTGCTCGAAAGAGGATCACGCATTTTTTCACAACCTCAGGATTCCCCAAAGTGCCTTACAGCCAATGAGGAACTTTTGAAATGCTATTGTGCAGCAAATACAACAGTTATTTGCACACTAGATCTCACACAAAGCTGTGATAAAGACCAGATCATTTGTTTTAGTGATATCGGTCAAGGACAGATATTGGCCAAACATCAGGGAAATCGCTCCTGCTTTTCCTTGAATAGTGCTATGGGAACTTTTATGTCCACCTAAAAGGGGAAATGAGGCGTTAGTTTAAGGTCTTATCTGAAAGATTGCATTTTCAACACTCGAGTGGTCCCTCAGTGTTGTGCTGATGTGTTGGACTAGATTTTGTGCTTTATGTCCCAAGGAAACACATTATTGTAGTCATTCGGATGAGATGCTAAATCAAAGTACCCTCTACTCCCTAAAGATATCCTATAGCTGTATTCAAAGAAGAAAGGCAGGTGAGTTCACTTCGATGAAAGCAAAATACTGCAGATGCTCGAAATCTGAAATAAAAACAAAAAATGCTGGAAAAACTCAGCAGGTCTGGCAGCATCTGTGGAGAGAGAAACAGAGTTAACATTTAGACTCGAAATGTTAACTCTGTTTTAATATTTAGATGCAAAAAGTTAACTCTGTTTTAACATTTAGACTCGAAACGTTAACTCTGTCTTAATGTTTAGACTCAAAACCTTAACTCTGTTTCTCTCTCCACAAATGCAGCCAGACCTGCTGTGTTTTTCCCGCATTTTTGTTTCTATTTTGAGTTCACTTCGATGTCCTGGCCAATATTTATTCCTCAACCAATGTCATTAAAACAGGCTATCTGGCCATTATCCCATTGTTGTTTGGGGGACCTTGCTATGTGCTATTTGGTCACTGTGGTTCCTACAGTACAACAGTGGCTGCACCTAAACAAAGTATGTCATTGGTTGTAAAGTGTTTTGGACACCCTGAGGTCATGAAAGACACTATATAAATGCAAGTTGTTTCTTTCATTGTTACTTTCTTATTTTTCCCTTATTCTTTTTCATTTCCCTAGGTTTCTTTTTCCCATTTTTACTATTAAATTATTTCACACTTACACTATTACCTTTTTTTAAAAAATAATTTTATATCTAAAGCCTAATCTTCCTCAGTGACTCCTCAGATCTGACCTCCATATCTCAGAAGGTAGCCACATTTTAAAAATTTATTCTCTGCTCCAAAGATCCAGTTTTCCAGCTGATCAAATGTCATAACACTAACGTTAGCTTTATCATCAGTGACGCCAAGTGAGTGAGAATATTTTTTAAACAAGGTTACATCATACATTCAAATTCTCAGTGAGTAGGCGCATTGACAGTACTAGAGAGTAAGCACTACAAGAAAAAGTTTCTCTGTGTTGGTGACCCCATAAGTTTATGTTATCTTTCCATTTGTAACACTGGAAGGCAGCACTGGTGACTTGAGCTGAATGTTGCTGTACTCCGAGATAAATATAATTTGTTCAGTCAGAGGGTTATGAATCTTTGGAATTCTCTATCCCAGACGGCTGCAAATGCTCAGTGCTCGAGTATATTCATGATTGATAGCAATAGATTCCCCACTAAAGAAGGGATTTAGGCATAGGACAAGGAAGTGGAATTAAAGCAGATGATCAACTTTAGTTTTATTGAATGGTGGATCAGACTCAAGGGGTTATATGAGTACTCCTGCTTCTAATTCTTATGCACTTCTACCTGCTTATGATTTCTTCCTCAACTAACAACATAAAAAACACAAATTAACTCGCCTTTTGTCCCATTTGCTGTTTGTGGGAGTTACTGAGAGAAATTAGCGAACTCCCACTCAACCTTATTCACAACAAAAACAGTTGGGCCATTTCATTGGCTGCCATATTTATTTACATTACAACAGAGACTACACTTAAGAAAAAAACTGGATGTGAAATTCTTGGTAACGACAGGGACTGAGTTCAATGCAAGTACCTCTGTGTAACTTTGTTAGGAAGAGCTCTTGGGATTGTTATCACCTCTGTGCACTGTTATAGTAGAGATTCAGACCATTGGGGTCAGGTAGAGGATCCTCCACATTTTAAAATCAATGTTTTAGTGGTAGGAATGTTCTAAACCAGTGATTAAATTAGCACTTAAGTGTAACATAACAGGAATGCTGTTCTATAAATAACTAACTTGTGCAAAGATTAAACCTACTTTTCAGCTTTCTGAGTAGCTGAGCAAATCATTACTAAAATACCAATACCCACACTTTTCCATCAACAGAGTTACAAAGAAGACACGCTCACTTCCTAATTATATGTTTTTAACTACAGAAATTCAAGATTCATAAACTTTGCTGCTGTGACTCACTCACTGAGGAAAAGCACATTTTTAAAACCTAACAGATAAACCCTAAAAATTACTGATCATCAAGTGCAACATGCTATTGGAAAACAAGGTACTGCACAGGTACAGCAATTTTTCAATGTGTGTGTAATCTCTTACAGACAGAAATCAAACTCTACTCAATACATTGCTTTGAATTAAAGAAAGATGGTAGAGTATCTGAATCCTCCCTTGTGATGAGGTTCCTGGGTCACTGCATGTGAGAATCATAGAATCGTTGACAGACTGCACACAAGTCTCTTAAACTGTAACCTAAGGTCAGTTCAACTAGAATTTTCTGATCTATGCTCTTAGAGACCCAACCCAGAAAACCAACCTCGGGAATTGCCCATTCAACCTGCTGGTCGACTATGGTTTTAGCCAGCAGATAGAAAACTCCTGTATTGTCAAAGCAAAGATGAGGCAAAGCTAACATCATAGAAACATGGAATCATACAGCACAGTAGGAGATCATTTGGCCATTATACCTATGCCGGCTCTCGAAAGATCTATTCAATTAGGTTCCAATTATCCGACTCCCTGTTCTTTCCCCTTAGCCCTGAAGTCAGTCAAATTATTGTTTAAAAGGTTATTACATTCAAAGGGCAGTTAACTCAAGGAAAAAAATGTTTGCACCTCTGGCCTCTTGTGCATCTCCCTCTTCCTTTGCCTCATCTACTATCCTGCATTAAGTTGAGCTCTTCCCGTCCCCCCTTGCTGATTGATGTTGGCTCCTGGTCCATCAATGCCTTGACTTTAAACTTCTCATCCTGGTGTTCAAATCCATCCATGGCCTTACCTCTCCCTAGCTCTGTTACCACCTTCAGTTTTGCAACCTCCGAGAACTCTGTGTTCCTCTAACTTTGGCCTCTTGTGAATCTCCTTGACCCACCACTGACAGCCATGCCTTCAATCCACTAATCCCTAAGCACTGGAATTCTCTCCCTAAACCTCATGATCACTCAACATTTTCCTCGTCCTTTAAGGTGCTCATTAAAATCTACCTCTTTGATGGAGCATTTAGTCTTAATGGCCTGAATCTTCTGGTCAGCAGCAACGCTGCATGCATTGCTGCTGCCCATTAAGATTTTCCCGACCTGTCGCTACTGCCCATTTGTACAACTGCAGGCTACTAGAAGTTCAACATATAGATCATATTACCTGCAACAAAAGATCTTGAATCAGTCTAACAGCTGCAATAGTCTGGAGTCGCCTTGATCCATTATGGGAAAATAGCTAACCGATGCACTCATTTGAGAGGCATTGTAGTGCAGCAGGTATAAATCCTACCGATTACCAAGATGGTTAATTAGCTGAAAATGCTTAAAGGCAGACAGCAGTAAAAAAAACTGGACTGTATCAGCTAATACTCTTCAGCTATCACTGATACCCCATGGTCTCACTGCAGTATCAGAAGAATGACATCGTACAAATCCCTAATTAAGTAGAACAGAAAGGAAGAGAGAGAAATGGATAAATTGTCAAAAAAACACCAGGGCCATTCCCAGTGCTGGACATTTTGGAGGAGACAAGCTTGGAGCCCAGGAAGGTCACCTAGCCCATGAGGCAGGCAGGCAATTAGGCTAATTAAAAACCTTGTTAAAGGCGAGTTTAGGAGACTGACTGGGATTTTCCAGTCAGCCTCCAGTTTCCTGACTCACTGGGGAGCAGATCAGTTGGAGACAGCGGCAGGCCTGGGAGGCCAGCACGCCAGCCAGGCCTACAGGCCCATCCTGCCTACCTTCGTGGTGATATAGCCAAAGACATCCTGTAGATGGATTCTCACTGCCCCACCATTTTGATAGTGGGAGATTCAACATCCTGGGGGTTACCATTGACCAAGAACTGAACTGGACTAGCCATATAAATATTGTGGCTACAACAGCAGGTCAGAGGGTAGTAATCCTGTGGCGAGTAACTCACCTCCTGACTCCCTAAAGCCTGTCTACCATCTACAAGGCACAAATCAAGAGTGTGAGGGAATACTGTCCACCTGCCTGGATAAGTGCAGCTCCCACAACACTCAAGACGCTTGACACCCCACTTGATTGACACCCCATCCACAAAGATTCATTCTCTCCACCACCAACGCACAGTGGCAGCAGTGTGTACCCATTTAAAAGATGCACTGCAGGAAGTCACTAAGCCTCCTTAGGCAGCACCTTCCAAACCCACGGCCACTACCACCTAGAAGGACAAGGGCAGCAGACACATGGGAACACCAGCATTGGAAGTTCCCCTCCAAGCCACTCAACATTCTGACTTGGAAATATAATCGCTGTTCCTTCACTGTTGCTGGGTCAAAATCCTGGAACTCCCTAACAGCACTGTGCATGTACATATACAACATGGATTGCAGCGGTTCAAGAAGGCAGCTCACCATCACCTTCTCAAGGAGAATTAGGGATGGGCAATAAATGCTGGCCTAGCCAGTGATGCCCACATCCCATGAATGAATAAACAAAAAATCTGTGGTGGTAATGCCATTGAAGGCAGGCTTAAAGAATGCCATCTAGCCACTGTCAAGGGTATTGCTTAGTTCTGTGACTATGCACACATGAAATTTTTAAAAATGCTATTGAATGTCAAGGAGAGTTGTTTGGATTCTCTCTTGTTGAAGATGGTCATTGCCTGGCACGTGTGTGGTGCAAATGTTACTTGCCACTTACAATCATTTTTCGTGCTGTTGCTTGATGGATTAACATAGATCAGGACACAAAGAAAACTCCCCTGCTCTTCTCAAATTGGGATCCTTTAAATCTACTTGAGAGGGCAGATGGTTCCTCAGTGTAACATCTCATCTGAAAGACTCCCTCTGTACTGTACTGAATTGTTAACCTTGCTAATGTTGTTACAATCCCCGTAAAGATCAAAAACTTTTTAAAAGAAATCAATCTTTCAGCTAATAGCTGAAAAGGTAACACAACAAGACTTCACGTCTTAAGACTTTTATTGTAACAAAAGACTAAAAGCACCTTTACACTATTTTTGTAGGCAACTTATACTTGAAACCACAAAACAGAACATTTGCCTTTTTCTTTTGGCATAACCAGAAAAACACTTCATATATATACTTTACACTAACCTTTGAGGAGACATAGGCCCAAATTTTCTGGTCCCTGGACTATCGGAGATCAGACATACAGCTGAGATGCGTGTCAGAGCCCTGTGGAAGTCCTAATGCACTGACCTACATTGGAATTGGAAGTTTAAACCCCGAGTAGCAATTACCCTGCTCCCTGGGGCCCTCCATGAATGTCTCCAGCTCTGAGCTACAGCCAGAGACTTTGGACAGTTTCCTGGTACTTATCTGAATAGCTACCTAGGAAACGTTAGACAGATTAAAACCTAGTCTAACTCCTGGGTAACTACAGGACTGACCCTACCCCCCCCATCCCCACTCCTCAACCAAATCACTCTCGCTGACCCCAACTACCCCCAACCCAACTATTCCCCAAGCATCCAATTAGACCCCCGGCGAGCCCACCCATCTTGACTATCCACCCCCAGACCAGACCCAACTACCATCCTGACCTGACTATTCCCTGGCAACCCTCCAGACCCAACTATCACCTCACTCACCTGCCAATCCTACCCACCTACCTCATCCACCCTATCAATTCACTCATTCATCCACTCACCCATTCACTAACATTCAAACTGGACCTTCAAACTTACCAAATGGCAGATAGCGATGTAAAAAGGGGGTGTGTCCATTCTTCCCCCAACCCTACTCAGTTGCGACAGAGCTCTCAGAGGGCAACTGCACTCAGCATTTCTGGAAAAGCCGGGCTTGGAAGGTTCTGGAAGAAGTGCGGAAGAGGCATCAAGTCGGGGGAATGTTCGAGCGGCAATCCAACAAGGATCATCATTCCTCGGAAGATCCCGGCCAATCAATTTTCCCGGAACTAGTCCAAGGTGATTCTTGGCTTCTAAGGGTTTACTTCTTTTCTTTTCTCAGCATGGGAACTTTTAATCTCAGAGCTGTCTTTCACAGTGAGGGTTCCCCCCCGCACCCCACCCCACCCCCAAGAGATTCTTCCTCTAGTGCAAGCTAGGCGAATCTTCCAGCTGCATTGAGCTCTACATGAAATCAGACTTTTTAATCAGAGCATGAGTTCTCACCCGCATTTCTGCATGGTGAACCACATCATCTTGCTACCCTATAGCTGCTCTCCCTTTCCCGGATCATAGCAGGCTAACCTTGCCTGAGAGTTTTCAGGAATATCTTAGACCCCCACCCTCTCAAAGCCCATCTCCATGGCAACGTGAATCACATGGGCCTTGTATCCAAGTAAAAATGCTGATTAGCTATCCTTATCTTGAAAGCTTTAGAGTACAACTATTTACAACCGGGTATTCTCAACACTTTTCTGGGACTTTAGAGACTCACAGTCTGTCCACTGTTAGCACACAGACAGCTGCTATTTTTTTCTAAAATGTACATACTTTGCACCTTCTTCCCAGTAAAACAATCTGGACTCCCTTTAATTTCTAACAATCAAATGACCGAGGCTTGCTATCAGGCAAACTTCAAACATTCACATGACTCTCTTCATTTTACCTTAATTTAAAGGCACAGTCCCAAAGCATAACAATCTTATAAGCCTCATAATTGTAACAATCTGTTCAAATTTCTGGAGGTTGAACCCACAACCTTCTGACTCTAAGATCAAAGAAGAACCATTGCCAAGGTTGCTAATTGAATTGATAAACAGTGTGAAACAGCAGCAAAGCAAATGATAAAATAGATGTTTTAAATGGCAGTTGAATAGTAATCTACATCCTATAATTAACAGTACACACCAATATTAATTTACTCCATGAATACCATGACTTGAATTTATTAGTCCTGAGCATTTGTCTAATCAGAATACTTGCAGAAAGTTAGATATTAGTAAAGAGGTGCATTCTGCAAAAATGATAAAACAAAACATTTGAGGATTCAGAATTAAAAACCAGTCATAAACTCAGATCAGCATTTATTGTACTGTACATTTCTCTGTGCATTCCTGACATAGATTTGATGGGGTGAATGGCCACCCAGTGTGCCGTAAATTACTCTACAGCTCTAAACATCTGCACAAAGGGAGCTGAATTGTCTGTAGAAATAAATCTATTTCACTTTCATAAATTGCTTAGGGCCTACCCACCCACTTCTAAGTTCTTTGTTGCATTAATTGTTTTTTGACATATTTTCACTTTAAAATGTTTCCTCACGCCATCTCTGGTTCTTTTGTCAATTACTTTATATCCATGTCCTCTTGTTACTGACCATTCTGCCCCTGGAAACAAGTTCTCTTTATTAATTCTATTAAATCCCTTCACAAATTTGAACATCTCTCTCAAATCTCCACTTAACTTCTTGTATTCCTAGGAGAACAATTACAGTTTCTCTGAGTAATAGAAATCCTTCGTTCCTGATTCCACACTAGTAAATCTCCTTTACATCCTCTCCTAGGCCTTGAAATTCTTCCTAACGTGTGGTGCTAGATATGGTTACAATTCTTTAGCTTGGCCCTAATCAGTAATTTATAAAGTTTTAGCCTAACCTTCACGTTTTTGTACAGTATGCCTCTGTTTATAAAGTCCTGGGTTCCATACACTTCTTTATCAGCCTTACAAACTTGCCACACCTGTTCTATTCCAGAAAGCCAGTGAGTGAAGGATACAACTGGAACCGATCTTTAATACTTTTGTATTTATTTACAGAGTTAAACATTACAAGCATATACCTCCAAACCCAACAACCACAGTTTCAGTTTCTGTCTATTTGTAGCGGCACAAACGAATCACCAATTAATTTCCACCACCTCATGCAATTAAACATAATTAATATACAGATAATATTTGTATATTTGTATATACTTTCGAAGATTTGTGCACGCATGCCACAAGCCTCTGTTTTATTGCACCCCCTTCAAAATGTACTATTTATTTTATATTGCCTCCTTATTCTCGCTACGAAAACGTCACAATTTTTTTTTCATTTTCTCATCACATTTTTCTTTGGTGTAATTTCATTTATTTTTCTTATAGTCTAACATTTTCTTATTGAATTTTTTATTTTTTGTTACATTTCTTGCTGTTGGTGCAGAACCTTTCCCACTGATCCCAAAATTATCAACCAGCATTAATACAAAAGGAGAACAAACCAACCTGAAAGTGTGATGTCCTCTCCAATAACCTGTTCTTCGACGACATCCAGTGAACTGTCATTAATCATTCCATTAGTTTCCTCATCACAAGTAAGACCAGAATATTCCTGCAGCAGGTCTGCATTGGGTACTTGCTCCACAATGACAGCAGGGAAAATACAAGAACTGCCAAGCTGCAGGAAGCAAAATAACAGATGGGTTGTTGAAAGTTCTATGGTTTGAAGTTTAAATTCATCCTTATCATTATTGACAAGACTGTGGGAGTGCACCGACTGCCTAAAAGGTTCAGTAATTGTAATGCAATACTGCCGATCCTCCAGCTGCAGTGAGGGCACTACTGCCGATCCTACAGCTGCAGTGAGGGCACTAGTTGTAGAATCTGCGGCCCTGCAGTCCCCCCAATACAAAATTCAGCTACCAATGATTCCTTCCAAACACCCATTAAAAAGTTAAACATTGACAGCCTGAAATGTATCACATACACCAAAAGCTGCAGCTGGAATTCCAGCCATGGTTACCAAGTAAACACTGTCAATGTCGAGTGGCCATATCTATGAAGCCAGCTGTTAGGATAAGAAACGTTCCTTGTTCAGAGCCAATGGGGGCTCAGCGGCCCATCCAATTTATGGTCAAAGGGCCTGAAACATGTGTCAGTTTCAGAACACAGTTCCTTCTCCTTATCCATCAGCACCAGGTCTTAAAGCAAATTACTTTTCTTGCTTTTACGATTAACTAAAAAAAAAGTCTTTTCTCTTACTTAGGCAACAGTGGGAATAAATAATTATGCTCCTGTGTAAAAATGTTTTATTCCATTATGGCATTTTTGTATTCGTATTTGATGACTAATTAACTTCTAGCCTCTCATAGGAATACAGTGTTGAATGACGGGGACGAGTGATAGCCTAAAATAAAAGGTAAAACTTTGGCTAACATTCCCTTTTAAAAAACTGGGGAAAGAATAGACAACTGCATTTATGGTCACAGGAGTGAGGGCTGAACTTCAACTTCTCTTGTTTATGGTTTGAAACAAGAGATCTTATGGAGTTCTAAAATCTGTGGCACTTGTCTCTAAATCAGAAGGTAGTAGTGAGTTCAAGTTCCACTCCAGAGATTTGAGTGCATAATCTAGGTTTACAACCCTAGATACTAGACTGGAGTGTCAGGCTAGATTATGTGCTCAAGTTGCTGGAGTGGTAGTGAGAATACTGTACTGCCGTAGGTGCTATATTTTCGAGAAGGTGTTAAACCAGGATTCAAACCCCCTCTCAGGTGGATGTAACAGGTCTCATAACACTATTCAAAGATGAATTCTGCAGGTATCCTGGCCAGTATTTATCCCTCATCCAATATCACTGAACAGATTATCTTACTGCTGTTTCAGGAGCTTCCTGTGCACACATTGGTGAACGTTAAATAGGTGACTAAAGTTTAAAAGTACTTCAGTGCTTGTAAAATGTCTTGAGATTGTAAAAGGGGCTATATAAATGCAGTTTCTTAATATTTTTGCAAAGTTGTCCCAACAGCACTGTCAGGCCAAGTGTTTGCATTCAGTAAAAGAAATATGCTGACCAGTCATTCCACAAGTGCCTCCTCATTTTCACATCTCTGTCTGACCAAGTTGGTGCTAAAGCTCACAGAAATCATGATGTACAGAAGTTATGTTTTTTCAAGTAATGGATTATACCTCAATACCATATATTTTAACACCTTCACAAGAAAGCAAGTATAATCTGAATGTACTCACACCAACATGAAGGCTTACTTAGTCTATGAATATTTGTGTTTCTTGCAAACTCTTCAACACCTAGGTTCCAAGTCACTCCCAGTTCTTTCAGTTCAATAATGGGATCAAGATTGGGTACATAACCAGGCACATTGCGATTCCGTGTCAAAACACATTTGGATGGCACAATCTCCAAAAGAATTTATGTTGTTTTTTTTTTAACGTTAGCTGATTATTGTTATTTTTATTATAAATCTTACTTTGTAAATGTTTATGATAAAATCTTACTATTTGGATTAAGGTGTTTTACAAAAGCAATTTTTTTGTATAATCAGATATAACATTTTGAATATACAAGTACAAAAGTGGTTAATGTGAAAACCAAGGCCAGGCCCTGTAATAAAAATAATGGAACTTGAAGAGATTTGATGTTAACACTGCAGAAATGTACTCTTCAGAACTCGTCATGAAGATTAATACAGCACTGTTTAAAACAACACAATATCAAAATAACTTCCACAAAAAATTGTACAATTATATAGCTCTTGGATATTAGTTATTTACTTAGCTTTCAACTTGAATTATCAAGGTTTGTTTTAATGGGTTGAAAATTCAAATGTGTCCAAAAACTAGTGCAGGGATCGAGATGTGCAAATAACCTCAATCCGTTCAAAATACTGTAGGCAGAATGCAAACTTTGTGCTGCCTGCTCATTCACATGATAGTGATGTGCAGCTACGTGCAATATTGAGTGACTGCACACCTAGCACACTTAGAGCTAGCCTGCAGTGGTTAAAGCCATCTTTCACTTTAAAGAGGAGGTACAGTTTGCCTGGAGCTGATGCTGGAAGTGAGTGGGGAAAAGTCACATACAGAAAAGTTCAAATGGCACGGCAAGGGAAATAACAGGCTCCCAGGTTTTCTGATCTAGTTTGAAAAACTGGTGCAGGTGGTGGACAGCAGCGAGGTCCTCTTCCTGCAAGGTACCAGGAGGGCCTCCAGGAAAGCACTTATAAGGAAATGGGAGAAGATAGCCATAGAGGTCAATGCCAACCATATCACCCAAAAGACTTTTTGAATGCACTATTGACAGAAGTTTACTAACCTCACATCAGTGATAAACTTCAGTAAATGCATCTTCAAATGGCACAACCTTACAACTGAGCCACTAGCTTCACACGCTGTTCAATGCACCGAACCACCATCACCCACCTGCCAACAATCGCGACTCATTCATTAATAGCTTTGCCTCAGAGCAATTAGGGATGGGCAACAAACGCTGGCCTTGCTAGCAATGCTCATCCCATGAACGAATAAAAAACTTCATCCACTTAGCACTGCTGTAAGCCCCATGCTCAGCATGCACACACTGCCAGTTATTCAACCATGACAGCCTTATCATCCAAACAGATTGCACAGCACTCAGTGACGCACATTCAAGCTCTCTTGTAGGACAAGGTGGTATACAACCGGAGGCAGCAGCAGCGTTTAATTGGCGGGCGACCAGCATGTCTTTATCCCCATGGAGGTAGCAGTGGTCACCATAAGTGTGGAGCTGAGGCCATGGAAGATGATAGTATGTTCCTACCTTATACAACTTCAAAAATTCCACTTCCCCTTCATCCAAAAATGTCCGAAATATGACAACCGCAAATGGTGTCAGCGTACAACTCTTATTTCCCCCGTCCATACCACAATCCCCTCACTATCACCCTATAAGTGTGCCTTTCTCCTTTCAGAAATCCAAGGGCTCCCATCATTCAGGCAGTGAGAGTGATGGCCAAGAGGACACTGATGAATAAGAAACACTGTCACTCGATTTCATACACAGAACCACCAGATACTGACAATGTGAGCACTGCAAAGAGTAGCGTAGAGGCAGGATCTGCATATGGTGAGGAATGATTGCTTTGCAGAAGGGCAGAGGGAAAGAATGGTAGATGCCTGCTCCCTGGCGGGCGTATCATCCATGAGTTTTGATGCAGAGGACTGAAATGAGAACTTTAGTGGGATGATGATGGGGTGGTATGTAGAAAAAGATCAAGGAGCATGCACACAGAAATGCTTGATGCACTGGCTGGCCAGCCAGAGATCCTGGTACCACTTTCAAGGGACCTGGAAAAGTATGGCTCCAACTTGTCCCAGAGCTATGCACAGAGCTTGGAGCCACCCTTTCCAGCATGGCAAGGTGGCCAACTCTGTCAGTGCCTCTCAGTGAGCCTGAGGTGGCGCAGCTTGGAACTGGGCCTTCTAGGAAACAGAATCACTTGAGGACATCTTGCAAGGTCACCAGCAGTCTACCCTACACCACACAACACCCCAGCACCCCGCCACATCCCCCGCCATACCCACAGTCAAAGTCAGCAATCTTCCACCAGCCATGCTGCAATCATTGGAGTAACCATACATAGCAGCACTAGGCCATGATAGGGCACATGCAAGACAGGTCCTAAGGGAATGCTCTACAGTGAGTAATTGAGTTTTGTAGAGGATATTGGAAATTTTGTAGCATAAAGTTGATAAGGATTGGTCATTTTGTAGTGGCTTTTATTCCAGGGTTGTGGCCAAAAGATTGCTGTGATGGCACATTACAGAGGGATGGTAAAGTCTGGGATTTTGTTCCGTGGGGTTCCGAGGTTGTGTACATGGAAACTGGAGTCTAATGAGGTACTCATGGACAGCCTGGCTGGAACATTGCTGTGCCATCTGTCTCCTCCATTTCTCCTTATCGACTACCCTCCCCCTCTTCCTCCTGAGCTGCTTGCCAAACCTTTGGCAGAAAGGGCTGAGCTGTTATAGTGCACAGACTGTGGAGGATACTGCAGACCACCATGAATTGGGACACATGCTCCAGCGAGCACTTCAGGGCTTGTCCAGAGCAGTTGCGGCAGTGGGATGGTTGCTTCAGCACTCCAGTCATATGTGCAACAATATTTCTCAGGGCAGTATGGCTTTCATTGTATATATACTGGCCACGTGCGGCTGGGTTGAGGAGTGGTATCTTGAGGCACATGTAGATTGGTTTGACGTGGTGGCTGAAAGATTTATAGAACAGAGGACTGGCGCAGTATGAAAGCATCATGACTGCTACTAAGAAAGCAGGCATTCACTAACGATGTGCAGTATGGTCACATACCAATCTTTGCAGTTGCGATACATCTCAACATTGAGGCGCAGCACCTATAAAGCCACAGGTGTGCAGTCAATGGCATCCTTCCCCGTGGGTTAGTCCACTATCCAGGCAAAGCCTCATGAATGCTCTGCCTGCTTCTCTCTGTTCAAAAAGAGTAAAAATGTAACCCCCTCTCTTGACATAAAGATCCTCTGTCACCTCTCTAATGTAACAATGAATTGTGAATTGGGAGAAGTTAGATACAGCACCCGCTTCAGCCTGGAAAGTTCATGACACAAAGAAATTCAGGGTCACGATCACCTTTACAGCCACTAGCAGCTCTGTCCTTGCCCTGCTCTGAGGCTGCAGGTCTGGTTGTAAGAGGGGACAAGTTCTGTGAGCACCTCCTTCCTAAAGTGCAGAGGATACATCTACCTAAGCCAGGAGCAGTATGTATAAGAGAAGTCCTTCCAGAAGACCCTCGTGGGATAAGGCCGCTTGTTAAGAGCCCTTCTCCCTCTCATCCTCCTCCCTTACAAGCAGCTTGTTGTCGTCTTTGCTGCCTCTGCTCGATCTCCCTCTCATGCTGCAGCCCAGGGAGAACTGCAGCTATAGCACCCATGACTGAGAGCATGCAGTGTGCCTAGAACCCATACAGTCACAACCAAAGCCTTCTTCAAGTGCAGCACTACCTCCTCTCAGCTGCACCAGCTTTCATCAACTTTTTAAACCGCTCTGCACTTCCACAAACTCAAAGAGAGCCAGTGGAGATTAATCAATAACTAACCTGCAAGTAATTGATGATTCCTTTAAATGGTGCTGATGGTGGAGGTAGGGGGTGGGTCACTCCTGCTGCTGAACATACATTCAGCTGTACAAGGTCAAGAACAGGAATTAGCTAGCGCAACAAGGTTCAAAATGAGTACTGGTGTCAAATCAGTGTTACACACTGACATCATGATCTTCTTATTGTGTATACACCCAGAACACAATCCTAAAACACATGCTAACCCCCTCACTAAGATGGCATTTGGCACACACCATGGTGGGAGTAAGCATGAGTGAAAGACACCCGCAGCACCAAAACTATGGGTGCAACTGAGACCAATTTTTTGATCATTGTGCTTTATGACATTCTGGCTTGCTTTATAAAGTTGTCCTCCCATCACATGATGCTCCACCTTGGAAGCACTATATCGTGAAATCAACCCCGACATGATGTCCTGAAATAGCCTTATTGTAATATTTAAAGATTATCAAATCATAACTTCCTTTACAGTAATTCCCCTTTTCCAAGCTGTAACATTCAACAATGGGCAGTGCGCTAACCTTCATATACAGACATAACAAAGAGTTAGCAAATTGCAAGTGATGTATCACAACTAAAGTTCAGTTTTCACAATCCATTTTTACGTGAATTTTTTTTTGCAACAATTTAGATATGAATTCTTCAGAGCAATTATTTTATTAATAGTTTTCATAGATTGCTTAACACCACAAATCATTGCTGATCTCAATCCCAAAGATAAAAGGGACACTAAAAAAATTGGTCTCAGAAAACCCCAGGTTGTGGAGGATAAAAATTGGCTAGAATCATCTGAGGGATTTCATTTATGTGGAAAAATTAGAAAAGCTGGGTTTGTTTTCCTTAAAGCAGAGAAGTTTAAGGGACATTTAATAGAGGTGTTCAAAATTATGAGGGGGTTTGATGAAGTAAATAAGGAACAACTGTTTCCACTGGCAGAAGGGGTGATAACCAAAGGACACAGATTTAAGGTAATTGACAAAAGAACCAGAGAGGAAATGAGATGGGAAACAGGGCTATGAAGAAAGAATGGGGTGAGGGGGACAAATTGGATAGTTCTTTTGAAGGCTGGGATAGGCACAATAGGCTGAATGGCATCCTGCTAAGGTGCATGATTCCATCATTCTATGATTCTACCTCTGATCATTATCCAGTGTCTCCTGTTGGAATACACATATGTGCAGACTTTATTGGCCCTGCTATTAAATAGCTGACTTACACACAAGATTTAGGCTCATGCACAAAGGATGATTAGCAGCCAGTCAAAGATGAAGGCTGGAGTAGGTGGGGGTACGGAAAAGGGCAACTAGGGGCAAACTACACATCAGTATGAGTCAATGGGCCAGACAGATTTTCATCTTGGAGGTAACAGTTATGAGTTAGGCCATTTCCTGACTTTGCAACCCCGCCTTCTGCCCAGCAGTGCCCACCCACGCTATCTTCTTGGTGGATGGGGTGGTGGGGGTGGGCTGGAGCCGGGGCCACTGCCTTTAGAAGCAGGCCCAAGGCAGAAATTGGGCAGATTAAAGGCCCATTTCTGTTCACTAACACCTCAGCCAAGTTCTGTAGATGAATGTGAAGCACCATAACCCTCACTCTCTCTCACTTTCCACCCACCCCACACCCCCTTGCCCCCTCACTCCCATGCCACCATATATGCCTCAACTTCTATACCCCATGCCCCCTCACCTAGTATCCACTATGTACAGAACTCATGAGCCCCATCATACATTGGGAAGTCTTTGAAAAATTCATAAGACTGTCAAAAGAAACAGCTGTTCAAAAACACTTCAAAAAATTATCCTTTCAGGAGCTCATAAAACTATCAATATAAATAAACTCTCAGTCTCCTTGATAGCTGTCCCCTGCTGAGTTGAATCCATTACTGAGTTTGGAGCTCAGCCAAGCACTAATAGTGAGGTTCTATTGAATGATTATTGATAACCCCTGCTGAGCTGAATCCAATAGTAGAGTTGAGGCTCAGGCAAGCATTAATAATGAGGTTCCATTGTACAACTGCATCAATAAAACTTCCAGAGCTGAATACATTAAAGCCTTTGAAATCATTCAAAGAGCTCAGCCATCTGTTCAAGCTTTGAAATAGTCAAGCAAAGATCTAATGTGAGGTTCAATAAAAAGATTAAAGCACGGGGACAACTGATACATTAAAATCTGAATTTCAATATTGGTTAATTCAGAAGGGTATTTCATCCAATGGATACTGTACTTTATGCTCCTGAAGTCTTTTTCAGGTGCTTATCCAATTTGCTTTTGAAAGCCCCAATTGTATCTGTCTCAGCACATTCAGGTAGTCCATTCCGGATCCTAACCACTCATGGCATAAAAAAGCTTTTCTTCTTGGTTCTTTTGCTAATCACCTCAAATCTATGTCCTCTGGTTCTCAACTGTTCTGCCACAGGAACACTTTCTATCTATTCTCTCTAGACTCCTTATGACTTTGGATAATTCTATCAAATCTCTTCTCAACCTTTTCTAAGGAAAACTGCCCTAACTTCTCAAAGCTATCCACATAATGGAAGTCCTTGATCTCTAGAGCCATTCTCATGAATCTTTTCTGCACCTTCTCCAAAGCCTTAACATTCTTCCTACGGTGCAGTACCCAGATATGGACACAAAATTCCATTTGAGGCTGAATCACAGTTTTATGAAAGTTCATCCTGATTTTCTTGCTTTTGTACTCTATGCTTCTGTTTCTAAATTTCAGGATCCCAAATGTCTTATTAACCACTTACTCAACTTACCCTGTCACCTTCAAAAATTTGTGCACACATACCCCCAGGTCTCTGTTCCTGCACTCCCTTTAGAATTGTACCCTTTATTTTATATTGTCTCTCCTCATTCTTCCTGCTAAAGTGAATCACTTCACACTTCTGTGCATTAAATTTTATCTGCCTCATGTCTACCCTTTCTGTCAGCCTGTTTATGTCCTCTTAAAATTTCTCACTATCCTCCTCATAGTTTATCATGCTTCAAAGCTGTGCGTCATCTGCAAATTTTGAAATCATGCCCTGTACATCGCAGTCTAGGCATTAATGTATCACGAAAAGCAGTAGTCCTAGTACTGACCCTTGGGCAAATCCAATGTATCACCTTCTTCCAGTCTGAAAAGCAACCATTTATCACTGCTCCATGTTTCCTGTCACTGAAGCCAACTTTGTATCCATGCTGCCACTTTCCCTTCAACAAGTCTATTATGTGGCACTTTATCAAATGCCCATTGGAAGTTCATATATACCAGCAACTGCATTGCCCTCGTCAACCATTTCCATTACCTCATCAAAAAAACTCAAAGAAGTTCATTAAATATGATTTGCATTTAACAAAACCGTGTTGGTTTTCCCCAATTAATCTACAGTTGTCCAAGTGACTGTTAATTCTGTCCCAGATTATCATTTCTAAAAGCTTCCCCACCACTGAAGTTAAACTGACCGGTCTGACTGTTGCTGGGTTTATCCTTACAGCTTTGTTTAAACAAGGATATAATATTTGCAATTCCCCAGTCTTCTGGCGTCACCCCATATCTAGGGAAGATTTGAACACTAAGGCTAGCACCTCCGCAATTTCCACCCTTACTTCTCTCACCATCGTTAGATGCATCCCATCTGGTCCCAGCACTTATCAACTTGAACCGCAGCCAGTCTTTCTAATATGTCCTTTTTATTAATTTTTAGCCCATCCAGTATCTTAATCAGCACCACTTTCACTATGAATGCTTACACTAGCCGCAGCTTGTAAATCAGAAGAGATTGTGAGATGAGTGGTAAGTGGGATGAGAGAATATTGCATAATGCTTTTTCAAAGTCTCATTAACATGTTAGTAGGAGTGAGCCTTTGGCTTAATGTTAGCATTCCTGCCTTGAGGAGAAACCAAAGCTCCAGCTCTGAACCCTGTGCTGACACGCAGTGGGATTTTCATACCCAGAGGATGCAGTGACTCTCCACATCATTGAAAGGGCTGTGGGTGCCCATAAAAACCAGTCGCTGTATAGAGCTAGTATCTTATAGTAGCTGGTGTAAAGAAAGAGTGTAAATGTTGTGGTCTGTCAGAATTAATCGGCCGGTGAATCCTTCCGCTACTACACTGTAATGAGACAAAAATTGATAAATGATCCAAAAAAAAGAGATATTAGGGCAGTTGACCTAAGCTTCATCAAAGTGGTAGGTAGAGAGATTTAGGGAGGGAATTAAAGAGCTTAAAGCCTAAGACAGCTGAACGGTCACCAGCAACTGTAGGGTAAAGCCTTTATTTTGCTGACATCCTTTCTTCCACTGAATCGATTAGAAATCCAGTATTTGTGGGCGGCACATTACCAGGATGGAGAATGAAAATAAAAATAAACTTACTTCAGGCATTATATCAGTCGTTAATATTATATCAAGGCTCACCATTTGTATATTACAATGCTTTCTGCTTTGCAGCAAAGCTAATGAAGGCTGGAGGAACAAAAATTGGAAAGGCTCTTCCAGGAGAAAATCTGTGGCTTTTGTGTGCCAATGACTGGCTGTATAAGACCTGTGGGAATGTTAGGTGGGCAAGAAGGTCAGAGTGCAACATGTGCAATGCTCCAAAATAAAACGAACTGGAAGATAGGACTGGATATGAAAGTAGGTTTAAATGAAAGGCAAACTTTAACTGAGGTGCAAACAAGTGGGTAAGCACAATGGTGTCTCCCAAAATTGAATAAGCAAGTTATATCTTTCAACTTTGAAATTGCTATTGATGGAAATAGATAACGATTATCCACTTCTTGGCCTTGGAGAGGGTGCAAAAGATACCAGGATTACAGTAGGGATGAGGGTCTTCAGTTATGTGGAGAGAAAACAGAAGCTAGGATTGTTCTCCTTAGAGGAGAGAGGGTTAAAGGAGAGATGGTTAAAGGGAAGTTCAGTAGAGATATTCAAAATTGTGTAGAGTTTTGCTCAGGTGAATAAGGAGGAAGTGTTCCACTGGAAGGGCTTCTGTAACCAGAGGAGGCGCATTTAAGATAATTGGCAAAAGAAGCAGAGGTGAGGAACATTTTTTTTTATTATGCAGCGAGTTGTTGTGATCTGGAATGGATTCACTGAAAGGGTGGTGGAGGCAGATTCAATAGCATCTTTCAAAAGGGGATTGGATAAGGAGTTGATGGAAAAAACATTACAGGGCTATGGAGACAAACAAGGATACAGGACTAATTAGATAATTGTTTCAAAATACCAGTACAGACACTATGGGCCAAAGGATTCTATTAAGCAACTGTCTGTTTCAAACATATATGGAACTATACCCCTTTATCAGTAACGCCATGCATCATAACCCAATTTCATGCTGAACAGCTTCCCAACAAAACCAACAAGTCTACGCAACTAGTTTCCATTTACTGGCACTTGTCAAGTCAGGACTACCCTGACTGTTTGGGTATTTTTGCAGGGCTATCTGGGATCAATTAGGAAGAATCTGTGTTCTCAGTGAGAATCCAACTCTTCTGCATCCCATCAGCAGAGAAGGCAAGCTGATCAATCAACAACATAGGAACGCTGCATAGAGCAGACATCTAAACACCTATGGCCAGATTTTCCCTTCGGAGGTGGGAATCGGGAGGTGGGTTCAATTCCGGGTCACAAACCCGCTTCCACAGCCAACTTCTGGGAAGAGGGATTTTCCTTCGGTCCAGGCCTTAATGACCCTGGAGACAGGACTGCTGCCCAATTAATGGCTGGGGATGGGGGAATGGAGGCAGGACACCATGAAGGTGGGTCACATTCTGGCCCGAATTGACAGCTGTGGATGCCGTTTTCAAAAAAATGTTTTAGGAGAAAAGTTCCCACGTTTCAGAGGCCTGGAACTTGAGACATGTTAGGCTAGTGATGAGTTTTTAAATCAGTGAGTTTTTATATAATGGGATAGGACACCTCTGCCATGCTCAGCCTCTTCCATGACACTTTAAACTGCATCTTCTCATATAAGCTTGCAGTTGACCCTGACTCTGCCTACACTGAACTAGTCTGATTCTGGACAGCTGCTGGACTCGGACTGCTTCACTGAAAATTGGAAAACTTACAGGGGACAGTCTTTTAATGAGTCCACAATGATCCAAATTGCCTTGTTAATAGGAGGGGGCAGGTTCCAAGGCTAGCTCCCTCCCCACCTGTGGGAAAATGGTGGAGGGTATAAACTGAGGCGGGATTTCTGACTGCATTGCTCGGCAGCCATTTTGTTCCGCTTATGTTCCATCTCGATTTGAGGTGGGAAAATTCTAGCCTAAGTCTGTCACAGAAGATATACTCCATTCCAACTGTGTCTTCTTGAAGCCAATCTGACCTCCAGTAAAACCTTGCACACTTCCTAACACTCCAACCCCAAAAAGGATAGTCACTTATTGATGAATGATCAGATAGCAATCTCTGTTAGACTTTCCTCATCTCTGCTTTGGCCGTGCATGCTCTGAAATTACTAAGAGATTATAGACTAGATTGATAAATATTACAGTGTATGCTGTAAACAAGCAAAAACAAAATAAGGAAAAAGGTAAGACAACATTGGATCTGCATGCTATGATATATACACACATCACACAGAATAGCATGGTCCAAAAACAAAGAGACATCTTAGGGTTGTGGTGACATTGACAAATCTGCTGAAATTCACGCTGACAGTTCATGAGGTCATTTCAACTCATTGATGTAATACATTCCACACTGCAAAAAAGGACAATGTCAGACATGAAAACACCATTTCGCACAAGACCATTTCTTGAACAAACAACATTTAATCAAACCTATCGTGGACACATTCTAGCCCATTTAGTCCCCTCAGTGAAAGATCTTTGAAACTCCTTTATTCCCCAAATGAAAGCAAAACTGTAGAAAATGTAACCATTCTACATCACTACTATTAAGCCTTGGTTGAGTGTCCTCTGCAGATGATAACTCTCCTTTTATGGCAGCAGCATCTGTGGCTATTTGAGCTTCGTTTATGCATAGAATAGTACAGTCAACTATTATGAAAAGGCTACCAAATAACAATTAAACAAAAGTAACACTTGCATTGATGTAATGCATTTCATCTTTAGGCATATCCAAACATTCTTAGCAGGTAGCAGATGGATACTGAATCAGCTGTACAGTATATTAATATTAGATTACTAAAGAGATTAGGTACTAATTTCTACAAAACAATGTATGGCTTTATTAATATCAGATTATACACAATGGCTCGATACTAATTTTACAGGACTTACACATGATAATAAGGATTAATTTACAAAATAAGTGTTGTATGTTCAAGTAAAAAAAATTACTCATGACTGTCAGAAACTAATTCATACAGAATATGTTGTACAGCCTATTACTAACACTAAATTATGCACCTGATTACTCCTAATTAACATGCTGTTGAAATTAATGTGCCATTGAAATTAATATGCTACTGAAGCTTTTGCAGTGTTGAGCTCTCAAGTGAAAGATTCAAAACATGCCAAGGCATCAAGAGTAAACAGTTTTATGGGCACAACAGGCAGGGGTTACAACTTAGTCCTCTCCAGCACATAGAAAGGAGAGTTCAATACAGTGGCACACCTTGGGCAGAATTTAACAGCCCCAACACCCGAAGAGTCAGTGAGCAATGCATCGCTGCTGAACCTGGCTGTTCCACTGCCATTTAACTCTGCAAGGAGCTTTATTATGGCTGGAGGTGAGATTTCTGCCCCTCAATTGGGAGGATGTCTCACCTCAGAGAGCTGCTAGCCAATCTGAGTGCCCAGCAGTTCTCTAGTCTCAGCAGCCAGCACCACAGGGAGTGCTGACGACAAGTGGGACTACAAGCAGTCTGCAAATTCTAAGTCCCGGAGCTAGGATGGAAGTGAGGATGTCTTGTGGCGGAGATGGGAAAGGATGCCTAGGAGTGGCAGGAAGAGAGGAGTGGGGGTCATGATGGTAATGCCAGTTGGTAAGAGAGCGCATAGCATGGGGGGTGGGTGGGTGCCCAGTCTGGAATGGGAGCCAGTAATAGAGGTGCCCCCCTGCTTCCCACCTGAGGCCTGAGCGGGGTGATCTGCTGGGCATTCGCCCTCCTTCCTACTGGCGGGAATTTGCGGCCAGGTGCAAAATGGTCGTTATTGGCCACTTAAGGGCCTCAAGTGGGGTGAGGGTGGGCGGGCCATCCTAGGCCTTGCCCACACACCATAAAATTGCGGACAGCTCGAGGGAAGGAGGGAAGCCCACCTTGGAAATTTCATGGGGTCAGGTGCCTCCAAACCAGCCAGCCGGGGACCGTAGAATTCTGCCTCAAGACAGATGCTGCCCAGACACATCTTGCTAATATGATTGGTGTTATAAGAAAAAGGGAATAGATAACAAACATTGTTTCATGTTTGGAACAATAGAACTAAAGGGCATTACATGCACTTGAAGAGGTGCAGATTCAGAATGAATTTGCAGAAACAATGGGTTGAATTTTTGGCCTCGCCCAAGGGCAGGAAGAGGGCGGGCGGACGACCTCACACACTCAGCACAAAAACAAGGATTGTATTAACATTTCAACCAACCTTTTTACTGTTAAATACAAACAAAATCTAGAAAACTTAAATTATTGCGACTTTAAAATATTGTCTCAACTGCTAACCATGCCTTGCCAATAGTCATCAATGCCATTTGCCTTGAACTTCTTTGCTGCTGGCTCTTTCCAAAGATCTGGTGCAGACCTTAATGGATTCACACCACTGCATCTCACAGGTCATGGAGATCCTTTTTGCCAGAGCTGGACAGTACATTCATTTCACATCAGATGTTTCCTCGCAAGCACAGAGGCATTGGGTTTCCCACCATTACTGATGCTGGGCATCATTGATTGCCTCCATGTGGCCATTAAGGCATACAGTGACCACCCATTTGGATTCATCAACTGGAAGAGCTTCCTGTCCCTTAATGCCCAAACTGGTCTACGACCAAAACAAGAGTTTCCTCCATGTGTGTGCTCACTTACCTGCCAGCTGCCATGACTCCTTCATCCTCCACCAGTCCATGCTGCCTCTGATCTTCACTCCAACCCCCAAAGCGAGTGGATAGATCCTAGGGGACAAGGTAAATCCCTTGAAGTGATATTTACTCACCCCTGTATGGGAGCCCCTAGCAAAGGCAGAGGCTATATAACCACTGCCACCTTCTCAGTAGGACAACCTTTGAACAAACTATTGGGCTTCTGAGATGTGACTCCGGTGCCTGGACCAATTGAGTGGCACCCTCTGCACAGGTCTCAGCCAGTGTGGTAGTCTGCTGCGCTTTCCGTAATATTTCCCTCCAGAGAGGTGTGGATCTTGAGGATAGTGAGGCCCTGGAAGGAGACAGTTCATTGGGGGACGAGCTGGTGCAGGAGGTGAGAGAGGAGGAGGACGAAGAGAAACCTGCTCCTGTTTCCTTCTCCGTGGTGCAAATTCAGTCCGATATTTCAGTGTGCAATTCCATCTCTCACTAGGGAAATGGTTGAAGCAGGTAGTATTGATGCAACTTAAATAAGTTTTCTTAAAAGAAATAACATTTTGGAATACAGTATGAGTAATTTGAAGCATGACATGTGGTAAGTAGAGCACACATGGGAGGAACAGGTGGCTTTGCTCTTTTTGGGCAGGATCTTCCAGCCCCGCCAGCAGTGGGAAGCTTAGCAGGCCAGGAAACTGAATTTGGTGCAAGGCCAAAAATCCCGACAGCAGGATGAACTTTGGCAATTATGCTCTCGGGACTTTAAAGGCCGATTAAAGGTGGGTGGAAACATAGAAACATAGAAAATAGAAGCTGGAGTAGGTTATTCAGTCCTTCAAGCCTGCTCCGCCATTCAATATGATCATGGCTGATCCTCTATCACAGCCCCATACTCCCACTCTCTCCCCATACCCCTTGATGCCTTTAGACTCTAGAAATCTATTTCCTTCTTAAATATATTCAGTGACTTGGCCTTCACAGCCCTCAGTCATAGGGAATTCCACAGGTTCACCACCCTCTGAGTGAAGAAGTTTCTCCTCATCTCAGTTCTAAATGGCCTACCCCATATCCTGAGACTGTGACCCCTTGTTCTAAACTCCCCAGCCAGAGGAAACATCATCCCTGCATTCAGTCTGTCCAGCCCTATCAGAATTTCATACGTTTCAATGGGATCCCCTCTCATTCTTCTAAACTCCAGTGAATACAGACCTAGTCGGCCCAATCTCTCCACATACTACAATCCTATCATTTTAGGATTCGGTCTGATCTACCTTTGCTGCACTCCCTCTGTGGCAAGTATATCCTTTCTTGGGTAAGGAGACCAAAACTGCACAAAATATTCCAGGTGTGGTCTCACCAAGGCCCTTTATAGCTGCAGTAAGACATCCTTACACCTGTACTCAAGTCCTCTTGCAATGAAGGCCAACATACCATTTGCCTTCTTAACTGCTTGCTGCTCCTGCATGCTAGCTTTCAGTCGTTGATGTACAAGGACACCCAGGTCACTTTGTCCATCAACATTTCCCAATCTATCACATTTAAATAACACTCTGCAATTCCGTTTATCCTACCAAAAAGTGGATAACTTCACACTTATCCACGTTATGCTGCATGTGCCATGTATTTGCCCACTCACTCAACTTGTCTAAATCGCCTTGAAGCCTCTTAACATCCTCCTCACCACTCACATTCCCGCCTAGTGTGGTGTCATCAGCAAACTTGGAAATATTACATTTGGTTCCCTTATCCAAATCATTGATATATATTGTGAATAGCTGGGGCCCAGGCACTGATCCCTGCAGTACCCCACTAGTCACCACCTGCCATTCCGAAAAAGACCCTTTTATTCCTACTGTTTCCTGTCTGCTAAGCAATTCTCAATCCATGCCAAGATATTATCCCCAATCCCATGTGCTTTAATTTTGCACACTAACCTCATGTGGGACTTTATCAAAAGCTTTCTGAGAATCCAAATACACCACATCCATTGGTTCTCCCTTATCTATTCTGCTAGCTATGTCCTCAAAAAACTCCAGTAGGTTTGTCAAATGTGATTTCCCTTTCATAAATCCATGTTGACTTTATCTAATCCTGTTGATATTTTCTAAGTCTCCTGTCACCACATCCCTTATAATGGACTCTAGCATTTTCTCTACCACTGATATTAGGCTAACTGCTCTGTAATTCCCTGTTTTTTCTCCCTCATTTTTTAAATGCTGGGGTTACATTTACCACTGTCCAATCTGCTGGAATTGTTCCAGAATCTACAGAATTTTGAAAGATCACAACCAACACATCCACTATTTCCATGGCCACCTCCTTCAGTACCCAGGGATGTAGATTATCAGGCCCTGGGGATTGATAGGCTTTCAGTCCCATTAATTTCTTGAGCACTATTTTTTTAGTAATACTAATTTCCTTCAATTCCTCCTTCTCACTAGATCCTTGGTTCCCTAGCATTCCTGGGAAGTTATTTGTGTCTTCCTCAATTCTCTATTATACATTCTCCCGTTTCAGACTGGAAGGGACCTACATTTGTCTTCAGCAATCTTTTTCTTCTTACATACTTATAGAAGCTTTTACAGTTCTCTTTTATGTTCCTTGTAAGTTTACTCTCATAGTCTAGTATTCTTCTCTTTATCAATCTCTTGGTACTCCTTTGCTGAATTCTAAACTGTTCCCAATCCTCAGGCTTACTACTTTTTCTAGCAATTTAGATAATATCTGACTCCTCTTTGGATCTAATACTATACTTGATTTCTTTTATTAGCCATGGCTGGGCCACTTTTCCTGTTGTGTTTTTGTGTCAGAAAGGAATATATAACTGTTGCAGTGAACACATTCATTCCTTAAACATTAGCCATTGCCTATCCACCATCATGTTTTTAATGAAGTTCCCCAATCTATTTTAGCCAACTCACACTTCATACGTTCATAGTTTCCTTTGTTTAGATTTAGGACCCTAGTTTCGGATTGGACTACTTCACTTTCCAACCTAAGGAAGAATTCTATCATGTTATGGTCACTGTTCCCTAAAGGACCCCGCACAACCAGTCTATTAATTAACCCCTTCTCATTGCACAAAGCCAAATCTAGGATAGCTTGTTTCCCAGTTGGTTCCTTGACATAGTAGTCTAAAAAATCATCTTGTACACGCTTCAGGAATTCATCCACCATAGTATTAACGCTCATTTGGTTCACCTAGTCTATAAGTAGATGAAAGACACCCATGATGACTGTAGCACCCTTGTTAAATGCATCTCTAATTTCCTGTTTAACATTGTCCCCTACCTGACCACTACTGTCTGGAGGCCTATAGATACCTCCTGCTAATGTTATCTGCCCCTGGTTACTTCTTAGCTCCACCAAAACTGATTGTACATCTACATTTTCTGAGCCAAAATCCTCTCTCACTATTGCACGGATTTCATTATTAACTAACAACGCCACCCCTCCTCCTTTTCCTTTTTGCCTGTCCTTCCTAAATATTGAATACCCTTGAATATTCAGTTCCCAGCTTTGGTCACCCTGCAGCCATGTACCTGTAATCATAATAATATCACACTTGTTTACATCTATTTGCGCTGTTAATTCATCTACCTTATTGCAAATGTTTCGTGCATTCGGATACAGTGTCTTTAGGCTTGCCCCGAGGAACAATGTTGGGAAGACCTTTTGCATGCATTAGCATGTCATCTGTGCTCATTAAAAGGCAAGCTCGTCAGAACTAAGATCCCCCTCCAAATTAAGTTCTGTGCCAGCGAGAAATTGGGACATTCACCCTTACAAAGTGGCGTGCACCTGACAAGGTAAACTTCTTCCATGATTAACGATGAGCTGTCACTGCATTGTCCTCTTTGGGGAATGTCTGTAAAGGCCACCCTATGGTTGAAAGTGGGTGGTGGCAGTGCAAGTTGCATCAAGGATGACCAAGGAAGGGAGGAAGGGTTAGCAGGGAAGGGTGGTGCCATAAGTCAAAGGGATAGTGCAGGTTGTCTGGGTGCCCAGACCTTTAACCCAATGAGGTAACAGTGGGGATGGCGACTTGATGAGAATTGGTGACTGCCTCGCAGATATATATTAAATGAGCTGAACAGTGCAAGATCACTCGTGGTCAGCCATCCCGCACACCCCTACCCCCCAGCAAAAATCACTCCCACTTCCATGCCCACCACTGAACTTAGACACCAGAATAGAAGATTCCAGCCATAGTCCCTAAAGTTTTCAACCATTGGGATTTTCCTCATGACATGTTTGGGTCTGCTGTAGGCTAAATAACAAAAATTGCTAACTATGATTAGCCAATTAGCTATGCCTACTATTATTGTATCATGTGACTACCAGGCTGGTAGAAGGCGAATGAAATGAATCTTTTGTCTTTTTCTGTCTTACAATTTTTATGTTCCTGTTATAGCACAGCTGGTGGTAAATGCCGAGATGTTCAAATTCTAAAGTGAAACTTGAAACAACTGTTGCAACTTGTTTTGCAATTTGTATTAATTTTGAGGTGTGTGCCTTGAATTCAGTAGTAATAAGACCACCAAGTCTTACAGGTTTTTACAAAATTAGATTAAATATTTATTAATAAGAGAAATGATTTTAAACACATGCATAGATCTACAAATTACTATGGTAACTTCTAAATCCCCTACTTAATCTGACTCCCAGTTACACTTTCATTAAGGCAATGAACAGTAAGACACATAGATTGTAAAAAAACCCAGGCAAGGTGACACACAATACCCTGAACCAGTCAAATTAAAACTGAGTTTTCTTAACTTCAGTTCTTTGAAAACAGCAGCTTGAGGCATAGATGCTGAAGGCTTTCACACTTGTTAGATCTTAAAAATTCCTACCCTTACACACAGCCTTCACTCCTTTATACGTATTTCCCCTTTAAATGCAAATTCCCATTGTTTCACTATGTCTTTGGAGTTTATCTTTCTGATAATAAAAATCTCTCATAGCACTAAGTTTTATCAGGAATCTTTGGGAAAAATAAACACACTGTTTCTAAACATCATCTGGCTAGGTGACGCATTTCAACCCTCCTTTGAAAACAATCTAGTCTGGTTTATTTAAAAATGTAAATGTCCTTTTACACCATACATTCTGAACTTCCCCCAATTTTACCATGTTTACATCAAAGCCTTCAGACCAGCTGCCTTTAATCTAATTAAGTCTCATACATAGACATACAGACACAGATACCACTATTTTACAATAAATTCCAATAACATTATGAGAATTATTATATCTTCCTGACAGTTCCTATGTTGTGATTGGGTAAGATGCTCAGTGGCATTGATCAAGAAATACCAGAGGCAAGGGATATATCCAACCAGAAGCACAACATCAAAATTCTGCAGTAGCATCTCCGGGCACTGGACAAAGTTGCTCATATGTGATCATGACCATCATCGTCCATAATCTGGAGAACATTGGGCCCATTGACAATAATAATTGCTCCTGCTGACAAGCTGTAGGATAAATCAACTCACACCACGAACAGTCTAATTAGTATTTTCAACAAAGAGCTAACTTTTGAATTTGGGAATGTAAAACACTGTCGTAATGTGAAGGACCATGGGAAGGAATGAAAGACTGTTGAGGCATCAGCACCATCATCACTAAAAGTCATCTATTGTGTTGCCATGCAGAGGTACAAATGAAGACGATGCGAGTCATTCATATATTGATTTTAACTGTACCAATGTTCTCCAACCAACTCCTGTGACACTGATGTGGGATTTAATAGTGCTGTATAGTATAGGAACTTGACAATGGCATCACTTAAATTAAGGAACCTTTGCACTTTAACAGTTGTTTAAAGCAAACATCCCAGAGAAGGGCAGTCCTCTCACTAATACAAAAGTCGTGGGAAAGGACAAAGGAGAAGTGGATAGCTCTGTCAGAGAGTAGTATAAATGAGGTGGGCCAAAGGGTCTCTTTCTGTGCTCTAAATTATGCAGGGATAATCTTTGCAAAGTTAACCTGATGTCCCATCCTAACTCTGACTGAAATTAAGTAGAAGCTCTCAGAAAAGGTGCAAGCAGCCATTCGTGCCAAATCTTCCAAAGTTATGGCAGTGGCTAGGAAGAACTCCTGTGGGAATTCCACAGGTATGATTCTATAATTTTTCCTGAAAAGGCACCATCTTTGGAAGGGAATTAGGCTATGTAAGGGCCTGCTGTACTATCCTTACCCATGCAGTCTAGTCTGCTTGCCAAAGTATATTTACTTGGGAATGCTAAAAGGAGCACTTCCTTTGCAGGCTTTGTCTTGCTAGGGAAACAGAGATGGAATTGTGCCACAAGCTGAATCATAAGATGCATACAACATCCAATATAGGAACAGCATGGCATAGTGGCAATGAAGAGCCCTGAATGTTTTTGCTTCAGAGTTATACAACAGCAGCTTACAGTTACAAAGAATGTTTAATGCTGAGGAGCTTCACAAGAATGAACTATCCTTTTTCTCAATCTGCCAACAACCTTTGACACAGCTGACCATATCGTCCTCCTCCAACAACTCTCCAGTGTTGCATGGACTGCAATTTATTGTTTTCATTCTCAAGTCTCTAATTGTAGCCAGAGAAGCACCTTAAAGGACTTCCCTTCCTACTCCTGAAGTTATCTCGGATGTCCCTCAAGAATCTATCCTTGGCCCCCCTCCTATTTCCCATTTACCTGCTGCCTTAGGGCGACACGACATATCGGTTTTTACATGTACATTGATAATGTCCAGCTCTACCTCAACAACGTCTTTTACAGACGGCGAGAGGTGGTGGGATAACTCCCCCCTTTTCTCACCTCTCCGCTTACCGCAAAAAAGATCTATTTTTGAGAATGAGTGAGTGCTGTGATGTTAAAGAAAAGGCATGAACAGGATTTCTTTTAAGTTTAAATCAAAAGAAAGGATAAACATTTATTTTCACAACACCAAAAATGTAAACACAACAAATAATCACTCTCCAAACATGTAGACACACAGACACAAAAGAAAAGATGATTTCTAGAGATGTAACATGCACTTAGATTACTAACAGAGAAATGAGAAACATGTCATTTATTTTTAACCAGTCCTTTAAGATGGATCAGAAAGCATTGCAGGCGTGAAGGATTCCCTCTCTCTTATGGTTCTTTGAAGACAAATAGAGATTGGGCGTTTCTGGTTTTCTCAGATGAATTTGTAGCTGAGGTCCTATAGAGAAAAAGTGTAATTTTCTAAGTAAAATGAATTAACCCCTTTTCATTGCCCGAATTGACTGTTTTAGGGAGTGTTTTTTTTTCTGTCTGGGTGCGAGCCCTTAATGCTGCTGATCCCAGACTGTCTTGCTCGGTTCCTTTGTGGATTAATAAAGAGACTGACCTCCTCTCCATCTTATTTCAGTCATGTGATGGCAGTATCAAAGTATCCCATTATCCACACAATGAGTTGGAGCCAGTGTAATTTGAACAAAATTGGGGGGGGGGTGCGATTTTGGTGGTGTGTAGGGAGATGATGACATCCCATGAACATTCCAGCTATGACTATCCTCATGAAATGGCTTTATTTGAAGTCCCATCTTCAAGGGGCCAACAGGTCAAGTAGCTATCATCCTTTAAATCTCTTCCATTGAAATTGTGAGGGGTAGTCAATTTGCACCTGGGAAACCTATTTTGCATTTTTAAGTAACTTCCCAGAGATTTGTCTCCATTTGTCCAGAAGACACGGCCTGAATTTTACCTTTGGGCTGGCGCAAGCGATTGGCGGGCCCGGGAGCAGTCAGGAAACGGACCGCAGACTGCAATTGGCCCCCGACCGCGATTTCATGCTGGCTGGCCAATTAACGGCCGGCCACCATGCAACACGCGCTGAAAAGCTCAGCACTGCTGGGGGGAAGGCAGGAAGAGGGTGGGCAATGGCGTCATCACGGATGCAGGTGAGCGCCACAAGACAGCTCCCTGAAGGGAGAAACTGCCTGAAGCTGCCTCAGGGAGCTGCAAACCTTCAAATTATCAAAGGTTTAAAAAGCTGCAAAAAAATGTCCATTCATCACAATCCAAGCACCTGAAAATATACCTCATATTTATTTTTATTTTATTTCATAATGGAAATTTCATCCCGCCCTTGGATGAGGTTTGATGAAAAATGTAAAGGCCGCCTGGCCGATTTACCCATCCGCCAACCGTAAGGTTGGACGGGCCACGAAAAATCAGAGACAATTACACCATTAATGGGCTTAATTGCCCTCTTAATTATCAATGGGTGCACTGCCAACTTTTGTGTGCCCGCCAAGCAAAATATTGCGGGAGTGCAAAACTTTACGCCCGATCAGGTCGGGCGCACACCCATCCGTGGGACGCAAAATTCTGCCCTGCAAGTCACCTGATTTCCGAGTCCACTTTATGAGGGCAAAGCATCCATCATTCCATGTTTTTTTTTAATTCATTGGATGTGGGCATCGCTGGCTAGGCCAGCATTTATTGCCCATCCTTAATTGCCCTTGTTCAGAGGGCATTTAAGAGTCAACCACATTGCTGTGGGGCTGGAGTCACATCTAGGCCAGACAAGGTAAGGACGGCAGATTTCCTTCCGTAAAGGACTTTTGTGAACCAGATGGAGTTTTTTTATACAATAATCGACAATGGTTTCATGGTCATCATTAGACTTGATTCCAGATTTTTACTGAATACAAATTCCACATCTGCCGTGGCGAATTTAAAAGTACAGTGTCCACTGTCCAATTATCTTTGTAAGGATGATGTGACCGTCACATGCCTCTTTTGACTCCCCCACTGTCACTACATTATCATACCCCAGTATTGGATGAGCAGAAATTTCCTCAAATTAAATATTGGGAAGACTGAAGCCATTGTTTTTGATCCCTATTACTAACTGCCTTTCCCTGGCAACAGTCTGAGATTACACCAGTCTATTCGCAATCCTGGTGTTACATTTGACCCTGAGGTGAGCTTCCGACCACATATCCATCCCATTGCTAAAAGCATCTATTTCCACCTCTGTAACTTTGTCCAACTCTGTCACTGTCTCAGCTTATCTCCTGCTGAAGCCCTCATTCATGGCTTTGTTACCTCTAGACTTTTCTATTCCAATATTCTTCTGACCTTCCACGTTCTACCCTCTGTAAACTTGGTCATCCAAATTTCTGTTGCCTGCGTCCATACTTGCACCAAGTCCTGTTCATCCATCACCTCAGTGTTCACTGATTTACAGTAGCTCTTGGTTAAGCAATGCCACAATTTTAAAATTCCCTACTTTGTTGACTAGGGAAAGAGACACGAGAGAGCATTTAATGTCTTTTATTTTATACTTTAATCCCAGGTATAATTATAAAGAGATTAGGACCAATTTTAATCCCGTTCACCATGAGGAAACCAGGCTGATGGGCAGCCAAAATGGTAACAGCTACCTTCACAAACCCTGTTGCTTTCCCATAGGTTGCAACTTTAACATGCTCTTTTGAGCGGGCAAGATGAACATCCATTGGAAGGTAACGGGTTTCTGCTTTAAATATGCAGATGAGTTCTGATGATATCATTGAGACCCCAACAGCCGGCATGAGGAATATTTTGTGGTTTCTCAGTAAGGCCAAGAGCTGAAGAACAATGTGGAATTCTTAATATTCTGCTTTGTTTCCCTGTGTGTAAAGAGAAGGAGGAGGAGGATGAGAGTTAGGGTGTCACTCTTCTATTTAAGAAAGGTGCCATCGGGAAACCGAGAAATTATAGACCAGTTAGTCTAACATCTGTTGTTGGGAAATTATGAAGTCTATAATTAGGGATAAAGTGACTGAACAGCTTGAAAATTATCAGCCGATTGGAGAGAGCCGGATGGATTTGTAAAGGGTAGGTCATGCCTGATGAATATGATTGAATTCTTGTTTTTTTTTTAAAAAGAGGTGACTAAATCAGTGGATATTATTTATATGACTTCCAGAAGGAATTTGATAAAGTCTCTCCTAAAGCTGAAGCTCATGGAATTGAAAGCAAATTATTGACCTGGTTAGGAAGTTGGCTGAGAGGAAGCAGACAGAGAGTAGGGATATAGGGCAGGTCCTTTGTTGGCAGGATGTGACTAGTAGTGTCTTGCAAGGCTCTGCGTTGAGCCCTCAATTACTCACCATGTTTATTAACTTAGATGAAAGGATAGAAAGCCAATATCCGAATTCGATAGGCAGCATTGTAAGCAGTGTAATAGGAAGAATAACATTTACAAAGAAATATAAAGTGAATGGGAAAAACTGACAAATGGATTTTAAAATAGGCAAATGTCAGGTCATCCACTTGGAACTTAAAAATTATTGAAAAGATTACATATATCAAATGGTGAAAAGCTAGAAACAGAGGACATCCAATGAGACTTAGAGGTTCATGCACCTAGGTCATGAACAGGTACAGGAAAGAATCAAAAGTGCTGGCCTTTATATCTAGAGGATCAGAATACTAGGGGGTAGAAATCCTGCCTCACCTGTACAAAGCTCTGGTCAAACCACACCCAGAGTACCAAGAGCAGTTCTGGGCACCACATCTCTGGAAGGATATATTGACCTTGAAGGGAGTGCAGCGTAGATTTATCAGAATTATATTATTATTTTCTACTATGGGTTGCTTTGCTCGCGAACTGGTTGCATGCTTATCTGTTAGCAGGTGAGTCAATTACAATAAACTGCAGATGCAGAGACTGATATGAAATGAAGGACAAGCTTTTTTTTACACAAACAAGAGCATTAACATGATGTGTGCTTCTCCAACTCGATCCTACTTTAGAGTAACATTAACATGGTAGCCCACACTATTGGGTATTACAGTCACGTGGTTAATCTGCTCACATTCTCTTAAAGGTGTACTACACCTCAGATTACCACAGATATTTAGACTCCAGGGGCAGGATATTGAGGTCGATGAGCAGGGGGCGGGGCCCGCACGCCGACGTGTAAAATGACACGGGATGACATCGGGCGCAACTCCCGACGTCATCCCGCTTCATTTCCATTTTCAGGTCAGCGGGGGCACAGCCAAATCAGCTGTGTGCCCACCAACCTGTCAATGGCCAATTGAGGCCATTTAAAAACTAATTGAAGTAGGTAAAGGACCTGCCTATCCAACCTTAAGGCTGACGGGCAGGCCAGGACCCCTGGTGGGCTTCAGAAAAAGCATGAAACCTCATCCACCGGCGGGATGAGGTTTCATGTCGGTTTTTAAAAATGTAATAAAAGTTTAATTAAAAGTGATGGACATGTCCCAACTCATCTGACAGTGTCACATGAGGGGACATGTCAGGGAAATTTTATTTTTCTATATTTCACATTTTTGAATTCGGCACCAATCTCCCAGAGGCAGCACTTAGCCTCAGGGAGATCTGTGCGCTCTTTCGCGCACATGCACGAAAGAGCACACTCTCGGCTTAGGGAATCCACCCCCCCCGCCCGCACCGGGAGCGCATAGCGCTTCCTGGCTGACGTCACGCTTAATTGGCCCGCCCACGTAAAATGACGGCAATTGAGGGCACCGATCGGAGGCGCGCCCACTCCTGAACCTCCCCCCACAACGGGGGGAAACTTTTTCCCCAAGAGTTAAATCATGAGAGGTTACACAAACTAGAGTTGTATTTTCTGAAATTTAGAATGCCAAGGGCAATTTGATTGAATTTTCAAGATATTAAAGGGAACAGGTAAGGTAGATAGGGAGAAACTATTTCTGCTGGTTGTGAAGTCTAGGGCGAGAAGGCATAATCTAAAAATTAGATCAGACTATCAGGACTGAAATTAGGAAAAACTTCTTCATGCAAAGGGTGGGAGTAGTTTGCAACTCTTCCACAAAAGGTAACTGATACTCAACCGGGTGCCGTAGTGGTAATGTGGCTGAATCAGTAATCTGGAGACCCAGGTTAATGCTTTGGGGACACGGGTTCAAATCCCACCATGACAGCTCACTGAATTTAAATTCAGTTAGTAAAATCTTGAATTGAAAGCTGGTGTCAGTAATGCTGACCATGAAACTATCATTGATTGTCCTAATGTTCTTCAGGGAAGGAAATCTGCTGTCCTTACTTGGTCTGGCCTACATGTGACTCCAGATCCACAGCAATGTGGTTGACTCTCAACTGCCCTCCGAAAGGTCTAGCAAGCCACTCAGTTCAGGGGAAATTAGGGATGGACAAAAAATGCTGGCCTTGCCAGTGATGCCCATATCCCATCAAAGAGTAAAAAAAAATGTTCATTTTAAATCAGAGATTAGAGAGATATGGGTCAACATGTGTATATGGTGTTAGGTCACAGATTAACCATGATCAAACTGAACGCAGAACAGGCTTGAAGGGCTAAATGGCCTATTCCTGTTCATAAATTTCTATGAACATTGAAAGCTACCCTCTCACATCCCTCCTCCAATCAAGATGCCCCTCCAACCCATCCTTCCCCAACTACTTACTTAAATACCAGGGAACTTCCCCAGTGGCAGCCTGCAGCTGCCTGAAATCCTGCTAAATTCTGATGGCCAGCCAGCACTTTCCACAGGGTTTAGGCGTGAGACTGGCAAGAGTTTAAAATCTCACCCTGTGGAAGGACAGGTGTTTGGCCAACTATCTTGTTTGTGTAAGTCCTACAATGGAGCTTACGTCAGGGTTATTGTTTCATCCTCCATTCCAGATTTAAAGATATTTTTGGTTCTCTTTTCTGAACCTCCAGTAGGGCGAAATCATTTAGATGCGCGAGTGCGCTGGAGCACTGTGCCACTGAGCGGGGAGGTCGGTGGTACATTCCATCTTTCTCTCTACAGATCCTGATCTCAGCTGGAGACCTTGGTCTAGGGAAGTAGCGAAGGCGAGAAGAGAAAAATCGGACCATGCCTGTGTGCAACATTCTCACATATCTTCTGGAGGCTGAATAAGAGCAATGGTGGTGGAGGCCAGTGTTCATTCAACCAACAGAAAGTGGATCATGACACCAGGATTAGGATAAATAAAATGTTGAACAATGAGTTTATTTTAAAACATGGATTAATACAATGAAGATTTTATTTTTAAACTTAGCAAATACATCAATTAAAACTAATTTTTCATGAAGCTGACCAGTGGAAAACTTGAATGAGTAGTTTAAACAAAGTTTCAACCACCCCTAGCACTTACAGGAGTTGAGGAATAAATGGAAAACAAATAAACAAATGCTGTAAATCTAAAATAAAAGAAAGACTTTCATTTATATTAGTGCTTTTCATGACCAGAGGGCATCATTTTTTTTTAATATCCACCTGAGAGAGCAGACCCAGCCTTTCTTTAATGTCTCATTTGAAAGACAGTAACTCTCTCAGTATTGCACTGGAGTGTCAGTTTAGACTTTGCACTCAACTCCTGGAGTGGGGCTTGAAACAACAAACTCTTAACCTGGAGGTGAGAGTGCTACCAACTGAGCCATCAGAAAGTACTGTAAAAGACACAGAATGCCTCAATACCATTAGCAGTTAGTGCCCAGTCATAAATAGCAACCTACATACAAATGCAAGGTTTTATTTGCTTCAATGCAGGTGGAGATTTTCAAAAATTTTGTTGTGATAGTTCAAGCTTCCACAAGGAAACTGTAGCCTCAAAATTATTTGATGTTATACCATTGTGGAGGCATATAAGGAGCCCCAGAGCTTCCAATATGACACTCAGTTTGAGAGCAAGCATTTTACTCCAGAAGTGAGCCACCACCATTTTGGTAAAGGCAGAAAAAGAGGCAATCAAGCCCACACCCAAAATGGGTATTAGGACTTTTGCATATGCATGTAAGGGGCTTACTACCTCTTTGAGGCTCCCTTTGCAAAATTGGTCTGCCCTGAACACAAACGTTTCAGGTCTGGATGCATTCACAAATGCTCCTTCCACTGGAAAGTTAACTTTGTTCAATAATACTTACCGGGAAGAACAGTAGTTCTTCTGGCTCTGCTGCACTATCAAAGGTTAGTTCTTGCTTGCATCATTTTGCTGATCACCCTCCCCACACCTCTTGCCATCACTTTCCTCCTTTCCCGATCATCACTCCCCCTCCCAGGAAGGCCCTTGTTGGTGATGTAGCAGCCTAGAATCTGGTGCTGCTTTTCCAGTGAGTTCCCTGGAAATATCCAGCAGGCATCCACAGCTCACCTGTCTGATTTAAGTGAAGCTGGAGATCCAATATTGGGTATGCCTCAGGCCTACCTATTCCAGTGTAATGATTGGCCCGATACTCATTGGTTAAGTGAGTTGGCTAAAATTCAGAAGATGAAGCATAATGTGGGAAAATATAGAGGTTGTTCACTTTGGTGGGAAGGATAGGAAAAAAAAACATTATTTGAATAGAGAGAGATTGCAGAATGCTACAGCACGGAGGGATCTGGGTGTCCTTGTACATGAGTCAGAAAAAAATTGGCATTCAGGCACAGCAAGTAATTAGGAAGGCAAATGGAATGTTGGCCTTTCTTGCAAGTGGGATAGAGTATAAAGGCAGGGAGTTCCTGCTACAACTGTGCAGGGCTTTGGTGAGATTGAACTCAGAGTAGCTTGTACAGCCTTGGTCTCCTTAAGCAAGGACATACTTGTATTGGAGGCAGTTCAGAGAAGATTCATTAAGTTCATTCCTGGGATAAAGGGGTTGCCTCATGAGGAAAGATCGAGCAGCTTGAGCAGTGATCTTATTTAAATATACAGATCCTGTGGTGACTTGACATGGTAGATGCTGAGAGGATGTTTCCCCATCCAATGCAATCTAGAACCAGGGGGCACAGTTTCAAAATTATGGGTCTCCCAGTTAGGGCAGAGATGACAAGGAATTTCTTCTCTCAGGGGGTCATTAATCATTGGAATTCTCTTTCCCAAAGAGGCTGTGTTATTGAATTTATTCAAGGCTGAGCTAGACAGCTTTCTGATCTACAAGGATGTCAAGGATGATGGGGGCCAGGCAGGAGAGTCGTGACGAGGCTAGGATCCAGATCAGCCATGATTTTATTGAATGATGGAGCAGGCTTGAGAGGCCAAATGGCCTACTCCTGCTCATATTGTTTAGATTCCTATGATCTTATGAATGTTCCTGCACCCATTTCAGGTTAGCAGGTCAATGTGAACTAATTTTTAGGCCATCCATTCTAAAACAGAATTTTCAGGTAGGATCTTTAAGATTAATGTGACAAAACAGTACAAAGCTTAGAAATGAGACAGCCGACACTATGCCCAGTTATTAAAGATTTTGTTTCACATTTAATGCTATGAATTGAGCCAGAAACAAATACATTCCGACTTCTCTATTAGTCCAGAGAGAAATGTGCACTTCCACATAATTTGCTCCCTTGCACATGTTTGTTGCTCATATGTTCTATTTTCTTGTCTGTTGAGGCAGCAGGTGGGTAGTTTTGGTTGTATTTCCATTTGCTAATGACTGACAGTGACTGTGAAACAGGTGTCTCAATTCAAAATGTTTCCATAAAGCAGCAGATTTGCTGCACTGGAGGAAGTTGATGGTTAATCTGTGCCGCAGTAAATGTTCCTTTCAACTAATTTCTCTCATTCAGTATGGTCATTAACGGCTGTCACTGTACTCATTGGCAGTAGGAAGAGTTAACTTTAACATATGATTGATTATAATGATTGATTAGTGTGAAGAGCAATTTTGTTCTCAATGACTGTCACAAGCTAACAATTTTGCTTTGCTTATTTCAGGGTTATTAAAGGGATATCCCATTCTATTACTGTAGAAATCTCATATCAAGTTACCTATAAAGCAGCAGTGTTTTTAAGGATTCTTACTGAAACAATGGGCAGAATTTTCCGTTGTGTGAGGGGGTTGGAGAGCAGGTGTGGGCGGGTGTGGACCCGATTAACCCCCGTGATCGGGTCTGCGCCGCCGTTTTACGCGGGCGGGCCAATTGAGGCCTGCCCAGCATATTTGCCAACTTCCGTGGATAGCGGGAGTGTGTGGGATGCGGCAGCGGTGCACAGACTGCCGTGTCCAATGGCGACCCAGCAGTCTGTCCAAAAGAAGGCCTGGCAGCCTCCTTGTAGGCTGCTGACAATGGCCAGTTCGAGGGCATACCACATGGGGTCAGCTGAGCAGGCCAGGCTGGAGGGAAGGGCAGAGGAGCAGGGCAGGCTGCAGGGTCTGCCACAGGAGCAGGGCAGGCTGTAAGGCAGGGCAGGCTGCAAGGTAGGCCAGCGAGGGGCCAATGCGCCCCTCGTTTTTCAGATGAATGCCTTATTGACCTCCTCGAGGAGGTGGCAGCACAGCGGGAGATGTTGGTCCCCCAGGATGGGAGGAAGAGGCCCCCCCCCGCCACCACATGGCCAAACATGCCTGGGAGGAGGCTGGCGGAGATGGTGAGCTCCCGTGACGTAGTGCAGTGCACCTGGATCCAGTGCCGTAAGCGCTTCAACGATTTGTTGTGCTCTGGCAGGGTGAGTACCATGTTGGCATTTGGCATTTAACCCAGCAGGTAGCCTTAGCCTTTGAGGGCCCGCCCCTACAAGTCTTACTGTCGTGACTGCATTGAATCATGTAGGGCATTTTCCTTCGCTGGGTGGGCAAGCAGATAGTGCCCACACTTACATCAGCCTGAGTGGTTCATGAGGAGATGAATTCTCTCCCGCAACATGTGTTGCTCTTAGTCGCACATGACTATTCTGGGGGCAACCTGCAGGAGATGCAGCTGGGGGCATACTCAGAACTCCAACACATGTCCCATTCATGGTGATGGAATGGTGGAAGGGGATCCTCAAGGTGTCCTGGCAAAGAGCCATCTGCTGTCCTCTACGCTGCATGTAGTTGCGCATCCTTGCTATGGGAGCAAATACCGTGTGGTTGCTAAAGTGATGTATGCAGCATGCGTCCAAGTTGGGGGCATTGGGAGCAGGTGTACTATCTTTGTGTGAGTGATCAGCAGTAGCATGGAGAGGAGGCACTGGAGGTCTGATATGGCCCACTGTGGTTGGGGTGCTGCGTGCGCATGCAGAGTCCATGTGCAATTTTCCATAATAAGTGGTGTTCTCTCTTTCTCAGGAGAAGAATGCTCGTAATGCCTCGGAGTGTGCGAGGACTGGAGACGGCCAGGCCACACCTCCTCATCTTAAGCCGCTTTGAGCAGGGGGCCCTTGAGCTGGAGAGGAGGCATGCACCCAGGTCAACTGGTGTCGGTGAGGCTGGGGTGGCCCGGCCAGGTATTTGAGACCAACAGTGAGATCCGCTATGCCCTCCCAGCACCCATAGCACTGATGATTGTTAAATTTATTATTGTTGCAACATTGCTCGGTCACAGAGTGATAGAGTCAGAGGTGTGCAGCACAGAAAAAGGCCCTTCGGCCCATCGAGGATGCGCAGGTCAAACACGTACCAAAGCATTCTAATCCCATTTTCCAGCACTAGGCCCATAGCCTTGTATGCCACGGCATCGCAAGTGCACATCCAAATACTTATTACATGTTATGAGGGTTTCTGCGTCTATCACCCTTTCAGACAGTGAGTTCCAGATTCCCACCACCCTCTGTGTGCAAAAGTTGCTCATCACATCCCCTGTAAACCTCCTGCCCCTTACCTTAAATCTATGCCCCCTGGTTACTGATCCCCCTGTTAAGGGCAAAAGTTCCTTTCTGTCTACCCTAAATATGCCCCTCATAAGTTTATACACCTCAATCATGTCCCCCCTCAATCTCCTCTGCTCCAGGGGAAATAACCCTAGTCTATCCAATCTTTCCTCATAACTGAAACTCTCCAGGCCAGGCAACATCCTGGTAAACGTCCCCTGCACTTTCTCCACTGAAATCACATCCCTCCCATAAAGCACATTTCGGAACTGCACACTGTACTGTAGCTGTGGCCGAGGCAGCGTTTTCTACAGTTCGAACATTACCTATATTCTATGCCTAGGCTAATGAAGGGAAGTATGCCATATGCCTTCTTAAACAACTTATATACCTGTCCTGCTACCTTAAGGGCCAGTCGACATGCATACCAAGGTCCCTCTAATCGTCCTTACTTTCCACAGTCCTACCATTCATCGTGTATTCCTGTGCCTTGTTTGTCCTGCCCAAGTGCATCACCTCACACTTATCCACATTAAATTCCATTTGGCACTCATCAGCCCATCTGACCAGCCTTTCTATATCCTCCTGTAATGTAAGGCTATCCTCCTCACTATTTACCACCCCACCAATGTTCGTGTCCATTGGTTCTGGAAGGTTGAGTGCATAATGAGCCAGGGAGAAAGGGATGAAGTTTGTCACTGTGTGCACGTTAACTTATCCACTGTCCTTGTTGTTCCTTTCAGCATCATAGGAGCATGGCTGGCAGGAGGAGCTGCAGATGCCCCTCTCACACCTGAGGGGCCCTCAAGTGTCAGCTGCGTCACACCATTTCTGCGAGGCAGGTACCAGTGCAGATACTAGCACCTCGGTGGGCATTGGAACCTCGGCTAGTGTCCTGGGGCACAGTGGAGAGGGCACTTCACATTCACTGGAGGAGCTGGCAGAGACAGAGTGCCGATGGCGCCAGCAGTCGGAGGACTGCAGGGGACCAAGCACATGCTCAGCCGATGCCTGATGATGTGCCTCTGGAGTCGTCTGCGACGCAGCAGGTGCAGGAAATGCGGCCGGGTGTGCGGGAGCATCTGGGGGAGATACATGAGGCTATGCTTCGCGTAGTGTCCGTGGTGGAGGAGTCCACGTGAAGCATCACTGATGCAATGAGCCTCATGGCTGAGCGTCATGCTTCCTCCAAGCACAGAGTGGCGACTCTCATGGAGAGGCACCTCCAGGGGAACAATCAGGTCCTCCTGGGGATGCACTCGGACTTACAAGCCCTCACAGCAGCATTGACCACAGTTGGTCAGTGCCAGTGTGGGAGATGGTGTGGGCATCAAGCTTCCCAGCTCGTTGCCCATCCATCCACAGTGAGCAGGGAGGTCCAAGGTGACCTCATGTCGGCGCAGCAGCTGCTTGTCATCTCTGCGGGCTCCTCTCACGGCGCTCTGGATGAGAGCACCAGCTCCTCCGCCCCTCTGCCAGTGACCGCTTCATCAGATGAGGCTGCGACGACTGGAGAGATGCCAGTTCTGGAACTGGCAGATCTTCCCAGGCAGGCTCAGCACAGGCCCCACAGGCCAGAGGATGACCGCCAAGGTCAGAGGCCAACAGGAAGGCAGAGTCAGAAGGCTGCCTCAGATGCCACTCCAAGCAGTGGGACGGCACCAAGACGTAGCACCCGCAAACGGAAATGTAAGGCACATTAGGCACACCACGGGTTTCTCACTGGTGCTTTTGTGTTGGCCCAAGATTAGGTCCTTAGAATTTCTTTTTGCTTGCTTACAGTATTGTTTTACAATTGAGGGAACATCTGATTCGAAAATTAAAATTCAGATGTGTGACCATGGCTGAGGGTGGCTCGTTTGTTCTACATATGTATGTTTAAGAAAACTGTCATGAGTATTTGTTTGGACATCCAAATTTAGTTCCTGCTGATGACCTGGCAGGTTTTGCATTTAGGTGTCGAATATGGATGTACCAGGCAAGGCTGGTCCTGCTGATCCATTTGTGGTGTACTAACTGAAGGTTCATTGGATTAAAGCCTCCCGGGTTTCCCTTGGTGTAGTCCCGGGTCAGCGTCTACCCCCTCAGCATTCCCCTGTGCATGCTCATCCTCAGAATCAGTGCTGGACTCATCGTGTGCAGCCGCAGACAATGTGTCAACGTCTTCATCATCCACTGCATCCCCCCTTTCCAGCGCAAGATTGTGGAGAGCACAACATGCAACCACTATCACCAAGACATGATCTGGGGGGTACTGGAGTGCGCCACCTGAGCGGCCCAGGCATCGGAAGCGCATCTTGAGAAGACCGATAGTTCTCTCCACCACAGCCCTTGTGGTGCCGTGGCTCCTATTGTACCTCTGCTCAGCTTCTGATCTTGGATGGCGGAGAGGCATCATGAGCCACCTTCTGAGGGGATAGCCCTTCTCACCCAGCAGCCAGCCATCAAGCCGGGCCAGAGCACTGAAGAGCCCTGGCACCTGGGAGTGTCTGAGGATGTAGGCGTCGTGGGAGCTGCCTGGGTACCTTGCACAGACTTGTAGAATCTGCATCCTGTGATCACACACTATCTGCACGTTCATGGAGTGGAAGCCCTTCCTGTTGACGAAGGCACCGGGCTCACCTGCTGGCGCTTTGATGGCCACATGTGTACAGTCTATTGCACCCTGGACGCGAGGGAAGCCAGCAATGGCCGCGAAGTCTCTGGCTCGCTGTGTCTGGCTTGCCTGGTCCCAGTGGAAGTGGATGAGGGTCAATGCAGAACTGAAGAGCATCTGTAACCTGCTTGACACAAGTGTGGACAGCTGATTGGGAGACACCGCAAAGCCCTGGAAGGAGCCAGAGGCATAGAAGTTGAGGGCAGCTGTGACCTTCAGAGCTACTGGCATGGGGTGTCCGCCCAATCATTTAGGGGAGATCTCAGCGCCAATCATCTGACAGATATAGCTGACTGTCTCCCTTGAGAGTCGGAGCCTCCTACGGCACTGCACCTCAGACATATTGAGGTAACTGCTTTCCCGCCTGTATACCCTGGCAGCAGGATTGTGGCGTCTTCTGCGGCCCCTTGCACCTTGGACTACCTCTTGGTCCTGCGCCCCTTGTGCCTGCACCTATCCTCCCAAAGGTGGCTCCTCTGGAGGCTGAATGTGCACTCCTGGCCTCCTCCCCCTTCTAGCCCTCCCTTCCTCCTCAGAGGAGCTGCCCCCAGTGGACATGTCAGATCCCATTCCCAGGCTAAGGGGAGGCTTCCTGAAAGCTACAGGCCCGCAAAAGATCCCTGACTGCAGAGCGCTGACCTGAAGGTTAAAAGTACACAGAAAGCTGCTGGAATGTGTTCTGAACTACTGCAGATCACACAGGCAAGTTTAAAATACTTTCTCCGATAAAGACTCCACAAAGCAGATTGACGTCCCCACTGAGCCCTCTTATCCCGCCAGTGGATGTGGTTCATAGAAAAGTCTCCTACCCGCCTGCCCGTTGCGCCCGTGTGCCAACCTAAAGATCACACGTGCACCTAAAAATTGCCGTCGATTGCAGACTATAGGGCCTTAACTGGCCCATTAATTAATGGCAGGCATACGTCGGACTTCACCATGCACCCGCCCAGTGAAATATCGCGATGGCACGCAGTGATGTCGGGACGCTTGCCCGACGTCACCGTGTGTCATTTTACGCGTGGACATGCAGGGCCCCCCCCCCACGCATGCCAAACTGAAAATTCTGCACAATGTCATTTTTACCACAAAATCTGAGCCAATGAGGCTATCAGGTCATTTTATTAAGAAATAAATCAGATAGCAACTTCCAGCATCCGCACACGTGCAGCTAAATGTGGAAGTCAGGAAGATGATGTCTGATTTGTCCTATTCCTCCAGAAGCTGCACGATACCGGTATCTCACGGAGAGACTTGGCATTCAAATACACAACAACTTACATGATAGATACACACTAAACTTGTCTGTTTGTTCATTCAATTATAAATGAATTTTTAATCGTTTGTTAAATTTCTATTACTACCAAGTAATCTGTCTGATTCTGAAAATTTGCTTTTTACAAAGAATGATGTCTCATTCCTTCAGATTTCAATTATTGTTGGAGATTTAAATAAAAATGATTTTTTTTTTTAAAATTTCTTTCTGTATCTTTTCTCTCTCCCTCCCTCTTAATCCTTTCTTTCACTCTCTTTATTTTGCATTCTATACATAATTTTGTGTTGAATTAAATATTCTAATTTACATTTCCAGGTTTAGTTTTCAGCGGGTGAAATTTTAACTCGACAAAATAGATGGGTTTGGTTCAGGTGGGAAGTAAAAATCTAAATAAACTTTAAATGTGAACCCAGTACTCCTTAATCTTACCCACTTATGGTTTTAACAGAGGCAGAATGGGATGGGAGGAGCTGGTGACCAACCTGCTCCCAGGGGACGGGCCACTCATTACTATTTTAATGAGTCTGCATCTCTCAGATTTTTCATTGTTCCACCTTCAATGCTGTGTTCTACCTTCAATTTCCGAGCCTCTGGAAACCCAGCAGCTAAAGTTAAGCGAAGACTGGTGCATGGAACAGGCAAGTACTTTTCCAGCATTGCTTAATGCCCAGCAGGAGAAGGAATGCTTCCCCCGGATCTACAGGGAAACCTATTAACCTTCCCAGCGGTCAGGCACCCTGCTCTCGTGATCTAATGCCATCTTGATGTCCTCCATTGCCCAGTATCTCCTCCAGTGCCCCCTGTCTTCTAAGGGGATCTCCCTCGGCACCCATTGACCCTCCTTTTATCCAAATTCCCCATCAATGTCCACTTCTAACATCCCAACTTACTGCTCCATCCTCTTCTTTTCCTGTCTGCAGCCTAATACCAGACATCTATCCAACCAATAGCCTGTCGACCTCTCAGTCTGGTTGGCTATGGATGGAAAATGATTATAAAATTGGTAATCAGATCCTGCCATTACATTCAGCAAAACTGGAGGGAAACTTGAAGAGGGAAACCAGTTGTTTCAGATTCCCTGTTCTCAAAACTGACTGCTCCCACCCTCTCCCTGTCTGCCTCCCCATTAATATCAGGTCACTGAGTGTCTCAATAACGAATTTTAAATCCGACACCATTGCTAACCCTGTTTACATAGGTCCCTGATCTCCTGTGGAAGGTGCTGTACTGTTTTGACTCTGTCAACTGCAAATCACAGAGTAAAAGCCCACAGAAAGCCTGTTGACAAGTGTGTGTAATGAACAGCATGCAAGACTTGTTCACTGCTGACTGCAAAATCCATGTCAATTGTTTTACTGATTATTCAAAGTGCAACCATACACCCACTTGTCATTTATCTGTAAGATGCATCAATAAGGGGGAAGTTGAAATGTTTTTACTCGACAGCAACAACTTAGGTTTATGTAGTCCATTTACTGTAGTAACTGTCCCAAGATCTTAATCAGCACGCTATTTGTAAAACCACTTTTAGACATTGAACCACAGGAGATACCAAGACAGATGATCAAAAGCTTGGTCAAAGAGGTAGGTTTTACAGAGCATCCTAAAAGAGAGAGTGAGAGAGGTTTAGGGAGGGAATTCCTGAGCTTAGGGCTAAAGCACAACTGTGAATGGTGCAGCAACTGAAATCAGGGTTGTGGAAGAACCCAGAATTCAAGGAGCATAGAAATCTCGCAGACTTGTTGAGCTTGAGGTGGATACAGAGATCGGCAGAGGTGAGGCCATGTAGAAATTTGAAAGTATGGATGGGAATTTTAAAATTGAGGCGTGGTCAAATGGAAAGCTAGTGAATGTCAACAAGCACAGGGGTGATGGGTGAATCAGATTTAGAGTAAGTTAATTAACAGACAGCAGAGTTTTGGATGAGCACATTTTTATGTGGGGAGGAAGATGGGAGGCTGGCTAGAAGGGCATTGGAATAGTTACATCGAGGGGGTAACAAAGGCATGGGAATGAGGGTTTCAGTAGCAGTTGAGCTGAGGCAGGTCAGATCTCAGCCACCACCTTGCTGCTCAGCCAATTGTACATTTTTAGCCATTAATAAGCTATAAAAATCTAGCCTGTTTCACAATATATTTGATATATCTGAGTCAGAAGGTTTCAAGTTCAATATACCATTTCAGAGACTGGAGTACATAATCTAAGTAGACACTCCTTGTACTAAGGGAATGCATTAAGGTGCAAAACAATCACAGGGTTAGACCACTGCATCAACTAGCGCCTTTAAAGTTTGTAAACATCTCAACACACTTCTTGGGAGTGCACTCATACAAAAAAATGACACCAAGCCAAAGGAGGAGATATTAAAACTGGTGAGCAAAAGCTTATTCAAAGAGGGGTGTTTTAAGGAGTGTGTCTTAAAGGAGCAGTAAAAGGTGGAGAGATTTAGTGAATTCCAATGCTATGCTAGGGCCTAGACAGCAGGTGGCACTGCTCTGATAAATCAATGCAAAAAGTTTCAGAAACAACTTTCAAAAATAGGCACCTTTTTAAAAATCACTTGCGTAAGTGCATAAAAATAGTTTTGCAGCTGACCTGGTCTCAGTTGCTGCTCACTAACTGAGACAGCTAGGTACCATGCACAGGCCACAGCCAGAGGAGATGGTGCTGGGAGCTTTTTATAATCGTAGAAAAAAATGGCTGCAACAATCATGAGAGCAGTCACATAATATTAAGCCAAACATTTAAATAGTTTTTTTCAAAGTACATAAATGCACCCATTAACTAGAAGATAAACACTTACGATAATTGACTAAAGAACTAGAAGGAAAATGACGAGGAATTATTTTGAGCAATGAATTGTAATGCTCTGGAATGTACTGTCTGCAAGGGTGATAGAAGCAGATTTTACAATAAGTTTAAGTTTCAAAATGGAATTGGATGTATACTTGAAAAGAAAAAAAAAACTGCAGAGAATTATGGAGAAAGGGCTGGTACAGACATGATAGGCTGCGTGGCCTCCTTCTCCAATGTAAGATTCAATAATTTTATGATAATTCAATGCAACATTGAAAGAAAGATAACTTCAGCATAAAGCAATTTTAAATCTTGTCCTTCAGTCAATTTTAGTAAATTATTCCTCTCAATCTTCCCGAGAGCCAGAAGGAAACACATTAAAACCCAATTCAGAAACCAAAGTAAGATGTTTATAACAACATGTAACAAGGCTCATACCCATTAAACATTACATGATCTACCAAAACTCTAAAACTAGGTCAGCAGACTGCCACAAAATCACAGATATGTTACAAAGAAGTATTTTGTTGGTAGATGCAACTAATCACGACTTGATGCATGAAAGAATTGCACTGTGGCAAGCTCAAGAAATTATGCTTTTATCGTTTTTCTAAAATCAGAACTGTCGTTTAAAACATTATTTTCTTGTTTCAGATTACAAAGCTAATATTTCACATATATAAATGTCACCCACAATGTTTAGTAATAAAACATTTTTCACTAAACCAAATATATCCCATCATCTCTTGTCAAATATGCTCTACTTGGATCATCTTCTCAATCATAATTACACTTACACAAAGAATACTAAAACACAAACATGCCCTGTGTGCATTTATCATCTCACTTGGAGGTCTGATCTTTTATATCACCCAGCCTTCTTTCAGCATTATAGATCTACGAGAGATGTTGATAGAACCTGCCAAAGGTCAAGCAAATATAGTATACACATGGCTGTTGACTTGATAATTTTATTTATATTGTTTCTCAGTAATCTAACCCTGCTCTTCCTACAAGTACATACCATGTCTTCTAGGTCCAAATTTTTGTCTGGGTTTGGGAAAACCCAACCTGTGCACTTCTGCAGCTCACAAAATACACAGCCAACTCATGTGTGGCTTTACAAAGATATTTCATCTTTTCATCTAGAGGTCAGGTTCGGAGTGCATTTTGCGAGCCACGATGGAGTGGGTGAGGAGTGTGGGATGGTTAGGAGGGTCTCCAACACAGCAGCCCAGCTCCTAACATTGTTTAAAGGCCCCAATAACCTCACCCCTCAACCCCCTCACTTCCCCATGCCACCTCACATTGCCCCATGCCACCTCTGTGTCCCCTCAAGTATCCTCCGTAACCACTCATCCAGTATGCATTATGCACAGTTCTCAGGAGCCATGCAATAGCAATGGAGGTTATTGTAAAATCGTTGGAAAAAAATTGTGCACCAAAACATGCCTTTGCACCCAGATGAAAATCCAGCTTGTGCTGTGCAGTGGCTAATCTCTCCCTGTTACTTTTATTATGTAGTACACATTAGTAAATTTAGGACCAGTGTGTTCCCCATGCTACATGAACCACTAAGTTCAAACAGTTGAACCCAGTGGCATTGGAATAGCACAGACTGTTCTACGTGGTGCCCTGAAATCTGAGGAGACTGACAAACCAGTACTGAAGTCAGTGTTTAAGCAGCTGGTCACAACATTGATGCTAAGCCAGGCTTAGACGTGCAAGTGCGCTATGTGAGTAGCAAATGCAAAGTCTGAAGGAACGGAAAAGACTGCATCAGAACAGTCCAGGGAACCAAAATTATTTTCATGCAATTCAGATTTGGCTTGAATATGCTGAAATAAAATTAAATATGATTCAAAGGGACTGGAACTATGGAAAATCATTGATACTTCAACAATCAATATTGGGCTGACACACCGAAAGAACAGGAAGTTGGCCCGTTTCATTCTTAAACACAACACACATTAAACTGGATTCAGGTCTTACTCTGTCCTTCCTTGTAAATTTCTTACAATGAGTACAAGATAACATATGGAGCTGAAATTCATTTATCATTCATGAAGGAAAATATTTTATTGTTTTTCAAAGTGTTCTTTAGATAGTCTTTACTATTTCTGTGTGAAGAAACCATCTTACCTCCTGTGTATCTTCCATGCCATTATTCGCAAACTCAAATACAAGTTCATTTTGTTCAATTGCAGTCGCCATGGCAGTACATTCCTTGTGTTCTAGCAACAGATGAGGTGGTCCAACTGATACTGGAGGAAGTACAGGGAAAGGTCCTTCTCCTTAAAAGGTATCAGTTTCCATCAAATTGAAAGCTTTTCAGTTCATAGCTTGCTGGGAAGGGGTGGAGGAGCAATGGAAGCCTCTGGGGTTGATACAAATTCCAGAGAAACTGGAGATCCCCACAATGGCAAAAGGACTTTGAAACTTTAGAGGAGAGCAGTGAGTCTTTGTCCTGGGATCGTATTTCCGCATTCAAACTTTTCTTGTGAAGACCAAGTTGCTCTGTTCTGGAAAAAAAAGGATTCTGTCATTTAAAACAAATTTTGAATGGAGCTGAGGCTAAAGAATGTCAATGTATTATGTCACATCTGGTGGTTTTCCTTCATTTCTTGCAAATTAGCAGTGTCGAAGTATGGCTAGAGTCTGAAGACTACTGTTTGTCAAAAGTTTGTTCCAAGTTTAATGAACACTACCAAAACAATGATAATAACAATAGCTTTTGTTTCTTGTGCTATGCAGTGAGAGTTGGCTTGTTCATCAACAGCTAGCAGGATCTCTTTATAAACCAAATGCTTTCTTTACCGACCTTCTCAGAAGAATCTTCACGACTTTTGTTTTTGCAAAACAAGCTTTAGCTGCTTACTGCTGTTTCCTTATCTCTGTTTCAACCTTGCAAGAAGCAGGAAGGAAGCTGCACTGACTACGTCATGGCAAAGCAGAAACTGCAAACAAACCCTCTCTATGGGCCCACGTGAGAAATATGAAGCTGCAGTTCAGTCAGAGTGGAAAATAAGTCACTGGCTAGTTCAACGTTCAATGTTTCATAACTTTCCTTTGGTCAAAAGGATGTGGTTGGGCTTGACCGGACTCTCATTCTGCAAAAAAGACCAAACTATTCTCTATATAATGTTTTTGGTCTCGTTGTGCTAATGCAGAATATTTACAGAGTCTGCAGAGGTAAGGAAAATGCTAGCTTTAATAAGAAACATCCTGCAGTGCCTTCATCTTGCCATGAGGTCTACAAGAGAGAACAAGATCATGAGACATTGCATCACTTTGTGATGTATACAGTCTCATTAGCATATCAGTTAGAATTAACCCCTTATATTACATTACCCCCCCTCCCCCCCACCCCACCCCCCACCGAAGTCTCTGACTTCCATTTCTTTTTACAGGGAGAAGTACTGTGGCAGTCTCACAATTCTACCCAGACAGTTCCTCAGCTCCTTTGGAGGAGATTAGGGGTTTGAGTCCTGCGGGTGATCTCTCAGACTTTGCTGAGTAGAAAGAGAATTAATAGATGAATCAGGTTCACCAGTCTGGTATTCATCTGGATTGGTAGATGAATGCAGCCCCTCAGATCTGTTTGGTTTGGTAGATTACCACTCTAACCGTGTGGAAGGTTGCTTCTTTATAGAATCTAGTGCACATCTGTTCTGTCTCACAAATACCATTACCTGTTTGGGTGAGGTAGGACTGTGGATGTAGTGTTTGTTTAACCACTTGTCCACAGTGAGCTTGGTCTTGGATCCAAACGGGCTCTCCTGGTTGGAGTCTGGCAGATTGTGTGCTTTGTGACATTTGTCATAGTTCCACATCTGACTGCGGTGATATTCATCCTCTTTCTCCCTCACTTCATCCGAGTCATCAGCACATACTCACGACATGTGTGCGTAGGAGGGTAGGGAGTTGTGATCTCAGTCTTCTTCCCATGAGGAGTTCACATGGTGCTAAACAATTTTGGAGTGGAGTTAAATAACAGCTCAGAAGTGCAAGTTGGGTGTCATTGTTCTTCTTCAGCAATGCTTTCACTGTACTCACTCTTTCAGCTTCACCTGTTGGCTTGAGCTGGTAGTATGAAAAATTCCATACGATATTGTGAACTTTTTAAAATATTCATTGGCAAACGGCGGTCCATTGTGTGAGATTATAATGTCTGGCATTTCATGTGTTGCAAAAATCTCCTTCAAATGATGTAAATCACTGCATCAGAAGTGTGACCCTGCAGTTACATGACTTCTTGAGGTTAGTAGACTACTACTCCAAATGTCGTTGGTGCAATTGTTGCAGTTCATCGAGTCCCAGAACTCCTGGAATGACCACTCTCATCATATATCAGTAAATCATCAACTACACTCAGGTGTCCCCTCTGTTCATAGTACTATCTGAGAATGGGATTGTGTGGTATGTATGTTGGCTATCGTTTGATGCAATACTTTTTGACCCAAGCATGTTCTTCATCACATTTCTGTGCATTTCCGATTTCATTCAGTCACCGAGTTGTTGCTGGTAGTTTTGTGGTTGTTGCCAATGCAAACGTTAGATCTACAAGAGCTACATCACCTTGTTCAGGCCTTGCCACTGGGATACGTGACAAAGCATCTGTATGCTGTTTTCCCAGAACATACTCTGGTTTTTGTATCAAACCTCATCACCCTCAGTCTGAATCATTGTACTCATGGAGGCATTTTTGCTAACTCCTTAGAAATTAAGAGTGTCACAAAGGGTTTATGGTCCGTCTCTATCTTAAATTGGCGACCAAGAACATAATCTGCAAACTTTTCACAAGCCCATGGAGCAGCTAATGCTTCCTTCTCTATCACTACCTATCTCTGTTCCACCTCTGTCTGTAAACAGGATGCATAGTAAACTGGTTTATGCTTTCCATCTTTTGTTCTTTCACAGGATGCGGGCTTCGCTGGCTAGGTCAGCATTTTTATTGCCCATCTCTAATTGCCCTTGAGAAGGTGGCGGTGAGCTGCCTTCTTGAACCGCTACAGTTCATGTGGCGTAGGTACACCCACAGTGCTATTTGGAAGGGAGTTTGAAGGATTTTGAACAGCTGTATCTGAAATAGTACAGCTCTCAATCCTGTAGAACACGCATCTGCAGCAATGATAGTCGGACATTCTGGATCATAGTGGACTAAAATATCAGGTAATATCAGCATCTCTTCAATTTTCTCAAAAGATCTCTGTTGTGCTTCCCCCCAGCACCATGTATTGTCCTGTTGTAACAGCTGACATAGTGGCTCATTGATGACAGGTAGGTTGGTCAGGAACTTTCCAACTTGGTTTATCATACCCATGAATCTCTGGAGCTCAGTCATGTTGTGAGGAGCTGGACACTCCTCGATTGGCCTTGTCTTCTGTGGATCAACTCTGACACTGGGTGCATTCACAATATACCCAAGGAACTTGACAGTCGGCTGTGAGAATTTGCATTTGTTGTTGAGTGCAAGCCCTGTTTCCTGTAGGCATTGTGGCACAGCTCACTCTAGTGTCATGTTCTGTCTGAGTGGATTCATGCATCAAGCCATCATGCATGTGACATAAGACTCCATCCAGACCTTCTAGAATACTTGACATTGTCCTGTAGAAGATTTCTGGTGCTTACATTATGCCGAAAACCTCCCAAAAAGTGTAATGAAGGTTGTGAGCAACTTAGGCTCTTCATCAAGGGGTAGTTGCCAAAAACAGCTATTTGAATCTAACCTTGAGAAGATTGAACTCTCTCCCAATTTTGCTAAGCTCTCGTCCACAGGTGACATAGGATGAATTTCGCATTCAACTGCTTTGTTCAGCTGGGCAAGATCTATCAAATTCTGATAGATCTGTTGATTTTGGCACTGGGACCATCCCCGAGCACCAACTTGTTGGTTCTGTCACAGATGAAATCACTCCTTGCTTCAATATTAAGTCAATGTCCTTCTTTACCTTTGGCAAGAGTGGATGAAGAACTTTTCTGGGTGTAAACAGACACAGGCTTTGTTTCAGGATGTGGAGTGATATGATATGCTATCTTCAGCTTTCCTGTGAACATCTATGGAATTTCAGCTCTGAAGGTTTTACGCTGATTTGCTCAGCTTTCCCAGTTCCACTAATCTGCAAATCAGATGCAAGTCCATACAAGCTTTCCTGCTTAAGAGTGAACAGCTCTGATTCAGAATCACATATAAGGCTTCAGTGATTTTTCTCTCTCAATATTGAAGGGTTTCACTCAGTTGTCCGATGACCTTGAGTTCTATACCTCCTGGTCCATGTAGTTTTATGCATGATAGCTGAAGAGAACTTTTCTCCAACCAGAAAGAACCAAAACTGCATCTGCGTCTTGTTTCCCTCCACTAGGATATCAGCATTCCAGTTGCTCAACTTGGTCCCTGGAACTCTTCAAGGAAAGATATTTCAATATCATTGATATCTCCTATTTCATGGATCTTGCCATCTTTTGAAGGCTTCTCATTCTGTACAAGCTTCTTGCTGAGACACAGCCTGAAAGTGACCCTTCTTTTTGCAAAAATGGCATTCGGCCTCTTTGGTGGGACAATTTTCATGCCTGTGTTTTTTCCCACCACTCCGATTACAGTTAGCTAGGGCAGTTGATGGATGCTCTTCCTGCCTCACCTGCTTTTGTATGTCCAGCTCTCTGCTTTTAAATGTAACATATTCCACTGAATCAGTCGGTCGTTTTTGGGATATGGTTCGCTCTGTTACCCCAAATCATTGATCACTATTGCTTCCTGACCTCAGCTTGTCTGCTCAGTTCCATTGCCTTTTTTTTAAAAAAAGGTTAAATCATCTCTTGACTGCAAGTGGTCAGGCAATGCTTCAGCCAAGACTCTGACAACAATTCTGTCCCTGATTACTTCCTCTTTTAAGCTTCCATATTCACAGTTCTCTGCGAGGCTATAGAGATAGTTGATAAATGAATCAGTGCATTCCCCTTGTTATTGGGTATGCTTGTTCAATTTAGCCCACTCAACAATGGTATTCTTTTGCAGATTGAAGGTAACGTCAAGTGCTTTTATTATTTGATTGTAGCTTTTTGTTTGTCAATCTCTTGCCTGACTATGATATCATCTGCACAGCCATCCATCAGCGGACTGACCTGCTCGCCACTCAGCTTCACTGCGAGGCCCAATGAGCTGCAATATTTGACAAACCTTCAGCGCTAGTTCACCCATGCTTCTACTTGCTCGAAGTTTTCTGGTAATGGCAGAGAATCTTTCATACTTGTTGCTTCACTTTATAATATTCTTGGTCTCGTTGTGCTAACACAGAATATTTACAGAGTCTGCCAAGGTAAAGAAAACATTAACTTAAGAAACAGCTTACCATGGCTTCATCTCGCAATGGGGTCTACAAGAGAGAGCAAGATCATGAGACATTGCATCACTTCCTGTGATGATGTATACTGTCTCCTTAGCATATCACACAGCTAGAATTAACATCTTATATTACACTCTATGGTATTAGCAGTTGATTTGTAAATTGATCAAGTGTTTCGATATATGGTGGATGGCGCAGTGTGATAAATCTGTGATCAGAACATCAGACTATTAATGTAAAGTTATTGGGCCGGATCTTCCCCTTGGGTTTGGGAAATGCGAATCGAGGTAGTTCCTGACTTTAGGAACCCGCAGCAGTCACATCTCCCCATTCGCACCTTCTTTTCATCTCAGAGACATGTAGGCGGGGTAGGTTTGAGTTTGGCACCTTCGGATTGGATGCAGGATTGGGTTTGGGCCTGGAAGGGATTGGGTGCAAATGTGGGTATTTCCAGACCTGGGCCTAATAAAAGGGGAGCTAAAGGCGCCCTTTACAATAATCTACCTGGCAATGATGCCTGAGTGACCACTCTGACATTTGTACTCTCAGTACTCACTGTTGATGTCACTGGTGGCCCATTAAAGAGCACTCCCTTAGTATACTCATTAACCATTGGTGGAACTCCAATGATGCCAATCTACCACTATCTGTGAGCACCCTGCTGTGCCAGTCTTTTTCTGTTCATCCTGGCAAGTCCCTGCATTTTAAAAATTAATCATGCAGCAGCTCTCACAGCTCTGCAACTGGGCACAGCAGCACAGCTCAGCTGCCGCATCCTCACATGGAACTCCAACCCTGCCACTTACAACCCCTATCTAACTGCAATCTGCCTTGGCAATGTGGGACATGGTTTTCCATCCTGCCATGTAATGCTGAGGCCACTGAGCCTGTGCCAGGCAAACCCTTCCCTCATATGTCACACAGTGCAACACCCATCCCCTTACTGACATTCCATTCCACGAATCTAATGGTAAAAACACACCACGTGTATCATACATATTGAGCCATGTACCTCTTCTATCCTCGTCCCAGGAGGGCAGTTCGAGGCAGCAGCCATGACTCCAGGGGGGCAGCAGTGCCCCATTTCACAGACTGCGACCTGGAGATTCTAGAGGGTGAGGTGTAAGAATGCAAGGACCTTCTCCTCCCTGCTGGCTCAAGCTGCCCCCACCACCACCAAAAGCTCCTGGGTCGAGGACGTAGAGGTGGTAACCTCAGACTGTGACCATCAGCGAACCCGGCTCCAGTGGTCCTCAGAGCTGTATAACCAGAGTTGTAAGTAGGCTGCCTCCACCTCCTCTGAGGCAACAAGGGTAACATTAGGTAGCAGTGTCTGAGAGTGGGGGGACACCACATCTGTTACAGCAATAAATGGTTACAGTGATGTTTAGGACATTAATGGATTGTATAGAAGTGGAGGAAGCATGTATATCGTGAAGACAAAAACTTTGCATTTTTTCCACAAATTGTTTACGCAATATATACAATATTTAGAATGCTAATGTGGTCAGAAGTCATCATTTTCTCATCAGGCCAAATGTGTGCAGCATCCAGCAGACCTTCCTCATGCGCCATGTGTTCAGAAACATGATGGATTCAATACCATCCCCTTTATGCCTTGACTATCACCTGGTTCCTTCCATGTCTTGGATGCCTCGGAAGAGCGTCAGCCATTATGTGATTAGGTTTCTGGCCACAATGGCAACCTGTATAAACTCATCTGTTCCTCGACAACCCCATGTTGCACCTCGTCTCAGTCATCGTCTTTCCTCCTCTGTCTCCCATTTGTCCTTCTTCCTCGCCCTCCTCCATTCTTCCTCCTCCTCTGCTTCAACTTCTTCATCTAAGGATAGGGGCCTTTTCTCAACCTCCTCTGCCTCGAGTGCCAGACCCCTTTGCTGCTCCAACTTATGAAGTATGCAGCATTCAAATCATCTGTATCACCTGTGACAACCTGACGGGCGTGCACTGCAGAGGTCCCCCTCAGCGGTCAAGGCATTTGAAAAACACCTTGAGAAGCCTACGGCCTGTTCAACAAGTGTCCTTGTACGGAGGTTGCTCACATTACATCTCCGCTGTCCTGCTGCAGAGGTATGAGCAGCCACCTCCTCAGAGGATATCCCTTACCCCCGAGTATCCATCTATGGAGCAGTGGGGTTGGTCTGAGCATTAGGGACAGCCCTGAATTCGAATAGATGAAAGAGATGGGGAAACTACAGGGTAACAGGCACAGACATGAAGGAACATCTTGTGGTGACTGCAGAGCAGCTGTACAAAGAGTGGTAGCCCTTTCTGTTGTCGTAATATTCTGGATTCTGCATGGGAGCCCTTTTTGCAACATGTAAACAGTCAACCATGTCCCGCACCTGTGGGAACCCAGCAATGGATGCACATCCTGTCATCCTCTTTCTATGACACTGATGCAATGCCTCAGATGGACTGAATTCGCCAGCCCTGGAGAAAAGGGAATTGGTCACAGAGTGTATACACCTGTGCGCAGCTGACTGGGAGATGCCAAACAAGTCGACCGCTGAGCCTTGGAAAGAGCTGGTGGCAAGGAAATAAATTGCTATGGTAACCTTCAATGCTATTAACAATGCATGCCTCTGGATTGATCTTGGCTTCAGGTCTTCATTGAGAGGGGTGCTCATCTCAGACACAACCTCTCTGGAGAAACACAGCCTCTTCCTGCACTGTCACTCACTCATCTGAAGATAGGGCCTACAGAAACATGCTCAGCCTGTGTTCTGGTTACTCCCAGAGTCACCAATGCCTCTTGCAGGCAAACGGCATTGAGCTTCCTCCTGCTTAAGGACCCAGCCTCGTGGCACACAAGGTTCATGCTGCTACTGCAGCAACGCAGCTGATCTGGGGCAGCTCTCATGACCAAAAGAAACACTTCAACAATATTGAAACACTGCTGCATCTTCTCTCGTGGTACTAATGCTCTGTTGCTGGCAGGCATATGGCTGGGCTAGTGTATTCAAAAATGAATCCTCTGCCTACTCCCCCCACCCTGGAAAACAATATGGCCATCTCCAGGCACTTGTAGATACTTAAAAGTTGAAAACCACCTTACTGGAAGTGGCTGCTGAGCTTTCCCACACTCTTCACAGCTCTCATGAAGTGTTCTAGACTCTCTCAACCCAGAGGAGGCCCCACAAGCTTTGGAAATGTGCACAACCTGATGAAATACCGTGGGGAATGAAAAACCTTTATAATGGTGTCCCCAACATCACAGGATGAGCATGCAGGATCGCGACCCAAACCTTTTCGCGTTGAGGGGAAGATAGTGCGAAGCAGAAATGGAGGGGGAATTTTGAAATTCTGGCCCCGCAGACCTTATTTTACTGTTGCCTAACTCCATTCCCGTCTTTTGCAGGGGGGGGTCAAAGATTTTGCCAATTTTGACTCGTTTGAAGGAGCAGTAGCTTGCTTAATAATCAATTTACAGAATTGGGACAATCATGTCAACTGTCTTTCAATCCCCCTTTGAAATGGGAAGATGCAAATGTTGCAACCTGCTCAAAAAAGCTATAGGCCCAACATCCCAACAACTTGCTGTAACTGTTCAAGGGATTGGTGCAACCACGTCTACTGTGTACAACTTTGGTCTTCTTAAGGAGGGTTATTCCTGCATTGGAAGAAGTTCAGAGAAGCTTCATTAGGTTGATTCCTGGAATTAAATAGTTGTCCCACGAAGAAAAGTCGAGGAGTTTGGGCCCATACGCATTGGGGTTATGAAGAATGATCTTATTGAAACATAAAATTCTGAGGGGCTTAATGGTAGCTGCTGAGAGGATGGTTCCCCTCACAGAGGAATGCAGAACTAGGGGACACAATTTTAAAATGAGTGATCTTCCATTTAAGACAGAGATGAGGGGGCATTTCTTCTCTCAAACGGTCCTTGATCTTTGGAATTCTCTACCCTAGGGGAAGAATTTTCTCGTTGGCGAGTGGGGGCAGGGCCGGCTCGTGCGTAAAATGACATGTGGTAACGTCGGGCGGGTATCCTGATGTCACCGCGCGTCATTTAGATTTTCAGTTCGGCAGGCACGCAGCCGAGTTGGCTGCGCACCCGCTGAACTGTCAAAGGTCTATTAAGGCCATTTAAAACCTAATCAATTCAATTCCATGAGCTGCCCGTCCAACCTTAAGGTTGGCGGGCAGGTGAAGAGCCCAGGCGGCCTTCGCGTTTTTCATGAAACCTCATCCACGGGCGGGATGAAGTTTCGTGAAGTGTTTTAAAATCTAATAAAAATTTATACTTTTATTCTTTGACATGTCCCAGCTCATGTGATAGTGTTACACAAGGGGACATGCCTTAAAAGTGTCAAAAACCTTTATTTAAAACTTTGGCACTGAAACAAATCTCCGAGGCACCATCGTGTCTCGGGGAGATCTCTGCGCTTTATCACGTGCATGCGCGAAAGAGCACAGGGAACCTCTCAGGGAATCCCCCCCAACCCATACAGGGAGCACACAACGCTTCCGGGCGAGCGTCACGTTGGGCGGGCCACACGGAAAATGGCGGCACGTCCTCGAGCGGGTTTGCGCCCGCCCCCACACAACGGGGGGATATTTCTGGCCCAGAAAGCAATAGAAGCTGGGTTATTGATCATATTCAAGGCTGAGTTAGACTGAGTGCTGATCTACAAGGGAGTCAAGGTTTATGGTTACAATCAGATCAGCCATACTCTTATTGAGTGGTGCAGCAGGCTCGGGGGGCCAATGGCCTATTCTTGCTCCTATTTCTTATGCACTTTTGTACATTTACATAGAACCTTTAACATAATAAAACATCCCAAGGCACTTCACAATAGTGTTAGCAGACAAAATGTGACACCAAGACACATAAGGAGATATTGAGACAAGTGCTCAAAAGTATAGTGGTGGGGAACCTTCTGGAGATAATAATCTGGGACAAAGTTAATCATCACTTGGAAGAATGTGTGTTAATAAATGATAACCATCATGGGCTTGTTAAAGGCAAATTATGTCTGGCGCACTTGATTGAGTTCTTTGGTGAAATAATAGAGGTGCTGAAGGTAGTGTTATGTTCAATTGTCCAATTGTGCTTTGTGTGCGTCTGTTGAGTGTTCCCTGTGCTGTTAGTTAAGCCTATGGGTGTGTTTATAGAGAAAGAGAAACCGAAAGAAAGCTCGCAATTGCAGACATTTTAAAAACATTTGTAATAAAGTCCTGTTCACAAACATAGCCTGATGTATGTCATGCCTCCACATTTCTGAGGCATAAAACACCTTTGGTAGTACAGTTGTAAGCACTTTCACAGGCATTTGAGAAGATGCCACATAATAGCAAAATTAAAACCTATGGCATAAGGGGAATGGGAACAGCATGGGTATGAAATTGGCAAAGAGAGAGAAAGCAGAGAATAGTTGTGAACAATTGTTTTTCAGACTGGATAGAATTATACAATGGTGTCCCAAGGGGCCAATGTTCTTTGTGATTTACATCATCTGGACTTGGGTATAGGGTGCATAGTTTCAAAGTTTGTGAATGCCAAAAACTTGGAAATACAGTAAACAGTGAGGAGGATAATATCAGGCTTTAGGAGCATGTAGACAGACTGGTAAACAGACAGATACATGAAATATAATGCAGTGAAGTGATGCAATTTGGAAGAGAAAATAAGGAGAGACACTGTATAACTAAATGGTGCAAATGGGACACAGGAACAGGGAGACCGGAGGGTTCACATTGACAAATCTTTGAAGAGGCAGGACAAATCAATAAGGCTATTATAGAAGCAAACATGATCCTTCTTTTTAGATAGGGGCATTGAATAGGAAATCATGGAAGTTATGATAAGCATTTATAATCACCATTCAGGCCTCAGCCAAAGTATTGTGTCCAATTTTGGGCACCGCAGTTTTGGAAGAATGTCTTAGCCTTGGAGAGGGTGCAGAATTGTACTAGGGATGAGCTTATATGGAGAGTCTAGTGTTACAGACAGGGCAGACTTTAATTTAAACAGCACTAATTCCTCCTCTCTCCACCAATCCATAAATAGAAAGGTGTTTTTGATTTGCTTCCCAATTTATAAGTATTTCCCAACCCTTCAGTTTTGATGTGATCTAATTTCTATTAATAGCCCCACAGGATGAACTCAAAGGGTTAGTTTATTTGCACACACTCAAACCGCGGGAGGGTTATAACATTGCCTCCTATATTCATACAGTAAAAAAAAAGAGGGATAGAGAAAAGAAAGATTTACAATGCAGAGACAGAGAAAATAAATATTGTTTCACATGGATTCCAGAATGCAGAATCAAAGTCCAATTAAGTATTCCTTCACGGAGGTTGGTGAGCTGAAAACCAATGCTAGGTAATTCACTTTTCCGGTGGTGTTGACTTCACATGATGAGATGGGCATGCAAAGATGAATCAGTCTTGTAGGTGATGGTGCAGAATTTTCAGTTGAAGCAGCAAGATGGGGCCAGGTGTCCAACCTGGACCAGAACTCCTTGTCTTATGATTCTGCTAGTTAGATAATAAAATGGCAGACTGGCTTTTCAGTAGAGCAAAGCAATATTATTGGTCCCCTAAACTAGGTCTATGTCATATGACTTTCCACTCTGACAAAGGTTGTTTATCCCTCACCTGGGCCCCCGAGATTGTGGAAGGTCTCAAACATTAAGAATTGACAGAAAAGTTGCGGGTCCCTTTGACTCAGCAGATGAGTCAACTCCTCTTTGCCAGCCTGGGATATGAAATGGAGATGGCCTTTGTATAGCTCTCTTTGAACCTGGTCTGTGCAGCCCACAAGGTATCATTAGTGACTCTTCAGAGATAATGAGGTGCGAGTTTCTCTGATACTGCCAGATAGCACCTTTTGTTTGAGGGTCACAGACAGACATAGATCCAGCCATGTTAGGTCTTTGTCCAGTTTTAAATTTTTAGAGCTAGCAATGAGCATATCTCTATATATTTTACAAGAAAAATATACAGGGTGAAGTCTTAGTCCCTCAGACTAGAGAAGCTGGAATTGCTCAATTTAGAGCTGAGAAGTTAAGATTGAATAGAGGTCTTGAGAATTGAGGAGTTTTCATAGAAAGGCAGGAAGGTTGATAACAGAGAACACAGATTTATGATAACTGGCTAAAGAACTTGGGGGTGATGAGAATTTATTTTTTGGTAGCGAGTTGTTACAACCTGCAATGCACTGCCTGGAAGCAGATTCAATAGTAATTTTCAAAAGGGAATTGAATACATACTTAAAAAGGGAAAATTAGTAGAGATATGGGGCTAGAGTAGGGGAGTGGAACTAATAGGATAGCTTTTTCAAAGAGACAGCAGAGGCATGGTGGGCTAAATGGCTTCCTCTGTGGTGTATGAATCTGCAATTCTATGGGCAGAATTTTCTGCCTGTTGGGTGGGCCCCCGTTCGGGTCCGCGCTGCCATTTTACGTGGGCGGGCCTTAAGTGTGATGCGCACCCAGAAGCGCTGTGCGCTCCCTGTGCGGGTGGGTTGGGGGTTGCCTGAGTCAGGTGTGCGCTCTTTTGCACATGTGCGCGAAAGCACAGAAATCTCCCTGAGGCACAGAGGTGCCTCAGGGAGATTAGTTTTAAGTCCAAAAGGTTTAATAAAGTGGCGAGAAAATTTTTATGACATGTCCCCTCATGTGAGACATGTGCATTAATTTCAATTAAAAATTTTGTCAAAATTTAAAATCATTCATGAAACCTCATCCCGCCTGTGGATGAGGTTCCATGAAAAATGCGAAGGCCACCTGGGCTCTTCGCCTGCCCACCAACCTTAAGGTTGGGCGGGCAGCTCCGTTAATTATTTTAATTGGGAATTAAGTGGCCTTAATAGGCCTTTGACAGTTCGGCGGGTGCACAGCTGACTCGGGTGCACACCCGCCGAACTGAAAGTCTGAATGATGCGCTGTGACGTCAGGATGCACGCCCGATGTCACCACGCATCATTTTATGCCTCAGCGAGTGGGCCCCTAACCTGCTCGCCGAGCAGAAGATTCAGCCCTATAAGTTTGCACTACCAAGACTGTTACTTTAAAGAATAGACTGTCACGTTGGTTACCTTCATACAGAACTAACTGCTGCCTCATGAGCAAGTTAATTTCTAGCTCCTTATAGCAATGATTCTTTACATGTAATGGATTAAACAATTCAGTTAACTATAATAGATGGTGTGCAATAAAAGTGAGCAATCATTTCTGGAGCAACTCACTGGAGCGGTATTAAAAGATTAATGGGTGTAACTTTCCCTGAGGTGATTCGTGGTGGATTCACAGCTGCTTTTAATACCAGTAAAGCCACTTCTGCACAAAATTAAATATTTAACCCTTGGCGGTGGAAGCACAAAGTTAAATCTTGTCATGCTTGATTTTGAAAATCTATTAAGGGACAGGTTAGGTTTTCACTATGTGGCTTGGGGAGAGGGAAGGGAGTGCTAAACCGATTTCAGCATTAAGATTCTTCAATCTTTCTTTCTTTTTCTGATATAATTCCTAGGCTGCGCCGAGTTGGAAGATTCTAGAATGCAGAGCACATTTTCACCCAGCCAAGCCGACATTAACTGACCTCAAAATGGCATTGTTAGATTTGCTGCTCAGTTAACGCTGGCACTGACTGCCACCATTTTTAAATTTTGTATGGCAGAGTGCCTGAGTGTTTCAGGTAGTAGGCCTCTTGATTATGCAAATCATGGCTTTAGGATCTATTCAGGACCCCGATTTCAATTTTCAAGGACATATGGGCAGATCATGTGCCTCACACACTGTTAGAATCATACATTTCAAGATTGAATTTTTCTTTTATAACATGGAAGGACTTGGTATTATCTGGACATTTGGATGCTAGCCTGGATGTTTTTAAAAGGGTAGTCATAAGTTCACCTTGGAACTGTCAACATGCAGGCCCCTTCCAAGAAATCACCTGACCTTTATGGTGCTCGAGGAAGATCTGTTTGTTTGTTTTGAACAGCAATCGATTTAATAGATGGGGAAAAAAAACTGAAAAGTCAAAGGTTGGTAACTTGCTGGAAATCACGTGACAGAAAGAAAAAAAACTTAGCATTTTGAACCTGCTGGTTTTGAAGACAGTCTTATTGGGGGACAAGCTGAGGAAGGAAGGCTACCTTAACTGTCTCTCTCTACCTTGTCTGCAATTGTGTGAGGCTATCAACCTGTAGCCAAAGAATCCTCATCTAAGTTCAACTGGTCTGCATTTGGACATGCAAAGCTGAGACCAGTTGGTGAGAACTTCCAGACTTCCACCAGGACCAGCGACCCATCTTCACATGAGAGAACTCCAGGTAGACAGCGTTGAGATCCTGCAAATTTTATCCCTTATTTTATAACGCCCATCCTCTAAAGCCCATCTCTGCAGAGAGACTATCAGTTTGTTCTTTGTTTGTCTCTGTGTGTGTCTATGTGTGCACTGGGGAATTTTTTTAGGAAGAGATAGATTGTTATACTTCCTGACTACAATTGTATGTTAACCAGTACTTGCAACTTGTTAAAAAGAAGTTTCATTTTATAATAAACAATTGTTCTGAGTTCATTGAAAGAAGCCTGGTTGAAGACTATTTTATTTTGGGCACCAGTAGATGATAAAATGATTGGCTATTTTGGTGAGAAAATTAAACTTTGAAATTAATGGTACAGCCTGCGGAGTAGTGGGGCTAGATCTTATGCACACTCCTCCCATCCCAGTCATGACACTGCCATTTGTACCAGGCATCGTACAGCCTCACCATCATTCCTTAACAGAGCTGCTGTTGGCTGCACTTAGCATGACCTAGAAAATTCTCTGGATTATATTCTTGTGGAGACATGAGGAGCAGGACTGATGCCAGTCGATTTCACCCCTTCGGAATTTGCAATATGCCCTGTTGCTAAGATTTCAGTGTTTGTATCTTCACCAAATCCACGACTGAGAAGTTCATCATTGACTATTAATTGCACTTTCTGATGTAGAAGTTGCTTTTGGACAATGCAGATCGACACAAATACTTGTGGAAATTTTGACTGTCCTAAACAATTAGCAGCATTGGATGTTTTACTTTTCCCTATCTAGAAAGCTACATTAGAAACCTTCTAAAGTCAGAATGATGTATATAATTTTGAATTAACTGTAAAATGCTTGGGAAGAAACTGAAGTATGATGGAGAATAATATACTCATATGACATGTGAATTTTTAATACAGGCTTAAAGACACAAAGGGGTAATTCTTGACTTTAAGCAATACTGTGAAATGGGTGGTAGTGAATTGAACCCATTTTACATTTCATTTAATTACATTTAATTGACAAGATCCAACAAGCCTGGATCAAATGTCACATAAATATGGGACCCTCCGTACATCATTACTCATGGCTGAAACAATGATACAACATGATAGCAACATATGATGTCTACAGATATCCATAGAATAAAGACACTCCTTTAATGATTCCATGAAGCATGAAGACAAGGAGGAGGGGTAGAGGCTTAGGCTTGGAGACTGAAGGAAGAGGGGAAGAAATAACTATGTAGTCAGGGAGAATAAAGAATAGTAGAGGAGGAATATGAGGAATAAAATTTACTACAGAAAGAAGAAATATCAAAGAAAACTTGTGATGAAGACAAGAGGAAATAATAGTTGCAAGCTCAGCACTGTGTCATAAATTACTTTTTAAAATAAAAGAAAAATACTGTGAATGCTGGAAATCTGAAATAAAAACAGGAAATGCTGGAAAACTCAGCAGGTCTGCCAGAATCAGTGGAGAGAGAAACATAATTAAAGTTTCGAATCTAATAGGATTCTTCTTCGGAACTGTTGTAGGGTGGCCGAGTTGTGCTATTAATGATAGAGTTGATCTGCAGACACTTCCTGGGTGGAAAAATTAAATTTAATTACAATATAATCAGCAGCAACTACACATGAGCTTTCAACTCCAACTCCATCTCTGCACTGACTACTGAGGTAGCCTGTGCTATTCTCCTATTGGTTACTACAGATCATGTGATCTTGCCTAACAAGTATTATTCTTAAATGGTACATTACACACTAAATAAAACCATAATTACTACAGGAACTGAAGAGGAGTCATATTGGAGTCGAAACATTAACTCTGGTTCTCTCTCCACAGATGCTGCCAGACCTGCTGAGTTTTACCACCAATTTCTGTTTTATGCCATAAATTACTTCCCTTCCATTCCTGCTCAGAAGGGAGAGAGTGAATCTTAAGAATTTATCAGGTTCAGAGTTTGATCGCTGCTCCACAGGATGCAGCTTTATATTGGGCAAAACACCAAGAAAAATGCAAACAATTGCGCAGGAAAAGAATATACGAACTAAGATTCAGGATTACATATCAATTCATGCTACAGCTTGCCCGAAATTGCTCTTTTTCACTATACCCTTGACATTATAGCTTGCAACATGTAGTGTTGTGAAATCCCCTTTTCTGTTTCATTCCCAAATACTGCTCTCACCCTTGTGCCGATTACAATCATTGCAAGGCCACTGACATATGCCTTCCAGCAAACATTAAAAAAGTCATTCTCCAAAAACTGCTCAGAAAAAAGGTAACTTAGAATATGAAGTTGTTGCTGTCTTGACTCAATTCTTGTTATAATATATATGTTTATGTGAATTGAACAAACATACCATCACCTGACACACCACTAGGCTAGGATAACAGTGGTTTCTGAGGTTTATTGGACCTCCAAATATCTACAGCAACTGATGTTTGTTTACAAGTGTACAGGAAAATCTTTCTTTTCTGCCAGTATATCCTACCTTCACAGTACTAATCCATTTCAGTATGAATCCAGAAAGTTGTTGCAGGATTCAGCATATCTTGCTTATTTTGCCGTCATTGTGTATATTTGCAGATGATGGTATTAACCTAAGGAACAACAAGCAGTTGCTTGACAGGACTTGAAAATCCAGTTCTCTCACATTGCTTCTTGCCTCCCCTCATTTGCTCACCATTCTAGTAGGGTATCCAATTACAGCACAAGCAACGCAGCAGCACAATGCCAGTTTGCCAAACATACGACATACCAGCATCTGTATCAGTTTGTGCATGCCTACTAGACTCCCCAGCCCTATTAACTTGAACTCAATTATCTTTATCACTGCATCTTAATGTAAAGATTAACTGAGGAAGAGCTCTTGAAATATTAAATATTAGATCTGATCTTTAAAAGAATGTAATACAAGGGCAACTCAGACTTACGCTGCATGTTTCTTATAGATTTACGTGTCTTTTTTAAAAGCACTTTGTTCTTTCATTGTAAAATCTCCACCAATTAATTGAGAGTGTTTAATTGTTGAGGGGGGTGTTATTATTGAAGGAGTCCAATGATAAAACAGGGACTTTACTAAGAGAATTAGTGATGAGGTTGGATCTTGTCAGCTGTCACCGGGGTTGGTTTCTGCGGGGAGGGCTGTGGGTTGGCCCATTTCGGCAATGAGATTCATCACTGGACCACCTCAAGAGGCCCCTTCTATTGTATTGTATTTCTTTTTACTTAAATCTATGCCTTTGGTGATCCGGACCCTACTAGACAATGTCTTTAACATTAATAACAACTTAAAAAGTAAAGGCTCGGAGTAAACCTGATATGAGAGCTGGGGTGAAGTCCCATTAGGCCGTTGGGTGTTTCCTTCAAGCTAACACCTGACAAGTCCTGCAACTGACTAAGTTCAGATGTATAGGCTTTCATGTTTCCTCTGGAGATTAGCCTAGGAGGTCAAGAGGAGAGTTCAGATATTGAACAAGTCTACACCTCCTAAGTCAATGCCTAGGCTAGGCAGCAAACAAAGAAAGGGGAAATCTACCAGCTTGAAAGCTGGAATGTCGGGACTATGTGGTCTGGCATAAACACAATGACCCATATTCCACAGCAAGTGTACACAAGGCAGCATTGATTGACCTTGAGCTATACAAGTTTGATATTGACATTGCCGCTCTACAGGAAACCACATTAGCCAATATAGGCTTTATAACTGATGTTAACTACACCTTTTATTGGCATGGCAAGAGCACAGAAGACCACCATGAACATGGTGTAGGCTTCACAGTCAACAAAAGATTGATGTATTCAGTTGAGCCATCAGCAGCAACTTTTGAACACTTCATCCCTCTGCATCTATCATCTGATAGAGGTGCTGTCAACATCATCTGTGCTCATGCATCAACCATGAATGCCAGCTTCAGAAAATGTTCATTGACTCTCTAAATAACATTCTGATGCACGTTCCAAATTGCAAGTTATTCATCCTAGATGATTTCAAAGCACGTGTTGGATCTGACAGAGATTCATGGCCAATGGCCTTGGTCATCAATGGAGTGGGCAAGATCAATGAAAACAGCTCCTTGAACTTTGTGACCTGAATGAACACTGCATCATAAACGCTTTATTTCAGGGCAAACATTGCAACAAAGTATCATGGCAAAATCCAAGATCAGGTCTTTGGAACAAACTTGACCTGATTATCACAGAAGATGTCATCTGCCCAGTGCTCTCCCCACCTGCACCTACCAAAGCGCAAATGGCAACACTGACCACTCTCTTTTCTGCAGCAGAATGAAGGTGCAATCCTGAACATTTCACAGATCCAAACACAATGGTCTGCAACGCAGCAACATCCCTCATACAAGAAATTAACTCATAGCAGTACTTTGCATTGATGCTCGAGTGATTATTACCCCTAAAGGCCAGTGTTGATATTGAAGAAGATTGGAAGTTGCTGAGTTCAATCACTAGCAGTAATAATATTTGGTAAAGGCGGAACCTGCCAAAAAGATTGGTTTGAGACCTACTCAGCAGAGATGATGTCAGTTGCTGAAGAGAAAGCATAGCCTTCCTGAAGCACAGCATAAACCAACAATGAGAACATCGCATGGCCTGAGAAAAGCTAAGACAGTTGTGCGAAACCAAGAGAGATACTGTGCAAATACATACTGGGTCAAACTACGTCAAGAAATCCAAACTGCCTGTGACAATGGAAATCTACATGCTAAGTATGATGGGATCAAGAGGGCGCTTGGTCCGACCATCAAAGTTGACCCCTGAAATCAGCAGTTGGGAAGTAATCACTGATGGAAGTAAACAATAGTTGGGTTGAATACTATTGTAAGCTATATTGCAGTGAGATGGACATCTCCCACTTTTTGTTTGATGCTCTCCTGCAACTTCCTGTTGTGGTTGAGTTGGATGAAGAACCCTCATCACGAGCTCGAAAAGGCCATTGATTGCTTAGCAAGCAGAAAGGCATCTGACAAGGATGGAATTCCAGCTGAACTGCTCAAACACGGGAATTCACATCTACTGCCACACCTTCATGACCTCCTCCATCTTTGCTGGAAGGCAGGATCTGTTCCACAGGACATTATATGAAAACAAAAGTGAAAAAGGAGATTGCAACAGCTGGAAGGCATCTCATTCCTTAGCGTCACAGGGAAGGCCTTCGCTAGGGTCATGCTTAAAAGGACTTCATCTACTTGCAAACAGTGTATATCCAGAAGCACAGTTTGGTTTCCATGCTGGCAGACCTACAGTGGACATGATCTTCTTCATATGCCAGCTACAAGAGAAGAGTAGGGTATACCTTTTTACCTTACTTTCATAGATCTCAATAAAGCATTCAACGCCATCATCAGGGCAGGACTCTGCAAGATTTTGGGGAAATTGGCTGACCACCAAAGCTCCTCAGCATATGCAGACAAACTATTTTCCCTGCAGATAGGAAGGCAAAAACTAGGAGCATGGAGCAGAAAATACCAATGTTATGGGATAGGATGTCTCATCCGCACCCTTGATCACTCTAAATGACACTCCGCTGTAAGTAGTTAGCAAATTCTACCACCTTGTGTCCACATGGACAGATAATCTGACTCTTGATGCAGAACTCAATACATGCATAGCAAAAGCAGCTCCCCACCTTTGGCCGATTGATAAAACATGCATGAGATAACAACAATCTGACTCTTAGGATCAAGCTGATGGTTTATGACGTCTGTGTTTTCAGCACCTTGTTGTATGCCTGTGAAACATATCCACAGCTATCCAGAAAGGAAGCTCAACAACATTCATCTTTGTTGTTTGCAGCACATTCCAGGCATCTCATGGAAGGACAAAATCATGAATGCAACAGTCCTGTCAAAGGCAAATCTCCCAAGTATATTGGCACTCATCAAGCAGAGGCCACTTCACTCACTTGGGCACATTCACAGGATGGAAGACAGATGTATACCCAAGGATTTTGTGCAGGGGGTGGTAGCTGGAGCCAGAAGACCAGTAGGATGTACAAAGTTTCTCTTCAAGCATGCTTGTGAGTGTAACATGAAGGCCCGAAATTGGATTTTCACACCTGGGAGACACTAGGTGATGACAGAGGAAAATGACAACATCACCTGTGGGCCAGTATCACCACCATGAGGATCAGTAGCATTACAACCAGATGAGGAGGTGGGGGGGTCAAATGGCTCCCCTCTTTTCCCACTTCTCATTTGATCGTAACAGGGCTTTTTCTTTAAAACTTAGGACGTACTTGCCAATTCTGTAAATGTTTAACTGTTTATGGGCTGTGATTATAAAAGAACCAGTCAGACAGTTTTTCTTGGGTTCAACAAAGAGGTTGTTTTATTGTGGTTACATCAATCTGGATAAAATAATAAAATATGCACTAACTTCCACAGGCATACACACTTGGAAAGGCCCATATGCACCACACAAATATAGATTACAGAGTGAGAAAGGATAGGTCGATCAACCTAGAGCCCATAAGTAAAAAGAATATACGGTCAGTGCCTCAGTGATGCTGTTGGTCAGACACTCCATTGGTGGTCCTGATGTTTTGATTTAAAGTTGCAGCCAGTTAATTTGGTTGTTCCTCTTGAGGTAATGGTGTTGAGCAGAATGTCAGTTTTTAAAAGGTGTCTGTTCAATCTAGAAGCTTGCTCTCTCTCTTTCTCTCTCCACCCTTCTTAGCAAGGGTCAACAGCTTCAGCTGCTTGTCCTTAGTTCATCAGCATCTCATCCTCAACTCTCTGCAAAAGGTCCCTTTAAATTCACAAAAAGGGGTTTGTTTGCTGGTCATGTGACTTGTTCTCTTCATTGTCGGAGGATATGGTGTTGGGAGTGGATGGTGGAGGGTGGTGGTGGTGTCCAAAAAAGGCAGTTGTTCATATATTCCAAAAGGTAGCTTGATGAGCACATGTCTGAAAAGTTACCTTGGTCATTGTTTCACGGCCCAAGTAATTAGATTAAATGTCCCATATCTAACAGTTGAATCTCAGGTGCTTGTCTTAATGCCTTATTAATGGCACAGGAGCGAGAGTGAGAATGAGAGACTTTCACATTCCTCAGAGGTTTACTGTCTCTGGTAGGCTCTTTGCAGATTCGACATCTCCATCCCAATAAAGTGGAATGTGGAGTGCATAGTGATGCAAATTGGGGCAGCCAATATTTTGGCTGTGATTTTCATTCACCCTTTCTAGCTTGTTTTAAGAAATCTGTTCTTAAAATTTCAAGTCCAAGTTTCCAGCCAAGGGATGTGAAATGTTAATGTGAAATAAGCACATCTTCAGGACAGTAGCTTGGCAACAGATGCCAACATCAAAAACAACACACCACACTACCACCTGCTAACCACAGCATATGTGGCAGAACCTGTCCTTCACGGATTGATCTCTTTGGCCATCAGTAAAACTGCATCATATGAAGCTACCCCTTCCCAAATGGATTTGATTTCCTGCATGTTCATCATCTTATGTAGATGCCATCAATATACTTCCATTGGTATTTGTGCATAAATGTGCACTTATTCCATTGGAATTAATTCGTAGAGTCTTTTGTGCTGCTAACATTTGCAATTGGAGCCATTTTTCATTGTATTTACATAGTGCCTTTCAGGACCTCATGATGTCCCAAAACACATTACAGCCCATGAAGTACTTTTGAAGTGCAGTCACTGCTGTAACGTAGAAACACTGCATACATGTTGTGCACAGCAAGGTCCCTCAGAAAACAGTGAAATAGACAGCAAAATATTCTGTTTTAGCAAGGCTGGCTCAGGAATTAATATTGACCAGACATGCCTGTCTTTTCTGACAACTTCCCTGTTCTTTTTTGAATAATACCATGGGATCTTTTACATCCAACTGGCAGGGAGACAAAGATTCGGTTTAATTTTTCATTTGAAGGTTGACACCTCTGCCAGTGTAGCTCTCTCTCAGTACTGCACTGAAGTGTCAGCCTAGGTTATGTTCTAAAGTCTCTGTGCTGGGATTTGAACTCAATCTTCCAAGATCATATTCTTTAGCTTGGTGTCCAATGGTTCTGCTTTAGTTGTCTCAGCATCACAGACTAATATCCACATTCCTCCAACATTTATGTGCATCTTTGAAGCACTTAAACAATTTCCAATGTTAGATGCATTATTTAAAAGCAAATGGCTGTTGTTGTTATTATTGTTAAGAGGAAGTCTCCTTGTACATCATGGTCAGTGGCGGAAAGGAAAGCGAGATGATAGATCTCTAATTCAATAATACAATGAATTCCTTGAAAGATGTGATCACTGAATTGGCTTAGTCATTGGCTTAGGCACCTAGCCAGGAAATTTATGTCAGGTCTCACACGCTGTTCTGAGGTAAACTAAGATTTGCTAAATAGTGTACTCACACAGGCTCACACAAACATACACAGTTACACACACGTGCGCAGTTACACACACATGCCAATTCATTAATGTGCATAATCCATGCCACACAGTCTGAGCTAATATACAGTTAAAGAAGTACATGAAATGCTGTACCTCGAGATAATATAGTTATCCGTCAGCTCTTGATCATCACCAACAGTATCAGTCACTAAACAAGAAAGAACTTGAGCTCTTTAGAATCCCCCATCACTATTGCTATCGTAAGGGGAACAGATAGATGTTTCTGTGGCCGCAGACATGACACCAGGATGGTATGTTGCCTCCCTGATGCCAGGGTCAATGATGTCACTGAATGGCCGCAGGACATTCTGAGGGGGAGGGTGAACAGCTAGAGGTTGTGGTCTATATCGGCACCAACGACATAGGTAAAAGGAGGGATGAAGTCCTGAAAGCTGAATATAGGGAGCTAGGAAATAAATTAAAAAGCAGGACCTCAAAAGTAGTAATCTCAGGATTACTCTCAGTGCCACATGCTAGTGAGATCAAGAATAGGAGAATAGACTAGATGAATGCGTGGCTGAAGAGATGGTGTAGGAGGGAGAGATTTAGATTCCTGAGGCATTGGGACCGATTCTGGGGATGATGGGACCTGTACAAGTTAAACGGGTTGCACCTCAGCAGAACCGGGGCTAATATCCTTGCACGGGTATTCACTAATACTGTGGGGTAGGGTTTAAACTAGAGTGGCAGGGGTATAGGAACCTGAGTGGGGAGACACAAGAGAGGGAAACAAAGATAGAAATTAAAGAAAGAAAAGTAAAAAGCAAACGTGGAAGATAGAGGAAACATGAGCTAGCAACAAATAAGGCCATAGTACAAAAAAAGAGATGTGTAAAAAGACAAGTCTAAAGACACTGTATCTGAATGCATGGAGCATTCGCAATAATGTTGACAAAGTAACAGTGCAAATAGTTGTAAACGGGTACGATATGATTGCGGCTATAGAGACATGGCTGCAGGGTGACCAAGGCTGGGAACTGAATATCCATGGGTATTTAATATTTAGGAAGGACAAGCAAAAAGGAAAAGGAGGTCACGTGGCATTGTTAGTTAAGGATGAAACCAGTGCAATAGTGAGGAAGGATATTGGCTCAGAAAATCTAGATGTAGAATCAGTCTGGGTGGAGCTACGAAGCAACAAGGAGCAGAAACCATTAATGGGAGTAGTGCAGGTGATGACTAGTGGGGTACTGCAGGGATCAGTGCTTGTGCCTCAGCTATTCACAATATATATATATCAATGATTTGGACGAGGGAACCAAATGTAATATTTCCAAGTTTGCTGACGACACAAAACTAGGTGGGAATGTAAGGGTGAGGAGGATGTTACGAGGCTTCAAGGCGATTTAGACAAGTGAATGGGCAAATACATGGCAGATGCACTAAAATGTGGCTAAGTGTAAAGTTATCCACTTTGGTAGGAAAAACAGAATGACAGAGTATTATTTAAATGGTGATAGATTGGAAAATATTGATGTACAAAGGGACCTGGGTGTCCTTGTACACCAATCACTGAAAGCAAGCGTGTAGGTGCAGAAAGCAATTAAGAAGGCAAATGGTATGTTGGCCTTCATTGCGAGAGGACTTGAGTACAGGAGCAAGAATCCCTTTTTGTAGCTATACAGGGCCTTGGTGAGACCACACCTGGAGTAGTGTGTGCAGTTTTGGCTTCCTTACCCAAGAAAGGATATACTTGCCATAGGGGGAGTGCAGCGAAGGCTCACCAGGCTGATTCCTGGGATGACAGGATTGTTGTATGAGGAGAGATTGGGCCGATGAGGCCCGTATTCACTGAAGTTTAGAAGAATGAGAGGGGATCTCATTGAAAGGTATAAAATTCTGACTGGGCTGGACAGACTGGGTGCAGAGATGATGTTTCCTCTGGCTAGAGCAAGGGGTCACAATCTCAGGATGCACCGGGGGCCATTTAGTACTGAGATGAGGAGAAACTTCTTCACTCAAAGGCTGGTGAACCTGTGGAATTCTCTATCACAGAAGGCTGTGAAGGCTAAGTCACTGAATATAATTAAGGGGGAAATGGATAGATTTCTAGACTCTTAAGGCACCAAGGGGTATGGGGAGAGAGTGGGAGTATGGCGTGGAGATAGAGGATCAGCCATGATCATATTGAATGGCAGAGCAGGCTCGAAGGGCTAAATGACCTACTCTTGCTTCTATTTTTCTATGTTGCTAAGAAGTCATATGGACTCGAAACGTTAACTCTGTTTCACTCATCACAGATGCTGCCAGACCTGCTAAGTTTTACCAGCATTTTCTGTTTATATTTGAATTTATATGATGCCCTTCACAACCTCAGGATGTCCTGAATACTTCACAGCCAATTTGAAGTGTAGTCACTGTTGCAATGTGGAAAGTGAGACCAGATAGGTCTGTGTAATTTATCTTAAACTAGATGACTTAACAAATGGGATGCCTGCCCATTGCCTCATGCAATCAGGATCCTAGAAAGCTCAGCAGCACCAAGTAGCTGACAATTCTGGACTTGAAGGAAAGTCTTTGGCAGGTGCCACTTAGCAAAGTGGGCCAATTACACACTGTATCAGCTACATTGTAAACTCATGTGGGCCTGGCAGTCATATCTTTCAGATTGAAAAATACTCCAACAGCTGGTTTATTCCACCCTAACAGGAGCTTGGCATGATGCTTGAAACCATATTGCTAATAGGGCCATTTTCAGCAGGTATATGAGGGACACTTAGGGGAGAAAATTCTCCCCATCGGGGGGGTTGGATGGGTGCGGGCACGTAGCTAATTGCTGCCCGCAATCGGCTGCGCGCCACCATTTTACATGAGCGGGCCAATTAAAGCCCGCCCATCGTGACACACACCTGGTAGCACTGTGCGCTCCTTGTGCGGGCGGGGGGGGGGGAGTAGGCTGAGTCGGGGCCTGCGCTCTTTCGCACGCATGCGCGTGAAAAAGCGCAGAAATCTCCCTGAGGCAGAGCGCTGCCTCAGGGAGATTAGTTTGATTGTGGAAAAGTGTAATAAAGAAAAAAAAATTAGATATGTCCCCTCATGTGACAGTGTCACATGAGCTGGGACACATCAATACATTTTATTAAAAACTTTTATCAAACTTTAAAAACCTTCATGAAACCTCATCCCACCCGTGGATGAGGTTTCATGATAAATGCGAAGGCCATCAGGGCTCTTTGTCTGCCAGCCAACTTTAAGGTTGGACAGGCAGCTCCATTAATTAGTTTAACTGGTGTTTAAATGGCCTTAATGGGCCTTTGACAGTTCGGTGGGTGCACAGATAACTCCAGTGCGCGCCCGCCGAACTCAAGATCTGAATGACGCCGGTGACATTGGGATGCACGCCTGACGTCACCGCGTATCATTTTACATGTTGGCAAGTGGGCCCCACACCCGCTCACCGACCCGAAAATTCTGGCCTTAAATTATGTCTCCAGCATATAAACCATTCAAGCAAAGCTGTAAAATTCCACTGCTGTGTGGTAATGTTCAAATAGTTAAATATGTTGTCTAATAATTTACCTGTAGCTAAATTCCTCTTTGTCTTCCCCAACCAACATGTTCACCCTTTGAACCATTGGAAATATTTATGTATTTCCAGATAGTCCTGGAAAGTATTAACGCAAACTCTATGATAATGTCGAAATGGGATTTAAAACAGCTCTAGAGTCAAACCTGGGAAACTCCCTGCCCTTTGAATAAGGAGATTAGAATTTGTGCTAGTAAAATAACTTAAAAATGATTTTATCCATGGAAAAGGATTGGAAGAAAGGGTGTTACATGAGAATGTGAAAGCCCCGCCCCTTTCAAATAGCACCACAAAGTCACCAGCAAGTGGGGCGGGTTTAAGGAGCTGATGTCAGCATTGGCTAAGTGGCAGCATTCTCACTTGAGTCGGAGATTATGGGTTTAGGTCCCCCTCCAGAGTCATGAGCACATAATCTAGACTGACACTTCCATGCAATACTGTCAGGGAGTGGTGGGTGCTGTGTGAGGTCAGGCTTTTGGATAAGATATTAGACCATCTGCCCTTTCAGGTGAATGCTAAAAATTCCATGGCATTTTTCAAAAAAGAGCAGACAAGTTCTCGCCGATGTCCTGGTCAATATTTACCCCTCAAATCAACATCACTAAACAAAAAGGATTAAATCGGCCATTATCAAATTGCTGTTTGTGTTTCCCTATACCACACAGTGATCATACTTAAAAAGTGCTTCATTCGCCGTAAAGCACATTGGAACACGAGATATCATTAAAAAGTGCTTTATATAACTGGGTCCTTTCCTTTTCTGGGACTTTGGAGAGCTGAGCCCCGGGAAGACGCTGCTGCAGCCTGCATTGTTACGGTTAGGGCATGGTCAAACTGATCCTGTCTTTTTCCAATTTCATCAGCAGAAATCTGAGGAGATTATCTGGAAAGCTCCATGTGCGCCATCATCAGGAGTGGGCACATTAATAAGGCATACTGCTGCATGTCATTTGTACCAGGCCCTAGATTTAACTGCCCTTTGATCAGCTGAAGGGCAAACCTGACAGTAGCTTTTGAAAATCCTAAAAGATGGCACTGCAGTTTGCTGTGTTATAATTTGTAGGTTATTCATGTGAAAACTTGCAGCTGAATAACCACTCTTCCCATTGGAGCCAAGTTTCTGGACGAGGGGTTTTGAGGCCCCATCTGCCTAATGGGAGTTGGGGGTTGGGAGAGGGGGATGGAGGACGTGGATTTAAAAAACTCCCATGGGACTTTTTCAACCAACAGCAGAGGAATCCCCCCAGTACCTTGATCAACATTCATCCCTGGATCAACAGCAACAAAATAAATTAACAGGCAATTCTTCTTGTTATTTGTGAGAATTTTCTGTTTGCAAATTAACTGTTGTGTTTGTCTAAATAAACACAGGATCTACACTTCAAAACTAAACATTGGCTGTGAAGTGCTGTAGAATTTCGTGAGGATGTGGCAAGCATCAATAAAAGTTAGTCCTTTCTTTCTATAGGGAAATCTTTAATTAGAGCATTTCCAGTAGGCAGTTTACTTTTAAAGGCACAACATTGCCACAGTAAAGAATTTTACTACACATTAATAGCCAACACATAGCTGAATGTTACATGCAGTCACACTCTTAGGAAAAAAATCTAAAATCATATGAACAACTTTCACTTTGCAATTAATAGCGTGTACTAGAGTATAAACATGTGATAGTCATCCTGCTGGCCTATACGTTGGGATTTGGTTGCAAAAGGACTTGACGGTAGCAGCACTGCCCCTTTAAGTAGCGTCTATACCGTTACCAGATCTGTAAAACCTACAGCAACTGAAGAACAGATTGCAAGCTACCAACAGTGCCTAAATATAGCAAGCTGTATTTCCAAAGTGTAAATGTTATGAGGGGACATGTTTGTCACTCATATTCCCTATCTGCTTTTATTTCCTGTCAGTTAGACCGCTAACAGTATCTGTGCTGCTTATGGCAAAGAGCAGCTTTCACAAATTCTGTATTCGGCACAAAAAAAACAAATTGTTATTTTTGGGCTCTGTAGATTTTCAGATAAATAAAGTTCTGCGTCAGGAAATCTTGCCTAATACTAATTACTTTTGCACTATTCTGCAAAATAACCTAGAAATCAATATACATTTCCCTCAGGTGTCATTTCCAAATGGTAATTTGTTTACAGTTACATGTGTGCCCCTTTCAGCAGCTGCAGATATGATCAGTGTGAAAAACCATTTTAAAAGTCAGTTTGAGTTTTAAGCGCGTCTCAAAAAACTTGCACATCATTGTTCCCCTTCTGAATTCCCTTGAGAAGTAACCTAGGCAACTGGAAACAACAAGGGTGGCTAATAAGTCACTGAGGCTGCTCTTGTTCACTCGTTAAACACATTTGAATGATTAATGAGTCATATAAAATGAGTTAAGTTGAGGACTTCAGTAACTGCTACATAGGAATATAGCTGCCATAGATTCTAATCTCATCCACTGAGTTTATGCACCATGCAAAAGCATGGGAGCCAAAAGAATGCGCAAGTCAGCTCTGTTGTTGCAAAACCAAGTGACATGCAACAATGCCTTTCTTTTCCTGTAAGATTTTAAGTTTATAAGGAAAAGGAGAAACACAGCAACTCCCCTTTGATAAAATTCCAAGTTTGCTGGCAAAGGAATACACAGTGCTTCAGCAAATGTGTCTGACAGCATTAGCATGGGATGACTGTACAACACTGGACAACTGAAAGCAGGCAAGTCAACATGAAGAATAAGGCTGCACATTTTAGTTCCCCAGCACAGTACAGGTAAAATATATTCTTGCTATTGATCATAGTGTCAGCCAGAAGTGTCAGAGAGAGAGTATACTTGGGTGCAGTGAGGGCACTTCATATTTTTGGATGTCAGCATAGTCAGCGTTCTTGTCAGCATGGAATCAAAAAGACAGCGAATATACCCACATTTGGAATCTAAGATATGAATGTGGATCAAACATGGATTTTTCCTCATTATCATGCTTTCTACTTCCAGATAAACACGGGTCTTTTCATCCTAGAGGCAGGAATCGCAAATCGGGCATTTCCTGACATCACAATCTTGCTTCCTGCCCAACAGTGCTTGATCACACTATTTTCATGGCAGGGTGGCAGGGGTGGCATGGAGTTGGGGCTGTCACCTCTGGAATTAGGTATGAGGCAGGAATAGAGGCGGACAGAAGTCAAGGTGGCCAGGTTAGAAGACCAGCCTCCATTCACTGGGATATTGGCCCAGTTCTGTACATGAGTGTTAGACACCCTAGTCCTCACCTCCCACTCCTTACTCCTCACCTATCTCCTATGCTTCCTATATCCCTATTTCCCCTCACACCTGCATGCCCCCCCTCCCATATCCTCTTGATAACCCCATGTCTATTTATCCAGTGTCCATTATGGACAAAACTCATGATCCCTATAATAACAGTGTCAAGTCTTTGAAGTGATCATGAAACTGTCAAAATAAACAGCCATTCAAGAAACTTCAAAAACTCTCAATCCTCTTAGGAGCTCATAAAACTGTCAAGCAAAACTATTCAAACACCACTTGAAAAAAAATCTTAATCCTATTAAGTACTCATAAAATTATCAAAACTAAGCTTATGGTCCCCTCAAGCGTTATATCAATAACTATGACTAAGCTGAATCCATTAGTGGGGTTTTGGAGCTCAGCTAAGCATTCATCATCTGACCTTATTGCACAGCTCTGTCATAGCCACCAAAGCTAAATACATTAAAATATTTGAAATAGTGGAACAGATGATCATCAGTTGCACTGTTTCAATGGCTCAACAGATGGCTGGACTCTCAAAGAAAATATTAAATTGGAGGGGAAAATTGACATTAAAATTGGAATCTCCTCTGAGATGTCATGAGCTACGTTGCTTACCAAAACAGGCTTGACTCCATGGAAATTGTGGGAGGGGTCTAAAATGTCCAGCCCTACAATGGTATAGGCAGGGGCAGTATTACTACCTGCCAGCTCACTACCTACATCCTCATCCTGCATCCTTAAAAATCCCACACAAGGGGAATGGGGGCAGGATCCCAGAATCGGGTCTCACCTGCCATTTTTAAATCTTGCCCATTTCTGTTTCAACAAAGAAGGAGGCATGAAAACCCAGCCCGCAATGCTTGCAGTATTGAATACTTGCTACACTGTCAGAGGCGCAGTCTTTCTGATTAGGCACAAGATCATGGCCCCATCCACTCTCTCAGGTGGGCATAAAAGACCCCTTGGCACTATCTCAAAGTACATCAGGCAAGTTCTCTTCAGTGTCCTGGCTAATTTTTTTTATTTAGTCACGGGATGTGGGCTTCGCTGGCTAAGCCAGTGTTTATTACCCATCCCTAATTTACCCCTGAGAAGGTAATGGTGAGCTGCTTTCTTGAACTGCTGCATCCATGTGGTGTGGATACACCCACAGTGCTGATAGAGAGGGAGTTCCAGGATTTTAACCCAGCAACAGTAAAGGAACGGCGATATATTTCCAAGTCAAGATAGTGAATGGCTTGGCGGGGGATTTCCAGGTGGTGGTGTTCTCATCTATCTGCTAACCTCATCCTTCTAGATGGCAGCAGCCATGGATTTAGAAGGTGCGGCCTAAAGAGCCTTGATGAGTTTCTGCAGGACATTCTGTAGATGGTATACACTGCTGCCACTGTTCGTCGGTGGAGGAGGGAGTGAATGTTTGTGGATGGGGTGCCAATCAAGAGAGCGGATTTGCCCTGGATGGTGTCAAACTTCTTGTGTGTTGTGGGAGCTGCACTCATCCAGGCAAATAGAGAGTATTCCATCATACTCCTGACTTGTGCCTTGTAGATGGTGAACAGGCTTTGGGGAGTCAAGAGGTGAGTTACTCCACAGCATTCCTAGCCTCTGACCTGCTCTTGTAGCCACAGTATTTATATGGCTAGTCCAGTTCAGTTTCCGGTCAATGGTAAACTCCAGGATGTTGATAGTGGGGATTCAGTGATGGTAATGCCATTGAATGTCTCTCAACTAACATCACTATAATATAGATTATCTGGTCATTAACTCATTGCAGTTTCGGGGACCTTGCAGTTCACAAATTGGCTGACACATTTCCTACATTAAAGTACTGTTGAAATGCAGTCACTGTTGTATTGGCTGTTAAAGAGCTTTAGGATGCCCTGAGGTTGTTAAAGGCACTATATAAATGCAAGGTATTTCTCTTCCTTTTCAATGATTCCCTATTGGCATTATTATAGACCTTGAATAATCCACATTGATACACCATCTTCATTATCAATATATATTGTATTAATTCTCCTTCATAAGAATTCAATAGTTGATGAGAAATAATTACCCCATAAATGAACTGAAGCATTATTAACGTAGACTAATAAAAATTCACTCATTTATAAATGAATAACTGGAATGGTTTATGGTGCATAAACTAATTCACACAACCACTGCTCCAACCTGACACCTGATCACTGATGTCATTCTTAAATGTATGAATCCATCTCAGACAATAAGGATCTGGTTTAAGATTTTATTAAATGATACAATAAAGTATGGCTCAGAGAACTCAGATCCACTTTTAGTTTAGGTCAAAGTCCACTTATAAAAATTACACAATTCTGAGCTGAAAAAGGATAAATAGATCAGGAGTCCTCATCTCAGACAAGAACATGAATAAAAGTAGGACGTTCAGTCCCTCAAGTTTGTTCTGCCATTTAATTAGATCCTCATCTGCACCTCCACTCAATTTACCTGTCTTTGATCCATATCTTTCTACACCTTTACCCAATACAAATCTACCTATTCCAGTCTTGAAAATTTCAATAGTTTCAGAATCCACAGCCTTTTAAGGGAAGAGAGTTCCAGATTTCTACTGTTCTCTGTGCAAAAAATGCTTCTCCATTTAGTTTAGGCTATAAGATTAAGCCATCTTGTTCCCCCACCAAGGGAAACAATTTCTCTGTATCCTTTCAAATCTCTAACATTTTAAACACAGCAAACTACAGACCTTGAATAGGTCACCTTTACGACCCAAAGAAACAGATCAAATCCTGGGTCCAAAGACACAAATGGCAAATGACACTGGGTCACAGCGATGGAGATAGACATCAGCAGATGGAAATCACAAAGTTCTGAGGCAAGCTAATTTACCTCATTACATTGGTGATGCTGTAAGTATAGGTGAAGAGAAATGCAACTGATGGGGTTTATGAAGATCTGCCTAGTGGTAGGGGTATACAATAGCAGGCCTGTACCAGAATGGTGATGCCCAAATAAATGGTGTGCAAATTTAACATACTATTATGTGGTGCATTTTAAGATCAAAACCTTTAAATGACTACAAACACGCAGCCTATTAGTATGACATGCCTGTGCTTGGTATTTTAGTAAAGTTATTAACCCATTTAAAATCAATGTCTGCAATTCTAATATAGACATTAATCCAAATGAAAATTGGTATTAGAAATTAGGCATACAACAGGCAGAGCATAGCAATTTAGCATGGGACAGTCCGTTACCAATCTGTGCAAGCATTCGTTCCATTGCTAAACTTGTGGGGTTCTTTTTTTATGCATCTTGGGTGGACTGTTAAGTTAGGAGATAGGTCCCTTCAATATGGAAATGAGGGGTCCATTAGAAGGATTGCATTCAGACATGAGTTGGCTCTTGAGCCTGTCCTTCTTGTGATTCTTCAACAGCTCTCATGGCTGCCAACTAGAGGGAAAAAAAAACCTTGCTACAGAGCCAGATGGAGCAGGAGTTCTCCACAACAGACACATATAACCACTTCTGCCATAGTCTGCCCCAATACACAGCCCCTGCACCACCCCCAGCGCTTATCTAAGGGCGTCAGCAGGAAAGTCGGCCTGACCTTGAACTCTTTGCTCAGGTGTGCTGCCACTGGAGCTGTGACCAGTGCCAGCAGCATGGTGATGTAAGAGGATCAATTTCCAGTGAATTACACCAAACATTTGTGGGGGTGAAATTCAACATTGATGGAGGTACTAAATGGATGGAGTAACATGAACTGCCAGCTGTACACACTGCTTGATATTAACTGAAACTGGGGCATGGAGCAGAACAGGCCCCCTGTAGGATATGGGGTGTGGAGCAGAACGGGCCTCCAGTAGGATATGGGGCGTGGAGCAGAACAGGCCCCCAGTAGGATATGGGGCTTGGAGTAGAACGGGCCCCCAGTAGGATATGGGGCGTGGAGCAGAACAGGCCCCCAGTAGGATATGGGTCATGGAGCAGAACAGGCCCCCAGTAGGATGTGGGGCGTGGAGCAGAACGGGCCCCCTGTAGGATATGGGGTGTGGAGCAGAACGGGCCCCCAGTAGGATATGGGGCGTGGAGCAGAACGGGCCCCCAGTAGGATATGGGGCGTGGAGTAGTACGGGCCCCCAGTAGGATATGGGGTGTGGAGCAGAATGGGCCCCTAGTAGGATATGGGGTGTGGAGCAGAACGGGCCCCCAGTAAGATATGGTGCGTGGAGTAGAACGGGCCCCCAGTAGGATATGGGGCATGGAGTAGAACGGGCCCCTAGTAGGATATGGGGCATGGAGTAGAACTGGCTCCTATTAGGATATGGGGTGTGGAGCAGAACGGGCCCCTAGTAGGATATGGGGCGTGGAGCAGAACGGGTCCCCAGTAGGATATGGGGCAGGGGTGATCAAATATAGTTCCTTCCTATCCAGAAAATATAAATCTACCCCACAATAGTGGGAAGTGCAATAAGTGAAGTGGCAATAATCTAGATTTCCACTGCTAGATGAGGGTGCAGGGAGGGAGCTAGCTGATGCTCAAGAAAATAAGAGTTGCACGTGATCTAGATTATAAAGTACTCTTAAACAGACACTACAGCTCTAATTTTAATCAAACTCACTTAATGGGAACAGTTCAAATTGGATACCCACTTCAGACTTCACTGACAGAGAGCAAAATCAGGCGGGGTGTAAAACAACAGTCATACCCAACTGGTCCTATCCCACTCTTGCCAGGTCGATTAGATCCAAACCAGCATCCCCACAATGGCTTCTGGTTAGTGTGTGTGCTAATACCTTGCTTTCTTGTATTTTCAAAAAACAAACAAAAATACCGCGTTAGTTAAATTTCCATAGAAAATCCCCCACTGCCAGTTACAGAATGAAATAGGTGATTGGCTGACTACTCGAGAATCACATCACCATAGCTTCAAACGCATGAGGATTTTGTTCTATCGATTTGAATTAAAACCACTCAGAATTAGTATGCTGCAACCCTCATTAATTTCAAAATGTTTCACTCAATTTCCACCAAATAGCAGATGGTCCTTGGAACAGACCGACAAGCAGAGCTGACTTATTGACAACAAAGGCTGAGAAACAAATCTTCTCCAAGTACAGCTCTCCAGCTGAAGTGGCCATTTTCAAATATAAAGCAATCTAACAGGTTTCTGGGTGGTTTGCGTCTGTTTCAAATCACTGGTCTTGCTCCTTCTTGAAATTTTTAATGCTTCTGGGAGATGGGATGTATCAGCATCCCTCTTCTCCTGGATTACATGCAACAGGTATGTAGGCGAAAAGCACTTGAAGAGGACAGGCTGATGTAGTCACATTCATGGGGGAGGATTTTCCGGTCGGCGAGTAGGGACAGGGCCTGCTCACCGACGCGTAAAATGACGCGGGATGCTGTCGGGTGGAACTCCCAACGTCACCCCGCGTCATTTCAGATCGGCAGGGGCCCAGCCGAATCAGCTGCGCACTCATCGACCTGTCAACAGCCTATTGAGGCCATTTAAAAAGTAATTAACATTATTAATGGACCTGCCCGTCCAACCTTATGGCGGGCTTCAGAAAAAGCATGAAACCTCATCCACAGGTTGGATGAGGCTTCATGAGAGTTTTTAAATATTTAATGAAGGTTTCAGTAAAAGTGATGGACATGTCCTAACTCACGTGACAGTGTCACATGAGGGGACATGTCACGGAAATCTTGCTATCATTTGTTTAACATTTTTAAATTTGGAGCTCCCCTGAGGCAGCCCTTAGCACTCTCGGCTGAGGAATCCCCACCCCCACCCCCACCCCCCCAGCCCACACAGGGAACGCATAGCGCTCCCTGGCGGACATCACGCTGGGCTGGCCTTAATTGGCCTGCCCACGTAAAATGGTGGTGCGCCCCCACTTGCACTACCCCCACCAGCTGGGGGAAAATTTTTCCCATGGAATCATACCATACACCACCAGCACCATCCCTGAATACATCCTGTCTCACCGGTAGGACAGACGCAGAGGAAGAGGCATAGTGGTATACAGTCGGGAAGAGGTTGCCCTGGGAGTCCTCAACATCGACTCTGAACCCCATGAGCCTCAATGGCAACAGGTCAAACATGGGCAATCCTGCCGATTACCACGTACCGCTCTCCTCTGGCTGTACTGAATTAGTATTCCTCCATGTTCAACACCACTTAAAGGAAGCACTGAAGATGCTAATATGGCTTCCACCAACTTAAACATTCATTCCCTCCGCCAAAGACACAGTGGCAATAGTGTGTACCATATACAAGTTGTACTGCAGCAACTCACCAAGTTTCCTTTGACAGCACCTTCCAAACCTGTGACCTCTACCACCTTGAAGGGAAAAGGCAGAAGACACATAGGAACACCACCACCTGCAAGCTGTCCTTCAAGCTACACAGCAACCTGGCTTGGAACTATATCGCTGTTCCTTCACTGTCACTGGGTCAAAATCCTGGGATTCCCTTCTCAACAGCACTGTGGGTGTACCTGCACCAGGTGGATTGCAGCAATTCAAGAAACAGGGCTGGGCAACAAACTCTGGCCTTGCCAGTGATGCCCACATCATATAAAAGAATAATAAAACCTCCTAGCTGATCTCCCACATTCCAATCTGCATTAAATTGCGGCCATCCAAAACTTTGCTGTCAGTGTTTTAGCTCACAGCAAGTTCTGTTCTTTTATGTCTGTGCTTGCTGACCTACATTGGCTCCCAATCAAGCAGCATCTTGATTTTAAAATTGTCACCATTGTTCAAATCCCTCATGGCCTTACCCCTCCCTATCTTTAATCTCCTCCAGCTCCACAAACCTTCAGGATATCAGCGCTCACCTAATTCTGGCCTCTTGTGCATCCCGATTTTAATCGCTCCACCATTGGTAGCTGCGTCTTCAGTTGCCTAGGCCCCTACCTCTGGACTATGCTCCGTACACCTCTCTGTTTCTCTTCCTCATTGTTATGTATTGAATGCCTTGTCTAGCTTGCCATATGTTGCAAGCCAGTGCATTATGGGATCGCAGAATCCATGTTGTTTTGTTAGTTCTGTTACTGCAGTACAATAAACAAGAGCTGCAATGTTCAATCACCTCCAGGCTTCCATGAGTATTGATTAGTCTTTAAAAAGTTTGGCCGTGCCAGTATTAATACATATTAAAAGTTTGGCCATGCCAGTATTAAAACATAACAAATTGATGGGATCCTTTGCGGTAAGGCTACTCAAAGTGAAACAGCTATTAAAAGGAAATTACTAGTAACAAAAGGTGTGCCTACTCTCCTGGAGCGCTCCTGAAGCTCAGACAAAAGGGACCTGCAAGGCAAAGATAAAAAGACAAAAGGGGAAGAAATCGTCGCTGTGCTTTTCTGAACAGGAAAAACGCTTAGAAAAAATAAGCTTACCAATAAAAGCGAAGCAGCCACATTTGCAGGAAAAAAAAAGACCCATGAACACGGGGATCCGGAGAATGCGCAGAAAAATATACAGCCACAGGGCTGCCGGCTGCACATAGCCTCTGAAGTTCCAAATATACAGGACATGCAGGGTCCAAAAAGACACAGAAGAATGTGCTGCAGTTTTAAAAAGTATAAAAACCTACAGAAAGGGAAGGTCCACAATCACTACAGAGCTCGCCAGGAACCCGAAAAGCGCGGGACAAACCACATAACCGGCACCTGCTGACAGCCTGAGTTTAAAAAAATGGTTACTGTCTTAAAGCAGTAACAGCATTTAAAGTGGTAACTACAAAAGAAAAGGAAATGACAGGAACTAAAAAGTAACTGACGAAGAGGAGAAATTAAAAAGGCAGAAAATGACTACACTTACTGGATCTATGGGAGATTTCAATGAGGCTGTGCAACAGTGGAGCTCCTACATTCAACGCTTTGAGTTTTTTATCCTTGCAAATGGAATTGAGGGTGATAGAAAGAAGGCAACTTTCTTAAATACGATGGGAGCTAAAATCTTTGGCTCATTAAGAAGCTTGGTGCAGCCTGACAAACCTGGCACAAAATCATATGAAGACATATGAGTCCTGGAAACGCTTTTTCCCCCTAATCCATTTGCCATAGCAAAAAGATTTAGGTTTCACAAAAGAAACCAAGAGGGGGAAACAATTGCGCAGTATGTTACAGGAATTAAAAAAGCTCACTCAACATTGTGAATTAAAGGGAGTACTGAACGATACCCTCTGTGACAGGTTGGTCTGTGGCCTTCGTACTGAAACAATCCAGAAACACCTCCTAACAGAGGCTAACCTCACTTTGCAGAAAGCCATGGAGATTGCAGTCTCCATGGAGCTAGCTGCAAAAGAAGCACAGCAGCTGAGTGCATCGGATGGAGTGCATATTGTGACAGTCGAGTGTGTGCACAAGATAGCCAGCAGCTGAGATTGTTACCATTGTGGAAAGCCTGGTCACCATTAGTCTGATGAGTGTTGGTGCAGAGACCTTGAATGCCATCAGTGAGGCAAGAAGGGACACAATGAACGTGCCTGTTAAAACAAAAAAGTAGCAGTGAATCAGAAAGGCAAACCTCAGAAAAAGGAGTCTGGCATAAGAAGAAGGAAAATCTGCATGTCATACAGCAGGAAGGTGTGGACCAGAGTGACACCGAGTCCGAAGAAGAAGGGCCCCTCCACATCTTGTCAGTGGTTCACAGGGTTACTGGGTAACACTGCTGCTGGAGGGCCAACCAATACGTATGGAACTGGATACAGAGACTGTTGTTTCTCTGGTCTCAGATCCTGTGTATAAGAAGAAGCTTAAACATCGCTTTGAAAACATATACAGGGGAATATGTACCTATGGGCAGAACGGAAGTTAAAGTGGAATGAAATGGACAGACTGCTAAGCTACCATTGTTTGTGGTGAAAGGCAACTACCTAGCTTTAACTGGATGGTCATGGCTGGAGAAGAGACATTGCAAAAGAAGACACTGGTCTGACAGCTGTTATAAAAAAAAAACAGGCTGTTGTTTTGAAAGGCGATTTGAGAAGCATGAAGGAAACACCCTAAAATTGAATATCAAAGCTGATTTTCAACCAAAATTTCAGAAGGCCGGAACTGTGCCTTATGCCATACGACCAAAAGTCAAAGCTGACCTGGAGCGTCTGGTCAAGATAGGAGTCTTGGTACCTGGTCTCCCATAGCAACACCCATCGTTCCTTTGCTCAAGAAAGAAGGCTCCACATGCATCTGTGGAGATTTCGAGGTCACTGTTAAGACCGTGTTGTACGCTGAACAATATTCACTTCCCCATATTGAGGATCTCTTTGCTGGCCTGGCTGGTGGATAGAAATTCAACAAACTAAATCTATACCAGGCCTACTTACAAATGCATGTTGATGAGAAGCCACAATAATATCTGACCATCACAACATACAAGGGACTGTATCGATGCTGCAGTTTGCCTTTTGGAATAACATCAGCTCCAGCCTTGTTTCAGAGGGCCATGGACCAGATCGTGAGTGGCTTGCCTAGAGTTCAGTACAGCCTTGACGACTTCTTGGTAACGGGCAGGACTGATGAAGATCATCTCAAGAACTTGGATGCCGCCCTACAAAGGCTAAAGGAGTATGGCCCACAGGTTTGCAAAGACAAGTGAGAGTTTTTTCAGCCCCCTGTGGAATATTTGGGGCACGTCATTGATGCTACTGGGCTTCACAAAGCACTGTCCAAGGTCAAGACTATTGTGGATGCTCCGGCTCTTCTGAATACCAGCCAGCTTCCCTCGTTGTTAGGGCTGCTGAATTATTACAGGAGATTTATTCCACAGCTGGCAACCCTGCTGAAACTCCTGCATGAGGTTCTTTGTCAGAACAAAGCCTGGAAATGGACAGAGGCCCATGACACTGTGTTCAAGAAGGCTAAAGCAGCGCTGACAGATTCCGAGGTACTGACGCACTTTGACCCCTCCTTACTTTTACAATTTGCATGTGATGCATTGCCTTATGGAGTTGGGACTGTTGTTTCACACATAATGCCCTCAGGTGTGGAGAGGCCCATAGCGTTCACTTCACAGACTTTAAGCAAGACAGAGAGCCAATACGCTCAAATCGAACGCGAAGCACTGAGAATCATGTTTGGAATCCAGAAATGTCACCAGTACCTGTTTGGACAGAAATTCATGCTGGACTGATCGTCAGTCCATACACAGGTATCCCTTCTTTAGCTGCAAGTAAAATGCAACATTAGGCATTGATGTTGAGTGCTCTCACATATGACATCAAATATTAAAAATCTACCTTGCATGGCAAAGCAGATGGCCTTTCAAGGCTGCCACTACCAGTTAGCCATGTGGACACTGGTCAGAAAGACATTTTCTACTTTGCACATGTGGAGAACACACCCATCACAACAGTCCAAATCAAGAAGGCCACTAGGGAACGGACCCAACATTGTCCAAAGTCATGGCAACTTTTCCCCTGAACTTCCAAGTCTCATCTGACTTTCATCCTTACGTTTCCAGGAGGATGGAGTTATCCGTCACTTCAGGATGTTTGCTTTGCGGCATGAGAGCTATTATTCCACCAACATTGAGGAAAAGAGTGTTGGACCAACTGCATTCTGGACACCGTGGGATAGTTCACATGAAAGAGATTGCAAGAAGCTACTTTTGGTGGCCTGGCCTGGACCAAGACATTGAAGCCAAGGCAAGATCCTGTCCTTCATGCCAGAGTGTGCGAAACATGCCTCAGTTGGCACCGCTCCATCCATGGGATTGGCCAAAAAACCCTCGACAGCTATTCGCGGTGATTTTTCTGGACCATTTGAAGGAACAATGTTCATAGTGATTGTGGGTGCTCATTCCAAATAGCCAGAAGTTTCAGTGATGTCCTCTACTACAGCTGAAAGTACAATTCAAAGGCTAAGAGAAATGTTCAGTCAATCAGTCATTACAGACTACTAGAACAACTTGTGACCAACAACAGGCTTCGGTTTTTCTCACAGGAGTTTGAGAATTTTTTGAGAAGTAATGGAATTCAGCACATCACTTCAGCAGCATACCACCCATCCACCAATGGATCAGCTGAGGGATTTATTCAAACCATGAAAAATGTTTTAAGTTCCGCATGAGGACATTCCTCCATTCAAAAGTGTCTTGACACATTTCTGCTGACATACCAAAACACACCACATGCTATGACCAAAGCAAATCCAGCATTCCTACCAATGGGGCGGCAACTGCGCACTTGCTTTGATCTGCTGAGACCAACAAAAACACAACAAGCTGTGCAAGATCAACAGCACGAGAGAAAAGCACAAAGATCAAAGCCAAGAATTTTCTTTTTTGAACAAGAAGTTCCAGCTGGTAATTATGCCACTGGAGCTAAATGGGTTCCTGCTACTGTGATTGTACTAAACAGGTCCTGTCTGAGCACAGTCCAAACTGCGAATGATCTCACCTGGTGGAGACATGTTGACCAACTGTTGCCAAGTCAAGCACCATCTAAGGATACACCTCTTATGGAAGAGCCATCTCCAATTCAAGGAATGCCGACTCCAGTCTCACCTCCTCAGCCTAGCTCGACTGAATTGAAGTCGTCTCACCTTCACCTTCACCTGCATTGGACACAGCTTCGGATTCCACTGCAAGTCCTAAATTGCCATCAGTCTCTGATGAACATTACCCTGCAAAAGCACCAGAAGTCCACTGTAACCCACACCAGGAGAGAAGACCTCCTGAGCATCTGAATTTATAAAGTCAGAGACTTGAGATGGGTTCAGCGGAAATAGAGGCAGTCTACCCTCTTTCCCTAGTTCAGAAAATGTTCTGTTAAACTGACATTTCGAATAAGGGTGGAGGAATATGTTACGTATTAAATATCTTGTTTAGCTTGTCATACTTTGCAAGCCAGAGCATTATAGGATCGCAGAATCCATGTTGTTTTGTTAGTTCTGTTACTGCAGTAGAATAAACAAGAGCTGCAATGTTCAATCACCTCCAGGCCTCTGAGTATTGGTTAGTCTTTAAAAAGTTGTCAGCCATACAACACTCACTTTCATCCTTTAAAACACTCCTTAAAACCTATTTCATTGACAAAGCTTTTGGTCATCTGACCTCATGTGGCTTTATGTGGCACAATGTCATACTTCGTTTTATAATGCTCTTGTGAAGTGATTTGGTTAAAGGTTTGCTTAAGGTTTTATTAACTTAAGGCACTATCTAAATTTAAGTTATTCTTGTTCTTCTTTTGCTTCTGACAATTTCATAGGTTGTGTAAAAACTTGCTAGAATAAACTCATGCTTTGGCTTCACATTTAAATACAAAGTTTACTATGCACCTCTACTGAAGTAACAGTGACAGAAGAACATCAGCACAGGGTGGACGTGTTAGCTGATAGTGTTTACAAAAAGGAGGGACTGTTCTCCATTTGATTTACTAAAACACACAACAGTTGTAATAAACTTATCAGATCTGTGCCACCTTACCTTAAATCACTCAGATAAGATTTTGAAACTTTGGCTTCAAGAATCATTTCTATGATCACAGACCTGAGCAGCCAGCTCAAACAGGTGCACCTATCAAGATGAAGTGTCTTGCAAGACACTTTACCATATTTGCAAAACGTAACAACTTGCATTTACAAAGCAACTTTAACATGGAAAAACATCCCAAGGAACATCCCAGGAATTGAATATTTGTGGGTTAATTCAGAGAACTAAGATTACCAAATCTTGTTGGATGTACCACTGGAAGTTTCATCACATAAATTTCCACTCCCAACACCTACACCAAGTGAACCATCTTTATTATCTATCTACAAAATTGTTAATCACAAAAAAAAACAGAAGCGTTCAAAGACTACGATTAAAAATACTTACTTTTTCTCCTGGGTTTGCTTGCAGCAGAGTCCAAAGCAACAACATTTTACATGTATATAGCCATTAAAGCATAAAATGCTCCAAAGGGTTTCACAGGAGCATAACAGGAGTTGACACCAAGCCCAAGAACAGATGTTAGGACAGATGACAAAATGCTCGGTCAAAGAGGTAGGTTTTAAGGATTGTCCTAAAGGAGGAGCAAGGAGTAGAAATCAGAGAAGTTTAGGAAGGGAATTCCAAAGCTTAGGGCCTACACAGTTGAAAGTTGAAGCGTAGGAGATTCGTCTTTAACACCTGGAGGCTTCACTCAATCCTGAAATGTTAACAACCTTGAGGGAGAGGTGACCAAAAGCTTGGCTGAAGAGGTTGGTTTCAACAGGGTTTTGAAGCCAGGTAGATTGGGGAGAGGTAGAGACGGTTAGTGTGGGATTTCCAGAGTTCAGTTGAAGGCTGTACCCGACAATAATAGAGTGAAGGGATCGGGATGAACAAGGAATTGAGAGAAGGAACTGGAACGCACATAAGGCTGCAGAGAATGAATCAAACAGTAGGATAAATTGAAAATTGCTTGCAATGAAACAAGCTTATTACCTTAATTCTGACAATAGATATGTAAAGAGTCATATTGTAAAAGCTCAGTGCAACATCATATCTTGTGTTGCATTCGGAACATGATGCAACTCCCAACTGCAGGTGTGGTGCCAAAGTTTGTAGTGGAGGAACTCAGACAACCTGAGAACTGAGATTTATTGTACAAGTAGGTTAATAGTGGGATTTAGAGTGTTTCTGTGTGTGTGTGTGTGTGTGTTTGGGCGGGTGGGTGGGGGGGGGGGGTGGGGGGTGGATTTAATTGAATTGGAAATAGCTGGTCTGAAGGCTTTTGATTCATCAAAAGAAGCTAGGTTGAAATGCTAAATATGTAAACATGGCTGAAGTTTTAGAAGGTGAAGTGAGGAGAATTTGCATTTTTAGATACATCAGAGCAGTTTGAATTTCAAAGAAATGGTAGGATGTTACACCTAGCCAAAGAAGCTAGACCAAGCAGTGTGTTTATTTTTCCCAAAGATTACTGATAATATTAGCACCATGAAACAATTCATATTATGAGAAAGGTAGAGCTCCAAAGACATTTGGGAACAATGGAATTTGCATTAAAAGGAAGAAACATGTATAAATATACTGAATTCAGGGTACACATCCCAAAATAAAATACAAATTGCAAAATCGTTGAAACTGTGTGATCAAGTTTCCCTCGTGGATTTGATTCCCCTAGCACACATCATCTGCTACGCCATAACAACAGCGTAATAACACTCCTTTATACATCCTAACTTGAATCAAGTTCTGTTCACCCATCACCTCTCTGCCGCCACTCTGCCTCATCATTAAGATGCTGTGACTCAGTGTGATGCAGGTTGGTGGACAAGCTGTCGCCATTCTGGACAATTGGTAACAAGCTCCTCTCAAGCATCAACATCAATGATGCTGCCCTACAAGAAGAGCTTCAGAGTGTCTTTGAAGCATTTTCTCTGTCCTCCCCACAACATTGCCATTTGACAGTTGAGACATCAGGATCTGGTGGGGGGATGGTTTTCAGCTAATCCGACAGTATCCAGTCCATCAAAAGTGATCTTGCAGGAGTTTTGCCTGAATGCTTATGGATCTGAATTATGGCTTAAAGGAGGACTCAAGCATCTGTTTGATGGTCCTCCCATTGAATGTCCCTCTAAGGCCCTTAAAATCAAAGAGAGGTAAACAAGCAAAGAGGTTTAAGGAGGGAATTCTTGACCTAAGGGCTTTGGCAGGTGAAGACATAACCCACTGATGTTAGAGCATTTAAAATCAAGGATACTCAAGAGGCGAGAACTGGAGGAGCGTAGTTATCTTAGAGAGTTATTGGGCTGGAAGAGATTACAGGGACAAGGAGGGATTCGAAAACAAGGATGAGAATTTTAAATTCAAAGTGTTGCTTAACCATGAACCAATGTAGGTCAACAAACACAGGGGTGAAGGGTGAAAGGGACTTAAGGTGAGGATGACCTCAAGTTTATGGAAGGTAGACGTGGCAGTCCCTTGGAATAGTTTTGAGATAACAAAGATATGGATGAGGATTTCCATGAGATGATCTGAGGCAGGGGCGGAGTCAGGTCATGTTATGGAGGTGTCCATAGGTGGTCTTAGTGATGCTGTGGATAAGGGGTTTGGTGTCAAATTTTGTCTAATAACGTTCCTATGAAGGGCCCTGGGATGTCTCTACTGCATAACAGAATTGCATAATTGTTGTTGTGAGTCTAAAGCATATAAATTCAGGACTGAGGAAAAAAAGTCAGAAAGAACTTACATTTATGTGGCACCTTTCATGATCTCAGGATGTCTGATGAAGTACTTTTGAAGTGTAGTCACTTGTAGTGTATGGAAAATTATAGATATCATTCAAACATGTCCTACTGTGTAATGCACTGTTTTATGGTGTTTGCTGTTGCATAAAGGAATCAGAATCAAATGTCCCTCACAGAAAGTCTGCATATTTATCTGTGCTCCTCCTCCTGCTGACTGCAGTGAAGGCAGCAGCACATAAAAGCTAGTTTCTTGACTGAGTTACTTTACACCATGATAAGGTTAATACTTTGGTACACAAGTGCCGTTAGGTGCTGATCAACATTATTCATTTTACGCGCAAAGTAACTGAGACTTACAATGTTCTCCTTCTTTGCAACTTTTCAATGAAGCAGCTTTCACGCATGAACTCCACAATAACCGGCAGAAACGAACGCTCTATTTTTCTTTTGTGTAGCACATTGACGAACAGATTCTCAGTGCAAAGGTCACCTGCATATTTGAATATCCTGTGTGAGGTGGTGCAGGCAATAGGATTGACCTCAGTGTGGACACGGTCAGGAACAAATGTTGGCATAAATCTTTAGTAATAACAAACCGACACAGTGTGTAAACAGAATGAAGGAGGCGCATAAAGTCACGTTTCAACCAAGAGTGGGAATGGTAGCATTGTGGTTATGCTATGGGATGAGTAATCCAGCAGCTTCAACTAATGATCCAGAGATAAGAATTTAAATCCCACCACGACAGCTGGGGAATTTAAACTCAATTAATTAAATAAAATCCGAAACAAAAAGCTAGTATCAGTGATGATGACCATGTAATTATCCGATTGTCATAAAAATCCATCCGCTTCACTAATGTCCTCGAGGGAGAGAAATCTGCTACCCTACACAGTTTGGCCTAGATGTAGCTTTAGAACTACAGAAATGTGGTTGACTGCTCTCTGATGTTAGCAAACAAGCCTCTCAGTTGTTCAAAAGGTGGCTCACCACCACCTTCAAGGGCAATAATTGCTGTTTTTGTCAGCGACACCCACAACCCGTAACTAATTAAAATATATTGTTACCTTAGCAATATAAACTAACACACCATATTGCATTCCGCCCTCAAGCGTCCAATTTAAGACAAGGTACACTGAATTTCCTTCGTCAAAGGCACAATGTCCACACTATGGTCATCAGCAATTCTTTTCTTGCTTGTTTACATATAGCTCAATAGCCTGATCACGCTCGTTATCTCACTGTTAAAGCCATGGCAATTGCAACATGGAAAGGCTTCTCTATCTTCTCCTGCCTCCACAAAAAGAGCATTGCCAAAATACAATTAGATTATATCCCTATAAATATTTTCAAGTAAACAGATATCAATCATTAAAAAAACAAAATAAAAGCAGAAAATTCTAGAAATACTCAGATCAGGAAACTTCTGTGGAGAGAGAAATAGAGTTACTGTTTCAGGCTGATGACCTTTCATCAGAACTGGAAAATGTTTGAAATATAACAAATTTTCAGCAAGGACAGAGGCAGAAAAATGTGGAAGGGGAGGAAAGAGCTGTGGGAAGTGTTTTGATGTTAGTTGATTGTGGTAGTGGATTCCGGTATTAGATACTATACGGTACTCTGTACTAGATATGGAATCACCTGACCTGGGGGTTGAAGGTCAGATAGCACATGTTGGAACTGTCTTGATAGAATTCAGTTAGTGCAGATATGTGTTCACATTAGGAAAATGTGTTATCAATAAAGTTAGCTCAGCTACAATGTCGACGGCCTGTGTGCATCATTGAAACAAAAAACAAGATAGTGTCAGAAGTAAACTAAATGCAACAATGGAGGTTCTGAAACCACCGACAGAGCTCAGTTTGGAGGGCGATCATGTCGAAACTGGAGGAGGTTCCAGCAGCGATTTGAGCTGTACCTCACAGCAACAGGCAGTGATAAAAAAGACCCTCCGGTAGAGTCTTCCATCTTCCTTCATGTAGCAAGGGAAGAAACCCTCAAAGTTTATAACACATTCACATTTGAAGGTGATGAGAAACTAAATGACTTGAAAGAAATAATGGAAAAATTCGAAGCCTACTGCAGCCCTGAGAAAAACACCACGTATGAAAAAGATAATCAATTTTTTACATATATAGTGGCAACATTAGTCAGTATGTAACTGAGCTGAGAAAACAAGCTAAATCATGTGAATTTGGAGAGCTTTAAGAATAATCTGAGATAGATTAATTTGCAGGATCGCAAATGACACTCAGAATGACTTTGAGAGAAGTTGATCTCACACTGGAGAAAGCAATAAATATCTGCAGAGCGGCAGAGACAACGAAATGCCAGATTAAACAGATGACAGAAGATGATAAGCTGCACATGGTCAAGCAGGTAGATGCAGTTAAACAGAAGCAGCCCTGGGAAAGAACAAATAGACAGTCTGAAGATAAAAAGAACAAAATTGCTATTAAAACATTTAAATGCAGCCGATGCGGAACAGAGTATTTACCACGCAGTTGTCCAGCCTACGGAAAGCAGTGTAAGAACTGTGTTAAACTAAATCACTTTGCTAAGTTGTGTAAATCGAAGAAAATGCACACGATTGACAAAGGCATTGAAACAGAACTTTTCATTGGTGCAGTAACAACAAATTCCAAAGTTGATGAATGGGAGGTTGTTTTAAAAATTGCCAACATGATGGTGAGTTTCAAGCTTGACACAGGTGCACAAGCGAATGTCATTCCCATAAGCCTGTATTGTAAGATAAGCAAAGAAAAACAGCTAACTAAAACAAAAGTGAAGCTGTCTATACAGGTGAAAAAATTGTTGTAAAAGGCAAATACACACTTAAAGTGAACTACAAAAAAAGTCTCAAGCATTTACATTCATAGTGATGAAAACTGATGCAAAACTCATTCTTGGAATCAAAGCTTGTGAAAATCTGAAGCTAATCAGGAGAATGATGATTGTCATCACTGATGACATCCTGAGCGAGTATAAAGATGTGTTCCAGGGGATCGTTGCCTAAAAGGAGAACACATCATCAAGATTGACAAAACTGTGACACTCAAAATACACCCACCCAGGAAAATACCAGTAATGCTAGAGACCGACTGAAAGCAGAGTTGGACAGGATGGAGAAGCTTCACATCATCAAGAAAATTGAAGAACCGACAAAGTGAATCAATCCAATTGGAGTTGTAGATTCCCATTTGATTTTTCTAAGAGTCTATCTGGATCCCAGAGACCTAAACCAGGCAGTACAAAGAGAGTATTACCAGCTGCCCACTGTAGAAGAAATCATGTGTAATCTAGCTGTTGCTAAATACTATTCAGTGTTGGATGTGAGTTCAGGCTTCTGGCAGGTCAAGTTGGATGAACGCAGCTCCTATCTCTGTACCTTCAACAGACCATATGGGTGATACAGGTTTTTACACTTACTTTGGTATTAATTCAGCTCCGGAGGTGTTCCACAGAACAGTGAAGCAGCTGTTTGAAGGGTTAGAGGGCATGGAAACCTATATTGATGATGTGCTGGTCTGGGGAGCCTCATGAGAAGAACACAACCACAGGCTGAGGCAGGTGCTGGCCAGAGCTAGAGAAAGGAACCTCAAGTTGAAGAAGGAAAAGTGCAAAATAGGTCTTCATGGAATCAAGTACTTGGGACATGTGCGAACAAGTGAGAGACTGAAACTGGACTCAAGTAAAATCAAAGCAGTCGGAACATATTACCCCCAGAATATAAGAAAGACTCAGAGAGGTTTTTGGGAATGGTGACCTATCTTGGGTATTTCATTCCAAACAGGTGACAGTACCTCTCAGAGAACTTGTACAAAATGATGAGGAATGGCACTGGGAACAAAGTCACCAGGAAGCTTTGACCAGTCTGAAGAGAACACTGACCCAGGCATCAGTGTCACGATGTCAGTCAGCCAGTCAAGATCTCAGCAGATGATTCAAATACTGGCCTGGGAGCTGTCCTCTTGCAAAATGAGGCACCAGTGGCATACACTTCAAGGGCAATGACTGAAACACAGTAGCAGGTATGCCCAAATTGAGAGAGAAATGCTAACAATTGTTTGGCCAAGAACGCTTCCACCAGTCTGTCTATGGAAGAGACTTGGAGATAGAGTCTGGTCATAAGCCTTTGGAAGCTATACTTCAAAAGCCCTGAACTGGGCACCACCAAGAATTCAAAGATGACCAATGCATCTGCAGAAGTACCAGGTCAGAGTTAAATACAAACCGGGCAAGGAAATGTACATCGCAGACACTCTGTCATGTGCACACCTACATGAAGGAAGAGGATAAAGAAACGGAAGCACAGGTTCACATGCTGACAAAGAGCTTACCTGTGGCTGTAACCAAACTGGATGAGATCAGGGAAGCGACCAAGAATGACGCCGCCCTGAGAAAACTGCAGCAGATTGTGCAAACTGGATGGCCCACGCATCGGAGCGGAGCCTCTTCTGCTGTACAAGGGCACTGGAACTTTCGTGAGGAACTTCATGTTGCAGAAGGAATACTTTTCAAGTGAGGAAAGATCATAATTCCTGCAACACTGAGGAAAGAAATGCTGCAGTGCATATACAAAAATCACCTCAGCATAGAAACATGCAGGAGAAGAGCTCAAGATGGTAAATGCATGTACAGTGTGCCAAAAGTACAGTAAGTCACAAAAAAAAGAACAACTTCTTTTCTTCACAGTGTTCCAGAGAGGCCCTGGCAGAAAATTGGAGTGGACTTGTTCACATTTGACAACAGTGAGTACCTACAAACAGTAGGTTATTACTTAAAGTTTTTGAGTCTGTGCTGCTGAGAAATGATAGTTAGAACATCACTGTAATAAATCATTTAAAATAATTTTTTTCTCACCACGGCATACCTGAAGTGCTCACCTCAGATACAGTCCACAGTTCTCAGGCACTGAGTTTCACAAATTTTTACGGAACTGGGAGTTTTTGCCACATTATGTCAAGTCCCAAATATCTACAATTCAACGGAATGGTGGAACGTACCATGCGAACCTTAAAACACCTGTAGAAGGCGGCAAAGGCAGACGGAAGACACCCCCACCTGGCTCTGCTGGATTTCAGGAATACTCCATTAGAGGGCATTGGATCATCTCCAGCACAGCTCCTGATGGGGAGAAGACTAAGAACTAAGCTTCCAACTGCGCCTCAACTGTTATTCCCACAGCCAGTGAGCTACAGCGTGGAGGACCTGCTCAAACTGAGACAGCAGAAGCAGAAACAGTACTTTGATCGAGGTGCCCGACCTCTGCCTGACCTGAACATGGGAGAGACAGTGAGGATTCAGCATGAAGGGATCGTCATGTCACAGGAATCACAGGAAAACCAAGGTCTTACATAGAGCAGACTCCAAACGGACAACAGCACAGGAGAAACCGGAAATTCTTACAGAAAACAAATGAAACACAACCCTGCTCTGAACCAGAAAGTGTAGCTGAAGATCAAAAACCAGAATGCACCAGTGAAGCAACAGGTAACCAGACAAAGCCTGAGAATCCTGAAAACTATCTAAGGGGTGATAGTGACACTGAACTGGAGAAAGCCCCTTGTCCTTCAAAATAACCCCTGTCACCATTCAGAACACCCAGTGCAAGAATTGTGAAAAAAAACAGAGATGAGTAAAAAACAAAATAGACTGGTAAAAACAGAGTGAGAAAGAATAGATAAGAGACTTTGTGTACTTGAGTTGTATAATTTATTTTTAAAATGGGAAATGTCATAATAGTTGATTGTGGTAGTGGGCTCCAGTATTAGATATCATATGGAACCCTGTACTAGATATGGAGTCACCTGACCTGGGGGTTGAAGGTCAGATTGCAAATGTCAGAGCCTGCCTTGATAGAATTCAGTTAGTGCAGATGTGTGTTCATGTTAGGAAAATGTGTTGTCAATAATCTTAGCTCAGCTACAGCCTGTGTGCATAATTGAAGCAAAAAACAGGACAGGAAGGTCTATGATCGGGTGGAAGACAGGCAAGATTGAATGACGAAAGGGACGATGGTGCAAGGGAAAAGGGGATGATAATGGAACAAGAAAAGAAACAAAAGATGGGTCTAGCGGAGGCAGAAATGGCAAAAGCAGCATCAATATCAACAGCTGCCATCAGGAAAGGTGGGTGCAGAAGTTACAATCTGAAATTGTGGCACGGAATGTTGAGTGTGGAAAGCTATTACGTGGCTAACTGAAACGTGAAGTGTTGTTCCACGAGCTTACATCGAGCTCAAACAGTGTAGGAGACTGAGGACGGAGAAGTCAGAGTGAGAGTGTGGAGAATTAAAATGACAGCTCACTGGAAACTCAAGGCTATGCTTACAGGTTGATCAGAGGTGATTTGCAAAGCAATCACCCAAATTGCCTGTAGCCTCCCCAGTGTAGAGCAAAATGCATCATGAGCAGTGAATACATATACTAAATTGAAAGAAATGCAAGTAGTTTGCTGTTTCGCCTGAGAGGACTGTTTGGGGCCTCGATGTTGGAAAGGGAATAGGTTTAAGGGCTTACATTGGCAGGTGCCCTGAGAAGGGGAGGGTGTGTTTGGGGCGATTGAAAGTGATCAAGGATGGAACAGTCCCTTCAGACTGCTGAAAGGGAAGGTGAGTGGAATATGTGTTTGCTGGTGGCATCATGATGGAGATGGCAGAAATGGTAGAGGATGATCTGTTCAATGTGGATGCTGACTGAGTGGAAGGTGGGAGGCACTATCATGGTTCTAAGAGGAAAGGGATGGGGTGAGAGCAGAAGTGCGGGAAATATGATTCACATGGTCAAATGCCCTGCCAATCATGGTTTGATTCAACCAAATCCTCGGTTGAGGATAAAGAAGGACACATCAGGGGCACAGCTATAGAAGATGGCATCACCAGGCTAGGTGAGGTGGACACTGAGAAACTGGGAGAATGGAATAGAGTCCTTTCAGGAAGTGGGGTGAAAGAAAGAGTAGGTATCAGTGGGCTTATACCAGATATTGGTTGATAGCTGAACCCCAGAAATGGAGACAGAGAAGTCGAGCATAGGAAGAGTAGGAGATGGACTATGTGAAGTGCGGGAAGGATGGAAATTGGAAGCAAAGTTGATTAAATTTTGCATTTCTGGGAGAGACCAGGTAACAGCTCTGATACAGTCATTAATGTACTGGAAAGGAGATGAGGAAGGGAACCCGTGTAACACCGGAACAAAAAACGTTTCAGATATCCCATGAAAAGAAAGGTAATATCCGAGAGCCACATGGGTTCCGACAACAACACTTTTTATTTGGAGGAAGTGAGTCAACTGAAAGGAGGAGTTGTTTAATGTAAGAATAAGTTTAGCCAGACAGAGCAGTGTGGTGGTAGATGGGGACAGGTTGGGCCTCTGTTCAAGGAAGAAACAAACAGCCCTTAGCCATTGTTGGTGTTGATAGAGGTGCAAAGGGATTGGACATCCATAGTGAAAAGGAGATAGTGAGGGCTAGAAAGCATGAAACTGTTGAAGTGGTGGGGCTTTTCAGAACAGTCACAGGTGTAGGTGGGACAAGACTGGACAAGGGATGGAAAAAAATAAAGCTAAGACATGAAAATAAAATTAGTTGCATGGGGCAGGAACAGGCTGAAACAATAGGTCTACGAGGAAAATCCTGTTTGCGGATCTTGGGAAGGAAGTAGAAGTAGACTGTGCAGCGTTGGGGAACAATGAGGTTGGAGACCATGGAGGGAAGATCTCAAGAGAAGATGTGGTCAGTGACATCTGAGAAATGATGGTCGGTGGTGGGATCATGGTTCGTGGAAGGTTGGAGAAGGTGTCAGATGATGACATTCAGCTTCCATAAGTTAGAGTTCAGTTCATCAAGCAAAAACAGCATTGTTTTTTTCAGCAGGTTTAATGACAATATTAGGGTTGGACCTAAGAGAACAGGGTGTGGCAAGTTCAGAGGGAGGTAGGTTAGAGTGAGGATTAATCAATAACTTCATTAAAAGGAGCCTCTAGGAGAAAGCAATCATATGATAGAATTTCACATTCAGTTTGATGGTGGGAAGTGTGGATCAAAACCTAGTGTTTTAAACTTAAATAAAGGTAATTACAAGGATATGAAGACAGAGTTTGCTAAAATGAACTTGGAAATTAGATTAAAAGGTAGGACAGTAAAGATGCAGAGGTAGACTTTTAAGGAGATATTTAGTAACTATCAGCAAAGTTTTATCCCAGTGAGAAGGAAAGGCTCTTTGAGAAGGAAAGGCTCTTTGAGAAGGATGCATTACCCGTGGCTAAATAAGGAAGTTAGGGATATAATCAAATTGAAAGAAACGCTGTGCAATTCTGCAAAAGTTAGTGGTAGGTCAGAAGATTTTAAGAACCAAAGAAAGACTAAAAAAAAAGGGAGAAATTACAATATGAGGGAAGACTAGCTAGAAATATAGAAACTAAGAGTTCCTACAAGAATTTAAAAAGGAAAAGAGTAGCTAAAGTGAGAGTTGGTCCTCAAGAGAGAGAGAGTCTGGGCAATAATGGAAAAGAAGGAAATGGTAGAAGCGTTGAACAGGTATTTTGCAACTTTCTTCACAGTAGAAGAGGAGGAGAGGGAGACAGTGGCGTTGTGGTAATGTCACTGGACTAGTAATTCAGAGGCCCAGGTTCAAATTCCACCACAGTAGCTGGGGGAGTTTAAATTCAATTAATAAATTTGGAATATAAAACTAGTCTCAGTAATGGTGACCATGAAACCATCAATTGTCATAAAAACCCATCTGGTTCACTAATGTCCTTTAGGGAAGGAAATCTGCTGCCTTTACTTGGTCTGGCCTATATGTGACTGCCCTCTGAAATAGCTGAGCAAGATATTCAGTTCAAGGGGCAATTAGGGATGGGCAACAAATGCTGGCCTTGCCAGTGATATCCACATCCCATGAAAGAATAAAGAAAAAAAGACAATAACAACTTAAAAAGGTAATTGAAAATCAAGAGCTTAATGCAATCACCATCAAAAGGTATTGGGAAAACTATTAGACCTAAAGGATGACAGCTCCCAGGACCTGATGGTCTGTATCCTAGGGTTGTAAAAGAAGTGGCTGCAGAAATAATAGAGGCATTGATATAATCTTCTAAAATTCCTTAAATTCTGGAAGAGCCCCAGCAGTTTGGAAAATAGCAAAAGTAACAGCTCTATTCAAGAAAGGGGGGAGGCAGAAAGCAGGAAGCTATAGGCCAGTTAGCCAAACATCTGGCATAGGCAAATTTCTAGAATCTATCATTAAGGGGGTTATAGCAGGATACTTGGAATATTATAAGTGAACTTGTCCACTTTGGCAGGAAGAATAGAAAAGCAGTATACTACTTAAATGGGAAGAGATAGCCAAACTTGCTTATACAGAGGGGTCTGGGTGTCCTGGTACTTGAATCACAAAAAGTTAGTATGCAGGTACAGCAAGTGATTGGGAAGGTAAATAGAATTTTGGCACATATTTCAAGAGTGGATGCCAGGAGGATGTTTCCTCTTATTGGGGAGACTAGAAATAGGGGACACAGTTGACAAATAAGAGGTCTCTCTTTTAATACAGAAATGAGGGGAATATTTTTCCATCAGAGGGTCTCAGAAAGGAGAGGAAGCTGGGTCATTGAACAGTCAAGGCTGAATTTGGATAGATTTTTGATAGACAAGGGAGTAAAGGGTTATGGGGGACAGACAGGGAAGTGGAGATGGAACCACAATCAGATCAGCCATGATCTTATTGAATGGCAGAGCAGGCTTGAGGGGCCAAATGGCCTACTCCTGCTCCCAAGTGTTATATGCTTACAAGTGAGTGGAGCAGAGAAATTGAGATGGCTGATGTTACACCACAGTTCCATGTGAGGAGCATTATTTATACACGCTTCTAAAATGTCTGCTCTCACGCTTACAGCCTTTTGCTTCAGTTTAGTTTCTCTTTCTCTAACTACACCCAGGCTTGACTAATAGCACAGAGAACAGTTAACAAACACACATAATCAAACAACAAACAATTGAATACTACACAGATACACGGAACTAACCTGCATGATTATCCTGGAAATGTTACGCTGGTGAATACTTGTTCTACCTTAGAGATTAGCCAGCATAACTGAACAAAGCGCCACTCATCCCCACCCCATCACCCCTAACCCAACTGCCCACCCGACTGTCACCTGACCACACAACTACCCTCCAATACGACTGCCCACCTAGCCTGACCAACTCCGCAGCCCCAGACCTGACCCCTCGACCCAACCGCCCACCATACTTCCCTGATCGTGCACCCGCCCCGACCGGCCACACATTCATTCATCCATCCACTAGCCCACACTCGTTCATTAAAAGGCTTCAGACCTTTAGAAAAACTTACCTGAATACGGCAGCTACTGTCGTATGAAGGGGGCATGTCCTCTCCTTCCCTGACTCTCCCATGCCCACCAGTCTTCCACTTTGCTTATTCACTTCTGCTGGAGCCAGGATTGAAAATCCCAGCTGAAAAGGTGCAGGACCGCCAGGTCGGAAAAAACTTTGTAGGCAGTGGCAATACACAGCATCGTAACTGACTGGAAGATCTGGGCCAGAGACTCTCCAAACAAAAGATAACCCATGGCTCCTTGTATGTGATATCACTAAAAGAGATGAAGTGAGTTCCACCATTTGTGAATGGATAGGGGTACTGTCGGAGGGGTAGGTGCCATTCTGAAGAAGTTCTTTCATAATATTTGAGATTCGAGCAGACCAAGAATGCAGAATGCTGTGCTGGTGAAGGAGCAGGACAATAGCATCTACAAGGCCACAGGGTTAGATCTACCAACTGGGGATACTTAAACTGAGTAAAGAGCAAAAACTTCAGGTGAATGAAGGCCAAATAAAATTCCACAGGAGAAATCCCCCTCTTAGCGCAGAGATACCCGATATAGATTCATGTTACAAAGATGAACTTTTCGTCTCACTTGGTGATTAAAGCAAACATAAAACAATTTAGCAAATGTTTTACTGCCACACCCTTAATTTTCAAGTTCCAACTCTCACACAAATACATTAAATATAAGAGATTTCTCTACCAACATTTACATAGAGAAGTACCAACCAAGCGCACACAAAGCCTCAATTTGTTTACTGCAATACTAATTAATTCCCAAATAAGAGTAAACATTCTAAATGAAGAGCCAATGGTGCTAGTCACCTCAAAGGCTATTTCCTCCCACCAGAGACCAGTTTTATTGCTTTCACTTTGTAGTTAGTATATTGCCTGCCTGAACCATAATTCTGAAAGCAACAACAAACCTGAAATAAAAAATCAGAATGAAATGAAATCGAATCAAATCAAATCTAAAAATTTTGTTTCGTACTGTGCACCTTCCTCCAATAACTGATAAGTACAGACTAATATGGCACATGAATATTTGTTACAGCTGATATTAAACTGATCAGCTCGTGCTGCCATTTTCACCAACAGGTGGAGAGTACAGTCCCCAATACGCCGTCTTTGAATCGGATAATTCAAGACAACATTACTTACTTTATCCTCTATATTGTCTCGGTTGAAGTTTAAAAATCCAAGGGAAAAGCTGAGTTTTCCTGCAGTAAAATATGGCTACTGAAGATTAGGGAAGTGCTGATTCTGAATCACAATCTGTACCAAAGCGTTTCTGGGAGGGTCACACCCATATTGCTGCAGGCCAATGATTGCACCAGGTTACACACATGCAAATTCTGTAGGCGAGCAATTGATTTCATTGAACTACAAACAGGTGAGAGAAGCAAAAAACATATCGACAAAACAAAGAGCAAAATGCTTCAGGAAGACAGACAATTCCAGCCACTGACAGCCTGCTGATAAAGACATTCATGTATGAACATGCAAAAGTTCTGGAAAGTGATCATGACATTCCCCTACCTGTGGATGTTTAAGAAAGCTATAGGAACATAAAACATAGCAGTTTTGTGTGCAACTGCTGAAGTTCCACAGCCTTCTTGCGTTGCAAAGTGACCAATACTAAAAATATCTTCCACTTTCAATTTCCTTTGTAATAACTGTAATGTGAAGGCCTTCTTAAAAAAATAAATGTACTAAATCACAAAACAGAAAAAGACATGATTTCCTGCAATGATCTATTAAAAGAAAGAATTTGTATTTAAGTGGTGTCTTTCGTAACTTCAGAATGTCCCAAAGTACTTTTGAAGTGTCAGTGTTTCAAGGAAACATAGCGCACAGCAAGATCCCACAAATGTCAATGGGAAAATGACCTAGCATTTTGTGCCCAGTCTCTGGAGTGCGTCTTGACTCCAAAAACCTGCTGAGCCACGGCTGATGTCTGTTTATATGTAAATGTAGTAGCTTGGGAAAATGTAACTTTAGATTTGATGTTTATAATTAATTTAGCTCAGTGACAGATATCATCTTTGTCATATAAGTGCTGAGCTCCAAGATCTGGGGGGAAGTGGTCCTGGATCACGGCCCATGTGACCAGATGTGGCCAACTAGTGCAGAGACCTGACCTCACTGGATTAGAATAATTTATCTATGCTCTTTGCTTGCTTTTCAAGGCTGCAATGTTTGGGAAAGCTGCATTCCTTCATGGAGCAAGCAATAACACCATGGCCGCCTACAGTGCCTGAGGACAATGAGCCAAAGTGCAGATACAATAAAAACAGAAAATGCTGGCAACACCCAGCAGGCCTGACAGCATTGGTGGAGAGAGAAACTTAGTTAAAGGGTTGGATTTTCATCCTGAAGGTGGGAATTGTGAGTTGGCAAATTTTCCAAGGTTGCAATCCTACCTCTTTCGCAGCAATGCTGGCCAGGGTGATTTTCATCAGGGGGATGCATGGAGGCACTGGATTCGAGGTTGCTGTCTCCCGCGTCAGCACAGAAGCACAAACGGCAGCGTACGCGCAGAGGGTCAAACCCATCTTGGGAGTTGGGACTGATAAAATGGCCGTCCCTGCTGCCATTTTTGTGCTGCAAGTAATCCATGGCCTCCACTGAAGCAAACATTGGCCATCTGGACAGTGTCGGTGCTGCGCGCATTGCCGCTGTCTGTGAGGATTTCTGCAACCTGACCTTTTTACGGTTTTTCAGCCGTGGCTTCTAATCCCGGCTGAAGCAGCAATGGGTCAGCGCAGATATCCCCAAGAGCATAGGAGGAGAAAGGCAAAGAGAGGACCGAGCCCTTTTTACGACATTAGCTGCCATATTTGGGTAAGTTTTTAAAGTTCTCAAGTCTTTCAGTGGGATAATGAATGTACGAGTGAGTGGGTGTGTGGGTTAGTGGGTGAGTGAGTGGGTAAGTGGGTTAGTGGTTGAGTGAGTGGATGGGTTGGTGAGTTGGTGCGTGGGTGAGTTGATGGGTGAATGAGTGAATGGGTCAGTGGATGGATGATTGGGTGGGTGAGTGAGTGTGTGGGTCAGAGAGTGGATGAATGGGTAGTTGGGTGGGGATTGTCGGGTGGGGGTAGTCGGGTGGGGGTGTGGTCAGGTCAGGGGTTGGATTAGAGTTAGTTAGATGGGGGCCGTGGTTGGGTCAACGTGGTTTGTAGGATTGGGGGATTAGTCAGGTTGGGTCGGAGTTGTAATTGGGTCAGGCATGCAGTCAGGTTGAATGCGTAGTCTGGTTGGGGGATAATTGGGTAGGGGGGGTAGTCGGGTTTGGTCAAAGTGGTTAGTATGGTCAGGGGGTTAGTCAGGTCAAGTCGGGCTGGGTCAAGGTTGTAATTGGGTCGGAGGCATAGTCGGGTTGGGTGTGTAGTCTGGTTGGGGGGGTTGGTCTTGTTAGGTCAGGGTGGTTAGTAGAGATAAGGGATTATCAGATAATCAGGTCGGGTTGGGGGTGTAGTTGGGTTGGGGAGATGATTGGGAGGGTTGGTTGTGGTGCTCAGTTCAGTTACACTGGCTAATCTCTGAGTTAGATTAGGTATTAACCAGCATAACTTTTCTAAAGTAATCATGCAGGTAAGTCCCACGTTTCAGGCTCAAGTCCCTGACACTGAGCTCAGTGTCAGAATTCATTTCTTCGAGTGGATCTTCTGGAAGTCTGGCTGAGTGGCCGAATGCCCCGTTTGAAAAGTTTTGGGCAGCCCCTGAGTTGCCAGTGAGCACACCCCTGCCTCTTCCCCCCTTCCCTTGAGCAACTCCAACACCTTCTCTTTTCCAGCTCACTTAACGCCAAAGGTCTGCTTACCTGATTACTTTCCAGAACTTTTCTACCCTTGAAAATCGCCTCCCGTCCCATTCTTAGCTGAGCTATGAGGCTGTGATTTAGAAAGCCCTCTGAAACCCACCCAATGTTGTCAAAATCCTGGAGTTATTACTTCAGCACTCAACTTAAAGGTGCACCCGACAGCCTGCACACAGGTTCCCGACCTGTCACCATTCCCGCACCAATGAAAATGGCCAGATGGTATTTCTGGATTTGCACCCTAGCCACCATTTCCCCTCCCCCCCCAACTTTGGCCCTGTGTCATGACTTTAACATCTGGCCCTGAAGTTTCAGGTTGATGTACTATGATCAGAAATGGAAAAGGTGAGAGATTTAACAGATTTTAAGCCCGGATAGAAGCAGGGAAAGGCAGGGCGGAAGGACAGAACAAAAGGGAGGGTCTGTGGTAGAGTCTAAGGCAGGAGAGATTTAATGACAAAAAATGATGAGGTGCAAGGCAAAATGGGATGATAATGGAGCAAGTGAAGAAACAAAGATGGGCCTGGAGATGGCGTGAGGTACCATGTGGAAGGAATAAACTAGGTAGAAAACAATGCACACGTGCCTACTAGTGGAGAACTAAACTGGTTGAAACATTTTTCAAAAGGAACATGCAGATTTAATATCAAGAGACATAGGCCCCAAAATGCACACAGAGGATATCCAGGCATAAGTTTGTGGGGGTATGGTAAGTGGCTACATCGGTAGTTTGTGGGCACAACCGCATGTCGACTGTTTCCTCAAGTTGCGGATGCTGGAAATGTCAGAAAGAGATTGATGGCATTGGGAGGAATGCGAGGCTCCTCCTCCCAGGAAGGGCATTCCTCCTGCCCTCAGTGACCCACCCCCAATGCCAGGCAGGAGGGATGCTCCTCTACTGTCCAATTGACATCATTACATCAGGTCTGCATGTGCACCTACTACAACAACTGCTGTTTATAGAGCACCTTTAACCTATTAAAATATTCCAAAGTGCTTTACAGGAGCATTGTGAAACAAAATTTGACACTGAGCCACATAAGAAATATTAACACAGACATCTTTGACCAAAAACTCGGGTAAAAGGTTGGTTTTAAGGAACGTATTAAAGAAGAAGAGAGAGGTAGAAAGGTGGGAGGGTTAGAGAGGAATTTTTGAAGCTTGGGGTCAGGGCAGCTGAAGACTTGACCCCCCAAGGGCGGAGCAATAAAAATTGGGGTTACACAAAAGATCAAATTTGGAAAAGTGAAGATCTTGGAGGGTTGTCAGGCCGGAAGAGGTAACAGAAGGTGTGAGGCTACGGAGGGATTTGAAACAAATTTTAAAAATGAGTCATTGCTGGAATGGGAGCCACTGTACATCAGCGAGCACAAGGGTAATGGCTAATTAGAACTTAATGAGAGTTAGGATATCAGCAGCAGAGTTTTTCAGGTTTCAAGTTTACGGTGGGTGGAAATTGAAATGAAATGGTCAACTGGAAACTGGAATAGGGGAATCTAGAGGTAACAAATCAGGGTTGAGGGTTTCAACAGTAGATGAGCTGAGACCAGGGTAGGGAAAAGCATTGTTATAGAGATGAAAGTATGCAGTCTTGGTAATGGCTTGGATATGAACATACAAACATACAAAACAGTAGCAGAAGTAGGCCATTTGGCCCCTCGAGCCTGCTCCACCATTCTGTAAGATCATGGCTGATCTGTTTGTGTTTCGAATTCCACATTCCAATCTACCCCAATAACTTTTGATTCCCTTGCCTAACAAGAATCAATCTACCTCTGCCTTTAAAACATTCAGTAACCCCATCTCCACCACCTTCTGAGGCAGGGAATTCCAAAGTCGCATAACCCTCCGAGAGGAAAAAATTCCCCTCATCTCCATCCTAAAAGGGCAACGCCTAATTTTAGAATGGTGCCCCCTAGTTCTGACTCACCCGCCAGAGGATACATCCTTTCCACATCCACCTTGTCAATACCATTCAGGATCTTTTCTATTTTACCCCTCACTCTTCTAGACTCCAGTGGAAACAAGCCCAGTCTGTCTAACCTATCCTTATAAGACAACCCACTCATTCAAGGTATCAATCTAGTAAACCTCCTCTGAGCCACCTCCAACACATTTACATCCCTCTGCAAATAAGGAGACCAAACCTGCACACAGTATTCAAGATGTGGTCTCACCAATGCCCTGTATGACTGAAGTATAACATCCTTACTTTTATGTTCAATTCCTCTCATAATAAAGGCTAGCATTCCATTAGCCATCTTAATTACTTGCTGTACCTGCATACTAACTTTTTGTGACTCATGCACTAGAACACTTAGATCCATCTGCACCTCAGAATTCTGCAGCCATTCTCCCTTTAAGTAATAATTTGTTTTTTTATCTTCCTGCCAAAGTGAACAACTTCATATTTTCCTACATTATACTCCATCTGCCAGGTTTTTGCCCACTCACTCAACCTATTTATATCTGTCTGCAACCTCCTTATGTCCTTGTCACAATATACTCTCCTACCTAGCTTTGTGTCATCTGCAAGTTTAGCTGTCATGCCTTCACCCCCCTCATCTAAGTCATTGATGTAACTTGTAAAAAAGTTGAGGCCCCAGCAGAGACTCCTGTGGGACTCCACACATCCTGCCAATCAGAAACAGACCCATTTATGTATACTCTCTGCTTTCTGCCAGCCAGCCAATCTTCTATCCATGTTAATATGTTGCCCCCTACACCATGAGCTTTTATGTGGATATATGGTTGGAAGCACATCTCAGGGTCAAATAGAGTGCTAAGGTAGTGAACAGTCAGTTCTGTCTCAGACAGTGTCTAGAGAGACGAATGCTGGCTAGAGTACTGAGCTTTGAGAGGAGACCAAAGAAAATATTTTCAGGCTTCTGAATATTTAGTTGGAGGAAATCTTTGCTCAAACAGAACTGAATGTCAGTTAAGCAGCATTATAAATCAGAATCGGTAAATGGATTGAGACGTGTGGTGTTGAGGTAGAGCTGGGTGTCGTCTGTGTGCATTTGGAAACTGACATTGTTTTTTCAGGTGATGTTCCCAAGAGGAAGAATGTGGATGAGAAATAGGAGAGAACCAAGACTAGGTCCTTGAGGTACACCAGAGGTAACAGTGGGGAGTGGGAAGAGAAGCAATTAAAGTTGATTCTCTTGCTACAACTGGAAGATAGAAATTGAACGAGGTAAGGGAAATCCCACCCAGTGGGATGATGGAGGAGAGGCATTGGAGGAGGCTTATGTGGTCATTCACGTCAAAGACTGAGACAGATCGGGAAGGATGAGGAGAAACAGCTTACCATGAGGACTTGGGGAAGAAGTTTTTACAGGGTTGGAGAGGGAAGGGGGATGTGAGTGGAGAGGGATATCAATAAGCGATCAAAAATGGCCTTATCTGTGATTGACATGATGGGAGTAGAAGGGGCATGTGAGATGGCAAGATCAAGAGGTTGGCCATAAGAATGGGTAGGGGCGTTTACATAGAGGGAGAGATTAATGGAGGATAGTAAACTCAAAGAAGAGAGGGCCATGATGAGTTGAGATAGAGATTGAATCACCAAGGATGAGCAGTCGCTCGGTACAGATGCAAGGGGAGGAAAGCAGTGAAGACATCGCTAATGAGAAACTTGGCATGGTATTTGGGTGGGTAGGAATTGCAAGGATTGGGCTATGAAGCAGAGGATGTGCCATATGAAAATAAATTAAGTTTGCTAATTAAATCTGAGGCCACTGCTGCAATGAAAAATGGAGGGGGATCTATTCTGCTTGATGAAAGTAAAATTCTCTAGGGCCTTATAGCGCAGCTTCATTTCTACTGAACTAAGTAAGAGCTGCATCAAGTTGGCCTGCATACCAAGTTCAATACTTCTGCAAGGCTGCATCCACCCATCTGAATGAGATGCTTTTCGTAGAATCATAGAAAGTTTACGGCACAGAAAGAGACCACTTGACCCATGTGTCTGTGCAGCCAAAAAACGAGCCACCCAGCCTAATCCCACTTTCCAGCATTTGGTCCATAGCCCTGCAGGTTACAGCGCTTGAGGTGCATATCCAGACACCTTTTAAATGAGTTGAGGCTTTCTGTCTCAGGCAGTGAGTTCCAGACCCCCACAACACTCTGAGTGAAAACATTTTTCCTCATCTAGCCCCTAATCTTTTTACGAATCACTTTAAATCTATGCCCCCTAGCCACTGACCTCTCTGCTAAGGTAAATAGGCACTTCCCATCCACTCTATCTGGGCCCCTCACAATTTTGTACATCTCAATCAAATCTCCCCTCAGCCTCCTCTGATCCAACCCCAGCCTATTCAATCTTTCCTCTGAAATTTTCCAGTTCTGGCAATATCCTTATAAATCTCTTCTGTACCCTCCTTCGTGCAATTATATCCTTCCTGTAATGAGGTGACCAGAACTGCATGCAGTACTCAAGTTGTTGCCTAACCAATGTTTTAGGTAGTTCCAGCATAATCTCCTTGTTCTTATGTTCTATGCCTCAGCTAATAATTGAAAGGATTCCATATGCCTTCTTAACCACCTTATTAACCTGTCCCAGTACCTTCAGGGATCTGTGGACATTCACTTTAAGGTTCCTCACTTTCTCTACACCTCTTAGCACCCTCCCATTTACTGTGTAATCATTTGCCTTGTTTGATCTCTGCAAATGCATCAACGCACACTTGTCTGGGTTGAATTCCATTTGCAACTTTTTTGCCCACCTGACCAGTCCATTGGTATCTTACTGCAGTATAGTAAAGTCCCGCCATTTGTGATTTCCTTGTTTGTGTTTTCACTTACCTGCGCTTTGTATTTTGTACACAGTATTGCCCATTGCCTGAGCAAATCTCGCTTATCCGTAGTTTCTTCTCTCTTTCTCTTCTTTTCCCAGGGAGACGGCAGTCATTATGGATCAGAGACTGAAATGGTTTCAGCTGAAGTGCAGCCCGAATGAAGGGATTAACCCTGAAATGTCGGAATTGCTCGGTCCAGAGCTACAATAATGGCTCTATTCAATTTTAAACCTTCACTGATGTATTTCTCAGAGGCTTCCCCACCTGTCCTATACAGGTCCTGCAACACATTTTTGCTGGAGAGTCCCGAAATTCCCTTGCATGGCTGGAACCTATCTAGTTGAATCCCAGTCAAAAACATGTTCTCCCTTTGCAATTTTGCCGTTTGCGCGATATCACTGGAATGTAACCCCTGCAAACAGCGGGACCTTACTGTATACAACAATCCTCCTCACTTTCAACTGCACAGCTAATTTTTGTGCTATCTGCAAGCTTCTTTATTATTCCCCCTACATTTATATCCAAATAATTAATATACATCACAAAAAGCTGGGAATCTAGTACTGAGCCCTGCAGGACCCCACTGGAAACAGACTTCCAGTCATGAAAACACCCATCAACCCTTTGTTTCCTGCCACTGAGTCAATTTTGTATCCAGCTTGCTACGTTCCACTGGATCCCATGGGAATTTTTTTAAACTAGTCTGCCATGTATGACTTTGTCAAAAGCCTTGCCAAAATCCATGTAGACCACATCAATTGCCCTCATCAATCCTCCTTGTTACTTCATCAAAAAATTCAACCAAATTAGTCAGACAAGACCTTCCCTTAACAAATCCATGCTGACTGTCTTTAATTAATCCATGCCTTTCTAGCTGACATTTTATCCTGTCCCTCAGAATTGATTCCAATTATCTGCCCACTACCGAGGTCAGACTGACTGGCCTGTAATTATTCGATCTATCCCTCACTCTTTTTTTAAACAAAGGTACAACGTATAGCAGACATTCAATCCTCCGACACCTCACTGTATGCAGTGAGAATGGGAAAATGATGGTCAGACCCTCCCCAATTTCCTCCCTGTCTTCTTTTAACAGCCTGGGTACATTTCATCTGGCCCTGGTGATTTATCCACTTTTAAGGACGCTGATCCCCTTAATACTCCTGTTCTCCCTACATTTATCACATCCAATACATGACACTTCTCCTTAACCACAAAGTCTGTATCGTCCCCCTCTTTGGTGAAGACGGATGGAAAGTATACATTTAGAACTATAACCATATCCTCTGCCTCCACACATAGGTTACCTTTTTGGTCTTTTATGTGCCCTACTCTTTCCTTATTATCATCCTACTCTTAGGGCTGAATTTTCCAGAATTGCACTAAGTGTGGTAGTGGGCAGGTAAAATGGAGTCCTACCTGCCAAAGAAAATGGTGGGTTTTTATACCGTACCTTCCCAAGCCCGCCTTATTATTTATGCATTCCCAGGAAACACGCCGTTTCCATGGCGGGTGGACTCTCATTTGCCTGCTCGTCATCACCCTGCTGTTGCATCACGCCGGCCGCCATCTTTAAAAGGCAGCCACCAGCAAAGCACTCATCACCACCAGCTCACCACCACTGCACAGAAGACATGGCCAGCAAAGGCAAAAAGACCCCCTCCAACGACGGGTCCCTCCAGCGACTGCTGGATGCAATGGAGGCCCGCCGGGATGTGCTCTACCCCAACTCTGGCCCCAGGATGGGCAGCAAGGTCACCAACCCAGCTTGGGAGGCAGTGGCAGCGGTGGTCAGTGCGAACGCCCTGCAGAGGAGGACAGCTACCCAGTTCCACAAAAGGATGAATGATCTCCTATGTTCCCCAGGGTAAGTCACTTTTTTCATCATTCCCAACTCACACACTCACAAACCCATCACACACCCACAGGGCCCTCACTCACTGCCAGTGCAGGGGACATCACCATTCACTCTTTCACACACACCGTCATTGTCCTCATCCCGTCCATGGGACCACTCACCACCCACACACACCAGGTATACTTATTATCTGGCCTGGCAGACGTCCTGATACGCTCTCCCCATCTCTATCCATGCAGGACAAACTGGCTCACAACAGGGAGAAAGATCGCAGACAGTTGGAGGGATGCCGGAGATCAGAGTTCTTACAGAATTCAACAACAGAGCCATCCAGCTGGCAGGAAATGACCGGGACCGGACCTGTGCTGACGGTGAGGTCGGTGCTGCTCTACCAAGTGAGGATCCAGCAGTGCAACATCCATCAGACAACCATGCCGTGAGTGATGTACCCTGTTTCACAGGCCACTGCCATGCACTAATTATCTCTCCTTGCTCTCTCAGGCACATCTGCCAAACAGCCAACACAGCCCAAGACACAGGGCCTCCAATCAAGCTCTGAAGAAACCTCTGAAGAGGAATCTGAAGGCACCCTCCCTGAAGTCCCGTCACAGCACTCACCTACACCCTCCACCAGCGCAGAGACACACACCTCAGTGGGATCTAGCTTTAGAGTAGCCTCGGGATCACAATCTGGTGAGCACATTGCATTTTCTGATCCACAGCAGGCAGAGGCAGGGATTTCCTAGTCCCCGGCACTCGGAGGATTGCTGGAGGCCAGGACGTTGCTGAGTCTGAGTCAGATGACGAGCCTCTGGACTCGGTCATGTCACAGTTGCTGGAGATGCAAAGCGAAGCTAGAGAATAACAGAAAGGCATGTCCACTGCACTCCTTCGATTGGAAGGCAAAATGGAGGAGTTCATCCATCTTCAGATTGAGGTGATAGAGCCAGCGTTGCAATGCACCGAGGACAATACTGTCAGGATGGTTGCCGCCATGGAGATCTTGGTCCAGGATGTCACTCCTGCACTGCTGCGCGGGCTTAACTCCATCGCTGATGCCATAGTTGGCCTCCAATAGCGTGTACGCCAGAGGGGTGCAGGGCAGCTCGATCTCACTCAAGCTACCCCTTCCGCTCACGGGGTCAGCCAGGGGCTGTCAGGCACCCATAGGGGGGAGGATCAGCCGATGCATGCTCCGGGGCCATCCACCCGGGTGACTCAGAGAGTGTCCAGCCCATCGAATCCCCTCTTCCTGTGACTTCCACAGATCCAGTTTCACAGGCCGAGGGGGGTGCCAATGCCACACAGCAGGACCCGAAAGCAGGCTGGGACCCTCCAAGTCTTAGCCCTCCACAGGACACCCACCAAAGTCATTGCAGACAGGGTGTCGCAGTCAGCAGGCTGCCTCCACCTCCGCTGTGGATGTCTGGGGAGCACCAAGAAGTTGAGGCAGGATTAGGAAAGTTAGGTAAAAGTAGTTGCACAGCCTGAGCATGGATGTTGATCACTTGTATATACTGTTCACTATTGTCAATAATCTCCTAAGAATGTCACCCTGCCTCTGGCCCCTTGTTCTGATGAGCAGTGTTCAAGTCACTAGATGTGAAACCTTTCTGCACAAAATAAAAGGCAGGTGTCTCAGTCCAGGGCCTCTTCTCTGTGCTCTGTGCAGCCTTCAGACCACAGTGATTGTCCGGCCTCACACTCCCTGGAAACATTACTGATGCCTGCACCTCGGCAGTGCTGGTCATCTTCATGACTGGAGCATTCTCACAGAGGGTATTGGTGATGCCATAAGCCAGACTGGAGTCAAACATTCACAACTGCAGTGTGAGGATCTATATCTATCTCACTGCATGTCCTCATCATCCTCCACAAATCTGGCAGCTATGAGGGCCTCCCGAGTGCGTGTGCCCCGTCTAGCCAGTGCGAGAGCCTCATCCTCGTCGTCGTCGTCACCACCGAGGTCCCCCTCACCCTCATTTCCATCAGCGTCCTCCTCATCAGAGGAGACATGCAGCTCCTCCAACATCTCCTCAACCAGCTCCTCACCCCGTTGCAGTGCCAGTTTGTAAAGGGCGCAGCAGACGACGACGATGTGTGACACACTCTGCGGACTGTATTGCAGGGCTCCACCAGACCAGTCCAAGTGCTGGAACCACATCTTCAGCGTCCTGATGGTCTGCTCCACCAAGTTGTGAGCTGCTGCATGAGTCTCATTATAGCGTCGCTCTGCTGCAGTCTGAGGCCGCCACATGGGTGTCATAAGCCACGTCCTCTGTGTGTAGCCCTTGTCCCCAAAGAGCCATCCCTGCAAACTCTGTGGACACTGGAAGACTGCAGGGACCTGTGACCAACTGAGGGTGTAGGCATCCTGGAAACCGTGTGCATACCTGCAGGATGTGTTTCTGGTTGTATACCAGTTGCACATTCAGTGAGTGGAAGCCCTTGCGGTTGATGTAGTCCACCAAGTGTAGCGATGGAGACCTGAGCACCACATGAGTGCAGTCAATGGCCCCCTGCACCTGTGAGAATCCCGAGATCAGGGCGAGTCAAATGGCCTGGCTGTCCCAGTCTTGGGCGGAATGCATAAAGTTGTGTGCCATGCAGAAGATGGCATCAGTGACCTCAAGGATGTATTTGTGAGTGGCGGATGGTGAGATCCCACAGAAGTCATCTGTGGAGCCCTGGAAGGAGCCACTGGCATAGAAATTGAGCACCACGGTCACTTTCACAGCCACTGGCAGTGGATGCCCTCCATGTCCCCTTGGTGCCAAGTCCTGTAAGCCACCAGGTCCCTCGACAGGCACAGTCGTCAGCGATACTGGTTCTCAATCATCTGCAGGAATGGCATGGCTTTCTGTCGCTCCTGGGCAGAGTGTGTGGGAGCCACTGCTGCCACTTCCTCATGAGGTTGCTGCTCCTGCCTTTGTGTGGCCAGGAGCCTCAGTCGCTCTCTTCTCCGTGTTCTATGGTCTCTGTAGGCCATCAGGAATACAACTAAGTCACCAGGATCCATGATCCTGACGTGGTCCTCCTGCAGCATGAAAGAGAGAGAGAGACGTGGTTATCATGGTTGTACTTAGCACCTTTCCTGGCCCTGTGTGATTGCCCCTTAATGCTTCCCGGAGAGTACTGGCCACCCCTTGGATGGCCAGAGATGAGTGCGCTGCATGGCTCTGCCCTGTCAGCCTGCGACATGGGGGACACTGACCCAAACCAGGATGCTGAGACTGCAAGGGGCTGTGAGTGCCACCAGCAGTGCTGGCGAGGAGATTGTACAATGTGTGCAGTCCAACTGCTCTGCAGCGCAATAAAGTGGTGGCAGACTCAAAGTCTGTGCCAATGGGTTGGGGGGGGTGGGGGTGGGGGGGCGGGGCGGGGGGGGGGGGGGGGGGTAATTTATGGAGCGCTTGGTTGCCCTTTTGTGCCTCCAAGATGTTTGCATGGGTGGAGAGGCTAGGAGCCTGACCCCAATCATGTCCCTGTGGCTGCGCCTGATCTGTCTTAGTTGCAGAGGCATGGTCAGTTTATACAAGTATCCCTAATGAGTGGCCACTCCCCTTGTTTACCCTGACCCCCACCTCGATTGCCTGTGCGCGGGATGCAGCACCAGCGCAGCACTTGATGCCCCCACCCCTCAGCAGCCGCCTCCGAGGCTGGCCAGCACTTGCCCCCGGACACCATCCCCCCCAATCCCCCAGCAGTCACCTCCGGGGCCAGACATCAGTTGCCCCCACCCTCCGGTGCCCTGAGGCCTGTAGGCCTGTAAACAATGGGTGAGCTGAGGAGAACACTGCTACTCACTCACCTCAGTTCCCCCAAAGTGAAGGCTGTCAAGCGCACGTCTCCTGCGTGCTGTTGTGAAACACACCAACGTGGATGGACGATCCGGCAGGGTTCCAAGAGCCTGCTGGGATGGCCTTTTAATTATATGCAAATGTATTACAATTAGGTCCCTGCCACCCGATGGTGGGAAATGCGGCCCACTGTCGGCGGACTGAGCGGAAGATCGTGACCTGCCTTCACGCCGTTGTGAAGCAGGTCACGCCATATTTTCCACGCACGCTGCCTATCACGCCCACCGGCAGCAGGCTCAGAAAATTCCACCCTTAATGTTTGATAAAACATCTTTGTGTTCTCCTTGACTTGGCTTGCCAATATTCTTTCATTCCCCCTCTTTGCTTTCCTAATTTCTTTTCTTACTTCACCCCTTCTCTTTCTATACTCCTCTCCGTTCTATACTTTTGACTTACTATTTTTCTCAGAAACTTCATGGAAGTATTGTGCTGTATTTTTGGAGGAGCGTGCTGGAGGACACTGGAGATTTGCCAAATTTGGAAATGAGTGTTGCTGCATCCTAACAGGGAGAGCCAAGAAGTTTTGTGACCTATCCACAGAAAGTCTGCAAAAAGGTATGGGCGACTGTAGCTACCATCCCTCTTGATCTGCAACGTATGCAGGGGAATTGAACTGAGGATGCAGAGAGAGGAAGTTCTGCACAGAGGGAGGATAAGGGGGTGGGGGGGCCATCACAGAAGGATCTACCCACCAAGGGCTTTCGGGGAGCACTTCAGTCTCCACCTCAGCCAGGAACAGTGCCTGAGGCAACCAAGGGGGTTGTCACTGAACTGTGCAGCCTCCTGCTACTGAACTGTCAGCCTCAAAGCAGAATGAGGATGGTGCTGCCAGTGATCGCCAAGGTCACTTTCCCTCTCAGTTTCTATTTGGTTGGATCCTTCCAGGTGGGCGAAGGCGACATTGCCAACATATCCCGGTTCACTGTACATTGCTGCATCAAGGAAGTGATGGAGGCCCTCTATGTGAGGAGAGGAGAGTTCATCATTTTTTTCTCTAACCTGATGGTAGTTATTTTTTATTCCAGATATATTTATTAACTTAACTTAAATTCCCCAGATGCTGTGGTGGAATTTGAATTCATGTCTCTAGATTATTAATCCAACCCTCTGGATTCCTAGTCCAGTAACATAACCACTATGCTACCGTACCCTTCTCAGCTATCCTAGTGACTTTTTCGGAAAGCACCACCAGCTTTGTGAGACACAACCTATCTAGAAGGCATGCTATGTATTTCTAATGGCCTTTTCCCCTTTCCAGTGATTATAAAGTGCATCTCTTATGATCCCTTCTAAAACCTTCCCAATAATGGATATTGGGCTGACAGGCCTGTAGTACTGTATGGAGTTAGGGGATTTTGGATTATGCCATGTTGCCAGTCGCTTCAGTAACATACGCCTCATTAACCATCTTTGAACAGTGTACCTCTCCTTTAAGAGTGTCAGGCTGACTTTATGCTATCTGGCCAGATTTCCTCCCCTCTCATTTGATAAGCTTCCTATAAAAAACACAATTCACACTGGTAGCTCAATGGTTGCTTTTAAATGAGAGCTAACCATGAAAATTGATTTGGCCTCCCATCAATGGCCTTGGTTGGGTCAGGGAATGCATTAATGCAGTGTCTGGGTTCTGTGCCAAGGTGCCCCAGCCAAAAATGAGGGCGTGATCTCCTGAGCACGTGAGCCTGGGAGAACATTCAGAGGTAGAATTTGTGACTTGTGCCCATGTCTGTGATTGTGACCTATCCACAGGTCACAATTGAGAAGACCACTCATTTGTTAGAAATTCTTTCAGGAAGCACAGCAGTATCTGATGACAACTCCTGTACGGTTATAGTCACCTAGATTGATTCCTGACTTCTCCCTTGCTCTGAGATGAGCAACTTCCCTGATGGAGGAAAAGTGAACATAACTCACTTAGAGTTTTGGAGGGCACAGTTTTCTGTTAACATCGCTTCAAATGACTTTATCTTAGACTAATGAAAGTGTTAACAAATTAATCTAAGAATGCAAATATTCTAATTAAACTCTGACAGGAGTTAATGAGGAACAGCAAAACCCAAATTCTAAATACAAAAATCAGTGTTTCTAATTCTCCAATTTTTTATATTTGCAGAGGGGGTTGGCTGGAGGGTTTGCTAATGTCATTGGCACCAGGTCCATCAAAAATTCTTAACCGGGCTGTAGGGAAGGAAGAAGGGACACATTGCTTTGCTGATGTACTACATTTATGAAAATCATCCCACTTTATTTTCAGGACTTTCTGGTTAGAATAGCCTGTAAAAGTAGATTATTATTTTACTGAGCCATTGAGCGTCCTGTTCAGAGAAAGAAATTTATAGGACCAATTTCTGAGAGAATTATAGTATAAAGGAAATTACAATTTCTCTGTTTTTAGATCCGATTGAAGGGTCAATGAACTGTGGTATCAAAGGAAGCACAATGCTAGGTAAGAGGGCTGCAGAGTTATGTAAATTTTCACTTTTGTTTTGAAAATTGGCCCAGAAATTACTGCAGTAGTGTGATGTTGACTGGATTTTTTTTACCTCACCCTTTATGTCATATCATATCATTTTTGTGCCACAGATTGCTGGAAAGGAAAATTGATAATAGTATGTCAGTGTCAATGCGGTACCTGAGATCTCCAGAACATCGGATCCAATGATCAATCGATTTAACCTATGAAATACAACGTAAAGCACTTTGTGACATCCTATTGTTGTGAAAAGTGCTATATAAATGCAAGCCTTTCTTTTCCTAAGGATAGAGGAAGAAACGTCAAATTCCAGAGAAAGAAATAGGGTGAATTAGGATCAAATTAGCTACAGAAAGAAAAAGAGAGTGTATTAAAAGAGAAAGAAAGAAAGACAGAAAAGAAAGTAAGAATGACATTAAAAAAAATTAAAAAGTTTAAAAATCTTGAGGAACAGTTTATTAAGTTCCGCAGTGAGACTCTGTGGTTTCATTGTACCCTTCTGAACTGCCATGGGTGAATATCATATCAGCAGCATAAGTCACATCATTAGCCAGGTTCTTATGAAATATGTTACCGACCCCAAAATGTGGCAAAAATAATTTGTAATAATGGCCTAAATTCAGAAATTTCATGACATACATGACACATGACAAGATTATATATTTTTTTCTATTTTTTGCAATTTTAAAAGTGTCATGGGGAAAATTGTTCAGCGATTTGCAGTGAATAAGAACTCAGCTTATCACCTCTGCCACAAACTGCTGGTTTTTTTTACACATTGTCATGTACAGTAGAGGTATGTCCTATCCATAATTTGAAATACACGTTATTTAATATACATGTAATTGGTTTGGAATCTTCTGGAACTAACATTCTTTTAAAACGGATACTGATGGGCTACAAAAGAAGGCCGCCTAAGGTTCACCTCACTCTCAGTCTGTGGATTCTAAAAGAAAGAACTGCCACACTGTCTCAAAAGGACATAGGGACACTCCAGAAAAAAGAAGTGTAAATGCCTATATCCTGAGACCATCCCAACTGCCTTCCTGACTTGAATGGGTCATTCTGAAACCAAAATATTGATTGTCTCAAATCAGGGTACTCAGGGAGGTATCTGTAAACACAAAGACCAAGGTTGTAGCTAATTAATTTAAATCAGCACCTTACATGAAAGAGAGCTGTGAAGGACCACATGGTGGGCAGCCGCATTGGTCACTCCTTTAAAAAATGGCTTTTAAGTTTTCACAGAATAGCAGCTGCAAAAGCAACAGCAGCAGAAAAAGTAAGTAATATCTATGCCTTTAAAGCCTGGAGAATTATACATCTTAAACATCTCCCCAGCCTGTTCCTTTTCAAATCCACAAGCACTGACTTGACCTCCTGGTAAGAAAACTACAAGTAACCAACACTGAAACGTGCTGAAAAACCCTTCTCTTTGAGGAGATCCTGCAGCAAATTTGAGATACGGCTCTAGCTATTGGAACCTACCTAGGCTAACCCTTCAGGAGTGAAAACGCCTTATTCAGTGGTCCCACAACATATGCTTCTTTCCCTAGATGAGCCAAAGACATGAACTATGGACTGTTTCTTTGTTTGTAGTCAGTAAAAGCGCACTCTTCTCTATAACTGTATTTATTCTTGAATGTGTGAATGCATTTGGGGTGAATGCATGAATAAATAATCCTCCATTTAAACCCACAAAGCTTTTGATGCTGATCATTCAAATTGACTACACACTCAGGAGTAGAAGCACACACATCTTCCTTTTCAAATAACACAATGATTATGGGAATTGGGATTTCAGTCCCCTCTCGTTCCTGTCCATAACAGAATTAATAATGTTGTACACTGTCAACATGCAATTTGCAGCAATCCCCAGAATTTTTTGGGACATTAAATTATATACTATTGTTGTCCTTACCTGTTATGCACGCTTTCTTTTCTCACATAAACTTTCTTTGAGGTTATTTAAGAAGCAATAATAGAAGAAATAATTAATTGTTTAAAAGAATAAATTTACTTGAAAAAATGCATCATAATAAAATTAAAGGAATTTGATCGGAACATATTAAGGAATTGGGGGACCTAGTTTAAAGGATTATTCTGAATGTAAAAATGTGATTTGTTCCTATTGCAGGAGATATATTTAAACAACAATGCACAGAAAAATCATGATGGGAATCATTATGTTTTCATGAAATCATTCTCAGAGAAGAACTTGCTTTTAGAAAGTTCAAGTGCTGATTTTTCTAAATTGAAGAAAATGGGATCTTGGTAGTAATCAGTTAAAATCATCTCAACTATTTTGTGGCTGTTGATGCCAAATCTTCAAACGGATCTGCTTTTCTGGAAAAATAGTTATTGCCCCATAATGCATTACAGATATTTTAAGGAAAGAGAGAAAAAAGAGAAAAAAGAAAAAGAAATAAAGAAAATGTGGGAGAGAATGAGAGAAAGAAGGTATTATTTACATAGGGCCTTCCATGTCCTCTGACTGCTACGTTTTTCTTCAATTTGACTTAAATGTACCAATCACACATAAGGATTAGTAAAACTTTAATGTGGTAAAACTTTAATTTGAAGATAAGACTATATACAGATAGTATTCACTGGGAGGCTAATTATTATATATCTAACCTCTAACCTGCTGCTTGAAGACTGGTTACAAGTCATGGGATAATTACATCATATCCTGTTGAGGTAATAATGATTGACAGTAGTTTATAATATATACCCTTAAAGGTACATGCACATCACATCACAATATCCCCCTTTTCTCTAACTAAAGGTTTACCCTTAGAGAATCAAATTATTTATATGAAAAACAAATAAAAACATTAGCCAGGATTTTCCAACACACCACAGTGGGTTCTCCTGTGGTACATGCAGCAAGCTGTTCAAACATCTATTAACTTTGGCAGGGTTGGAAGATCCTGTCGGCAGGAGGGGCTGGAAAATTCTGGCCATTGTGTTTGAATGTACTTTAACACAGAGGAATGAATTTACAAGCTCTGAAACATATCAGCGGTTTGCTTATTCATCCAGACTTAGTTATGGTGATCTTTGCTGGAGGCTGCTGCACATTTTCAGAATGCTGGTTCGGGCTGCGTTGTTTGTGTTGCACCTTTGGCAGCACAATTCTAGTTGTACTAGGTTGCTTAGTGTTTCTGATTGTGACATTATTCTGATTTGGCATGTGTTTCACCGCACGTTTATGCCATTTGGTGCTTGTACTTGATCTTGGTTCTGGGCATATGCTGATGAATTCTGCTATATTCCAGGTGCCATCAGTTGGGTGTTGTACTCAAACCTTCTGTCCAATGTTCAGGTTGGATAATTCGTAACTGGAAACTGGTCATGGGGATCCTTTTGTTTTTCAAGTAATACATCACATGCTCTTGGGAGTATTGACGAATGATGACTGGGGAGGTTTATCTTCACTTGTCTGCTGAATAGCGAATCTGCAATGGTTCCATAGTGCGATGAAGTATGCAAGTTCGGAATGAGTATACCTATTTGGCTCAATTGGTTTTGTGTAGCCTGTTGGCTGATGATCTGTATTTCAGAGTTAGGTATCGTATCCTAGTGTAAGCACAGGGTCTCCCATGATGTTCCATGTTCTCTGGTTCTCATTATTGTCTTGACGATACCATGGATGGTAACCAAAGGCAGGCCCCTACATGCCTGTAGGCCTGTGATCACTGGACTTGTGGTGTCTACAACATTCCTGGGATGACAGGATTGTCCTATGAGGAATCAGTTGAGTGAGCCTTTCCTGAGCCGCTTCTAATGATTTATATATTTTGTTAAGTAAGGGGAAAAAAGCTGTACATAGTACTCCAGATGTGGTCTCACCAGAGCCCTGTACAGCTGTAGCAAAAATTCCCTACTTTATATTCCATTCCCCTTGCAATATATGTCAACATTCCATTTGCCTTCCTAATCACATGCTGTACCTGCTAATAAGTTTGTGTGAATCATGTATTAGAACACTCAGATCTCTCTGTACCGCAGAGTTCTGCAATCTCTCTCTATTTAAATAATGTGCTGCTTTATTATTCTTCCAGCCAAAATGGACAAGTTCACATTTACTCACATTATACACCATCTGCCACATTTTGCCCACACAGTTATTTTATCTATGTCCCTTTGTAGACTCCTTGTGTCCTCTTCACAACTTACTTTCCTACCCATCTTTGTGTCATCAGCAAATTGAGCAACCATACCCTTCAACCAAGTCCCTACATCCAAGTCATTGGTATAGATTGTAAATAGTTGAGGCCCCTGATCCCTGTGGCACTTCACTAGTTACAGCTTGCTAAGTCGAAAATGAATCACATCCCTACTCTTTGCTTCCAGTTAACTAGCCATTCCTCTATCCATGCCAGTATGTTACCCCGACACCATGAGCTCTTATTATGCATAGTAACCTTTGACACAATCAAATATATTTTGGAAATCCAAGTACGTCACATCCACAGCTTCCCCTTTATTCACACTGCTTGTTACTCCCTCAAATAACCAATAAATTATTCAAACACAATTTCTTTTTCACAAGACCATGTTGACTCTGTCTGATTGCATTAAGATTTTCTAAGTACCCTCTTATAACCTCCTTAATAATAGATTCTAGCATTTTTCCTATGATGGATGTTAGACTAGCTGGCCTGCAGTTTCCAGCTTTCTGCCTCCAGCCATTCTTGAATAGAGGAGTTACTTTCACTATTTTCCATTCTGTTGGGACCTTTCCCGAATCTAGCGAATTTTGGAAAATTCAAAGCAATGCATCTATTACCTCCACAGCCACTTCTTTCAAGACCCTAGAATGAAATCCATCAGGCCCTGAAGACTTGTTAGTCTTCAGTTCTAATAGTTTTCTCAGTACCCTTTCCCTGATGATTGAAATTGTTGTAAGTTCCTTCCTCCCTTTTACCTCTTGATTTACAAGTATTTCTGAGATATTGTTTGTATCTTCTACAGTGAAGACAGAAACAAAATACCTGTTCCATGCTTCCACCATTTGCTTATTTCCTATTATTAATTCCCCATTCCCACTCCCGAGAGGAACCACATTCACTTTAGTTACTATTTCCCTTTTTAAATACTTTAGAAACTCCTGCTGTCTGTTTTTATATTTCTAGCTAGCTTTCTTGCATACTTCAATTTCTCCCTTTTTTTTTGTCATTCTTTGCTGGATTTTTAATTCTGTTCAATCTTCTTACCTACTGCGAATCTTCGCAGAACTTTACACTTTTTCTTTCAATTTGATGCTATCCTTAATTTCCTTAGTTAGCCACAGATGGTGCAACCTTCTCTTAGAGAGCAGAATCGACCCAGATTTGCACTAAGTGCGGTACCAGGCGGGTAAAACAACATTTTACCCACTGGCCACAATGGTGGGTTTTCATGCTATATTGTCCCAAGCCCGCCACATTTTTAATGCATTCCCAGGAAACATACCGTTTCCATGGTGGGCGGGCTCTTATTCACCCACCTGCCATCACCTCGCCACTTCATCACGCTGGGTGCCATATTTAAAAACCAGCCACAAGCACACATCTCAGTGCTTTCAGACCATGACTGCTGCAGGAAAGACATGGTCTTGAAAGGCAAAAAGGCTGCAGCCCCCAGGTTCAGTGAAGCATCAATGGAACGCGTTTTGGATGCCGTGGAGTCCCGCTGAGATGTTCTCTACCCCCACTCTGGCCACAGGATGGGCAGCAGCCTGACCAACTAGGCTTGGGAGGTGGTGGCAGCAGTGGTCAGTGCCAACATCCGTCAAAATCGGACAGCCACCCAGTGCCACAAGAGAATGAATGATCTCTTCCGTTCCACCAGGGTAAGTTACGCTTCTCATCACTCTCAACTCGCACACTTACAAACCCATCACACATTCACAGGGCCCTCACTCACTGCCAGTTCAAGGGACATCACCATTCACTTTCTCACACACACCTTCATTGTCCTCATCCTGTCCATGGGACTACTCACCACCCACAAATGCCAGGCATACTTATCATTTGGCCTGGCAGGTGTCCTGCTTACACTTTCTCCATCTGTATTCATGCAGGACAAGCTGGCACACAACAAGAGGGAGAATTCGCAGACCGGTGGAGGAATGCCTGAAATCAAGGTCCTCACAAACTTCTTAACAGCTGGCCGGCAACAATCTGGACCAATCCTGTGCTGACGGTGAGGTTGGCAGTGTTCTACCAAGTGAAGTTCCAGCAGTGTAACATCCATCAGTCAACCATTCTGTGAGTGGTGTGTCCTGTTTCACAGGCCACTGCCATGCACTAATTATCTCCCCTTGCTTCCACAGGCACATCTGGGAAACAGCCAAGGGAGACCATGAACCAGGGCCTCCAATCAGGCCCTGAAGAAACCTCTGAAAGGGAATTTGAAGGCATCCTCCCTGAAGTCCCATCACAGAGCTCACCCACACCCTCCACCAGCACAGAGACAAACACCTCAATGGGACCTAGCTTTAGAATAGCCTCACCACAATCTGGTGAGCACATCGCACTGTCTGATCCACAGCAGGTGACAGCAGGGAATTCCCTGGTGTCTGGCACTCGGAGGACTGCTGGAGGCCAGAAATTTGCTGAGTCTGAGTCAGATAATGAGCCTCTGGACTTGCTCATCCCTCCGTTGCGGGATCTGCAAAGGCAAGCTCGGGAACATCAGGAAGGGATGTTCGCTGAACCCCTCAGATTGCAAGGCACAATGGAGGAGCCCATCCCGCTTCACTCTGAGGTGATGGCGCTGGCATGCCAATGCACTGTGGTCAACACTGGTAGGATGGTGGCAGCTATGGAGACCTTGGTCCAGGACAATGGTCCTGCACTGCTGCGTGGGCTCAACTCCATCACTGATGTCTTATTTGGCCTCCAACAGTGTGTACGTGATAGGGCTGCCGTGCAGCTCGATCTCACTCCACCTACCACTTCTCCTCAAGGAGTCATCCTGAGGCCCCCGGGCACCCATAAGGAGGAGGATTACCAGATGCACACTCCAGGGCCATCCATCCATGTGACTCTGGGAGTGTCTAGCTCATCAGAATCCCCTCTTCCTGTGACCTCAGCAGATCCACTTCCACAGGTCGAGGAAGGTACCACTGCTCCACAGTAAGACCCTGAAAGTAGGCGGGGCCCTCCAGGTCTTGGCCCTTCAGAGGACACCTGCCAAAGTCATCTCAGGCAGGATGTTGCACTCAGCAGGCTACCTCCACCTCTACTGTGGATGCCTGGGGAGCACCAAGCCATAGCAGCAGGATTAAGTTTATTTTAGATTGGATTATTATTATTAAGATTATGAAAGTTAAGAAGAATTAGTTGCACAGCCTGTACATATGTGTTAATCACTTGTACATACTGTTCACTATTGTCAATAAACTCCCAAGAATGTCTCCCTGCCTATGGCTCCTTGTTCTGATGAGCAGTGTTCGTGTCACTTAGATGTGAAATATTTCTGCACAAAATAAAGGCAGGTGTCTCAGTCCAGGGCCTCTTCTCTGTGCTCTGTGCAGCCTTCAGAACAAAGTGATGGTCCGGCCTCACACTCCCTGGACACATTACTGATGCCTGCACCTCAGCGGTGCTTGTCATTGCTGCCAGAATGTTCTGGGCAGGTGCCACAGAGTTTTCTCATTCTCTCTGTGTGCTCTCAATGCCTTTAAGGTGGGGCTGGCCCCCATCTCTTCAGTACCTGTGACTACTGATGCTCTGCCCCTGAAGGGGTCAGGTGCTGAAGGCAGACAAAGGATCAGATGCTTCTAAAGTTTCATGGCTACATCTCTATGATATGACCCTGATCACAGAGCACAAGTGAGCTGTCTTCAGCCAGACAGGAGGCAGACACTCTCAGCGGTTATGTGAAGATCTATGGAATGTCCTCATTGCATGTCATCATCATCCTCCTGCAAGCGAACGGCTATTAGGGCCTTGTGGTAAAGTGGCGTGCTATATACCTTTAAGAGAATGTAATTAGTTGACCATGTGACTATATTGACCAATCTCTACACTGCATTGGGCTACTTGGGTAACTGGAATTCTAGAGCTAGATGTGATTGAGAAGAACACATGGTGTTAGTGCTCTGTTCTTAGTTCCAGTAAACTACCAGTGTTTGTTCAGTTAATCGGTCTCCCTGCCTGCATTGTTTCAAGCACCAACTAATGTGTTAATATCAAGGGCACAGCTAGTGTTCGCCGGACAAAGCAAACCTGATAATCAAAAACATAAAACTGGCGACGAGGATAAACCGGATCAATTGACAGCAATCAAGAAAGCTGCGGTACTCCAGTTATGCCACTTCGTCACTACCTTGAAAGCTGTTTGAAAGCGCAGTCTCCTTAGTCATCGAGTATGCCACGGTTTGGGCATCTTGAACCATTCGACCCCGTTTCCGATGACTGGACACATTACATCGAACGCCTAGTGTTCTTCTTAACTGCTAAGGACATCGCGGGGGAAGACAAGAAGAGGGCAATTCTTTTGTCCACATGCAAGAGCAAAACGTATGGGCTGATTCGTAGCCTCATGTCACCTCACACCCCCAATACGAAGACTTTTGACAAGTTAGTAAACATTGTAAAAAACCACCTGAAGCCAAAGCCCTCAGTCATTATGCAGCATTTTAAATTCAGTTGGAGGAATAGGCTTCCAGGAGAGACAATCACTGGCTATATGGCTGCTTTAAAGGAATTAACAGAATATTGTGAGTTTGGAACTTTGATGTTGAGAGACTGATTGATATGCAAAATCGGAGATGATGCTATTCAAAAGCGTTTGATATCTAAAACTCATCTAGACTTCACTAAGGCATTAGAATTGGCAACAGCCATGGAGAGCGCTGTTACAGATCTGGAGGCAATAAAAGATACACAAAATGACGCCGTCCATCTTGTAGGGCGGGAAGGACTGGTAGGAAAGGGTGCGAAAACGTCGGACTCCGCAGAAAGGTGGGAACGGCACCATGTACAGGCCATTGAAGAACAACAGTGCTACAGTGAAATATAAGCAAAATACTGTAGATGCTGGAAATCTGAAACAAAAACAGAAAATGCTGAAAAGCTCAGAAGGCTTAGCAGCATCTGTGGAGAGAGAAACAGAATTAACGTTTCAAGTCCATATGACCCTTCTTCAGACCTTTCTTCTGTACTACAGTGAAAACCCACAACATTAATGGGAGAAATGCATCCAGGCAGCCTGCAGGCGATCGACAGTTCAGAAATATTGAATGCTTTTTCTGCAACCTCAACGGTCACATAATGCGGCACCGTCAAGATAGGCTGAGACAGCATTTTAAAAACAAAGGTAGACATCACAAAATCTGTCTCATTGAAGAACCAGAGGAAGCAGAATCTTTACAACCTGAAAGTGAGTAGATCTGAGCCAATCCAGGCAGTCATTGGAGTCAACGAACAACCCATCAAGATGGAGGTCGATACTGGGGCATCAATGTCTGTCATAAGAGAACATACATTCAGATACTTGAATAAAGGGGCTCATCCTTTAAGTTTGGAACAATTGGATGCTAAATTAAAAACATGTATGGGTGAAGAAATAAGAGTGAAATGGATATGTCAAGTTCTGGTGCAGTATGGGGATCAGCCTGCAAATTTACCCCTTATACTAGTAGCTGGGGCGGGCCCCAGTTTAATTGGTTATAACGGGCTCAAAAAGATTAAATTGAAATGGGCCAAGATTTTTCAAATCAGAATGAGAAAATTACAGGAATTGTCACAAAAGTACGCTTCCATTTTCAGTGACGAGCTAGGAAGGATTCGTGGGCTACAGGCGAAAATCCATGTAGACCCCAACGCAACCCCCAGATTTATCAGAGCAAGACCAGTCCCTTATGCTCTACAGGACAAGGTCAAGACCGAGGTAAACAGGTTGGAAAAGTTGGGTATCTTACAACCAGTGCAATTTTCCAAGCGGGCAGCACCCATAGTACCCGTACTGAAGCCAGACGAAAAGTGTTCATTTATGCAGTGACTATAAGTTAGCTGTAAACAGAGTGGCCAAACTTGATAGACACCTGATACCGAAGATTGACAAATTATATTCAAAATTGGCAGAGGACATCACATATTCAAAACTCAACATGAGTTACGCCTACCAGAATGTAGAGTTGGAAGAAGGCTGTGGGGAGTTCGTGACCATCAATACACATCGAGGATTGTATCAATATACTCGACTACCCTTTGGGGTCTCATCGGCGTGTGCTATTTTCCAGCACACCATGAAAATCTGCTTCAGGGACTGCTAATGTCGTTGTTTATCTGGATGATGTCTTTGTCACTGGACGAACTGACGAAGAACACTTAGCTAATTTGGAGGAGGTGCTGAAACGCTTCTCACAAGGGCGGTGCACTTGAAGCGAGAAAAATGTCTTTTCAAAGTCAAACAGGTAGTTTACTTGGGCCATAAGGTCAACAGGCAGGGCCTGCATCCCGTGGAAGAAAAGGTCAAGGCTATTTGTGAGGCACCTGCAGCGAGAAATACTACAGAATTGGACATGATAAACTACTGTGGGTGATTTCTCCCAAATCTATCAACCATACTGGCTCCGTTATACGCATTGTTTAAGAAAAACCATAAATGGATTTGGCAAGCTCCGCACGAGGATGCGTTTCTGAAGCAATTGTTAAGATCATCGGCCCTACTGGTCCACTTTGACCCAAAGTAAAAATTGTTTTAACTTGCGACACATTCCCTTATGGAGTAGGGGCTATACTTTCACACCAGGTGATGGATGGCTCCGAATGACCCATTGGTTATACATCTCGTACACTCAGTGCTGCAGAGCGGTGATATTGTCAAATTGAGAAGGAGGGCTTGTCTGTTGTGTTTGGTGTTCAGAAATTCCACCAATACCTCCATGGCCACCATTTTCACATTATATCCGACTGCAAGCCTCTGCTGGGATTATTTGGGGAGGATAAGGCAATACCCGCCATTGCATCTGCTCACATCCAGAGCCGGGCACTGATATTGGCAGCTTACAAATACACTTTTATTCACAGATCCTCCCCCTGCCAGATAACAAGGTGAAGATTCCAATTCCCCAGGAACTTGTCTTAATACTAAGTTTTTTGGATTCCCCCCCCCCTGTCTAGGCCAAATAAATCCGTGAGTGGACAAGCCGAGATCCACTTTTATCTCACGCCTGGGAGCAGGTCTTGAATGGATGGTCAGGCGAGGCGAAGTCTGATGACATGGAGCCCTATTTCAATCACAGATATGGGCTAACCTGCCAGGACGGCATATTGCTCTGGGGAGCAAGGGTTATCGTGCCCCCAAGAGGGCAAAGGCCATTGCTAGCCGAATTAGCGCTCACCCTGGCATTAGTAGGATGAAGATGCCCACGCGCAGATATTTGTGGTGGCCAGGGATGGATGCAGACATTGAAACCTTAGTCAAAAGTTGTCTTCCATGCCACCAGGTACAAAAGTTACCCCCCTAGCTCCATTGCTCTGCTGGGAGTGGCCATGGGTGCGCCTCCACGTTGACTATGTGAGGCCCTTTTTGGACATGATGTTCCTTTTGCTATAGATGCTCGCTCCAGGTGGATGGATGGCTACATGTCACCCATGTCTGCTGCCACCATAGACCATTTGTGGCAGAGTTTTGCAGTGCATGTGTTCATGGAGGTGCTCGTGTTAGACAACGGGACTGCATATACCAGTGTGGAGTTCCACAGGCTTACAATCCTCAATGGAATAACTCAAATCAAAACCTCGCCTAAACACCCCGCCTCTAATGATTTGGCTGAGCGGACGGTCCAAACTTTTAAGTCCAGGATGAGAAAGCTGGATGGGGATTCCATCAGTACCAGATTGTCACTGTTCATATACTGGGCAACACCACACACAGCCACCGGTATTGCCCCTGCTGAATTATTAATGAAGAGATGTCTCTGCACCCGTCCAACTCTTATCAGGCCGAATTTAGAGGGGGAGGGTGGAGAGCAGCCAAGAGGCCCAGAAGGCCAGACATGATGGCCATACTCATGAAAGAAATTTCATGGCGGGACACACTGTTCTCGCGAAGAACTTTGGAGATGGGCCCAATTGGCTAATAGACGAAGTGAGTGCCATGATAGGACCTCTCTCCTATAATGTATCGGCAAACGGCCGAAAAATTATAAGACACGTCGATCATCTCCAGAGAAGAGAGACAGTCCCACAAGAAGGAATGCTGTCATCATTTGGGTTTGAGTCTGCACCACATGTGGAAGAAATGTCACACAATTGGAAGTATCGATGGGGTCTGTTGGACCCAAGAGGGTCGAAGACACAAACTTGCTCACTTCCACCGAAGAGCCTTGTGGAAAGTTGACCCCTGAGAAGGGAGTCTCAGAAAAATCAGCTGAGGCCATTGAGCTACAATGCTTGACACATCCGAGGAAGCCTCCTGAGAGACTTGGCTTGCAAAAAGTTATTCATGTAAATAATTGGGTTGCTGTGACGCTTGTCAATTGTACTTTCAAGTAAAGGGGGAGGGATGTGGTAAAGTGGAGTGCTATGTACCTTTAAGAGAATGTAGTTAGTTGAACATGTGACTGTATTGACAATTCGCTACACAGCAGGGGCTTCTTGGGTAACGGGAAGTCTAGAGCTGGAGGTGATTGAAGAAGCACACATGGTGTCAATGCCCTGTTCTTAGTTCCAATAAACTACCAGTGTTTGTGCAGTTAATCAGTCTCCCTGCCTGTATTGTTTCAAGCACCAACTAATGTGTTAATATCAAGGGCGCAGCTAGCATTCGCCAGACAAAGTGAACCTGATAACCAAAAACATAAAGGGCCTTCACTGCATTCTCCATGACATGAGCATTAGCACAGAGGGTATTGGCACTGCCATAAGCCAGACTGGAGTCAAACATTCACAGATGCAATGTGAGGATCTATGGGGTCACCTCACTGCATGTCGTCATCATCCTCCACAAATCTAGCAGCGATGAGGGCCTCCCGTGGATTGCTCCACCAAGTTGTAAGCTGCAGCATGAGCCTCATTATACCTTCGCTCTGCTGCAGTCTGAGGCCACCGCACGGGTGTCATCAGCCACAGCCTCTGTGGGTAGCCCTTGTCCCTGAGCAGCCACCCCTGCAGCTTCTGTGGATCCTGGAAGACTCCAGGGATCTGTGACTGACTGAGGATGTAGGAGTCATGCATACTCCCTGGAAACCGTGTACAGACCTGCAGGATGTGTTTGTGGTGGTCACACACCAGCTGCACATTCAGCAAGTGGAACAGCTTGTGGTTGATATAGTTCACCACAAGTTGCGATCGAGATCTGTGCAGTCGATCGCACCCTGCACCTGTGGGAAACCCGAGATCTGGACAAATCCAATCGGTCTTGCATCCTGGCTGTCCTGGTCCCGGGTGAAATGCACAAAGTTGTTGCCCTCACAAAGATGGCATCCGTGACCTCATGGATGCATTTATGGGTAGAGGCTTGTGATCCCACAGAGGTCTCCTGTGGAGCCCTGAAAGGAGCCACCGGTGTAGAAATTGAGCGCCGCAGTCACTTTCGCGGCCACTGGCAGTGGATGCCCTCCATGTCCCCTTGGCGCCAAATCCAGCAGCAGGTGGCAGATGTGACCGACCAGTTCTCTAGACATGCGCAATCTTCAACGACACTATTTCTCAGTCATCTGCAGGAATGAAAGACAGCATCTATAGACCCTGGATGTTGCTAAGCACCGACTAGTAACGGCTCGCTGTGGCTCTTCAACGGCATGTGCAGGAGCCCAGCCACCCCTTCTCCCTGAGGCCACTCTCCCCTCCATCATCTTCGATCTCTGTACGCCATGATGCATACAGCTAGTTCACTAGGCTCCATGATCCTGATGCACTCCTCCTGCAAGATGAAAGAGAGGGACACGTGGTTAGTATGGGTGTACTAAGAACCTGTCCTGGTTAAGTGTGAAGGTCCCTTAATGCACTCCAGAGAGTGTTGGATACCACTTGGATGGCCAGAGATTAGTGCACTGCATGGCTGCCCGATACCCCACTACCTCCACCCCACCAATTGGCTGTAGTTTTGCCCATTGGACTGCAAGCTGTGCTCTCAGCTCAGGCGCAGGCATTCTCCTAACCCACACTGCAAGGCTGCACTGTTAGCTTGAACCATAAGGAAGACTAGTCCAAACCAGGATGCTGACATTGCAAGGGGCTGTGAGCATCCCCAGCAGTGACTGTTCCATGGCCAGTTTTAGCAAGAAGATGGCACAATGTGTGCAGTCGTCCAACTGTTCTGCAGCCCACTAAAACGTTCATGATTTTTCAGTCTGTGCTGGGGGTGGCTGAAAAGCTTTGGAGCACTTGGTGGCACTTTAATGCCTCTGTGTTGCTTGAGTGGGCAGATAAGCTAGAATCCTGACTCCAATCATATCAATGGCTGTGCCTGAACTGTCTCAGTTGCAGAGGAATGGTCACTTTATACGGTGTTTCCCTAATGCGTGGCCGCATCCCTCACCCAACCTAACCCCACACCCCAACCCGAATACTTGTGTGCTATATTCAATGGCAGGGCTGTCCTTGCTACCCCCCCGCCACATGTCGCCTCAACAGCAGAGCTGCCCTTAACCCCCACCCCACCAACAAGTCGCCTCAATAACAGAGTTGTCCTTAACACCACCACCCCCCGCAACACCCCTCAAGCTTGAAGTCCAACAGCTGACCCTGGTGAGTACTGCACGACCTTACTGTGCACTCACCTCTGAGTTCCCCTCAAAGTTCAGCCCACCAAGTGCATGCCTTTTATGTACTGCTGTGAAGCATGTTGCCATGCTTTCTCACCAACGTGGACGGATGATTGAGTGGCGGGGGGATGATTCCAGTGGGCTAGCCTAATAATAATATGCAGATGTATTGCAATCAGGTTCCCGATGTCTGATGGTGGGAAATGCGGTCCGCCATTGGCGGGCTGAGTGGACAATTGTGAACTGGTTTCATGCTGTTGTGAAACCAATTGCACCATATTGCCCCTGAACATGTCCGATGCTGGCGGGCACTGAAAACCCTGGCTAGAGTCTTTCTTTGGAATGTATCTTTGCTGAGTGTCATGAAATATCTCCTTAAAAGTCTGCCACTGCATCTCTACTGTCCTAAACTTTAATCTAATTTCCCAGTTCACTTTTGCCAGCTCTGTCTTCATATCCTTGGAATTGCCATTATTTAAGTTTAAAACGCTAGTCTTAGACCCACACTTTCACTCTCAAACTGAGTGCAATATTGAATCATGTTATGATCACTGCTACCTATGCTGTCACCCCTTTACTATGAGATCATTAATCAACCCCATCTGGTTGCACATTACTAAGTTTAGAATAGCCTGCTCTTTGGCTGTCTCTAGAATGTGCTGCTGTCAGAAATTATCCTGAAAATACCCTATTAAACATCTTCCAGTCTACCTTTGCCAATCTGATCTGTAACATCTATATGGAGATTGAAATCATCCATGGTTATTACAGTACCTTCCTTACAAGCCCCATGATTTCTTCCTGTGTACTCCATCCCACAGTGTATTTACTATTAGGGGACCTGTAAACTACTCCCATAAGTGAGTTCTTATCTTTCCTATTTCTTATCTCTACTCAAACTGATTCTACATCTTGATCTTTAGAACTAAGGTCATTTTTCACCATTGAACTAATGTGATCCTTAATTAAAAGAGCCACACCACCACCTTCTCCTAGCTTCCAAACTGTCAAATTATCTTCAATATTTAGGTCCGAGCCTTGGTCACCTTGCAACCACATCTCTGAAATGGCTATCAGTTCATACGTATTTATTCATATTTGTGCTATTAATTCATCTGTTTTTTTATGAATTCTGTTTGCATTCAGATACAGGGCCTTTAATTCTGATTACATTATACTCCATCCCCCTTACAATAAAGGCCAACATCCATTTGTCTTCCTAATTACTTGCTGTACCTGCATGCCAATCTTTTGTGACTCATGTATGAGGACACTCAGATCCTTCTACACTGCAGCATTCTGCAGATTCTCTTAATTTAAACAACATTCTGCTTTTCAATTCTTTCTATTAAAGTGGACAATCCTACATTTTTCCACACTAAACTCAAACTGCCAATTTTTTGCTCATTCATTTAATTTATCTGTATCCTTTTGCAGACTCCTTTGGCTGGATTTTACAAGACACCATGGTCCATGCCCACCACCCCACCCCACCAAGCTAAAAATGTCAAGGGAAATGCCCGCCCAGGGGAAGAATGGCTTCCCTGCAGTCATTTAATGATTTAATGGGTTCAGGAGGTTGGGGGTGGTGCTTGGGATTTGGGATTAAGGGGGCAGGATGACCTTGTAGGGGGGCTGCTTCTGACAGGCCCAGGAAGCCCATGAAGGAGGTTCCCACCCCTTTGCCTGACACTACACATGCAGCTAAAACTTCTGGGCTCCCTGTATGGTGTGGGCTTCCCCCCACTGCAGGTAAAATACCGGGGGGTGGGGGTGGGGTTGGTGAATGAGGCTCTTAAGAGGCCATTAACTGGCTATTTCAGAAGGCCCAAGGGCAAGTGGTCCAGCTAACTCCTCCTCTGCCCCATGTAAAATTTCAGACAGGTTGGGGCAGGCGGGTATCAGAGAGACGGCCACCCGCTGGATTTTACACTCCCCAGCCATTAGGTTTGAAAGCAGAGGGAGAACGTAAAAACTTCTGCCACAGTCAGTTCCCGTGACGCAGAGCACAGTCTCTCCAGCATGTTCATGGTGATATGGGTGTGCCTGTCACCCGCTGTATTTGCTCTGCTCACTATGATCATGGTGTACCTTGTCCAAGGGGGAGAGAAGAATGCTCGGGACTGAGTTGGAATGTGTCTGACTGGTATGCCCGCTTTTGCTGAATATACAAAGGTATGAGAAAGCTGTGAGGGGTGGGTGAAAGACTGACATCATTGGTGGACAAGTGAAAGTGAGGTAGAGCATCCAAATGTTAGACCGATTCCTGATGAGTTAGAGATTGTTGATGGGGCATGTGCATTGAGCTACACGGCAGGTTGTTTGTGTGGTGGGTAAGACTTGTCATGGGAAGGTCCAAGGAAAGTGAGATCATGGGTTTGTTTTTGAGAGGTTCAAGAAGGCAACTCACCACCACCTTCTCAAGGGCAATTAGGGATGGGCAATAAAAATGCTGGCCTAGCCAGTGACACATACGTCCAGTGAAAGAATACAAAAAAGTAGATTTGAAGGAGAGAGGGACAGTACATTAGGAGATTGAGCCATTAAAAATATCAGCTAACATGGGGGTCAGGGAGAGAAGTTGGGTGGTCAGCTATTTAGTGAGAATAGGTTTGATGGCGTGGAACCCAAGTCTCATGGGGAATATGGGCTCGGAGAGGGCATGAAGGGAGATAGAGAGAAACAAAAGGAAGGTGAGTTCAGAGGTAGGGTTTGGGGCTGGGGGAGGGGAATCTTAGAAAAGCTCTGAGCTGGTGGGCTAGGTAAAGTGATGAAAGCAGTTGAGGTCAGATTGCAGATTCCAAGCCAGTCAGTTGATTTCTGGGCTTACCCATGCAATTCAAACCCCACCTGTGGAAACCGGCAACAGATAAACACTGGGGCCTTAATTTTGAAAATGAGTAACATGTGGCCAAGGAGCCATTTTGCAAGGTGAAAGTGCTTGCTGCAGGCATGATATCCCATTAACTTGAAGCAAAAAAATCTTGGTTTGCTTATTTTATTTGAGTATATCATCCAGTCCGATATTCCAGTACAATACTGTGGGAGTGCTGCACTGTTGGACGCGATGGGTGGAATCGTCCCAGATTTGCACTAAATGCAGTAGCGGGTGGGAAAAAAGATGTTTTACCCGCCGGCCGCAATGGCGGGTTTTTGTGCCGTATCATCCCATTCCTGGAACGTCCTGCCTTGGAAAGCCATGGCTGCTAAAGGGAGGAAACGTGCTGCCCCCAAATTTAGCAATGTCTCCCTCAGGCGCCTACTGGACACAGTGGAGGCCCACTGTGAAGTTCTCTATCCTCCACTCTGGGCGAAGACCAGGAAGCAAGGTCACCAATCCAGCATGGGAGGCGGTGGCAGCAGTAGTCAGTGCCAACGCCCTGCAAAAGAAGGCAGCCACCCAGTGCCAAAAGTGGATGAACGATCTCCTTCTTTTTGCCAGGGTAAGTCACTCTTCTCATCACTCTGAACTGACACATTCGGAAATCCATCACACATCCACAGGGATCTCACCCACTGCCAGTTCAAGGGACATCACCATTCACTCTCTCTCACACACCTTCATCCGTCGTATGGATCGTGTCCTCATCAAATCCATGGCACAACTCACCACCCACACATGCCAAGCATCCTTCTCATCTGACCTGGCAGGCATCCTGCTTACACTTTCTCCATCTGTATTCATGCAGGACCAGATGGCACACAACAAAAGGGAGAGGTTGCAGACTGGTGGAGGAATGCCCAGCATCAAGGTCCACACGGACTTTGAAAATAGTCATCCAGCTGGGCTGCGACAAGCTGAACCATTCCTGTGTTGACAGTGAGGTTGATGGTGCTCAACCAAGTGGGGATCCAGCAGTGCAACATCTATCAGACAACCATGCCGTGAGTCAGTCCCCCTGTTCCACAGTCACCTGCCATGCACTAATTCTCTCTCCTTGCTTTCGCGGGTAGATCTGGGAAGCAGCCGAGAGGGTCTATGACCCAGGTCCTCAACTCAACCCCCTAAAACACCTCGGAAGAAGAACCTGATGACGCCGTAATTGAAGACCCATCACAGCGCTCACTCACACCCTCCACCAGCGCAGAGACACACACCTCAGTGGGACCTAGTTCGGGGTCACAATCTGGTGAGCACTTTGCACTGTCTGATCCACAGCAGGCGGAGGCAGGGGCTTCCCAGGTTTCCAGAGGACTGCTGGAGGCCAGAAACCTGTTGAGTCCAAGTCAGATGATGAACATCTGGACTTGGTCATGTCACAGTTGCCGGAGCTGCAAAGGCAAGCTCAGGAACATCAGGAAGGGATGTCTGCTGCACTCCTCAGATTGCAAGGCACGATGGAGGAGTCCATCTGCCTTCAGCCTGTGGCGATAGCACCAGAATGCCAACTCACCGAGGTTAACACTGGTAGGATGGTGGCTGCCATGGAGACCTTGGTCCAGGACATCGGTCCTGCACTGCTGGGTGGGCTGAACTCCATTGCTGATGTCTCAGTTGGCTTCCAACTGTGCCAACGTGAGAAGGGTGCGGGGCAGCTTGTTCTCACTCCAGCTACGCCTCCTCCCCAAGGAGTCACCCAGGAGCTCTCTGGCACCCATAGGGAGAAGGATCAGCAGGTGCACATCTCAGGTGACCCCGGGACTCATCCAAATCTCCTCTTCCTGTGACCTCAGCAGTTCCAGCTCCACAGGCCGAGGAGGGTGCCACTGCCACACAGCAGGACCCCAAAAGCGGGCTTCCAGGTCTCGGCCCTGCAGAGGACGCCCGTCAAGGTCATCACTGAAAGGGTGTAGCAGTCAGCAGGCTGCTTCCACCTCCGCTGTTGAAGTTCGGGGAGCACCAAGATGGAGCGGCAGGGTTAGGAAGATTAAGAAGATGTAACTCTTGTAGAGTTAAAACAATTAACTAAATTAACAATAACAAGGGAGAAATCAAGCACAGCCCCTAAATCAGGTCAGCTGTAAAATCAAGGAAAAACTTTAAAGGAACCTTATAAACATTAAACCAAAATGTGATTAAAGGGGTCAACAAAACACCCCAGTCCCCGCGGTGCCCACCGGGCACGGAAGGCCTTGATGGTGCCGGCAGACACCGCGTCCTCCCTTTCCAGGGACACCCAGCTGCGAACGTAGCCGCGGAAGAGGGACAAACAATCGGGCGGGAAATTAAGAAGATGTAGTTGCACATCCTAGGCATATGTGTTAATCACTTGTACATAATGTTCAGTATTGTAAACAAACTCCCAAGAATGTCTCCTTGTCTATGGCTCCTTGTTCTGATGAGCAGGGTTTGTATCACTAACATGTGAAACCTTGGTTCCTGCACAAGGTAAAATCAGCTGTCTCAATCCAGGGCCTTTTCCTTCTGCAGTGTACAACCTTCAAACCAAAGTGATGGTCCAGCTTCACACTCGCTGGACACATTACTGATGACTGCACCTTCTTGGTGCTTGTCGTTGCTGCCAGAATGTCGTGGGCAGGCGCCACAGAGTTCCGTCATTCTCTCTCTGTGCTCTCAGCACCTTTGAGGTGGGGCTGGCCTTCCCATCTCTTTAGCATCTGTGGCCAGTGGTGCTGTGCTCCTGTAGGGGTCAGGCGCTGAAGGCTGACAAAGGATCAGGCTACGTCTCTGTGATATGACCCTGATCACAGAGTGCAAGTGAGCTGCCCTCAGTCAGACAGGACTCACAGACATTCACAGAGGCAATGTGAAGATCTATGGACTGTCCTCACTGCATGTCGTCATCGTCCTCCTGGAATTGAGTGACTGTTAGGGCCTCCACTGCATCTCCATGATATGAGCCTGAGCACTGAGGGTATGTGCGCTGCCATCAGTCACACAGGAGTCAAACGTTCACAGCTGCAAGGTGAAGCTGTCAGGACTGTCCTTGCTGTATGGTGTCATCATCCTCCATGAATCTAGCAGCTATGAGGGCCCCCCAAGCGCACCTGCCTCATCTGGGTGGTGCGATGGGATCATCGCCTTCTCGCCTTCAAGGATGTCATCACCATCTCCCCTTCGATATCCTCCTCATCGAAGGAGACGTACAGCTCCTCTGTCTCCTCCTCAGCCAGGTCCACCTCCTGTTTCTGCGCCAAGTTGTGCAGCATGCAGCAAGCAACGATGTTGCGTGACACCCTCAGTAGACTGAATTGCAGTGCTCCACCAGACCTGTTAAGGCACCGGATCCTTATTTTCAAAATGGCTATTGTTTGCGATACCAAAGTCCAGGTTGCAGCATGAACCTTTTTGTACTGTCGCTCTGCTGCAGTCTGAGGCCGCCGCATGGGTGTTATCAGCCACGTCCTCTGTAAGTAGCCTTTGTCCCAAGGAACCAATCCTGCAGCCTCTGTGGACCCTGGAAGATATCAGGGATCTGAGACCTGCTAAGGATGTAGGAATCACGGATGGTCCCTGGGAATTGTGCACAGGCCTGTAGAATGTGTTTGTGGTGGTCACACACCACCTGAGCATTCAGCGAATGGAAGCCCTTGCGGTTGGCGTTGTTGATCGCTTGTTGCCATGGAAACCTATGCACCACATGAGTGCAGTCGATGACACCTGTGGAAGACCTGAGATCTGCACAAATCCCAGCGCTGTTGCTTCCTGGCTTTCCTGATCCCAGGTGAAATGCACAAAGCTCTGTGTCCTCGCGAACATGGCATCCGTGACCTCCTTGATGCACTTGTGCATTCAGGCTCGTGAGATCCTACATCGATCACCCGTGGAGCCCTGGAAGGAGCCACTGGCATAAAAACTGAGCGCCGTGGTCACTTTCATGGCCAGTGGCAATGGATGCCCTCCATGTTTCCCTGGAGCCAAATCCTGCAGCAGATGACATATGCGACCAATCAGTTCCCTAGACATGCGCAGTCTTCAGTGACATTGGTTTTCAGTCATCTGCAGGAATGACAAGCACCATCTGTAGACCCTGGGTCTAGTGAGGCACGTCCAAGAGATGGCTTGCTGTGGATCTTCAGCTGTGTGCATTGCAGGCCCTGCCACCGCTTCAGCTTGAGGGAGGTGCTCCACCCTTTGTCGAGCCAGGCGCCTCCGCTGCCGTCTTCTTCTTCTTCTTCTTCTTCTTCTTCTTCTCTGGTCTCTGTAAGCTTTGAGGCATATCGCTAAATCACCAGGCTCCATGTTCCTGATGTCCTTTCCTGCAGGATCAGAGAGAGAGACGCTAATGTTAGCATCTGTCCCCTAAGGACCTCTCTTGGTTAAGTCTGAAGGCCCCTTCAGGCATGCAGAACGCTGACTACCATGTAGATGGCCAGTGTGTAGTGCGCTTCAAGGATGTCCGAAACCCTACTCACCTCCGCCCCACACTACTTGACCGATTGACAGCAGCTTTGGCCATTGGACTGCATGCTGTGCTCTCAGCTCAGGCACAGGCATTCTCCTAACCTTCACTGCAAGGCTGCACTGTTAGCTTGAACTATGAGGGATACTGGTCCAAACCTGAATGAAGACATTGCAATGGGCTGTGAGGGCCTCCACCAATGACTGCGCCATGGCTACCTTTCGCAAGGGCGTTCTACAGCTTGGCCAGTTGGCCAATTGCTCTGCTGCCCCATAAAACACACATTAATTTGCAGTCTGCGCCTGAGGGATGGAAACTTCTGGAGCATTTGGTGGCACTTTCATGCTTTTACGTTGCTTGAGTGGGCAGAAAATCTTCAGAGGCCCGACTCCAAGCATATCAATGGAGCTGCAGCTGAATGGTCTCAGCTGCAGGAGAATGCTCACTTATAGCAAGCTTTTCCAAGTGCGTGGCCACTTCCCTCATTGCCCCTCCCTTTCCACCACACCCCCCAGCAGGTGCTTGTGTACTTCCTTCAGCCTTGCACCACCCCCACTCCCTGCCCCCCCAGGCATTCCCCCCACAAACTCCTGGCCTGACCCATATTAGAGCCCTTGCCCCAGCACTGCACTAAAAGCCAGCTGGGAAAAAAAGGCTTGCTTGTGCCCACCGCGAATGCGTGACGCCTCTTCCTTGATGTCCAAGCGCTGCACAAGGTTCTGTGCACTCACCTCCGAGTTCCCCTCAAAGTTCAGGCCACCATGTGCTCACTTTTTAAAGGCAGTCATGAAGCATGCTATTCTGAAGTCACACTGATGTGGGCGGTAAATTTGATGTGGGGGGATGATCTTGCCGAGCAGGGCTTATAATTAGATGCTAAAGTATTTTAGGTTCCTGGCATGTGGTGGCCAGAAATGCAGCCCACCATTGACAGGTGGAGCGGATGATTTCGAACTGGTTTCACGACGGCGTAAAACCAATCTTGCCATATTGTCCCCCCACCCACCTAATGTCTTTCAGATGGGATATTCAACCAAGGCCCATTTACCCTCTCAGGTGGGTGTAAGTCATCTTATGGTACTGTTTGAGAAGAGCAGGGGACCTTTCCTGGCGAACAATTATTTAATTATATAATTATAACAGATTATCTGGCAATTATCACTGCTTTTTAAGGGGGATTGTGCTATGTAAAATTGGCTGCCACGTTTCCCAAATTACAATATTGACTACATTTCTAGAGTGCTTCATGACTGTAAAAGGCACTATATAAATGCAAGGGCAGAATCTATTGAGTGGCAAAACAAAAATAAAAATACCTGGAAAAACTCAGCAGGTCTGACAGTATCTGCGGAGAGGAACACAGTTAATGTTTCGAGTCCGTATAACTCTTCAACAGTTCTGTTGAAGAGTCATACGGACTCGAAACGTTAACTGTATTCCTCTCCGCACATGCTGTCAGACTTGCTGAGTTTTTCCAGGTATTTTTATTTTTGTTTTGGATTTCCAGCATCCGCAGTTTTTTTGCTTTTATCTATTGAGTGGCAGGTGTTCCCACCCTGCCAGCTGAAGACGGCTGTGCTCCGAGGACTGTTAATTGTCTGGAGGAAGGACTTCTGCTTCTCACTAGAGAGGAAGTCCTGCCTTGAAGAGCTGCCAGCCAATCAGATTGGCTAGTAGCTCTGTATTCCCAGCAGCACCACTGCTGGGACTACAAGCAGCCCCATGAGCCAGTGCTAGAGCCAGGATGGAAGTAAGTCTGGGGTATGTCATGGTGGGGCTGAGAGGAAAGGCCCCAGGGTAGGGGGGTGGAGGTTTAGATGGAGAGTTCAGAGGGAGGGAGCACCCCAGTGTGGGAGGGAGTTTGGGGGGATAAAATTGTTTGGGGCCCAACCAGTGATGGAGGAACCCTTGCCCCCTTTCTAACCCGAGGCCTGAGCTGGGTAACCTGCCTGGCATACCCTTCCCTTTCTGATCTTCTCCTGTCAGGCTCAAAATTGAGACTGGACAGGAAACGGCCCTTAAGTGGTCATTAATTGGCCTCACCTATCCCCTCTATAGGTTGGGGTTGGGTGGGACGGCATCATGAAGGACACCTGAGGAATTTTGTTGGCCCTCCACCTGCATACCCATTGGTGAGGCCCTGTAAAATTCTACCCTAAGTCTTTCTTTTCCCAAACTTTATGAGGATGGCAAGTTTCTTCTCAATCTGAATGTCCCTCCTCCTCACTAGGGACACTCATTAACCTGCTCTGTTATCTTGTCCCACACGTATCTTGCAGCAGTCATCTGAAGAAGGTGCCTCTCATGTCCAAAGATGTCAACCTACCTGATGACAACCAGTGTAAATGTTCAATTCACTCATCAAAATGGCCAGTTATTTACCTTCTCTACTACAAGACCCAGAATAAAAGAGACTTTAACCAGGCTTCTTTCAATAAATTCAGAATAATTGATTTATTATGAAACAAAACTACAATTTTTTATAAACAAGTAGCAAAACTGCAAAGGTTGGCATAAGGGAACACTTTATGAAAAAGAATAGTGTTTGCAAAGGTCTTGACACCATTGATTTGGCATTCCTGTGTGTGAAGATGGAGCATTGGTCACAGTAGTTGTCTGCCTTTTCAAAGGAGCTTCAGTGAAATACTGGGCAGAATTTTCCCATCGGCGATTTTGGGGTGGGGCCCACTCGTCGACAGGAAAATGAAGCAGGATGACGTCGGTCATCCCGGTCCATTTAAATATTGAGGAAGGTGGACAGACAGCGAAATCAGCTGTTCACCCGCCGACCTGTCAATGGCCAATTAAGGCCATTGACAGGATAATTAAGATAATTAAAGACCCTGCCCGTCCAACCTTAAGGTTGGCGGGCAGGCCTGGAGCCCCAGCAGGCTTCTGATAACACGTGAAACCTCATCCACAGGCGGGATGAGGTTTCATGTCCATTTTTAAAAACTTTAATAAAGTTTATGTGCTTCTTATTAACATGTCCCATCTCGTGTGACATTGTCACATGAGGGGGACATGTTAATAATTTTTATATTTTTCTATTTTTTAAGTTTTTTACACTGTCAGTAATCTCCCTGAGACAGCGCTTAGTCTCAGGGAGCAATGCGCTCTTTCGCGCGCATGCATGAAAGAGCGCACTTTGACAGATGGGAATCCCTCCTCCCCCCCGCACAGGAAACGCATAGCACTTCCTGTCAGGCAGGCCACTGGGCGGGGCTTAATTGCCCCACCCAATCAAATGGTGGCAGGCCCTGTTTTGCTGGCGGAGTCCGGCTGCCTGCCTGCCGCCGAGCTGGTGGGGCCCGCCCGCCCATCAAGGGAAAAATTTTGGCCACTGTCTTTGTTAACTCTCACTTGTCACAGCTTTGCAGGTTTTCAAATAGAGTCGAGTTATTCTGGGATGAGAATTTCCTGGCTGAAGTTGAAAACCCACTCTCGACTGCAGGCAAGACAGGGAGAGAGAGAAAGAGGCAGAGAGAGAGGAGCTATGTTCCTTCAAAGTTCACTCCCAAGACACACACTGAGTTCAAAAAACATGTTCAGACAGAACCTCTCCCAGGCCAGATGATTTTCAACCAATTGGCAGAAGCCCACACCCTGGTAACAGCAATTTCCCCAGGTGTCTTGCTCATCATTTAGCTGAAGTCATGTGATTCCTTGGAAAAAGCATCTTGCTCACAGACTGAAGTAAACTTGTAAACTTTAAAAAAACATTCAGGAGAATGTCCAAATATTTCAACGTCCCTCCAATTTAAAATTAAACATATAGTTCTTGGAGCTACGGGGCAGCATTTTCCCGTCGGAGAGCAGGGGGCGGGGCCCGCTCGCCAACACGTAAAATGACGTGCGGTGACATCAGGCGAGTGTCCCGATGCCACCGCGCGTCATTTAGATTGTCAGTTTGGCCGGTGCGCAGCCAACTCAGCTGTGTGCCTGCCGAACTGTCAAATGCCTATTAATGCCATTTAAAACCTAATTAAAGCAAATAAATGAGCTGCCCATCCAATTAAAGTTGGCGGGCAGGTGAAGACCCCAGGCGGCCTTTGCATTTTTCATGAAACCTCATCCATGGGCGGGATGAGGGTTCATGAGGTGTTTTAAGATCCAGTAAAAATTATTTTAAAAATTAATTGACATGTCCCAGCTCATGTGACACTGTCACACGAGGGGACATGTTTCAAAAGGCTTTTTTTCCTTTATTTAAATTTTAAAACCTTAAACTGATCTTCCTGAGGCACCTCTGTGCTTCAGGGAGATCTCTGTGCTCTTATGCGCGCATGCGCGAAAGAGAGCGGGTAACCTCTCAGGGAATCTCCCCCCTGCCCACACAGGGAGCACTCAGTGCTTCTGGGCGCATGTCATGATGGGCAGGCCAATTAAGGCCTGGCCATGTAAAATGGTGGCGCGTCCCCGATCGGGGGTGCCGATTGGGTTGGTGCTCACCCCCGCACAACCCACCCGATTGGGGGGGAAAGTTCTGCCCATGGTTTCCTAACAGCATTTTATAAGTGTGCTGTTAGATGGAAGGTCAAACTTTTCTTTCAATTTGCCTTTTGCTAATTTTTGTTTTTCTTTTTATTATGGAGGCTACTAGTTTCACTTGGAAGAGAATTTTGAGAATCAAGTTTGGGGAATTTCCCTAAAATAAAAACCAAGGTGGTAGCATGTTTTTTTTTCTATTGTGATTGTTATCTTCTTCATTTATTTGTTGAAAGAAGAAGAGAAACAGAAAGCCACCCAACAAGCCAGGTGCATAGTGCAACAAAGTGGATAATGCAGACCCTCTTGCTGATACATAGCACCTCAGTGTCATAGATTGGCCTGGGTAGTCAAGTTCCAATTTTAAAAACCAATCATTTTTATACTGTATTCACTATAATAAACAACAAGGTTAAGGAAGCCATTTTAACACTAACATGTGGCTCCTGTAGTCATTTCCAATCCTGTAATTACTATCTGTATTGATTTTATATCAAGTAGCAGACAGTCATGAAACAGATGGTTGTAAAATTAATAAATCTTGATTAAATTGTAATTGGTGAATTGATATAATTAATAAGTATATTAGAAAGACTGGGCTTTTATTTTAAATATTAAATTATATCATAACTGTATAAATTGAATGTTTCTAGAAACTGCAGTTAAAGCAAAAATTGGAATTTGAAATTCTGATAAGATAGGGGGCACAATAGTCTTGGCAGAGTTTGGTTTATGAATAGAGAATTGTTCACAATCAGATTGAAGTTAGCAAAATTAAGAAGCTGTTTTTCCTCATGGAAGATACATTGCTATCCTTTTGAACCAAGTATTATCAACTGATAGGTGTAATTAATTAATTAAATTTGCCTAACAACAGCTACAGCCAATCATTAAGTCAACAATATAATAGCCTGACCTGGCATGACATGATGTTCATCAAAGGGATAAAAGTAAGGGTCCCATAAGGTTCCATTCCTAGTTAAGATTTTTAACACTGTAGAGTACCAACCTCACGCCAATCTTCACAAATAGGTTCAAGATCAAGACCAGAGACCTCATAGAGTGCAAAAGTGGCCAACACTTCAACCGACCCTGCAATAAGCTTAAGTTGCAAAAGTCATTGTCCAAACATTTGTTAAGTACATCTATTCTTTAATAAATGTTCTAAAATTTACTATCCAAAGAATCCTGTCCTGCCTTAACTGGTTAAGTCTTGTACGAATAAAAGTAAATCAAAGTGAATGAGTTCAAAGCTGATTTAGAAACAGACTGAAATTTAACATAGGTCTAAAAATTTGAGAATGTATATGCCCCATTGAACCATCTATCAGGTGGGATGTGTGAAAGCTACCTGGGACTGTTGTAGACTCCATGATGGTCCACATTATGGTGAAACACTGGCTGATATTTGCGCAAAGGTTGACTTTGGACTCTGATACCGCCCCTGCCATCCAATACACATCTCCAGTGAATCCTTGCAGAATATTTGTTTTTAAGCTCTACAAGCATTTGACCTTTTTTATGGAAGGATCCCTGTAGTAATCATCTGACATCTCATCTTTAGAGTCTCCTTTAGAGTTTTCATGTCTAATATGTCACCCTCTGGTATTCTGGTGAGCTATGACTCACCTTAAATTAATTCCTCACCTAGACTATCTGTATCACTCTGAGTTGAGCTGTCTGAGCTGGGAGTGTATGTTAATGATGGAATACCAGTTGCTAGACCTTGAAGCTTATGGCTTTGACTTCTCTCTCTCTGCAGAATTGTTCTTACTTCTAACTTCTACGAAGAAATGTAGTGAGCTCTCCACTGTTCACTATTTCTTCTCTGTTAGGTGGGTGAGTTCCTATTTTGTCTCCTTCTCCCATAGATTGTTTTTTTCAGAATTGTGTACAACCTTTTCCTGCATGGAAAAGAAAAAGTTCTTATCGTTAGTGAGGGCTTTGAATGGGGAAACAATTTGGGAATTCTCAACTATTCTCTATGGAATTTCCACTGAAGTGAGGGAGGCTTCAATGATCATTCTAGCTGAAGTCATCCATGTGCCGGTGTAATTCTAGATTATTTAATACACAGGGTCATACACTTAGATTTATGTATACACTTTTAGTTTTACTGTCTGAAATGTAGAAAATATGCATTAAGGCGGAATGCAGGTCTCACTCCTTTGTTTGCTGACCTTGTGAGGTTATTAATTTTTGTCTGGATCGGAGAAGACTCATGGGGATTAGTCAGTGTTCTCTATGTGAACCACGTCCATCCACGTGGTACTAGCTGCTGTATTGTCTGGTTTCGTCATGCACTCACATTATTTCAACCTCCTCTTAAATCACTGCACCACCTGCCTCATCTGCCCTCCTCCTCCAAAACACGCACACATACAAACACACATCACCACCATTACCACCATCACCGACCTCCACCACCACCACCATTACTACCAGCATCACCACCACCCTCCACTGTATCTAATTTCAGGCAAAATAAAATTGACATCATTTTCTGAGAATTTTAGACACTTGTATTTCCAGATAGTTTTCATATTCTGTGGTTAAGAATTTTTGCATGCCAGTCCTACTTTAACAGTAGTTCTGTTTTAAATGTAACACTGGTGCCTTCTGTGGTGTTCAACTGTTCAATTGTTCTGTGTTTGATTATGTGAGTCTGTTAACTGTTGCTGCTCATTGTGCTTGATTATCTGAGCCTGGGTGTGGATTCAGAAAAGAATAAACAAGAAATAAGCTAGAAGCTGCTGGAAGCTAGAGCTGTAAACATTGAACAGTAATTTTAAAAACTCTGGATAAAGCCTGTTACAAACATTGAAACTAGTGTCACCTCTGCACAGCTTAGAGATATAAAATATACAACAAACTGGCAATGAGGATAATGGAGAAAAGTTGAAATTTCCTGACTCCTTCACCTTTCCTTCCTTTGCTGAGAGGCCCACCCACGCTGTGGGATTGATGGGTTTCGGGATTCAGGACACACTTGATTGCGACAGATATGGACAGTCTACAGGTAGCAGCAAATCACAAGAAGATGATACTCATGCATTATCACAGAGCAGAAGGGCAGCAAATATTTGAACAGCTCACAGAAGACATGTCTACATTTGATAAGACAGTAAATGCTCTTGAAAAATACTTTAGGTCAAAGAAAAGTGTGATGATCAAATAATATACATTTCACCATAGATACTGGGTAAATAGTGAACCCATAGAGCAATACGTGGCAGCGTTGCAGCAATTGGCTTCTACATTTAAATTTGGTACACTAACCAATGAACTAATTTGTGACCAATTAATTGAAAAGGCCTCAATTCCATGAATTTGGGAATGCCTCCTCATGGAGGATGATGATTTAACCTTGGAGAAAGCCACAACCTTGGCAGTCCAAATCAAATCTGCTATGTTTGATTCAGAGAAATTACTCTGAAATGCACACTTAGACTTAGGGTTGCAGACACAGCTTGCTCAATAAGCTCATGTGCAAGTGTTCCAGACAAAGAAACCAAGCAGTCTCATCCATCACGTTGATACATTCAAAACCATGCCTAAATTGAGGAGGTGCTTATTGATTCCCAGCGCCATGTCCAGCTCGGGGAAAAAAGTGTAACTCATGCTTAAGGTGGAATCATTTTACAAAGATGTGCAGGTCATCAAAAAGGAGAACTTCATCGGTTTGACATGGGGAGGAGTGTCTTTCTGAGAGTGATGTGAGAACATGTATATGCCATCATGAACAGTAAAGCACTGGGTCATTTTAAAGATTTCTCAGTCAAGATCGTGGACGACATAGTGTCACTTCTCATCAATGTTGGCGCAAAAGTATCTATTTTGAGTGACAAACTCTACTATTGGTATTTTTTACAACTTTATCTCACTCCTGCAACAGACACTCTTCAAGCTTATGATGACTTTATTATTCCAGTTTTGGGAAGGATCACAGTTCCAGCACACTGCAAAAAAGTCACCCTAGACAGGTTCATGTTCTATGTAACTAAAGGCAGAGCACACATTAATGTGATTTATGAGGCATACTATATACACTGGTATCCCACCTTAATTACCAGGTTCCAGGAAATAAAGGGTACTGCTCCTCACATCAGCGCATCAATTCCACCAGTTTTACAAAATTTGTGAGGGTTGCCATTTGCAACCTGTGCTGAAGTGTTACAGAAGCTGAAATGACTAGAAGCAGATGGTATCATTGAGCAGATTGACTAATCGCTGTGGATATATATGTGTACACCTTAAGGCAGTCAACAAAGTTATCTTTCCAAACAAGTATCCACTTCTTACAATCCAAGAACTATCAGCATCATTTCATGTCTCAACAGTCTTCACAAAGTTTCAGGCACCACCAGCAGATCAAAGCCGATATCGTACAGCTTTTGTTACTCACGAAGGTGTGTTTCAGTACCGCAGAATACCCAATGGACTAAGTTCGACACCTAGCATTCCAGAGGGCCATTTCTTCAGACTTGTCAGACATTGACAGGACGTTCAATGTACTTGACAATGTTGTTCTCTATGGAAGGGACGAAACAGAAGTTACCAGCTGGGCTTACTCAACTCGCGCAACGCAATTTGTCAATATTGTCAACTTTTATCACGAATTTGTTTCTGAGGGTGGAATCATCCCAGATTTGCACAAAGTGCAGTAGCAGGCAGGAAAAAAGTCATTTTACCCTCCAGCTGCAATGGCAGGATTTCGTGCCGTTTTGTCCCATTCCCGCCTCATTAGTTGTGCGGCGGCAGGAAACATGCCGTCTCGCTGGTGGGCGGCTTCCGATTTGCCCATCACGCCGTTACCTCACTGCTTTCTCACGCCAGGCACCATGTTTAAACTGCAGGCACGCGCACATTTCTCAATGATTGCAGCCCAGGACTGATCCGGTGAAGATATGGCCCCAAAAGCTAAGAAGAGTGAAGCCTCCCGATTCAGTGACACATCCCTGGACACCTTCTAAATTGCATTGCCTTGTAGGGCCGCCATGATGTCCTCAACGCCCGCTTTGGCCGCAGGAGGCCCATCAGTTTCACTACTCTGGCTTGGGAGGTGGTGACACAGGTGGTCAACACTGCACACAAGAGGTCGGCCATCCAGTGCGGAAAACGGATGAACGATCTCATCCATGCCACCAGGGTAAGGCAACCACCTTATCACTCTAAGCTTACACACTCATGAGGTCACTACACATTCACTGGCAGCTCACTCACTGCCAGCTCAAGGTACATCACCACTCACTGCCTCACACACACCCTCACACCTCCATCTGGCCTAATCTCCTCTGGAGGCTGCCTCCTCAGCCCTCGCCATCTTGAGGCCACTTGCACAGATCAACATGTGCCCACTACACATCCCAGGATACCTTCCTTCCCAAGTACAACCCTCACCCTGCAGAATCTCCCTGTGCCTGAGACCACTTCTCCCCCTTCCCCAAGCAAGTCCTAGCCCTGCAGTCATTGAAAAGCCACCCCCACCTTACGGCTGGTCTGATAGGTAGAGGCCTGCTCGTGAGCCCCCCTAAAAGTGATATGGTGCTGCCTGCGAACACTGGCGCTGATGACCACGAGTGCAGCCCAAAGCAAAATAGGCAAACAAACCTTGAAGTCCCGAGCAAAATGCAGCTTGCCAGGTGCATGTTGCCTATGCACAGCTGTGAAACGCGTCGGCGTGCAATCACACTGACATGCCCAGATGATCCAGTGTGGGGGGATGATTCCAGTGATCAGGGCTTATAATGAGGTAATAAGTTATTGAAATTAGCTTCCCAACATGCAGTAGCAGAAAACGTGGCCTGCCATTGACAGGTAGAGCGGCCGATCGCAAACTTGTTTCACAATGGCGTGAAACCAATTTTTGGCCTTCTCGCCATATTGCTCTCCCTGCCCCCACCCACTATGATGCACGATGCCAATGAGGCCTGAAAATTCCAGCCTAACTGTGCAAACATCCTGGAGCCTCTTTGGAAGCTACTGCACTAAGATGCACAATGGGAATGGACACAGTGTTTGATATGTTAAAGGCAAAGATAGCACCTCCACCAGCACTCACACATTTCCACCCACATGCAGAAACATATGTTACAACAGGTGCACCGGGGAATGCATTAGGAGCTGCGCTCTCACAGTACATTGAAGGAAGCAAATGACTAATCGCTTATGCCATGCTAGTTGTCACATGCTGTTTCCGCTGTGTGGCATGCAAGTAGTCCTGTGTTGTAGTTTCAACAGGTTGGCACCTCATTTTTAGGTATGCTTGGTGCTGCTCCTGGCATGCTCTCCTGCACTCTTCATTGAGCCAGGGTTGATCTCCCGGTTTGATGGTAATGGTAAAGTTGGGGATATGCCAGTCCATGAGGTTACAGATTGTGGTTGAGTACAGTTCTGCTGCTGATAGCCCACAGTGCCTCATGGATGCCCAGTTTTGAGTTTCTAGGTCTGTTCAAAATCTATCCCAATTAGCACGGTGGTCGTGCCACCCAACATAATGGACGGTATCCTCAATGTGAAGATGGGACTATGTCTCCACAAGGTCTGTGCAGTGGTCACTCCTACAAATACTCTCATGGGCAGATGCATCTGTGAGGGCAAGGTCAAGTAGGTTTTTCCCTCTTGTTGGTTCCTTTACCACCTGCAACAGACCCAGTCTAGTACTATGTCATTTAGGACTCAGCCAGCTCGGTCAGTAGTGGTGCTACTGAGCCACTCTTGGTGATGGATATTGAAGGCCCCCATGCAGAGTACATTCTGTGCCCTTGCCACTCTCAGTGCTTCCTCCAAGTGGTATTCAACATGGAGGAGCACTGATTCATCAGCTGAGAGGGTGTGGTAGATGGTAATCAGAAGGAGGTTTCCATGCCCATGTTGACCTGATGCCATAAGACCTCATGGGGTCCGGAGCCAATGTTGAGCACTCCCAGGGCAACTCCCTCCTGACTGTATACCATTGTGCTATCACCTCTAGGGCTATCTGTACCTTGCTTGAACTGCTTTCTGCCCTTAATTAGCACATTCCTTAGATAATATCACTGCCTTCAACACCTCTTTGTCCTTTTGTCTATGACATCTTTTGGCTATCTCCACCTATCACTGGCCCTCTATCCAGCTCTACCTGTCCCACCACCCCCTCCCACACCCTTAAACCAGCTTATATTTCACTTCTTTTCTATTTTTACTTAGTTCTGTTGAAGAGTCATACAGACTTGAAACGTTAACTGTGTTCCTCTCCGCAGATGCTGCCAGACCTGCTGAGTTTTTCCAGGTATTTTTATTTTTGTTTTGCTATCACCTCTGATGGTTCTGTCCTGCTGCTGGGACAGGATATATCCGGGGATGGTGATGATGGCGTCTAGGACATTGTCTGCAAGGTATGATTCCATGAGTACGACTATCGCAGGCTGTTGCTTGACTAGCCTGTGGGACAGATCTCCCAATTTTGGCACCCAAATGTTAGTAAGGAAGACTTTACGGGATCAACAGGACTTTGATTGCCGTTGTTGTTTCCAGTGCCTTGTCAATGCTGGGTGGTCCGTCTGGTTTCATCACTTTTAGACGTTGTAGTGGTTTGATGCAACTGAGTGGTTTGCTAGGCCATTTCAGAGGGCATTTAAGAATCAATCACATTGCTGTGGGTCTGGAGTCACATGTAGGTCAGACCAGGTAAGGACGTCAGATTTCCTTTCCTAAAGGATATGAGTGAACCAGATGGGTTTTTACAACAATTGACAATGGTTTCATGGTCACCCTTACTGAGACCAGCTTTTAATTACAGATTTATTAATTTAATTTAAATTCCACCAGTTGCCATGGTGGGATTTGAACCCGTGTACTCAGAGCATTAGCCTGGGCCTTTGGATTACTAGTCCAGTTTACCAGACACTACCACTAAGTCACCACCTTTCAAAGGACTATGGATATATATCTCTGCTTGTACTGTTTCTCTACTTAGAGAAAACTGCTGTAAGGGTTTGTTCAGTAGGTCTCACTAAGAGGTCCAGAGGTTTGTAATGTTGAACAGTCATGTTTATTGGTAACACATAACTGCATACATACATTCCAAATATAGCCCAGACTAGGTGTTATCTCCATGCTGACTTCTACTCGAGTCTCTCCACACAACTTTGTCCTATGTCTACTGTCATTGTACTCTCTATATTATACTAGGGGTGGTACTGTTTGCCAGTCCCACATTAACCCTTGCTATGCCAAACACCTTTATACTACACCTCCCCTAAGTCTTTACCCAACATATTTACAGTACAACCTTTGTTTACGTGCTACCCATTCTCCCCACCTCAAGTCTCTAACTTTATAAATTCAGACAATCTAGAGGCTTGACAATCCTTCCAGATTTAATTCTGGTCACATTTGGAGGAGTGGTAGGCTCAGTTGCTTTGGGCAAGCTTTGTTGGCTTGGAGTTGAAATCATAGTACTCTGTTTTTCTGTTACTTAGTTGTCTCCATCTGATTTACTTTTTGTGCTCCTTGGAGTTCAAATTTCCCTTATCAACAACCCATCTGCTAAGTTCAGATATTATAGGCTTGTCTCGTTCCTTCCGGAGGAAGTGTTCACTCTGCTCCTTCATAATATGAACATGGGTTTTCTTTTACCGTGGGGACCGCCATGATCTGCCTAGGAGCTGATGTTTCAAAAATGGGACCTTTATTGCTACTTGTTTCACAATTTCATCCAAATATTTGTTTACTTTCTCATTTTTCAATTCTTTTTCAAGTTTATCAATCTTTTCATTCAGCTCAGCAACTACTCTGGCGAGTTCAGTTGACTCTGTTTAGAGTTATCCGCAGAACCCCTTACATAAGCTTAACAAATTCACCTGGACATTCAGCTCCTTTCGGAATCTTTCTTCCATAGTCACTGACTACTCCTTAGACTCATTCAATTCACTCATTAGATCCTTAATCTGTTTCTTGGAATTTTCCTTTTCTGCTTAAAGTCTGGATTTGCTCTTCCAAACTGTGCATCACAATTTTCGTGTTCTTCAGATTGGATCGAAGTTCAAGAATTCCCTCAGTTTTGATTGTTAATTCTGCATTCAGCCCACCATTCTGGTTCATCAGCAATCACTTGTCCCAGGCATTTTTCACAATACTTAATAGAGATTGCTGATGCTTGAAGTTCATCAAGTTCAAATTGAAAATCTATCTTTGTTGAATTGGCTTCTGCAAGCTTATCATTCAGGCATTTCAAGTCCTCTTTCAAGTGTTCTACACCCTGTAAGTTACACTCCAGTGTTCATCAGTTCTCATTTTTCATTGGTTCTCTACACTGATCAGTTTTCCTTAGCAGAGCCTAATTCCTCTCTTCTAAACTCTTCGCCCCATGCACTCCATTGTGATAACATGGTCCGCCACCCTCTAGTTCTTTGCTTGGGTTTTGTCTTTTGCCATTGTGTCACAGTATCAGGGTGTTCTATCCCTCTTTTTAAGCTCTGCACGCTCCACAACTCGAAGATTAAAATACTTGCCAAATGCTTTTAAGATCTCATCAAACTGGCTGAGGATTCATCAATCCCTTGCTTTGGGATTACTTCATCAGAAAGTTTACCAAATGAGTATTAACTTGGACTTCTTCCGATGTCCTACTTAACCCTGATGTACTGTGGTAACTTAAAAATCTTTTTCACAGAAGTCCCAATTCTGTACTGGGTCTGTACCAAATTGATTTGGTATGGTTGATTTTTTATCCGTGGTTGCTTTTTATCACAGGGGAGCACAACTTTAAATGCAGTTGCACTTTCAAAGATGGTGCTGCAGTAACTGTTTTGTCAATGCTTCTTCCTGCACTTGTTGGGTTTTGGTGGGCTCCCGCGGCAATCACATACCTGACCTCTAAGGGCTCGGTTTCTTGCAGCGAATTTTTAAATCAAAGGCTTTCACCCTTTAGAACGTTTTCAGAGTATTTTAAGGCAATTAAAGGTGATTCCTGAAGTTTTTAACTTTTCTTTCAACGAGCTTAGCCGTTACGTGGTATGGCGTCGACTCTGAACCCAGGCTGGCCACGGTGATCAGCGAAACTGACTGCTCTGACTGATTAATGGCCTAAAGACTTTTAAAGGCTAGTCAGCCATAGAACTGAATTTTTGTTAGGTTATTTTACTCTGAAATCGATGGGGACTCACAATGGGCCTCCTCGTGCTCTGGTGGAGCCTTTTAGCTGCACATTGGATTTTTCTTCTGCCCTTCAGCCTCCATGACTGCAATGGAGTCTCTTTTTAGGCGATCTACAATTTTGAACAGATATCCTATAGTCCTTTGCATGAATTTTCTTGAGATTCACTGTCATAAATTATTTCTCCAAAGTTCATTGTAAAAACTTTAAAGATAGTTGACCAGTTAATGTTATCAGAATGGTACAAGATCCATCATATCATTACAGCATATCTTCTAAATAATCTAATATATTCAGCTAGCCCATTTTCCCCAAGGCTAGGAATCTGAGGATGTTCCCATAATGTACATCTAGTGGAATTCTATTCAAATGTTTCCATACCAGTACAATCCAGTTTCACAGTAAAGCCAGTCCATTGTTTCTACACCAAAGAACCAATCAAATTATAATGTGTTAAGTGAAGCATCTTCTTTTTTATACTTATAGGGAATTATGTGTACCAACAGGTATAATGCAGTGTGGTACAATAAGTATAACCTTCAATATTGCACATGGTTAATAATTGCACTGTACAACATTAATTTTATAGAAGGCAAAGTTTACAATAAGGCCCACATTCAGCCTTCAGCTCTGATGAGTAGCTGCACCTGAAATTTTAACCTGCTTTTTGTATTTATACATGTTAACCAACTTGTGTATTTCCAACATTTTCCACTTGTTCTCCTGACTGTGCATGATATCCTTTTAGAGGTCCATCCAGCTTCATACCTAGCCAACGTATTCCATTACAGCTACAAAACTGGAACCTATATGATGATAAGGAAAATTGCCTAGCTATGTCCTGTCCACAAAAAGCAGAACGAATCCAGTGATGGAAGGTGTTGTCAGCAGTGCTATCAAGAGGCATTTACACAGCAATAAACTGCTCACTGATGCCCAGTTTGTACTTCGCCAGAGCCGCTCAGCTTCTGACCTCAGTACAAACATGGTCCAAACATGGACAAAAGAGCTGAACTCAAGAGGTGAGTGTGAGTGACGGCCCTTGACATCAAGGCTGCATTTGACTGAGTGTGGCATCAAGGAGCCCTAGAAAACTGAAGTTAATGGGAATCATGGGGAAAAAACAGCAGTGTGTACCAAGATGCACTGCAGTAACTCACCAAAGCTCCTTTGACCAAAGCACCTTCTAAACCCACAACTTCTATCACCTAGAAGGACAAGGGCAGCAGATGCATGGCAACACCACCACCTTCAAATTCCCCTCCAAGCCACTCACCATCCAGACTTGGAACTATATATCCATTCCTTCACTGTCGCTGGGTGAAAATCCTGGAACCCCCTTCCTAACAGCGCTGTGGGTGTTCCTACAACACATGGACTGCAGTGGTTCAATAACGTGGCTCACCACCACCATCTCAGGGGTATTAGGGATGGACAATGAATGCTGGTACAGACAGCAATGCCTGCATCCCATGAGCGAATAAATTAAAAAAAACAATCCTTACTCCAGTTAAACAAAAGGACAAATTTCATGCTTGATACAGTGTTACAAAAAGAATACAAAAATATTCATTATAAAATCAAATACCACTTAATTATGTGTAAATATCCTGTTCACAAATTATTTTGAATTCATAGGTTTTTTTCGACACTTCAAAATATATTGAATTTTCTGCCTTTCTTTCTATTTCACTGTGACCGTGCAAACAGAAATGACGAATTTATGGAATAACATCTTTAGATGGAAGAACAAGTCAGAAAAGGCTTTTGCAAGGAGCTTTGTTCTGGGGGAGAAAACAACATATTTATGGCTGTGATGAAACCATTCAGTGAATTCACTCTCCAATGAAAATATAAAAGAGAAGTTGCTTGATATGTCGGGATTGAGCAATGCACCTAAATGTTAGCCGTCAGCTGAATGAATACTATTCCAGTAGTCCTTCAAAGAACTCTGGCTGAATCATCACATTTTAGGCCACACCGGCAGGATGCTTCTGAAAGCATCCCCTCTGAGCCACACACTATCCTGACATGGAACTACATCGGCGTTCCATCACTGTTTCTGGGTCAAAACCCTGGAACTCCCTTCAGGCGGAATTTTACGCTGATCGGGTGGGCCTGACCCGATGTAAAATTGCACAAGATGATGTCATCCCGTGCTCGCATGATACTTCGGTCGGCGTGTGCTGGAGCCACACCTGCCATCAATTAAGAGGCCAGTTAAGGCCATTAAAAAGGCAATTGACCAAGATTTCATGTTGCCCGTGGGATTTCGCGCTCATCGCACAGGCGAAATGGGCAGGCAGACAGCCGACATTTTGCAAAACTACATCCTGCAAAACCTCATTCAAGGGCGGGATAAAAAAGATCAGCAGCATTGCCAGTGTGAGTAGTGAAGAGCTTTAGAGGTAATTTGCTGCTGGTTGCTTATTGGTGCTTGGCAGCTTCATCTCTGTTCAGCACTTCATTGTTAGCATTTCCAGGCTTCATTTCAGGACTCATTAGTGTGTCCAAGGCCTCCGGAGGATTCACACCATGTGGACCCTTCCAGGTATCAGACAGCCTTCTGTAACCCTGGTAATGGGGATTGTGCTCTCCACTGGAGGTGCCTCCTCTGAGGAGGAAGAGAGGGGCAGAAGAGAAAGGAGGCCAGGTGTCCCAATGCAGCTTCCAGGAGAGGGATCTGTAGGAGGAGAGGTACATGCACAAGGGGCTCAGGGCCAGCAGGTAGACCAAGGCGGAAGGGGCCGCAGAAGACACCACTATCCTGCTGCCAGGGTTTACAGGCAGCAACGCAACTACCTCAATATGTCCAAGGTGCAATGCCAAAGGAGACTCCGCCTCTCCACATTGACTTCCATTTGCCAGGAGATTGGGCCTGAATCACCTCCAACTGTGTGGTGGACATCCCATGCCAGTTGCTCTGAAGGTCACAGCGGCCCTCAACATCTATGCCTCCGGCTCTTTCCAGGGGTCAGTGGGGGATCTGCGTGGAGTGTCCCAATCAGCTGTCCACAGTTGCGCCAAGCTGGTGACAGTAGCCCAGTTCAGGTGGGTAATGACATTTATTCATTTCCATATGGACAAGGCCAGCCAGGCTGAGTGAGCCAGAGGCTTTGCAGCGATTGCTGGGTTCCCCCGCATCTAGGGTGCAATTGACTGCACATATGTGACCATTAAGGCGCCAGCAGGTCAGCAGGATGCCTTTGTCAACAGGAAGGGCTTCCACTCCATGAATGTGCAGATAGTGTGTGACCACAGGATGCAGATTCTGCAAATCTGTGCAAGGCACCCAGGGAGCTCCCATGATGCTTACATCCTCAGTCACCCCCAGGTGCCGAGGCTCTTCAGTGCTCCAGTCCGACTGGATGGATGGCCGCTGGGTGACAAGGGCCATCCATTGAAACTCATGGCTTATGACGCCTCTCTGCCAAGAACAGAGGCAAAGCAGCGTTACAATACGAGCCATGCCTCCACAAGGACGGTGATAGAGAGGACCATAGGTCTTCTGAAAATGCGCTTCCAATGCCTGGACCATTCAGGGGGAGCACTCCAATACCCCCCAGAGTGGGTGTCACTGATCGTGGTTGCATGCTGTGCTCTCCACAATCTGGCACTGGCAAGGGGGACCCACTGGAGGCACAGGATCTTGAGGCAGCTCCACAGGCCACAGAGGATGAATCCAATAGTGAGTCAGAAGAGGACCACGGTGCGGAGAACGCTGAGGGTTTGGAGGCAGACCTCAGTAATCTGCAGAGAGGCAGGGACACCAGGGATGCCTTGGTCAGTCATTTCAGCTCCAGAACATCACTGCAGGAGTTCATCAGGGTAGTGTCCTAGGCCCAACCATCTTCAGCTGCTTCATCAATGACCTTCCTTCCATCATAAGGTCAGGAGTGGGGATGTTTGCTGATGATTGCACAATGTTCAGCACCATTCGTGACTCCTCAGATACTGAAGCAGTCCATGACCAATTGCAGCAAGACCTGGACAATATCCAGGTTTGGGCTGACAAGTGGCAAGTAAAATTTGGTCCACACAAGTGTCAAGGATGAACATCTCCAACAAAAGACAATCCAACCATCACCCCCTGATGTTCAATGGTATTACTATCACTGAATTCCCCACTATCAACATCCCTGGGCGTTACCATTGACCAGAAACTCAACTGGACTAGCCATATAAATATGTGGCTATAAGATCAGGTCAGAGGCTAGGAACCCTGCGATGATTAACCCACATCCTGACTCCCCAAAGCCTGTCCGCCATCTACAAGGCACAAGTCAGGAGTGTGATGGAATACTCTCCACTTGCCTGGATGAGTGCAGCACCCACAACACTCAAGAAGCTTGACACCGTCCAGGACAAAGCGGCCCGCTTGATTGGCACCACACCCACATACATTCACTCCCTCCACCACCGATGTACCGTAGCAGCAGCAGTGTGTACCATCTACAAGATACACTGCAGGAATTGACCAAGGCTCCTTCGACAGCACCTTCCAAACCCACTACCACTACCATCTCAAAGGACAAAGCCGATAGGTGGGAACACCACTAACTGGAAGTTCCCCCCAAGTCACTCACCATCCTAACTTGGCAGTATATTGCAGTTCCTTCACTGTCGCTGGGTCAAAATCTTGGAACTCCCTTCCTAACAGCACTGTGGGTGTATCTACACCTCATGGACTGCAGCGGCTCAAGAAGGCAACTCACCACCACCTTCTCGAGGGCAACTAGGGATGGGCAATAAATGCTGGCCCAGCCAGCGAAGCCCACATCCCGTGAATGAATATTTTAAAAATTCAATGCTCCTTCAGCTAGGCTGCCAAAGAATCGCTCCCACCTCATGCCAGGGCTGCCACCTCCATTCAGAATGTCTGAAATGCCCTTGTCATGTGAACCCAAAGTCCACTCAGTGCCTGTGCAATAATGTCTAGAGACACTCACATGCAGCATTACATGCTGGCGTACCCTGCGCCAAAGATAAAAGGTGAAGCATACTCAGACCATCACAACAAAAGCAAATTTATTGTTATTGTCACATTGAAATCATATTGACATGGCCATTGCTGGTGTTGATGTCCACACCAGTAGACATATAAACCAAACATAATTGAACAGAAGATCACCTGTGAACAGCCCCTTGTGCTCATGGTGCCTTAAACTTACGTTTGCGAATGCCGCACCTTGGTGCCCACCCACCCGCCCGTCCCTTGCTGGCAGCAACATTGGAGACAGCCTGCTGACTCTGGTGTCTTAAGATAAAAGCAAAATACTGCGGATGCTGGAAATCTGAAACAAAAACAAAAATTGCTGGAAACACTCAGCAGGTCTCACAGCATCTGTGAAGAGAAAGACAGAGTTAACGTTTCAAGTCCGTATGACTCTTCTTCAGGACTAAAGAGAAGTAAAAATGTGGTGAAATATATACTGTTTAAGGGGGGGTGGGACAGATGAAGCTGGATAGAAGGGCAGCGATAGGTGGAGGTAAAGGAGAGATTGCGAAAGATGTCACAAACAAAAGGTGGAAGGGGTGTTGATGGTGGTGATACTGGCTAAAGGAGGTGCTAATGGTGACATGAAAAGTAGAAAGCAGAATGAGCAAGTGACAGATGGTCCTAGTGGGGGTGGGGTGGGGGTAGGGGACGGTGTGGGAGAAAATACTGAAATAGGCTAAAAGGTGGGGATAAAACAATGAATGGAAATAAATTTTTTAAAATAATAATAGAAATAGGTGGGAAAAATATATATATAAAAATTAGAAAATAAATATTTGAGAAAAGGGGATCAAAAAGGGGTGAGGATGGAGGAGAGAGTTCATGGTCTGAAGTTGTTGAACTCAATGTTAAGGCTGTAAAGTGTGTTGACTCTGGTGTCTTGTTGGCCTTGATGGCCTTGGTGGTCATCCTCTGGCCAGTGGAGTCTGTGCTGGCCCCGCCTGGGAGGGAGTGGCTGGCATCTCCCCATTTGTTGCAGCTTCATCAGATGCCGTGAAGGGACGGAGGAGCTTCTGTCGTCATCCAGAGCACCCCAAGAGGAGCTAGCAGAGATGACAAGCAGGCCATGTGCCAACGTGAGGTTGCTCTGGACCTCCCTGCTTGCCATTGATGGACGGGCACCTAGCTGGGATACTGGCTGCCTCATCCATCTCCAATACTGGCACTGACCACCTGTGGCTTGCAGGTACGAGCGCAACCATAGGAACCCCTGATTCAGTCCCTGGAGCTACCTCCCTATGAAAGTCACTACTCTTTCAATGGAGGAGTCGGTGCACTCGGCCATGAGGGTCAACACAGTGCTTATGTTCCGTATGGACCCCTCCACAACAGAGACCATGGCACGCATACCCTCATGGATCTCCTCCAGATCCTCCCACACATCCCGCTGGGCGTCCAGCATCTGCCACCTAAAGAATGACTCCAGAGGTTCATCATCTGCCTTCGACCCAGCATCGTTCTGGTCTCCAGCAGTCCTCCAACTACTGGTGCCCTGGGCACTCTCTGCCTCTGCCTGCACCTCAAGCGAGTGTGAAGTGCCCTCACCGATGTGCACCGACAATGTAGCTGATGATCTAACACCCACTGAGGTGCTGATATCTGTGCTGGTGCCTGGTTCAGAGAGCGGGTGTGACGCAGGTGCAGATGAAGCCCGGCGGTCCTCTGGCATCAGGGGTGGCCCTTCGGGGTCCTGCAATTGAATGCTTGATAGCGAATCTAAGGGAGAACAATGACATGTCATAAGTTAAAGTCATCACACTGTCACTGTGCATGCCAGGCACCCTGGTGAGACAATGGAGACCTGCATCATGGTGCCATCATCTTTCAATGATCAACAGGGACTCCAGGTTTGAGGCTCCCATCAATGAAGAGACTACATTAGAATGGTTGCATAATCTTAAACTCTCACCTCTGTGCGCTGCACTCTTACCTTCACCTGACACCATAGCCTCTCCATTACCAGTTGCACAGGAGCATGCTGGCTTTCCAGTTCAAGGGTGTCCAGCTTGAACCTGGTCAGCAGCAGCAGGTTGGGCGGGTCTCCGCCTGTCCATGATCTCGGCAATTTGTTATAGCTCGTCTTCTCCTGAAAGGACAGAGAAGCATGGAATAGTCCACTCTCTACCTACAGCACCATTTCAGCCTGTCCAACACCTCCTGAGGAACACCTTTCAGGGCACATATGAGTCATGGCCCTCAAGCCACAAGGCACTCGGTCCAAGCAGTCAGGGCTCACCCCCTTGACCAGCTCCGGCACCATTGACAGTTGGCACTCAGACTGAAATACCCTTGAACTCCATGGGGGGACAGCCAGCCCTTAACACTTCTACACACTGATCCATGCCAACACGGTACTCATCCTTCCTGAGTGCAACAGGTCATTGAACCTAATGCGGCACTGCACCCATATGCACAAGCACCACATCATGGCTGCTGACCTGTGCTTCCACCTCCTCCCAGGCTTTCTTCATCAGGTGTGGTGGTCTCCTCCTTTCGTCCCTTGGTACAAGGGTGTCCCTCCTGGCAGCCACCACCTCCAGGGGCCGGCGAGGCACTCATCAGAAAAACAGGGGGCTGAGTGCCCACCTGACCTGCCCTCATGCCTGGTGTCTCCAGCCGCTGCCGAAGCCATAGGCACCGTCTCCTCAAAGCAGGCTGTATGCTTCTTCACCTGCAATGGGTTGCCTGAGCCGTTTTTAAATGGACCTGGTGCATGCCCGTGCCTGGCCCTTCCCGACCATTGGGAAGCCGCGTTTCACGTTGGGCGGGCCTTAGTTGGCCAGCCAGCATGAAATCGTGATCTTGGGCCAACCCTGGGCCTGCCGATTGCACCCACCCGCCGACCTGAAAATTAAGGCCATCATGTACCTACACCACATGAAGAGCAATGGTTCAAGGAGGCAGCTCACCACCGCCTTCTCAAGGGCAATTAGGAATGGGGAATAAATTCTGGCCTAGCCAGCGATGCCACATCCTGTGAATGAAAAAAAAGATGTTCCATTTCTACGTTTTGGCACATAGCATTTTCAAATCCATGGGGTTTAAATGGAAAGCAATCGTGAAATATGCTTTTTTGTCAGCCGTGTTCTGTAACATTACAATAAAGAGCTTTCATTCAATGACTATATAAACATGGCCACTCAAAATTCCTGTTCAGCGTGACCTGTTAACTTATCCACCACTGCCTCAAAGCATGGAATGACTATGTGACGAAGGGTCATGAAAGACAGGAAATTCTACTTAAGTAGCTGCAAAAAGGTGACACAGCAGCAAGTAATCAATCAAACAAATCAGATAAACATTAACTTTAATTCCACTTGCAGGATATGTGAAATGTTTGTGGCTAAAGGGTGTAGATAAGAAATACAGCTGTAATAATCAGTGGTGCACAGCTCATCACTGTCAGCTGAATGAGAGATTTTGATCACTATAGTTTGGTTCTGCCTTTCTTAAATTCATAACACTCTTTAGTAACATAATCACATAAAGATTGCTCATCATGCCAAAGTTTTTTATTCTTTCCTGGAATGTGAGCGTTGTTGGCAAGGTCAGCCTCTCTCTCTTTTACGCAAATCGACAGCTCCCAGCTTGGACAATGGAACTGCCAATGTGCCATTCCAGGAAGGCTTTTTTTTTCATGAGATGTGGGCAACGCTGGCTAGGCCAACATTTATTGCCCATCCCTATTGCCCTTCAGAAGGTGGTAGTAGGCCCCTTCTTGAATGGCTGTAGTCCATCTGGTGCAGATACACTTACAGTGGATTTCCAGGATTTTGGGGAGTTCCAGGATTTTGATCCAATAACAGCGAAGGAAAGGCAATATAGTTCCAAGTCAAGATGGTGTGTGGCTAGGAAGGGAGTTTGCGGGTGGTGGTGTTCCCATGCATCTGCTACCCTTGTCCTTCTAGGTGACAGAGGTTGAGGGCTTGGAAGATGCTGTCGAAGGGGGCTTGCTGCTGCCACTGTGTGTCAGTGGTGGAAGGACTGAATGCTGAAGGTGGTATATGAGGTGCTGATCAAGCGGGCTGCTTTGTCCTGGATTGTGTCAAGCTTCTTGAGTGTTGTTGGTGCCGCAATTATCCAGGCAAGTGGGGAGTATTCCGTCACACTGCTGACTTATGCCTTCTAGATGGTGGACTGGCTTTGAGAGTCAGGAGGTGAGTTACTTACCTCAGAGTTCCCAGTCTTTGATCTGCTCTTGTAACCACAATGTTTATATAGCTGGTCCGGTTAAATTTCTGGTCAATGGTAACCCACGGTGGGGGGGGTGGGTGTGGGTGGTGGGGGTGTGGGTGCAGATTCAGTGATGGTAATGCCGTTGAATATCAAGGGAATATGGTTAGATTCCCTTTTGTTAGAGATGGTCATTGCCTGGCACTTGTGCATCACAAAAGTAATTTTCCACTGAACAGCACTAGGCTGATTGTTATCCAGGTCATAAGTTGCATGTGGACATGGACTGCTTCAGTATCTGAGGAGTCGTGAATGGTGCTAAACATTGTACAATGATCAACAAACATCCCACTTCTGACCTTATGATGAAAGGAAGGTCATTGGTGAAGCAGCTGAAGATGGTTGGGCAGAGGACACTACCCTGAGGAACTCCTGCAGTGATGTCCTGGGGCTGAGATATTGACATCCAGCAACTACAACTATCTTTGTCTGTGCTAGGTATGACTCCAACCAGTGGAGAGTTTCCTCCCCATTCACATTGACTCCAGTTTTGCCAGGACACCTGAATGTCACAGTTGGTCAAATGCTGCCTTGATGTCGAGCAGTCACTCTCACCTCTTGAGTTCAACTCTTTCGTCCATGTTCAGACTGAGCATGTAATGAGGTCAGGAGCTCAAAGGCCCTGGCGGAACCCAAATTGAGTGTCAGTGAGTAGGTTATTGCTAAATAAGTGAAACTTGATAGTACTGTCATTGACCCCTTCCATCACTTTGCTTATAATCGAGAGTAGACTGATTGGTGGGTAATTGGCTGGATTGGATTTGTTCTGCTCTTGGTGCGCAGGACATATCTGGGCAATTTTCCAACTTGTCAATATCAAACTCTCATCAAGGCATCATGTACTCAAACGGCTCCTCTCTTCGGGGGTTTCAAACAACCATTAGTGGAGGACACATATCAACACTTGTTCTCTCACTGAGACTTTCACATCACCACCATCCCATCTATCATGTTGTTCACACTCCATCCTCTGGCCCTTCTGGGGAGGACTCACCACACACAGGGGACATGCATCTCACCCAACCTCTGCTCCATCCCTTCTCATCACATGCCCTTCTTCTTTCTTCACACAGGCCAAGCTGGTGCAAAACAGGCATGAGAGAGCGCAGACCGGGGGAGGGGCGACCGACATCAATGCCCTCACTGAATTTGAGGAGGCTGCAACCGAGCTGCCTGGGGACAACAGGGATTGCTCCTGTGGGGAAGGGGAGATCAGTCTCTCCAACCAATCTAGTATGGATCACAGCTCCATCACCTCATCAGATCCTGACATTCACAATGACTCACATGCAGTCTTACCTAGCTCATGCTCATTAACTGAAACTATTTTCAATTTTCTAGGCACCAGCACATCGAGCTCCCCAAGCCAGTCCAGCACCATCAGCGCGAGCCCCCAGACCTCATCCAAGGACGGAGCTCCAGAAAAGCTGTCACGGCGCTCACACGCACCCTCCACCAGCTCAGAGACACATATGTTGGTGGGGCACAGCTGTAAATTAGGCTCCAGCTCACTTTCTGAGGAATGCCTCACTGACATGTCCCCGCAGCAGCCAGAGGCAGGGACAGCCCAGGTCTCTGGCACTCGGAGGGCTGCTGGAAACCAGCCACCCATTCGGTCTGAGTCAGATGATGAGCCTCTGGAAGCAGCTGCCAACTCAATGCTGAAGATGCAACAACAGGCGGCGGAATATCAGGCAGGGATTCAACAGTCACTCAGCTGACTAGGGCAAACAATGGTGGTGTCCGTCCGTGGTCTGTCTGATGTCATGGCTCCGACACACGAGTGCCCTGAGGTCGTCATGGGAAGGTTGGCGGCCACCATGGAGACCTTGGTCCAGCAGGTCTTGTGGATTTGTGCTCGGCCCTGCAATCAATGGCCACAAACCCTAGTGGGCACCATCAGGATGTAGGCGATATGGCGACGAGGCACCTTGACCTCCCTCCAGGTGCAACATCTCCTGCAGGAGTCAGGGTGGGCCCTTGGGCACACACAGGGTGGATGAGCGTCAGCCGGACACCCCGGGGGCCTCCTCTCAGGACACTCCAAGCGTGTGCAGCCGCTCACACCCCCCCTCTCCCTGTGACCCATCCACTCCAGCTGCTTAGGCTACCGAGGGCGCTTCTATCCGAGCAGGGGACCCTTATCAGGCCAGGACCCACCAGGCCACCAGCCACCAGAGAACGCCCGCCAAGGTCATCACAGACACTAGGACAGAGCAGTCAGCAGGCTGCCTCCACCTCTGCTGCAGATGTTAGAGTTAGGAAAGTTAAGAAAAATTGATGTCACTTTTAGGTCACGGGTGTGCTAGACATGTAACTAAATTGAACTCTTGTTGACACATTTGATGGTTATGTGAATGTTCCTGTCAATTGAAGGCATTGTGATTTTGTACTTTGGAATCCTCTTATTTCGAGGTTTAGCCTTCCTCCCACTCAGTGATAGTGTCCCACTGTGAGATTCATATTCCTGTGATGTCAACCTCAGTTGAACTACTACCTGCACCCCTTGTGTGATGTCAGGGGGATGTGTTTAAGTTTTTATTGGAAGTATGTGATGTAAGCGTTTCTTATCCTTCTTCCTCAAAGGGCATCACTGAGTGAGGGCAGCTCATCAGCATTGATGTTCTGGCGGCATTTGTGTCTCAGTGCGAGTGGCAGAAGAAAAGACACTCACGGGAGGAGGAGATCCCAAGCCATGTCCATATCTCAGTCGCAGCAGTGTTTGCATCATTAGATGGCGGCGAAAGCTTCAGGTCTTCTCTCGCATCGCTCTTGTTCCTAAGTGGGCTCTCAGTTCCCAGAGTGAGCTCACTCACAGGGCACCACAGACCAAAGCAAAGATCATTCCCTGGTGATTCATGAGGCAAGTGTGAATGCAGGACTCATTCACGCTGCAAGTGGGTGGACATCCTCTGAGTTGAAAGAAGATGGCATTGAAGGCTAGGAGAGATGTGGTCATATTCCTTCACTTGACTTTACTCTTACTGGAACCTGTCAGCAATTAACGTGTCACGGGCACGTCTCCCATGTCTTCCTTCCTCCATGGCGTGATCACACTAATACGGAGCCTCAGCAGCCTCCTGAAGCTCCTGGGCCTTCAGATCGTCATCCACCGATGAGCTCTCATCCTCCTCCAGGTCACCCTTTGACTGGGGTTCACCTTTTGCATTGCCAGATTGTGAAGGGCGCAACACACTGCGATGATGCGGGATACCCTGTCAGGAGTACATTGTAGTGAACCACCTGAGCGGTCCAAGCATCTGAAACGCAACTTCAGGAGCCCTATGGTCTGCTCTATAAGGGACCGTGTGAACCTATGAACAGCGCTGTGCCTCTCCTTGGACTCTGAGGACGACATACCAATGTCATCATCCAGCGATACAGTGGGTGCCCTTTATCCCCAAGCAGCCATCCCTGCAGATGTAATGGCCCCTTGAAAATCTCAGCCACCTGGGTGTGACACAGGATGTAGGAGTCATGGCAACTCCCAGGATACCATGCACAAACCATGCACCATGCAGTATGTGCTTCCGGTGATCACACACTAGTTGCACTTTGATGGAATGATAGCCCTTGCGGTTTATAAACACTAGGGCCTGCTGCCATGCTGCCAGGGAGCCTGAGTAGCCGCATGGATGCAGTCTATTGCACTCTGCACCCTTGGGAAGCCTGAGATGGCAGCAAAGCTGGTGAATCTCGCAGCCTGGCTATCTTCGTCCAGAGCAAACCTGACATAATGATGGGCCTTCCTGTAAAGGACATCTCCTTTATGCATCAATGTTTTGCGGACTGAGAGATGCTGCACAGGTCACCTGTTGATCCTTGGAAAGAATCAGAGGCAAAGAAATTGAGTGTTGCGGTCACCTTCAGAGCCACTGGCAGGGGATACCCTCCAACTCCATGTGGCATTAGGTCTTCACAAAGAATGTGGCATATGTGATGAACCAGTTCTCAGGACAAATGCAGACATGCACGGCATTGCCCCTTACTCATTTGTAAAGAGGAGAATCTTGGATGATAAACTCTAGGTCTGGCGAGTCACCCTGGTTATCTGGGTCTCTCCTCCTGACCCTCCCCTTCATGCTCTGGCTCTGCTTGACCATGTCCCTCCTGCTGAAGCTGCACGTGGAGTCGATTCTCCCTCCTTCACCTCCTCCATTGCATTAGGACCCTGACAAAGGCAGCATATCTGTTTTTGCCTTCTCTTGGGAAGGAAACATTGAAGACATTAATGATTCAAGGGGCAAGAAAGTGAAGCTCAGGAGATGACATGCTTGGAAACTGTAAGGGTCCATAATTTCTTCTGCCCTACTGGCATGGTGGCTGACGCTGCCTTGTCTCTGAGACACTAGCACACACATCAATGTGACCAAGATGGCATCGCGGATATGTAGCTAAGTTTCAGTGAGATGAGTGAACCAACCTAGCTCTGTGCTCTAATCTCTGATGTGACATATTAATGACCAATCAGTTGCTCATGTTCAATGAGTGGATGCCCTTTGGCCAGTTAGGAGTGTCAAATCTGGCAAACATGTGACAAGCCTTCATTGATGGAATGTCACATATGATACAGCTGTGCCTCCTTCACTATTGCCTGCATTCCCAAATTCTATATTCCTATGTGTTACACTTGAGATGCAGTGACTGTGGTGTGAAGACACTGAGTTCTGAGTAGCCCTTTAAAAGTGCTAATGAAGCCATTGGCTCTCAGTAGCTTTCATCGCAAGGAGGTCTTCCACCTTTCTTTCTAAGCAGGCTCCTGCTCACTCCTGCAGCAACAAGAGGTTAGAGGGCAGCCCCAGAAAGTCCCTCCTCGTTTTCACCCTTCCCCCTGACTGCCATTCCACAGCTTTCCCTCAACGTTGCCCTTATCGTGTTCGTCAGCCTGACCCCTCACCTCAAAGTCCACCCTTGGTTGAAGTGCTAATCTCTGAAAGTGGAGGCCTGCAAGTGTACCACAGCACAGTGGTGTTCCTCGGGACAATGTAACCAAAGAGAAGGAGCAGTCCAACCCTAGAGCCCCAATAGAGTTTATTGGAACAAGACCTGCGCAACACTATGGCTGTTATGTTCCACTCACCTCAAAGTTACCAGCAAACTGAGGTCCGACTTGTGCATGCCACCCGTTTTCAACTGGGTTTGACGCTGACGTAATTTCCTACTGGCATGAGCAAAGATTGGAAGGCAAGGCAAGATTCCGATGAGTAGCTGTTTTAATGAGCATTCAAGACATGTTAATGAATGCAAATGTCATTCATGCCACTAGTTGGCAAGATACCCAACCTGCCATGAAAACACCATTGGGAGAATTGTGACCTGTTTTTACATATTATGATCACTCTTTCCTAAGGGCTCCTTTGCAACAATATTATTAATTAGTTTTCTCATTGCACAATACTATACCTAAAATAGCTTGTTCCCTCATTGGTTTCTCAACATACTGCTTTAGAAAATCATCTTGTATACATTCCAAGAATTTGCCCTCCACCACATTAGTACTAATTAGTTTTATCCAATCTGTATGTAGATTGAAATCCCCCATGATTACTGTATTACCGTTGTTACATACACCTCTAATTTCCAGAATTATACTGTAGCATTACCACTGTCATTTGGTAGCCTGTAAACAACTCCCATAAATGTTTTCTGACCCTTGCTGTTTCTTAGTTCCACCCAAACTGATTCTATGGGCGGAATTTTCTGTGCCCGCTGCTGACGGGTGTGTTCGGCTGTGTGATCGGACAATATGGTGAGAAAACCAAAATCAGTTTCACGACGTTGGCCAGTTTGCAATTGTCCACTCTGCCTGTCAATGGCGGGCCGCGTTTCCCGCCGTCGGATGTTGGGAACCTCATCGTAATACATTTGCAAATCATTATAAGGCCAGCGCCCCAGAACCAACCCCTCACGCTAGATCGTCTGCCCATATTGGTAGGAAATCAGGCCAGTGTAGAACAGGTCCTGACAAGTGTGACGTGCAGAAGTAGGGACTTACCGCCAGGGCTTTGTTCTCATCATGGACAGCCGAGGAGCAGAAGATGCTAGAACCTGACAGCAACAAGACCCTGGAAGAATGTCCATGGCATGCTGGGTGGATTCTCATGGACATGGCTACGCCATGAAGAAGCTCAGGGAAAGTGAAAAGTCACAATGGGTGATCGTCGAGAGGGCGGAGAGAAAGGTCCAACTGTGTTTGGGAGAGGAATACGTACTGGGGGGTGGGAGAGGAAGGTCTAGGATTGACTGGGCGAGGAAGAGGTGTTGGGGGGAGTGAAGCAGGAATGGGGGAATGAAGGTGTTGAGGGGGTGAGGTTGAGAAGGGGTACCGAACGTATCAGGGGGAGGTTGAGAGGGAGAAGGGGCTATGGGGAGGAGGGGGTAACAGGAAGACAGGAAGATAGCAATTGGGGAGGTAAGTGTAAGGGGGGGTGGTGGAAGGGGTAAGGGAAGGAGTTTAGAGAGTGGATGGAGTGCAGAGAAGGGAAGGAGTCCAGGGGGACGAAGGAGTCTGGGGGGCTGGAAAGAGTACAGAGAGAGGATGGAGCCCAGTGGGAGGAAGTAGTCCGAGGGGAAGAAGGGGTGTGGAGAGGGGAAGGAGTAAGGGTGGAGGAAGAAGTAAGGGTGGAGGAAGAAGTAAGGGTGTCTGAAGGTGTCAGCAAGGGGGAAGGACTAAAGTTGGGAGGGAGTCCGGGGGGGAGAGAGTCCAGGGTGGGGTGCAAGGACTAAGGGTGGGGAGTTTGGTGGGGGGGGTGGAGTCTGGGGAGAAGGAGTTCCAAGGCAGGGGAAGGAGTCCAGATGGGGGTTGTCCAGGTGGACGTGCAAGGGGGGGACTCTGATGAGTCCATGACTGCCTCTTAGGGAGCGAATTGAGGGCGGGTGCGTGGTAAGGAATGGTAAGAATGATTAAGGGCAGATTGAGGCAGTAGGGTGGGAGGGTGAGGGTTCAATGATATCAATAGAAGGGATGGCAAGGGTGGTTGGTGGGGACTCGGAGGCAGACACGGACACGAGATTAAGGGGGTCAGGGAGGTTAATGTGGATGGGGGTGGGATTTTCAGGAAGGAAGGGAACATACATGTTCACCTGGACATCACTGAAAGAAAAGGCTTGTGGCTGTAGGACATGGAGGGGCGGAAGATGGTGCTAAGGGAGTTGACTGTGATGGCGGAAAGGATATGAGTGACTAGGGGAGGGGAAAGGACAGGGGAGCAAAAGAAAAACTGTAGCACTACCATGCTGGCTAAATCGAAAGCGAAACAAGCATCCTGGTGGGTGAGATCAGGCTCTGCATGGGAGTGCAATCAGTGAGTGGATGGAGATGCAAGTCAGCTCAGATAGACAACTGAAAGAGAACCCCAGGAGCAGCATTGAAAATGCCCGGGATATTGAGATGAGTATGATACAGGAAGGATCCGTGTGCGTGGGAGAGTGCTTGCACGAGGCTCTGAAACTCTGACAGGTCCTGCCACATACACACTTCCTCCTCCGGAATCACTCGTGGGCTGGCTGTGTGTAGCTGAACTGCTAGCGGGATGCAGTGAGGGGATGCAGTGGGAGGATTTGTGGAGCCCGTCAATGACGCTGAAAGACACCAATACACATTATTCAATGAAAGTGAATATATTTCCAGATTGTAAAGTGACAAAACGTGTTCAATCATACAAACAACTGTGATCAGAATTTCTTAACTTTTGAATGCCTTTGACTTCGAGGTGCTGCCCTGACATCTGCAGCAGGGGTGGAGACAGCCTGTGTAATGATTGGTCCTGTTGCCTCTGATGACTTTGGCGTGGGTCCTCTTGAGATCTAAGGCCTTGGGGGCCCTGCCTTGTTTTGGCTGTCCTCCTGTGGGCCAGCTGCTCCCTCTGCAGTGACAAAGGATGAGGTTGAGGGGGTCACAGGCAAAGGGGACTTGGAGGGAGAGGACAGCCTCTGAGATTCCTGAGTGGATGACCCAAGGGTGTCCAGCTGCCGCTTCTCCCCTACTGCGGGTGCCCGACAGCCCTGTCCTGATTCCATGAGGGGAAGGAGCACCTGGGGGGACGTCGGGGTGCCCAGTTTCCCTCTTGCATTGCCATTGCTGGAACTCACATAAGGCTTCCGTGATGGAGTGCAGATCTGCACACATCTCTGTGTTCTGCTGGGCCAGGGTCTACAAGGCATCCGCCATCCTCCCTATGGAGACCTCCATATGCGCACATGTGGGCACCACTTCATCAGAGAGTAGGTGGACACACTCCTCCAACTCGCAAGTTACTCTGCTGGGGTCTTCCACCAGCTCTGCGTGATGTTCTCCCGCCTTCTGCTGACTCTCCATGAGTTGGACAGCCAAATCCAGAGGCTTGTCACCCGATTTGGACCTCATAGATGCCTCTTCCCCAGCTGTCCTCCGGGTGCCAGGAAGCTCAGCTGAACCTGCCTCCTCCTGCTGCGGACACTTGTCTGTGCAGTGGCCACCAGATTGTGAACCTAAGCCTGCTCTAGATCTAAGTCCCATCGAGGTGTATGTCTCTGTGTTGGTGGACTGTGTGGGCAAGCACCATGATGGGTCTTCCAGGCTGCTTATTTCCAGCTCTTCAACAGAGGAGGTGCCCTCTTGGCTAGAGGTGAGGACATGGATGCAGCTGAGGGACTGGCTGAGGGTGTCGGTTGCTTGGCAGAGCCAGCCCACATCACCAGTCAGTGCGATGGCACACTCCTCAAAGTGATTGAGGGGCCTAATGTATGCCCCACTCCACCCCCAGTCTGGGACCTCTCCCTGCTGATGTGAGCCAGTTTCTCCTGCATGAAAACAGATGGAGATAGTGTGAGCAGGACACATGGCACTGTGTGGAATGTTTGTATTGTGAGCAGAGCCATGGACAGGATGAGGACGCGAGCTCAAGAGGATATGAACCTGATGGGGATGTGAGGGTGTGTGTGAGAGTTAGTGGTGTTGTCCCTTGAGGTCTGAGGTCCCTGTGGACGAGTGATGGGTTTGTGAGTATGTGAGCTGAGAGTGATGAGAAGAGTGACTTACACTGACGTAATGGATGAGAACATTCATCCTATTGCGGCACTGGGTGGCTGTCCTCTTTTGTAGGGCATTGAAGCTGACCATTGCTGTCACCGCCTCCCTTGCTAGATTAGTGATGTTGCTGACCCTCCTGTGGCCAGAGTTGGGGTTAGAGGACATCACAGTGGGCCTCCATTGCATCCAAAAGGCGCTCAAGTATCACATCATTAAACTGTGGGGCTGCAGTCTTCTTGCCTCTCGGGGCCATCTCTTCTTTGCAGCAGTCCTGGGCTGGAAGCACTGAGAGGTGTGCGTGTGGATGCACTTTAAATATGGTGCCTGGCATGAGGAAGTGGGGAGGTGATGGTGTGGCGGACAAATGAGAGCCCGCTCACCTTCAAAACGATGTGTTTCCCAGGAATGCATAAGTAATGCATTAGGATTGGGATGATATGGCTTGAGAAGCTGCCATTGCAGCCAACGGGTAAAATGTTGTTTTTCCCACCTGCTACCACACTTCGTGCAAATCTGGGACAATTCCGCCCGATGTCTTGATCTTGAAGGCCATCTATCGCTACAGCACTACTGCCCTCTTTAATTAACAGAGCTACCCCACCACATTTTACCGGCTTCCTGTCCTTTCTGAATGTCACATACCCTTGGATATTCAGGGCCTAGTTTTGGTTTCCTTGTAGCCATGTCTCTGTAATGGCTATCAGGTCATACATATGAATTTCTATTTGAGCTGACAATTCATCTGTTTCATTGCAAATGCTGCAGGCATTCAGAGCCCTCAATTCAGTTTTTTTTACTGTTTTTGTAAATTCTGGCCCAATCCTCTGGCACACTCTTAAGTTTGCAATCACTGTCCCTTCCTGCCATACTCTGATTATCATTACCTTTATTGCTACCTTGATGTACCGCCTTGTCATTTCTCTTTAATTTACTCAGGCTTCCCCTACAGGATCTCCTCCTCCCTTTATTTAGTTTAAAGCCCTCGCTACTTCTTTAGTTATATGGCTCATTAGAACTTCGGTCCCAGCATGGTTCAGGCGAAGTCTGTCCCAACTCTACAGCCCCCCACTTTCCCCAATACTGGTACCAGTGCCCCATGAACCAGAACCTACTTCTTCCATGCCAGTCTTTTAGCCACACATTCCTCTCTCTAATTTTATTTATCCTATGTCAATTTGTATGTCGCTCAGGTAATCCAGAGATTATTATCTTTGAGATCCTGCTTTTTAATTTAGTGCCTAGCTCTCTATGCAGAACCTCTTTCCTAGTTCTACCTATGTTGTTGTTATCCACATCGACCAGGACAACTGGATTCTCCCCCTCCCACTGCAAGCTCCTCTCCAGCCCTGAGCAGACATCCCGAACCCTGGCACCAGGCAGACAACACAGCTTTCTGGTTATTGCACTCGGCTGCAGAGAACAGTGTCTATCCTACTGACTGTCCTCTAGTACCACTGCATTCCTTTTAACTCCCCCCACTTGAATGGCTTCCTGTACAATGGTGCCGTGGTCAGCCTGCTCATCCACACTGCAGCCCTCACTTTTGTCTATACAAGCTACAAGAACCTTGAACTTGTTGCTCAATTACAGGGGCTCTGGCTCCACCGCTCCCACTTTCTTGATCCTCTTATCTGCCTGTCTTGCAGTCACATCCTCCTGTCCCTGACCACTGCCCAAAGCAAATGACACTAATCTAAAGGGCGTGAGTGACTTCTGGAGCAAATGTCTGGGTAACTTTCCTCCTCCATGATGTAACTTTCCTCCTCCAATGTCTGCAGCTCAGCTTCTAGCTCATTAATTTTGAGCCGAAACTCCTCAAGCCGCAGACATTTACTACAGATGTGGTTGCCATGAATTGCAGTGGCATTCAGGATCTCCCACATTTTGCAGCCATGACAACACATCATCCATCCTGCCATCTTTACTGTGTTAATTAAGTTTATTTTTCTTAATTAATTTATAGTTCCCTTCTCACCAAACTCCTAGCTTGACACTCTGTGCACTCGAGCAATCCCCAGTGCAGACAAGTGGCACTGAGAAGCCTCTGTATTTATGCTTTCTGAAAAATAAATGAATCAAGCTCAGCTAAAGCACTGAAACCAGGTTAAGCTAGCTACCTAAATAATGAGCTACAGCTGTTCTCAGAGAGCTTGTATATCTCTGATTAAGACTGGAATAAACCTAACTTACCTCTTAACTTACAACAGTAATTTTTAGTTAATTGCTAAATTAAAGAAAAAATTAAACATTAGAGAGAAATTAACCTTTAAAACTCCTTCACTCACTAAACTCCTGGGCCAGGATTTTACATCCCCGCCAAGGCGTGTCTCCCTCTGGTGGATACGGCAAGCCATTCAAACCTCCATTCAGTTTGGTAGGACCATAATATCCCACTGGGCAGGAGAGGCTGTAAAATTCTGGCCCTGATTTCACATACTGTGCGAATTCTGCAGCAAATAACTCACCTCCTGACTCCCCTAAGCCTGTCCAACATCTACAAGGCACAAATGAGGAATGTGACAGAATACTCTCCACTTAATTGAATGAGGGCAGCTCCAACAATACTCAAGAAGCTTGACATTCAATGGCATTACCATCGCTGAATCCCCCACTATCAACATCCATTGACCAGAAACTGAACAGGACTAGCCATTTAAATACTGTGGCTACAAGAGCAGGTCAGTGGCTAGGAATCCTATGGAGAGTAACTCACCCCCTGACTTCTCAAAGGCTGTCCAGCATCTACAAGGCACAGGTCAGGAGTGTGATGGACTACGCCCCAATTTGTCTGGATGAGTGTAGCACCAACAACCCCCACTCAAGAAGCTTGACACCATCTGGACAAAGCAGCCCATTTGATTGGCACCCCATCCACAAACATTCACTCACTCCACCCCCAACACATCATAGCAGCAGTGTGCACCATCTACAAGATGCACTGCAGGAGCTCACCAAGCCTCCTTAGCTAGCACCTTTGAAACCCACAACGACTACCATCTAGAAGGTCAAGGGCAGCAGACACATTGGAACACAGCCAACTGGAAGTTCCCCTCCAAGCCACTCACCATCCTGACTTGGAAATATATTGCCGTTTCTTCACAGTCACTGGGTCAAAATCCTGGAACTCCCTACCTAACAGCACCGTGGGTGTACTTGCATCACGTGGACTACAGCAGTTCAAGAAGGCAGCTCACCACGACCTCCTCAATGGAAGCTAGGGATGGACAATAAATGCTGGCCTGGCCAGTGATGCTCACATCCCATGAATCAATGAAAAGAAACATCCAGGGCAAAGCAGCCTGCTTGATTGGTATCCCATCCACCACTGTAAACATTCACTCCCTCCACCACTGGTGCACAATGGCACTAGTGTGTACCATATACAAGGTGCACTGCAGCTACTCGCCAAGGCTCCTTTGACAGCACATTCCAAACCCATGAGCTCTACCACCTAGAAGGACAAGTGCAGCAGATGCATGAAAACACTGCTACCAGCAAGTTCCCCTCCAAGCCACACACCATCCTGACTTGGAACTACATTGCCATTCCTTCACTGTTGCTGGATAAAAACCCTGGAGCTCCCTCCCTTACAGCAGTGTGGGTGTACCTACACCATATGGACTGCAGTGGTTTAAGAAGGCAGCTCAACATTTCCTTCTCAAGGGCAATTAGAGATGGGCAACAAATGCTGGCCTAGGCAGTGACGCCCACATTACATGAAATAACAGAAAAAAAGGAAGCCCTCCAACAATTACACATTGGAAGCCCCACTGTCCGATGTAGGAGCTGACGATGTATGTGAAAGAGAGAGATAGGGTAAAACATTTTCAATTTGAAAAGGCCACGGTTGCCAGGTCATCATCTTAGAGGGGCAACCCTACACTGCAAGCTGCTGTAGCTACGTCCCAAAAGTTACGGCTTGTGCACGAGTGGTGGCACCCTCCCTTTTTGGTCTGCAGATGGGAGGCCTCATCCATCCCTAGCATGTGTTTTGGCCCATGTTGGGCAGTGGTTGGCGGGAGGGGGGGTGGTGGTGGTGAGTTGTGGAGGGGCTGCCGCATGCCAAGTGGAAAATTCCATCTGGTTTTTGCTAAGCATGCTTTGATGGGCTATTTAATTGGCCCAATAGGCTACCTGCTGCTTGCAGGTGAGTACTTATCACACCCGCCACCCCACTCCTCACGTAACTATAATGGTCAAGAAGCGGGAACATGCCAACAACCGTGACACGCCGCTTTCTGATGCCAAGCTTTGGGGCTTCCCGCCTCTGTTCCCACCTTTGAGAATCGAAAATTCTGCAACTCTAACTCTGTTTCTCTGCCCATACGGTCTGCCTGACCTGCTGTGTATTTCCACCATTTTCTGTTTTTATTTCAGCTTTCCAGCATCAGAAGCATTTTACTCTTGGAGGTCTTCCTTTCTTGCTTGACCGTCCAGTTACTAGCCTGCATATTTTCAAACAACAATATTTGTGTTCAGTAAAGTGTTTCCCAGCCTCTTTCTCTTTATGATATTTTTTTCTATTATTTAGTTCTATTTGCCATTCATTTCATTCTCTGTGAAGGATTACTTCCTTTCTGCCCAAACAATATCTTTGGCCTGAGTTTTTCGGTCGTCAGGCATGCACGATTGGCAGGCCCGGGAGTGGATGGTAAATGGGCAACAGGCTGCGATCGGCCCCCGACCGTGGTTTCACACTGCCTGCCCATTTAACAGCCAGCCAGCGGGAAACACGCGCTGAGAAATGCTCAGCACTGCTTGGTGGGGGCGGGAAGAGGGCGGGCGCCGACATAACCGAGGGTGAGGGTGAGCACTTCAAGAGAGATCACTGAAGGCAGACAGCTGCCCCAGGGAGCTGCAGACTTCCATGGGCTAAAGGACATGACATGAATGCTGCAAAGTATGTCCATTCAGCACAATCAAGCACCTGAAAGCATACCTCATAAAAAACCAGCCCCAGGATATCTCTTTTTATTTTACTTCCCTACAGAGATTTCATCCTGTCCTGGATCAAGGTTTGAGCAAAAATGTGAATGCCGCCTGGGAGAATGGCCCATCCGCCAACTATAAATGTGGATGGGCTACGTGAAATCATTGTTGATTGCATCGTTAATAGGCTTAATTGCCCACTTAATTGTCAGCTGGCATGCTTCCAAATGCCACGCGTGCCCGCCAAACGAAATATCTTGCGCTACTTCACGTCCATTCGGGTTGGGCACGTGCCCGCCCTCGGGACATAAAATTCTGGCCTTGATTTAAAATTCTCATCCTTGTTTTAAATCCTTCCATGGCCTCACCCCTCCCTATATCTGTAATTTCCTCCAGTCCCACAGCCCTCTGAGATATCTGTGCTCATCTAATTCTGGCCTCTTGTGCATTCCCAATTTTAATTGATTGACCATTGGTGGCTGTGCCTTCAATTTCCTAGATCCCAAGCTCTGGAATGCCTTCACTATACCTCTCGGCCTCTCTTTCCTCCTTAAACACTTCTTAAAACCTACCTCATTGACCAAGCTTTTGTTTATCTGATCGAATATCTCCCTATGTGACTCGGTGTCACCCTTTGTTTTATAATATTCCTGTGCAACATTTGGAATGTTTCATTACATTAAAGATGCTTTAATACTATAAGTTATTGTTATAATTTCCCCAGCTTAACTTGCAGCCTGGTTGCATGTTTCATGTGGCAATTGAGACTAGTTATCATTAATTGCTAACTGGTTTCAAAGTGTATAGCCATTGAAAACCTAAGTGGCCCCTTAACTGGGTCCTTACACCACGAAATAGCAGCCCCAGATTTCTATAATGAGGTTAATTTGTTTTTACATTGCAAATTCAGCAATTTCTTGTCAATGATTTTTTAAAAATTCTTTCATGTGATGTGGGCTACGCTGTCAAGGTCAGCAATTGTACCCATCCCTGACTTCCTTTGAGAATGTGTCATGGGGATATTGATATGTTGATGGTTGTTCCAGTTTCTGAGAGGCTATTGGTGGCATGACGCAAGTTGCCCAGCCATTTGTGGCGATTTGCACTCATTTACCATAACAATAATAGGTCATTTTGCAGAATGAGACTGCTTCAGCTCAATTTACAGCCCTCAGCTGCGGATATCAATCTCACATTTTAATAAAAAGTGACTATAGATTCTATCAACATTTAATATTTGAATAAAGTCACAAACATTACTAAAGAATACATTATTTTGTGAAAACTGTTTATTACTGTAGTAGTCAGAACAAAATGCAAAACCTTTGCTGCACTGTCAATTGGGCAGGAAGCAATTCCTTTTTAAGTATACAAAAATTAATTTCATATTTATCCAATAGCTTAAAAATAGCAATAATATTGTTTCTTCCTGTCCCTTTTGTCTTTTTTCTTATCCAATAATTTTCATTCATAACCTTTTGAAATTTCAAATTAATTTTGGTACACAGAAAACACTGGTTCTGTATGAGTTTACGGAATGTACCCAAAACTAAAAAAGCAAATTACCAGGACAGAAATAGTTCTGTTTTCATTCAATGGGGTCCAGTAATGACATTTACAAAAATACCTACAGACTCTATTTGGTAATATCCTGATTTGGTCAGAGACTCATTTTAACTGGTACAAAACCCTAAAAAAGGTCTCTCAATCTCTGAGCTCTTGCCACAATATGCCTTGTTTTTCTTCAGTGTTAGCCAAGGAGTGTATTTCTTGGTTTTCAAAGGAGGTCACCATTTTGTTTACACCATACAGAATAAACTTGAATATTTTTATTGATAGTTGTCACAGACTGTGTCAAAGATTTTGTTCTAATTTACATAATTCTTAAGACAAGAAATTGAATAGAACACTATTCTAATAGATTCTAAGGACAAGTGACCTGTTTGCATATTTAATACAAATTTTCAATGCAACATTTATGTTATTTATGTGTTTTGTTCTAACTTGAAATAATAAATATATATCTACATTTTTTGCAAACGTCATACTTATCTGCGATATTTCCAGTGAATTTATCTTTTTCACACGTAGATAATTTAACTTCATGCAAGGGAAAATAAGTTCCAGTGAAATCAAGTGAACCATGAATTTGAATGACAATACTGCTCTGGTAGGGTCAAATGATGGATAACTTTAAAGAAACAAGCCATACCATAGAATCGTACAGTACAGGAGACCAATCAGCCTATTGTCTGTGCCAACTCTTGGAAAGAGCTATCCAATTAGACCCACCCCTCGCTATTTCCCCTATTTATACTTTGCAAGTATAAATCCAATTCCCTTTTTAACTGTTGAATTTGCTTCCACCACCTTTTCAAACAATGTACTGCAGATCATATGTACTTGCCACCTAAAAAAATTCTCCTCTTCTCCCCCTGGTTCTTTTGCCAATTATTTTAAACCTGTGTCCTCTGGTTACTGACCAGTGGAAACAGTTTAATCATCCTTAATTGATCGAGTGTAAAAAATTGTCTAATTTGTTCCTTGTGAAATATGGCCAGAGAGAGAACATGCTTCAATTCGTTAAATGTAGTTGTAAATATTTTGGAAAATAGCCCTTAAATGTGTTCCTTGTCAAAGTACAACATTAACACAAATAGATCAAGAAGGATTTGACACAAAAGGGAAAAAAAAAGACAAACAGCTCCAATATCTATATATATGTAGCACAGTGCGATAGCTGGTGAAAACGTGGTAACAGACTGGTTAAAGTTTTTCTTAATAGCAAAATCTGCAAACACTACAGAATAAATCGATGTACATTGATGCAAACACATGGGGTGTTCTCTGAAACGAAATGACAAGGAATTTAAAACTCCGTCACAGACTGTGAATATCACAGACCATGTTAAAAATACATATTTGTTGCACAGACTGAACAATCATCAATCTATCTATTTAAAAGTATCGTGTCTTTTGAGTACCGAGCCCCCTTAATACCTTTTCAAAGAGCTTCTTCTTCCCTTTAAGTAACACAGAAATCTGTAAATGTGAGTCTTGGAAAACCCTTTATCATTAATTGCAAAAGAATGGGAATAGCATTGACCATGCCTATCATTTACTTTCTCTTCTTCACCCATTATAATTGAGTGCTTACTGATAGTTCTCATGGATGTTCACAGTCACCTACTTGATAAAAAAAAATTTAAATGAAACTATTTGTATATAAGTTTTCAACATTGTTGCTTACCATGTAGGTCCGTTGAGTTAGTTTATTTCATTTTATATTGACATTGTCTTTCTTCTCTAATTATAGGAATCGATTTGGGAAAGTGATGGTGAGCTTTCACATTGCAACAACACTGACACCTTTCTGATGTCATACACAGAATTCCATAAGGTGTGGACTGTCTTTGAAGCATATTTAAGAAGGTGATATGACATTTCAAACAACGAGGCTTGGTTATTAATAGCATCTTAACCACAGGATGTATTGGGTGGTTTGCATCTTTACCAATTGTGCATTAAACATTGCCTGGTCAAGCCTGGGAGGATGTCTGGCCGAAAGGATTGCACACCAGCTATGGAAACCTCGCTTGATTTTCCCTCCATTAAAATCAAGCAGGTTCTGTTACCACTTCAATTCTCTAGGCATATTCTCCTTCGCTGATACATTCAAGGCTGTGTTTGAGCCTGACTGAGCCAAAATAGTGCAGCACCTTACATGCGGAGTTCTTGTTACTGGCTCCACATCCTTGATTACATTTGGCTTGTGTGGGGCAAACAGAGGTCACAGCCTTACAAGGTAATGAGGGAACTCCTAGAAGGGGAGGAGCTCTGCCATTATCTTTGGGTGGACGAATGGATAGGGGACAGCACGTTTCCCCTGATCCTCAGCATAGTTCCATCAGGGGACAAGTGCAATTCCTGAGGATTAGAATCCCAGGCACTTTGATCTTCACAATTAATCATAGGCATGGCAGGGCATTGGTGTTTGTTGCCAATTTACAACTCAATTTATACAAGGTAATTAAAAATAATAAGCTTCCTTAACTGTCCCTGGCCTTCACTGGCTAACCAGTATCAGTTGATGTTCCTGTAATTCTGTTGGAGAAAGTGCTGCTGGATCCAATACAAAATTTCTGAAAGATTTGTGAAGTAAAAAGCAGCCTCAATGGGAATGATACTCAGTGACACCGCCCATTAAAGTCATTAATAGTTTGGCCTTTGTTTCACGTTATGCAGATCAATTTTCTAATAAAACAGCCCATGAGAAAAATCAATATGACTTTTCCCTCTGAGTAATTTACTGTTGCTTAAGAATATTTGATAAAAAGGTTTATCTCCCCTCAATATTATGATTAATGTTACTGCCAAGGCGAGTTTGAATTTTTAATCAGTTGCACCAAAGGCGATGCAGTGTCCACTTGGATTTAGTGGGTTGATGAAACGTAGTCCTGAATCCAATTGAGATTTTGTCTAGTTCAGTAACTGGGTGCACTCTCAATGCACAATTTATTTTTTGCTGCATATATTTATTGTCTATTTCCATTCCTTGCTCTGCTCATGTGCACAGGGTGCTTAATAATTACAACTGCAAATGGCTTTGATCGATTGTTTTTCATGTGCAATGTTTAATGTCACTATGCAAACTCTGGGGAAACATTACGTGCAAACAATGCTTTTAAAAAAAAGACATGAATAAGAAACAAAGAATACCAGACTTCCAATATCATTGGTATCTATAGCAAGAAAACGGAACACATATAAAACAAAATGCCTTTTAGTTAATCTCCAAGAACAGGGAGAATGCTGACCCTCACAATGGTTTCATATCATCTGTATTGCTGATAGCAATCAATTATGTAACTTAGGCTCATTTATCTATGACTTTGTATCCATTTGAAAATGTGACTAAGAAGATATAAAGATCATCCCTCCCTTGAGTTTCAATGTCAGCAGTGCAATACAATTACGTAACTGCAAGGAATAAAGATAAAGGGATAATAAAGAGACTGTCATCTATTAGCCCTAAAGATATTCAGTTCCAAGATTAGTTAGTGACAAATTAAACAGTTTAAATTGAGTGATCAGGACCAAATATTGAATAAAATGAGAACTGGGCTGAAACCTGTAGATTAAGCCAATTTTCTTGGCAATGATAACACTAAATTATAGAAGTTTATTTGTAAAAATTCAAAATCTAACTGCTTGAGACAAGCAAAGACACATTTTGAATGGGGTGTGTCAGCACAAGAAGTTATAATCACTTAAGTGATGCTGAAGGCTAATTCTTCTATTTGGTCCTTTGCGCAGAGTCAGTCCTGATCACATACCTCATAGAATACTACAGTTACCTGGTGGATCAGGGAACTACTGAATATCCCTCTAACCATAGTCAGCCATTGTTAAGCGGTGAGGTTAGAGAGTGGCATGGAAATCCTACAGCCTTTAAACATTGCTACCTATGTAGCTGATCATAAAATCAAATCAAATGCAAATATTAGTTAATTATATTTTACTTCAATTCATAAACGAACTTCTTAAATAATGCAAAATATGCATTTTGTATCATTGTTATTTGACAATTCACAATGAGAAACAAAAATTTGTCAAAATGAAGCTGCCATTTGTGCGGAATAACCTTTTGGCTTCTGAGGGGTTACTGCCTGTAGTAACTAAATTTGTGAATTCAACATAGAATGGAAAGCTATTAGTTTGTTCAGAACATCATTTAGTCTTCTGGTCTTGATCAGATGCTTATTGGAGTCCTCAACATTCTGTCTTCAATTGTAGTAAAATTGTCTACGGAGGTTCAATTTATAGTTACCTTCTACTGTGAGAATTGCTTATCATACAACAGTAGACAGAAATCTATCTGGCACCTTAAATGAAGCTAATGCAATTAAATAGCTCAAATACACTGAGCGATTTGATTTATACTATAAGATCACTCAATTGCTCAACTGGCCAAGGAGAAAGGGCTGGATTTATTTGAAATGGGGACTGGGGCTAAATATTATCTTAAAATTTAAGAAGCTGTTAACTGCTCAACACCATCCTCCCACAGATAAGGAAAACACTTATCATTTCGCTTGATGGATTTAGGAGGAAGCCAGAAGTCCCTTGGCTTACCTTTCTTCATCCAGCTGGTTTGTGCAACAGTGGCAGAGGCAGTTGTGTATGGCACGGAGCATCAGTATATGTTTTATACTCTTGTTGCTTAATACTGGCTGGAGCAGACCAAATTGTGCCTGCTTCACCTGAAATGGGAACAATAAATTTTTCCATGGGGAGAGGGGAGAGTTAACGCCCCAATGTGCCATGACGCCACAGCAGTTTTTTGCCTTACTGTAAACCCATAGGATATAACAGCTGAAAAAAAAACTACTGGATGGGGTCACACTATGACTAAAAATACAGACAGAGTAACAGCTCATTTAGTGTTTAGTAACTGTTCCAGGAAACAAAAGGTCTGTAGTAACTAGTGCAAAAAGCAAAGTCTAAACATTAAAACAGTGTATAAAATGGCATGAGAAATCAGTCTTGTGTTGCACAGTCTTTCAATCAGTAAAAGGCTGTGATGTGTCTTTGTTGATATGAGTCTGGCTCACACCTTTTTGTTTCAATTACCCAGACAACCTGGCAAGCTGTGATTTGGAGGCTAGCGCACCCAGTTTCTATCAGATGCAACTGTAGTCCTTGAATCAGTGAGCCTGTAATGTGCAAATCAAACGACAGCACAAGTTCTTACTCATCATTGGTTGAGTTATCTTCCCAAGTTGCAAGCCCTCCAAAGTCCAATCCAGTACTAGTCTGTGTGGCAGAGACTGTCACTACAGTATGCAACAGAATGAGTACCAGGATGCATAACTTGAGTCTAGTGTTGCACAGTCTTGATGCCACTGATGAAGCAAGCGAGGACCTGTGACACGACATTGGATTGGTTGTTTCTCTTGTCCCTTCGGATTGTTTATTTGAAACTGAATTATGGAACTCCCATCTGATGTCGCAGCACTCAGGCTCGGCATTGGTTGGATGATTGTTGGGCAGCTCTGTGTGATAAAGAAACCAAACAATTAAATGTGCGAATATTGACAAGCTTTCTTGCAGTACTATATTCCTAGATTTTCCTCCACAATTTTAGATTAACTTGCTGGGTTCAAGCAATTTAACTATTCAAATGGACGTGCGAATTCAGGATCTTTTGAAAGTTCCCAATATATAGACTTTCAGAGTAAATGCCAGGCAGAAGAGATCAAGTATTGCAAAAATTATTGAACATTGTTGGAATCATACCTCTCGAGACTGAATTTTTCTTTTACATAATGGAGGGACTTTATCTGTATATTTGGATGCTAACCTGGGATTTTTTTTAAAAAGGTCATAAATTCATCTTGGAACTGTCAGCATGCAGGCCTCTTCCAGGAAATCACCTGACCTTTATGGTACTTGAGGAAGATCTGGTTATCTGTCTGAGCTACAATCACTTTAACTGATGGGGAAAAATGCTTAAGAAAAGCAAAGGTTGGTAACTTGCTGGAAGTCGCATGGCAGAGAGAAAAAAAAACAGATTTTGAACCTGCTGGTTTTGAAGGCAGTCTTGTTGGGGAACAAGCTGAGGAAGGAAGGAGTGAAGACTGGCTCTCTCTCTCTCCCTACCTTGACTAAAATTGTGTGTGGCTATCAACCTGTAGCCAGAGAACCCTCACCTGAGTGTAACAGGCCTGTGTTTGGACCTACAAAGCTGAGAACTTCCAGATGCCCACCAGTAGGACCAGTGGCCCATCTTCACATGAGGGAACTCCAGGTCAAGAGCGTCGAGGCCCTGCAAACTTTATCATTTATTTCATAACACCCATCCTCTAAATCCTTTCTCTGCAGAGAGACTCTACCTGTTTGTCCTTTGTTTGTCTGTGTGTGTGTGCTGGGGGAATTCTTTAGGAAGATAGTTATACTTCCCAATTACAATTGTGTTTTTTTTTATTCATTCGTGGGATGTGGGCATCGCTGGCTAGGCCAGCATTTATTGCCCATCCCTAATTGCCCTTGCTTAGAGGGCATTTTAAGAGTCAACCGCATTGCTGTGGGTCTGGAGTCACATGTAGGCCAAACCAGGTAAGGATGGCAGATTTCCTTCTCTAAAGGACATTAGCGAACCAGATGAGTTTTTATAACAATCGGCAATGGTTTCATGGTCATCATTAGACTTTTAATTTCAGACATTTATTGAATTCAAATTCCACCATCTGCCATGGCTGGATTCGAACCCTGGACCCAGAGCATTACCCTGGATTACCAGTTTCTGGATTACTAGTCCAGTGACAATACTACTACGCCACCGCCTCCCCAAAATATTCTTTCATGGATGTGGGCATCACTGGTAAAGCCAGCGTTTGTTGCCTATCCCAAATTGCCCTTGAACTGAGTGGCTTGCTAGACCATATCAGAGGGCAGTTAGGAGTCATCCACATTACTGTGCAGATTTCCTTCCCTAAAGGGGTAGTGGTGAACCAGATAGGTTTTTTGTCATAGTCACCAATTCCAAATTTTATCAATTTAATTCAAATTCCACCAGTTACCATGGTGGGATTTGAGCCCATATACCAGAGCATTAGCCTGGACCTCTGGATTACTAGACCAGTAACATTATCACAATGCTACCATCTCTCCTAACCAGTACTTCCTTGTTAAAAAGGAGTTTTGTTTTATAATAAACAATTGTTCTGAGTTCATTGAAAGAAGCCTGGTTGAAGACTCTTTTATTCTGGGCACCAGTAGGGGAAATAGATGATTGATTATTTTGGTGAGAAAGTTAGACTTTTGAATTAACGGTACGGCTCATGGAGTAGTGAGGCTAAGTCATACACACCCATCCCAGTCATTACAACATAAACTAATAGTTACATGCCAAGATACATATTACTGCTTTCACTTGCAGCCAGAGGCAGTTTTACTGGTGTTTGAAACAAGGTAAACCCTCGGTTACGTTTTCCTGATAGTCAAATATTAATGGCTTAGCAGCCACAATTTGTGGAATTATCAATCGTCTAGAAAACAATTGAATTAATTCCAACTGTACTATTCAATCGGTAAGCTGCTTGAAAACAAGGCAATTTGATAAGCTTAAATCAGTAATTACTAATTTTAGTTTCAATGGCACAAGACTTAACATACAACAATATGTGTGATGCATTATCAGAGTTCTCTTCTCTGATATGCTGCCATCAACAATTATTTCTGCAGAGGCACAAGTGAAGCACTTGCTTATGTCAAGATATCTGGTTCAAAACATTGACTCCAATATTTATAGACAGTGGTGAGGCAGCATGGCTGCAGGTGAAGGTGGGGGCTACAATTTAGCATTTCGAAAACCTGGAAATACGAATTCAACATCAGGACCTGATTACCATTTTTGGTATCCACTCCCTAGCTGCAACCAGCCAGATTGATAGACTGGTTGACTATTGGGTAGATAGGCCCTGAGCATCACAACCAGGCTGTGACTGGAGGGTTTAGGTAGGTTAATAAGGCCAAAGGGGAAGAATATATCACAGTGGTAGGGAATATAATTGGTTATGTTGGCTAGAGTGATCTTGGTATTGTCCACAGTGTTTGAAACTAAAAGAATTTGAACAAGGAGTTGTAAGAAAGGTGAACCTATAGCTTGGAGGCAATGACACATTCAAGGACTTCAGACAACAGGTGAATGTTAGAGTAGTCAGAAAAGACGGATGAGGTAGGAGCTGGCCTTTTGAAAAGGTGTGTTATTGATAATTTTTAATAGGACACAGTGTCTGAGCAGAAGGAGTCAGTAACAATACCTGTGAGCACTGGGCCAAGAAAGATATTTCAGTCATCAGGAGTTGGGTGGAGGTATAAGACATGATGTAGCTCTTACAGAAGAGGTGAGAAAGAACAGAATGTCAATGTAACAGCAATTACATTGTCAAGGTCCAATAACAATCATCTTGTTGACTGGCAATTAAATTGTATGGCAATTACATTGTTAAGACAATTGCATTATTAAAACAGGTGATGGGCATTGGCTTACCCATAAATAGGGACAGCTATAACACTCCAGTGGGGAAAAGAATTGGAAATTTGTTGAGGTAAAAGGCCAATGTCAGACTCATCTTTCCCCTATATAGAATTATTGGAGTTAATAGAGCTGTGGAGTTGTAGCATTAAGGTCAGTAAGGGGCTTGGAAGTGTTCAAGGGAAATTATCAGGAAGTAGCTGCAAGTATTGCCTCAATCTTTTCATGGATTTCCCATCACTCATATTTGGTGTTAGAGGTTAAGCTTGTGATTTACTATTGAGAAAAGGTACAGTAGATTGTTCTTGCTCTCTAAGATGATCCTGGAGTGGCAAAATAATTTTGTTTTGGAGAGAGAAAAGCACAGTAATGCTTAAGGTCCCACCAGGTTTGTCAATGGCTGGCAACATTTGTCATGTGCTCATTATTACTCAAGTCTAAAAGTGAAGATAAAATGCCACTTTCAGAATGATGGATATGAGTTGGTGGGTGACTTGTTTGTGGTGAAAGCATCAAAGACCAAAGTGAGGGAGCTGCTTAACAGGAAAGATGGAGTAGTGATGTTATAATGGGTGTATGGCTCAAGGAAGGGGATTGGGAGTTGAAGAGTGAATTTGTGAGGAATCTTGGGGGCATCATTTTCCAGGGCAAGGGTTGGAAGTAGCTGGGGTAACATGGACAATAGGGATATATGAATGGTGTATGAGACAAGGAAGTGATCAATAATTTAGTGCTAGGGCCATCTCAGTTGACCATGTTGAGGAGATGGCTATCAGTGCAGGTATTGGAGTTGGTATGAAGAGTGAGATAAATGGAGGATAAGAAAACTGCAGGAAAGGGAATGTTGAGCATTTAGGCAGAAGTTAAAATCATTGATGGCTAGTTGCTCAATACACAGATTGAGGCAGAAGACTAGGGAGATTGTCTTGATAAAGCTGTCATATGAGATTTTGGTAGTAATTGAAATTACTTTTAAATGGATGGTGGGAAAGGTAGCAAAGGCTGAGGTACTGAAGCATGATGGGGAGACCCTGAGGTGGAAAAACTACAGGATCAACATTTTAAACTTTCAGAATCAACTTTCTACTTTTGAGGACTATTTTAAGTATCTATGATATGTGATTCTCATTTTCTTTGAACTAGGTTCTATTTACCCAGAATCACTGCATAGCAAATAACTTCCTGTCAACTGACTACTTTTCTTGTTCAGTGCAGTGCAACGCAAAGGGCAGTTTGAGGTTTCATTTTAGTTATGATTCTCATTTCTTATGTTTGAGGAATCCAGCAAATCATCTTGAAAATAAACAAACATACCTAACTGACTGATTTAATGAAAATGGCTGCCAGGATTTACATGGCTTTGATGTATCATGAGAAGTGTAGATTGTTTTGTGACATATTTAGTTTTCTTGACTCCTTGTTTCCAGAAATGTTTTGGGCTGTGCTGTTGTTTTGGGATCTGTCAACAAAGATCATTAATTTTTGTTTTGACTAATTGCCAATTACTGGTAAATAGAATGATTTATTCCACTCATCATCTTGACTCAATCTAATCAGCCAAAACACTGATATTCCTAACAATTTAAGTAGTGGCCTTCACCACCATATATTTGCAGTGTATCACTTTACATAGCTGTTGGATTATGTAGATCCTTGTTGCACGCTTGTTTTAAGTGGTGGCTGAGTTGGTGCTATAGATAGAGTTGATCAGCAGACACTTCTTATGTGGAAACATTGTTTATTTTCAAAGGTACTCAGCAGCAACTACATGTGTGCTTTCACTTCAAACTGTATCTCCACACTACTAACGACAGAGGTAGCCCATGCTACTCTTCTTCTGATTACTCAAGATCATGTGATCTTCCTTAACAGCATTCTTCTTAAAGGTATATTACATATTAGATAAAACCATAATTACCACATCCCCCCCCTTTTACTCGGATATACATTTTATATTTAAAATTACAATTTTCTCAAAATAGCAAAATGTTTACACTGAGTAACTTACAAATTTGGTCTTCCTGGGGGTTTCCATATGCGTGTAGAACGCCTCAGCTCTACAACTTCAGATGCTTTGTCAGAAACCTCCTTTTTCTGGAGTTGTCTGAACATCAGGTGCTTCTGCAGGCACCTGCAGATCTGCATCCTTAACTCTTGCAGGTACATCAGGCATGGCTGTACTGGGTTGAGTTCTCTCAACAGGAAACGTTGAACCAGTCCTGAACACTGGTGGGATAATTTCTTGGTGATTTGTTTCTCTCTTCCTCAGATGATCCATGTGTCTCCATATGACTCAGCCTTCCACCTCCACGTGGTAAGATAGAGGTCCAGTCACTGCACTTATTTCACCCGGTAACTTTGGTCCTTCTCCAAAGTTCTTCACATATACCTTCTCTCCCAAGGTAAATTTCCTCTCACCACTATGGCTATCGTGTCTAGTTTGCTGACTTCCCTGACTCCTTTCCACCTTCCCATGCACCACCCTCACTAAATTCGGCATTATTAAACTCAATCTTGTATTGAGATGTCGTTTCATCAATAGCTCTGCAGGTGTGACACCTGTTGTTGTGTGAGGGGCGGTCCTATAATGAAAAAGAAAGTGTGCTAGCTTGGTTGCTAAGGAAACCCAATTAGTTTTTTTCATGCCTGCCTTGGACGTTTGAACCGTCATTTTGGCCAGTCCATTTGAGGAAGGTACAGTGCAGTTTTTACATGAGTGATACCGTTGGGGCTGATAAACCGTTGAAACTCAGCACTCGTAAATGCCGTGTCGTTATCAGAAACGACTGCTTCTGGTAGTCCTTGAATGGCAAAACTTTGTAGCTTCTCAATTGTAGCAGAAGACATTGGTGACTTCACCTCACATGTCCATCCATTTTGAGTGGGTATTAACAATGAGCAGAAACATTGATTATGTGGGACCTTTCATGGGAACAATGTGTAATCGTACCCATGGCCTTCCTGGCCACTCCCAAGGGTATAATGGAGCTTTAGAAGGTAACTTTTGTAGTTGCTGATATTACACACAATTCGTCACGAAACTCTCTATTTCTCCATCCATCCTGGGCCACCATAGATAGTTGAGTGCTATGGTCTTCATTTGGGAAATTCTTGGATGTGCGTTGTGTAATTCAACTAACAGTGGCTCTCTTCCCTTTGGAGGTACTATCACTCGTGGTCCCCACAATAAGATGCCATCCTGGCTGGTTATTTCATGTCTTCTGTTGAAGCATGGTTTCATTTTGTCAGATACAGGCTCTTGTGACCAACCATGAAGTACTTGTTCTCATACCTGAGACAGGACTGGGTCTCTACTTGTCCAGTATCTGATCTGTCGAGCACATACCGGCGAGGAATCTAAGAAATTTAACAATAAAACAAGTTCTTGTGGAACTGGGACATCTTCATCACTTTCTTGTAAAGGCAAACGACTAAGTGCACCGGTGTTTGCAATTTGATTTCCAGGCCTATGTACAAAAGTATACTCATACTGCCAGGATTAAAGCCCATCATTGTATTCTTGCAGAGGCTATGGGTGGCATAGCTTTGCCCTCGCTAAACAATCCTAGCAATGGCTTGTGGCCTGAAATGATAGTAAAATGATGTCTGTGTACGTACTGGTGAAATTTCTTGACACCAAAGATGATTGACAGACCTTTTTCTATCTGTGAGTATCCCTTTTCCACTGTGGTGAGCGTTCTTGATACGTATCCTATAGGCCGTTCCGTGCCATCGTCCAACCAATGGGAGAGCACTACTCCCACTCCGTAGGGGGATGCGTCACATGTCAACACCAATTCTTTCCTCTGATCATAATGTACTAATAAGGTGGATGAGTGCAACAATAGTTTCATCTTTATGAAAGCTTGTTTCCGGGGTGCCTCCCAAGACTAATGTTGGTTCTTTTTGAGTAGATAATATAAGGGTGCCAGTTCTGTAGACAAATTGGGTAAGAACTGCCCATAATAATTGATTGTTTCTAGGAGTGATTTGAACTCGGAGGTGTTCTTTGGTGCAGGTGCCTCTCTTATAGCTCTCACTTTCTCCTCAACTGGGCGGAGGTCCTGTGAATCTACCCAGTGGCCCAAACAGATTACCTCCCTTGCTTGGAACGTGCATTTTTCTTTTTATAAACACACTCCAGCCTGCAAGAAACGTTTTAAGACTTCTAAAGTTCGCCAAATGCACATTTTCAGTGAATCCTGTCACCAAAACATCGTCTAAATAGACTACAACGTGAGGCAGTCCTTGCAGTAAACTTTCCATTATTCTCTGGAAGATGGCGCAAGCTGAGGAGACGCCGAAAGGTAATTGAGTATATTGGTACAACCCTTTGTGGGTATTAATTGTGACACATTCCCGGGAGGCATTCTCTCACTCTAGTTGTTGATAATCATAACTCACTCAAGCTTCGTGTAGGTGGTTCCATTTGATTTTTGGTATGGGGTGCCTGTCTCGCTTAGCTACTTTATTAACCGTCAATTTATAGTCTCCACAAATTCGGATGTTTTGGTTGGGTTTAAGGACAGGGACTTTGGGCGCTGTCCATTTTGAGAACTGCACAGGTTGTATAACGCCCAGCTTTTCTAGTCTGTCCAGTTCGGTGTTGACCTTTTCTCGCAGCACTTAAGGTACTGGTCTGGCCTTCATGAATCGGGGGGTTGCCCCTGGATCCACATGAATTTTTGCCTGCAGCCCCTGGATCTTCCCAAGTTCGTCCCTGAAGACTGTGGCGTACCAGTAGCTCTGGTAACCCACTTGCTCTCATCTGGAAAATTTCAGCCCATTCCAATTTAATTTATTTTAGCCAGTTTCACCCCAGGAGGCTTGGCCCCTCGCCTGCTACCGCCATCAAGGGTGGCTTTACCAATTGGCTTCCATAATGGACAGTTACTCCGCTTATGCCTTTGAATTGAATGTCTTCACCCATGTATGTTTTTAGTTTGGCATCAGTTTCTTCTAAATTTAATTGATGTTCATCGTAATTCAGACATCTGAAGGTATGTTCCCCAGTTACTGTAGTGGAAGCTCTTGTGTCCACTTCCATTCTACCAGTTCTGCCATTTACTTTCACTGTTACATATATTGGTTCTGTCTTTCCAACCTTCAAATTAAACAACGGATAAATATCTTAATTTGTTGCTTCAGGCTCTTCTACATTGTAGATCTCACTAGGTTTTTTCTTTTGTTTGAAAGTCTGTCTGACTCTCCTTGCACTGTCTTATTATGTGGCCCTCTCTATCACATTAAAAATATTTGAATTTTCTTAAACTGCCAATGGCTAAAAGACTGCTTGTTTCCACCTCTATGGAAATTATTCCTTGTTTTCGCTGCTAAGTCATTTTTTCTCATTTTCCGGCTAATGGGGGCTGTTTCCTGCTTCTCAGCAGAGTCTTGCATTTTCACGCCCTTTTCGCTGGGGCTTCCTGCCCAATGTGGAGGATGGCGCCATTTTGCACTCCCTCTATAATTTTTGAATCCCTTACTGCACTTTCCATGGCTATCTCTAGCGCCTTCTTAAAATCCAATTTGTTTCAGACAATAACCTCTTCCGAATCATGAACTCATTCACTCCGCACACTAAACGATTTCTGAGCATATCATTTAGAGATGTACCAAACTCTCAATGCTCTGTTAACTGCTTCAAATTTGCCACATATCAAGCAACTGCCTCTCCCGGGACTCTATTTCTCGAGTTAAACTTGAACTTTTGCATCGTTATGGAGGGCTTTGGCTGATAAAGACCCTTCACAAGGTCCTCCAATTCATCAACATTTTTCAAATCTGGGGCACTGGGTGCCGTCAAACTTCGAATCAAGCCATAGGTTTTATTCCAACATGTATTTAAGAGGATCGCTCACCTCTTCTCTACCCTCACAATCTTGTTCACTTGGAAAAAGAACGCGAGGTGTTCGATGTAATGAGACCAATCGTCTGTGGCTGGATCGAAAGGATCAATTCCTCCGCATTGCGGCATTCTGAGAGGGAGTTATTTCGTCGATTTGAACGGAACTTCTACTTACAATTATTGTGCGAGGTACAGCCCGAGTTCGTTTCTCTTGATTTCTTCCGTTAACTTGTTTTATCCTTGCTTTATCCTCGTTGCCAGTTTGTTGGATCCCGTAGATCCTCATTGCACGCTTGTTGTAAGTGGCGGCCGAGTTGGTACTATAGATAGAGTTGATCAGCAGACACTTCTTAGATGGAAAACATTGTTTATTTACAAAGGTACTCAGCAGCAACTACATGTGTGCTTTCACTTCAAACCCTATTTCCATACCACTGACTACTAACTACAGAGGTAGCTCGCGCTACTCTTCTATTGGTTACTCAAGATCATGTGATCTTCCTTAACAGCATTCTTCTTAAAGGTATTGCACATTAGATAAAACCATAATTACCACAATAGCATAAATGTTTCCCCTTTTACTTTACATCCCCCACCCAGGCAGGCACAGACTGATGGCCCTCATTCCAGGAGCCACTTACTAGTGTCAGCTTGCAGAGCAAGATACCTGGGGTCACAGATAAGTGATTGCCATACATCTTCCACCCCCTTTTACAGTCAGCTGAAAGCAAGTAGGAGGATGATGTGAGATTTTCATACTCTCAACTCTACTCCCCTTCCCTTCGTTGAAATGTCCTATCACACTACAGCTAAAACCCTAATACCAACAACTGAAGCCTTTCTCGTGACATGCTGACATCATTGTTAGACTCCTGTGGAATTCATATCAACAAATAGAAAAATAGGGAATTTTCTCTGATGTTTTAATATATGATCTGCAATGTATATGGAACAAATATTTCTAATTGCAACATGCAACTAACATTAAAGACAAATTCTCTACAGCACTTCTCCATTAAATGTTATGTTTCAAATTACTTACCTGTACAAAGGAAACTTGGCAATCCACCATAGACAAGATCCTCATTGTCCGGTAAAACAAATGGACACCTGGTCTGGACCTCCAAACAGTATTGCTTGCAAGGAATTCTGGAACTACAATGAAACTGTGTGGCTTCAAAATACTGGGAACACAGCCAGGCTTTGTAGACAGCCTGCAAAGGAAAGACATGGAATGAGTGTGAGTGGGAATCGAATGTATTAATTGAAGTAAATTGATTGTCATTAGAAGCAGTAAAACAGGTTACACATGACAGTAGTGGCTCCAAGCTGTAAACAAATCAGGTTAAAAGTTTGTATATGTGTCAGACACTGACACAGCAGCTGTAGCACCAGTGTGAATTGGACTCATTTTGCACCAAGTGCAGATATACTGTAAATGTTGCCTTGAAATCAATATCTGAACCCAATCTGACACTGGAGCAAAGCAGAGTGAGATTCCCTGGAGGAGAGAGTGTTATTGCATTTAATGGAGGTCTTGAGGCACATTGGTAATCTCCCTACTCCTGAGCCAGAAGCTCTGGATTCATGTCCCACGCCAGTGCCTGAATATTTCAGATAACGGGGTTTCCCATCCTGCCATCGCAGAGTTGGTGGGGAACACATCACTGTCGACGCTAACTGTTGTGCAGTCATTTCACGTTTGAATGAGCGCCAATTGGCTGCAGGCGGGAATTCCGCCACTTACTTGGGAGGAAATCCTGCCTTAGAGACCTGCCGGCCAATCTGATTGGCCGGTAGCTCTCTAGTCCCTGCAGCGACAGGAGCTCCAATGGGCAAAAGAGGAAGTGCTTCAATATGCCAGAGTCTAAGATTCGGGACTGGGTGGGCAGTTAAGTTTTTGGGGTTCCCAGGGTAGGGAAGGCCTGGGTTGATGGAAAGTGGGCGACTGGGGTGTCAGGGGAGAGGCCGGGGGGGAGGTAGGGAGGTCCGGCAGCCACTGGACTTTAAGCCTGGAATCAGAAAGAGGCTGATGGAGGTGCCCCCCTGCCCCCTCCCCCTCATGTACCAACCTGCTTGCTGCCTGAGGCCTAAGCCCATTCATTTCGGACTTCCCCACACCATGTAAATCTTCCTGCCAGCCTCAAATTTGAGGCTGGGCGGGAAATGGCCCTTAAGTGGCCAATAATTGGCCACTTAAGGGCCTCAAATGGGGCAAGAGCGGCTAGCCCGTCTGAGGCCTTGCCATCCCAGTGTGAAATCACTTCAAGATTGGGAGGGGCAGAAACCCAGAGGGAATGCTGTCCATTCCCCTGCCCCCCACGTGCCCCCGCCCTGTCTAAAGACCTGCCAGGCCCAGAACTTGTTTGTCATGGAAGAAATATTCTTGATGTGGTTCAATGGACAGATAATCAGCCTGGGAGTCCTTCCACCGCCTCCCACTATTCCCCAAAGGGAAAAAGATGTGAAGATATGCTTAAAAAAAAGACTTTAAAAAAATTCTGAACTCCTTAAAACCCAATTTACACTTTGATTTGAGCGTTGGTAAGGAGCAGTTTCAGCTCTGCACTCTTACTGAATGTGTGGAGTGTGACTGTGCTAGCATTCTCATCATTGCAAGGGAAGCTATTTGTTATATTATGACACAGCCAATAGTGAATGCTGTTCAATTCCCAGAGGGAAACTTGAAACAATGGTCATAACCAATTTTGCAATTTGTATGTTTCGAGATGCAGGCTTTGAATTCAGTAGTAATAAGATCACTGAGTCTCAAGGTTTTTTAAATAAATCCTAAATTAAACATTTATTAATACAAGAAAGATTGTAAGCAGATGGATATGTCTACAAAACTACTACTATAATAACTACAAAAAACCCCTAATTAATCTGACTCCTAGTTACACCTCTGTTAAGGCAACAGTAAAACAAACAGAATTAAACAGACCCTTGGCAAAGCACACTCTGGACAGTCGCATTCAAAATGAGTTTCTTTCAGCTCTGGATCCTTGCAGACAGCGGCTTGAGGCTTACAGGCTGGATGCTTTAGATCTTAGAATCCCTCTACTTTTTACCAACAGCTTTCTCTTCGTTTATACATATTTTCCTCTCTGAATGCAAATTTTCATTGTATCACTGTCTTTTGAACTTTACATCTTCCAATAATAAGACCCTTTCATAATACCCACTTTATTAGTAATCCTTAGGAAAAATAAACAAACACACTGTTTCTGAGCTTCACCTGGTTAGATGTAATATTTCACTCCCTCACTTTGATTCCAATCTACACTACTTTGTTTAAAGAAAAATTCAACTGCTCCCATGTTTGCCTAATTACCATTTCAAACCTACTTCTCTTCTATACATCAAAGCCTCTAGACCAGCTGGCTTTAATCCAATTAAGACACACACATACATAGACACAAACATCACTAAACTCTATTTTAAAATAATTTCCAATAACATTATAGACATTATATTTTCTTGACAGTTACTAATATTTGAGTGACTTTTCAAATGATTTTGCTGCACTTGTTATTAAATAAGAAGTATTTCAGATGCAGCTCACATCACAATACCATATAAATGTGAAGCATAATTATATTGTTAAAGACAACAATGAACACATGGGTTGCACAATCCTGAAGACATTTTATCCAATTTACTGCTGTCCATTCCACTCAAATATAAAGACTGCACTGAAGTGTCTGCTTCATCAATGTATCTTCTCATTTATGTCTTGATTATTAAATCATCAATTTTCTCAACCAATTTTCACTCTGCTTCTCCTCACCTGAAGGTGTTGATTCCTCATTGGAGTATAGTTCTACAAAAACTGGTAAACCTTGGTTTCTTCATCCAGGTGAACCATTACTCATGTATTAATCTCAACAGTGCGTGTCAGCAAACTATTCAATCAGAGGACCATCATACCAGAGCCTGACGTGACACTCCCGTGTGATGTCTGTACATGCTTACGATCTGCAGCGATCACTGGATTGTGACCAGCAGCAGGAACGCTCGCTGATTTTCCCAAAGCAAGGGGGCGCTGAGGGAACTTTTACTGCCCTGAGCACTGCTCCAGTAGTGGTTAGTTGATTTAGCTCAACCTGGGACCTTCTTTATTTATACCTCAGTTACTTTTTGGATAGATTCACTGAGGCATCAGTTAGCCTGCACGCTGCAGAGTTTTGACTCAACCACATGTGTCTTTTTTTCCTTGCAGCTTCCCCACCTTGAAGCCAGGCTAATTGACAGGCATAGCCCCTGTTAGGTGGGGAACACAGTGGAGGAGGCCACCACCCAGGAGCAGGTAGGGAGTCTATGGAGAAGGTCACCACCGACACCACCCCACCCATCCCTTTTTGTTCAGCCATTTATAAAATGGATGCTGTATAGTCATTCTAGTCTGATAGCTGTGGTTCCGTGGTAAAACTGCCATCCCTGACTCAGAAGGTTGTAGGTTCAAGACCCACTCCAGAGAACTGAGCATAAAATCTAGCCTGACACTCCAGTCCAGTACTGAGGGAGTGCTACACTGTTGGAGGTGCTGTTTTTCAAATGAGACATTGAACAAAGGCCTTTTCTGCTCCCTCAGATGGACAAAAAATCTGAGGGATCTGTCGTGAAGAAGAGCAGGGCAGTTGCTCCTGGTGTCTCGGCTAATAATTATCCTTCAACCAACATCATTAAAACTGGTTATTTGGTAATTACCACAATTGCTGCATTTGGAACCATACTGTTCACATAACTGACTCCCATATTTCCTGCGGTGACCACACTCCTTAGCTATAAAGTGCTTTGGAGTGTCCTGAGGTTGTGACAGTTGGTATATAAATGCAAATCTTTCCTTTCCCAAACTTTTTAAGGGCGGAACATTTCCTCTCGATCTGAATGTCCCTCCTTCTCACTAGGGCCAATACTTGACCTGCTTGTTTTGTTCCCCATATGCCTTCTTGGAGTCAAATGAAGAAAGTGACAATCCAGGATTTAGGTTGGTTAGGCATCCATAGATCATAGTTGTGCTTTTGGGTGTTCTACCATGGCCTCCTTTGGGAATAGAAGAATCTGCAAATTGTAATCCTCTGATAAACTGCTATATGCATTTCAGTCACCAACAGGAAGCTACAGGGAACCTAAGATGGAGTCAGGTTTGCCTAGAATTCCTCCATTGGTGGTCATCTTATTCCAATAAGCCCAGGGGAATTGCCATTGGAAAACCCACAGTGGCTCCAGGAAAGAAAAGGCAGCATCAGTTCAATTGCCTCAAATGGTCCAGAAAGCTTAAGTGATGACAAAAAAAAATCAAAGCATAACAGTGTAGGAATAGTGTCAAAAATGTATTTGAATGTCTTTGCTCTTTTTTTTAATGATTGTCCATGTACAATTCATCTATTATTCATTCTGGATCCTGCCTGAGAACTGGGAAATAGCATACAGTACAAAATGATGTCATGACCCAACAGTAATATTGCAATGAAACTATCACCTGTTTCTGCCTCTATTTTATTGACAACTGGAAAGACTTGCACAGTGCAAAGTTGGTACCAATCATAACAGATGTCCACTCAGTTATCTGCTCAGATTCAGTGCTACTGGGGCGAAATTGATCTTTGGGAAAAATGTTAATCCTGTAATAGCAAATCAGCAGCCCATTCTTCTCCAAGGCCTGATTTTCTTTTCCATTGAAATCAATTCACTCTTGCCCATTTTAAGCTTTTGCCAAAGACAAATGTCACAGTTATTGTGTTTCTGCAAATAATTACACAGGAAACAGTAGAATAGGTGAACAAATTTAGTGTCCTGTTTCAACCAAAGCTGATTTTCAAACCCCACATCCTGTCCCATGATATGACCACCTAGAAACATCTCTGTAATCTTGCCCATCTTCATCCCAACTTCACCATGTGTTCATCTCCTGAGCCTCAGCTCTTCAGTGCAAATATTGCAACTCCAGAACTCCTCAAGCCTACTCACCTATAATCCGTGTCTTCATTGACTTCTCATGGTTCCTGTGCTCTGGAGCATTATCCTTGTCCTCATTTAAAAATCCATGATTTGTCTTCCTCTATCGTACTTCTGCAACTACCTCTAGTTCTACTTCGAGGCCAATCAATTTAATCTTAGTAGTGGAGACGCTTCTAGAAACTATAATTCAGGACAAAATGAATAGCCGCTTAGGCAAATGTGGGTTAATTAAGGAAAACCAGCCTGGGCAAATCGTGTTTAACTAAACTGACTGTTTTTTGATGAGGTAACAGAGAGGGTTGATGAAGGTAATACTGTTGATGTGCTGTACATGGACTTCCAAAAGGCATTTGATAAAGTGTTAAACAACAGACTTATGAGCACTAACTTTGCTCATGGAGTAAAAGAGGCAGTAGCAACATGGTTGCAAAATTGGTTGAGTGACAGGAAACAGTAGCGGTTTTTCAGACTGGAGGAAGGTTTATAGTGGAGTTCCCCAAGGGTAGGTGTTAGGACCCCTGCTCTTCCTGGTACATATTAATTACCTAGGCCTTGCTGGACAGGGCACAATTTAAAAAAAAACTGCAGCCGACATGAAACTTGGAAGTATTATGAACTGTGTAAAGGATGGTATAGAACTTCAAAAGGATACAGACAGGTTGGTGGAATGGGTGGGCAAGTGGCAAATGAAGTTTAATACAAAGAGGTATGAGATGACTCATTTTGGTAAGAAGAGCATGGAGAGACAAAATAAAAGGTACAATTCTAAAGTGGGTGCTGGAACTGAGAGACATGGGGTGTATCTGTGCATAAATCATTGAAGGTGGCAGGACAGGTTGAGAGTGCGGCTAATAAAGCATCTAGCATCCTGGGCTTTATCAATAAGGGCATAGAATACAAAAGCAAGGAAGTTATGTTAAATAAAAACATAAAATGCTGGAAAAACTCAGCAGGTCTGGCAGCATTTGTGGAGAAAGAAACAGTTAACGTTTCAAATCCAATATGACTTCTTCGGAACTGAAGAGAGGTAGAAAGTTGATGGGTTTTATGCTGTTGAGAAAAGGGGAGGGGAGTCAGGTGGAACAAAAGGGAAGGTCAGGGATAGGTTAGAGGTCGTGGGGAGATTAAATACCAAAGCTGTCATGGATCAAAAAGCAAAGGGAGTGGTAATGGTGGTAAGAAAAGAATCAAAGCATTGGCCCAGGGTAGGTATTAAAGATAGAATGGACTGCCTGACAGTTTGGTGGAGGCAGGGTCAATTGCAGCATTCAAGAGAGAATTGGATTATTAAATGCAAAGGAAGAATGTGCAGGCCTATAGGGAGAAGACAGGGGAATGGCACTAGGTAAACTGCTCCTTCAGAGATTCAGCCCAGACACAATGGGCTGAATGACCTCCTCCTGTGCTGTAAACATTCTATGATTCTCAACTCACACTCTTCACTTATGGCTTTAATATGAATCTCTCCTCCATGCCCTCCAAATAACCTTCAGTCATCATACGCCTGTGCTCTGGAATTCTGTTGCTAAGTCTGTCCAACTTGCTACATCTTTCTTGATCACCTTCAAAACCTAACTCTTCAACTCCACCTTCAGTCATCACTTTTAATTCCCTCGCAAACTCCCATTCAGTGACTGAACCCATCTTTATGATTGACATTGGAGTATTTTATTCTATTTAAAACACTTTAAAGGTGAAAATAGTTTCTATAGAAACTTAAAAGCTTGGAAAAACTGCTCATACATAATTGCTCTAATGATGCTTTTGATAATTGCAAAAACTGTTTTGTTGGATTTCATTTTTCCAATGGTTCTCAGCAATTGTAATTAAACAGGTTTGTGAGTGGATACATTTATTGAGTCCACTCCCAGTGTTGATTACTGTTTGGGTGGAATTTAATGGATGCGGTGGGGGGTCCGCCCACTGGCTGGAAAACTGGTGGCAACCTCGCTGCGGCCATTTTTGGAAGGCCCGATGGGATTAATCCCATCAGGCACCTACCTGCCTGCTGTTGACCGGGTTACCCAGCATCTGTGAGGGGAATTTCACCCTGGAAATCCTGCTAGGAGATGGATGTCCCACCAATCAGATGCCAGTAGCTCCGCAGCAGTGTCACCAGAAGAATTGGCCACTGCTGGTACTGCAACGCAGCATACACCGTGGATTGATGATGGAGCCTCAAGAAATAGGTGAGTGAGGTGGGTTTGTTGGGGCTAGGGAGAGAGGCAATGGCAAGGGGTGGAGCTGGGGTTGATTTAAAGGACAGAGGGGGGTCTTACACTTGGCCCCTCCGTTTCCGCCGGCATGTGCCTCTGCTGGGTGCGGAGTGCCTGACTAGGAGGCACCTCCTCCCACCAGACCCCAGGCCTACCCACCAGGGTTTGCCCGGTGGTAGGCACTCTGGATGAGGCCCTTAAATGGCCACTTATAGGTCTTAATAGATTTCTAGGCGGGAAGGCTAACCTCAAGCCTTATTGCCCTGGTCCTTGTTATACAGCACCTCACACCCCAGCCCTCCAAACTGACCTCTGGGTGAACATTAAATTCCACCCTTTGTAGACGTCCTAAGTCACAAATAATATCCTAGTTGACTGTAAGAAAAATAAACAATCCCGGCTCATTCTTCTCAACCTGTCTGCGTTCTTTGACACAGCTGACTGTCGTGTTCTTATACTGATATAAACACCAATCGCTCTTAAGGGATTGTGTGGACATATTGTGGGTTCATTTATTTAGAATAGGCTCATGAGAACATTTATACATATGTAGAAAGCTTAAAGACATCAGCTGTAGAGCTGTGTGTATGCTTTGCACAAAGGCAGAGTATCACACGACACACTTCCTTTCTAGTGATGTCACGCTGCTATCCCTTAAGGGCATATTATAACACTGACCACGAGATTCTGCTTCAACACCTCTCCAACATAGTCTGGCTGGTTGGCATTGCAGTTGCCTGGTTTTATTCATATCCAGCTTGTCATAGACAGAGAATCACCTGCAATGGCTTCTCTTCCTGTTCCGCACTATTATCTCTGGTGTTGTCCGAGGATTTACCCTTGGCCTCCTCTGATTTCTCATCTACATGTTGCCTCCCAGTGACATCATCTGAAATCATGTCAGTTTCCATGTGTATGCTGACGATACCCAGCTCTACCTCAGCACCACCTCTCTCAACTCCTTCATTATCTCTAAATTGTCTGACTTCTTGTCTGACACCCAGTATTGAATGAGCAGAGATTTCTTCCAATTAATATTGGGAAGACCCGAGCCAATGCCTTAGGTTCCCATCACAAACATTTTTTAACACACCACTGACTCCATCCCTCTCTCTTTGGCAGCTGAACTGTTAGCACCCTTGGGCCAGAATTTCACGTTCCCCCATCGGTGGGTTTTTAGATAGGGGGAGTGTGAAATTGAAGTAACGGGATTCCCTCTGGGTTCCCACCCGCCCCAACCACACAGCAATTTCATGCTGGGGAGGGCAAGGCCTCTTATGGGAAGCCTGCCCTTGTCCCAATTGAGGCCTTAAGTGCTCAGTTATTGGCCACTTATCAGCTGTTTCTTGCCCAGCCTCAATTTTGGGCTGGGGGGAGGATTGAACTTCTGTGGGGGAAGCTCAAAAATGAACAAAGTTACATCTCTGGCAGGAAGAGGGATGCGGTGCTTCCATCAGAAGACCCCTTCTGAGGCTGGGCATCCCGCTCTGAAGGTCCAGTGGCCTCCAGGCCTCCCTCCCTCTCCCCTGCAAAATTGATCACCACCTTCGCACCCCCTCCAGGCCTTCCTTACCCTCCCTGCCCTGAGACTCCTTGAACTTACCTGGACCTCCGGTGCCCAGTTTTAGGTTCTGACATCCTCCCGCATTTCTTATTTTGTCCGCTGCAGCACTGGTGCAGGGATTGGAGAGCTGCTGGCCAATCTACTACAGCTCTCTAAGGTGAGGGGCAGAAGTCCTGCCTACTGCCACTTTACGCTCATTCGAGTGTGAAATGGCTGCGGGGCACTCGCAGTTGGCAGGGTGTGTTCCCCGCCGAATCTTTGGATGTTGGGAAGCAAGACCCTGCCATCTGAAAATTTCAGGCCTTGGTGTGACATTTCACCTCAATGAGCTTTCAAACATACACCTGTGCCATCATATTTCCACCTCCAGAACATTCCCCGACTTTGACCTTGCCTCAGCTCATCTGCTCCTGAAACCCTCATACATGCGTTTGTTATCTCTAGACTCAATTATTCCAAATCATTCCTAGCTGTCCTCCCGCATTCTACCATCTGCAAACCTGAAGTCATTCAAAACTCTGCCGCCCTTGTCCTTGCTTGCGCCAAGTCCCACTCATGCAACTCTCCTGCGTTCACTGATCTGTATTGGATCCTGGCCAAGCAATGCCTTGATTTTAAAATTCTCATCCTTCTTTTCAAATTCCTCCATGACCTCATCTCTCCCTAACTCTGTAATCTCCTTCAAACTTAAAACTCTGCTAGATTTCTGCGCTCACCCAATTCTGGTTTCTTGAGCATCCCTGATTTAAACCACACGATCATTGCCGCCCAAAACCTCAGCTACTTAGGTCCTAAGCTCTGGAATTCCCTCTCTATATCTCTTGACTCTCTTGTTCTCTTTCCTCCTTCAAGATGCTCCTTAAAACTATCTCTTTAACCAAGCTTTGTTCATCTGGCCTTATATCTCCTTGGGGAATTTTCCCCCCATTGGGGGGGAAGTTGATGGGCAGGCGCATACGGGCGTGCTTCTGATCGGTGCCCCCAATTGGAGGTGCGGCGCCATTTAACATGGGCGGGCCAATTAAGGCCCGCCCAACGTGACGTCCCCACAGAAGCGCTATGCGTTCTCTGTGCGGATCGGGGGGGGCGGAATCCCAAAATCAAGAGTGCGTTCTTTCGCGCAGGGAGGTCGGCTGCACACGTAAAAAAGACAAAAATAGAAAAATAAAATTTCCCTTACATGTCCCCTCATGTGACAACCTTAAGATTGGACGGGCAGGTCCTTTAATTAATTAATTGACCCTGTCAATGGCCTCAATTGGCCATTGACAGGTCGGCAGGCGCACAGCTGATTTGGCTGCGCTCCCGCCTTCTTGAAAATTTAAATCGGGCGTGGTGACGTTGGGAGTTCCCCCCGACATCACCGTGTGTCATTTTACACTTCGGCGAGCGGGCCCCGCTCCCGCTCGCCAACTCGTAAAATTCTGCCCCTTATGTACCTCAGCATCAAATTTTGTTCCATAACGTTCCTGTAAAGCACCTTGGAACATTTTGTCAAAAGCACTATATAAATGCAAGTTGTTATTGACCTCATCCCAAATTTTGCTTTTAATAATATGAATCTGTCTTCCTCTGCGATTATTAAATGTAATATTCTGAATTTATCTTTTCTATACAATTTACTATATTATATTTCTTTATAGGAATGCCTTCAGCTGCTTCCTTTTCAGTTTGGAAAGTACAAGATTCTCCATTTTTTTCTCATAAATTAAATATTGAGTGCTATCCATTAGCCTTGTAGATTTTCTTTCTACTGTTTCCATTGTCTGAATGTTTTCTTCTTGTCCCAGTGACCACAACTGGGCACACTATTCAAGATGCAGTCTGATCAGAGCATAGAGCACAAACAAGCCCTTCGTTAGTAAAATAATCCTACTAACAGGATTACTCATTGGTTCATTTAGCGAGCTGAGTGGACAAGAACATTCCTGTGAAGCATATCCATTCAATAAAAATTGCACAAACGGGCAGAATTTTGCCCTTGGTAGGCGTGTGGGCCCCACCGGCTCGGCGGCGGTCAGACAGCCAACCCCCGCCGCCATTTTGAGTGGTCGGGCCAATTGAGGCCTGCCCAGCGGCCTTCTCAACAGGAAGCGCTATGCGGTTCCTGTGCGGGGGGTGGGAGGGAATCCCCAACTGTCAAAGTGCGCACTTTCGCGCAAAGAGCGCACTGCTCCCTGAGACTAAATGCTGTCTCAGGGAGATTAGTGACAGTGCACAAAAGTTAAAAAATATAAAAATAAAAATATTATTAACATGTCCCCCTCATGTGACAATGTCACACGAGATAGGACATGTTAATAAAAATGACATAAGCTTCATTAAACTTTTTAAAAACGGACATGAAACCTCATCCTGCCAGTGGATGAAGTTTCATCAATAATCTGGAGCCCGCTGGGGCTCCTGGCCTGCCCACCAGCCTTAAGGTTGGACGGGCAGGTCTTTAATGATCTTAATTAGCCTGTCAATGGCCTTAATTGGCCATTAACAGGTCGGCAGATGGACAGCTGATTTCGCTGTCCGCCCGCCTTCCTAAAAATTTAAAGGGACCGGGATGACGTCGGGGGTTCCTCCCGACGTCATTCTGTGTCATTTTCTTGTTGGCGAGTGGGCCCCGCCCCCAAATCGCCAATGGGAAAATTCTGGCCAATGAATTTGGTCTGCTTACAAATCAATCACAAGACTTCATCCCCAATCATCTCCTAGTCCCTAGTGATATTGGCTGCTTTTAATGACTTAAGTTCCCCCCACATACCCCAAAACAAAAGCTCCTTTTGAAATTTGTTTAATTGTTCCCCTATGACCAAAGCCAGCTCACATCCATATAATGTTATTCAACCAGGCCGAACAATTTACTAGGGCAAATGTTATAAACTTATGCTCCTAATACAGAATTCACCCACTGGAAGTGCATTGAGAATGGATGGATGAGAAAACCTACAGGGATCCCTGATCCTTCTGCGTGAATTCCGACATACACTGCCAGTAAGTGAAGCTCCACACCAGAAACACATCATTTGTAAGTTTTCCCTCACTGTATCAATGCACACACCTCTAATACTGTGTGATCAAAATTTGCAACAACTCAAAAGCACACTTTGACTCAAACTCACCCAATGCATTTTGGGGAGGGCAACCTCTGAAATACATTTACAGCATAATACGTACTTTTGACTGTCTTACTGAAATAGAATGATTGGGTTGTAGAGCTAACCACAATATCGTAATTCATTCCTTGTTACAGCTGTTTATAGTTTTTCTAGTTTCTTGATTTATCCTTGATCTGCACAGCTTTAAAAAAAAATCTTCATTTTCAAAATGTAAGAATTACTGACAAGGCTGGCATTAATTCCCCATCCCTCGTTGAACTTGTGAAGGCGGGAATGGGCCTTCTTGAATGGCTGAGCTCTGTGTAATACAAGTGTGAGGGTGTGGTGCCATTGTAAGTTAGCACCTATGGGAGTGACCCTTGGTTGACTGGACGTTGTAACATTAAAGGTACAAAATGTACTGAGCTTTGATATATCTAACCCTGCTTCAGAACAGAGGCTGGCCTCCATCGTAAGATTTAACTGGTGTTAGGAAATAGAGATAGTTTAAGTTAGTTACATTTGTATTTGTGGGTATTAGGAATGAGTTTTAGCTTTGAAGTTTAAGTTTGTTTTGTATTTCTCTATCTATGTGTTAAGAAAGGTCAAATGGAGTTTTAGTTTCATTTTAAAAGGCTGCTTGCATTTCTAATGAGAGGTTTACGACCCCTATAAAGTAAAAGTAAACACCACGAGTAGAAAGAATAGTGCTGTTGCCTAGCAACAGGGGGGCCAGTTAGGAAGGTTCCTCCCATAGACATACACACAGAACTAAAGAAACAGCAGTTTTAAATTCAATTGAATATCAGGAGAGTTCGAAACCCTGGAGGTGAACCCTTGTGGAAGGTGCCTAAGAGAAAATGTCAGTTTGGGAGAAGATTCTAAGGCGAGGTCTTGGAGAGTGGAGATTGGAAACCCTCGTGTGCAGGACGGAATTCAGTGAGACTGATTAGTGCGACAGCATCTAGGGGGGGTTGTGCAGCGATCCATAGCATCTAGTTGAGGTGGCAACTGTCACTTGAGGTCAGAGTGTGATGTGTCTGACCACAGGGTGCCATAGGTTTACATAGACTGGTTACTTACTGTGTACATTAAAGTATAAGATATCTTTTGTGACTTGTGTTATCCTTACAAATCTGTGTATATCTGTAAAGGTATAGTTGTGGATGAAGGAGTATTGCAATATAGTTCATTTTTTCTGTTGAATAAATATTTTATTCTTTTGTTAAAAGTTCACCAGCTGACTCCTGTGACTCTGTTCAGTAGCTACTCTCCACATATCTATACAAACAATTAAAAGTTAGGATCTATCAAGCTGGGTTACACTCTGGGATCAGGCTTGTCCAAGGGTAACCTCAGCTGGGGATTGTAACACCGGACACAGTTCAGTTCAAGCAGCAGTTGTTGGCAGCAGCTCAGCTGGGAGCTGGGGCACAGAAAGCTTGTGGGGAGCAGTGAAACTGAAGTGGTTGTCTGCTCCATGAAGCTGGAGAAATGTCAGCTCAGTGAAGCTGTCTGCTCAGTGCAGCTAGTAAGCTGGGATCATGCCAGTGATTAGATGCTGCAGTGCAGCCTTTTAAGTCCAGTGGGACATGGTCTCCGGAGAAGAGATTGAGTAGTGGAAGGTGAGCAGACATTAGGGTAATTTTAGCTGGAGTCCAGTTGCCTGACGACTTTCAGGCAGAAGAAGCACCAGGGCTTCCAGGTTGAGTTGGAGCTGCTGGAGGGAGATCAGAGGCTATATTTTCTGAAGTACTGGAGCTGAAATGAGGAAGACAGAGTTTAAAGGATTTTTGTGACTCACAGTGATCACTGATGGCTGAATGAGTTGCTGAGAAAATTCATGGGTCATGTCTTGGTTGTGTCTGCCATTTAATGTGCAGTTTGTGGTGTGTTTGACCACAGTTCGGCTGTTAATTCACATTTACGTCATGTTAATTCTGTATATTAGAGTATAAGATAGCATTCACTGTTTATTTTGTTGACTCTTGTACAGTAAAATTATTCTGTTTGTTTAACATTGTAGGATCTTCTGGTTTTATTCTCTCAGTAAGTAACCGGAACTTCAAATCTCGCCTACTTTAAACAACAAGTTGCTGGTCCCTAACCCGATTGTAACACAAGTACTCCCACAATGCTATGCTAAGTGGCTGATCCATCATCTCCTCCTCCTGAGGTTCCCCAGCATCAAAAATGCCAATCTTGACACAATTCAGTTCAGTAAATGTCACATGAAGAAACAACTGAGAGTGCAGGATTATTCCATCATGCTCCTGACTTGTGCCTCAATAATGCTCTTGCACAATATTTATATTAAAATTTCCGGTCCGTGGTAACTTCCAAGATGTTGATGTGGGAAGGGGTTGATTCAGTAATTGTAATGCCATTGAACGCCAAGGGGGGATGGTTAGATTTTCTCCTGCTGGAAATGATCATTGTTTGGCAGTTGTGTGGCATGGATGTTATTTATTACTTATCAGCTTAGGCCTGAATGTTGTCCAGCTCTTGCTGCATGCAGACATGGACTGTTTCAGTATCTGAGGAGTTGCAAAAGGCAGTGCAATCATCAGCAAACATCCCTGCTTCAGTGCTTATGTTGGAAGGAAGGCCATTGATGAGCAGCTGAAGATGGTTGGGCCTAGGACACTACCCTAAGGAACTTCTGTGGCAATGTCCTGGGGCTGGGATGATTGACCTCAAACAACCACAACCACCTTCCTTTATGCCAGGTATACCTTCAACCAGTGGAGAGTTTTCATTTCTATTTCCATTGACTTCAATTTCGCTAGAACTCATTGAAGTTACACTTGGTCGAATGCTGCTTTGTTATCAAGGGCCGTCACTCTCACCTCGCCTCTGGAAATTTTTTTTAAAATTCATTCATGGGATGTGGACATTGCTGGATAGGCCAGCATTTATTACCCAACTCTAATTGCCCTTGTTCAGGGGGCATTTAAGAGTCAATCATGTTGAGCTAATTTGTCCTTACCTGGATGTGTGGACCAAAACTGTAATGAGGTCTGAAGTCGATTGGTCCTATTGGAACCCAAACTGAACACTGGTGAAGAGGTTGCTGCTGCGTAAGTGCCACTTGATAGCACTGTCACAACACCTTCTGCACTGCACTTTGCTGATGATCAAGAGAAATATGGTGGCAATTGGCCAAATTGGATTTGTTCTACTTTTTGTGGGCAGGGTATGCCTGGGTGATTTTCCAAATTGTCGAGTGGATGCTAATGTTGTCGCTGTGCTGGAACAACTTGGCAAGGGGCACAATGAGCTCTGAAGCACAAATATTCAATATTAATAACTGGGAAGTTTTCAGGGCCCATAGCATTTGTTGTATCCAATGCCTTCAGCCTTTTCTTGATATCATTTGGGATGAATCAAGTTGGCTGAAGACTGGCTGGCATGTGCAGCACTGTGACCTCAGGTGAAGGCCGAGATGGATCATTCCTTCAGCTCTTCTGGCTGAAGATGGTTGCAGATGCTTCAGACTTTTGCACTGATATCATTGAGGATGGGGAAGATTGTGAAGCCACCTCCTCTGGTTAGTTATTTAATTGTCCACCATCATTCATGACTGGATGTGCCAACACTGCAGAGCTTTGATCTGATACTTTGGTTGTGCGTCCGTTTAATTCCATCTATATCATGCTGCTTTTGTTGTTTAGCATGTATGTAGCCCTCTGTTGTAGCCTCACTGGTTTGGCACCTAATTTTTAGTATGCATGGTGGTGTTCCTGGTGTGCTTTTCTGCACTCCTCATTGAACCAGGATTTACCCCCTGGCTTGATGGTAATGGTGGAATGAGATTACTAACCGTGGTTGGATACAATTCTGCAGCTGTTGATGGCCCATAGTGCCTCACTGATGCCCAGTTTTGAGTTGCTAGATCTGTTCTAAAGCTATCCCATTTAGCACGGTGGTAGGGCCATTCAGCACAATGGAGGGTATCCTCAGCATGGAGATGAAACTTGGTCTCCACAAAGTGGTCACTCCTACCAATACTGTCATGAACAGTTGCATATGTGACAGATAGATTGGTGAGGGTGAGGTCAAGTAGGTTTTTCTCTTGTTGGCTCTCTCACCACAGGCCCTGTCTAGCAAATTTGTCCTTCAGGGGTTCGTTAGTAGTGGTGCTACTGAGACATTCTTAGCGATGGACATTGGAGACTCCCAGCCAGAGTACATTTTGTGCCCTTGCCACCCTCAGTGCTTCTTCCAAGTGGTGTTCAACTTGGAGTACTGATTCATCAGCTGAGGGAGGGCAATAAGTGGTAATCAGTCTACCTGGGACGTTTCCTTCTCCCTGTTTGACCTGATGCCATGAAACTTCATGGGGTCAGGTGAGACAGGGCATACCCAGGTATGGTGATGGATGAGTGTGGGGCATGGACTGTAATGTGTGATTCGGTGAGTATGACTGTCAGGCTTGATTAATTTGTGGACAGCTCTCCCTATTTTGACACATCTCCTCTACCCCACAATGTTAATAAGGAGGACTTTGCTGAGTCCACTGAACAGTGTGTGCATTTGTCTTTTCCAATGCCTGGGTTGATGCTGGCTGTTTTTTTACTTATTCAACTTTTCTGTAGCAGTTTGATAGAATTCAGCAGCTTGCTAGGCCATTTTAGAGGGCAGTTGAGAGTCATTTGCATTGCTGTGGGTCTTGAGTCACATTAGGCCAGGCTGGGTAAATACAGCAGATTTTCTTCCCTGCAGGAAATTAGTGAGCCAGATGGGTTGTTACTACAATCCGGTAGTTTCACAGTCATCATTGCTGATACTATCTCTTTTTGTTCCACTTTAATAATTGAAGAATTTAAATTCCCCAGCTGCTGTGGTGGGACTTAAACCCATATCTCTGTAGCTATTCATATGGGTCACTGGATTTCTAGTCCAGTAACACTACCACTCTGCTACCAATTCCATAATATCTACAACTTGCACTGCAACAACTCGCCAAGGGTCCTTCAGCAGCACCTTCAACCTCTACCCTCAAGAAGAACAAGGGCAACAGACACATAGGGAAGCCACCACCTGCAAGATCCCCTTCAAGTCTCACAGTTTGAATTATATTACTGCTCCTTCACTGTCACTGGGTCAAAATCCTGGAATGTCCTTCCTAACAGTATTGTGGATGTACCCACACCACGTGGACTGCAGTGGTCAAGAAGGCAACTCACCACCATCATCTCAAGGGTAATCAGGGATGGGCAACAAATGCTGGTCTTGCCCACATCCATCGAACGGATTTTTTAAAAAAGTCTTTGCGATGGAGAGGAAATGGGATTACAAGTTCAACTCAGGGTCAAGGTCGCAAACAGTCTGCTTCAGCCTGAAACAATGATCAGTGAAGTGAATGGAAATGGTTGCAATTTGGGAATCTAAAGCAGTATCCAGCAGATGTGAAATGAGTTCTCCTTTTTTAACTCCCATTGCAACAAAAATCAGCAACAATTTAGAGGAATATCCGGGCCGTGTGTGGCACTGCTTTCGCGCAATATGACAGTTAGTAAGGAAAGTTGGAAAGTAATACATTCACTGTTGTATATATGGTGGATTTTGTGGGAAGGCCTTGGTTGCCCAGAATTAAGTTGTTTTATGTACTACAAAGAGAAGATGCAATACTTTTATTCACCATTAGATGGTGGCAGAAATCCTTCTGTGCAATTTTCCATTTCAAAATAAAACTATATACAAGACAAGGTAGATACTGGACTCCTTGTCTAATAATAGAATTATTGAGAAATCAATTTGAATTAAGTTTCTATTAAAGATATCAATCTGCTAGGTAAATGGAACAATAGCAACTGTCATATTAAAACTATTCATTTGGAAGCTTAACAATGACACGCTTACTGTCAGTTACAGTAATGCGAAAGGACAGCATTAAGTTACAGAACATGATTGTCCAGTCCAGGGAACGTAAAGCAATACCACACTGCATATTAATTGCAAGCATAGAGTTCCACACAACCGCCCGCTGTCCACTCAATTTCTAATGTCATGAACTTCTAACAAATGCAAGAACGTGTCAGCTGTGGCTCAGTTGGTAGCACTCTTGTTCCTGAATTATAAGGCTGTGTGTTCAAGACCTACTTTAGGATATGAGAGTAGAAATCCAGGTTGATATGCCAGTATGGCACTGAGGGAGTACTGCACTGTTGGAGGCCCCATCTTTCAGATGAGATATTAAGCTGTGGCCCTGTATGTCCCCTCATGTGGGTGTAACAAAAATCTCACTGCTATTTTGAAGGAAAGTTATCCCTGGTGTCCCTGCCAACTTTGACCCATGTGGCAGTCAATTATTTCTTCCTCAAACTGAAACTAATTAATGGATTTTCCTGAATCATTGAAGTGAGGCTGATAAGACTTTAAGAGGGGAGAAATCTGTTATGAAGACCTGCCTTGATTCCCTGGGGTAGGCAGCACCTAATTTCTCTCCGAACGACTATGACAATAGGCACTACTGCAGTCTGGATCTGTATTAACCCTGGAAAGAAGCAGCAGGAGAATGATTCTCTTCAACCAACATATCGTAACAACTCAATGCCTGAGGAAAGGTAGGTGACAAATTAGAAGTTTATTTATTTTATTGTCAATACTTGGAACATTGGAACATTTTCAGTTAAGCTTTGACAAGAAAACTGTTTTCAAGGGGTTATTTCTGGAGAGGGAGAAAAATTAAAGACAACCCTATGGGATCAGAGATAAATAAATGCACAAACACATAGTCCCACAAGCAGGCTGGCTGACAAAACACTGGCATTTTAAAATTTATATTACACATATTATCATTGAAATTTCATAATACAATGCTTGCTAATATTAAACAGTACATTCTTCAATTTGCAACAAGCAATGCTTTGGGAGCTTCACAATTTTTTTCCACGTGCTACAGTTGCTTGCACCAAGACAGGATCTGTATCTTCAGCCTTCCCTGAAGCCCCAGCCTTCTCTGTCTAGGGCCTTCCCTGAAGACCCAGCCAGCAGTGCAGGCCTGCCAGGTGGAGAAGACCAACAGGTCAGAGAAGCGGGCATTGTGAAGGCCAGAGAAACATGACGCTTGTTGGCAGAAGGAAAATCATGGGTGACCCCACAGTTCAGTGATGACTCCCTGTATGTGAACCTCCAGGCTACATGAGAAAGGTGGGAGATCCACTTCCTCAAGGACAGAATGAGGTGCGCCCCCCCTAAAAGTCAAGTCTAGACAAAGATTGTGGAAGTCAGCAGCTGTGGGGTCATCAGGATGAATCTGGCTGCAGAACTGCAAGCGTGGGAATGACTTTATTTGTTCATCAAGCTCCACAATTTGGTACACTTAAGGGTTAACAAATATATAAGTGTGAGGGTGCAGTTAATGGAGGGGGAGAGCTCAATGTCAGTGGCAATGGGTGAGATTGCAGCAATTCCTATTAAAGGAATGGATGCAGCTTGGACAGCAGGCACTAGTCTGTCAGTGGCAATCTTTACAAGATTGTTCCAGTGTAGCCAGATGCATTCAAGTGCCCCCAAAATAAACAGCTTGGCTGCCCCATGCTTAGGCATTATGCCTTTTACTGGGCAACTGACATTACTCTTCCTTGTTTCTACAGGAGAAGCGAGCTGACAATGTAAAGGAAAGATGGTGGGATGCCATTTTTCACTGTCCTCAAGCCCATGGAAGAGGTGGCTTTGGAACTGGCAGGGCCGCATGTTGGCCACTCCATCGCAGGTGTGAGGCAGGAACGCTGGTACAGGAGAGTGAGTAGCCTCATGAGCTGGCATGAGAGAGCCTGAGGTGAGAATGAGGGTTGCCATTTCTATGTTCTCCACTGTACATACATCGATCTGGATATCAGCTGATTCTGGAAGGCTCATGTTTGGAAGGGAAAACCCTTTATCTTTTTGTTCTCTCACGCAGGTCAACCACATGCACAGAGAGCTGCCATCTCCATGAGACAGCCGTCCACCTCTAAAGAGGAAGAAGCAACCTCAGAGGGTGCAGCATTACATCACTCCTCCACATCCTCCACCAGTGCAGATAGTCTCATGTCAGTTCGGTCTGCTCAATGTTGGCTTGGATCACCACATGGCTGCTGTTATATTTCTCCTCTGCTTTTGTCATAAGGTTCCTCACTGGAGTTCGTAGCCATCTCATTAACGGGTGGTCTTTGTCACAAAATCCAACCGTGATGTTGCACAGGGTGGGGTGAAAAGCTCAGGCACCTGGGAGTCCCTCAGTATGTAGGCGTCATGGCTGCTCCCAGGGTACTAAGGACAAACCTGCAGGATCTGTTGGTGATGGTGACAGACCAGTTGCATGTTGATGGAATAGAATTGCTCCATGTTAATGAAGGACACAGGCTGGCCTGCGGGAGCCTTAATTGCCACATGCGTGCAGTTGACCACATCTTGTACCTGGAAAAATCCAGTGATGGCCTTAAATCCTATAGCTTTCTGAGACTGACTGTCCATATTTGTGTGATTATGGATATATTGGCTGGCCCTCCTGAAAAGGGCATCAGTTAACACCTGGATGCACTGATGTGCCACTGATTGAGTAATGCCGCACATGTCTCCAGCAGGCCCCTAGAATGAACCAGAGGTGTAGAAGTTAAGTGCCACGGTGCCCCTCATCGGCACTGGCATTGGGTGACTACCAATACTAATAGAGCTCAGTTCATCCACCATCATGCTAAAGATCTGTGATGCCATAAGGCCATAAGACATAGTAGCAGAAATTAGGCCATTCGGCCCATCGAGTCTGCTCTGCCATTCAGTCATGGCTGATAAGTTTCTCAACCCCATTCTCCCGCCTTCTCCCCGAAACCTTTGATCCCCTTACCAATCAAGAACCTATCTATCTCGGTCTTAAATACACTCAATGACCTGGCCTCCACAGCCTTCTGTGGCAATGAAGTCCATAGATTCACCACTCTCTGGCTAAAGAAGTTTCTCCTCATCTCTGTTCTAAAAGGTCTTCCCTTTACTCTGAGGCTGTGCCCTCGGGTCCTAGTCTCTCCTACTTATGGAAACATCTTTCCCAAGTCCACTCTATCCAGGCCTTTCAGTATTCTGTAAGTTTCAATCAGATCCCCCCTCATCCTTCTAAACTCCATCGAGTATAGACTCGGAATCCTCAAACGTTCCTCATATGTTAAGCCTTTCATTCCTGGGATCGTTCTCGTGAACCTCCTCTGGACACTCTCCAGGGCCAGCACATCCTTCCTGAGATACGGGGCCCAAAATTGCTCACATTCTAAATGTGGTCTGACCAGAGCCTTATAAAGACTCAGCAGCACATCCCTGCTTTTATATTCTAGTCCTCTCAAAATAAATGCCAACATTGGATTTGCCTTCCTAACTACCGACTCAACCTGCAAGTTAACCTTAAGAGAATCCTGGACTAGGACTCCCAAGTCCCTTTGCACTCCAGATTTCTGAATTCTCTCCCCATTTAGAAAATAGTCTATGCCTCTATTCTTCCTACCAAAGTGCATGACCTCACACTTCCCCACGTTGTATTCCATCTGCCACTTCTTTGCCCATTCTCCTAACCTGTCTAAATCCTTCTGCAGTCTCCCCGCCTCCTCAATACTACCTGTCCCTCCACCTATCTTTGTATCATCTGCAAACTTAGCCAGAATGCCCTCAGTTCCTTCATCTAGATCATTTATGTATAAAGTGAAAAGTTGTGGTCCCAACACTGACCCCTGCAGAACTCCACTAGTCACCGGCCGCCATCCTGAGAAGGACCCCCTTATCCCCATTCTCTGCCTCCTGCCAGACAGCCAATCTTCTATCCATGCTAATACCTTGCCTCTAACACCATGGGCTCTTAACTTACTGAGCAGCCTCCTGTGTGGCACCTTGTCAAGGCCTTCTGGAAGTCCAAGTAGATAACATTCATTGGCTCTCCTTTGTCTAACCTACTCGTTACTTCCTCAAAGAATTGTAACAGTTTGTCAGGCATGACCTCCCCTTGATGAAACCATGCTGACTTTGCTCTATTTTACCATGCACTTCCAAGTATTCTGAAATCTCATCCTTAATAATGGACTCTAAAATCTTACCAACGACTGAGGTCAGGCTAATCGGCCTGTAATTTCCCGTATTTTGCCTCACTCCCTTCTTAAACAGGGGGGTTACATTAGCGATTTTCCAGTCCTCTGGCATCGTCCCTGATTCCAGTGATTCCTGAAAGATCACCACTAACGCCTCCACTATCTCTTCAGCTATCTCCTTCAGAACTCTGGGGTGTAATCCATCTGTTCCAGGTGATTTATCCACCTTCAGATCTTTCAGTTTTCCTAGTACCTTCTCCTTGGTAATGGCCACCATACTCACCTCTGCCCCCCGACTTTCTTGAATTGTGGGGATGTTACTCGTGTCTTCCACCGTGAAGACTGATGCAAAGTACCTATTCAGTTCCTCCGCCATTTCTTTGTTCCCCACTACTACTTCCCTAGTGTCATTTTCCAGCGGCCCAATGTCCACTTTTGCCCCTCTCTTACCCTTTATATATCTAAAAAAACTCTTGCAATCTTCTTTTATATTAATGGCTAGTTTACCCTCATATTTAATCTTCTCCCTCTTTATTTCTTTTTTAGTTGTCCTCTGTTGGTCTTTGTAGGCTTCCCAATCCCCTGGTTTCCCACTGTTCTTTGCCGCATTGTATGCTTTCTCTTTAGCTTTTATGCTGTCCCTGACTTCCCTTGTCAGCCATGGTTGCCTCGTCCTCCCTTTAGTATACTTCTTCTTCCTAGGGATGAATTTTTGCTGTGTTTCCAAAATTACTCCCAGAAACTCCTGCCATTGTTGTTCCACTGTCTTTCCTGCTAGGCTCATCTCCCAGTCAATTCTGGCCAGCTCCTCTCTCATGCCTCTGTAGTTACCTTTATTCGACTGTAATACTGTTACATCTGATTCCAGCTTTTTTCTCTCAGATTGCAGGGTAAATTCCATCATATTTTGGTCACTTCCTCCTAAGGGTTCCTTCACCTTAAGCTCCCTTATCAAATCTGCCTCATTACACATCACTAATTTTGGAATTGCCTGTTCCCTAGTGGGCTCCACCACAATCTTGGGAGAGATGCAATCTTTGATTCATTTGGTCGCTCATCCTCTGATTGTATACCCTTACTACAGGGTATCATCTTCTCTGTGCTGGAACCTGCTCACAGTCCTCTCTGCAACCTTCTTCTATTTCCTGACCCTGCAGCTGCCCCTGCAGGTGGCTAGGAGGTTGCTGCTGTTTAGATTTCCAGTGCGCTCACACCTCCCTCCCTCTCAAGTTCTTCTCACTGGAGAATCTACCTCCTGAGTGAATGATGCCCATGGCAGGTGGTGCTGCTGGTCTCAAAGGATATTCTCCCAGATGCTACCTCCAACTACCCCACCCCCTCTCAGCCTTTTCAATGCATTCAGATGCAGCAGCCAGATGGCACTATGGAGGATTGATCGCAAAGCCCTGACACCTGAAAACCCCTCCGCACTGCAAAATGCTCTGGCCACACCGCCACAGCCTTTCTACAAAGGCAAACTGCCTCACTTGACCAGCGTGATCAGCTGCTGGTGAAAAATTTAAGGGACATTTTGGCATTGGCGCAAGCTTGTGAGAGCGGGGTGTGGGTGGTACTGTTAGAGCTGTGAGAGCGGGGTGTGGGTGGTACTGTTAGAGCTGTGAGAGCAGGGGTGTGGGTGGTATTGTTAGAGCTGTGAGAGCAGGGGTATGGGTGGTATTGTTAGAGCTGTGAGAGCAGGGGTGTGGGTGGTACTGTTAGAGCTGTGAGAGCAGGGGTGTGGGTGGTACTGTTAGAGCTGTGAGAGCAGGGGTGTGGGTGGTACTGTTAGAGCTGTGAGAGCAGGGGTGTGGGTGGTACTGTTAGAGCTGTGAGAGCAGGGGTGTGGGTGGTACTGTTAAGAGCTGTGAGAGCAGGGGTGTGGGTGGTACTGTTAGAGCTGTGAGAGCAGGGGTGTGGGTGGTACTGTTAGAGCTGTGAGAGCAGGGGTGTGGGTGGTACTGTTAGAGCTGTGAGAGCAGGGGTGTGGGTGGTACTGTTAGAGCTGTGAGAGCAGGGGTGTGGGTGGTACTGTTAGAGCTGTGAGAGCAGGGGTGTGGGTGGTACTGTTAGAGCTGTGAGAGCAGGGGTGTGGGTGGTACTGTTAGAGCTGTGAGAGCAGGGGTGTAGGTTGCCCAAGCTTTTCAGGCTGCTGGAGAGAAGATCGAAGAGGAGGCCCAGTGCATAGCGTGCATGTGCAAAGTTAGAACATCGCAAATACAGGAAAAAGGCTGCCCCAGCCTCAAGGAACCTGGGACAAGGGACCAACGGCCCAATTACAGGACGATTCCATAAAATTCAGGGTGGTTTGTCAACCTGCACTTAACAGCTATTGAATGCAGCACTGACTGGAGCTGCTATACCATTGCTGCCCTGATATACCTGCCAGGGCTCTGACGCCTATGGTCCCCCTGCTTTTATGCAATATTGGAATGGTCCTGTAAAATCCTGGTTGATAGGCACTTTAAGTGCCTTAAGTATAAGTACCTTGTTTCCAGACCTGTGTGCCATTTCAACTAGACGTGCCATCCGCCCTCATAAAATCGATGCCTAATGTGACGACATCGGAACTCTATTCCGGCATCCTCCCATGTGATTTTGCACCGTCCACGGCCCATGCCCCCCACGCTACCCCCTTACCTCTCCCCCCGGCTCCAAGGCCATCTGCAAAGGGCTGGAAAATTCTAGCCATTATTTATCCTAAGCTCTTTGTTCACTCAGTGACCATTCTCGGTCATTGATCTCTCTGATTTTGTAACTAGAATAAATAGTATTTCTGTGTTCACCTAATCAAAGCTCTTCATAGTTTTTTAAAATAGTCTAGTAAACCTCGGAGCTTTCTCCACCCCAGTATCTCACATCTCTCCCCTTAGCAATGATTTCACAATCCTGATATTCGTCTAGTGAATCAACATTGTATCCATGAGGCATAATTTTTATGCAGCTGTGTATTTCCAACACATTTAATTAGTGCAAAATTAGACTCGTTTCTTTGGTGGTGATGGGTCATTTTTAATTACAGAAGCATGCTCTCCTCAATTGCCCATGTTTAAACAAACTTCTTATTGTCTTTTGCTCATGGCAACTGTTATCAAAGTGTCAAGAAATATAACATTTCCTATCTGTTTAAAATGTTATATTTCAAGAGGTAAAACAATTTTCAAGATTTGTATCTGACAGCAACTGTTTGTAAATATTTATGGAAGGAAACTTAAATACTGCATCTTATAGGCGTAATGATTTTTTTTGCAAGCCATTTTGAATATGTGTCAGGAAGATATAATAATTTTCATTGTAGAGTAATGGTGGAGTCTGTTTCTATAGGTCTGTGTGTGTGTGTGGGACTTAATTGAATTACAGGCAGCTGGTCTGAAGGCTTTGATGTATCAGAATATAAACTAGGTTTGAAATGTTAAGTAGGTAAACATGGGGGAAGTTTTAGAATGTGAGGTGTGAAAGGAACATTTGCATTTTTAAATAAACCAGACTAGCTCTAATTCAAAAGAGGGGGTGAAATGTTTCACCTACCAGAAGAAGTAAGAAACAGTGTGTTTATTTTTCCCAAAGATTACTGGTAAAATTGGTACTATGATAGATTTTTAGTACTAGAGAGGTAAAGTCCAACGACATTGAAACAATGGGAACTTGCATTCAAAGGGGAAATCTGTATATAGGAGAAAAGGCTGTGTGTAAGGGCAAGCATTCTAAGATCTAACACAAGTGTGAAAAGCCTCCAGCATCTAAGACTCAAGCTGCTGTCTACAAGGAACCAAAGCGGAGAAAAACTCACTTTGAATTCGGCTGTTCAGGGTATTGTGTGTTACTTTGCCTGGGTCGTTTAAAATCTGTGTGTCTTACTGTTGCCTTAACAAAAGCGTAACTGGGGTTAGATTAATTAGAGGATTTAGAAGTTATCATAGTAGTAATTTGTAGACCTATGTATGTACTTAAAATTATTTCTTCTATTAATAAAGGTTTAATTTAGTTTTGTAAGAAATCTATAAGATTTGATGGTCTTATTACTACTGAATTCAAGGCATGCATCTTGAAATATATACAAATTGCAAAACAGTTGTGGCAGTTGTTTCAAGTTTCCCTTTGGGATTTGAGCAGCTCAGCATTTACCATCGTCTGTGTCATAACAACGTGATCATTGTATTCATTTGTTTCAGGATGTGAGAGTTGCATGAGTGAGGAGAGCCTTGTAGATGGAAACCTTATGCTAATTAAGTGGATGAATATTAAATGATAGAGGCCCTAAATCAAATCTCTATTGTTTACTTGTCATTTCGTTTTACTTTGAACAAACATAAATTAAAATAATTATGTTTTGGAAGCAGGTTGCTTCATTGAGCACAGCCTGTTGTATTTTTCAAATGTTATTATCAATCATAAAATATTTTTACATTTTGGGCAAGTTGTGTTAAGGGACTGATGTCAGCCTTTGGGAACAGAATACTTTCATGCAATTGTTCTGTAACTATTAGCATTACAATATATTACAACATTTATTAAATCCTTTTCGCTGTTATTTTTAACAAAGGTGTTAATCTCTTTTATTAAAACTAAAATAATAAAAGCACTCAGCAGGTCTGGCAGCACCAGAGAAACAGAGTTAACATTGGGCCCGATTTTAACTGTTTAAGTGAATGGGTTTTAAATGAATTAGAATCTCACATGACATTTCTGGTCAGTATCGGGTTCGGATCAGCATCTTGAAAAGTTAACTCTGCTTCTCTCTCTATAGAGGCTGCCTGACCAGCTGAGAGTACCCAGCATTTTCTGTTTATATTTCAGATTTCCAGCATCCACATTACTTTGCTCTTGTGTTAATCTGTATTTGAAAGATTCTAAAATCCCTGTTAAAACTCATTGGCCGGAATCTTCCAGCACCCACAGCAGCGCCGCCGGCGAGCCATTGAAATCTTCGTTCACATCGATGGGATCAGAAGACCCCATTGGCATGAGGGACTGGAAAATTCCAGCTATAGAAACTCAAGTGCCAGTTTTCACACCTTGATACAAAAGAGGGGCAGCTGATCTTACTGGGCTCTCAGTCTCTGAAAGACGGAGAAACCGGGAGAATGAGGGAAAGACTGTTTCTGCGTGAACCACCACGCAGAATGCAGTTGAGAACAAATTCCCTGTTTGAAGAGATGAGACTTGTAGAGATTTAAAGACTAAGGAGTCGCCAGATGGTGGCTTGCTGCTGGAAGTCTGTTCATTGGACTGAGGAGGTTGAGTGACGGGACTTTTAAAAGGACAATGGAAGATTCACACTGGTGTGGCAGGGAGAAAGGATCCTGTTGGAAAGCCAGGAGGAGATGGGGACTTTATTTACAAGGCTACATACCTGCTGAGAGTGTGGCAGAGCATATAAATATAGTATGGGGTTTTTGGTTATGTTAATTAATTAATGGGGAAGGTACCTTTTCTGTAGGAAATCTTGTAGTGCCGGGTACCATCCCAGCTTTTGAGCTAGAAGTTTTGGGTTCAAGTCCCAATCCAGGACTTAATGGTCATGGGAGGTGTGTTCATAATGTGACCAAACAGTTTGAGTATCAATCTGCAAATACTTCCAACACATACTAATGGCAGGTGATAAGAGCAGAAGCAATTCCTGGTTAGCCATGTGCTGGAAAGAAAGTTGGAGCCTCTACTGTCATTATTCATAGCTTCAAACTAAAACATGCAGGTTGCCATAGCAACACAGACATCCCGAGTGAACTGTATTCCACCACCATTTCTGAAGTTCAGTGTATTAGTTGCCTACTAAGTAATGTTTAGTCTATATATTTAAATTTGTTTGCTACAGTAAAAGTCTTAAAATGTGAAGTCTTTTTATGCAATTATTTCTGTTGGTTGCTGGGAAATCCATATCTCTTTTTAAAGTTTATTGGTCTCTACAGGGATTATAACAGTATTTACTCACATATCAATGAGATGGGTATGCATGCTGAATCTGAGTCAGTGCAGAGTCTGAATATTGTGGTGTGAGTTTTGACAATGACTCTTATAAATCATTCTCCACTTCTAGACTGGACCTGGACTATGAAGTTATCGCATACTGCAAAGTCCTGACCAAGAGCTTTCTAAAGAAAGCTAACTGACCTTTTCTTTACAAATGACCAGCAGCAGCTGGCTTTATTTTACACTAAAGTACTACTGCTACTTGAGCATGATGAGAAAAGCTTTTAACTGGATGTCTAGTTTATCTATCCATTTGAAGTCCTCCTGAGACACCAAGCGGCCTCATTGCAGAAGACTTTAGTGAAAAGGTTTATGTGATGTGCTGCATGGGCTGCGACTCATGGTCATAGTCACAATTCAGGTCATTATCATTTTCCAGTTGTTGAATGGGTGACTGCATTGTCCATGCCCTGTATGGATTCGGTTGAGGGCTGTCCACTGCCTTCGTGGGAGTTTAAATCCAGGGATCTCTGCTGTTGGGTCAGTGATGAGTTGTTGGCTCTTTATGCTACATGCAGCACACAATTCCATCCATCTGGATAGTGGGTTGATGGCAACTGCATGAATATTAGCTGCTGTTTCACAGATATGGTCAGTGCATTTTTAAAAGTTTTTGTGGTGCGTTTTTGTTTCATGGAGTATGCTGATGTCACTGGAAATGGCAGATGGGGCAAGTATTGAATACTAAAGCATCCGGATACAAACATCAGTTTAAACTCACATCATGTGGTATAACTCCAGATTAATCGAAAGGAACTGGCTTGCTTCTTTAGATGTTCCATATTTCAAAGCAGATGATTTCCTACTATCTCAACAGCCATAGCTAAATGTCTTTGATTATTTTCTTTCACCACGCTCATCTGCATAGGAAAAGTTTTATAGAAAAAAAGTTAAGAAATAAATCCCTAATTATTCATTGGCTCATTGACGAGACATCATGTGGCGAATGGATGCGGTTCATTCCAATCATTAGCAGCACAGTAGTGAACACCTGAAATATTCTTGCCCGAGTGTGGTCACAGTTGGCAGTGAGGAAGCACTCATGGGAGAAATGGGCAGTCACTGGTTTGTTGTGATCATCAGCAATAACCAACGGGCTCGCAAACGCATCCCTGAGGACTGATGTGACCTTCATCCGAATTGCCATCAACTTCTCTGGCCGCTGTCATTCAAATTTTTCAAAAACCTCTGGAAAGTGGCCACATATCTTCTGGGGTCCACAGACCTGGTTTGAGAAGCACTGACCAAGGAAATAAATCCTGTCCATCGTAAGAAGCAAAGTAAGAAAGAGTATCATTTACATCCAATTTCACATTGGAGAGGGAGTTAGGGCAACCCTGCCTCTCAGTAATATTTCTGGGTTCTCACAATCAGAACAGCTGAGCAGCAAACATATTTAGAGTCAGGCAGGTGAAGACCAGGCTGTGAAATCATGTGATGGCTGATGTTCTATTTACTGGATTTAAATATCACGGGCATGGCAGCTGGCAACACTGCAGAATCTGCAAACCTTGTTCACTGTAGGTATTAAGATATATTGAATTCAAGCATATAGAATAAGAAAGCATGTCAAAGATTTAGAAAGCTGATTTCCTCAGCAGAGAATTTTTTTCCTCAGGCACTTTATATTACAACCATAGGTAGTTGCTCGGCTCTCCCTCTGTGTAAAAAGCATGCAATCAGGGAACTGACTGCTTGCAAGTTAAGGCTGCCTGTTGCTATAAATGTGGGGAGTTAGTGTTTGCACTCAGCAATATTAGACTCTCCACATTAAACAGTACAACACAAAGATTGTTCTAGTCATATAAATAGTTTGTAGAACTCATTCTGTAATTTCTGTGTTATGTTCCCCAGTTCCACCGCACCTTCTGTTTTGGTACAACATGCAGGTTTGACCACTTTGCACTGAGTTTCTGAACCTAAGTCATTCGTGTAAATTTGATACAGTAGTGGGCAATACACTGAGGTCTGGAGCACTCATTCAGTTCTTCCTTTAAACAACCCAGTCAGCTCATTGAAAGGTATGCAATATTTTGTATCTTTCAGCCAATTTCTTATCCATTCTTAAGACTTAGGTTGAACTTCATGGCCTTGAACTTAATTTTAGCCTTCCATGTTAAACTTTTGAGGACTGCCTTTTTGAGAATCCTAGTGATCAATGATTTCAAAAGGAAGTTGAATGGGCGCTTGAGGAAAATGGAATTGCAGGATTATGGGGAAAGTGCGGGAGTAATGGGTCCAACTGGACTGCTCTACAGAGAGCTGACATGGAGTCAATGGGCCGAATGGCTTAATTCTGTACCATTAGAACTTCATGATTTCCACAGTCTACTTGAGTTATCACTTCCTGAAAGAAGCTGAAGGATTCCAACTTTTCTCCGACATTCAACACCCAAATAAATGATAATAAATATGTTGATCCTGAGATTTTGTCTTGGTGCTCAGGTGATCTATCCTCATGGATTAATTCATTGTTGGAATTGATAAAGGTAAAACTGAACTTACTTTAGGATATTTCAGTAGCTAACATGCCTTGCAAGGCCAGTGAACATTTCAATTCCAAATGTATCCATGTAATTGTATTTGAAAAGGGCTAATGAATTAAGAGGTCTTGCTTCTGAATTCATGAAAGATCGATGGCTTTGATTTTAATATCTGAGTGGGACAACAGCAAAGTGAGCGAGTAGCTCCTCTGAGAGAGGTTGCAGGTCGGCTTGGCTGATTTTAAAAGTTAGTTCTCATCAACTTGGCACTTGCTGACTTCCTGACCAAAACATTCAGGAAGTTGGTGGGAAGCAGCAGTCTGTCCATTTAAAATCTGGTGGGAAGAGGCCTGGGGAACAGAGATGAATACTCAGGGTGGAAAAAACCCAGGGCAGGTGAGCCACAGGGGTTTCCTTGTGAGGCCCAGAGGAGTCTGTTCCATAAGGGAAACTGTAATGAATTTTAAAAACTCACCTTGGCCAACCTCTCCCAGATCACTTCCCCCTCCCAATTGACTACCCACTCTCAATTACCCCTCATCCAATTGCATGTCTCTTACCCCTTGTCATTCCCCCCCACCCCACTCTGATCATTCCCCCTCCTCTCTAAGACCCACCTGAGAGTCACTGCCGGCAGTACAGTGACCTCAAATTGAAATATTCTTTGCTGACAAGCTTTTAGGGGACATTCTGCAGATATCTCCAGCTTGCCAGCCTCGAGGAAACGAGGGACATGTGTCAATATTGGGTGTGTCTGGGGCCTACTTGTTCTGGCTGGCACAAGAAATTCTCTGTGCCCAGTTTGCACCATTGCCTCGGGCATATGTTTCCAAAATATTTAACATGCCAACTGCCACACACACTCTACACCTGTCCTAGCATTCCACTTTTATGAGAAATAGTCAGCATTGTGGATTGGACATTCAGAAGTTTGAGTTTGACACCAGATCATAAGCATAGCTTAGCAGCAGGCACAAGGCTACATTAATGAGAATCTGATGGTATATTTCAACTGGACATACACAACGGTCTTTCTGCTACTACCCATTCAGAGTGCACCCCCCCATCCCATCCCCACCTTCTCTGATTACTATGCTTACCTACAGCCAGAATAGGTAATCAGGCATCATGGCATTTCTTTGGCCACACTCCAATGTTAAACAAACCTTACAAGGTCCATATTTTAAAAAGTATTGTTCTTGGGATGTGAGTTGTCACTGGATGGGGCTGGCATCTATTGTCCATCCTAAATTGCCCTTAACAGGTGGTGGTGAGCTGCCTACAACTGAGTGGTTTGCTTGACCAGTTTAGAGAGCATTAAAAATTAACCACAATGGTGTGGGTCTGGTTTCACATAGTGGGCGGAATCTTGTGGAGGCAATGGGGGTCTTGGTCGTTGGCTGGAGAGCCAGCGAGACCCCCGTATCACCTATTTTCTGGAAGGCCCACCACATCCTGTGCTACTCAGACGCTTGACAGGTTGGTGGTGGGTCTTCACCCAGGATTAAGGACCCCAGGGGCTGGAGGTTCCACTGCTGGGAGCTGCCAGGCAATCAGAGACCACTAGCTCTTCTGTACTCAGCAGCTCCAACAGGGAGGCAGTTGCTGCCACCAGTATGACATCTACTCAAGGTCTTGTATCAAGGAGGGACTCAAGCAAGGTGTGTGATGGCGGGAAGAGGGTCATGGGAAGGGTAAGACACGAAGGGTGGGGTTGGGGGGGTAGGCAGCAAGAGTACGGGGGGGTGATTCTCAGCAGCCACCCCTTCCTGATGCCAGGTTCCTTGATCAGGCACTGAATGCCTTTGAATGAGCAACTGCCCCAGGTAGTCCACAAGCAAACACGCCAGGATTCACTTGTCATGCTGCCCATGCGAGTCCCCTGCCTGTCACTGGGTTAATACCAGCGGTGGCAGGATGAGGCCCTTAAGTGGGCGGGAAGGTCGTCAATGGGTCTTGCCATCCTGGACTCAATCGGGATGGAGATGGGAAGGTGACAGGTACCCACATGCCACCCTCTCGCCTGATTAAATACTGTCTCGCCACAAGGGAAAGCATAAGATTCTGCCCAGTGTTAGCACAAAAACAAGTGCTTGTGTAAGGAAAATCAAAGATCAGTCAGGATTTTGAAGCTCTTGTGCTGAGCCTATGCACTGAATCTTATACTTATGCTATGGAAAAGCCAATGCTAATTATAATGACTGGATTGCATGACAATCCCTGGCATCTATTCTCAGAACATCATTGCTACCTCACTCCGAGGCTGCAGTGCAGCACAGATTCACCAGAATGTATACTGAGACTAAAAGCTTTGAATTATGAAGACAGCTGCATAGACTAAGCTTGTATTCCCATGAGTATCAGAGATTAAGTGATTGTTTAATTGACATGTTTAAGATGATGAAAAGAGTTGATAGGGTGGATAGAGAAATCTATTTCTTTTGGTGGGGGAGTCAAGGAGAAGGGGGATTAATCTTAAAATTAGGGCAAGATTGTTCAGGGGTGATGTCAGAAAACATTTCTTCACACAAAGCTTAGTGGAAATCTGGAACTGTCTTCACCAAAAAGCTGTTGAGACTAGGTGAATTGAGAATTTCAAAATTGAGATTGATAGATTTTTGTTAGGCAAGGGTTTTTAGGGTTATGGAACCAAGGGGGAGTTGGGGGCAGGGTGGAGTGGTGGTATTAGATGCAGCTAAGATACAGATCAGCCTTGATCTAATTAAATGACAGGATTGTGTTCCACAGAATTGTGTCACTTTGTTAATTCATCTGAAGGTATCAAGTGACAAGAACAGAACAAACATTGGAGGAGAGTTTCACTAATAATCACTACAGGGCCTGCAAGAAATACTGGATGCTGCCAGAACTGAATGCTTATCAATTTGACACTGGCATGTCTAGTTTATAGCAAACATAAGACTATTATTTAATCTGTAATACATTATAAAGTGTTGAGAGAGCCTAAAATTCAACTGCAAAGCTGTTCCGGGATATGAGAAGTAACATAGCAGAGTTAGCGAAGAAAATTACAAGATTTGAGGAAAAGGATACAAAAATGCCACCAATAGCAAAATGTAGAAAAAAATTACATGTTCATTGCATGGAAGGATGCAGAGCCATTACAGGATGACCAGCGATAAGGATGCAAGCCTGTTCACTACAGGGAATGACACAGATATATTTCTCCACAAAAGAAAATTGGACATTGACTGAAAAATGAAGTAAAATGGAGGGCTATGGGAATAGATGAAAAGAGTGGGACTAATTGGATAGCTCTTTCAAAGAGCTGACACAGGCATGGTGAGTAAAATGGCCTCCTTCTGTGCTTTAAGATTCTATGATAATGCAATACAGGGTAAATATTAAAGTCCTAGGTTACACATTATTTCACAGTGCTTTTGTGCCATTATGGCATTGACCCACATACAGCTCTGGAGAAAAAGCAAGAATTTCTCAATGGACAACCTTGAATCACAAATCAAAAAAGAGCAGCAGATGGGAACAATGCCATTTGGACGCATCAGGCGAAGTATTTTATTTTTAGACATTGAAATATCTGTCTCAACTCATTTTTTGGCTGATTTGTGCTCCTGTGAAGCATGTTGGGACATTTTACTACATTAAAGGTGCTATTAAATGCAAAATGTTATTGCAAATGGTGCTTCCACCAGCTGCTGATTAGGAGAATCCGCAAAGAAAATATCCCCAAAATACCACTGAGGCTATTTGTTACTCTACATTAAAGGACATCTACCTAATCCCATTCTGTCACCAGTGGCACTGTACAAAAATAGTGCACCGCAGCTAAAGGAAGCATCCACAACTTGCATTCATATTGTAAACATCCCAAGCTGCTTCTTGGAAACATAATCAGACAAAAATTGATACTGAGCAAAATGAGAAAATATTAGGAAAGGTGATCGTCCAGGCATGAATTTTTTGCTCCCAATTGGGAGTGCAGAGTCGAGACAATTCCCAACTCTGCAAACCTGGCCCGGGATAAAGTACTCTAGATGTTCAGATTTTATTCCCTGGGGGAGGAGAGGGTGAAAATGGGAGTCATGGCTGCCACCTCTGGAGAGAGTTGGAGGCTGCTGCGTGCAGAGGTGGGCTGAGCGAAAGGCTGGCCTCAGTGCTCTGGCACTTTGTTGAAGATAAAAAAAAATGGAATAAAACAAAAACAAAGTGCTCCAGCTCTCACCCCTCATACACCACACATTCCCCATGCCCCATCCATGCCAACCCATCCAACCCTCCATGCCAACCCATGCACCCCCAGCCTTCCCCATTCCTCCTTAGAGTCCCATGCCAACTTAGTGCCAACTCATGCCAACCCATGCTCCACACCTACCACCCTTCGCTCTTACACCCTCCATGCTAACTCACCCAATATCTGTCATGGGCAGACCCATGTTAAAATTAAATAAAGCTCTTAAGTGTCTACTGATGAATTCACTATTTCAAAATATTCTCTCATTGATAAAAACCCATTCACTACATTTGAAGTCCTTTAACAAGCAGCTGTATTCACAGTCCCACTTCAAAGGCTTTATAGAACTTGGAGTTGCCCATCAAACCGTGAACTGACAGGCACCCTACTGTGATAATGATAGGCTATGAATCAGTCATGCAGCACTAATCCTATAATGGTAAGCCTCTGTCTTATGTCAACAGACAGAGTGAAATATCAAGCAATGATTTTTTTTTTAACACTGCAACTATTTTTTTCAAATATTTAAAGGCCAGGAGATTTAATTCCATTGACAGTTTGACAGCTCCCATTTCCAATTCTCTTGACAGTTCCAATGAGCTTGACAGTTCCAATAAATTTATGCAATTCTTACATACATTCATGCCTAATTTTAATAATCCCAAAGTGCAATTGACCTCTCTCAGAGGGCATATTACCTCTCCCAAAGGTACCCCGAGACCATATTCAAAGGGGTACCTTACCTCTCCACGAGGGTACCCTATCTCTCCAAAGAACTCTGGTAAGGTCAGACCTTATCCTACCCGGTCTAAAGTGCAAAAGTCATGTTTTGGACTTTCCACCAGTGAAAATCAGATCTGGCTGAGGCAGCTGCATTTAAAACCTGTGGTTGGCTCTGTGAACCACAGTTGTGCTAATTAGAAACCACCCCCATTCCCCTCACCCCCCCTTGAAAATGCCTTCGGGGATGGGATGCCCAGACCTGTGCCTCTGCAGCCATTTTCACTAAGAATTCTCTGCGAGAAAATTCAGGCCCAAATGTTTGGACCAAGATGTTGCTTTTAAGGAAGAGAGGAGAAGTTTAGAGAGAGAATTCTAGAGAATCGGGCCTGGACAGATGACAACATGGCTGCCAATGGGGGTGGACAAGGGGCTAGAACTGAGGGATGCAGCATTGTCAAAAGAGTGGAGGAGGTTACAGAAATGGAGAGGGGTGAGGCTCTGATGGGATTTGAATATAAGGATAAGAATTTTAAACTCAAGACTTTGCTAGACTGGGACCCAATGTAGGACAGTAATCAAAAGGCAACGGATGAATGGGACTTGATGTGAGTTAAGATATGGGCAATATGGTTTTGGATGAGTTTAAGTTTATATAGAGTAAAAGTTAGGAAGTCTGTCAGAACAGCATTGATATAGTCGAATTTGAAGCTAGCGAAAGCATGGATGAGGGTTTCAGTAGCAGCTGGGCTGAGGCGGGGTGGAGATATGTGATATTATGGAGTTACAAGTAGGCAGTCCCAGTGATGGAGAGAATATGGAATTGGAGGCTGAATCCAGGATGAAATGAGACCTGGAGGCAATTAAAACATGTTGTTGTGCTAACTCACTGCAATTTATGTAAGGGCCACACAATGTGGTCCTTACTAGTTAAACAGGAGCACGGTTATGTCCATTGGGTGAAATCAGCCTTTAAATACACAAATAGAAATGGATTACATATTTATTTCAACTCAATTGAAGGAGTTATTCTCTTAAACATGCCAATCAAAGATTGAAGCTTCAGATGCCTCCAACAGAGAGCATTTTGTAATTTTCTCTCATTTTGAGATTTGATTAATTCTAAGCAGTGGTTGCTAGGCAGGAAAATGAAAACATTGCCATCATCACAAAAGTCAGCTTACTGTTCCTTTGATAGAATTGCTATTGTACTACTTTCATTTATGATGTCAGCCATCAAACTGCCTTCAATTAAAACTGATTTATTGGACTGATAATGCAGAGACAGGATAATAATAGACCTTGTGTATTAGTATTATTCTCTGGACTTCAACATTGAGACATGTAAGAAGTGACTCCTCATCAGGTGACGACTAAAGTCAAATATTGATGAATTACATAATATCCTATAATGTAGAAAATATTCCAAGGCATTGCATAGAGGTGAAATCATGTGAAAAATGTACACTAAGCTGAAGAATGAGTTAACAGGTGTGACCAAAAGCTTGGCCAAAAATGTTGGTTTTATGGAGGGTCTTAAAAGAGGCAAATGAGATGAGGTGTTTAAAGAGGATATTGCAGTAAGGGGGGGATTATACAACTGAAAATGCAGTTGTCACAGTTGGGGAAAAAGGGAGATGCGCAAGATGTATTGGAGTGCTCAGGGTGGGAGGAAATTAGTAGGGGTGTGTGGGTTTGGACTGGAGGCCAATGAGGCCATGAAGGGATTTAAACCTGAAGATAAAAAATTCTAAATTTGAGACTTTGGGGATCAGGGCCAATGTAACTCAGCAAGGAGAGAGGTATGGATGAGGTGATAATTATTTGGACAGCAGAGTTTATGATGAGCTGATGTTTACTGAGCATGAAGCATGGGTGGCTGGCCAGGAGGACATTGTAGTAAAACAAAAACAGAATTACCTGGAAAAACTCAGCAGATCTGGCAGTATCGGCGGAGAAGAGAAGAGTTGACGTTTCGAGTTCTCATGACCCTTCAACAGAACTGAGTAATATTAGGAGAGGGGTGAAATATTACTCAGTTCTGTTGAAGGGTCATGAGGACTTGAAACGTCAACTCTTTTCTTCTCCGCCGATGCTGCCAGACCTGCTGAGTTTTTCCAGGTAATTCTGTTTTTGTTTTGGATTTCCAGCATCCGCAGTTTTTTGTTTTTGGACATTGTAGTAAAGTTTGAATGTGACAAAAGTATATGGATGGCAGGCTTCAGTAGCAAATGGATTGAAGCAGAGGAGGAGGTGGGTGAGGCTGTAGAGGTGGAAGTAAGTGGACTTTGTATTGGAGCTGATATGGGGTCAGAAGCTCAGCTCAGAGTTGAAGACGACCTCAAGGTTGTGAACAGTCTTGTAGCCAGAAAGGACAGGGAATTATTGGCAAGTTGTGGCAGGTACCAAAGCTGTTAAGTTCAATGTTCACCTGTAAAAATTGCTATTCCATGACTAATTGTCAGACAAGCAGTACGACAGCACAGAGTCAGTGGAGGATTGAGAGAGGTGGTTTTCAATGTACAAGAAGCTGATGCCACATTACCAAGGGAGATGAGATGAAGGAACTCCAGAGGCAACCTGTGATGGAAAGCCAAGCCACTGCTGGCAATGATTTGCTTATGATCTAGATAAGCAAAAGTGAAACCACGATGCAAAGATATCCTACTGAGCTGGACAATACAGGAGATGCATTGAAAGGCAGGTTGGACATGGGGTGGTAATTTGCAAAGATAGAAGACAAGAATGGGTTTTTTGAGGTGTGAGATGATGACAGTGGCTTTGAAAAGAAAAAGATCAGTAACTGAGGAGAGGGAGCAATTTACATTGTCAGCTATAAGGGGGATGGGGAGGAAAATTGGTGCTCAGGGGTTTAATGGGAATAGGGTTTAGGAAATGGAAGCAGGGTCGCCTGGATGAAATGAGCTCAATGATGGCTTGAGGGGAGATAGGAAAGGCACGAGAGAAAGGTGCTTGGACATTGATAGGTAGATCTGAGAAATGGTTGGCTTGATGGACATGGAGAAGAAAGGGAAACAGCAGAGTCAGCTGACAAATGGTAAAATGGTAGGCAAAAGCACGGTCAAGCCCATTAGGAATCAAAAAGGAGATGTGCTTGTGGAAGCACGAGGCATGGCTGAGGTATTAAATATATCTGCCTTTCCTAGAGGGGAGAGTAAAGGAGTAAAGAAGGAAGTGGTAATTTATTTTGTTATTTAGTTGTTTGGTAGTAAAGAACTTGAGTATTGCTGAAAAAGGAGACATGTCTAAGCTTTTCGTCTTGCACTCATCAGGACACTTGGCAAGAATACCAATAAAAGGGGGAAACAACAATTTATACTGTATGTGAAGAGAGTACTGATTGGCTGGCAAGTGGCATAGCCATGGAAAATGCACCAGGTGGTGACTGACAGTTAACTGCCAAGCATTGTTTGAAATTTAAACCAGGCAGCTTGACCCTGATTAGTCAAAGCATTTCCCTGTGGAATGAGTCAGCAAACGGCTGTCACTTATTTTGTTTAGCTGAAACAGGCGCAATGTGTGTACATGTTCTTTCTGTCTACAAAGAACAGAGCCCTGTGTATTAATGTATGTAGCTTCCAGTACACACAAATGCACCAAACTGTAAATCTTAGCACAGCCTGTGCTTGCGAAATTCAAAACACAGGGCTGAATTTTCCCGTCATTGAGCAGGGGGCGGGGCCCACTCACTTACGCAAAAATGACGTCATCCCGCCTCATTTAAATATTCAGGAAGGTAGGGGCACAGCGAGATCAGCTGTCCACCCGCCGACCTGTCAATGGCCAATTGAGGCCATTGAAAGGATAATTAAAACAATTAAAGGACCAGCCCATCCAACCTTAAGGTAGGCAGGCAGGCCAGGAGCCCTGGCGGGCTTCTGAAAAAACATGAAACCTCATCCACCAGCGGGATGAGGTTTCATGTAGGGTTTAAAAAAGTTTATTAAAGTTTCAGTGAAATTTATTAACATGTCCCATCTCGTGTGATATTGTCACATGAGGGGGACATGTTAGGGATTTTTTTATTTTTCTATTTTTAAAGTTTATAAAGCATTCAGCGGTCTCCCTGAGGCAGCATTTAGCCTCAGGGGGGTGTGCGCTCTTTCATGCACATGTGCGGAAGATCGCACTCTCGAATTTGGGGAATCCCCCCCTGCCCGCACAGGAAGCGCATAGCACTTCCCGCCAGGCATCACGCTAGGCAGGCCTCATTTGGCCACCCCACTTAAAATGGCAGCGGTGCCCGCTTCTCCGGCGGGGATCGGCTCCCCGCCCACCGGAGATTGGGTTAGGCCCGCCTGCCCGACAGGCAGAAAATTCTGCCTACAGCGTCCAACATTAGATGCAATTCTGCGATTGGACAACATTTGCTAAATAATCCTCAGTGTGCTAAGAATTACACTGACAACCAATTTAAGAATCAGTTTCTTAAAGGGCTCGCAGTGTGGCACAGGGTGCCAGTCAAGCAGACTGCATAGGCCAGGGTGCTGCTTCTTTAGTATTGTTGGAGTTGCACTCATCCAGACAAATGCCTGCCACATACCTTTTGCCACTGGTATTTTACCAGTGGAGGGGGATGTGTCTGGCAGCCCCCCTACCCTCGGGCCATCTGAGGCCCTTAAGTAGCTAATTAATGGAGGCCACTCCCACAACAGTGCTACCTACCCCATGTGTTGCCTCCCTACCCCCCCAATCCCAGCCCCCGCCCTGCTTGCTGGGGCCTGATGGCCTGGCCTCAGTGGAATTCCCCCCCGCCCAATACCTTCTGGTTTCAGCACAGATCGTTGTTGGGGGCTGGATGAAGTCCCAGCAGTGGCCACTATTCCCTATTTCATTCGCTGCAGCTCTTGGAGGTCAGACTTCCACCCAGATGGGGCAGAAGTCTCAACCTGAGCCAAATAACAGCCCAATAGCTGTAAAACTGGCTCTTGGGTACCCAGTCAAGTGGAGGATGGCTCACCCCAGACTTTGAAACCAGGGGTGTGGGGCGTTCACATCCACATTCCACCCATAGTTTTCACCTGGAATTTACATCCTTCAACATGGAAATAACTTCATAACTTGTTTCCGGTAATCTTTCATTATTAACACAACAAACTTAGGTAATGATGCAGCAAGGAGGGGAAAAGCAGCATGAGCAATCCTTACACATTTTGTATGATCTTTCTGAATCCATTATTGTGACAGCTCCAACTGTGAGAAATATCATAAAGCAGCATCCCATATTCCAGATGGGATGACAAGCTTGCTCTTATCTTCTGAATGATTTTCTAATCTGATTTACATTAAAGGAGAAGGAAGGTCTGAAGTGAGTAATATCAGTATCTTGTAGACAGTATTTTCTAATGTATTAGATTAAATGGGTGGGGGGGGTTCTTTGTCGCAGGAACTATTCGCACAGCCATTTCATCTGCTTTGATTAGATACTTGATGATTGAAACACATTTTGTCAGTGGCCAGAAAATGAAGGTTGTCATGGACAAATGCATCTGCTCTCTTACTGTCTGTGATCAGTATGTTTTGTATGGAAAGAGGTGTGTCTTTTGTTATCCTTGGAGTGTGTATTCTAATTAAATACTTCAGCAGTAAGCTTTCATGAGTTTAGAATAAATATATTTATTCTAATGAAGTATTTATTCTCACACACTTACCCTGAATTAATGCAATGTCACACACTTGAGGTGGAATTTTATGGCCTGTCTTGCAGGTGGGATTTTCTGGTCCCGCTGAAGTCAAAGGACTTTTGAATGCCGTGCACGCTTTTCTGGCTCCGCCAGACGGGGTCTAAAATTCTGCCCTTGGTCTTACGGACACATACACACACGCATATGCACACACACAAAGATTAGATACAGATAAATATAGTATACTTTTACAGATTACAGTTAATTCAGTCTCTGATTTATAATTTCTGGTCTCCCATGTGGAAGACCTACAGTTTCTTGAATGGATTTAATGATTTAAAGCTGAAGTGAGGGTCTTGTAAAGTGAAGGGTTCACAGTAGATTGTGAGGTTTCTTTGTAGATGAATATCTAGGAGGTTGGTTCTCGGGTGAGCTTTGAAACTGGAGCAGATTAAGTACTTTGGCTGTTTGATGAATTGCAGCAAGTTTCAGAAGCTGGTTTTCAGACTGGCTGGCGACTGATGGCTCTGCTGGGTCCTGGGGTATAAGGGTGCAGTTCCTGAAACTAGCTTCAATCATACGACCACTGGGTTAACACTTCTCAGGCCCAACCCATCCAGCTTGCATGGGCGAGGCCATTGAGATAAAATGGGTAGATGCTAGTGGCCATTAAGTTTCGATCTTCCCTTTAGTCTAGTAGAGAACATGGAGCAGAATTTTGCCCTTGGCGGGCAGGCTCGGTGAGGGCAGGCGTGGCACTCGGAAGCTGACCGCCACCTATGATCGACACAGCACCATGATTTCACGCTAGAGGGTCAATTAAGGCCTGCCCAGTATGAAACGCGAGCGGCAGTGCTGATCGCTGTCTGTGGGGGGAGGAGGGTGAGTGGGCCGAGCGTGAACTTTGCGCATGCACGTGAGTGAACGTTGCATAATCTCCCTGAGGCATGGAGCTGCCTCAGGGAAATGAAGAGATATAACAAAAAATAATAAAGAAAATAAAAATGTAATAAAACATGTCCCCTCATGTGACTCTGTCACATGAGCAGGGACATGTTATGAATTCAATTGCACAACTTTTATTTTATTTTTATTTGCTTTTGGAAACCTCATCCTGCCCATGGATGAGGTTTCCAAAAAATGCAAAGGCTGCTTGGCCTTTTTGCCTGCCCGCCAAATGTTAGGTTAGACGGGCAATGAAAAGTTTACCTTAATTGATTATTTAATGGTCTTAACCGGCCTTTTAATTGTCGGCGGACGCACCGGAGTCAACAGCGCGCCTGCTGACCAAACTACCGCACGACTACGCATTGACCTCGGCACGCTCGGCCTGGAGAAAGGCAGTCTGGAGACTTCATAATCTTTGGGTGTTGGCCCATCCTTAAACAATGAGATGTGTGAATTCCACAAATGGATGTGAGGTACTCTCACCTATGTCCATATTTAATTAGGTATTCACTGGAGACTTGATACAGTCTATGGCCCAAATGCTAAAAGTCACATGATTTGCGACAACCATCTTAACAACTTGTTTGTGTCCTATTATTAAAAGTACTGCTTTAAGTTTTATAATATGATATGCCTGTACTGGGCTTGACAAAGCATTTACCCAGAAAATCTTATGTGGGGAAAATCCCGCTTCTGTTACACTAAGGCAATAAAAATACTAATTTTTATTACAGAAAGCTGTAAAAAATATACTTGGATCTTTGGCGAAAATAAATTAAGTCATATTTGTGTTAATGGATTACTGCTTACAACAGGATTCCAATGCTACCTATCTCAGGGGACGACAAGACTAGGTGTGGCTGCGATGATTTGCATAGTCAAATAGCTTGCTATCATTCACTTTCTGGACCAATGTATATACAAAAATGTCCAATACTCCTTACTGAGGAGCTTCAACATATTTCTAAGTTAATATGCAAGTCAGTGAGCCAATTAAGTGACGATCTAATGGAGGCGTTTAAGATGATTGAAGCAGTCCAAGAGATGAGGTAAGAGTGACTGTACATGACATCAAGGCAGAATTTGACCAAGTGTGGCATCAAGACATTGGGAATCAGTGGGAAAAATCTCCATTGGTTGGAGTCATACCTAGCACAAAGGAAGATGGTTGTGATTGTTGAAGACCAGTCATCTCAGCCCCAAGGAGTTCCTCAGGATAGTGCCAAGGCCCAATAACTTTCAGCTGCTTCATCAATGACCTTCCCTCCATCATAAGGTCAGAGTGGAGATGTTTGCTGATGATTGGACATTATTCCATATCATTCACGAATCCTAAGATACTGAAGCAGTCCTTGTCCAAATGCAGCATGACCTGGAGAACATTCAAGCTTGGGCTGATAAGTGGCAAGTAACATTCATGCCACAGAAGAGCTAGGCAATGACTATCTCCAACAAAAGAGAATCTAATCCCCCCAACATTTAACACATTATCATCATTGAATGCCCCATTATCAACATCCTGGGGGTTACCATTGACCAGAAACTGAGCCATATAAATACTGTGGCTACAAGAGCAGGTCAGAGGCTAGGAATTCTACCTCCTCACTCCCCAAAGCCTATGCATCATCTACAAGGCACACGTCACAAGTTTGAAGAAGTTTTCTCCAATCACCTGGATGAATGTAGGTCCAACAACACTCAAAAAGCTTGACACCATCCAGGACAAATTAGCTTGCTCGATTCGCACCCCAAACATTTAGTCCCTTCACCACTGACACACAGTGGCAGAATACGTATCATGTACAAGGTGCACCGCAGCAACTCAGCAAGGCCCCTTCTCTTCCCAGAATTCCATGTGGGCCATGTAGGAAACAGCCAGTGGCATGGCGTGCACTCAGAATGCGATAGTAGGCATCTGAAGCCCTGCTTCAAGTGGGGCACATTGCAACCGCAGGTGGCCGATGCTGTCAGTACCCAGGGGGTGCACAAGAGGTCAGCAGCACAGTGTTGGAAGGGGATGAACGACCTTATTCGATCTGCCAGGGTAAATCTCATCAGATGGCTGCACAAAGACTCCAATATGTCAGGGCTCAAGGCCCAATGGCAACACCATGTCCTGCCTCACAGTCCCACTTCAGTACATCCACGCTGCAGTGAAGTTCCCATTGTGCCTCCCTCGCTCTTCAACAGACATGGAACCCTGCATGGAAGGCAGGTGGAGGTGGGTGGGTGGGTGAGAAGGGAGGGAACTGGTTTAGGTACAGAATGAACTAGCAACCTCCGCAAATCACAAGCCTGTCTGAGCCTTCCCCTTGTATGTGGATTTACTCAGCACTCTGGAGGGAAGTGGTCCATAATTCTTCTGCCCAATTTGCACCAGTGACGCCGTGCCACAAAAGTAGGCTATCTTATGAGGAGAGGTACGATAAATGTACCAAATTCCACTGCTCTAACCCATGTAACATGGAACTCCTCTCAAACGTGTTCTTTTCTTTGAGCAGGAGAAGTTCCGTCACAATCACAGAGAATGTGACAAGATAGGGTCGGGAGGGAGAGGGTTGCGGTGGAAGGGTGACTATTTTTCAGGTCTCTGACAGAATTCGAGGAGAGTGCATCTGAACTCTCAGGAGTGGAGCAGGACCGACCATTGGCGTTGGGGAACTTGGTCTTGGGTGTCCACCTAGTAAGGATTCATCCTTTCAATGCAAACCTGAGGGCTGAATGTCCCTCCATGTTGAAGGCTGCTATTGCTGTCACTTGCCCTCTTCTATCTCACTTACAGGTGCCTCCAGGAAGAGACCAAGGCCCGAGGAGGAGGAGGAGGAATCCCTATCAGGTGTCAGCCCTAGCCCCAGCCCAGAAATATGCCAGGAGGGAGAGGAAGAGGAGAGTTCCACACCTGTAGAGGCATCACAGCAGTCATTTGCACCCTCCACCAGTTCAGGAACACACATCTTGGTGGGTAGTGGTGCTAGCTTATGAAGGATCTCACAATTTGGTGGTCCTCGTATGGACATGTGGCCACGGCAGAAGGAGGCAGCTTCAGCCGAGCTCCCCGGCTCATGGAGGGCTGCTGGGGAAGAGACATCTGTGAGGTCCAACTAATGGTGGAGAGAGTCAGAAAGAGGTAGGGGAACATCACGCAGAGCTGTTGGAAGCCCTCAACAGAGTGGCACACACGTGTCTGAGGAGTCCGTCCTCCTGCTCTCTGATGAAGTGGTGCCCACATGTGCACGCCTGGAGTTCTCCATAGGGAGGACGGTGGACGCCATGGAGACCTTTATCCAACAGAATTCCCAGTTTCTGCCGGAGATGCGCGCAGACTTTGCACTCCATCGCCATTGCCACGGGCGAGTTCATATAGTAGCAACACGAGAGGTGAATGGGGTACCTCAACGTCCCTCCAGGTGCCCCTTCCCCTCAAGGAGCCAAGCCAGTGCCCTCAGGCACCCATTGGAAGGAGGAGCGGCAGCTGGACAGCCCTGGGCCATACATCACAGAGGGAGCAGCTGGCCCACAGGGGGACAGCCAAAGAAAGCCGGGGCCCTCCAGGCCTTGGCTCTCCAGAGGGCGGCCATTGAAGTTATCAAAGGCAACAGGGCAAACAACTCCACAGGTTGCTTCCACCCCTGTTGTGGATGTCATGGCAGCACCTCGAAGAAGTGGCAGGCAATGTAAAATCAAGAAAATCTGATCTCAAGTGGTTTTATGAGTGAACATTTTCACTGTATTAGCTGCAAGTATATTCACTCTCACTAAATAATGTCTCCTCTTGTCTTTCAGCTTCATTATAGAGGCGCTATATAGATCTCCCCCTACAACACTAGCAGTTCAGCTGCTCGCAGTCAGGCCATGAGTGATTCTGGAGGGAGAGGTGTCTATGGCAGGGCCTTTCAGAGCCTCGTGCAAGCACACTCCTGCGCATGCAGAGCCTTCATCCAACACACTCATCTCAGTGTCCCAAGCATTTTCAAAGCTACCTGCTGGGGTTCTCTTTCACTTGTCCACCTGAGCAGACCTGCATCTCTGCCTACCCACTGACTGCACTCCCACACAACACCTGTGGCTGTCCAACACAAGGCTCCGCTCGCTTTCGATACTGTAAAGATGGCAGTAGTCAGATTGCTGATGAGCTTCCCCACCATTTCCCCTGCTCCAGTCATCCATGTCCTTCCTCCCATAACAATAGATGCCACTGACATAACCTTTGACCTCCCCACTGTCACCTTCCAGCCCGAACGCTTCTCATTCCAGAATGTCTTGGTCAACATGCATGTTCCCTACCTTCCAGAGAAACCCACCCCCATCCACATTGAATTCCCCGACCTCCTCCTTCCAACCCCCATGGTCTATGTTTGCCTCTAAGTCCCCACCAACCACCCTTACTGCCCCTTCTACCACTACAGACGCATCCTCACCCACCCACACTATGGGCTCTCGCTGCACCCTGTTACTCTAACCACCCCTTCCTACCACACCCACCCTGAGTTTGCTCCCCAGGAGGCAGTCATTGACTCCACAGATCACTCCCTAGCACGTTCACCTGGACATACCACACACCCCTTACACCTTCCTCCCCACTTACTCCTTCCTCCATCCTCACCCCTTCCTCTCCCGATACTCCCTCCTACCCCCAAACACCTCCCCCATCTCTGAACTCCCTCCCCTCTCCTAGCTTCACCCCCTGACACCTTTGGCCCCCCATCCTTACCCACCCTTGACACCTTAGTCCCTGCGCACCCCCCAGCTTCACCCCACGACACATTCGCCCCCCCGACCCTCACCCACCCGTGACACCTTTGCTCCCCCCCGCCAACCTTTACACCCCCGAGCTTCATCCCTCCTTCCTAAAACCTTTCTCTCCCACTCACACCTAAACCTTCCTCTTCACCCTAGAGCACCCCCAGCACCTTCGCCACATCCTGACCAGCTCATTGCGAAGTCCGTGAATTTCCGAAGCAGGGCCGAAGCATCAGTGAAGGCCATGAAGATCTGAAGCCTCAGCGAAGTCGAAGCTGCTGCGGGGAGACGTCCCACCTTCCGAGAGCTGCTGTGCGGCAGAGCCACGTGGATGAGGATCCACCCACCATGCGATGCCATGTGTTCCTCCACGGTCCAACAGCTGTAGGCCTCCAGCGTCTTCTTCTCCTCGGATGTCCCCGATCTGAGCAAGGCCCTAAATGCAAGTCCCAACTTCTGCACGTAACGCTTTTTAAAAATTCATTCATGGGATGTGGGCTTCGCTGGCTGGGCCAGCATTTATTGCTCATCCCTAATTGCCCTTGAGAAGGTGGTGGTGAGCTGCCTTCTTGAACCGCTGCAGTGCTGGTGGTGTAGGTACACCCATAGTGCTGTTAGGAAGGGAGTTCCAAGATTTTGACCCAGCGACTGTGAAGGAATAGCGAAAAATCTCCAAGTCAGGATGGTGAGTGGCTTCGAGGGGAACTTTCAGGTGGTGGTGTTCCCATCTATCTGCTGCCCTTGTCCTTCTAGATGGTACTGGTTGGGGGTTTGGAAGGTGCTGTCGAAGGAGCCTTGGTGAATTCCTGCAGTGCATCTTGCAGATAGTACACACTGCTGCTCCTGTTCGTCATGGTGGTGGGAGTGAAATTTGTGGATGTGGTGCCAATCAATCTGGCTGCTTTGTCCTGGATGGTGTCAAGCTTCTTAAGGTTGTGGGAGCTGCACTCATCCAGGCAATTGGGGCGTATTCCATCACACTTCTGACTTGTGCCTTGCAGATGGTGGACAGGCTTTGGGGAGTTAGGAGTTGGGTTACTTGTCACACATTCCTAGTCTCTGACCTGCTCTTGTAGCCACAGTATTTATATGGCTAATCCAGTTCAATTTCTGGTCAATGGTAACCCCGAGGATATTGATAGTGGGGGACTCAGCGATGGTAATCCTATTGAATGTCAATGGGCAATGGTTAGATTCCCTCTTGTTGGGAGATGATCATTCCCTGGCACTTGTGTGGCACGAATGTTACTTGCCACTTGTCAGCCCAAGCCTGATATTGTCCAGGTCTTGCTGCATTTGGACATGGACTGCTTCAGTATCTGAGGAGTCACGAATGGTGCTGAAAATTGTGCAATCATCAGTGAACATCCTTACTTCAGACCTTATGATGGGAGGAAGAACATTGTTAAAGTAGTTGAAAATGGTTGGGCCCAGGACACTACTCTGAGGAGCCCCTGCAGTGTTGCCCTGGAGCTGAGATGACTGACCTCCAACACCCACAACCATCTTCCTTTGTGCTAGGTATGACTCCAACCAACGGAGAGTTTCCCCCTGATTCCATTGACTCCAGTTTTGCTAGGGCTCCTTGATGCCACACTCTATCAAATGCGGCCTTGATGTCAAGGGCAGTCATTCTTGCCTCACCTCTGGAGTTCAGCTCTTTTGTCCATGTTTGAACCAAGGCTGTAATGATGTCAGGAGCAGAGTGGCCTTTGCAGAACCCAAACTGGGCATTAGTGAGCAGGTTATTGCTAAGCAAGTGCCATTTGATAGCACTGTTGATGACTCCTTCCATTACTATACTGATGACGGAGTGTAGACTGATGGGACCGTAATTGGCAGGGTTGGATTTGTCCTGCTTTTTATGTACAGGACATACCTGGGTAATTTTTTCATTTAGCTGGGTAGATGCCAGTGTTATAGCTGTACTGGAACAGCTTGGCTAGGGGCGTGGCAAGTTCTGGAGCACAAATCTTCAGTACTATTGCCGGAATATTGTCAGGGCCCATAGCCTTTGCAGTATCCAGTGCCTTCAGCCGTTTCTTGATATCACATGGAGTGAATTGAATTGCCTGAAAACTGGCATCTGTGATGCTGGGGACCTGCGGAGGAGGCCGAGATGGATCATCCACTTTGGCACTTTTGGCTGAAGATTGTAGCAAATGCTTCAGCCTTATCTTTTGCACTAATGTGCTGGGCTCCTCCATCATTGAGGATGGGGATATTTGTGGAGCCTCCTCCTCCAGTGAGTTGTTTAATTGCCCACCATCATTCATGACTGGATGTGGCAGGACTGCAGGGCTTAGATCTGATCCGTTGGTTGTAGCATCGCTTAGTCCTGTCTATCACTTGCTGTGTATGCTGTTTGGCACACAAGTAGTCATGTGTTGTAGCCTCACCAGGTTGACACCGGTGCTGCTCCAGGCATGCTTGTTTGCATTCTTCATTGAACCAGGGTTGATCTCCTAGCTTGATGGTAACGGTAGAGTGGGGGATATGCCAGACCATGAGGTTACAGATTGTGTTCGAGTACAATTCTGCTGCTGCTGATGGCCCACAGCGCCTCATGGATGCACAGTCTTGAGTTGCTAGATCTGTTCGAAATCTATCCCATTTAGCACGGTGGTAGTTCCACACAGCATGATGGAGGGTATTCTCAATGCGAAAGCATGGCTTCGTCTCCACAACGACTGTGCGGTGATCACTCTTACCGATACTGTCATGGACAGATGCATTTGCGGCAGGCAGGTTGGCGAGGGTGAGGACTAGTATGTTTTTCCCTCTTGTTGGTTCTCTCTCAACCTGCCGCAGACCCAGTCTAGCAGCTATGTCATTTAGGACTCGGTCAGCTCGATCAGTGGTGGTACTACCAAGACACTCTTGGTGATGGACATTGAAGGCCCCCATCCAAAGTACATTCTGCACCCTTGCCACCTTCAGTGCTTCCTCCAAGTGGTGTTCAACATGGAGGAGCACTGATTCATCAGCTGAGGGAGGGCAGTACGTGGTAATCAGCAGGGGGTTTCCTTGCCCATGTTTGACCTGATGCTATGAGATTTTATGGGGTCCGGAGTCGATGCTAAAGACTACCAGAGCAACTCCCTTGTGACTGTATACCACTGTGCCGCCATCTCTGCTGGGCCTGTCCTGCGGGTGGGACAGGACATACCCAGGGATGGTGATGGTGGTGTGGGGGACATTATCTGTAAGGTATGATTCCGTGAGGATGATTATATCAGACTGTTGCTTGACTAGTCTGTGAGGCAGCTCTCCCAATTTTGGCACTAGCCTCCAGATGTTAGTAAGGACAGGACTGAGGTTGCTGCTGAAAATTCATGCTGGCATGAAACTGATTTTTGGGCCTCCTGCCAAATTCTTCCCCCCCACTCCCCCCACCTCCACTGTCCACCATTGATACGCCAGTGGGAGCACGGGAGAATTCCACTGGGGTGTTGCAATCTTGGAATAAAATTGATATGATGTTAAAGTCACCTTGGTAAGCTATCCCACCTCATCCTTCTCGACTTGTCTGCATCCTTTGGCACGGATGACCACATCGTTCTCCTCCAACGCTTCTCCACTGTTGTCCAGTTGGGTGGGACAACAACCACCGATTCCAATCTTACATATCTAATTGTAACCAGGGAGTCATCTGCAATGGCTTCCATTCCTAACCCTACATGGTTAACTCTGGTGTCCTCCAATGATTGATCCTTGGTCCCCTCATATTTCTCAACTACATGAGACCATAAGATGTAGGAGCAGAAGCAGGCCATTTGGCCCATCCAGTCTGCTCCACCATTCAATGAGATCATGGCTGATCTGATAATCCTCAACTCCACTTTCCTGCCTTTTCCCCATTGCCCTTGATTCCTTACTGATTAAAATCAGTCTATCTCAGCCTTGAATATACTTAACAACCCAGCCTCTATAGACCTCTGCAGTAAAGAATTCCACAGAGACACCAGCCTCTGAGAGAAGAAATTCCTCCTTAGCTCAGTCTTAAATGGGCGACCCCTTCCTCTGAGATTATGCCCTCTAGTCCTAGGCTCTCCCAGAAGGGGAAGCAACCTCTCAGCATCCACCCTGTCAAGCCCCCTAAGAATCTTATATGTTTCAATAAGGTCACCTCTCATTCTTCTAAACTCCAATGAGTACAGGCCCAACCTTCTCAACCTCTCCTCATAAGAAAATCCCTCCATACTTGGGGTCAACCTAGTGAACATTCTCTGGACTGCCTCAAATGTCCGTGTATCTTTCCTTAGATAAGGGGACCAAAACTGTTCACAATATTCTAGGTATGGTCTAACTAGTGCCTTGTATGGTTTTACCAAGACTTCCCCATTTTTATACTCCATTCCCTTTGAAATAAAGGCCAACATTCTATTTGCCTTCCCTATTACCTGCTGAACTTGTATGCTCACTTTTTGTGATTCATGCATGAGGACTCCCAAAACTCTCTGTGCCAAAACTTTCTGCAGTCTTTCTCCATTTAAATAATATTCAGCTCCTCTATTCTTCCTGCCAAAGTGCATAACCTTACATTTTCCCACATTATATTCCATTTGCCAAGTTTTTGCCCACCCACTTAACCTGTCTATTTCCCTCTGTAGACTCTTTGTGTCATCCTCACCACCTGCCTTCCCACCTATTTTTGTGTCATCCGCAAACTTGGCAATAGCACATTCACTTCCCTCATCCAAGTCATTAATATGTATTGTAAATAATTGTGGGCCCAGCACTGATCCCTGTGGCACTCCACTTGTTACAGGTTGCCATCCTGAAATGCTCCCCTTATCCCAACTCTCTGTCTTTTATTAATTAGCCAATCCTCTATCCATGCTAATATACTACCCCCAAAACCACGGGCTCTTATCTTTTTAAGTAACCTTATGTGTTGTACCTTGTCAACGCCTTTTGGAAATCCAAATATATTCCATCTACTGGTTCCCCTTTATCTATCCTGCTTGTTACCTCCTCAAAAAATTCTAATAACTTTGTCAGGCATGATTTCCCCTTCATGAAGCCATGCTGACTCTGCTTGATTATATTATTTATTTCTAAATGCTCTGCTATTACATCCTTTATAATAGATTCTAACATTTTCCCAATGATGGATGTTAAGCTAACTGGCCTATAGTTACCTGTTTTTATCTCCCTCCCTTTTTGCATAAGGGTGTTACATTGACAGTTTTTCAATCCTCTGAGACTTAACCAGAATCTAAGGATTTTTGGAGATTACCACCAGTGCAATCACTATCTCTGTAGCTACTTCCTTTAATATCCTAGGATGCAACCCATCAGGTCCAGGGGACTTACCAACCTTTAGCCCCATCAGTTTCCCTAATACTTTTTCTCTAGTGATAGTTATTGTATTTATTTCCTACCCGCCTTTTGCCCCTTGGTTATTTAGTATTTTTGGAATGCTATTTGTGTCTCCCACCGTGAAGACTGATGTAAAGTATTTATTCAACTCCTCTGCCATTTCCTGGTTCCCCATTATTATTTCCCCAGCCTCATTCTCGAAGGTGCCTATGTTCACTTTGGCCTCTCTCTTCCTTTGTATATATTTAAAGAAACTCTTACTGTCCATTTTTATATTACTTGCCAGTTTACCCTCAAAGTTTATTTTCTCCCTCCTTATTGCTTTCTTTGGTCATCTTTGTTGGTTTTTTAAAACTTTCCCAATCCTCTGGCTTACCACTAATCTTTACTACATTGTATATTTTTTCTTTCTATCTGATACTATCCTCAACTTCCTTGGTTAACCATGGTTGGTTTACCCACTTCCTAGTATCCTTCCTCCTCACTGGGATATATCTTTGCTGTGAGTCATGAACTATTTTCTTAAATGTCTACCATTGTTTAAAAACAGTCTTTTCTGGTAAACTCCTTTCCCAGTCCATTCCAGCCAACTCTGCCCTCATTTCTTTGTAATTACCCTTATTTAAATTTAGCACAGTTGTTTCCGACCCAAGTTTCTCACTCTCAAACTGAATGTTAAATTCTACCATGTTATGGTCACTGCTTCCTAGGGGACCTTCTACTCCTACGGGATCTTTTACTACATGCAGCCCCTCTGAGACATCATTCAAAAACACAGCATCAGATTTCCCATGTCTACTGATGACACCTGGCTCTACCTCACCATCACATCTCTCGGCCCCTCACTCCTTCTAAATTGCCAGACTACTTGCCTGACATCCAGAACTGGATGAGCAGAAATTTCCTCCAGTTAAGTATTGGAAAGACTGAAGTCTTTGGTCCTAGGCACAGGAAAATTTCAGCCACAAACTCTGTCCCAGGGCTAGCTCTTCTATCCACTCACTGGCAACTAACTGAGATTGATCCAGACTGTTCATAACCTTGGTGTCATGTTTGACCCCAAGATGAGCTTCTGGCTACACATCCATACCACCACTAAGACTGACTACTTCCACCTCTGTAATGGTGCCTGACTCTGCACTGCCTCAGTTTATCTGCTGGTGATACTTTTGTTCATGCCTTTGTTACCTCCATACTTGACTATTCAAATGCACTCCTAGATAGTGTCCTAGATTCTGCTCTGTGTAAAGTTTAGGCTATCCAAAACTCTGCTTCCTTACTTGCGCGAAGTTCTGTTCACCCATCTTCTGTGTCCTCAATGACCTTTGGCTTCCAGTTAAGCAACACCTCAATTTTAAAATTCTCAACCTTGTTTTCCTATCCCTCCATGGCCTCACCTCTCCCTATCTCTGAAATCTTCTCCCTCTCCACATCCCACTGGGGCATTGGTAATCCTTTAAATTTGGTATCTTGAGCATCCGTAGCCTGAAATTTGTGTTCATCTGAGCGTGTGATTGATGGGCCTCGGAATGAATGGGAAACGGGCCCCCGACTGCAATCGGTCCCCAACCATGATTTCATGCAGCCTGGCCAATTAACGACCAGCCAGCTTTGGGATGTTTTATTATGTTAAACGCACTATATAATGCAAGTTGTTGTTGTTGCTGGAAAGGTGGACAGAGACAAGGGCCGGAATTTTCCAGCCCACCTCGGTGGGTTCCCCTGTAGCGGTAATGGTGAGCCATTGAAATCTCCATTCACATCGGTGGGACTGGAAGATCCCGCCGGCGTCAAGGGCTGGAAAATTCTGGCTAAGACTTTAAGAAATTCAAAATATATTCAAGCAGCAGTAAGTTATGAGTGAACAGATAAGATATTATGGACTGACAGCCTTGGAAAACCTCAGAGGCAAATATGATAACTTAGGAAGTGTTTACACTGACTATAGTAATTCCTGATAATAGTTATCATTATTATGACTCAGCTTTAATCGCCTGCACACAAAAACAGATAAAGCCTGTAATGTTTTATTCCCAAGTCACACTGACACAATAGAAAGTAAAATATTCATGGGCGTTATAACTAATTTTTGTCATTTTCTCTACAATACATATACCTATCATTCACTCAATTAGCAGATAGGGAATTAAATCCTTCACCTGCCCATTACAAAGTAAATGGTTACCAGGGATAGAGACCCTCTACGTCAGGAGCTCTGATAACAAAGACTGGACTGGAATCCAACATGGAGGCCATTATATTGAGCGAATTCAGACATACAAGCCTCTAGAAGGAGTGCATCTGTGCCCAAGGCCATGCAAGCAGCCCAGACTCCCAACACAAAGAACTGCAAAAAACAATCAGTCCCAGTGTGCTGAGCGGACTGAAGCTAGTATCAAAGTGCAGACCTGAGCAACTCCCAGGGTGAGTAAGCTACAGGCTTTCTTCGTGACTATCTTATATTGATGGTGTTTATTTATGTACTTGTCAACAAGAGGAAACATTCTCTCTGTATCCACTGTATCAGAATCTTTCAGAATTTTAAATACCTCTTTTAGGTCATCCCTCAGCCTTCTTTTTTTAAGAGGAAAGAGACCCAGCCTGTTAATCCTTTCCTAATATGTGGTATCCTTTCCATTTATTTGTGGTACCACCATTGCAAATCTTCTCTGCACCCTCTCCACTTGCTGTGTATCCTTTTTATAATATGACCAGAGCTGTATGCAGCACTCTTAAGTGTGGTTTCATCAAGGTTTGACATATGTTAAGCATAACCTCCCTACTTTTTAATTCTAGAATTAAAACCTAGTGCTTGGTTTGCTTTTTTTTTTAATGACCTCGACAACCTACGGTGCAGCTTTGAGTGATTGATGTATTTGTTTTCCTCTACTCCATCTAGACTTGCACATTCCAAGTAATAAGTGACCTCCCTATTCTTCCTACCAAAATGTACTGCTTCAAATTTATCTGTGTTGAACTTAATTTGCCAATTATTTCCCATTTTGCAAGTTTATTAATGTCCTCCTGTAATTTGTCTAATTTAAACAGCAATGCTTAAAATTTGGTTGTAAATTTACAACAGTTCAGAACAGAATGAATGCAAGAAAAGGGCGTTATCCAATCTTTTACATGGGGAGTGAGGCTATGTTAATGAGGTAAGTAAAGGTTCAGCAAGCATAGTTTAGTTTTCTGACTATAGTTGATGCCTTATGACATGTGTAACACGGGACTAAGTCAGTTCACCTTGCACTAAGACAATGAATTTAAGGGAATATAAGTTTAAGCCATGCAAAACCTTATAATTGTAAGACATATTGGGAATCACTGAATTGTTGGAATGAAAGTATTTGAATGTAAAATGTACTTTGGCTGAATTGCAGCCAGGCTTCTGATGTGTGCAGCTGAAGATATGCACCATACTTCAGTTTAGCAGCCTGTAAAATGTGCCTGAATTGTACACTCGTGAAGTATCTGGTTGTCCACGTTATCGTGTAAAGTTTACCATAGAAATTTAGCTATGAGGTAGAAAGGATCATAGAACAAAAGAAATATCACACCTTTCGCAACTTCAGGATGTCTCAAAGTTTTATAGCTATTGAATTAGTTTTGAAATGTAATCCCTGTTGTCATAAAGGAAAATACAGCAGCCAATTTCTGCAGAGCAATAAAAGATCATCATTTCTTGCAGTCATGTTGTTTGATGGATAAATGTTGGCTGGGATACTGGAAGAACTCTCCTTTTCTTTGGATGGTAGCATTGGATCTTTTATGTCCACCTGAGAGGACAGACAAGATCTTAGTTTAAAGTCTCATACAAAATATGATACCTCCAATGGTGCAGCACTCTGTACCAAAGTACCAGCCTATGTGCTTCAACCCATGACATTGTGCCTCAGGGGTGAAAATGTTACAATTAAGTCATTTCCCCAGGCTCGTTTTTAAACCCTTCAACCATACCTGTTTCGATTCAAATTAGGATTACTGCCAAAATACAGGTTTGATGCGGTTACTATACAACTAAAATGCTGTCAAAGGAATTATTGTTACTTTTGGAATTTCTTGAAATTTAGCAATGGCCTTTTCTGTTAAGAATGGTTTGGAACGTAATTTGCTTCTGTTACTTGAAGCAATAAACCTCATATAAACAAAATATTGGAAAAATATTGATCAAACTATTTCTGCTTGAGGAAAGCCAACAATACAGTACATGCAGAGGCACTAGCAAATCAGCATGCAATATATTGTTGGAGATTAAGATTGAGGAATAGTTAAGAAATCAATTTTATGTACAAGAATCACTTATGTATCCTGTGGTTGAATGACTCAAGCAAATTGTAATAAACTTAGAGTGCAGGACAAGTTTCTTGTAAAAAAGGGTGAACTTTATTAACAGTCTTCAGAGGAGATTACATGCTTGTTCTAAGACCAAGTCTGAAAAGCTCCGCCCCTAAGATTCCCCACACTTAGGACTGATTGGTCTATACAGTCACGTGATGCCTGTAACAGTAAGAAATTGTTTAACTTACAATCATTACATTCCTCCCCCTTTACTTTTGTTTTATCCTCTTATTTATAAAACATCTTAATCCATATTATATACAATTATGTACAGTTCATGCCATTATAAATTTAGTCTTTGAGGAGGTTTTCGGGTTTGGGTAGAGCAACACAACTCTACAGGTGGAGGTTCTTCCATTGGATCAATTTGCACAGGAACTGAGGCTTCGAAGACATCCCCAGACACTGGCAGTTCAGAATTATTTACTTCAACAGAGATATCAGGTATGTCTATTCTTTGTCGATCTGGCACCTCAGGGATCAAAGGTTTGACTTTGATTTCAGGTGGATTAACTCTTTGTTACAGTGTGTCTCGACTTTGGAGACGATCCACGTATTTCCTAATAATCCTGTTTTCTACCTCTACCTGATAAGATAAAGATCCTGTTTCAGAGGCGCTTGTACCAGGGACCTATCTTGGTCCAGTTTTAAAATTTCATACAAAAACTGTCTCTCCCACAGTAAACTCCCGACCTTTACTGTGAATGTCATAATTCACTTTCTGACTCCCCTGGTTTTCCTCCATCTTCCTCTCTAAATTAGGGAATACTAGACTCAATCTTGTACGAAGTCAGCACTTCATCAACAGTTCTGAAGGTATTAAACTAGTGGTCACATGAGGAGTTGTGCAATAGCTAAACAGGAATCTTGAAATTTGTGTTCCTAATGTTCCCTCTGTTAGTTTCTTCATGCTCGTTTTAAAGACTTGTACTGTCATTTCTGCTAACCCATTGGATGAGGGATGATACGGTGCTGTTCAGGTGGGTTTAATGCCATTTAGGTTCACAAATATTTGGGGTTCAGTGCTTGTGAAAGCAGTACCATTGTCTGACACAATAACTTCAAGTAAACCATGAACACTGAAACTCTGGTGCAGTTTTTCAATGTTTGCAGACAAAGTAGGTGATCTCACTTCAAACACGTACATCCATTTGGAATGTGTGTCGACACTAGAAACATGGTACCTAGAAATGGCCCTAATGGTCTAACCCAGGGTCGACCAGGCCACCCCCACGGATGCAGTGGAGCTGAAATGGGCAACTTCTGCTGTTGTTGACACTGGAGACAGTGTTTCACAATTTTTTCTATAACATTGTCTGTACCTGGCCACCAGATATAACTTTGTGTGAGCATCTTCATTTTCGAAATACCAAGATACGCACTATGGAGTTCTTCCAATAATGGTTCTACTCCTTGCCCAGGGATAATGATCTTGCTCTCATAAAAAGATACCATCTTAACAACGCAATTCGGATTTACATACAAAGAATGGTTTTAATTCTTCAGGAACTTGTGCATTTGACCATCCTTGTAATACTTGTTCAATGGAAGGAGTCTTGTTAAAATTGGATCCTGAATTGTCCAATTCTTTAATTGTCTCACGCAGATTGGGGATGAGTCCAGGAAATTTAACGCAAGTACTACCTCTTTGAGGTACTGGAACATGTCTAATACTGTAGGGCAAAGGGAGACGACTGAGGGCGTCTGCATTTGCTATATGCAAACCCAAACAGTACAATAAAGTGTACTCATATGCCAACAAAATTAAAGCCCATCTTTCAATTCTAGCAGAGGCTATCAGTAGGATTACCTTATCTTCACTAAACAATCCTAACAGTGGTTTGTGATCTGACACTATAGTGAAGTGTCAACCGTGTAAATATTGATGGAACTTCTTTACTCCAAAGACGATACATAAGCCCTCTTTTTCAATGTGCGATTATCCTTTCTTGGCTGCAGAAAGGGTTCTGGATACATATCCTATCAGTGTTTCAGATCCATTCTCCATCTTGTGTGACAATATGGCTCCTAGTCCACAGGGAGATGCATCACAAGTGAGTATCAATTCCTAACACGGGTCATGGTGCACTAGCAGGCATGGTAAGTTTAAAAGCCTCTTAACTCTTGTGAAGGCTTCCTCTTGCTGTGCCTTCCAGAGCCATCCGTGGCTTTTCTTCAATAATAAATGCAAAGGGGCTAACACCATAGATAAGGCAAAAATTGACTGTAATAGTTTACCAGACCCAAAAAAGACTTAAGCTCCATGATGTTAGTAGGAGCGGGTGCTTCCTTGATTGCCCTGACTATCTCCTCCAATGGATGCAACGCTTGGGCATCCACTTGATGACCCAGATACGCAACTTCCTTTGTTTGGAAGATGCACTTTGCGTTTTTCAAATGAACACCATCATCTAAAAATCTCTTCAAATCCTCTTCCATGGTTTGCCACATGTTCTGCTTCTGTGGATCCTGTAATTTGGACTTTTAAACAAATCCCCAAATTAACCACTTCCAGTTAAATCTTCACTAAAGCAACATTAACCCATAGATTTTAAAAGACACCAGGCAAAGCAGATTTGACTTTACAAATTCAAAATGAGGTCCCTTGCAATTTGGTTCCTTTGCAGACACAGTTGGAGGTTTACAGGCTGGTTAAATCTTAAATGCCTCTGCCTTACACACAATCTCCTTTCTCCTTTATACATATCTTTCTCTTTGAATGTAAAATTTCCATTGTATTACTAGGTTTTTAATTTTACCTCTTCTAACAATAATGTCCTTTGATTCCACCAATTTTATTAGTAAGCTAAAAAATAATAAACGCATTGCTTGGCATCTTCTAGCTAGGTGCAAGATTTTACCCATTCTTTTAAATGCTTTATTTAAAAATGCAAATTGCCCCTTTGACAGCTATGTTTCTAAGCTTCCCCATGTTTATCTAATTACCATTTCAAACCTACTTCTTTCTATACGTCAACATCTCTAGACCAGCTGGCTTTAATCCAATTAAGACACACAAACACGTACACAGACACCACTAAACTCTATTTTAAAAAAATAATTTCCAATATCATTATAGACATTAATCTCTTCATGACATAACTGTCAATGGTAGCCATTTTGGCTCAGAAATGGGTGACTGGATGTTCTTGGAATGTATTGCAAAAAGACAGCATGGAGTATCAGCTGGGAGAATAAAGCGATCAATACTGAAGGAGTGGCCTGAGTGCATCAGAGCATGTTACAGCAGAGGAAGAAATGAGCAGGGTATTTGACATCAGATCAGCACACTCAGAAGTCCTAGTAGAAAGCCAATGCCAGGAGGGTGAAATTGTGTATAGGAAAACCTGAATGGTATAAGTGATTGAAGGCAGACAGTTCAGAAACTCACACAGAGAAGAGCGGAATGGTGAGGTCTTGAAGACAAACAGCTTGCTGATTGACTGATATTGTTAGGCTTATCAATTTTGTAATAATGTTGTAAGGAGGCTACAGACCTGTGCCAATATGTAAAGATGAATTCAGCATGCAGAGGAACAATTAGAGCTGAAATTTCACCCCCATATGAGTATGGAGGCAACTGGGCACAAAGATTTGCCAGTTTGCCAACACCTTCCTGCCCCTGGGCCATATTGCTGGAGGCAGGATGGGGCTCAGAAGGGCTAGCAGCCTGCAATTAACTCTTTTGGGTCACAAACAAATAAGCAAAAACAAGAGACAAAATTCAAAGGAAACTTGCCAACATTAGATCAAACCTGCAAGTAGTGGGGCACCAATTAAGGAGAATTAATGCCTATTGTCAGAGGATTGACTAACTAAGATTGATGGCTAACACTCCAGGCAGGCTTTATGGCCCTCCCCCTCCACAGTGGTGGCTGGCTGCGGAGTCCATTTTTTTAAATTTAAAAGTGTTCAAAAGTTGGAAAGAGGGCACCTCAAGATGGAGGGGCTTCTTACTTGAACTGCAGGCTGCTGCTCCTTCCAAGCTCCTACTGGCCTTCCAGCTTCAAGAGCCCACACCATCCTTAATTGATGGCAAACCCACCCTCTGGTTACTAATTGGCCAATGTGGGGAAAATCACTGATAGGTGACTGTTTCCCACATAATTTAGGAACTGACTTTGGGGTCCTGACCTGGAAGATTTTTTGATGATTAAATGTTGTACATATCCATAACCAACACCTGAGTTACAAAGGATGCTCTGCTGCATAAGACAGACACATTACAGCCCAACCCTTCAGATGTCTCCCTTCTTAATCTCACAAACTATAGTTACACTTTTAAAGCATTTGTACTGTTTCTATCTGCACTATTCCATAGGCATCTGTGTTCCATGGTCTTTCTATTACACTCAATCTCCATTTTAGTGCCTTATGGTGTGGAGTTGTACAAAAAAAATGGTGCTTTAGGGTCAGCATGACAAGAAAGGAGCCATGCCACCAAAACAATGCTATTCATAAATCTCCAGTTCAGAGTGAGAAAGTGAACCTAAATGTAAACATTTGCAAGCTGGTCTACGATAATGCCTTTTGTACAGATATTGTACTACTAGTTGCTGTTGTAGTGTTTAATTCTAAGATTTACATAGGATTTCATAGGATTGCAAAAGATATACGCACGGAAACATTTGGCCCAGTCAGTCCATGCGAGTGTTTATGCTCCATTCAAATCTCTTCCCATCTATCCTCATCTAAGTTTATCATCATAACCCTCTATTCCTTCCTCTTATTTGCTTGTCAAAGTGTGATGAATTTGTCAGCTGCATAATCTTCACAGTGTCCAGTTCAAGTAATATCTATCCATATCATTGATATTAAGTGATAGGCAGGCCAGCCATTTTAAGTGAATGTAACTGTGGAAATTTAGAGTTATAATCCATGGCAAGAATTTTAAGAGATATTTGTTCAGGCCATTTAAAGTGTACATTTTAAGGTGCAAGTGATTTATGGTGCTGTGATTTTAAGTTACATTTGTGTAATGATTGTAAGTTAAACCATTTCTTACTGTTATGGAGATCATGTGACTGTCTAGCCCAATCAACTCTAAGTGTGGGGAATCTTAGGGGCGGAATTTTTTAGCCTTGGTCTTGGAACAAGCATGTAGTCTCCTCTGAAGCCTGTTAATAAAGTTCACTATTTCTTACAGGAAATCCGTCCTGCGCTCTCCAAGTTTATTACAATTGGAGATGAGGATAAATAGCCCCAGTGTAGCACCTCGCCTCGCAATTGTGAGTATTCTGATATTTTAAGGGAAGAAAAGAAGTATACTCACCAGCGAGGCCTCATTTTGGCAGAATTAACCCGTACAACTCATCTGTTACGGACTGGAGTCAAATAGAGTTTAGTGGTATCTATATACATGTTTATGTGTCTTAACTGGATTAAAGCTAGCTGGTCTAGAGGCTTTGATGCATAGAAAGAAGTAGGTTTGAAATGGTAATAAGATAAACATGGGGAAGCTTAGAAACATTGCTGTCAAGGGGGCCATTTGCATTTTTAAATAAAGCATTCAAAAGAATGGGTGAAATCTTGCACCTAGCTAGAAGACATCAAGCAATGTGTTTATTATTTTTTATCTTACTAATAAAATTGGTGGAATCAAAGGACATTATTGTTAGAAGAGATAAAATTAAAAACCTAGTAATAAAATGGAAATTTTACATTCAAAGAGAAAGATGTGTATAAAGGAGAAAGGAGATTGTGTGTAAGGCAGAGGCATTTAAGATCTAATCAGCCTGTAAACCTCCAACTGTGTCTGCAAAGGAACCAAATTGTAAGGGACCTCATTTTGAATTTGTTATTATAGTAGAAATTTGTAGCCATGTGTATGTGTTTAATTTGTTAAATTAATAAATGATTAATTTAGTTTTATGTATAAAACCTCGGTGGTCTTATTACTACTGAATTCAAAGTCTGTATCTCGAAACATACAAATTGCAAAAATGGGTTATGACAGTTGTTTCAAGTTTCCCTCTGGGATTTGAGCAATTCAGCATTTACCGTCAGCTGTGTCATAATAAGCTACCTTTGTCGGGCAAATTGCATCAACCATTTCCATTACCGTAGGATTCAGTTCCACCTATAACATATTAAGCACGCCATCTATTTCAGACATTCGTTGCCATATTGCTTTCCTTTCTCGCTCCACTACTGTGGTCCTCTCCTATTCAGTTGGATAATAGGTTCATTCCACATGTGATTCTATTAAAGTCGAACTTTAATGGTACTTTTGGTCCTACAGATCCCCCTCCTATTTCCGTGTGATGTGCATAAATGCCTTCCTCCTCCTCAAGTTGCATGATTGAAAGTCAGGAGTGCGGAAATTGTGAACATAGATCTATGCCCAGTCTTCCTGACAGTGGCCCCTGAGAAAGATATTGGAGGAAATGTGGCTCTTAATTAAAAAAAAAGATAGCCATGGAATCATTGTGGAGCAGGCTCAAAGGGCCAAATAGCCTACTCTTGCTCCTAAGTCCTATGTTCCTATGAATTATAACGTGAAACTATACACGTAGATTGGACATTGTTTCCCCAGGTGCCCCTTTAAGAGATGTGTAATTTGTCACAAGGATGCCTTCCACCATTCCACTATTAGTGATACCATCAGTTGCGTATAGTGGGAAAATTGCGTTAATGCCAATGTGGCAGGGTCTGTATGTGCAGCTGTCAGCCCTACGCATAACAACTGACTGGACACGGAAACTCAAGCACTCTCCTTTTCCCATGTCCCTCTCCAGAATGGGCTCCATGCTTTGCAACACAAACAATCTGCATCAAAAAGAAAAAGTCTCTTCCCTACATCTTATTTCATTACATGTGCAACTCTCTAGGTGAATAAACACATCAATTACTTCTTCCTATCCACCATCAATATTTACTTTGAGGAATAGGCTACCTTTTGTGTGAAAATTGTTTCTTGATTTCACTTCTTCATACTACGGACAGAATCATGTTCATTTTTAGGAAACTTCTTTGTTTCATTACTCAGATGCAATGAGAAGGGCAGCATTATCCACATAGCCTAGATGAGTTCTCATACCACGGTCGATCATGGAAATATAGCCTTGAATTTTACAGGGTGGTGGGAAATGTCCATATGAGGAGCTGAAGCAGAAATTTGACTCCCAGGTCTCTGGAAGTCAATAGGTGGAGGGGAATCCCTTGCAACATAGTGGGTATGGGTAATTTAGGTTCCTTATATCTGAAGATTAGGAATGGGGGGGGTTGGATGCCATATCTGAGGATTCCCCAGGATTGGGAGGCTCTGGGACTGGGAAAGCCTAAGGACTCCTTGAGGGGCCTGCGGCCCGCTCCTCCTGGACCACAAGGAGTTCAAAGAGAGAGAAATTTCAAAATTTACTCTGGCCAGTCGGCTCCTCCTGCTACTAAACAGCAGAGAGTTGGAGGGGAGTCCTCCAATTTTGATGTTACAATTACTTTGCTGTGCCAATGATGTAATTGGGCCATACCGTTTGAATTGTATCAGGCTCCTGCCTGCAAGGGTTTGGATTGTCGCTGTTAATCTTATAGTGGCTGGGAATGTGACAGGTTGAAGAAGGGAATTTGAATTTCATGATTTTGTACCACCACTTGACCCTTTCCTGCCCATATGGATAGATGGGATAGGTGGGTGGGGCGGGGGTTGGGGGGAGTAGGAGGGAGGTGTAAGGAGCTTAGCGTTAAAATCAAAGCCATTGAAACAGGTGAATGTTACCCTTTGTGAGGAAGAAATGTTTCTTGATTTCACTTCTGAATAGCCTAGCTCTATTCTTAATATTATGCCCCCTTGTACTTGATTCCCCCACCAGAGGAAATTCTCTTATCTACCCAACCAAATACTTTTATAATTTTAAACACCTTTATTAAGTTACCACTCAATCTTCTATACTCGAGAGGATAAGTTAGTCCTCATAACGTAATCCTTTTAGCCCTAGTACCACACTGGTCAATCTGCACTGTATTCCATCCAAGGCCAACACATTCTTCCTGAGGTGCTCCACTCAGGGCAGAGCACAGGACTCCTGGTAAGATCTGACCAAGGCTCCATACAACTGAAGTATAATTTCTTCCCATTTGTATCCCAACCCCCTTAATAATTTTACACCTGTGACTCAGCACCTCCAGTATCTTTATTTTGTGTTGCCTCACTCAGGGTATAGTCCAAGTCAAACAAGTTGGATGATTAGATGCACCTTTACTAAGATCCTGACCTTCACTTTCAACAACTCACGACATTTTCCCTGAAATCCTCATTTTAGATTTTGGTGCTTTCTTGCCCATATCACAGCAGGCTAGCTGTGTTTTCACAATGCAGCATCCATCTTGGGATGACTTCAAAGACAGAAGCCATCCAAATTATCTGCATAATCTTTTACTGGTAATTGAGTGCAGCTGCATCAAAGCTGCATTATTCATATCTGCATAATGATGCCTTCTAGATGCTGTTGTAGAAATGAATGAAAACGATGATAAAGTTATATTCCCAATATTTAATATACACGGCTGATTGTTTCCCTGAGTTCCTTGCCTCTTGAAGGTGCAGACTTGATGGGACACGATCCATTCAACTGGCTGTTCTGCGTATGTGTACTTTTTCATTCATTCCCTGGATGCTGGCAAAGCTGGCATATATTGCAATTTCCTAGGTGCCCTGCATACAACAGAATGGATTCCTAGGTCACTTCAGAGAGCAGCTCATGTTGGTGTTGTTCTGGAGCTACACACAGAGCAGACCAGGTAAAGGTTTCACTGTCTGAATTTAGTGAAGCAGTTGGGTTTTTATGACAATCCAATGTCTACATGGATTTTATAAACGTAATTAAAATTCTCAAACTGCCATGGTGGGTTGAAATCATATTCTGAGTTATTAGTCCAGGCTTCTGGGTTACTAGTTCAGCAGCCACCTACCCTTATGTGTATGGATAATTTGATGATATTGGGATATAACTTAAAAATGGCATTACACCTGTACTCTCCCATGTTATTTTAGGTTTTGTGTGTTGTGCATGGATATTTTACACTGGTAAACATAAAAGCCAGATGGACAGATAGCTTTCCAGTAACACCTTTTTTTTCTATCATGGGACATAGGCGTCGCTGGCTAGGTCAGCATTTTTATTGCCCACCCCTAATTGCCCTTGAGAAGGTGGTGGTGAACCACTGCAGTGCATGTGGTATAGGTACAGCCACAGTGCTATTTGGGAGAGAGTTTCAGGATTTTGAGCCAGTGACAGTGAAGGAACAGCGATATAGTTCCAAATCAGGATGGTGAGTTGCTTGGAGGGGAACCTGCAGGCGATAGTGTTCCCATGCATCCACTGCCCTTGCCCTCTTAGGTGGTAGAGGTTGCGGGTTTGCAAGGTGCTGTCGAAGGAGCCCTGGTGAGTTTCTGCAATGTATTTTATAGGTGGTACACACTGCTGCTACTGTGTGTTGGTGATGGAGGGAGTGGATGTTGGGGGTGGCAGATGGGGTGCCAATCAAGTGAGCTGCTTTGTCTTGAATTGTGTCAAGCTTCTTGACTGTTGTTAGAGCTGCACTCATCCAGGCAAGTGGAAAGAATTTCATCACACTTCTGACTTGTGCCATGTAAATGGTGGACAGGCTTTGGGGAGTCAGATGGTGAGTTACTCACTGCAGAATTCCCAGCCTCTGACCGGCTCTTGTAGCCACAGTATTTATATGGCTAGTCCAGTTCAGCTTCCAGTCAATTGTAACTCCCAAAGATGTTAATTGTGCAGGATTCAGCAATGGCAATGCCATTCAAGGGGAGATGGTTGAATTCTCTCTTGTTGGAGATAGTCATTGTCTGGCTTTAATGTAGCGCAAATGTTACTTGCCACTTATCAATCGAAGCCTAAATATTGTCTGGGTTTTGCTGCATATGAGCACAGATTGCTTCAGTATCTGAGGAGTGTGAATGGTGCTGAACATTGTGCAATCATCAGTGAACATCCCCACTTCTGACCTTATGATGGAAGGAAGGTCATTGATGAAGCAGATGAAGATGGTTGGTGTGACAAACCCCAAAGAGACAAAAAAAAACGTACCTATTAAATTGGAATTAGGCACTTGGAGTTTGGGAACTACAGTTCTAAGCGGGCCCTGGCAGTCTCCGCACATGCGCCAGCCTTGCAATGGCCACATATGCACAGTTTGTGGTTTTTCTGGTTTTGGGTCTTCTGCTCATGCGTCAGCTGGAGAATGATTGTGCATGCACAGTTAGTGGCTTTTGCTGTCTTGAGGCCAGTAAAAGGCCATGTACAGTTTGTTTCTTTTATATCTTCAGCCAGAAAACCAGCTCTGCGCACCTGCACAGAAGGGAAAGAAGATCCAAAAGTGAAACAGCATGAAAAGATCAGGTGAGCTAAAAGAGGAACACCATTCAGAGAAGTTGTTCAAAGGAGCAGGATGGGAGGGGGCCAGGGAGCAGGTCCCAAAACAAAGAAGATCCCAAACTAGGTACTAAGAAGACAGTTTAGTTAAGGGACAAGGGCAGGAATATCAAACAGGTCCTGTTAATTGAAGTTAAAGTAAGGAGCAGGGGAAAAGACTGCAAATTAAAGAGAGAAAGCTGCAGGGAGCAGAACTGAAGAGTAGTGGGCATGACAGAAGCCAAAAGATCCGAAGAAGCAGCCAAAGGTTGGTGACTCCTTACTACAGGCCTTTGAAGTAGTAGTGCTCTGCTTGGCATGCCTGAATATCTGGGAGTGTGTATGGAAGGTGAAGCTTGAGTGTACGTGGGGATCCAGCAGAAAGGAACATCGGAAGGAGGGATTGGAACCCTGGAGGTAGATCTTTGTTGAAGATGTCTGAGTGAAAACGTCGTTTGGGAGAGAATTCCAAGGCGAGTTTTTCGAGCATGGAAATTTGAAGCCCTCATGAGAAAGACAGAGTTTCAGTGAGACTGGTTGGTTCACAGTGTGTGTCACTGGGTTTTGGAGTGCGGTGTGGTTGACTGCAATTTGCCTATTAGTTTACATGTACTGCATACTTAACATGAATATTAGAGTAGAGGATAGATTTTGTAACTATTATCTTTACAAATTTGTATGTATCTGTAAAGGTATAGTTGGAGTGAGGGAATAGTGTAATTTGACACATTTACTGGTGTTTGTATTGAAATCTTATAAAAGAAGATTGCAAGAGTTTTTTTTAGGTATATAAAGGGTAAGAGAGAGGAAAAAGTGGACATTGGGCTGCTGGAAAATGACGCTGGAGAAGTAGTAGTGGGGAACAAAGAAATGGCGGAGGAACTGAACAGGTACTTTGCTTCAGTCTTCACGGTGGAAGACACGAGTAATATCCCCAAAGTTCAAGAGAGTCGAAGGGGCAGAGGTGAGTATGGTGGCCATTACGAAGGAGAAGGTAGTAGGAAAACTGAAAGGTCTGAAGGTGGATAAATCACCTGGACCAGATGGATTACACCCCAGAGTTCTGAAGGAAATAGCTGAAGAGATAGTGGAGGCATTAGTGATGATCTTTCAGGAATCACTGGAGTCAGGGAGGGTCCCAGAGGACTGGAAAATCGCTAATGTAACCCCCCTGTTTAAGAAGGGAGTGAGGCAAAAGACGGGAAATTACAGGCCGATTAGCCTGACCTCGATCGTTGGTAAGATTTTAGAGTCCATTATTAAGGATGAGGTTTCAGAATACTTGGAAGTGCATGGTAAAATAGGGAAAAGTCAGCGTGGTTTCATCAAGGGGAGGTCATGCCTGACAAATCTGTTACAATTCTTTGAGGAAGTAACGAGTAGGTTAGACAAAGGAGAGCCAATGGATGTTATCTACTTGGACTTCCAGAAGGCCTTTGACAAGGTGCCGCACTGGAGGCTGCTCAGTAAGATAAGAGCCCATGGTGTTAGAGGCAAGGTACTAGCATGGATAGAAGATTGGCTCTCTGGCAGGAGGCAGAGAGTGGGGATAAGTGGGTCCTTCTCAGGATGGCGGCCGGTGACTAGTGGAGTTCCACAGGGGTCAGTATTGGGACCACAACTTTTCACTTTATACATTAATAATCTAGATGAAGAAACTGAGGGCATTCTGGCTAAGCTTGCAGATGATACAAAGATAGGTGGAGGGACAGGTAGTATTGAGGAGGCGGGGAGGCTGCAGAAGGATTTAGACAGGTTAGGAGAATGGGCAAAGAAGTGGCAGATGGAATACAACATGGGGAAGTGTGAGGTCATGCACTTTGGTAGGAAGAATAGAGGCATAGACTATTTTCTAAATGGGGAGAGAATTCAGAAATCTGGAGTGCAAAGGGACTTGGGAGTCCTAGTCCAGGATTCTCTTAAGGTTAACTTGCAGGTTGAGTCGGTAGTTAGGAAGGCAAATCCAATGTTGGCATTTATTTCGAGAGGACTAGAATATAAAAGGAGGGATGTGCTGCTGAGGTTTTATAAGGCTCTGGTCAGACCACATTTAGAATATTGTGAGCAATTTTGGGCCCTGTATCTCAGGAAAGATGTGCTGGCCTTGGAGAGGGTCCAGAGGAGGTTCATGAGAACAATCCCAGGAATGAAAGGCTTAACATATGAGGAATGTTTGAGGATTCTGGGTCTATACTCGATGGAGTTTAGAAGGATGAGGGGGGGGATCTGATTGAAACTTACAGAATACTGAAAGGCCACGATAGAGTGGATGTGGGGAAGATGTTTCCATTAGTAGGAGAGACTAGGACCCAAGGGCACAGCCTCAGAGTAAAGGGAAGACCTTTTAGAACAGAGATGAGGAGAAACTTCTTTAGCCAGAGAGTGGTGAATCTATGGAATTCATTGCCACAGAAGGCTGTGGAGGCCAGGTCATTGAGTGTACTTAAGACCGAGATAGATAGGTTCTTGATTGGTAAGGGGATCAAAGGTTACGGGGAGAAGGCGGGAGAATGGGGTTGAGAAACTTATCAGCCATGGTTGAATGGCGGAGCAGACTCGATGGGCTGAATGGCCTAATTACTGCTCCTATGTCTTATGGTCTTATCTTCTCAACCTTTTTGTCTAGTGCAATAAAATTCATGTTTTTTGTTTAATAAATGTTTTATCACAGACTCCCGTGAATCTGTTAGGTAACTGCCCTCCATGGTTTCTAAAAAAGATGTTAGTGTTTATCAAGCCAGGTTCCACTCTGGAATCTGACTTGTCCAACATTAACATCAGCTGGGATCATAACAGTTAGGCCTAGGACACTATCCTGAGGAACTCCTGCAGTGATGTCCTGGGACTGAGATGATTGACCTCCAACAACCATAACCATCTTCCTTTTTGCTAGGTATGACTCCAACCAGTGGAGAGTATTCCCCCACCCCCAATTCCCATTGATTCCTGTTTTTCTAGGGCTCCTTAATGTCACATTTGGTTAAATGCAGCCTTGATGTCAAGGGCAGTCACCCTCACCTCACCTCTTGAATTCTGCTCTTTTGTCCATGTTTGTACCAAGGCTGTAATGAAGTCAGGAGCTGAGTGGTCCTGGTGTTGAGACAGAAGCTGCCTGGTAGACACAAAGGAGATCTACAAGCAAGAGAGCTGGAAGTTGAAGGTGATCAGCACACAGATACAAGCACAAAGAGAAACCAGACAGAGACAGAGAGAGGAACACTGAGAATTCTTGTAAAATGAAGAAGCAAATTTCTCTCAGAAAGAGGTCAGTTTTTTTGTTTGGCAGAAAATAAAACAGGAGCTCTTGGAAGTGCTGTGCTAGTTGACTAAAAACCTAGAAAGCTGTGTGAATCGCTCAGAGATGCTAAAGAGCTGGGTGTTTTCCAGAAGTGTCCAAGCCATGAAATGGGGTGCAATTGGTCAGTCAGTTGAAAATAAACTCTGGAAAGCTACTTTAACAGCACTGCTGTGACCCGAGGGAGAGAGTTCATAGAAGTGTGCCTCGCTGACGATAATCAAACCCATGAAACTTGAAGGTGAAAGCTGTTGTTGGATAGGACACCTAACTTACCCTGCGTGAATAAAGAACATCATATTGTGGAACTGTGCAAGTTCATAGTACCAGATTTGCGTGAGGAGTGATGTAGATGCTTGTGGTCTTGTAAGGCATATCTTTATAGGATAGACTATATAAAGTGAAATTTACCTTTTTATTTGAAATATCATTCGTCCGTTAATTTGTGCTTTATTTACGTTGATTTTGGTTTATTTAAAGTAAATGTTACAAAAAGTGAAATCTTGTTGGTAATTTCTTCTTTGGGGTCATTTGGTAAATGTGGTTATTTTGATTTACAGTTACCCCATGGATATCATGACACCATTGAGAAAATCAACTCAGCTTTTTAGTCATTCCAACCATGTTGTTGGGGTAGTTATAGGAAAATATTTTATTTCCTTAGCATTACTACTAATCAGGTCTGTCAGTGCAGCTTGTGTGATTTCATGGCATTGCTTGCCTTGTGACATCACACCACACAGAAGTGCTGGGGAAAGATGCCAATCGAGTTAATGACAACCTGAATTGATATAGCACCCTTAATGTAAAATCCCAGGATCCCACGTCTGCCATCAATGCTACTAAGTTAGTCACCAAGGTGATACACTGCAGCATATCTCTATCTAAAACATGTAGATATTTATATATAGAAGCAGAGATCCCATGAATTTTCTGGTTGGTGGGGGGCGGGGGGGAGAGAGAGAGAGCGGGAGCGGGCAGGCGTGGACCTGATTGCCGTGATCGGGTCTGCGTTGCCATTTTACGCAGGCTGGCCAATTAAGGCCCGCCCAGCATAACGCGCGACTCCCAAAGATAGCAGGAGTGGATGGGCAGCTGTGGGACAGCATTGTCCGCCGGGTCCAATGGCGACCCGGCGGCCTGTTTATATGAAGCGCTGGCAGCCTATGCAAGGCTGCTCACAATGGCAAGTGGAAGGGCTCACCAGAGGGCTTCTGGTGAGCAGGCCATTCCGGAGGGTAGGCCAGCGGAACAGGCCAGGCTGGAGGGTAGGCCAGCGGAACAGGCCAGGCTGCAGGGTAGGGCGGAGACACAGTGTGCCCCTCGTTTTTTGGATGACTGCCTTGCTGCCCTCCTCGAGGAGGTGGTAGCACGGCGGGAGGTGCTGATTTCCGAGGATGAGAGGAGGAGGCCCCTCCCAAATGACGAAACGTGCCCGGGAAGAGGTGGCGGTGGTGGTGAGCTCCTGCGACGTGGTGCGGTGCACCTGGATCAAACGTCACAAGTGCTTCAATGGCTTGTTGTGCTCTGGCAGGGTGAGTACCATGTTGGCACTGGTCATTTAACTCAGCAGGTCAGCTTACCCCCCTGCTGCCCCCCAATGCGCCACCCCCCCCACCCCTCCCCCGCTACCAAGTCTGAGTGTAGTGCCTGCATTGAATCATTGACGGCATTTGTCCTTTGCTGGGTGGGCCAGCGGATACTGCCCATGCTGAGGTCAGCCTGAGAGGGTGATGAAGAGAGGTGTTTTGCCCCCGCAGCATGTGTTACACTAAATTCCTAAGACTGGTTTGGGGGCAATCTGCAGGAGCTGCACCTAGGCGCTGTGTTTGAACTCCAGGACATGTCTAAGTCAGGGTGATGACATGCTGGGAGGGAAGCTTCAAGGTGGCGTGGCAACAAATCATCTGCTGCGCACTGCGCTCCACGTGCTTGTGCCTCCTTGCTATGGAAGGATATACCATGTGGTGCCTAATGTGATGTAGGCAGCATGTGGCCAAGGGTGGGGGTGGGAAGCAGGCCCAGCATCTTTGTGTGAGTGTTCAGCAGCAGTGTGAGGAGGCACTGGAGCTCTGATATGTCCCACTCTGGTTGGGGTGGGCTGTGCGCGAATAGAGTCTATGTGTAATTTGTACTAATCAATGCTCATCTCTCATTTTCAACAGAAGAATGCTCATAACGTGGTAGGGCGTGCGAGGGCTGGCGGTGGCCAGGCGCAGATCGCCATTCTTAGCCGCTTCGAGCAGGACACCCTGGATCTGGAGAGGCGCCATGCACCCAGGTCCACTGGTGTCGGTGAGGCTGGGGTGCCAGGCCAGGTATTTATGCCCAGCAGTGAGGTCAGCATTGTTCTCCCAACAGCCATAGCACTGCCGAATGTTAATTGATTTAATTTTGCAACATGGCTTGACCATTGGTTATGGAAGGATGAGCACATAATGATCTGGGGGACAGGGATGCACTTTGACATTGTCTCCACGTTAACTGATCCATTGTCCTTGTTCTTCCTTTCAGCATCATCGGAGCAGGGCCGGGAGGAGAAGCAGCAGATGCCCCCTCTCACACCTGAGGGGCCTGAAGTCTCACTGGCGTCACACCATTTCTGCGAGGCAGGCACCAGCGCAGATACTAGCACCTTGGTGGGAATTCGAGCATTGGCTAGTGTCCCGGGGCACAGCGGTGAGGGCACGTCACAATCGCTGGAGGAGCTGGCAGAGACAGAGAGTGCCCATGGTGCCAGCAGTCGGAGGACTGCAGGGGACCAGGCACATGCTCAGTCGGTGCCTGATGATGTGCCTTTGGAGTCATCCGCGACACAGCAGGTGTGGGAAATGCGGGAACATCTGGGTGAGATACATGAGGCTACGCTTGGCTTGGTCTCCGTGGTGGAGGAGTCTATGCGGCCGATCGCCGAAGCAATGAGCTACATATCTGAGCGCCAAGCATCCTCCATGGAGAGAGTGGCGACTTTCGTGGAGAGGCTCCTCCAGGAGATCCGTCAGGGCTTCCTGGGGATGCACTCTGACCAGCAGGCCCTCACATCGTCGTTGGCCCCAGCTGCTCAGTGCCAGTGTGGGAGATGGTTTGGGCATCAACTTTCCCAGCTCGGTGCCCATCCATCCACGGTGCGCAGGGAGGTCCGAAGCAACCTCACGTCGGCGCAGCAGTTGCCTGTCATCTCTGTGGGCACCACTCAGGGCACTCTGGATGAGGGTGGCTGCTCCTCCACCCCTCTCCTTGTGACCATAGCATCCGGTGAGGCTGCAACGACTGAAGAGATGCCAGCTGGGGAACTGGCAGCTCTCACCCAGGCGGGGCCAGCACTGGCTCCTCGGGCCAGAGGATGACCGCCAAGGTCATCGAGGTCAACAGGACAGCAGAGTCAGCAGGCTGTCTCAGATGCCATTCCGAGCAATGGGACAGCACCAAGACGTAGCACCTGCAAACGGAAACGTAAGGCACCTCAGGCACACCATGGGTTTTTCACCGGTGCTTTTGTGTTGGCCTGAGATGAGGTCCTTATGATTTGTTTCGATTTGTTACACTGTTGACGTTTTTTTGGAATAAGTTGGTTTGCTTGACATATTAAATTCAGATATGTCGCCATGGCTGAGGGTGCCTCTTTTCTTCTGCATGTGTATGGTTTCCAAAACTGTAATGAGTGCTTTGTTGGACATTCAGCTTTATTAACAAGGCCCTTAGTGATTATTCCTAACCTGGCAGATTTTGCACTTAGGTGTCGAGTAACGAAACTACAGCCCTGGCTTGTCCTGGTAGTCCATCTGTGGTGTGCTAGCTGAAGGTTCATTGGATTAAAGCCTCCCAGGTGTCCTTGCCTCCCTGGAATAAGCCCTGGTCAGCGTCTATCCCCTCAGCATTTCCCTGTGCCTGCTCATCCTCGGACTCACTGTTGGACTCATCGTGTGCAGCTGCAGCCATTGTGTCGACGTCTTCATCGTTGACCGTGTCTCCCCTTTCCAGTGCAAGATTGTGGAGAGCGCAGCATGCAACCACTATCACCGACACACGATCTGGGGGGTACTGGAGTGCGCCCCCTGAACGGTCCAGGTATTGGAAGCGCATCTCAAGAAGACCAATGGCTCTCTCCACCACAGCCCTTGTGGAGGCGTGGCTCATATTGTACCACTGCTCAGCTTCTGTTCTTGGATGGCAGAGAGGCGTCATGAGCAACCTTCTGAGGGGATAGCCCTTGTCACCCAGCAGCCAACATCCAGCCAAGCTGGAGCACTGAAGAGTCCCGGCACCTGGGAGTGTCTGAGGATGTAGGCGTTGTGGGAGCTGCCTGGGTACCTCGCAAGACTTGTAGAATCAGCATCCTGTGATCACACACTATCTGCACGTTCATGGAGTGGAAGCCCTTCCTGCTGACGAAGGCACCGGGCTCACCTGCTGGCACCTTGATGGCCACATGTGTGCAGTCTGGATGCGGGGGGAGCCAGCAATGGCTGCGAAGCCTCTGGTTCGCTGCGTCTGGCTTGCCTGGTCCCAATGGTGGTGGATGAAGATCAATGCATGCCCAAACAGAGCATCTGTAATCTGCTTAACACAAGTGTGGACAGCTGATTGGGAGACACCGCAAAGATCATCCACCAACCCCTCATCCACCAACCCCTGGATGGAACCAGAGGCATAGAAGTTGAGGGCAGCTGTGACCTTCAGAGCCACTGGCATGGGCGTCCACCCACACAGTTAGCGGAGATCTCAGGCCCTATCATCTTGAGAGACGAAGCCTCTCCCTGGAGGCTGAATGTGCACTCCTGGCCTCGTCCCCTTCTAGCCCTCCCTTCCTCCTCAGAGGAGCTGCCTTCAGTGGACAGTTCAGCTCCCATTCCCAGGCTAAGAGAAGGCTTCCTGAAACCTGCAGGCCCAGAAAAGATTACTCACTGCACAGTGCTGACCTGAAGGTTAAGAGTCCAGAAGAAGCAGCTGGTATGCGTTTTGAAGTACTGCAGATCACAGGCAAGTTTCAAAAACTTTCAAAAATAAATACTTGACTGTGCACACTTGCGACCCCAGTGAGCCCTCTTACCCCGCCCGTGGATGAGGTTAATACAAATGTGTCCTGCCTGCCTGCCCGTTGCGCCAACCCGAAGATTGCACGGGTGCTGAAAAATGGGCGTCAATTGAACACATAAAGGGCCTTAAGTGGCCCATTAATTAATGGCGGGCGTGTGTTAGACATCATCGCCACCTTTGGGAGGTCAGGCGCAGGCACAAGGGGCGCAGGGCCAAGAGGTAGTCCAAGGTGGAAAGGGCCACAGAAGACGCCACTATCCTACTGCCAGGGCATACAGGCGGCGAAGCGGCTACCTCAATATGTCTGAGGTGCAGTGCCAAAGGAGGCTCCGTCTCTCAAGATGATAGGGCCTGAGATCTCCGATGAAATATCGCGATGGCGTGTGGTGACGTCGGGACGCTCACCCAACGTCACTGCGTGTCATTTTACATGCGGACCTGTGGGGCCCGCCCCTGACGCCAACGGGAAAATTCAGCCCATGGAATTGATCACATTGAGTTAAAGGATCAAAGTGTGAAGGGAGGTAACCGTGACACTACAGGACACACATGCTGTATGCAACACTTAGTGTCAAACTATTTTCTTAGGTTAATTAAAGCCTGGTCACAGATTAAATTATTAACTTTGTCACCTTTGTCATTACTGAAATAATGAGAATTGGGAATATACACGTGCTTTGGATGAGGGACAGTGATTTAACTTAATTTACTGTTTGATAAAAGCATTTACTATGTTTCTATCACTTTCAAAATACATTTTTTTTTAGAATAATTCATAGCTTTTTGAAGTTCCTTATCCCCTTAACAAGAAACTCCAGAGTGAGTAATACAATTCACTTATTTATTGGTTCTATCCAATTCATTTCATAGCGATTCTGTATTCTGTGCCCATTCAATAGCAACAGATAACAAGCTCTGAGTGAAAAGCAGTGCCTGGATTCCTAGTACATTCCTAACCTGCGGCTTCCACCAGCTAAAAGGACAAGGGTGGCAGATACATGGGCACACCATCACCTCCAAGTTTCTACTCCATTTCACATACCACCCTGACTTGGACATACATCTCTGTTCCTTTGTTGTCTGGGTCAAAATCCTAGAATGCCCTACTTGATCGCACTGTGGGGGCCTTCATCATGCAGACTATACAGGTTCAAGAAGGGGGCTCACCCCACCATCACAATGGCAATTAAAGATTGCCTATAATGGCTGGCCTTACCAGCGATTTCCACAATCTGAGAATTAATTTTTAAAATTGTCCATTGTACATGACTCAAGATTTGTTCCTTAAAGCTGATTGTATAAAACAAGCTTGTTATTGATTCAGAATTGCTCAAGAAACAGACTACAGATGAATCACAATCTTAGGCTTGAACCCGTTTGACCTTTGTAATGTGCACGGAACAAACAATGCCAGTCAGATGGGTATAAGACACTGCACTGATTTAGTTGACAAGTCACAGTAAGACAAGTGAGACTTCACTCCTTGTGATAGTCTAATCAAGAACATCCCTATGATATATTCATCATTGCTGTGGGAACTACAAACAATTTTTAAACCCGGTGGAGAAAAAAAACCCCAAAGATCTTTGGTACAATGTTTTCTCACTGATTTACAGTGGTTCCCAGTTCACCAACACTTCAAATTAAAATTCACGCCCTCCTGATTAAGTCCCTACATTGGCCTTGCCCAAACTTATCTGTAAGAGCTCTGAGTTCCTCCAATGCTGTGCAAAATATATTCCTTTGGTGGCCATGCCTTCAGCTGTCTTGTCTTTAAATTCAGGAATTTCATCCCAAAACCCCTTTGACTTCTCTTCTCCTTTAAGGCACTCTTTAAAACCTATCTCTTTAACCAAACTTTAGCAGCTCTAATGCTTCCTTTTTTGGCTTGGTGTCAATTTTTGCCAGCTAATATTTCCTCTGAAGCACCTTGTGCTGCTTTACAATATTAAAGGCATGATATAAATCCAAGGTGTTATTGTTGTGAATTGGAATTTCAGATTAGCAGCTAAATCAGAAGTGATATTGCTGCCATACACTTGTTTATCTTTCTAGGAGAATAAACCCAAGAAATCTCCCGTTTTTCTGTTGACATAAGATTGCTACTTTTTGTAAAGATTAACAGCAGGATCCATGATCCTTTTGTTGGATTGGCTCTCTGTCTTTTCTTTTATTTATCTGTTCTGAGGATATGGGCACTGCTGGCAAGGCCAGCATTTAGTGCCTAACCCTAATTGCACTTGAGAAAGTGATGCTGAGCAGCCATGTGGTGTGAATACACTCACAGTGCTCTTAAGGAGGGAGCTCCAAGACTTTGATCAAGTGACAAAGAAGGAACAGCAATATAGTTCCAAGTCAGGATGGTGTGTGAATTAGATATTTGTTTCTGGACCAAACTTAGAGGGGAACTTGCAGGTGTTGATGTTCCCACGCATCTGCTATCCTTGTCCTAGGTGGTTGACGCCATGGGCTTGGAAGGTGCAGCTGAATGGGCCTTTGGCATGTTGCTGCATATGTACCATTTGCAGATGATAAACACTGCTCCACTGTGTGCCAGTGGTGGTGGCGTGGGGTAGGGTGTGATTTAGGTGGTTGATGGAGAGCCAATCAAATGGGCTGCTTTGCCCTAGATGGTGTCAAACTCCTTAAGTGTTGTTGGAGTTGCACTCATCCAGGCAAGTGGGGAATTTTCCATCACAGTTCTGATTTAATTGTGCCTTGTAGATGGTGGGCAGGCTTTGGGGAGTGAGGAGGTGAGTCACTTGCTGCAAAATTCCCAGCCTCCAACCTGCTCCTGGGGCTGCAATGATTGGCCTCCAACACCCACAACCATTTTACTTTGTGCTACATATGACTCCAACCAGTGGAGAGCTTTCCCTCTCATTTTGCTAGGGCTCTTTGATGCCACACTCAGTCAAATGCTGCCTTGATATCAAGGGCAATCACTCTCACTTCATCTCTGGAATTCAGCTCTTTTATCAATGTTTGGACCAAGGCTGTAATAAGCTCTGGAGCTGAATGGCCTTGATGAAACTCAAACTCAGCATTGTCGAATTGGTGGTTCCTGAGTAAATGTCAATAGATAGCATTGTCGACCATACCCTCCATCACTTTGTTGACGATTGAGAGTAGACTCATTTGCGAGTGGACTGATGTCACAGTAATTGGCCGTCCTGGATTTGTCCTGCTTTTTGTGGGCAAGACATACCTAGGCAATTTTCTACAATCCAGGGTAGCTTCCAGTGTATTAGCTGTACTAGAACAGCTTGGCTAGGGGCACAACCAATTCTGGGGCACAAGTCTTCAATACTACTGCTGGGATGTTGTTTTAGTGCTTGCTTTGTTTTTAGAAAAGGTCTGTTTTATTTGCAGTGGTGTGTTTAAATTTGCTAAACCTCAAATACTCTTTGTACATAACATGTATATTAGTTCCAATTCATGCATGGCCCTGCAGGGAGTTTTGCCTGCCTGGAATGTATATTGGGATACTGTGTGTATTTCCCCAATGGTTTTTCATCCATTAATTTTGAGGGATAAAAATAAAATTGCACTGACTGCACTAACAATTTCCTGATATGTGCTCCCTGCAAGGAGGGCAGATTCCTACAACTAGCTCTAATATATTCCTGTCGAAGGCTTCACTTTGATGCCTAATGAGGCAAAACTCAGCTGACCCTTTTCTCAATTTTTTGGATTTGAAAAATCAAATTGTTCTCATAACTTAATCACTAAATCTGCATCTCTTCCATGCCCTTCAGTGAGTTAATGAACATCTTATTACTGTGAAACCAACAGCTACCATCTCTTAAATATGATGGTTCCATTGTTAGTCACAGAATTACAAGGTAATCATGGATGAATGAGAACATTCAATATATCTTAGTGTACCTATCCCAAACGACCCTATGCTCCTTCATCCACATCCATTTGTTTCTTTAACAATTCCACGTTTTTGTCCCACTATACCAAATGATCCATTCAATATAAAAGCAGGAAGTGCTCAGTGTTCAGTATTTTCTGCTTTTTATTTCAGAATTTTAGCATCCACAGTATTTTGCTTTTATGATCTATTCAATGTGATCACGCTTTTTAATCAAGAAGTACGTCATTCATAGAAACATAGAAACTAGGAGCAGGAGTAGGCCATTCGGCCCTTCGAACCTGCTCCGCCATTCATTATGATCATGGCTGATCATCCAACTCAATAGCCTGCTCCCGTTTTCTCCCCATACCCTTTGATCCCTTTCGCCCCAAGAGCTGTATCTAACTCCTTCTTGAAAACATACAATGTTTTGGTCTCAGCTACTTTCTGTGGTAACGAATTCCACAGGCTCACCACTCTGAGTGAAGAAATTTCTCCTCACCTCATGGTCTAAATGGTCTACCCCATATCCTCAGACTGTGACCCCTGGTTCTGGACTCCCCCACCATCGGGAACATCCTTCTTGCATCTACCCTGTCTAGTCCTGTTACAATTTTATAGGTTTCTATGAGATCCCCCTCATTCTTCTGAACTCCAGCGAATATAATCCTAATCGACTCAATCTCTCCTCATATGTCAGTCCCACCATCCCAGGAATCAGTCGGGTAAACCTTTGCTGCACTCCCTCTATAGCAAATACATCCTTCCTCAGATAAGGAGACCAAAACTGCACACAATATTCCAGGTGCGGTCTCACCAAGGCCCTGTACAATTGCAGCAAGACATCCTTGCTCCTGTACTCGAATCCTCAGGCTATGAAGGCCAACATACCATTTGCCTTCTTTACCACCTGCTGCACCTGCATGTTTACCTTCAGCGACTGGTGTACAAGGACACCCAGGTCTCATTGCACATTCCCCTCTCTCAATTTATAGCCATTCATATAATAATCTGCCTTCCCGTTTTTACTACCAAAATGGATAACCTCACATTTATCCACATTATACTACATCTGCCATGTATTTGCCCACTCACTCAGCTTGTCTAAATCACACTGAAGCATCTCTGCATTCTCCTCACAGCTCCCCCTCCCACCCAGCTTTGTGTCATTTGCAAATTTGGAGATATTACATTTAATTCCCTCAACAAAATCATTAATATATATTGTGAATAACTGGGGTCCCAGCACCGATCCCTGCGGTACCCCACTAGTCACTGCCTGCCATTTGGAAAAAGACCCGTTTATTCAAACTCTTTGTTTCCTGTCTGCCAACCAGTTTTCTATCCATTTCAATACACTACCCCCAATCCCATGCACTTTAATTTTACACGCCAATCTCTTATGTGGGACTTTGTTGAAAGCCTTCTGAAAGTCCAAATAAACCACATCCACTGGCTCCCCCTCATCAACTCTACTAGTTACATCCTTGAAAAATTTCAGTAGATTTGTCAAGCATGATTTTCCTTTCGTAAATCCATACTCACTCTATCCGATTCTGCCACTGTTTTCCACGTGCTCAGCTATTAAATCTTTTATAATGGACTCTAGAATTTTCCCTACTACTGACGTCAGGCTGACTGGTCTATAATTCCCTGTTTTCTCTCCGCCTCCCTTTTTAAATAGTGGGGTTACATTAGCTACCCTCCAATCTGTAGGAACTGTTCTGGAGTCTATAGAATCTATAGTATTTTTTAACCATTGTTCCAATGTCTTAGTCTCATGGTTTGATTTGAAGGAATTTTCTGAATCTATTTTTACCATACAAAGCTCTAGTCGGTAGTCAAGGCTAAAAAGTCCAATTTTCTCAAGTTTTCTTTGCTGTTATGAGAAGTTACTTTCACTGCTTTACAGGTGATTTCTACTATTTTGGAGGTCACATTGACCACTTGAGAGGTTTGGGTGTCTGACCACCACTTTTCATCTGTGATATATCAGATCAGAATGGGTGCCACTTCTGCTGTTTTAGCCTGAACCTTAGAGGAGCAGCAAGATGACCAGTGGCAAAAATAGAACCAGCAGCAACAGGACGAACACCAACAACAGGAGGAGTAGCAGCAGCAGTCCCCACACAGACCTGCCGCTCCACAGGATAGAGGGGATGAGCAGAAAGGTGCAGCTCACAGGAAGCAATATTTGCAACACTGGGTGTAAAGGCAGAGAATCAGCTTCCTGGACACATTTGAACACTAGTGCCTCAGGAGGCTCAGGGTCTCACATCAGGTTGTGACAGGCATTTCCAGCCTGCTAGAAGGAGACCCGCTGTTAAATGGACCAGGTGACCACGCTACACCTGTAGCTGTAAAAGTCACCACTGCCCTCAGAGTCTTTGGCTTCGGATCCTTCCAGGGATTGGATGGTGACAGTTGTAGAATTTTACTGTCAGCTGCCCATAAATGCATTGTACAGGTGACTGAAGCTATGTTTGCCAAGGCAGGCGATTATGTACACTTTGCCACCAATGATGCCAGTAAGAATGAGCAGTTGCTCAGGTCTGTGGCTTTGGCTGGCTTTACATATATGCTGGACATCATTGACTGCACATATGTGGCTATCTGTGCACCGCTAGACACCCAGGAGTGTTTATAAGTTCCATCAGTGTACAACTGATGTACAGTCATAAAGAAAAGATGATAATGCAGGTTTGCCATGATGTTTTCATCCTACAGCAGTTCTCCCTCCCTGATCTCTTCTCACTTGGAAGCCGATTTTCCCAGCTGGCTGCTTGGAGATAGGGGCTAGTCATTTAAAATGTAAAGCCAGATGACATCCAAATGAGTCAGCATGTTGAAGATGCACTTCAGGTGCCTGAAGAGATCTGGAAGCGTCTTCAACTGGCAGCAGCCAATGTCTCCAGAATGGCACAACATTGCACAGGTTTAGATCTTCAGGAGGAGGAAGACACAGAGCGCTAGAGTCTCTTAGAGAAATGGGAGTTGGGGGAGGAACATCATGCAGCCAGTAATATTTTTGCATAATGGTTAAAGTTTATAATGGGATAAGTAGCTTGACTATCCATTCAATGGCCTCCTGAAATGCTGAGTGGAGAAATGAGGTGCCTCATGTATCAGATCTTACTGGGCAGGTTGATGTGATGTGTTTCTTGCTCTGGGATTGATGGCCACAATCACACTTTGCGAAATCCCTTATCTGCCAATTGTGGAGCAGGTGACCACAGCATTCATATCTTGTGCGATTCAGTTGAGTACTATCCACTGTCATCAAGACAGGTCAAAGTCAGGGACCTCTGCTGTTGGCTCAGTGATGAAATGTTGGCCCTTTAGACTGCATGTATCCCATGATACATTTCACCTGGATAATGCATCAATAATAGCTGCATGAATATTAGCTGCTGCTCCCCAGAATGGCCGGTATTATTTCAAGCATTTCAAATCTTCATGAACAGGAAGGCTCATGCTTTTTTTCCATCTCACAGAACAGAATGGCATTGTGTCAAATGGCAGATGAGACAACATGGAACAATAGTGGGAACCACTCCATTGGAGTGGAATTAAGTAGCCCTGACACTGTCTCCATGGTGGGCTTTAGCTGCACATCCATGATTTTCGTGTGGAGGCTGCAGGCCCCTGACAGAGAAGAGGGTTTTGACCCAGCAATGATGAAGAAATGGTCATATAGTTCCAAGCTGAGATGGTGTGTGACTTTGGGAGGAACCTGCAAGTGACGGAGTTTCCATGCACCTGCTGCTGTTATTCTCCTAGGTGGTAAAGGTCACGAGTTTGATCGGTGCTGTTGAAGGCACCTTGGCGAGTTGCTGCACTACAACTTTTTAGATGATGCACACTGCTGCCATGGTGTGTTGATGGTGGAGGGTGTGAACGTTTAAGGTGGTAGATGAGGTGCCAATCAAGCAGGCTGCTTTGTCTTGAATGGTGTCGAGCTTCTTGAATGTTGTTGGAGTTGCATTCATCCAGACAAGTGAGGAGATTTCCATCACACTCCTGACTTGTGCCTTGTAGATGGTGGACAGGTTTTGGGGAGCCAGGAGGTGAGTTACTCACTGCAGGATTCCCAGCCTCTGACCTGCTTTTATACCCACAGTATTTATGTGGCTGGTCCAGTTAAGTTTCTGGTCAATGGTGACTCACAAGTTGTTGATGGTTGGAGGTGGAGCAATGGTAAGTCATCGAATGTCAAGGAGATGTGGTTAGGTTCTCTCGTGTTGGAGATGATCATTGCCTGGTACTTGCTTGGCTTGAATGTTACTTATCAGCCTCAGCCTGAATATTGTCTAAGTCTTGTTGTAAGCAGGCATGGACTGCTTCATTATCTAAAGATTTGTGAATGGAGCTGAACACTGCAATCATCAGTGAATATTCCCACATCTGACTTTATGATCAATGGAAGGTCATTGATGAAGCAGCTGAAGAAGCTTGGGCCTAGGACACTACCCCAAGGAATACTTGCAGCAATGTCCTTGGGGTCAGATGACTGGCCTTCAATAACCACAGCCATCTTCAATTTTACTAGTGCTCCTTGATACCACACTCAATCAAACGTTGCCTTGATGTCAAGAGTAGTCACTTTCACCTCACCTCTAGAATTCAACCCTCACCCATGTATGTACCAAAGCTGGAATGATGTCTGGAGCTGAGTGGTCTTGGTGGAACCCAAATTGAGCATCATTGAGCAGGTTATTGGTGCGTAAGTGCTACTTGATAGCGTTGTCAATGACACCTTCCATCACTTTGCTGATGATGGGACGTAGACTGATGGGGTGATTATTGGCCAGATTAGATTTGTCCTGGTTTTGTGGACAGGCTATACCTAAGCAATTTTCCACATTCTCGGCTAGATGCCAGTGTTGCAGCTGTACTGGAATAGCTTGCTTAGTAACGCTAGTTTGTGATCACACATCTTCTACTCTACATCCAAGATGTTCCATAGCCTTTGCTGTATCCAGAGCGCTCTGCCATTTCTTGGTATCATGAAGTGAGTTGAATTGGCTGAGGGCGAGCATCCGTGATGTTGGAGGCCCCAGGGGAGGCTGAGATGGATCATCCATGCAATGCCTCTGGCTGAAGATGGTTACAAATGCTTTAGCTTTGTCTTTTGCATAGATGTGCTGGACTCCCCCATTATTGAGGATGGGAATATTTTTGGAACCTCCTCCCATTAGTTGTTTATTTGGCCATCACCATTTATGATTGGATATGACAGGACTGCAGGGCTTTGATCTGATCTCCTGGTTATAGGATACATTAACTCTGGCTATAGCATGCTGCATCCATTGTTTAGATGTATGTAGCCCAGTGTTGCAGCTTCACCAGGTTGGCATCTGATTTTATGTATGCCTGGTATTGCTGCTGGCATGCTCTCCTGCAGTCCTCATTGAAGCAGTATTGGTGCCCTGGTTAGATGGTAATGATAGAGTGAGGGATGTGCCAGGTCATGTGGTTACAGATTGTGGGAAAATAAAATCATAGAATTGAATCATAGAAAATTACAGCATGGAGAGAGGCAATTAGGCCCTGTTCGCACTGGCCGATAAGTAGCCAACGAATTTAATTCAACTTTCCAGCTTTTAGTCCATAGCCTCATACAGCATCTTAAGTACATATCCAAATACCTTTTGGTGTTAGGAGCATTTCTGTCTCCACCACCCTTTCAGGCAATGAGTTCCAGATCCTCATCACCTTCTGGGTGAAAAGAATTTCCTACAAGTCCCTTCTAAACCTAATATCGCTTACCCTAAATCTATGCCCCCTGGTGATGGACCCCTAAAACAAGGGGAATAAGGTTTTCCCATCCATTGCATCTAGGCCCCTCATCATTTTATACACTTTAATTAGGTCTCCCCTTTCTCCTCTGTTCTAATGAAAACAACCTTAGCCTATCCAACCTATCCTCAGAACTCTAATTCTTCAGTCCAGGCAACATACTTGTAAATCTCCTCCGTATCTCTAGTGCAATCACACCTTTCCTATAGTGCGATGACTAGAACTGCATGCAGCACTCCAGCTGGGGCCTAACTAGTATTTTATACAGTTCCAACATAACCTCCCAGACCTTATATTCTATACCTCATATAATAAAGGCAAGTATCCCGTATGCCTTCTTGATCATCTTATCTAACTGTCCTGCCACCTTCAGAGATCTGTGAACAGGCACTCCAAGTCTGTCTATTCCTTTACAATTCAATGTCTTCAATGTGAAGACGGGACTTCATCCACACAAGGACTGTGAGCATTTCTGTCTCCACCACCCTTTCAGGCAATGAGTTCCAGATCCTCATCACCTTCTGGGTGAAAAGAATTTCCTGCAAGTCCCTTCTAAACTTAATATCGCTTACCCTAAATCTATGCCCCCCTGGCCCCCTCCAACCAATACTATCATGGACAGGTACATTTGTAACAAGTAGATCAGTGAGGGCGAAGTCAAGTAGATTTCTCCCTCTAGTTGGTTCCCTCACCATCTGCTGCAGACCCAGTCTGGCAGATATGTCCTTCAGGACTTGGTCAGTTTAGTCAGTGGTGGTGCTACCAAACCACTCTTGGTGATGGAAATTGAAGTTCCCCCTTCTGGAGTACATTCTGTGCCCTTGTTTTCATCGCTGCTTCTTGCAAATGGAGTTCAACCTAGAGGTGTACTGATGTATCAGTTGAGGGAGGGCAGTAAGTGACAATCAGCAGGAGGTTTCTTTGCCCATGTTTAACCTGATGCCATGTGACTTAATGGGGTCTAGGTCAATGTTGAGGACTCCCAGGACCACTACCAACCCACTGTATACTACTGTGTCCCCACCCATGGTGGGTTTGTCCTGCCTGTGGAACAGGGTGTACCGAGGGATGGTGATGGAGGAGAATGGGACACTGACTGAAAACTATGATTTTAATTGTCACTATGACTATGTCATGCTGTTGCTTGACTAATCTCTGGGACAGCTCTCTCAATTTTGGCACAAGTCCCCACGTTAGTGAGGAGGATTTTGTAGGGTCGGCTGCCTCGTTTGATGTCCAGAGATCCTTCCAATTTTATTCAACTTTGTCATAACAGCTTGTTACGGTTGTGCAAGTTGCTATTTTGGAGGGAGTTAAGAGTCAACCACATTGCTGTGTGTCTGGAATCACATGGGTACCAGGTAAGGGAAGCAGATTTCCTTCCCTAAAGGAGATTAGTGAACCAGATAGATTTTTACAGCAATCTGGTAATTTAATGGTCACCATTACTGAAACTTGCTTTTATTCCACATTCAGGTAATTAATTGAATTGAAATTTCCCAGCTTCCATGATAGGATTTGAACTCATGTCCCTGGAGCATTAGTTCAGGCCTCTGGATTACTGGTGCTGTAACATAACCACTATTCTTCCATTTTCCTTGAGAAACAAGGCAGTGTGTTGGGGGTGGGCACTGACTGAGTGGGGACAACAGATGAGAAGTGGATGTGTTTTGAACAGAGTCGCTATTATAATGTTTTTCACCATCATTCTTCTCATGGCCCACCTCCACTTCACTGCTAGCAAGGAAATGGCAAGCACTTGACTGCATATCAGTGGACCAGTGAACAGTCAGGCCTTGGGTTTCATCAGTGCAATTTAAAGAGGCATCTGTATTGTGCAAGCCATTGATGAATGTCTACATGAGCATATTTGATTGCTGCATTTGATGTTTCATGCAGACGGGGCACTCTTTCCGTGGACACAGACATCATCGCCCTGGCCTGGGAGTCATGGCACTCACCCTGAGGTGGATTCCTCGAATCTGCAAGCATGCGCCGTGTGGCTGGAAAATCTGCCAGTTTAACACACATTCTTTGCTCCTGCTCCAGAAGTATCCAATTGTTGATAGCCCTCAAGGTTCCGACATGGACTCTTCACTACCATCCCTGTTTGCACCATCTCCCCTTGTTCACTTGTGATATGTGAAACATCAGGTGAAACATCCAACTACCTTCCTTACTGATTCCACCAAAGTCTGAGCTTCTGTATAGTCTTCCTGAGTCCTGTGATGGTGCAAATGTGTGACCTCCTCTGAGGAATCATCGTCATCCTCCTGGACCAACTCCTGTGAAATGCTTGAAAAGTCAGTGGAAGATTAAAATCATTAATTACTGGTAGATTTTTCAAGGTAAGCATGTTTTAATTGATCATTTTGCACATGATCATATTTCACTGGTTGCTGACATCAAGTTAGCATGACTGAGTGTTAAATGTCACATGGCTGTGTGATATTTAATTCTGTCACTAGGCAGCTGGGTAACCCCCATTTCTGATGGCCAGGCATGCCGAGATTCCACGGATCTCCAGTGCCTATTCCTCTGCAGGTGCTGGTACCTAGACTGGTGGAGGGCCACCTCTGGTTCTCTGCCTTGTCCTGGTATTCTGTGTTTTCCTGCAAGGAGGGAAAGAAAAGACCAATGCGTGAGAATGGAATGTGCCGAACTGATGGATGGACAACACTTGTTGAGGGTTACCATGAGGGAGAGTGTGACATTTAATTCAGATGAGGAAGAGTTCCAGTGGTGAATGTACAGCTGGGAATATGAGGAAGTACATAGGTAGACAGCAATGGGTGCAGCTATGAGGTTAGCCAGTTTGAGGAGTGATGTAGAGAAGTAGGCTTGAGAAGGCAGAGTGAGGGGATGGAATGATAAACATTTCAGGGTGTAGTCGAATGTGCCAGCCTACTCAGCTTTTCTGCCCTGATTAGGTCATTAAACCAAATTTGGCACCGAATCCAGAGTGTGACACCACTCTCGTGCTGCTCACCTCTTGAGCAACCTCCAGCCATGCTTACGTGCTTACAGAGGCAAGCTTCTTCCTCTGGTCGGTCGGGAAGAATATCTCCCTGCGGGCATAAGCGTAACACCTGTGTAACTACAATACCACCAAACCATCCATCAAACCCTCATGTGAACTAATCTCCATTAACAAGATGAGCCATGCCCAACTCAAATGTGAGTATCATTGAATCACACTTATTTGAAAGTCTCTCAATGTTGTGAGCAAATTTTCATCTAAAGCAGGAACTAACAATTTTCTGGTCTTTTAGTTATAACTTTGTGAGTATTTCAATTATTTTTATTCTGACTGAGATCTGATTGAATTTGAGCAGTTTTGTTCTTGGTGGGTGCAGTTCTACAACCCAAGACTGGCTATTAATTTGGTACTAAACTGATCTAATTTAGAGAAGTTACAGAAATTGCTGATGTGAGAGATTGATTGGGAGACGAGGTGGTCAATTCACATTACAAAAACAGAAAGCTTATATTTCACCCCTTTCCTATTTTTACTTAGTTCTGTTGAAGGGTCATGAGGACTCGAAACGTCAACTTTGCTCTTCTCCGCCGATGCTGCCAGACCTGCTGAGTTTTTCCAGGTATTTCTGTTTTTGTTTTGGATTTCCAGCGTCCGCAGTTTTTTGTTTTTATCTCTGTGGTCAATTCACATTGGTTGTTTAAGGGGTAGTTTGGTGATGTTGAGTCCAAAGCAAATTTCTGAAGCTTTACTTTGTATCTGAATATGGCAGAACTGATGTGGAAATACATGACGTTTAGACTGGGTATCCTCAATGACACATTTCCATCATTTGCCTCAATGACTATGGAATTTACAAAGCAAGTCCCATTCATTTTCATCTCACACCTGCAGTATAATTTAATAGCATGATTATAGGGAAGTGAGTTGTTCTAACCTAGCGTTTCCTCCTTGGGAGTGATCTGGAGATTTAAAAATTGTCGAATGCTGGGTTTATTTTGCACAGTGGAGCTGCATCCACCTGGAACAAGGCTTCCCAAATTCAGCCATCGAAAACCCTGGCAATTGGGAGACAGAAGGTTTTCATTCGAGCTGTTTGAGTGGGATTGTACTGAGGTGCAGTACATGAAGGAATTGTATCTAATTCATCGCACTACCCACTGCCACTGGGTCATTTTTAAGCCTGGAAATTACACTGTTGCTATCACAGGACTTTGAGAAAGGTCCACCACCACTGGCAATTAAAAATGTTTATTTAAGTCTTGAATCACTCTCAAATATGCAACTTTAATGCAATTATTAATTTTGGTTCAGCATGTGGAAGACATTCATTATGTACAATATTTTCAACGCTTCCTTAATTTTCCATTAATAAATAGACAGTAACTCTGTGTTTATTTGTGTTAAGTATTGTCTTTTTGCCTCTTGTACATCACCACAGAAAGTTTTACACAGTCATTCGAGGCCAGGAAAGTTATCATCACATTTACTGGATGAAAATTTGTTAATTGTGATCTGTATTTGTGTACTTATAAAACTTGATTGTTTCCCTAGGTTGGTGACACATAAAATCATGGCAATGTTAACTGGCAGTACTTATGTGATATGATGAATCCTCTTTCCAAAATGTTGACAAGCTTGCAGGCAGTTCAATATTACTGCAAATTCTCCTGACTCCTTCATATTGAATCAGCACTGTTGCTACCTGGCTGTGACTTTCAAGAAGCTTATTATAACCTTTGGTGTTTAAGAGTGTCACATGGGTGAAGGACCTTTTTTTTCCCTTCATATGTGCGAATTATAAATCTGATTTTGCACATATGACCAACAAATAATACTAATGCATCCATCTGCTCCTTTAAATTAATTGAAACTGGTAGAAGACTGTAATAAAGTTGATGTACTGGACAGGTTTTTTACTTGAAACAGATAACTTTATTTACAGAACTCTTGTAGAAGCTACATGCTTGAATCAGGTTCACGATTAGAAAGCTTCACCCTAAGATTACCCATGCTTAGCGCTGATTCGTCAGTACAATCACATGAGCCCTAAAGCTGTAGGAAAGTTGTACTTACAATCACTACATTCCTCCCCCTTTGATCTTTTTACACTTCTTATTTATAAGAATATCTTAATCCGCAACATATACATATATACACTGGTCTTGTGATTACAGATTAAGTCTCTGAGGTGGTTTTCTAATTCAGCATAGAATGGCCCTATCTCTTCAGAGACTAGTGCATCTGACCATTTTTGCAATGCCTGGTCTCGACTTTTGATAAAAATTGGATCCCGGTTTGTCCAATTGTTTATTTGCTTCACACAGACTGATGAAGTGTCCAGGAAATTTAACGCAAGTACAATTTCTTGTGGCACCAGAGCATGTACAATGCTTTTTGATAACGGAAGACGACACACTTGGACGGTCCATAAACGTGTATTCATACGCTGATAAAATCAAAGACCACCATTGAATTTTGGCTGAGGCTATCAGCAGAATTACTTTATCTTCATTAAATAAACCCATTAGTGGCTTATGATCTGACACTATGGTGAAATGTCGACCATGCAGATATTGATGGAATTTCTTTACTCCAAATATTACTGATAACCCTTCTTTATCCAATTGTTAATAACCCTTCTTGGCTGCAAAGCGGGTTCTGGAGACATAGCCTATTGGCCTTTTGGGGCCATCTTCCACCCTGTGTGACAATACTGCTCCCAGACTGTAGGGAGATGCATCACAGGTTAATATTAATTCTTTTGTTGGGTCATAATGTACTAGTGGACATGATGAGTGTAATAGCTTCTTTTTTACACAGTCTTCTTCTTGTTGTGCCTTCCATGACCATCGATGGTTCTTTTTCAATAATAAGTGTAAAAGGGCTCCTGTTGACAAGTTTGGCAAGAAGTGACCGCAATAATTTATCATGCCCAAAAAAGACTTGAGTTCAGTGACGCTGGTAGGAGAGGGTGCCTCCTTAATTGCCCTGGCTTTCTCCTCTACTGGATGCAACCCCTGGACATCCACTCAATGACCCAAGTAAGTGACTTCAGTCACTTAGAAAGTACATTCTCTTTCTTTAATCATACACCAGCTTCCAAAAACCTTCTTAAAACGTCTTCTAGGTTGGTGAAATGTTCGACTTCCATTGATCCTGTGATTAGCACATCATCCAGGTACACTACTACTCAGGAAGTACTTGTAATAGGCTTTCCATGGTCCTTTGGAAGATTGCACAGATGATATGCCAAAGGGTAGGTGTGTATATTGGTACAGGCCCTTATGCTTGTTGATGGTTACATACCCTCTAGATGTGCTGTCCAGCTCTAGCTGTTGGTATGTATGGCTCATGTCCAGTTTGGTGTAGGATTTTCCTCCAGCTAGCTAGGCATACAGATCTCCAATCCTCAGGATAGGGTATTTATCTAGTTTAGCAGCCTTGTTCACAGTTAATTTGTAATCTCCGCAGAGACGAATCGTTTGATCTAGTTTCATCACCAGGGACTATAGGCACTGCCCATTCTGAAAATTGGACAGGCTGGATGATGCCTAGCTTCTCTAAGCAGCACAATTCTGCATCCACCTTCTCCTTTAGGGCATAGGGCACAGGTCTGGCCTTAAAGAACCAGGGTGTCGCCTCTGAATCTATATATATTTTTGCTTGTAGGCCTTTTATCTTTCCCAATTTATCATGAAATACATTGTTCTACCTCCTTAACATCTCAGGAATTCCTCTTGTCTAACCTGAAAAATTTCTGACCAGTCAAGCTTAATTTTTTGTAACCAATTGCGGCCCAGAAGACTAGGTCCTTCACTGTTGCAATGATCATTAGCAGCTGGGCTGTTGCCGATAGGACACAGGTACTGTGGCCATGCCCTTTACCTGTATTGACTATCCAGTGTACATTTTCCAGCTGAGCCGTGGCTTGCTCCAGATTCAGTGGCTGGGTACCTTCACTTAGCTATTTGAAAGTGTGTTCTTCCATCACTGTGGTTGATGCTCCTGTGTCCACCTCCATGACTAGAGGCTTCCCATTCACTTGAAGGGTGATGGTGATTGGTTCAGTTTTTACTGTTTTGACATTATGTAGGGAATAGATACCAGTATCAGCAGCTTCTGATTCAGTTATATTGTACACTTCAATCATCCTGGTCTGCTGTCTGATTGGCTATCTCGATTTCACCCTGCATTGCTTTATTACATGCCCTTTTTTGTGGCAGTAGTGACATTCTGCCTCTTTAAATCTACAGGTTTCTGGTACATGGTTATCCCCACATCGATAACAAATTAATGCCTAAATTGCTGGTGAGATGCTTCCAGTATGCTTTTTCGTTTTTCGAGGAGTAGAGACTGTCTCCCGCTTCATGGCTGTCTCTCTGGTTTTCACGCCACACCTGGCAGTAGGTTCCTGCCTCAACTGAAGAATGGCGCAACGTTGCACACTCTGCAGAGCCTGTGAGTCCCTCTCAGCACTCTCCATTGCTAGCGCTATATAAATGGTGCGCTTCAAATCAATATTAATTTCTGCAAGTAAAAAGGTGCCGAATGGCATAGTTGTGTATGCCGCAAACCAAATGATCTCGCAACATGCCATTGAGTGTATCTCCGAAGTTGCAGTGCTCAGTCAACTGTTTTAAGTTCGCGATATAAGTTGCAATTGACTCACCCGCAGCCCTTACTCTGGAGCTGAACTTAAATCTCTGCATAATTCTTGATGGCTTTGGCTGCAAAATGTGTCTTCACAAGGTCTACCAGGTCGTTAAAAGATTTAGAATTGGGCATGTCTGGGGCGATCAGACTATGTATGAGGTTATGTGCCTTGCTCCTGCAGACACTTAAAAGAATTGCTTTCTGCTTCTCCTCCGTTGTTATTTCATTCACCACAAAATAAAAACCTAGGCGCTCTATGTACTAGTTTCTATGGATGAGTCATAAGGGTCGATTCTGCTGAAGAGTGGCATGACTGGTGAGTATACTTTTCTTTCTTTCCTTAAGAATCGATGTACTCAGGTTCACGAGGCAAGGTGCAGCGTCGGAGCTATTTATCCTCGTTGCCAATTGCAATAAACTTGGTGTACTGGACAGGTTTCTTACTTGAAACAGCTAACTTTATTTACAAAGCTCTTGTAGAAGCTACATGCTTGAACCAGGTCCACGACTAGAAAGCTCCGTCCTTAAGATTGCCCGCACTTAGGGCTGATTAGTCAGTAAAATCACATGACCCCTAAAACAGTAGGGGACGTTTTACCCACAATTACTACAAAGACATAGCAAGGTCGTGTCATAAAAAGAGTGGCTCCTGGATTTACATCTAAATTAAATGTTAAAATATTTCCTTCAGATCTGTGGAATCTATTGAGAAACCACACTAATCTGCAATCCTAGTGAGCAAAGGAGAAAAGCAATCTTAAAGCAACCCTTGTCCCCAACCACTCCGCCCCCATTATTCCCAAACAACCCCATTTTCTCCCGGTCTGATTTTATCATTTCTTCAGGTTTTATTTGATGCATCTCATTCTAGGCCTTGCAGATCCTGGCTCATCTAATCAGAATGGGAAAAACACACAGCGATAGTTCAAACTATTATTAACAATGACTAACTGAGAAATCATAAATTCTTACATACAACACAATTTATTTATCTATCCCATTGCCTGCCTGGATCCAACTGCCACTAAGTGGTTAAGCAGTTGTCTGTTCTTTTGAAGGGTCATGTGGACTCGAAACGTCAACTCTTTTCTTCTCCACCAATGCTGCCAGACCTGCTGAGTTTTTCCAGGTAATTCTGTTTTTGTTTTGTTGTTCACACTGTTTGTCTAAATGTGTGTGTGCTGTTGGTGATGGAGGCATACACCTTGCCAGGTTGTCATTATTTTAACCCCTCAAAGGTGACAGTGGCATTTTTCAACAAAAATACACAAGATTTGTTCAGTTTGTCAACCTACTACCCAGGGATAATAAACATTATGGGCTGGGTTTAATGGTCAAAGCCCCTGCCCTACACCGGTTAAAAGTTCTGGAGGGGGAGTCTACCTATGTCCCAACTGCTACCCCAAGCCATTTAATGCTAGGAGCAGTGTTAAGTGTTTGGAGGTGGGACTTCAGCCCCTCACTCAGGAAGAAGTCTCACCTTAAAGAGCTGCCAGCCAATCAGATGGCCAACAGCTCTGTAGTCCTAGCAGCGCCACTGGAAGCAGTGACCACTGCTGGGAGTAAAAAAAATAGGAAAAAAGTGGTTTTTTACATTTGCTTTGAACACTTTTGTTTATGAATTATAAAATGGAGAAGAAGGTAGAGGTTGCAGAGGGGAGGTGGGGAAGGCAGTTTGACTGGCAGGAGGCGCGGGGGGTTATGGGGGTTTTTGGAGGCAATAGGTTATGTGATGAAACCTTCAGAAACAAATTCAACCAGAGTTGACAACCCTATAACAAGAGAGCTTGATTTGGCAATATTCAGCCTGAAGAGGGCACTCTATTGCTGAAATATCATACTGCATTACCTGACGCTGAAAAGGTGCTTCAGGCATTTACAATAACAGTACTGTTAAAAAGGTACTTTTTTCAAAAATTATTTTTCTCTCAGCTATTCTTTTGATCATCTAGTCTTATTAAAAGGGCACCTTCTTTTTCGGATTTTAAGCTGGCTGTATGATCAAGATCAGAAATGGGCAGGCCTGCAATCTTGCACCACTGGCTTTAGTGATGGTTTGGCACCACAATCCGAAACCCAAGTCATTTCCATGCTGACTGGGATTTTCAGTTGGCGTGCGGGCTTTGCACATTGGACTGAAACACAGAAATGCGTCGAGGCACTCTTCATGGCGGGAAAGAGGCGGCTGCAATTAATCCTGTGATGGACCCCCCGCCTCGCCCCTGTCACCTGTACCCGTCATGGATGTCGTGCCACAGCTGCGACCTCTGGCCATCCCATGCAGGAATTACTTCTCCACAATCACAGCCAGGCAGCTGTGGCCATTTTAAATATTAAAACACCTGACCATTTCTTCAGAGGGCACCTCCATGCTGAGGTACCCTATTTCTCTCCATTATGAATCAGCAACTCCCATCTCGGCCAGTGGGGCTGCTAGTGTGTCAGTGCTGGCAGGCCTCCCGTTGGCCCTCCATTCTTGGGAGCCCACCCACAATTTTTAATTGGATGGCGAGCCTGCTCCCTTGCCATTAATTGCTTGACACTAAAAATTGAGGTGGGCGTATCAGGAACTCGCCATGTGGGATCGGGACCTGGAACTGGTCCTGATGTCACCAGGATCCCAGCTCTTCCACTTAGTCACACTCAACAAATGCTGTCCCTCCATCCGTTCAGCATATTCCATTACCCTTACTCATAGTTCTCTTCTCTCCATGTTGACAAAGAGTACGCAGAACATGACGGACAGACCGAGAACCGGAGGTGGTCCTTCAGCAAACTAGGTACTAATACCTGAAGAGGAGGGGGCGTTGAAAGTCACTGAAGTCTCAGCATGCCTGGCCATCAGAGATGGGGAGCTGAGGACCCCCAACTAACTGGTGACAGAATTAAATATCACATAACCGCATGGTACATAACACTCAGTCATGTTGCCTTGATGTCAGCAATCAGTGAACTATGATCATGTGCATAACATTCATTTAAAACATTCTTATCATGTCAGTTTTAATTCATGTCTTTAATCACCCACAGTGCCTCTAAGTATTCCACATGAGTTCATCCAGGAATATGACTCCTCGGAGAAGATCATACACTCTGTGGGGGCACTGTCCCATGACTGAAGCAGACCATGCACAAGCTCAGATACTCACATAAGATAAAGGCAAAATACTGCGGATGCTGGAAATCTGAAACAAAAACAAAAAATGCTGGAAAAACTCAGCAAGTCTGACAGCACCTGTGGAGAGAAAGACAGAGTTAACGTTTCGAGTCCGTACGACTCTTCTTCAGAACTCTGAAGAACTCTATGAAGAAGTGGACTTGAAACGTTAACTCTGTCTTTCTCTCCACAGATGCTGTCAGACCGGCTGAGTTTTTCCAGCATTTTTTGTTTTTGTCTCAGATACTCACACTTCAGTGGAACCAGTAAGGAAGATTCCCATTGGAGGAAGGGTTAAGAACCAGAGAACACAGGCTCAAAATGATTGGTGAAAAGAACCAAAGGCAATATAAGGAAAAGCTTTCTTATTCAGCAAGTGGTTATGAACTGGAATGTGCTATTTGAAAAGATGGCAGATGCAAACTCAATCGTATCTTTCAAAATTCTCACCTAAAGAGGAAACAAAATGTATGGCTATGTGGAAAAAGCAGGAGAATGGGATGAGATAAATTGCTCCTGCAGAGAGCTGACATGGGCTCAACAGCCTGAATGGCCTCCTTCTGTGCTGTAAGCATTCTATAATTTCACTTGGTGTCTCAAACACCACAACACTGATTTTACAGGGCTGCAGTGTCTCCATCCACCAGCTGGAAAGTCGGTGGGGTAGCCCCGGCTTGGCTGGTTATGGGATTTTATGTGCAACAGGCAATTAACTGCATGTTGTCGGGGCCTCGGGGGGCCTGTTAGGAGGCAGTGTGGGGCAAGCCGGATGGTGTGCCCATTGCCTTCCTTTCATGGCTGGCATTTTACCAATGGCGGGGAAAGTGGTGAATGTCCCTCCTATCCTGAGGCCAATGCCTACGTGCACTTGTTTGATCCATCTCAATGTCTTCGTCCATGGAAAGAGTGGCCACTTGCATGAATCATCAAATGCTGCAATCAAACACGTAGGCATTCACAAATGGCTTGCACATTATGAACGCCACCTTAATAACATTGATGAAATGCTAACCTTGCTCATTTGTCACCCGATGATCTGCAGGAAAGTGCTCTTCAGTTTGTTGCTAGTAGGTAAGTGCTGATGGGCCATGAGAGAGATGAGGGTGAAAGGAGACATGGAAGTGAGCGCTCAGAATGCTGCCACTTCTCACCCGTTGGCCTTCCCTGACTCAGTCAGTCACATTTGTGATTGCATAATGGTATGTACATGGGTGTGTTACACAAAGTTGGACTGTTAAATTTATGTTCCATTTTGGAGTCACATAAATTTTATTTTTTGCATTTTTTTCCCATCTTGCCCATTTTGTCTGCTGCCTGGCAAGCACCCTTTTCACTTGTGATGAATTGTAAGGCAAGGCTTAACACCGAACAATGGGTGGCAATGAAAGGGATACTTGGCTGATTGAAAGACTGCTTTGTGTTGGGGGAAGGCAGTGGCAGTGGTGGAGGGGGCACTGGGGGAAGTGGATTCAGCATGTGGCTGCCAGATGGATGCAGCTGATGGAAGCTAAGTGAACCCCGCCATTACGAGGGCATCCAAGCTGCAATGCGCTGGAACATCATGTTCCTCCTTCTCCAAAGAGGTTCTATGCTCTGCACTTTGCTCCTCCTGAAGCTCCAAACCCATTGCTGTGCAATATTGTACATTGGATAATGTGGGTTGCAGCCAGCTTCCTGGTGAACTGTCAATTTTCCAGCAACCACTCCTAAATGCACTGATTCTTGGAAGTTAAAAGTTCTCCCTCTGTATCCATTCTATCAAAAGCTTTCATTATTTTAAAGACATCTATAAGGTCTGCCTTCTCTTTCTAAGAGAAAAGACATCCAGCCTATTCATTCTTTCCTGATAGGTATGACCTCGAAATTCTGGTAAGATCCTTGTAAATCCTTTTGGCACTGTCTCTGGTGCCTCTCGAACCATTTTATAATTTGGTGATCATCCACAGTACTTCAAGTGTGGCCTAACTAAGGTTTGATACAGGTTTAACATTGCTTCTCTATTTTTCATTTCTATCCCTCTAGAAATAAACCCTAATGGTTATTTGTTTTTGTTATGACCATATTGACCTGCATCACTACTTTCAATGATTTTTGCATTTGTACTCCCAGGCCTCTTTGCTCCTCTACCCCATTTACTTCCTTATTTTTTAAATAATGTGTGACCTCTGTATTTTCCTTAGCAAAATATGATGCCTCAAATTTACCTATGTTAAAATTCATTTGCCCATTCTCCAGGTTTATTAATCGTTCTCCCACCTCCAACCGTCAGTGTTGTCCATTACTGTTAACATTCCCACCACTCAAGTGTCAGCTCTGGATAAATCATATTGTACATTCAGCAAATCCCAGCACCAGGCCTCAGTAGAATGGACCATGGGAAGTAGAGCTATAACATTCGAACCTCGACTCTCTGACAACTTCGCAAAAAATATCTCGTGACAAAACCCTGCATTGGGAGAGCAGCTTTGCTTCATCTAAATTGGACAAATGACTGCTATAAAGCTTTAGGTTATCAAAATGAATGTAGAATAACAAATAATATATGTATGCACTTAAACTAGGTATTGGCAAACTCTGTGTATGTTTATGTTGACAAAGATAGATTTAATATACTCTGAGCTCTTTATAAGGTTGGTTTCTCCCTGTTGTTTTTGGATTGGTTTTTCCACCAATGTTTAGATTAATTGCTTGAGAATGAATCTGTATCAATTACATATTTGACACATCCTTTGTGGTTACTGGTTAATCCTACCCATCACGTGTCTCATCTGCTTTATTAGTTTAGCTCGTATCTCCCGTGCTCCTCCAATTGTTCAACAAGTAAGCGCACTGACCATTGTCGAATCAAGTAACATGGATCACAAAGTTCTCAGATTTGATCCCTGATTTTTCCCAAATTAACTGCATTCAATCTGAGCAGTGGTCAGGGGATTACAGCTGACTGTTGAGATACAAGGAGAAAAATCAGCCAAGGGTCCTGTTCCCAACTGTTACCTACAGTGGGATTTTCCGCACCCACTCGCCGCCGTGATTTCCCGGTCCCGCCACAAGTCAATGGACTTCTGACTGGAATGTCGCCTCATCCGTGGAGGGTCCTGCCCGCGATGGGGCCGGAAAATCCCGGCCCTAGTGACACTTGTGCATGAAGAAAGTAAATGAAGTCAGAACTGAGCTCAGTTATGATGCCTTTTGTTGAACAGCCCACCAGTGCCAAACATCCAGACTCATGCACAGGAACAAAGTTGCAGAAAACACAAAAATTATGGATGAAATAATGAAATAGGAATATTAAGACTTAAGACATTGGGCCAGGTCTTACTGGAGTGGGGCATCTCGGAATGCACCAATAGAGATTTTGCCGCATCCTTAAATGCAAAAATATTTTGTGGCGTAACCTGCTGAAAGTTTGAGTGAGTAACGGTGCAGTGAGAATAATGGGTCATCTTACAATGGGACCAATGGTCTAGCTTGTTAACCAATGGAGATTTAAGGATTGAGAAAGAAACAAAGGAACAACGGCAAAGGATAGTGAATTCAAATGGGTGAATTAGAGTCAAAGTAGGTAAACAAAGAGAAATGAAGAGAGGGAAAGAAAAATTGGATTAAGAGACTGAAAAGAGATCAAACGAAAAATTAGAACGACATTTAAAATTTTCAACAATAATTTACTGCATGCAGGAATGAGTTCCAAACATTTAAATATTCCCTTTCCAGGCTGGAGAGATTGATTGCATTGCCTTAATATTTATCATGTCATTAAAAGGATACTAATGCTATTAAATATGAACCCTAGCTATCTGCAGAGAGTTTAAGCAACAACTAATGCACAAATCTAGCAATTTCTTAAAAATAATGGGGAGGCTAAGGGCAAGATGCTGTTTGTGTGAAGTGTAATATGGAAAAGACTTAAATGAAGATGTATCTGATTAATTTTCAGCCCCAAATTAATTTGCTGCTGAATTTTACTGCCCAGCTCTACACTGCATGGACCTACTCTGATGTTTTTGCTTGCATCGCATCAGTGTCCTAACTGTCTCATGGGAACAAAATTTTAAGCTTTAAAATTTTAAATCTTCACCTCAGAAAGATGCACGGTTAAAATGAGTAGTGCAGGAGTGTCTCGCGAACACAGCTGATTTAATCACTCACTCGCCCCAGTCAAATCAGGTAAGCAGGGTTAAAATCAGGGCTCGAATGTGGTTCCAAGACCCATGGGATGCACCTATATAAAAACACCCTTACCCTACGGCAATCCTAATTGCACAGAAGGAAAAGTAAGTTCCTCCCAGTGAGGGATTCTAAATCCTCAGTAAGCAAAATTCAGATGACTAACGATACCTCATTAAGAACACAAAAAAAAAGATCTATTTCCTTAAATCACATGAGAATCCCTATCTATCACAACTGCAAAATAAAAGTTGTTACATTGTAGGTCAATTTTGGTGAACATAACAGAACCTGATGGAGAGAGATGCTCACCATGAAACTGATCCTTTCCTCCTGGAGCTCAGGTCACTCTTGGCCTGAATCATCCCACTTTACTAATGTTTCATCTTTTCATCAGAACTTCAGCTTGTAGTTGGGACTGGATCTTTTTTTAAAAATTTGTTCATGACATGTGAGCGTCACTGGCTCAGCCAGCATTTATTGCCTATCCCTAATTGCCCTTGTTTAGAGAGCATTTAAGGGTCAATCACATTGCTATGGGTCTGGAGTCACATGTAGGCCAGACCAGGTAAGGACAGCAGATTTCCTTCCCTAAAGGACATTAGTGAGCCAACAGTGAGTTTTGACAACAATTGGCAATGGTTTCATGGTCATCATCAGACTTTCAATTCCAGATTTCTATTGAATTCAAGTTTCACCATCTGCCGTGGTGGGATTTGAACCCAGGTCTCCAGAGCATTACTCTGGGTCTCTGGAATACCAGTCCAGTGACAATACCACCACCTCCCACATGTCTGGGCCACCACTGCATATCTGTGAGGATGCTGGCTTGGTTATTTGTTTTCTCCACCACAATGTGACCTTACATTGAAAACCTGTCATCACTGAAGAGAAATTAAAAAGACCAAAACTGCCTTTGTTCCTTTTCAGTGCAATTCAAACTAAACTCCTGGGATTACTTAACTTTGTTGCTTCTTGAATTATGTGAAAATTAATAAAAGCGTTCTTTAGTCACTTCATTATATCTATTCCTGGTGAACTATCTTTCTAATTCGTTCCTTTTGCCTACCCATCCATTGTTTGGTAGGCACAGCTGAGCTAATATGTGCGCTACCTGCTTTCTGAACCAAGTGGTTGAAGCCATGTCACTCAACACCTTTAGGATTGACCACTCTAATATAGAGTATTGGAAAGAAATGAATCCATGTGCCTCTGCGTCTGTTGGGTTGAGTATCCATTATACAAGATTAAATTTTACATGCAGTATTTAGTGAACTTTGCCTGTTGTGAGTAATTTACCTACATTTGTTGTTTAGGGCACTGATTGTGAGTTGATAATATCAAAGCTATTGTTCTATCAGAGTTCATAAAATGGCATAATAAAAGGATATTGCAGATAATTTGTATGTGTGTCAAATTGGCAATCACATCATGTTTGTCATGCAAAATACACAATATTGAAAAAGCAATATCACGTACAGGACAACAGAGAGAAAAAAAAACGGTGGGTTTAACAGAGACAGTGGCCCTTATATATACCGCAAAAGGGTTTTGGACTGGGGGAGAGGCGTTATGGTTGATGGAAGTCTGGGTTTGCCCAAATCCCGAGAGATATTAAAAAAAACACACAGCCATAGAGTTAAACAGATTCCTTGTCCAGGAGCGAGCTTGATCGACAGGCTTGGCTGACTGAATCGCAGAATTGTTACGGTGTAGGAGGCTGCCATTTGGCCAATCGTGTCTGCACTGACTCCAAATATTTTAACTTAGCGCCAATCTCCTGCCTTTTCCCGTAACCCTGCACATAGTTTCTATTTAAATAACCATCCAATGCTCTCTTGAATGCCTCAACTGAACCTGCCTCCACCACACTTCCAGGCAGTGCATTCCAAACCCTAGCTACTCGCTGTGTGAAAAAGTTTTCTCACTTCACATTTGCTTCTCTTGCAAAACACTTCAAAACTGTGCCCTCTGGTTCTTGATCTGTTTATGAGTGGTATTAGGGGGGAATATAGGGGTACATTAAGAACTTATTGAAAGGGAAAGGACTACTTAAAATATCCAAGCAGCCAGTGCCTGCAAGTACAGTTAAAGGCCTGGCTGGACAGAGAGGAATCTGAACCTTGCACATCCTCAGAACCTGTGACCATCAGCAAGGCCAGGCCAAATAGGGAGGAATGCAAATATAATAGATTGGGTGTCTTAGGAGTCAGACCAGAGCCTTAAGTTGAAAAACAACCAAGATTGGGTCTGTTTATAGCAGATAGGGAAAGAACAGATGGTCCTAGTTGAGATGGGAGGGAAGGTCTCTGCCGGGGATGAAAGTAGGGACAGATGATGCCTGTACCTTGGTACCTTTGTTACTAGAGAGATGTCTGTTTAATGTAAACCTATACATTGATGAGATCGGAATCTGGAAACTGTTCTTGTACGTGATCAATAATGTATAAATATGGTGAACACTTGTAGTTTAGCGGAGTACTGTCTCAAGCTGTATTGAGATGGTGATCTCCTTGCAATTGCTCGAATAAACGATCGAAACCTGTACCTGAGACTCCTATGGTCTAGTTATCAAAGACATTACAACATGCGGGAACAGTTTCTCCCTATCTACTCTGTCCAAACTCCTGATTTCGAAAACTTCTATCAAGTCTCCTCTTAGCCTTCTCCTCTCCAAGGAAAACAGCCCCAACTGCTCCAATCTTACCTCACAACTGAAGTGTCTCATCACTGGAACCATTCTCGTAAACCTCTTCTGCACTCTCTCCAATATGTTGGGTGAGAAATTTTCCAGAAAAGGCACAGCTGAGGGTCAGGCAAGTTTGTGGTTGTTTGGGATAGAGAACAGGGGCTGTTTTTGGGCAGAATGTGGTGGCAGCCCAGAATGAAAAAATAGCAAAAACTAGGAAATAAGAGTACTGGTCCGAACTGGTCTTATATACTTTAAAATGGAACACCAGTAAAAACGTGGAAATACTGGAAGTACTGGTCTGAACTGTTTTTTTACTTCTGGGGAGGTGGGGGGTGGTGGGGGATGGTGTTGGGGAGTTGGGGAATGTCAGTGGTGATTGTGGTCAGACCAGAGGTTAGAGCGGTTTAGGAGAGATTAGATGTTGGGCAGAGATTAGGGGAGTCAGTGGTGTGATGGGGTCAGTAATCACGGGGATGCTGATGTTGGGCAGGCTGTTATGGGTGATCATGGAAATGGAGGCAGGTGTTTAAGGTAAGCTCCTGCTCCTCTTAACCCATAAACAGTGCTGTAAAGGCAATTACCTGATGGATCTAGCTTTTCTTGCTTCCTTTTACCTGCTGGTTTCACAAAGACTGGGAACCCAAGCCAACATGGGTTAAAAATAGAAACATTTGAAAAATGGAGACACACAGCTTCCTTAAAAAGCATTCAATGACCCACCCAATTCTTGAGAATTGGTTGGTTGCCCACCCCTCATCTCACCTTCATTAAAATTGGAAATGAGCTGGTTTGTGGCATGTCAGATTCCTATTTCAGGTTTTTAACGTTTCAACCTTCCACACAACCCAAACAGACCTGTTTTTGCACTTTAAAATTACCCCTACACAGATTAAGGATAACAGAGAGAGAGAAAATGGAGGAAAATTAACAAAGGTCCAGGAAATAACTTCCTAGGCTTCCAAACCTCTTGACACAATCTGATATCAGGAGCCTCTAGGGAGGACAAACGAGCCGCACACAATGTTGAAGTCTCCCTTAGCGCCAAAATATTTGCCATCCTAGAAGCCAAATGCTTTCCAGGCAGCACTAAGGGAGCCAAGACTCGCCACGCATTTCAGGCTTGATGTCTGCCTCAAGCACTCAGTGTCCCCATCCCCACCCTAACAAGACCCCCAGACAGAGCTAAGAATTCACTGAGAAACTAAGCATTGGCACTACTCTACAACAACTTGCATTTATAAAGCACCTTTAATAAAGAAATAACATCTCAAGGCATACAGATAAGTTATAATCAGTGCTATGCTCCACACCTGAAACCTTAAATGAGTAAAATCACAAGAGATTGACCCACTGATTTAAAATTCATACAATAGTCAAATATACCTGCAAATAATCTTCTGTCTTTTTAGCCTACCGCCTGTTAAAAGTCCAGTTTTTAATCTGCTTAAAAGTTTAACTTCAATATTGACGCCAATAAAAATGAATGCGAGAATGCAGATGTAAGATATATTCATCCTGAGCACAAGCTGTTTTCTGGTGGTCAACGATAGGTCATTACTGAATCAACTTCCAATGATGACTTCAAAGCTGTTAATTCATCAGTGTCAATGAAATAATGCACTGAGGGTTCTGAACATATCACATATTAATAGTGGCCAGAATTTTCCTATCGGCGATTTGGGGGCGGGGCCCGCTCACCGAGGGGAAAATGACGCGGGATGACGTCAGGAGGAACCCCCGACGTCATCCCGGTCCATTTAAATTTTTAGGAAGGCGGGCGGACAGCGAAATCAGTTGTCCGCCCGCCGACCTGTCAATGGCCAACTGAGGTCATTGACAGGCTCATTAAGATAATTAAAGACCTGCTCGTCCAAGCTTAAGGCTGGAGGGCAGGCCAGGAGCCCCAGCGGGCTTCTGATAAAACATGAAACCTCATCCACTGGCAGGATGAGGTTTCATGTTCGTGTTTAAAAACTTTAGTAAAGTTTCAGTGCTTCTTATTAACATGACCCATCTCATGTGACATTGTCACATGAGGGGGACATGTTAATAATGTTTTTCTATTTTTAGAGTATTTTAACCAGTCACTAGTCTCCCTGAGACAGCACTTAGTCTCAGGGAGTTTGAGAGTTGGGGGTTCCTCCCCCCACCCGCCGCTGCACAGGAAGCGCATAACGCTTCCCGTCGGGCAGGCCGCTAAGGCCCGCCCACTCAAAATGGCGGTGGGCCCCGGCTGCCCGCCTGCTGCCAAGCCAGTGGGGCCCGTCCGCCCACCAAGGGCAAAATTCTGCCCCAGTGAATCAGAAATGATACCAAAAAGTTAACAAACATGAGGCTGATTGAAAGGCATCTGTCTTACATTAGGCATTAGCCATGGCTCAATGGTAGCACTTCTGCTTGTGAGTTAGTAGATTTCTGGCTTAAATTCTACTCCAGAGACACTAAATCCAGGCTGACGCTTCAGAGCAGTACTGAGGGAATGCGGCACTGTCAGAGGGTCCATCTTTTCAATGAGATGTTGAACTGTGGCTCAGCCTGCTCTCTCAGGCAAATAGAAAAGATTGCATGGAACTATTTCAAAGAAGAGCAGGGGAGTCCTCACTGGTGTCCTGGCCAAGACTTAGCCCTTAATCAACTTTACATAGAACTCTTGCAGGTAGTGTGAAACCTACATTATAAGACATATTTTGTATAAATCCAAAGCCTTGGAAACCATGCAAATGTCTTGTATGAAATAAATACATTTTTAAAAAGCACACACTAAAATGCAAAACATATTGAATCCTGGAACAAGGTCCTTGCTGGAAAAGTTTATCCTACTTTGCGCTAATTCTTCAGTCACTATTACCCAAGGTCAACATCAGCCCCATTTTTTTCTAATCCACATCAACAACCTGTGGTAATTCATTCTGAAGCCAGATGATGAAGTAGGAAACCAAATGCTAATCTTTTACTTAATGCTAGATTTATTTACAGAATGCAACATTACATATGTTTGTTTCTTCCCTAACCAGCTTGCTGTCCCATAAGTCTCTCTTTATATGCTCTTTCGAAAAAAAAAAAATCAATAACATAAACTAATAAAAAGAGGCGACAGGCTGTAAAGGGGCACTGTAACAAAAATCAAACTTTCAAAGGAAACTTTAATTAAACCAAAATGTCATTCCTGGGGCTGACTCCAGCCCTTGCAGCACCCACCGGTCGCAGAAGGCCTCAAGTGTATCTGTGGATACCACATTCTCCCTCCCCAGGGACACTGGGTGTGAACGTAGCCATGGAATAGGGGCAGACAGTCGGGTCTAACAACACCTTCCATGGCCTACTGCCTGGACCTGTTAATGGTCACTTTGGCCAGGCCCAGGAGCAGACCCATGAGGAGGTCCACCGACCTGCCTGCCCCCATCAGCACTGGGTGACCAAAGATCGGGAGTATGGGGCTAAAGTGCATCCAGAATTGAGGAGCAGCCCTTTCAAATAATCAAAAAGGGACTGCAACCTCCGGCAATCTATAAAATCTTCGAACATGGACTCCTCAAGGCTGCAGAAATTATAGGTAGCCTGGGAGTCCGTGAACCAGCTTAACCTCCTATGACATGGGACTGCTGCATGCAACATCCTCCACACCAAATCCCCAATGGTAAAAGGGAGGCCTCCCATATAGAGAGCCAAGTCTCTCTTTATATGCTGTTTTTAAAATAAGCCATAATTCAATAAAATAAATGGATAAAAGGGGTTGACAGCCTTGGGTGGGGAACTGTAACAAAAATCAAAACATCAAAGGAAACTTAACCAACTAAACCAAAATATCATTCCCGGGGCTGATGATGCACTCCAGCCCGTGTAGTGCCCACTGGTCACAGAAGGCCTCAAGTGTACCAGTGGACACCTTTAATCTTATATAACAAATTGCTCAAATCACACAGATCCACCCATATAAAATCATTGGCATACATCATAAAGATGCCCGAGTTTTTCCCTTGGTGGTACAAGTAGAACATTGCTTTCAGGTGAGTACAGCCTACTTGCAGCAAGACACAACTAACCAAGAAATACCACACCCTTGATACAATATTCAAATCATAAAACGCATTTGTTTGATTTCTCCAGCTTCCTTTCCACCTCATTTGCCTCTTTAGGTGGTTTCAAGAACACTTCTCTCTGAAATCTTTCTCCCTGCAAAAATGTGGCTTTTATATTAATAGACCTATATTCCTTTGAATATGTGGCCAACAGAGCTAAGAAAATTTTCTGGATTACTTTTCCCATGGTAGAGTCCACTCTAACATCTTGACCTCCAAGTCTTGCTTTGAAACCTCAAGCCACTTGTCTTGTTTTAGTCTTATATGTCCCAACTGGGAAGACGTTTGCCTTACATATCCATCTCTGTGATAAGGTTGTTTGCCTTCTATCTGGCACTTCAGAATAGGCACCAAATTCTTTCCAACTATCCAAGTCTTTTTGTTTTGCCTCTCTGATTAATGTTTCTTTTAATTTGTTGGCAACCAACAAAATCTCCCAGTCGTAAAGGCCTCTACTTCTAGTAGTGAATATAGATTGTATGATCTAGTCAAGCAATGGCCTCTACTTGCCCTTGTGTCTTTCTGCACAACTACTATAAGATCTCTCCCTCCCACGGTCAGAGGTTCTATCACTGGTATATGATTGTTTCCTAGTGGAAGTGTCACTCCCAGATCCAATATGAGAACTTGCACTGCATTTTCCTGCTTTCCACTGTTTCACCCAATTTTGCCAGTCCATAGATCTTACCTCTTGACCATTATCTTGGACATTTAGCCAAGATTTGAACTTGCCAATAGCCTTCCCTGCTTTCTTTATAATAGCCAAATCTCTCCATTCACTGGACCCTTCTAGTATGTATATAACCCAAGCACCCACTCTAGGCAATTGGCCTTTGGATATGATAGCCCTGTTTTGTGCATCAGACTCATTCTGCCTATCTCCATCTGGCATCGTATCTACCATACTCTGTTCCTCATAACTATCATGCATATGTGTATGTATGTTACAAGGTGCCTCATTGTCTTCTACTAATTGTTCAGATTGTGAAAGCTTGTACCTGTCCCAATGAACCAAGATGAATAGACCTTAAGAGTTTGACTACCATATTGGAGAACCACACACCCTATCACCACATCCATACCTTTTCGCTCTTTATGACCCTCTCTTTTATAGTATACTAAATCCCCAGCATTAAAGTTTATCTTGGATGGTCTTATGCGATGACTTAGACCTCTCAGAGCTCTGAGACTTCTGCCTTGATGAATGCCCTTCTTCTTACATATAATGCATTCAAGTATGCAGGAGAAACTGAACTAATTGTAATCCTTTCTAGGGCCAAGGAACTATCACACAGCGCAGATGGTATTTTGGGATTCCTCCCATAGACCAATTGATAAGAATTATAGCCTCCAACCTTTCAAGCAAATCCTTTGCATGGACTGCCCATTAAACAGCAGTTGTTAATTTGCAGTTTGGTTGATTGCTTAAAATTTTATGGAACATCTCATCGATCACTGTGTGAGTTCTTTCAGAGTCCATTGCTGAAAGAACTTTCAACTGGTGTCATGACCACAATATTTTCGCACATGTTTCGCACACTCATCATTAGCAAATTCCTCCCCACTGACAATCAGAAATTTAGTCAATGCTGCCAGTCCAGTCCCTATCCATTTTTCCATGACTTTATCTATATTATCCTTTTGTCCTTTTACCATGTAATATTGTAGAAAGACTGAATCTAGTTGCCATGTCTATAAAATGTGAAATGAAAATGTTTCTGCCTTTGTTCCACAGCTTTAAATCCATGGCCACTACTTGAATAAAGTCTTGTACCAATGGAAGATTTATAATGGGATGTGGCAGCGTCCTCTGATGCTTTTTACATGTGTCACAGTTTTCGCTCTTCTCTTTGATGGGCCTTGCATACTCATCAACCACACCTGCCTCCTTCAGTAGGATTTTTAATCTGTGATGTGAAGGGTGAGTAAATTGTCTGTATAACTTTAAGAAAATTTGCTTTTTTGCTTTCAAATTCATATGACCTGATGCAATTAACACTTTAACATTCTGATTAGAAATGTCAGGTTTTGTTAAGGGGATGCAATAATGTCCTGATTGGAAAGTCAGTAGATCTTCATTTTATCCAAAAAGAATTGCTTTATCATGTTCCATGCCCAGTTTCATTTGTGTTTTTTTTATGAATGGCTTGCTCAGCAGCAAGGGTATCTCACTAGACACTACAACTGTACTAATAAAATAACTTACTCCACCTATTTCACACGGAATTACCATTCTTTCAGTGACCTCAATGTGTTGTCATCCACAAACTGAAGTAGGAGTTTCATACTCCCTGACTTTACTTCAATTCTTACTACTGAGTGAATCTAAATAACATTTGAACCAATCTCTTCCGCACACTGTTGAGATGCAACCTCTAACGCTGCACAATCCGCAACTAATACAATCATTGCCAGACTAAAGCTGTTATGACTAGTACAAATTCCTCAGTCTGATAATTATCATCATCTTTAGCTTCTGAATTCTCTGTGTCACGTGTTGCTTCGAAAGCCCTGCTGTTCTGCTTTGGGTAGTTCATTTAATAATGATATTTTGAGTTACACCTGAAGCACCTGGTAACTTCCCCAGGCTTTCCTGGGGTTCATGTGTCTATTATTACTACTCCAATCTTATCGTCTGCAAGATCTGCTAAAAATGCCTTCATCCCCATTCCTTCTGTCTGTAACTCTTCTGTTGTCCTGATGCCAATGCCCCCTATCTGAACAATTCGAAATGCCACAATCATGGAGTCCTGCATCCTTTGTAACACTGCAGAATGTCCCATTTGTGCCATCAAGGCTGCTGGAAATGATTGCTTTCCCAGGAATTTTTTTAAAGCAGCAGACATTTGATCCGTAACCCTTGTCCACATATCCACTCCATTTTTTCACTGGTCATAAGATTCGGATTCAGAGAATCATACCCGAACAATTTACACCTGTTTTCAGCCATTCTTTACAAAAGTAACTCAGATACAGTTTTCTGTCAAAAGAAAAATCTTAGTTTCCAACTATCCCCATCTTTTGGCAACCATTCTCTGCTACCATGTTAAATCATTCTGAAACCAGATGGTGAAGTAGGGAACCAGATGCCAATCTTTTACTGAATACTTGATTTATTTACATAATTCTTTTTTATTCTTTCATGGGATGTGGGCATCGTTGGCTAGGCCAGCATTTATTGCCCATCCCTAACTGTCCTTGAGAAGATGGTGGAGAGTTGCCATCTTGAACCGCTGCAGTTCATATGGTGTAGGTACACCCACAATGCTGTTTGGGAGGTACACCCACAGTGCTGTTTGGGAGCGAGTTCCAGGATTTTGGCCCAGCAACAGTGAAGGAACGGTGATATATTTTCAAGTCAGGTTGTTGTGTAGCTTGGAGGGGAACTTGCAGGTGGTGGTATTCCAATGCCTCTTCTGCCCTTGTGTTAGAGGTTGCTGGTTTGGAAAGTGCTGTTGAAGGAGAGTTGCTGCAGTGCATCGTGTAAATGGTACACACTGTTGCTACTGTGAATCGGTGCTGCAGGGAGTAAATGTTTAAGGTGGTGAATGGGGTACCAATCAAGAGGGCTGCTTTGCCCTGGATTGTGGTAAGCTTCTTGTGTGTTGCTGGAGCTGCACTCATCCAGGCAAGTGGAGAATATTCCATCACACTCCTGACTTGTGCCTTGTAGATGGTGGACAGGCTTTGGGCAGTCAGGAGGTGAGTTACTCTTCGCAGGATTCCTAGCTTCTGACCTTCTCTTATAGCCACAGTATTTACATGGCTAGTCCAGTTCAGTTTCTGATCAATGGTAACCCTCAGGATGTCGATAGTGGGGGATTCAGTGGTGGTAATGCCATTGAATTTCGGGGGAAGATGATTATGGAAATGGTCATTGCCTGGCACTGTGAGACATAAATGGTATTTGCTCAAGCCTGATTATTGTCCAGGTCTTGCTGCATTTGGGCAAAGACTGCTTCAGTATCTGAGGAGTCGTGAATGGTGCTGAACACTGTGCAATCATCAGCGAACATCCCCACTTTTGACTTTATAATGGGGGGAAAGTCATTAATGAAACAGCTGAAGATGGTTGAGCCTAAGGCAGGACTCTAAAGAACCCCTGCAGTGATGTCACGAGACTGAGGTGATTGACCTTCAACAACCACAACCATCTTCCTTTGTGCCAGGTATGAATCCAACCAGTGGAGAGATTTCCCCTGATTTCCATTGACTTCAATTTTGTTTGGGCTCCTTGATGCTATAACCAGTCAAATGCTGCCTTGATATCAATTGATATCATTGATATCATTCTCACTTCACCTCTTGAGTATTCTATCCATATTTGGAACAAGGCTGTAATGAGGTCGGGAGCTAAGTGGCCCTGGTGGGACCTAGGCTGAGCGTCAGTGAGCAGGTTATTGCTAAGCAAGTGCTGCTTGATAATGTTGTCGATGACCCCTTCCATCACTTTGCTGATGATTGAGAGTAGGCTGATGGAGTGGTAATTGGCTGGGTTGGATTTGTCTTGCATTTTGTGGACATGGCATACCTGGGCAATTTTCCACATTTTCAGGTAGATGCCGGCGTTGTAGCTGTACCAGAACAGCTTGGTGAGGAGCGTGGCTAGTTCTGGAGCACAAGTCTTCAGTATTATTGCCAGAAGATTGTCAGGGCCCAGAGCCTTTGCAGGGCCCAATTCCTTCAGCTGTTTCTTGATATCACGTGGAGTGAGTCGAATTGGCTGAAGACTGTCATCTGTGATGCTGGGTACCTCAGGAGGAGGCCGAGGTTGATCATCCACTTGGCACTTCTGGCTGAAGGTGGTTGCAAATGCTTCAGCCTCGGCCTCAAATGCTTATGCACTGATGTGCATCATTGAGGATGGGGATATTTGTGGCGCCTCCTCCACCTGTTAGTTGGTTAATGGTCCAGCACCATTCACAACTGGGTGTGGCACGACTGCAGAGCTTAATTCATGCATCACTGCATATGTCTGCCTCCTCCCTAACCAACATTCAGTGGGCAGAATTTTGCCCTTGGCGGGCTGGCTAGGTGGGAAGCTGAATGCCGCCCGCGATCGGCACCACACTGTGATTTCACGCTGGCGGGCCAATTAAGGCCCACCCAGCGTGAAACACAAGCAGCAGCGCTGAGCGCTGCCTATGCGGAGGTGAGGGTGGGGGGGGGGTGAGAGCCGGTCGAGTGTGAGCTTCGTAAGTGAGTGTTGCGTAAAATCCCTGGGCTACGGAGCTGCCTCAGGGAGATGAAGAGATATATATAAAATAAATGTTAAAAAAAGTCAGAAAACATGTCCCCTCATGTGACTCTGTCACAGGAGCAGGGACATCTTATTAATGAAAAATTAAAGTTTTTACTTTTATTTGCCGCACATGGATGAGGTTTCCAAAAAAATGCAAAGGCCGCTTTATGTTAATTAATCACTTAATGGTCTTACCAGGCCTTTTAATTGTCGGCAGGCGTGCTGCCGGCTCGCTCAGCCGAGGTCAATGCACGTCATTTCACGCTTGAGCAGGTTGGGCGCGCGCCCACCCGCCGAGCGAAAATTTCTGCCCAGTGTCCCAGAAGTATCTCTTTATACTCTCTTGAATAATCAACAATGGAATAAATTAATTAACTCAAGAACAACCCCTTAAAAGGGTACTGTAACTAAAGCAAAAACTATGAAGGCAACTTATCAAATTAAAATAACTTTCCTGGGGCTGATGATGCACTCCAGCTCTTATGGCACCTACCAATCGCGGAAGTCTCTCCTTTTACTCTTTTGAGAAAACTTAAGCAAATGGCTAAATTAACTAATTAACAACCGCTTAAAGGGGTACTGCAACTAAAACAAAAATGACGAAGGAAACTTATTAATGTTTCCGGGGCTGATGATATACTCCAGCCTCTGTGGCGTCCACTGGTCATGAGAGAAGTCTCTCTTTATACACTTTTTGTAAAATAAAAATCAATAAATTAAACAAATATTAATAAATAAGAGAGGATGACAGCTCCTGGTGGGACACTGTAACAAAAATCAAAATATCAATGGAAACTAAATTGACTAAACCATAATATCATTTCCGGGGATGATGATACACCCTAGCCCCCACGGGGCCCACTGATTGCGGAAGGCTTCTAGCGTACCAGTGGACACTAAGTGCTCCCTCTCCAGGGCCATCAGACCATGAAATAGCAAGGGAAGAAGTCTCTCTTTATACTCTTTTGATGAAACAAGAATCAATAAATTAAACAAAAATCAATAAATCATAGAGGGTAACCAGATTGTCTCTTTATATGTGCTCAAGGTACTTAATCAATCAATGCCCTTCATCTGACTATCCTTAACCTTAATAATACAATTGACATGCCATTAACAATCTGGATTCATAAACTCAATGTAGAGTAGAAAACTTCACAGATAATAACAGACCAGAGGAAGAACAAGTCTGAAGAAACAGTCGGGGACCTATTTAAAACAAGTAAGATAAAATCCAGTTCTTCCAAGGAGTGGCAATTATTGTCAGATTGTTGTCCGCTCAACAATTCTCCCGACTCGATGCTGCTCCACTTTCCCTCAGGGACCTTCTGAGTCCAGCTTTCCGAAATGGGGAACACAGTGTCCCTCGGAGAGCTCTGTCAAAGCAGAGCAGAGGCGAGGGGAAAGACAGGACATGCCCCCTTTTTATGGAACCAGTTGCCGGATGGTAGGTTTAAAGGTCCAGATTAAATGTTAGCAAATAGGCAAATGGGTGAGTGGATGAATGATGATGGGTATGTTGGCCACGTGGGGAGGTGGATGAGGTAAATGGCTAAGCAGGTAGGATGGGTGAGGCAAGAGGCTGGGTAGGTACATAGGATGGGTAGGTGGGTGAGGTGGATGAGGTGAGATGAGGTGGGTAATTGGGTTAGTGGGTAGATGGGTGAGGCAGGTAGGTGGGTAGAGGGGTGAGGTGGATAGGTGGGTAGGGTGGATGAGGTGTGTAGGGTGAGTGAGATGGCAGGTGGGTGAGGTGGTAATCAGGTGATCAGGGGGATAGTTGAGTCGGGTCAGGATAGTACTTCGAGTCAGATCAGTGGGGAGTCTGCTGCTCAGGGGTAGTTGGATCGAGTTGGCGGCAGTTGTGTGGTCAGGGGCTAGTCGGTGGGGTAGTTGGGTTGTCGGGTGGTACTTGGGGTTGGCAGGGTGGTAGTCGGGTGGGTAGTTGGGTAGAAGGGGGCATAGTTGGAAGGATCAGGGGATGTGATTGGGGGCGGTGTAGGGAAATCAGGTCTGTAGTCACCTAGAAGTTAGACTAGGTTTTAATCTGTCTAACTCTTTCTAGGTAACTATTCAGGTAAGACCTGTGGAACTGTCCAAAGTTTCCTACTCTAACTCAGAGTTGGAGACATTCGTGGAGGGTCCCAGGGAGCAGGGGAATTGCTCATCCTAAGTAGAAACTTCTTGGGCAATTCTCACATAGGTCTGTGTGTCAGGACTTCCAGAGGGTCCTGACGCGCATCTGTTATATGTCTGGTCCCTGACGATCCAGAGACAGGCAGATTTGGGTCAAAATTTGTGAACTGGAAGAACGATTTCCGAGTAAATTAATACAGACAAATGTGAGCTCCTGCACATCAGAAAAAGATTGTCAGCATTGATGTTCTATTGATGGTATTACTCTATGAATAATGTAGACATAGCTATAAGTGAGCTTCTGAAAGGTCTGGCTGTTAGACTTGGCGCTAAACACACCTAGTAAGTGAGAAGCAGCAATTATAAAATCAAACTGGGTTACTGAATCAGCAGTCTATATCAAAGGATGTTACGCCTTGAGATCATGGACCAAATTTTGTCACCAAAACACAAGGGAAAATTCCAAGCTTGGGAGTAGTGTAAAAGAATGTCTCCAGACTGATCCCAATATTAACAGGTTGAACTATAGTGATGACTATAGAAATTGATGCCCTTCATCCTCAAAGTAAGGCAACTAAGAGAGGCCTATAGAAATACTCAATGTAAAGTTTAGGAGTTTCAAGGTATAAAACACTTCTAATTAAAATCTCAAAGTTCTGAATTCTTAATTTCTAACACTAGGGTCCTCAGTTGTATCTGACCTAAAAAGGTACGAACAACTAGTAGTTATGAATCAAGTAGAATTTATTAAACAAGATTTTACATATACTTAACAAAAAACATTGAAGGCAACATGGAAGGGTGTGTGTGGGGGCACATGTACAAGTGGCCTCAAGATGGTGAGGGCTGAGGAGGCAGTCTCCAGTGTAGATGACGCCAGGTGGAGGTATGATGGTGTGTGCGTGAGAGAGTGAGTGGTGATGACCCTTGAGATGCCAGTGAATGTGTGGTGGCCTTGTGAGTGTGTGAGTTTAGAGTAATGAGATGGTTGCCTTACCCTGATGCCACGGATGAAATCATTCATCCTCTTTAAGCACCGGATGCCGAACCTCTTCTGTGCCGAGTTGGCACTGACCACCAGTGCTAGTGCCTCCCAAACCGGAATGGTAAGACTGATGGGCCTCCTGCAGCCAGATTAGGGGTAGAGGACATCGCAGCGGGTTCCAACGGTGCCAAGAAGGTGTCTCAGGGATACATCACTGAACTGGGGGGCTGCAATCTTCTTGCCTTTCGGGGCCACGTTGTCTGTGCAGCAGTCCTGGGCTGGAAGCGTGAGAGATGTGTACGCAGCTGCATTTTAAATATGGCGCGCGGTGTGAGGAAGCAGCTAGGTGACGGCGTGGCAGGTAAATTGGAGGCCACCCACCAGCAAAATGGCGCGGTTTCTGGGAATGTGTGATTAATGAGGCAGGACTGGGATGATACAGTGCAAAAACCTGCCAATGTGGCCAGCGGGTAAAACTTCCTTTTTCCCATCCGCTACCGCACTTAGTGCAAATTTGGGACGATTCTGCCCTATGTCTCAGAAGGATCACACCACAGAAGCCTTGGTAAAACTTTGCCAGCAAAGACTTTGATTTTCCAACTTTTATCCTCACTTCCCATTATTCCTCATTCCTTATTTGGAAATAGTCCAAATTCACCTCTTTCATTGGCTTAGGGTGAGGATCTTTTGGTGTCACCCCACCTCTATAACTACAGTCATGTAGACGGAAGACAAATGCCCGCCTCTTATTCCTTGGGCCCCCAGAGTTTACATTCCATTGTGAAAAAATGACATATCCCTGTCGATACAGAACAGTTACAAACGATGTTACATCTTCTTCAACATATTTTAATGAAGTCTCACGGATTATAAAACCATTAAGAACAAATTTTAATAACACTTCCTACCAGAAGGTCAAAAAGAAAGCTTTCCTCTAATACAGAAGTTCTGCTCTACAGATACAGTTAATCAAACATGGTTTTGTTTAAAGATAAGGTGTCATCCTAAGTTTAAGCTACCTTTTTGCCATTTCTTCAAAGGTGACAAAAAGGTTTGTAAAAAGACAACATTCAATGCTTGAATCGGGACTCGAAGGCACCGTTAAAGTCATAAAATCCATTAACACCAGTTCCTCGCAAACAGCTGCCTTAACTGTAAAATGTTCCACTAGCAGAAATCCAAACTGAACTGTTTAAAAAGTGGTTAAAATAAAATCCATAGATGTTACTTCAGCCCAACGTAGAGCCCTAAAAATTAGTAGCATTATCAAAATCTTACAAAGAGCATAAATAGTATTGAGAGATAAATCGGGAACATTACCTCAAGATAAGCCATGACAACAGGACAAAGGGGCCTACTCTCAAAATGGTGTTAAGTGAGCTGTGTACTGTCATGAAGAATTTGTTCACAAAAAGAGTGGAATTCCAGTTTCAATGGCAGAGGTGAAAATCTTAAAAATAATTCAACATCCAGTCAGGTGTTATGATAGGTGTACTGCTATTTGTTCTGTCTTGATGGAGAAGTAAGATGTCCCAAATTTTCTTCCTTGCTTGTCCTTATCTTGTATTCTTGTGACTTCCATTGCCAGTTTCACTTTGGTTAGTTATTTTTGTGTGTGCAGAAGTGACAGAGCAGATACAACAGAATGACAACGAAAGGTTTATTCATTTTGCAGTAGCTTCTGCCTAACACTCCACAACCCAAAGTCCTTTGGGTGAAGTGGACACTGGTATTTACCATGTGTTCAGAAATCTCTGACCCAAAACTGCATCAAAATTGATGCAGGCCTTAGATGCTGCACTGCACAGTGATCCACTTTGTTAATTCATTGTTGGCGTCAGTACAGAGTCACTTACAGATAGGTAAACAAAAGCAGATGGTATATCAATAAACAGATCACCATTTCCACCTAGTAGTAATTAGTTCAAAATTCACAGCACACTAAACATTCCCTAGGGAATGTCTCAGATTCCAGTGAGACTTAAGAAGATGAGTTATATACATTCAGAACCTCTGAAGTAAATTACACCAGGCATTTCATTGTAAATTCTATATTCATTGTGTATTAGGGAATTTTTACGGCAGTATGAAAACATTGACCACTGAGGGGTAACCTTTCCAGTCTCATTAGCTGTTAAGTGCTGTTGATAGCATATTTCGGATGAAGACTGTACTATGATATGTCTGAATCCATTGGTTTGATGGTGATTATGATTTGACTTGAATATATGAGAGTGCCACAATAAATACAGCAGTGCTGCTTTTCCCAGTTCAAGCTGGTCTGGGCATCTTTTAGATGAGCTTGAACAACTGATGTCAATGGACCGCCTGGTCAAGGAAGCCATCACAAAAAAAACACGAGAACACAGACCAGAAAAGACCCATACAGTCCATCTGGTCAGCCCAATGGCCCACGAGATCTCCCGTTTCTCCTTCTCTGGGTACTTAACCATATCCCTTGCATTTGTTAATATAATCAGTGTCCACTCACCTTGTCAGCCCATTACATGTATTCAGCATTTTTTGCATAACTTAGTTAAATCTAAAATAAAACAGAAATTCTCAGGCAGCTCAGGCCTCGTCTGGGTGAGAGGTAGGTAGGTTAATATTTCAGGTCAATGGCCTATCAGCAGAAGCAGTTCAAAATGACTTGCTGCTTATTACATGAACTGAGGCTTCCTGAAAAATGTTCCAATAGAGTGATTTTTAATCAATTCTGTATTTTTATACATTTTGTTGTGTGTAATGTTGAAAGTTGCCTGAAAGTAATTTATTAACAAGATTGTTTTCTCAATTCATACCCCTCAATGTAAAAAAAATGGAAATGTGTGCCTTCTTCATTCATTTCCTGCAACTGTGCCATTGCTCAGGATGTTTAGTCTGTGTAGTTGTCTCAGCACTAACTCAAGCATCTTTAAGAAAGAATTGCGTAATACCTTGGGTACTGTTATATTCAGCATAATTCAAGGTAACATGTCGATGACAGAAACAGGGGGCAGAATTTTTGGGCGGCAGGAACAGAGATGGATGGGGCCCAAAAATGTCAGTACTGGCTTGCTGGTTTTCCAACGCTGACCACTTTTGTCTTATATAAATTCAGTATAACCTCCCTGCTCTTGTACGCTATGCCCCTATTAATAAAGCCCAGGATACTATATGCTTTATTAATTGCTCTCTCCACCTGTCCTGCTACCTTCAATGATCTATGCACATATACATGCAGGTCTTTCTGCTCCTGCAACTTCTTCAAAATTTCACCCCTTATTTTATATGATCTATCCATATTCTTCCTACCAAAATGCATCATCTCACATTTCTTGGCATTGAACTTCATCTGCCACTTATCTGCCCGCTCCGCCAACTTGTCTATATCCTCTTGAAGTTCCACATCATCCTACTCGCAGTTCACAACACTCCCAAGCTTCATACCTTGTGCAAACTTTGAAATTGTCCCCTACACACCTCCTGACTCTCTAAAGCCTGTACACCACCTACAAGGCACAAGTCAGGAGTGTGATGGAATACTCTCCACTTGCCTGGATGAGTGCAGCTCAACAACACTCAAGAAGCTTGACACCATCCAGGACAAAGCAGCCCACTTGATTAGCACCCCATCCACAAATATCCCTTCACCGCCGATGAACAATGGCAGCAGTGTGTACCATCTACAAGATGCGCTGCAGAAACTCACCAAGGCTCCTTAAGCAGCACCTTCCAAACCCACAACTGAAATCATCTGGAAGGACAAGGGCAGCAGATACATGGGAACAACACCACCCGGAAGTTTCCCTCCAAGTTACTCCTGACTTGGAAATATATCGCCGTTCCTTCACTGTCGCTGAGTCAAAATCCTGGATCTCCATCCTTAACAGCACTATTGGTGTAGCTACACTACATGGACTGCAGCAGTTCAAGAAGGAAGCTCACCACCATCTTCTCAAGGGCAATTAGGGATCAGCAATAAATGCTGGCCTAGCCAGCGACACCCAGATCCCATAAATGAATTTTAAAAAAGACTAATGAAGATAGTATAGATATTGTTACATATGCATACTCAAAAGGTATTTGACAACCTATCACACAACAGAATTGGAAAATAGAAGCACTTGTGGTTTGAAGGAATGGTGGTAATTTGGGTCCTTAATTGGCTAAGGAAGAGGAGCAGAGAACAGTGGTGAGCAAATATTTTTCTGACTGGAGGGAAAGATACTGTGGAGTCTCCCAGGGTTTTATTGCTTTTTGTGTTATACATAAATGACCTGGAAGGGTATGATCTGCTTCTATGCTGTAAGATCCCATGACTCTAAGGGAGTGGGAGCTTATGGCTGCCACTTTCTTAATCAGTCTCCATAGTATTGGGTACAGTGATGGCAAGTAGTGAGACGGTATTTGCTTAATTAGGCCATTGGCAACAATTCGAAAAACTGTGAATGAAAGAAAATAAAGTGGAAGGATAGCCTAGAGATGAGGGGAGGGGGAATGGTTCAGAGTGTTAACGAAATTATTGCACTCCCAAATGCGGAGAGTGCACAAAGTTGCCATTACACTTCACTGCTCAATTTACTGAGCAACTTATGACTCAAACTATCATCTATCACTCTAAAATTTATGTGCCTATACTCAAACAAAGAATTTCATCTGACACATTAATGGCAAGTAGCATTATTAAACCATTGTTTAAGTTGTATGTGTCTATTATAACTTGTATATTTTGTACAAGGCTTGGGCATTAAAAGGAATACTTGCAAGCTGGCAGGGATACACAGGCAACTGGTGAATCTGGAAGGGACTACACAGTAAACGATGTTTGAGAACTTCTGGCCTAAATCTTTGAGGTCTGATAGGATAGCAGATAAACTGGGCTTTAAAGTGCATTGGTAACTTTAACATTAGTGATAAAGTGTCAGTTTTTGCTCAGTAATAACACTCTGGCCGGAATTTTTCAGGCCCTTGCAGCGGGTTTCCCCGCGGTTTGGCTGGTGAGCCATTGAAAGCTCCGTTCACATCGGCGGGACCAGAAAATCCCGCTGGCATGAGGGTCTGGAAAATTCCAGCCTCTGAGTCAGAATGTTATGGGTTCAGAGACTTCGGCCAGAATCTTTCCCTCGTTGGGCGGGCTCGGCGGGGGTGGTTGGGAACCCGACTGCTGCCCACGATCGGCTCCACACCATGGTTTTACGTGGGTGGGCCAATTAAGGCCTCTCCAGCATAAAGACATGGCTGCGGAATGAGTGAGAAGGGGTGGGCGGGGGCGGGTGCTCAAGGTCCGCCGAGTCCAATGGCGACCCGGCGGCCAATTCAAATGCAGCCGCGGCAACCATTCGAAGGCTGCCAGTGAAGGATGTTGATTTCGTGATGGACAGTGTGGACAAGGCAGGCGGGAGGGCAGGTCAGCGGGACAATCGGCCCTGCGTTTCTCTGACGAGTGCCTCGCTGCCCTTCTGGAGGAGGTGGCAGCACGGAGAGAAACCTTTGTCCCCAGGCACGGGAGGAGGACACCCCGCTGTCCTCACCAAAAGGGCCCGGGAGGCGGTGCCATCCTGGGTCAGCAGCCACGATGTGGTGAGGTGCACATGGGTGCAGTGCCTGAAGCACTTTAATGCTCTCCTGCGATCGGGAAGGGTGAGTACCGTTGGCATGGGTCACTTAGCACGGCAGTTGAGAGGTGCTCATCCCCTCCTTGGACCTCAGAGTTCTTAGAGCGTAAGAGGCAAATGTCAATGAGGCAGCATCTGGGCAAGGGGGTGAGCCCTGGCTGCTTGCACTGAGTGTCTTGTGGCTCCAGGGTCACGAATCGGCTGAGCCCTGTGAAGTATTCCTCAGCTGGGGTTGGCCAGGCTGCAATGGCGCTGCAGGTACAGGGTGGACTAATCAATGATCCTCTATACATTCAGGAGAAAACAATCCATAACAATGCAGAGAGATTACGGACTAGCGGGGAACCACCCCACATACTCATCCTCAGTCATTACGAGCAGGAGGCCCTGGAGCTGGAGACATGCCATGCGCCTAGGTCAAGCGGCTGCAGTGAGGTTGGGATGCCACAGGGAGGTAAGAGTGCAGTGCACTGAGGTGAGAATGTCTGTAATTGCAACCATTTCACTGTAGTCTCTATATTGATGTGAGCCTTGAACCTGGAATCCCCATTGATAATGGAAAGATGAGGGCACCCTGATGCTTATCTCTGTCTCATCCGGGTGCCAGGCATGCACAGTAACAGTGTAATGATTTCAACTAATGACATGTCCTTGTTCTTCCTTTCAGGCTCACCACGGCCAATCGGGCCGAGGAGCCTGAAGGCCCACCGCTAGTCCCTGAGGACAGCACCCATCACAACGCATCTGCTTCACACCCTCTATGCCAAGTAGGCACCAGTGCAGATACTAGCACGTTGGTGGGCATTAGATCGGCGGCTAGTATCTCGGTGCAAATTGGTGATGGCACTTCATACTCGCTTGAGATGCAGGCGGAGGCAGAGAGTGCCCAGGGCACCGGCAGTCAGAGGAGTGCTGGGGACCAGGAACATGTTCAGTCGATGTGCCTCAGGAGTCATCCCTGAGGCAATAGATACTGGACATCCAGCAGGGTGTGTGGGAGGATCTGATGGAGATACATAAGGGAATGCGTTCCATGGTCTCCATTGTGGAGGAGTCCTTGTGGCGCATGAGCAATGGCAATGACTCTCATGGCTGAGTGCAATGCCTCCTTCTTGGAGAGAGTGGCAACTCTCATGGAGAGGCTCCTCCAAGAGCTGAATCAGAGGTCCTTGGGGATGTGCTCGGACCTGCAAGCCCTCACACCAGCAATGACCTCAGGTGGCCACTGTCAGTGTAGGAGATCGATTGGGAACCCCGTATCCCAGCTAGGTGCCCGTCCATCAGTGGTGAGCAGGAAGGTCCAAAGTGACCTCAAGTTGGCGCACGATCTGCCTGTCATCTCTGCGGGCTCCTCTCAGGGCGCTCCAGGTGATGGCAGCAGCTCCTCCGCCCCTCTCCAAGTGACTTTGGCATCCGATGAGGCTGTGGTGACTGGAGAGATGCCAACCGTGGTACTGACTGCTCCCTCCCAGGCTGGGCCAGTATAGGCTCCATTCGGCCAGAGGACGGCTGCCAAGGTCCTCAAGGCCAACAGGACAGCAGAGTGAGCAGGTTATCTTCAATGCCAGTGCCAGCGAGGGGGGGGCGGCACACCTAGACGTAGCATCCGCAAGCGAAAACCTAAAGCACCTTAAGCACAACAGAGCCCGATCACGGGTGATATTTGTTTCTCCCACTTTTACGTTAATTGTTCATTGGTGTGATGGATAACGCCTCTCAATTTCATTTGTATAATGTATTCCAGGCACCATATCGTTAAATGTGTTTTTGTACAACAAGCCTCTGGGTGCTTCATTTGTTCTGCAGGTGCATGATAACCCATGATGTTATGATTGACTTGTTTCTCATTGAGCTTTATTGAAATAGCACATAGTGCATGTTGTTCACCAAGCAAATGTTCCTGTCAGGGATCGAGTATGGAGCCTGCAGCCCTGGCATGTGGTGGTGGTCCTTATTTGGTAGGCTAGCTGAAGGAGCGTTGGATCAAAGCCTCCCCGGTGCCCCTGCCTCCCTGGAGGTTGCCCAGGTCAGCGTCTACGCCCTTAGCGTTCTCCTGACTGTGCTTGTCCTCGGACTCACTACTGGACTCATCGTCTGTTGCCTGAGCAGCTGCATCAAGATCTTCTTCCTCCACTGCGTCCCCTCTTTCCAGCATCAGATTGTGGTGAGTGCAGCGTGCAACCACTATCAGTGACACACGATCTGGGGGGCATTGGAGTGCGCCCTCTGAACAGTCCAGGCATTGGAAGTGCGTCTTGAGAAGACCTATGGCTCTCTCTATCACCACCCTTGTGGAACCATGGCTCCTCTTGTACTGCTGCTCGGCCTCTGTTCTTGGGTGGCAGAGAGGCATCATGGCCACCTTTTGAGGGGATAGCCCTTGCCACCCAGCAGCCGACCATCCAGACGGGCTGGAGCACTGAAGAGCTCCGGCACCTGGGAGAGTCTGAGGATGTAAGCGTTATGGAAGCTGCCTGGGTACCTTGCACAGACTTGCAGAATCTGCATCCTGTGATCACACACTATTTGCATGTTCATGGAGTGGAATCCCTTACTGTTGACAAAGGCTCCTGGCTCACCCGCTGGCACCTTGACATGTGCAGTCAATTGCACCCTGGATGCGGGGGAACCCAGCAATCATTGCAAAGCCTCTGGCTCGCTCTGCCTGGCTGGCCTCGTCCATATGGTAGTGAATGAAAGTCAATGCATGCCTGAACAGAGCATCTGTCACCAGCTTGACACAACTGTGGACAGCTGATAGGGAGACTCCACAAAGATCACCCACCAACCTCTGGAAAGAGCTGGAGGCATGGAGGTTGAAGGCCACTGTGACCTTCAGAGCCACTGGCATGCGGTTTCCACCCACACAGTCGGAGTTGATCTCAGGCTCAATCCTCTGACAGATGGAGGTCACTGTCTCCCTTGAGAGGCAGAGCCTCCTTCGGCATTGCACCTTTGACATATTAAGGTAGCCGCATCGCCGTCTGTAAACCCTGGCAGCAGGATAGTGGCATCTTCTCTGGCCCCTTCTGCCTTGGACTTCCTGCTGGTCCTGCACCCCTTGTGCCTGAGCCTTTCCTCCCACAGCCCTGGAGGCTGAATAGGGACACCTGGCCTCCTCCCCCTTCTGACCCTCTCTTCCTCCTCAGAGGAGGTGCCTCCAGCAGAGACCACAATCGCCATTCCCAGGGTAAGGGAAGGCTGTCCGATACCTGGAAGGCCCCAAGTGGTATAAATCCTTCGGGGGCTTGGAAAACAACACTGAGTCCTGAACTAAAGCCTCTTATTTCTGTCAAAGCAGCTCTGAAGCAAAATGAAGATGTCCTGTTCACACAAGCAAGCAGCAGCAGCAAGTTATAAACTAAAGTACAAACTACTCGCATTAGCCAGCCCATTCACCCCTCTTATCCTGCCCATGGATGAGGTTTTTGAAAATGTGTCCTGCCCACATGCCCGTTTCGCCCGTGCAATGGCCTGAAAATCGCACGGGCTACGTAAACTCCGAGACAACTGGTGTCTCAAAGGCTTTAACTGGCCACTTAATTATGGTGGATGTGCCTCTGTCTTCAACGCGTGCCCGCCTAGTGAAATATCGCAAGGATGTGCGCTGATGTCGGCATTTTATTTCTCACCCGGACGTGTCGGGTGCGCACCCGCGTGCAGACCTAAAAACTCTGCCTCCGAGCACCTAATCTAGATTGACATTTCCATGCAGCATTGTCTATAATAAATCAAGTAGGATCTCATCTTCACAGTTGATGCAAAATTACAAGACAGAACTTAATACAAAACTCTGGTTTAACAAAAGACAGGGCAATTGCTGGATTTGTTCCCCCTGCAGCATGCAGACAAACCCAGTGATCTAAGAGTTACAGTAAATACAAACGGAATGCTAGCTGCAGGAAGAGAAAGCCTTTAGTAACTGTCAGAAGGCCTTTATGAAGCCTAAGACTCTATTTGGATTTGTAATAAAAATTCTGTTTTAAATCTATTATATGCAGTTCATTTTATTTTCTCCTTGGCCATATATTCTTTCTGGTTTGTATCCTGTCTGATTTACTTACTGAGTAATTAATCATAAGAAAAGGTTATGGTCATTCAGCCACAGAAACTCTGCAGTGTGAAAATGGTGCATTACACAACAAGCCTGTTCTACAATTCAATTAGATCGTGCCTGATCTGTACAAAAGCATAGGCCCGAATTTTCTGAATAGTGACAGTGACAAGTGGATTGCCACTGCACTCATAAATCCCCCCGACTCACCGCTGCTGTGCAATTTTTCAGATGAAGTGGGTAGGTAGGTATGTGGGTGAGGTGAGTTGGTGGGTGAAGTAGGTGGGTGGGTGAGTGGGTAATTGAGTTGGGAGGGTAGTCAGGAGGGGTAGTCAGGTTAGAGGTAGTACTACAGAGAGGAGAGAGACAGAGGGCAGAATCTTACGTTCGTCGGTCGGGTGGGCCCTACCGACTCGGCGGCGGGTGGGAGGCTGATTGCCACTGAAGAAACGGGCTGCACCGCCATTTTCCGTGGGCGGGCCAATTAAGGCCCAAACCGCGGGTAAGTGACTCCTGTGGAGAACGGGAAAATAGTCGCGGGGCGGGCATCCTCAGACTGCCGGTTCCAATGGGGAGCCAGCAGCCTGTATAAAGAGTGGCCAGACAGCCTGCTTGAGGCAGTGCACCATGGCCACTTGTGGAGAGAAGGAGGGAGGTCCGAGTGGACAGCAGCATGAGCAGGAGGAGGGGGGCAGGCTGCAGGAGAGGCCAGCGGGGGGCCACCGTGCCCCCCGATTTTCCGATGCATGCTTTGCTGTCCTCCAGCAAGAGGTGGGCATCTGTCGGCACCTTCTGTATCGGGAGGATGGGAGGAGGAGGGCCTCCCATGTCACCAGCCAGGCATGGAAGGAGGTGGGTGATGCTGTGAGCGCCCATGATGACATGCGGCGCACAGACACGCAGTGCAGGAAATGATTCAATGATTTGCTGCGCTCTGGAAGGGTGAGTGCCATGTCTGTCTTGGCCATTTGACCCAGAAGGCAGCCTTAGCCTTTGAACGCCCCCCCCACCACCATGTCTTGCAGTTGTTACTGCATAGGGCATCTGTCGCATGCTGGGTGGGCAAATGGGTACTGACCATGCTTACACCAGCCTTAGTGGTTGAGAAGAAGAAGGGTTCTCCCCGCAGCATATGTTGGTCTTTGTGGCATTTGAGTAGTCTGAGGGCAACCTGCAGGTGAGGCAGCACGACACATACTTAGAACTCCAACACATGTCATATTGATGGTAATAAGATGGTGCAAGGGGTGCCTCAAGGAGTTTTGGACAAGTGCCATCTGCCACCTAGTTGCGCCTCCTTGCCAAGGGCACTAAGAACCGTGTGATATTCAAAGTAACGGACGCTGAATGTGTCCAAGTTGACCGTTGGGGGAGGGGGTTGGGACCAGCCGTGCTATCTTCTGGGGACTGATCACTAGTAGTGTGGACAGGAGCTGCTGGAGGCCTCAGATGGGCTGTGGTTGGGGTGCGGCGTGCGCATGCAGAGTACATGAGCGAGCAGCCCCAATAAATCCTCTTCTCTGTTTTGCTGGCAAAAACTCACCACAATGCCCGGGAGCGCCAGGGGACTGGAGGTGGGCGCGCCCTCCTGCAGCGCCTCATGCCTTTGAAGAGCAGGCCATGGAGCTGGGCAGGAGTCAGGAGGCCAGGGCAGCGAGGCTGGGGTCCGGCGGGCAGGTATTTGAGGTCCACAGTCCCATCCGCTCTGTCTGCACACCACCCAAACCACTGATGGTTGCTGCAATCGTTAATGCTGAAACAATGCTCATTCACAGACTGAGACACTCTGACGTGTGGGTCATACAGAAGGGACCCTCATCCCCTTGAGGAATCGCGTTTTCACCACCTTCCAAAGTCACCTTATCCCATTTGTGACCACTATCCCCATGGTCTAACATGCCATTGGATCACTGCTGCACAGCCAAAGACTTATTTCATCTGAGGGGGTTTGGGACCTCCAGCACCCTTTCAGCCAGTGCGCCCCACATTACTTTGTCCAAAAGGTCCTCAGCTGTGAACATCATGGCACTCAACTTAGATGAATGTCACCACGTTACTCATCCCTGTGCCAAGGGGGAATGTTGCCTTCTGCCCATCCGGTCTATGCCCCTCCTTACGGAATGAAGGCCAATAATGTGACCTCTCAATCTCCTGTGATTGACGGCAAATGTCGCTACTGTTTGCGATGTTTCCTCAGCCCCACAACTATCCAGGCCACAATGCATCCAGGTCGGGTACCTCTGCACTCTCCCCACTCCTATGGTTCATAACATGCCATGTGGCATTCCTGAGGCCATCTGACCAGCCTGTCTGCATGTGCGTTTAATGTTTGGGGCTCGTCTTGACTCTTTTTCACCTCACCAATGTTCTTCTCCTTAGGGTCTTGAAGGGTGAGCGACTTATGAGGCTGGGGGGAAAGGGATAAAAGGTTTAACTGACTGTACGCTAACTGATGCACTGTCCTTGTTGTTAATTTCAGCATCACCATCAGAGCAACCCGCACCTTGACCCCGCGGCCCCCCCTCCACACCTGAGGGCCAACAAGTGCAACTTGCGGCACATCATTTCAGCCAGCCAGGCACCAGCGCAGACACACACACCTCGGTGGGAACTTTACCGCCGGCTAGTGTCCCGGGTCACAGTGGAGAGGGCACATCACAATCGCTGGAGGAGATGGTAGGGGCAGAGAGTGCCGATGGCTCCAGCAGCCGAAGGGTTGCAGGGGATGAGGCACGTGCTGAGTCCGGCACTGATGATGTGCCTCTGGAGTTGTCCCCATTGCAGCAGCTGCAGGAAAGGCGGCAGGAAGTGCGTTTGCATCTGGCAGGGTTGCATGAGGGAATGGTTCAGTTGCTCTCTGCGACGGAGGAGTCTAGGCAGAGTGCACGTGGAGAATCCGCCCTCAGGGCAGAGCATCAGGTTTCCTTCAATGAGAGACTGGCGACTCTCATAGAGAGGAGCTTCCACCAAATGGATCAAAATATGATTGGGTTACGCTCTGACCTGCAAGCCCTCACAGCGGTTCTGGCCACAGGTGGTGTTTTCCATTGTGGGAGATGTTGTGGACACCAAGCGCCAGCACTCGGTGCCCATGCATCTGCGGTGAGCAGGGAGGTAGATTTGGACATCACGTCGGCGCAGCAGCTGCCTGCTGTTGCTGCGAGCTCCTCTGATGGTGCTCCGGATGAGGGCAGCAGCACCTCTGCCAGTCAACGTTTCTTCCGTTGAGGCTGCGACAACTGGGGAGGTGCCAGTTTTGGAACTGGCCACTCCCTCCCAGGCGGGGCCATCACAGGCTCCATGGGCCAGAGGACGCCCACCAAGGTCATCGAGCCCAATAGGACACAAGAGTCAGCAGGCTGTCTCTCAAGCCACTCCGAGCAATGGGGCGGCACCTAGACGTAGCACCTGAAAACGTAAGCATAAGGCACCTTAGGCACTCCACGGGCATGTCACTGGTGATTTTGTGTTGGCCTTAGAATAGGGACCCATATTTTTGTGATCACTAACAAGTGGTGTGTGTTTTTGTTTTAGACAAAATAAGGTCCACCGTTGTTACCATGGCTGAGGGTCTTCTGTTTGTGGTGCATTTTTCTTTTTCACATATTTATCATGAGTGTTTGAGTGGACATTGAAGTTTCTGTACTAAGCCCTGATTTGCAGCTGAACAGGTGGAAGATGTAGCACCTAAGTGCCACGTGTGGAAGTGCCAGGCAATGCTGTTCCTGCTGATCCATGTGTGTGGAGCTAGCTGAAGGTTCTTTGGATTAAATTGTCGCGGGTGTCCCTGCCTCCATGGTGTAAATGCGGGTCATCGTTCTGCCCCTCGTCATCGGCCTGTGCTTCCTCATCCTCTGAGGCACTGCTGGATTCATCATGTGCAGCCTCATCCAGGGCGTCAAGGTCTTCATCGTCAACTGCATCCCCCCTTTCCAGTGCAAGATTGTGCAGGGTGCAGCAGAGAACCACTATCAGAGAGACGCGATCTGGGGGGTACTGGAGTGCACCCCCTAAGTGGTCCAGGCAACGGAAGCGCATCTTGAGAAGACCGATGGCTCTCCACCACAGCCCTTGTGGTGCCCTGGCTCCTATTGTACCGCTGCTCAGCTTCTGTTCTTGGACGGCGGAGTGGTGTCATGAGCCACCTTCGCAGGGGATAGCCCTTGTCACCCAGCAGCCATCCATCCAGCCGGGCTGGAGCACTGAAGAGCCCCAGCACCTGGGAGTGTCTGAGGATGTAGGCGTCGTGGGAGCTGCCTGGGTACCTTGCACAAACTTGTAAAATCTGCATCCTGTGATCACACACTATCTGCACGTTCATGGAGTGGAAGCACTTCCTGTTGACGAAGGCACCGGGCTCACCTGTTGGCGCCTTGATGGCCACATGTGTGCAGTCTACAGCACCCTGGATGCAGGGGAAGCCAGCAATCATGGCGAAGCCTCTGGCTCATTGTGCCTGACTTGCCTGGTCGCAGCGGAAGTGGATGAAGGTGGATAGCCATCTGAACAGAGCATCTGTAACCTGCTTGACACGTGTGGACAGCTGATTGGGAGATACTGCCAAGATCACCCACCAAGCCCTGGAAGAAGCCAGAGGCATAGAAGTGGAGGGCAACTGTGAGCTTCAGAGTCACTGGCATGGGGTGTCCACCCACATAGTTAGGAGAGATCTCCGGGCCAATCATCTGACAGATATAGTTGGCTGTCTCCCTTGAGAGTCGGAGCCTCCTTCGGCACTGCACTTCAGTCATATCGAGGTAGCTGCTTCGCCACCTGTATACCCTGGCAGCAGGATAGTGGCGTCTTCTGCAGCCCCTTGCACCTTGGACAACCTCTTGGCCCTGCACCCCTTGTGCCTGCGCCTGGCTTCCCGAAGGTGGCTCCCCTGGAGGCTGATTGTCCAGTCCTGGCCTCCTCCTTATTCTATCCCTCCCTTCCTCCTCAGAGGAGCTGCCTCCAGTGGAGAGGTCAGAACCCATATCCCCAGGCTAAATGGAGGCCTCCAGAAAGCTGCAGGCCCGAGAAAGATTACTGTCTGCAGACTGGTTTCAAAGTACACAAGAAGCTCTTGGAAATCGATGAGAACTGCTAATAATCACACAGGCAACTTTTAAACACTTTCATTAATTATAACTTCGTGAAAAACATGAACAACCCCTCTGAGTCCACATATCCCGACATTGCAAAAGTTTTCTTAAATAATCTCCTACCGGCTTTCCCGTTGGGCCCGTGCGCCAACCTGAAGTTTGCACAGGCCCCTCAAAATCATACACAATTGGCAAGTTAAGGGGCTTAACAAACCCTTCAATTAATGGCGGGCGAACTGATCGTGCCCGCCCACCGAAATATCGTGATGGCGCGCACTGACGTTGGCACACGCATCATTTTACGCGCTGACAGGCGGGCGACGCCATCCGCACGTCAGCCGGAAAATTCTGGCCAGACAAACTGCACTGATTTCCTCTTATCACCTGTCCGTAAGCAGAAGGTGTTTTGAATTAGTTTTTAAAACTAGGTGGTGGCCTGTTTCCCCAACATCTCAGTTTTAGTGATCCAATTTATGAATAATCCATAGCCATCGTGAATTAGGATTAACTCAGAAGATTTGTTTATTTCGCATTAAAATAAAACCTGGGGAAGGAGTGTTTACAACGTCCCGCTCCACACACACACACAGTTATTAAAGTGGGTGATTAGAGAAAAGAAGTTTTACAGTCCAAGAATCATTGAAATTAATATTAGTTCATATGATTTCCAAAGTCCAAGGTCAGTGTCCAATGAGGAATTCATTCACATAGCCATTTGCATTCAGCTGGCTGAAGATCGGAGTGGTAGTATTCGTTTTTCAGTTGCTGCTGACTGCAAGTGAAGTACGTATGCAGCGATTGGGTTGGTTCTGTAGGTGATGGTACAAAATCTTCCAAAAGAGACAGCTTTCGAGGTATAGGCTGTTGTTCTTCCTGGAGGGGCCTGCTTCATGGTGGCTCGCCAGTTGGATGCAAAAAGGGCAGATTGGCTAGTTCTTAGTTCTCAAAAGCATATAGAGACTTCAAAATGGTCATTTTAGTCATGTGACCTTCCTTCTTCAAAAGGGGTGTTTATCCAGCACCTGGAATTAGCTCTGATTTCAGGACTGATAATGTCCCAGTCATTAGTTGTCGAATGAGTTACCGTCTATGTTTGCAGAATCACAGAATTGTTATGGTGCTGAAGGGGGCCATTTGGCCCATCATATCTGCACCTGCTCTCTGAATGAGCATTATGACTCGGTGCCATTCTCCTGTCTTTTCCCTGTAACCTTGCACATTGTTTCTATTTAAATAATCTTCAAATGCCCTCTTGAAGCCTCAATTGAACCAGCATCCGTCACACTTCCAGGCAGTGCATTCCAGCCCCGAACCACTCACTGTGTGATTTTTTTTTTTCACATTGCATTTGCTTCTTTTGCAAATCACTTTAAATTTGTGCCCTCTCGTTCTCAATTGTTTTACGAGCAGGAACAGTTTCTCCCTATCTACTCTGTCCAGCCCCTCATGATTTTGAACATCTCTATCAAATCTCCTCTCAGCCTATTCCTCTACAAAGGGAACAGTCCCGACTTCTCCAATCTATTTTCATAACTGAAGTTTCTCATCCCTCATTCCTGTTTCTCATTTTTGTAAACCTCTTCTGCACTCTCTCCAATGTGCTCACATCCTTCCTAAAGTGAGGCACCCAGAGATGTACACAATATTCCAGCTGAGGTCTAACTAGTGTCCTATACAAGTTCTGCATAGCCTCCTTGCTCTTGTACTCTATGCCCCTATTAATAAAGCCTAAGACACTGTATGCTTTATTAGCTGCTCCCTCCATCTGTCCTGCCACCTTTAGTGACATATGCACATATGCACCCAGGTCCCTCTGCTCCTGCACACCCTTTAGAGTTGTACCCTTTATTTTATATTGCCTCTCCATGTTCTTCCTATCAAAATGAATCACCTCATGCTTCTCTGCATTGAACTTCATCTGCCACCTATCTGCCCACTCCACCAACTTGTCCATGTCCTTTCGAAGTTCTACACTGTCCAATTCACAGTTTGCAATGCTTCCAATTTTTGTATCATCCACAAGCCTCAAAATTGTCCTCTGCACACTAAGATCTAGATCATTAATATATATCAGGAAAAGCAAGGGTCATAATACCGACCCCTGGGGAACTCCACTACAAACCTTTCTCCAGGTTGAAAAATGTCCATTAACCATTACTCGCTGTTTCCTATTACTCTGCAAATTTGGTATCCACGTTGCTACTGCTCCTGCGTTGAGGATCTGTTGTTTGGGAAGCTATTGTCTAAGCAGACCCACTGACTCGACTGGAGAGGTGAGCTTATCAAGTGCAAATTACATCCTTATGGTTCCCTTTGAAGTGGGTCTGGACAGTCCCAGGTGTAATATGAGTGTTAGCAGCTCTAGGCATAACAAGGTTGGATGTCAAAGCCTCCTGATCTCCGTGATTACAAGGGATCTGTACAATGTGGTCTGAGATTCCAGAAGCTGAGAAAAAAAAAATTTGTTCTTGAAACTCCTGGTGGTGGCTCTCAGACAAAGGCCAATCCTGTGGTCAGGTGACTTGTACCAGGCATCTCTTGGTCCAGCAGGAAATCCATTTTTAAAAAGATCAATAAGGATACAGTTTTGAACATACGGTGTTGGAGTTCTTCTCTTGTCATAGGAACCCAACAGTAGTCAGGTCTGGTCAGGGAGTAGTTGGGTCAGGGTTAGTCAGGTGGTCAGGGGGAGTCGGGTTGAGTCAGAGTGTAGTTGGGTCGTGGGGTTAGTTGGGTTGGGTCTGAGGGGTTGTTGGGTGGTCGGGGAGTTAGTTGGTGGGGGGGAGTAGTCCGATCTGGTGGGTGGGATTGTCAGGTTGGGTGGTCGGGGAGTAGTTGGGTAGGATTGGGGGGGCTAATTGGGTGGTTGGGGATATTCAGCTTGGGTCTTGGCAACATCCTCTTAATACATACTATGTACTCCCTGGAGTGCAATAACCACCTTCCTGTAATGGGGTGACCAAACTGCACGCAGTACTTTAGCTGTGGGCTAACTAGTGTTTTATACAGTTTTTTTATAACTTTGCTGCTGTTATATTCTATGCCTTGGCAATAAATGATGCTAATAGCTCCTCTATAGATATTCCTCCACACTGCCTGATAATGACAGAGCCCTTGACCACTTGTATAAATAAACAAAAATCCACTTTTAAATGTATAGAATGTAACAGGGTGTCAGACCCTTGCCCAAACAGGCTGATGGTTTGTATCACAGTCCCTGAATGCTTCCATTTTAAAACTTTCTGCTTTTTGTTTCAATCCTTCCATGGCCTCGTTACTCCCCATCTTTACAGCTTCCTCCAAGGGAGCCCTCCTGTCCCAAGAACTCTGTTCCATCAACTCAGGGTTTTTGTCCATCTCCTAACCGACTTTCCTCCACACCACTATTGATTGTCATGCTTTCAGCTATCTAGGGCTTAATCTTTGTAATTCTCTTCTTTAACCATTGCATCTGTCTTTCCTTGTTTAAGACTTTCTTTAAATTCCATATATTTGACCATGCTTTTTAGCCACCTGTCCTAACGGGGTCTTCTTTGGCTTGGTGCCAATTGTTGACTAATTACACAACTTGGAATATTTTAATATCTTTAGGGTACTATATAAATGCTTATCTGAAAACTTTTTTTTTACCTCAAAACTGTTTGCAAAACAGCAAGAAAATGTAAGGTGAGAAATTCATCCCCATAGTGTCATATCTAGCGCTGTTATGGAAATGTACTGCTGCTTTGCTGGGGTGTAATGCACCACTGGCCACTTACTGCATGACCTGCACAGGGTATCCTCCGCGTACACTGGAAGTCTGCAAATCAACACCATCCTGACATCACACAGCCCACCAGGATATCAAATCTGAACCATGCAGATCCAGGCAACATATTTGTACATCACTTTGCAAGCAACAGATGCAAAGATGCTGGATGGGCCCTGTGCTAGCATTCCTTAAAGGGCTAGGCTTGTAAGGTAAACTTTAAGAACTTCTCCTATTGTAAAATGCTTGGGAGTACTGTTGAGTGTTTTTGGAGATGTTTTGGTGAGCTCCTGGATTTGCCAGAGACCAGTGCTTCACACAGTGGGCAGTAGATTTGGTGGCCTGTCCACACAAAGGCTGCAACTAGTATGGGAGCTATAATTTGAATGCCTCTGGGTCTGCAGCATGATGGGGGAAATGGAGCAGGGGCTGCAAAGAGGGAAATTCTGCACAATGATCTCTGCCTAGTTGAAGATGGACTCATCTATGTTCTTTGACAGTGACAAAAGTCTGTCTGGCATGCCAGCTAATGCACTTGACACCTCAGTGTGCATATCTATTCAGGGCTCTCTTGTACATTATTCTATCAGTGCACTCAACTGAATCCTCTGCAGCAGAGCTCATCTATGGCCTAACCCTCTGTGTTGCTGGCTAACAAATCATCCTTTACTCCTGGCCTGTTTGTAGTCCACTTGTGGCTATATGATTGACCCCGTGCTGATCCCAAATTCCCTTCAAGGTATGCACCAATATATGAACTGGTGGCTGCGAGTGTAGATTGAATGAGAGGCCTCTTCAACATTGCTGTGCTGCTGCTCTCTCTTATCCTCCTTAGGCTGCTGTTACTGGGGATGTGGTAGTTCTTGGGTGTTGGAAAGCTTAAAATCAGAAGGGAAGGTGGAGGATTGTGATGGGAAGCAACATGTCTATGGTCACACCATCTGCAGTTTGCACATCATGCCAGGTAGCAGGATGAGGATGAGCTGGGAGTTCAGAAAGGGCATAAGGCAGGAACATACTGGGCTGAATTTTATCCTTGACGGGCGGTTGGGCCCGACCAACTTGGCGGTGGGCGGGCAGCCAATCGCCGCCGCCGAAACGGGCCCTGCTGCCATTTTACGGGGGCAGGCCAATTAAGGCTCGCCCAGTGTGACACCCGACGGGAAGTGATATGCGCTTCCTGTGCGGGCGTGGGGAGGGGATTCCCCAACTGCCAGAGTGCACTCTTTCACACATGCGTGCGAAAGAGCGCACATCTCCCTGAGGCTAAGTGGTGCCTCAAGGAGATCGTTGAAAGGCTGTGAAAGATTAAAAAAAGAACAATAAAAAAATCATTAACATGTCCCCCTCATGTGAAAATGTCACATGAGATGGGACATGTTAATAAAGTGCACAACAACTTTATTACACTTTTTAAAATCCGAAATCAAACCTCATCCCACCACTGAATGAGGTTTGTTAAAAAATCACTTATCCGTCTGCCCGTTGGGCTCCTGTGCCCAGCCGAAGTTCGCACAGGCTCCTCAAAATCTTCGTCAATTGGTGACTTAATGGCCTTAATAAGGCCTTTAATTAATGGTGGGCGCGCGTCGCGCTGTATAGCGCACCCGCCGATCTAAACATCGCAATGTTGCGTGCTGACGTCGGGACGCTCACACGACATTTTAAGCGCTGATGTGCGGGCTCCGCCACCCGCATGTCAGCTAGAAAATTCAGCCCACTGTCTTCCTTAACGTTCCCAGTGATGTCAGATAACATAGGTTCTGTTGCATGACGCTGAAAACCACCTCCTCTTTAAAGCTCAGGAGATGCAAGTATCCTTGGCTCTCACTGGTGCTGCTCTGCTCCTTTCAATTGGGTTATGATCTGGTTAGGGACCGTTAACATTTAAAGAGAAATTCAAACACCTCATTTTAACCAACAGAATTATATCACAAGATTTCACTTTTTTTTAAAACAAAACACAAACTTTATTGTATATAAAAAAATTAAACAAAGAAAATATGATTACGTTAGCACTATAGCACGTACCGACATAATCCAGAACGTTAGGTTTAATCGTTACTTCCCCCAAGAATTCTCTCATATGTTACAATATTTTAAGCTAGAATTCTGCACTCGTTGGACAGGCTCGGTGGCGGTGAACGGGAGCGGTCGGGAAGCGGACCATTCACCCATGATCAGGGCCTGACCGCGATTTCACACTGGTAGGCCAATTAAGGCCCGCCCAGTGTGAAACGTGTGCTGCAGCGTTCAGTGCTGCCTGTGTGTGTGGGGTGGGGGGTGGGGGGGAGGAGGGCGAGTGCACAAGTTCGCGCATATGAATGGATGCATGCGGGAAAAGCTCCCTGAGGCACAAAGCTGCCTCGGGGAGATGAAAATTTTTGAAAATGTTAAAATGTTAAAAAACATGTCTCCTCATGTGACTCCGTCACGTGAGCAGGGAAATATTATAAATCAAATGTTAAAATTTTAATTTAATTTTTAATTGCATCCTGCCCGTGGATGAGATTTTCTAAAAAATCCAAAGGCTGCTTGGCCTTTTCACCTGCCCGCCAACCGTAAGGTTGGATGGGCAGTGAAAAATTTAATTCAATTAGATCTAAATAGGCCTGTTAATTGCCGGCGGGCACGTGCGGGTGCACGATGACGTTAGGATGCTCACCTGACACCATTGGGCGTCATTTTATGCTTGTTCGGGTCGGGTGTGCGCCTGTCTGACAAGAGCAATATCCTGGCCTTAAAGTTATTTACTTCTATAGGAAACAACCATAAGTATGCCACAGCCCTCCGGAAACTATTTTTAATTCTCCTCAGCTCCAGCTATTCTCAAAGGTTAAACTTTCATTTACTATCTCTTGACTGTGGATGCCTCAGTCACTTATTCTGGTTACTTTTCAATACTTCAAAGCTAATCTGTTGGTTGCTTTCTTTGCTGCAAGAAGAGGACCACTGTAGATTCTTCAACTAGTTTTAAACTAGGCAATCTTCTGGCTTCTGTTCCCTCACGACATTCAAACTAAGAATAAACCCCACCTGCAATCCACACAGTGAATGATAAAGTGATTTTTTTTGCTCTGCTTACAGCGCAGGCCTAGCCAATTGTCATTTACTTCAGCCATCTCTTAGTGAGCCGCAACCACACCAGGCCCAATCTGCAACTATTGAGCTTGGATGGCTCTGCATCTATGTAGTTTCATGCCCAGTAAAGGCATATAAGAGAGATCAAGACCTCATACTCTAAATTTTTATAATATATATAGACATCCTCATGGCTATTCCTAAAATTCAAAAAAATTGAACAAAGATCCTTAAGATGGCTGAAACTGTATCTGTCTGTGACCCCAGAATAAAAGAAGCCACTTCACAGTTTTGGAAATCTCACAGCTCGTTATCTCTGAGGAGCTACTTACGATCACCTGGGGACTGCACAGTCCAACTTCAAAGGGAGGTACATTGAAGGCCTTTTGTATCTGATAACCTAGGCTGGGCAGCAGAGACAGAATATTTACTAAGACAATGGCCATAATGGCTAAGACATTGTCAGCCTGGAACACAAAGCTAATTTTCAAACACTGGATAAACATCCTTTGTTGAAGACATTGTGGAGAGGCAAAGTCACATGACCTAGGCTTCTGGCTCGTTGAACAAGTAATATTGCCTTACTGGGCTGAATAGCTTAGTCTGTTTTTTATCATCTGACATCTCACAGACAAGGAGCTTTGGCCCGGGTTGGACACCTGGTCCCATCTACCCCCACTTCTGCAGGAAGTCTGTACCATTGCCTACAAGACTGATTAATCTCTGCATGCCTATCTCACTGTCAACACCACTGGAAAAGTGTGTGCAAATAAACTAACCCTTTGAGTTCACCCTATCTCGAGTTTGCTGTGGGGTTATTAATAGAAAATCAGATCACACCAAATCTGAGGGGGTGGGAAATACAACGCTGCTTATAAAGAGGAACATAAATCAAAGCACCTTTCTGTAACACATCATAGTCGTAACTTTAAACATAGACTGTGCTTGCATGAAAGCTTCTGGAACTGTCTTTAGTTTATTTAAAATGGACACTGATGAACTGTTAAGATGACTGCTAAGGGATCAGATAACCTTTGCTTATTCAACACATACCAGAAAGTTCTAACTGAATCACCCTGGGTGGGGGGCCTACCCATGGAATGGAAATACATAGACAAATGTTATCTGTGGAATTCACACCTACCATCGTTTGAAGCTTACTCAAAGCACAGAATCAATGGACTCCTAGACCCTATGGCTTGAATTTTCATCACTGAGGCAGGTAGCAGAAGTTGAGAAAATTCCCGGCTTGGTCCTCCCGCCTTGGGAGAAAGTACCCGCAAAGATGGGATCTTCATTGCCGGGGGCAGTGAGGGGGCGTGGGGGGCAGTGTGGTCCGGAGTCAGGCCTGCCAAAAGGTCAGAGATGGCCACAGGCCAGCCGGTTGCCGGGACGGGCTGTTTAAAAGCTCCTCCTCAGTGCTCTGGGACTTTGTCCCCATTAAAATAAAAACACAAAGGCCCTCCAGTCCTCACTCCCCAACACAGTCCTCATGCCCCTTCCATGTCACCTCATGCTCCGGCCCATCACTATGGTCCCTCATACCCCCAATGCAAAGCTATGCCCCCCAGTGGCCCTTATGGCCTCTCATATCCCCAAAGCCAAGTTATGCCCCCTCCCATTCCCTATGGCTCCTCATACACCCTATGCTAAGTTATTACCCTCCACTCACCCCAATGGTCCCCATACCCCCAATGCCATGTTACGTTCCCTCCTACCCAACCCCCATGGTCCTTCATGCCCCCCAATGCCAAGCTATGGCACTTCCATGCCCACTGACCCACTATAGACTGGATAGAACCAGTGAACCCTATAGTGTATAGCAGGGTGCATAAAAAAGCTTTTAAAAACTAATTCATTCATTCCTTTCTACTATGTTAAAAAAGTCATTTCATTACAAGGCAATAGAAGTGTCAGTCAACCAGATCCATTAGAGTATCAATAACAGAAACCACAAGTCCTTGAAACCACTTAACCTTCTGTAAATAAGCATTGTGAAATTGACCGCAGAGATCAGAGAGGGATGGCTGTCAACCAAGTAATGTTTCCCTGCAGTGCAGCTGCTTCAAGGAGAGTAATGGATGACTGGGCTCTCAGCCAAACTTGATTACGTATGCTTGGCTGAGGGACTGGTGGGAGACGGAGGGCATAGCTTGGTATACGGGGCATGAGGGGCCATTGGGATGGGTGGGGCCTTACCTTGGTATTGGGGGCATGATGAGGTCTTTTAGAACTCAAATTTTAAAACACCCCTTCATGCAAACTAGGGTTCGCAACTCCTCTGAGAGGCTGTGAATCATGGCTCTTTAAAAACCTGACCCGACTCCACGAAAATTGTAAAACATGCCTATCTCCACAAAGGAGCCAGCCACATCAGGAGTGCTGGGTGTGGGCTTTTGACAGGAGCCAGTCCAGACCCTTTAATGGCACTCCTGGAAATCAGACAGCCCAGGAATGGAATCGAGAATCCTGGAATTGGGACCTGCCTGCCATTTTTAAAAGACTCCTGAGTTATCCCGACTATATTTGAAAATTCAGCCTTATATATCCAAGTTTGCAATTTAACAAAAGAAAGCTGATGTGATATAAGTTATCCACAAGTTAAGTGTGAAAGACCAGTCCTATCTCCAGCTGATGGATTTGGACTTCCAAATCTTTCTGGTTGAATGATAGCAGTATTGGTCATGTGATCAAAACTAGCTTGAGATAATGAGTTTCATTTAAAGACTCAGGGAGACCAGGGCAGTCTGCAGAAAAACAACAAAGATCTGCTGCAGAAAAGGCAGGGCCAGCTTTGTCTTTAACAACTGGGATGCTGTAAAGTCTTTTAAAAAAGCCTCCCAGCCTAATACCAAAACTCCAAGTCCAACAGTAAATAAATTTGGCCTCCTGATAAGGAAGCCACAAGGAACTGACTTCATGATCAGCTCAGAGGCCATCTCTTTGAGGAAATCCAGTAATAATCCTGATACTTGATTCCAGCTATTTGAACTATAATTCAAGAGTGGAAAAAAAGCTTCTTTACTAGGTTTGCACTGACTGATCTCCGCCAACACATGAACTGTTAACTATTATTTTGGTTTAACACTTGTTGAAGTGCACTATCTTCTTCAATTGTATCTTGAGTGTGTGAATGACGTAGTGATTAAACTTTATTTTTAAACCCATGAAAGTCTGCTGCTCTCTTTAAAAGGGGGATAAGAAACACATCCACCTTTCAAAAAAAAACACTGATTGGAGACAGTAAGGGAAGGGATTTGGGCATTTCAATTTATCTCGCTTCCCCTGTCCATAACAACAGCCTCAACCAGTTTCAGCCTGCCCAGGAGTTTTGGTTTCCAAATCTCACGGTCAGTTTTTGTTTACTAAGAAACTAGAAAGGTCAGTTTCCTTTCTATTTTTCCCTTTTCCATTTCCATTTTAGTTTGTTTTCAGTTTGGTCATGCATTTTATAAGTTCCTCTACCTGCAGATTTATAGCTCTATCTCTTCTATTCTGACCTTTTAAGTGTAATAATCTCCCAACTTGTTACATTTGCATTCACATCAGATGTTTACCAGTTTTAAATTAGGCCCCCACACCCTCCCAAGTTTTCTACAGTTAATTCTTAAAACTACGAGTTATATTCTAAGACTAAAAGGTACATTTTAAAACACATGAATCTTGAACTAGATATTTGCATCAATTGTATGCAAGCTTGTTCTGCAAGAGGGGAATGTCAGTGATTAAAAACAAAAACAGAATTACCTGGAAAAACTCTGCAGGTCTGGCAGCATCGGTGGAGAAGAAAAGAGCTGACGTTTCGGGTCCACATGACCCTTCAACAGAACTGAAGTATAGTTAGGAGAGAGGTGAAATATAAGCTGGTTTAAGGTGGGGGGCAGGGGGAGAGAGAAGTTGAGGGTGGGGTGGTTGTGGGGACAAGCAAGCAGTGATAGGAGCAGATAATCAAAAGATGTCACAGACAAAAGGATCAAAGAGGTGTTGAAGGTGGTGATATTATCTAAGAAAAGTGCTAATTAAACACTTAATTAGCTTTTGTTTTGTTTTTGTTTTGGATTTCCAGCATCCGCAGTAGCTTTTTGTTTTTATATCTGAATGTCAGTGATTGTCTAGTACTGTGTTTGGGTGATGTTCCTACCATTGCTGAGTAGCTGATGGTATGTGGAGGCAGTGAGAGGTGTGTGTGAGGCAGGCAGTTTACTAGGCGTGTGAGAGTGAGGTGCAGTATTTGGATGTTAGATGTGTGGCCTGAGTGCCAAGGAATGCTGCTGAGTGAGTGATGGGAGTGTCCTGCTTTGAGCAGTGTGAGAGGCTGGTGCTATAGTGGGTCGGAGATGTCGTGTACATACGAACATACAAACATACGAATTAGGTGCAGGAGTAGGCCACCCAGCCCCTCGAGCCTGCTCCGCTATTCAATAGATCACGGCTGATCTGATTGTAACCTCAACTCCACATTTCTGTCTATGCCTGATAACCTTTCACCCCTTTGCTCTTGTGAAGATGCACAAGATCATTAGACTTCTTGTGGCACTGTTGCCAGGTTCTCAATTCCAGAGGCTGGCACTGACCTTCGTGGCCACCTGTCCCTTCTCAGGGTGATTCTTGAAGATCTCCTAGCCCTCCCATGGAACTGCCATCTCTTCTCTTGCCCAGCTCCAACACCAATGTGTCCAACATCACTTCTATCCCTTGGGAACCCTCACACCGCCTTGGTGTTCACATTTCCATTATTGAAATACCACCAATATTATTCAGTGCAGCTTCCCTTGAAAGGAACAATTTCATTTAAGAAGAGCAGGTAGGCTGTACCACATGGTACATACACAACATCGCTCTGATCTGTGCTGAGTGCAGAGGCAGCTGGTAGTGTGGATAAGGAGGAAACACATGGGGCTCGCTCATCCACAGACTACAATTATGCAGCTGAAATGGATATACCAAATCTGCATGCTGCCCACCTCAATTGGAAGTGGCACAGGCAGGGTGCAAATCGTGCCTCCAGTGACAAAAAAATAGAGCATATGAATTTCTAGTCTGTAATGTCTGAAAACTTTCAGAACAATCTCCAATTGATCTGATTGTTTCTTCGGGTTCCATCTTTTCTGATTCTTTGTAACATATTCTAGTACCACTTTCCAATTAATCTGATTGGCTGATACGGTTGACACTGGCAGCCTACATTTCAATTGAGAAGAGCTGACTTCTGCTGTGAAACACTATTCTGCTGCACTGGGTAAAAATGTCAACAGTTGGCAATATATGCAAGGCAATTATTCAGGAATTTTGACTTAATGACAGGGCCTTGAGAATTTACCATCAGCCCAACACTTCCTCTGAACCCCAAACCAATTAACTGTGACCCAGTGCCGAGATACTGTAATTAAAACAGAGAAGCAGTTTTTCTCAGCAAACTGGTAGATTGAGCTGGACTACAGATTGTTTGCATATTCAGTCAACTGTGATGCACATCTCACTCAGTGGATATGCCAAACCAGGGACAGCAGGGGATTGGGAGAGTTGGTGTAATACTATACTGTTAATAGCTCAATATTTTTGTCTAGTTCTACTAAGTTTAGTCAGGAATATGTATAAAAAAACCTGTGCCACCGTCTGATCAGCTGATGTAAATCTATACATGCCCCCCCTGATCAGCATGCTCCTGTTGAAAATTCTGATAATTGGATCATGTGACTTTAACACTAGCCGGTATTCCAGACAAGTAAGAAAAGACAGAAGTGACACCTCACAAATGTCTTGATGAAAATGAGTGGCACGACTGAGGCAGGACCGTTATCCAACCTTAATTATACACAGTGATACTTTGATTGTAATGTCTTCCAGTATGCATATTATCAAAACTGGAGTGTCTTGTCTTCAAACAAGGGACGGACAAACCATCCGTGGTTAACAAGAACTTTAAAGATAGTATCAACCTTAAAGAAAAAGTATGTAATTGTGCAAAGATAGGTGGAAGGCCAGAAAATTGGACAGAATATAAGGAACAGCAAAGGACAACTAAAAGATTAATAAGGAGGGAAAAATTAGAATACGAGAGAAAACTAGCCAGAAATATAAAAACAGATAGTAAGAGTTCCTATAAATAATTTTTAAAAAACGAGTTTACAAAGTCAGCCTTGGTCCTACAGAAACTGAGTCTGGAGAACTGATAATGGAAAACAAGGAAATGGCAGAAGAATTGAAAGGTATTTTGCATCAGCCTTCACTATAGAGGATACATGTAACATCCCAGAAGCAGCTATACATCAGGAAATGGAAAGGAGGGAGGAACTCAAGAAAATTACAATCACCAGAGAAGTGGTACTGAGTAAATTGTTGGAACTGTGGGCTGACAAGTGCCTGGATTCTGATGGGCTTCATCCTAGGGTCTTAAAAGAAGTGGCTAGTGAGATAGTTGGTGCAGTGGCTTTAATTTTCTGAAGCTCTCCAGATTCGGGGAAGATCCCATTAGATTGGAAGATAGCAAATGTAACTCCATTAATCAAAAAGGGAGGGAGACAGAAAGTGGGAAACTACAGGCCACTTATTAATATGTCACATGGAAAATGTTAGAAGCCATTATTAAAGAAGGTATAGCAGGGCACTTGGTAATCAGGCAGAGTCAACATGGTTTTGCGAAAAGGAAATCATGTTTAACCAACTTACTGGCATTACTTCTTTGAGGAAATAACATGTGCTGTGGATAAAGGGGATGTACTGTACTTAGATTTCCAGAAGGCATTTGATGAAGTGCCACATCAAAGGTTATTGCAAAAAAGAAAAGCTCATGGTATGGGGGTAACGTATTGACATGGATAGAAGATTGGCTAGCTAACATGAAGCCAAGAGTAGGCATAAATGGGTCTTTTTCAGGTTGGCAAGATGTAACAAGTGGTGTGCCACAGGGATCAGTGCTGGGACCTTAACTGTTTACAATTTATATAAATGACTTGGATTAAAGGATGAATGGGATGGTTGCCAAATTTGCTGATGACACAAAGATAGGTAGGAAAGTAATTTGTGAAGAGGACATAGGAGGCTACAAAAAGACACAGATACGTTAAGTGAGTGGGCGAATATCTGGCAAATGGAGTATAATATGGGAAAATGTGAAATTGTCCATTTTGGCAGGAAGAATAAAATAGAGGTATATTATTTAAATGGTGAGAGATTGCAGAGCTCTGAGATACAGAGGGATCTGGGTGTCTTAGTGCATGAATCGCAAAAGGCTAGTATGCAGGTACAGCAAGTAATTAGGAAAGCTAATAGAATGTTATCATTTATTGCGAGGGGAACCAAATACAAACAAAGGGAGGTTATGTTTCAGTTATACAGAGCACTAGTGAGACCATATCTGGAGTACTGAGTACAATATTGGTCACCTTATTTAAGGAAGGATGTAAATGCATTGGAAGCAGTTTAGAGAAGGTTTACAAGACTAATACCTGGAATGGGCGGGTTGTCTTATGAGGAAAGATTGGACAGGCTATGCTTGTATCTGCTGGGGTTTAGAAGAGTAAGAGGTGACTTGATTGAAACATATAAGATCCTGAGGGAACTTGACAAGGTGGATGTGGAGAGGATGTTTCCTTTTGTGGGCGAATCTAGTACTAGGGGCTACTCTTTAAAAATAAGGGGCCGGCCATTTAAAATGGGGATGGGCTGAAATTTTAGAGGGTCGTGAGTCTTTGGAACTCTCTTCCTGAAAAGGTGGTGGAAGCAGAGTCTTTGAATATTTTTAAGGCAGAGGTGGATAGATTCTTGGTAAGCAAGGGATGAAAGGTTATCGGTGGTAGGCAAGATGCAGATTTGAGGGTACTATCAGACCAGCCATGATCTTATTAACTGGCGGAGCAAGCTCGAGGGACCGAATGGCCTACTCCTGCTCCTTATTCGTATGTTCGTAATTTTTGGACAAGTAATCCAGGGGCTTGGGCTAATATCCAGAGTTGGGAGAATTCAAATCCAACCATTGTAATTTGAGATTCTGAATTCAGTTTTTAAAAAAATCTGAAAATAATAACAAAAAAAAAAACCCTGGTACCGGTAAAAGTGATCACGGGGAGTGTTGTAACTATGTGTTTAATGTGTTTAATTGACTGCCACCTCTCTTCAAGAAATGCCCTCTTTGAAGAAGTACGGTTCTGTCCTCCGACAGGATTTCCGACTGTCTCTTCTGCCCTGCTCACCTTCATTGCTTTCCATTTCTCTCCTGGTGTTTGACAAGGTGTCTACTAAAACCCGCTTTCACAGCCATATCTCCTTTCTCAGTGACTGTCTCCGTCTCCAACTCACCCCACGTGGATTTCAACTGAAATTTTTTTTAACGCCATATGAACACACTCGACCTCTCCCTCCAGCAGCACCGCCGCACCCTTTTTCAAAGCTGCACGTGCCCCCAGTTTCATTTTATTCTTCGTCTCATCCGTCGCCTCAACAAGAAACTTTTTCTCTTTCTCTCAAGTGCTAAGGAACGCAAGCTCCAACAACTCATCGACTCCAACACCCATCTGGGACCCTCCACCCCTGCTTGTCCCTCCGTCCTCACCCCATCTTCCAATCCCAGCCCCAGCCGCGTATTCACTATACCCCCTGACCTTCCCCTCTCCGATGCTGAACGTTCAGTGCTCAGCAAAGGACTTAGTTTCATACCCTTAAGCCCTCATCTCAATGAATTTCGGGCTCGGCACGATGCTGAACTCTTCTTCCGCTGTCTTCGTCTCCGTGTTCACTTCTTTGGGCAGGAGTCCTCTCCCCGTTCAACGGATCCTTTTACCCACCTCCAATATTCTCCCTCCACTTGGACCCCTCCCTCTGGATTCTTACCTTCTCTTGATCTTTTCATTGAGAACTGTCGGCGTGACATTAGCCGTCTCAATTTCTCTGCTCCTCTCACCCATTCTAATCTGTCTCTCTCCGAACTCACTGCACTCCGTTCTCTCAGGTCCAACCCCAACATTGTCATCAAACCCGCTGACAAGGGTGGTACTGTTGTTGTCTGGCGCATTGAGCTCTACCTCGCGGAGGCTGAGCGTCAACTCGCAGACATTTCCTCCTACCTCTCCCTGGACCATGACCCCACCACAGAACATCAAACCATTGTTTCCAGGACTGTCACTGACCTCATCTCCTCTGGAGATCTTCCTCCCACAGCTTCCAACTTGATAGTCGCCCAACCTCGGACGGCCCGCTTCTACCTCCTACCCAAAATCCACAAACAGAACTGTCCTGGCAGACCGATCGTGTCAGCCTGTTCCTGCCCCACGGAACTCATTTCTCGTTATCTTGACTCCCTTCTCTCTCCCCTTGTCCAGTCCCTTCCCACCTACATCCGTGATTCCTCTGACACCTTACGTCACATCAACAATTTCCAGTTCCCTGGCCCCAACCGCTTCCTCTTCACCATGGATGTCCAATCCCTCTACACCTCCATCCCCCATCAGGATGGTCTGAGAGCCCTTAGCTTCTTCCTTGAACAGAGGCCCCAACAATCCCCATCCACCACTACTCTCCTCCGTCTGGCTGAACTTGTTCTCACACTGAACAATTTCTCCTTTAACTCCTCTCACTTCCTCCAAATAAAAGGTGTGGCTATGGGTACCCGCAAGGGCCCCAGCTATGCCTGTCTCTTTATGGGGTATGTGGAACATTCCTTGTTCCAGTCCTACTCTGGCCCCCTCCCACAACTCTTTCTCCGGTACATCGATGATTACTTCGGTGCTGCTTCATGCTCTCGTCGGGACCTGGAAAAATTTATTAATTTTGCTTCCAATCTCCACCCCTCCATCATCTTCACATGGTCCATCTCTGACACTTCTCTTCCCTTCCTTGACCTCTCTGTCTCAATTTCTGATGATAGACTGTCCACCAATATCCATTACAAGCCTACCGATTCCCACAGCTACCTCGACTACAGCTCCTCACACCCCGCTTCTTGTAAAGACTCCATCCCATTCTCTCAGTTCCTTCGCCTCCGTCGCATCTGTTCTGATGACGCTACCTTCAAAAACAGCTCCTCTGACATGTCCTCCTTCTTCCTTAACCGAGGTTTTCCATCCACGGTCGTTGACAGGGCCCTCAACCGTGTCCGGCCCATATCCCGCGCATCCTCCCTCATGCCTTCTCCTCCTTCCCAGAAACATGATAGGGTCCCCCTTGTCCTCACTTATCTCCCCACCAGCCTCCGCATTCAAAGGATCATCCTCCGCCATTTCCGCCAACTCCAGCATGATGCCACCACCAAACACATCTTCCCTTCACCCCCCCTGACGGCATTCCGTAGGGATCGTTCCCTCCGGGACACCCTGGTCCACTCCTCCATCACCCCCTACTCCTCAACCCCCACTTATGGCACCTCCCCATGCCCACGCAGAAGATGCAACACCTGCCCCTTCACTTCCTCTCTCCTCACCGTCCAAGGGCCCAAACACTCCTTTCAAGTGAAGCAGCATTTCACTTGCATTTCCCCTAACTTAGTCTACTGCATTCGTTGCTCCCAATGTGGTCTCCTCTACATTGGAGAGACCAAACGCAAACTGGGCGACCATTTTGCGGAACACCTGCGGTCTGTCCGCAAGAAAGACCCAAACCTCCCTGTCGCTTGCCATTTTAACACTCCACCCTGTTCTCTTGCCCACATGTCTGTCCTTGGCTTGCTGCATTGTTCCAGTGAAGCCCAACGCAAACTGGAGGAACAACACCTCATCTTCCAACTAGGCACTTTACAGCCTTCCGGGCTGAATATTGAATTCAACAACTTTAGATCTTAAACTCCGCCTCCCCCCCCCCCGCTTTTTTTTCAATAATTTATATAGATTCTTCTTTCCCCACCTATTTCCATTATTTTTAAATCTAAAACTAAAACTTTGTTAGTCCTTCTACCGCACCCCCACTAGAGCTGTACTTTGAATATCCTGTCTTTCATTCTTAATTAGCACTTTTCTTAGACAAATATCACCACCTTCAACACCTCTTTGACCCTTTTGTCTGACATCTTTTGATTATCTGCTCATCTCCACAATCACCACACTCTCAATGTCTCTCTCCCACCAACCCCCCCAACCCGCCCCACCCACCTTAAACCAGTTTATATTTCTCCCTTCTTCTAACTATGCTTCAGTTCTGCCGAAGGGCCATAAAGGCTCGAAACGTTAACTGATTTCTTCTCTGCTGATGCTGCCAGACCTGCTGAGTTTTTCCAGGTAATTCTGTTTTTGTGTTGTAACTATCTTAATTGGTTAATACATTGCCTGGCCTATTTATGACTTAAATCCCATATCAATGTGATTCACTCTTTACTGCCCTCTAAAGTGGTCTAGTAAGCCACTCAATTGTATCAAAACACTAGTTCAAGAAGAGGGTCCACCACCACCTTCTTAAGGCTAGTATACAGGTACAGCAAGTAATTAGGAAGGCAATTAGGAACAGGCAATAAATGCTAGCCTTGCCAGCGACACCTTCATCCAGGGAATGAATCAAAAAAAGCCAGCCCAGTTGACATGAAAATGTTTCTGTCCTCTTAGGTCTTGGGTTGTTGATCATTGGAAAATACACCCTTCTTACATTAGTCATTTTGCACTATATTATAGTTGTGCTCACTGTAATACCGTAAGTCCTTCTCCGAATAATATGAGAAAATAGGCCTTTCACTAAACACCCAGAAAACTAAGGTCTTCTTCCAACCAGCTCCCAAAGCAAAACACTTCCCCTGTTGATTAAGATCAACAGTGAGACCCTGGAAAATGTAGATAATTTTCCATACCATGGGAGCCTTCTCTCAACGAAGGCAGACATAGACAACAAAATTCGTCATCACTTCCAGTGTGCCAGCTCAGTCTTTGGCCAACTAACATAAAGAATTTTTGAGGACCAGAATCTCAAACCCGAGACTAAGGTCATGGTTTACTGGAAAGCTCCTATATGCTTCAGAGACTTGGACAACTTACAGGCAGGCATCTCAAAGCACTGGAGAAGTACCACCAGCAGTGCTTTCGCACAGAAAGCCAGAAAGGTGGTGCAACAGCAGAGTCCTCTTCCGAGCCAGCTTGACCAGCATTGAGGCGCTAATCACTCAAAACCAGCTCTGCTGGGTGGGACATGTCACTCATATGCCTGGCACCAGACTCCGGTAACAACTTCTCAACTCGGAACTTGGTTATGGCATAAGAGTCCCAGGAAGACAGTGGAAACACTTCAGGGATGTCCTTAAAGCATCCTTGAAGAATGACAGGAGTTTTCTAACTGACAAGTAGGCCTCCTATCTGCATATAACTGGAATATATACAGAGATACAATATGTGGACATGCATTATTGTGTTTCACCTCAGAAATTTGTTTTGAAAATAAATGTGATTCCATTTATTTTAATTGGAGCTTTTGTTTGCAAAATTTCAGCCCTAACTTTGTAACCAAGGTTCTGTTTTGAATAAATGCAACTTTATCCAATATATTTAACTGACTTTTTTTCTCAAATTTCCCAAGTGTAATTGTAAAGATATGCACAGTTGGAGCTACTGCATTAGAATGAAACTGATAATGAATTATTAATAATAATAATCTAAAGGGTCTATGTATTGAATATTTATTCATCAATGTATGCCATATTTCAAAATTTGACAAAACTATGTAAACCCCAGCAATCACTAATAGCAGTGAGAATTGTAACTACATGAGAAGTTCAAGATGGGATAGTGTACCATTCATGATTAACAAAATAATGATCATCTTATAAGGTGGGGAGATTATCTGAACGATAACATACATCAAAATAAAGTACAAAATCAAAATAATACAGGTGTAGGAAGTCTGAAATAAAAACAGAAAATGCTAGCAATACTCAGAAGGTCAGGCAGCATCTGTGGAATGTGAAGCAAAAGGTTGAATTATACAAGGCACCGTGGTCCCCACCCCACTAGCTAAAAGATCTGGGGGGAGCCCACCCTGTGCATAAACAGTTGCTCTGCAGCCATTTAACAGGCAATTAGCTGTTGTTAGTTTGGTGGTAGTATTTCTGTGCCTCAGGGACAGGACGTTCAGCCTCAGAGAGCTGCCAGCCAATCAGGGGCCAGCAACTCTCAAGTACTGGCAACACCACCGTGAGCAGTGGCTGCTGGTATAGCACTCAGGGTTTGAGGGAATTCAGCATATGGATCAGGACTTTGTAAGTGCTTGGGGAGGAAGGGTTGGTGATGGGGTTGGGGTTTGAGGGGCTGGGGTGCGGTGGGGGGAGGGCCATCTTGGTGGGGGGGTTACAGCACAGTAGGGTCCTCTGATAGGGGCTCAGGGGGGAGTTGAGGGAACCTTCCCCCTAACATATTGCTCACCATCAGCCCATTCAGAGAAACTTGCCAGGCTGCCCATTTGATGGCGGCAGGATGAAGCCCTTAAGTAGGTATCAAGTGCCCACTTAAAGGGCCTCAATTAGAATATTGGCAGGCCCGATGCCACCCCCACTACTGGTTAAATTGCGGTGGGGGCAGGGATGAGCGGGTAGGCAATGGGCTGGTCACCTGCTGGATTTAACGTGCCCTCCCACCTTCAAACTGGTCAGCAGGGGAGCATCAAATCCAGCCCAAAGTTAACTTTTCAGGTTGATGGCCTTTCAAAGATCATATTGTTGCCTGTTCTACTGAGTATTTGCAGAATTTTCTTTTTTTATTTCAAAATGAAGTATATTTGTCTTTCCCTATTCTTTGTGCTCAAATAGGAATACTGACACACCTGCTTCCAATTTTTTCTTTACTTTCCAAAATGGCTCACGCTTTGCAACTTGACACCTCACCTCTAAGATGAGTAATGAAGAAGGGGAAGCCAAAATTGTCTGATCCAAAAGTTCTGAAGAACCAAGACAGAAAAAAAAATTGAATCATGGCCGAGCTGCTGCTTCTGTTGCATTAAAGAAACAGAACTAAATAAACAAAATAAATTTGAAGGGAATCAAGATGAAAACAGAGACACATTAATCGGTGAACTGGATAGTCAAATCAAACAGAATCAAATGAAAGCAGAACTTGCAAACCTGAGGCCAGAAATGTGACAAAGCAGTTAAAGGATTGCAAATCTAGCCTAAGATATAATTTAGAATAAATACAAGAGGATAAGATAATCAATTAAGGGCTTTAAAGTCTCTCTAAATTTACTTATTTGGTAAATGAGTTGGAAGCTAAGATACTTCAAAATGATTTATCACAATTAATTATGTTTTTCAATGACTGATGTTCTGTTTAGATGGTTTATCATAGTCTCATTTGTACTTAATTTAATTTTCTAGTGGAGAGCAGCTATGAATGTGATCTTACAAGAGGAGTTAATAATAATATTAATTTATTTCTTAGAAAAATACACTGGGAAATGAATGAATGAGTTTTACATGGGTGGTAAATGAATTAGGGCCTTCAAAACAGAGTTGGGTTATTAAGGTGGATTCCAACTCCCTCAACTCAACTGGATATATTTCTCAACAAAACTTAGTGCTGATTTTGCCCAACTTTAATATGGCAAATAGTGCAATTCCTGAAAAATCACAATTTTCTTTTCCAAGTCCAATAGGAAAATATCACTTTGTGATATAGGACAACAATATTTAATAGTGAAAACAACTAGAGGAGACTTTGAAGAATGAGGAACTGAGCTATTTAAACCTCGACAATTTTTTCTGAAGAGGGCAAGAGCAATACAAAAACTACATCTGTGATGCCATGCATCTTTCTGTAACTGAGGCGTGAAATATCTTTACCATGCGTAAGTCATATGATATACTTCCCCACCAGTTACACTGATCATGCTTATTGCAGGTAGCTACCCACATTGGGCAAATGGTACTAAGCTTTATCATTACCATATTACAGCATCAATTGCAAAGGGTATGGCTTATAAAGCATTAACCAGGCGGCTACCTCAAGCAATTCAATAAGTTTTCTGCATCTCGTTATCATAATTGTATTTAATACAATTATGAATCAACTGCTGATTCCTTAGTCTGTAATTTGGGAATATTGTCTAGGATAAACTATCTGTTAGTTCTTATCCACATTATAATTTTTTTTACCAATAACCATGGGAACAAAATTGGATTCCAGTCATTTATTTCCTTCCCAGTTCCTGCTCTTTCTTGGTGTCTTGGTTTGATACCAAATTAGTGTGACTGGCTTAGACAGTGAGCTGAGTGTAGCCTGGAATTAAATTCGCTGGGATTCCCTAAGATCTGTGAGTTGAAAAAACACAATAAACAGTCATAGAAAAACCTGGCAAGTTTATTTTTGGATTGGAGCTGCTACACTACAGCCATAGGTGAGAAGCTGGCACACACACAATTAGTGGAGGATAGATATGGCCCATTGCTCTATGATTTAATAGGTGCCACCTTTTTATTTTTAATTTTACATATGGGGTTTGTGCATGGACACACTCAGCATACTTTCATAGACCTGTCTTACACTGAATCTTGCCACGAATGCAGAGGCTGGGGAAAATCAGATAGTTGATCTCGATGTTATCCAAATGCCAGGGTAGCTTCCCTGGGCGGGTTGCCAAAGGAATGGGCAATTCTTTTCATGGAGGCAGGCAGCCTATCAGGCCAATTAAGGTCCCACTTAGTGGCCATTTTCAAAACTTGTCGATATTGCATTTTGTGCCTTGGAAATGTGCTGAGGTGTCTCTCACCAGGTTATTTGTGTGAACAGAACTTTATTACAAATGCTTTCTTTAAAATGTGTGGAATGACAAGCTTCCTTTCAGTTTCACTTTCTCTGTTACCACACCCACAGGCTTGACTAATAGCACACAGCACAAAGAACAATCAACAGATGCACATAATCAAACACCGAACAATTGAACAATCTTTTCTGCCTTGTAAAACTGTCTTGCCAATGAAATCCTTTTTAATGATGTTATTTGAGGTATAAATATTTGCCAGAAAATCCATTGCTCTGCTTTGCATAGTGCAATGGGATTTTTTATGTCCACTCGAGAGACCAGATGGGGTCTATGCTTATTATTTCAAATGAAAGCTGGCACCTCCAACAACGCAGTGCTCCCTCAATAAGTGCACTGAACTGTCAGCTTACGATTTTGTGCTCAATTCAAGCCTGTGGAGTGGAACTTAAACCCACAACATTAAAAATAACCTGTTTGATGCTGCAATTAAAAAAAGTACAGGATTGTCAAAATATCAGCTCTTACTGCCATAACAGTGAGAGTTCTTAGGTCAATTCATAAAACTCTCTTGTCATTGACAACATATTGTTTTTGCAGCAAGCTATCTGACAACTGACATTTTGTCTGCTGCTGCTTTGATCCTCCCAGCCAGTGTAAAATGTGGCTCGAGAATTCCAGGCTGATTCTAAATTAAGCGCCACTTAAAAGGAAACACTCTTTTGTTGAACAACAAATTTACCCAAAACAGTCTGTATATACACCAAAAACTCCAAAGCCTAGGTAGAATTACAAGAGGCTCAAATGCCATTTTCACAACTGAGGAATTTTTGCCTCAATTCTGATAAGCAAGGGTAACATAAATGAGCAGAAATTAGTTGAATCTATTCAGATTTATAGACACATGGGTACATTACTCTAGTTGGACTTAATGAATCAGCATGATTCTCAGGAAGCCATCACTGCAACAAGTAGGCCACAACATGAGAACCTCAGTTCAGTTATACATACTAGGAAATGCTCTAGCATTTTATTCAATTCCAGAATAAGGCCTGGATTTTCACCGATTTGGGTTGACTCGGGAAACCTTTAAAAATGGTGGGTGGTGTAATATAAGGGGTTAACATGGTGTCCCAATACATGCAAGATTGGATCCAGGCACCAGTCGACCCAGTCGACCTAGATGCACAGACATTATCTACTGAAGGGAGTCGGAGCCGCACTGTCAGTTATTGTGAAGGAAGAAAAACAAGTATCATAAACAAACTACCAAGAGTCCTTGAAACAAAGTTAGGAGGTCTGTTATCAGCGCATGAGACAGGCTCTAGTCACGCTATCTGTTGTCTGTTCAGATGACTAATCGCCAGATGGGCTACTCAAGGTTTTTGCGTAATTACTCGGCGAGTAGCACATATATAAGCCTGGAAAGTCCCCAGTTTGATGAGTCTGCTCCGGGTCGAGTTGATCGCCGAGCGTGGGTCACAGGTGACGTTGCCGCGGGACTGACGGCTCCCAGTCCTGATAATTCGCGGAACACGACCATAGTTAAGCACACCAGACCCGTTGTGAGTTCGGACCTGGTCTCTTCCTCTTTTAATCTCAATAAATGATATATTAGTAAGCTAGTCTCTTGTACTTTGTTTCTGCATCAAACTACCCGCCTGCGAACCTGATCCGTGAAATTTCTTGGAACATTTTGGCGTAGTCGGCAGGATCAATCGCAATTGAGGAGGGATTTTGATGCGAAACAATGTTTGGGAAGAGGAATAAGAAACCAGAAGGGCAGGCCGAGGCGGTTGCGGTCCCAGGATGGCAAGGGCCGTGGCATAGTGTAGCGGCCTGTTTGCGGAATGGTGGGGGGCGACCGGAAAACTGGGAGGCCGAAGGCGTAGGAACCACCCCAGGGTCGCTGCTGTCCACCCTGGAGAAAATCCCGGTCCCCTCAAGGAAACCCTTGCCAGGGATCCAGAGGCGGATGTGGGCTTGTGCGGCGGCTTGTAAGCAGCAGTCTGACAGGCGTCAGAAGTTGGAGGCTGAAATAGCAACCCTTAAGCATGAGCAGGGGCTCAGTAACGGGGATGCCTCCGTGTTAAGACAAGAAATTATAAAACTAAAGGCAGAAATAACTGCACTAACGGAATTAGCAGGGCGGGCGATCACATATTTGTCGTCTAGTAAGCGGAAGAGTGAGCGAAAGCGCCCGCGATCCGTGAACCCCACTCAAATAAGGGCGTTTGTGGCGCAGCTAAATAATGGGGCCGGCTGGGATATTGACCACTGGGACGGGAATATATGGGAAAATTCGGATGATAAGAGAGGCAGAGGCGCTAAACGCCGGTGCCGGGCCCCGTCAGGGGAAGATGAGCGAAAAGACCAGTAGGGAATTGGGCCGAGCCCCGAAGTAGACCTACCATGATGACAAAATAGAAGGAGGGATTGAAGTGGAAGGGTATGTGCAAGTGACGAAGGCCCCGGGAGGGGGGGAAGTAGAGTGCGACATGACTAGGTGGTCCAAAAATTGTAATAAATCCGGCCGGGGCACTACGTGTACGGTAGTGGCCCCCAACTGTGCGCTAACTATTTATGCCCAGGTGACTATGTGTTATTGGAACAGAGCCGTGAAACGGTGTAATGTGGAGAATGGTACTAAATGGACTACTACTACCACAGATGGAGAAATGTGGATTGTTAATGGGACAACAATCACTGGGAGAGGCCAAATGGCTTGGTTGGTCAAGGGGTGGCCTGGCGTTGCGCCTCCCCGGACAACTGTCCCTGACATACGCCACACCCACTTGGCCCCCATAGCATCGACTTGTCAGACAATGGCCAGCACTGCCGCACGAACCAATGTACATTGGCAAGTCCGACTGCCAGTCATACCCGAATGTAACCCTAAACGACGACGACGAGCATGGTACGATACATTGTTAGGAGGGGCAGGGACAGTAATGGGGATATCCAATGCTATAGACTCTGAAGTAACCCGTACTAAATTATCCAATGCGGGGCAAGCAACTGCACAAGGCCTGTACACTATTGGCCGATGGATGCCGTCGGCCATGATGACACAGAAAGAAACTGCACGAATTTTGCTGCATTCCTTAAAATGGGAATTGGACGTGTGGGATTCGACTCAACAGCTGTTCCAAAATCTTACTGCACAGCTGAACTGGACATTTTGCGGTATCCAAATGCTGCATGCCCATTTGCAAAAGGAACGATTTTTACGAATAGTCACTTCACCTAATGCTCAGGCCTGGCGAGAGGTGTGGAACGTATCTGAGAGATTATGGATGAACACCTATCCGGACAAAACATGGTGTAATGCAACGCTGTGTAAAGGACATTTTGTAACCTTGAATGTAACTGATTTTGTGACTGTGTGCCGATATTATGTATTGCCGGTCATTACCTCTAATGGCAAAACAAAAGGGGATTGGTTCAGTCCGGACACCAATCTTGCAGTGGCAGGTATTGCTGCACCCTTGGAGTATTTCGCTAGAGCGTTTTAAACAGGCCCTCGATCGCTCGGAAGAGCTAAAGCAGATATTGCAACAACATCAAATCAATGTTACCCGGGTGACTGTGTCCACCTTTATACATGGCCAAAGGGTAATACACGCTGCTCGTGTAGTAGAGGTGGAATCCGCCCATCACTGGTGGGATCTGCTCAATGGGCTGTCAACTACGGCACGACGTTCTCTATTTCCTCCGTTGTTCGGTATAATTGGAATTTTAGTGATTCTGACCTGTTGTAATATACTGACCTGTATGTATGTTTGCCATGTACGGCGGCAACTGGAACAAAACATGTACATGTTATAACAATGTATTGCTTATCATTATGTATTTGTATAATCGTTACATGTATTGGGCCAATCAGTGGAATGTAATATAAGGGGTTAACATGGTGTCCCAATACATGCAAGATTGGATCCAGGCACCAGTCGACCCAGTCGACCTAGATGCACAGACATTATCTACTGAAGGGAGTCGGAGCCGCACTGTCAGTTATTGTGAAGGAAGAAAAACAAGTATCATAAACAAACTACCAAGAGTCCTTGAAACAAAGTTAGGAGGTCTGTTATCAGCGCATGAGACAGGCTCTAGTCACGCTATCTGTTGTCTGTTCAGATGACTAATCGCCAGATGGGCTACTCAAGGTTTTTGCGTAATTACTCGGCGAGTAGCACATATATAAGCCTGGAAAGTCCCCAGTTTGATGAGTCTGCTCCGGGTCGAGTTGATCGCCGAGCGTGGGTCACAGGTGACGTTGCCGCGGGACTGACGGCTCCCAGTCCTGATAATTCGCGGAACACGACCATAGTTAAGCACACCAGACCCGTTGTGAGTTCGGACCTGGTCTCTTCCTCTTTTAATCTCAATAAATGATATATTAGTAAGCTAGTCTCTTGTACTTTGTTTCTGCATCAAACTACCCGCCTGCGAACCTGATCCGTGAAATTTCTTGGAACAGGTGGGTCCCGATTCTGGGATTCCCAACCCCATTACTGGGCTACCTCATTTTCTGGAGTGCCTTTAAAGGGCACGGGCTGCTTCCTGTCAGGAGCCCGCATCCAGCACTCCTAACCTGACCAGTTCCATTGCAGAGATAGGTATCTCCTGCTCCTCTGAAATTTTCACTGAGTCGGGCCAGGTTTTAAAGAATCATGGTTTACGGCCCCTCAGGAAAGTCATGAACCTCAGTGTCATGAGGGGAACTTTTAAAAGCTAAGTTCAAAATGCTCCCCTCATGCCTCCTATGCCAAGTTATACCCCCACCTACCCTATATGTCCCATTAAGCCCCCATGCTAAGCACTGCCCTTCCACACACTTTCATGTCCTCTCATGTCCCCTATGCCAAGTTGTGCCCCCCACCCACCCCCCTCAGGCCCCTCAAGCCCCTTATGCCAGCCTCTACCCTTCCTTTCGTCCCCTAAGTTCTCTCACGCCCCCGATGCTAAGTTCTGTCCTTCCACCCACCCACCCCCCATGCCACTTATGCCACCTATGCCTGGCTCTGGCACTTGCATGCCCATTGACCCACTGTACACTTTCTCAAACAAATAAGCACCATAGTGTATAATGAAATCCATAAAAAAATGCTTTGAAAAAATGTCATCCATTGATAGAAGCTAATAGAAGTGTCAATCATCCGGACCCTTTAAAGTTTCAAAAACCGCAAAGCATAAACACTTAAAACTACTTGTTATGTCAAAAAACATTGTCAAATTGACCACAGAGATCAGAAAGTCTTAGCTGTCAATCAAACAATGCTTCCTCTGGAGATCAGGTGTTCTTGTAATTTAATAGCTGCCTGGGCTCTCAGCCGAGGGTACATAATGAGGCTTGGCTGAAAGTGCAGACAGTTATTAATTACAATGACACCTGCACCCCAGAGGAAATGTTGTTGGATTGACAGTTTATGCTCTCTGATCTCTGCAGTCAATTTCACAATGCTTGTTGATGCAACTTAAGTGGTTTCAAGCGTTTGTGTTTGTAGTTTTTGAAGCTTCAAAGGGTCTGGACGATTGACGCATTTATTAGCTTGTCATCCAGGCTTTTTTTCATAGGATAAATTATATGGATTATTTATTTTCAAAGCTACTTTTTTTACAGAGCCCACTAAACACAATGGCATTCATTAGTTCTAGAAAGTGTATAGTGGGTCAATGGGTATGAAAGTGTCAGAGGTTTGGGTGGGGGCATGAAGGATCCGAGGAGGTGGGTGGAAGGGCAGAGTTTGGCATTGAGAGCATGAGGGGACATGGGGCGGCTGAAAGGGCAGAGCTTGGCATAGGGGACAGAGGGAGTGGGTAGGGACCATAACTGGGCATAGAGGGCATGTGGGGCTATAGGGGTGGGTGGGGGCATGAGGTAACATGAATAGGACTTGAAGAGTGTTTGGAGAGTAAAGGGGGTGTAAGTGGAGAGGGCAGGATGGCCTTTGTGTTTTTTTTTTACTGGGACAGAGCCCCACAACACCGAGACAGGCCTTTTAAAATGCCCAGCTCTGCACCCAGCAACCCCTGTAGCTGCCTCTGCACTTCTTCCCAGGTCGGCTAGCCTGACTCCAGCCCGCCCCCGACCCCCAGCAATGAAGATCCCGCCAAGGCGTGCACTTTCTCCAGAGGCAAAATAATTTTCCCAGCTACTCCTACCCACCTCAAGGGTGAAAATCCAGGCCTAAGTCTCCGCAGTCATTTTATCACCAATTTTCACTCTCCTTGCCCCATACCATTTTGTTCTTTTTTGCAAGAAAACATGACTTCATTTATATAGAAAGCAAAAATTATGTAAAATGTTACCCTGTAATTGCCAGATTCCCATTTGAAATTGCTCTCTTTCAATGAATTTTTTTGAAACTGGATAGTGAAATCTAATGTTCAGCGATCAAACTTAGTCCCGGCAACAGACTGCACCACTTCAAGTGGTGAGCAACAAGAGCACTTGTGTGACACGTATGTTATCTGCCAATTGTCAGACTGGATGTTATCTAGCTGACATGAGGTGCTTCATTATTGTACAAGTTATGATTGGAGCTGAGCACCGTAGAATCACAATTAAACAATTCCTGTTCTTATAAAGAAGGAAAGATCATTGACAAAGCTGTTAAAGATGGTCAGACAAAGGACCCTTCCCTAAGAAACTCCTGCAGCAATGTCTTGAGGCTGCAATGATTGGCCTCTAACTACCTCAACTATCTTTGTTTGTGTGACTCCAGCCACCAGAGACTTACTGTCTTTGACTCTTTCCCCAGTAATTGGTATTAATGCACCATGAATTGAAATACCTGCCTCCCCACAACACACTTTCAGCCAAATATTTAAACTTCTAAAACAAAAACAAAAATAAAAATACCTGGAAAAACTCAGCAGGTCTGACAGCATCTGCGGAGAGGAATACAGTTAACGTTTCAAGTCCATATGACTAAGAGTCATACGGACTCGAAACGTTAACTGTATTCCTCTCCGCAGATGCTGTCAGACCTGCTGAGTTTTTCCAGGTATTTTTATTTTGGATTTCCAGCATCTGCAGTTTTTTGCTTTAAACCTCTAATCTGTTTGTCTCTATGTCAATTTGCGCATAGCACAAGTTGTATTACAGAGATTATTACTTTTGAGGTTCTGCTTTTTAATTTTTACACTAGCTCTCTTCAAACTTCCTCAGGATAATTTCATTTCTAGTTCTACATATATTGTTGGTTCTTATGTCGACCAAAACAACTGGATCTTCCCCTTCTTCTCCAAGTTCCTCTCCAGTTGCGAGGTGATGTCCTTAACCCTGGCATTGGGCAGGTAACTTCGGATTTGAGACTCCAGATCATGGCTGCAGAAAATACTACCTATCCCTCTGACTATACAATCAGCTAGCACTACCATATTCCTTCAGGGGGTAGCGATCACAATATGGTAGAATTTCAAATTCAGTTTGAGAGTGAGCAACTCGGGTCTCAAACCAGTGACCTCAACTTACATAAGGGCAATTACAGAGGCATGAAGAAAGAGTTGTCTAAGGTGGGCTGGGAAAATAGACTAATGGAAGGTCAGTGGATGAGCAGTGGCAGATATTTAAGCAGATATTTCAAAACGCTCAGCAAAAATTTATCCCAGTCAAGAAGGAGGGCTTGATGAGAAGCATGAACCACCCGTAGTTAACAAAGGTGGTCAAGGAGAGTATTCAATCAAAAACTAAGGCATACAAAGTGGCGAAAACTAGTGGTAGGCCAGACGATTGGGAATTTTTTAGGAACAAGCAGCGGTGACTAAAAAGCTAATAAAGAGGGAGAAAATTGATTATGAAAGTAAATTGGCAAGAAATATAAAAACAAACAGCAAGTGCCTCTATGGGTATATAAAAAGAGAGTAGCTAAAGTGAGCATGGGACCCTTGGAGGATGCAACTGAAGAATTGATAATGGGGAACAGGGAAATGGCAGATAATTTAAACCAATATTTTGCATCGGTCTTCACTATGGGGGACACTATAAACATCCCAAAGATACCAGATAAGCAAGGAGCTAATGGGATGAAAGATCTTGTAACAGTCTCTATCATGAAGGACAAAGTATTTGACAAAATAATGGGACTAAAGGCAGACAAGTCGCCAGGACCTGATGGCCTGCATCCAAGGGTTTTAAAGGAAGTGGCTGTAGAGATAGTGGAAGCTTCGGTCGGAATATTCCTGAATTCTCTGGATTTTGGGAGGGCCCCAGTGGATTGGAAACCGTGAATGTGGCGCCTCTGTTCAAGAAGGGAGAGAGACAAAAAGCAGGAAACTATAGGCCAGTCAGCCTAACATCTGTCATTGGGAAAATGCTAGAGTCCATTATCAAGAAAGAAATAGCAGGACATTTAGAAAAGCTTAATGCAATCAAACAGAGTCAACATGGTTTTGTGATAGGGAAATCATGTTTGACAAATTTGCTAGAGTTCTTTGCGGGTATAACAAGCAGAGTTGATAAAGGGGAACCGGTAGATGTAGTGTATTTGGATTTCCAAAAGGCATTCGATAAGGTGCAACATAAAAGGTTATTGGACAAAATAGGAACTCACGGGTATTGGGAGTAATGTATTAGCATGGATTGAGGATTGGTTAACACACAGAAGACAAAGTCGAGATTAATGGATCTTTTTCAGGTTGGAAAGACGTAACTAGTGGAGTGCCACAAGGATCAGTCCTAGGGCCTCAATTATTTACTATCTATATTAATGAATTAGAGGAGGGGGCACAGCGTAATATATCCACATTTGATGATGATATAAAAATAGGTGGGAGAGCATGTTGTGATGTGGATATAAGGAATCTGCAAGGTAGATAGATTGAGTGAGTGGGCAAAAACCTGGCAGATGGAGTTTAATGTAGGAAAGTGTGACGTCATGCACTTTGGTAGGAAGAATCAAAAGACAGACTATTATTTAAATGGAGAGAGACTGCAAAAAAGCACAGAGGGATCTGGGTGTTCTTGTGCATGAAACACAAAAAGTTATCATGCAGGTGCAGCAAGTAATTAAGAAGGTAAATAGGATTTTGGCTTGTATTGCTAAGGGGTTGGAGTTTAAAAATAGGGAAATCTTGTTAAAAATGTACAGGGTGTCAGTGAGGCCACACCTGGAGTACTGTGTACAGTTTTGGTCCCCGTATTTAAGAAAGGGTATACTGGCATTGAAGGCAGTTCAAAAGAGATTCACTAGGCTGATTCCTGGGATGAAGGGGTTGACTTATCAAGAACAGCTAAACAGGGTAGACCTTTATTCATTAGAGTTCAGAAGAATGAGGGGTGATCTTATTGAAATGTACAAGATTCCAAGGGGGCTTGACAGGGTAGATGTTGAGACGATGTTTTCACCAGTGGGGGAACCTCGAACTAGGGGACATAGTTACAGAATAAGGGGACACTCATTTAAAACTAAGATGCAAAGGAATTTCTTCTCTCACAGGTTAGTGAATGTCTGGAATTCTCTACCCCAGTGAGTTGTGGTGTCTAGATCACTGAAAGTATTTAAAGAGGAGGTAGATAGATTTTTGAAATATCGGGGAGTTGAGGGTTATGAGGAGGTGGCAGTAAAGAGGAGTTGAGGCCTGGGGCAGATCAGCCATGATCTTATTGAATGGCAGGGCAGGCTTGAGGGGCCGAATGGCCTACTCCTGCTCCTATTTCTTATGTTCTCGTCACTCCCAATTGAATATCTTCCCATACCATAGTGTCATGATCCATTAGCCCCTCTTCTGTGCAGTTTTTGTTCTCATCACACTTGTATATAGTAACTAACTCATACTTGTTGGACAATAGCTGAAGCTACAATTCCACTACCTGTGTGAGTCACAATCACATCCTCCTGCTCCAGACCAATAACCAAATCAAAGCCATTACCTCGCCTAAGAGATGTGATTTCCCTCTGTCATGACTGCAGCCAACGTTATCTGCTGAGCAAGTGAAATCCCAGAGGGAAACTTGTCTTACTGGTCATAATTTATTTTGTATTTAAAAAATGAGGGGAAAACTACTGACCCCAGAAGCATCGAATCTCAGTAACGCTTTTAGAGTTTTAGAATTAAAAGATTTATTAAGAAGAAGAAAAAAAACTTAAACACATAAGATTAAAATTACACAGATAAAACAGTCTTACAAAACATTCCCCAAAAAGCCCATTTGGTCAGAACACTCAAATAAACTACTTGGCAATGGCTCCCTTATACATTTTAACCATAAATATCCAGTAATATTGCCCAAGGCAAAAAACTGATGCTACTTAAATAAAATTTGCCACATGCCTTCTCACTCTCTTCCACTCTGCTGTGGAAAACTGAAGGAAATTCAGAAACAATCGGCTTTTTGAAAACAAAGGGGAGAATCTTCAGCTCGGTGAGCGGGGGCGGGGCCCATTTGCCGAGGCATAAAATGACGCAAGGTGACATCGGGCGTGCGTCCCGATGTCACTGCGCATCATTTAGATTTTCAGTTCGGCGGGTGCACAGCCGACTTGAACTGTTAAAGGCCTATTAAGGCCATTTAACTGACAATTAAAATAATTAACGGAGCTGCCTGTCCAACCTTAAGGTTGGCGAACAGGTGAAGAGCCCAGGCAGCCATCGCATTTTTCATGGAACTTCATCCACAGGCTGGATGAGGTTTCATGAATGATTTTAAATTTTCTCAAAAATGTTTTTTGAAATTAATCCATATGCCCCAGCTCATGTGACAGCTTCACATGAGGGGACATGTCATAAAAATTTTTTCAACACTTTATTGAACTGTTAAAACTTAAAACTAATCTCCCTGAGACTCCTCTGTGCCTCAGGGAGATTTCTGCGCTCTTTCGCACATGCGGGAAAGAGCGCACTCCCAACTTAGGGAAACCCCCCCACCCCCCACTCCACCCCAGCCTGGACAGGGAGCGCATAGCGCTTTCGGGTGCGCGTCACACTGGGTGGGCCTTAATTTGCCCGCCCACATAAAATGGCGGCGCAGACCCAATCGGAGGCGCCAATCGGGTCCGTGCCCTCCTGCGCCCGCCCCTGCACAACTACCCCCCCGACAGGGGGGAAATTCTACCCAAAGACTTTTCTGGCTTGAAACTGGATGGCTGCTTCAAATTCACAACTTTTCTCAACACAGAGGTGGTCTCAGAACATTTCTCCCCCCACACAGCCACCGCAACTCAGCTAAACATCTTTCATTAAATATGCTTTTCCCCTTTCATCTTAGAGTCCATTGTTCTAAGCACCTCTTTGAGCTCAATTTTTCCAAAATACTAAAATCTTTCATGTTTTTCTATTGCCTCCACTTTTGGGTCACATAAAATTTAATAAACTTCCCTTGTTTTCCCTATGAAACTTTTGCAAGTTGTGAAAGTCCCTTGTCACTTCTAAACTCCCCTTTGAAGTTTAACAACTGAAAAGTCAAGTCCTTACCTATCACTTCATGAAAATTTTAAAACCTAACCTATTTACTCGTAGGTGCATTTTCACCATAGCCTCTCATTATAAATGCATGCATTTAGCCTTCTTATGTTTCATCTCTCTGCTCCCAAGACAAAAGCTGTCTTTACTAATCTTCCCCCAGTTTATTTGCATACACACATAAATACATTCACAGCCTTTACAGAATATTGCCATATTCACCAAAAAGAAATCCATCTTCACACCTCTGGATCAAAATGTCCAGTTAACTCTCCGCCTTCCCTGTTGCATTGTCTGAAGTTCAGACTCCAGCTCAACAACTCTGAACCAAAGTTCCTTAAGTTGCAGACACTTACTGCAGGTCTGGGTTGCCCATGGGATTATGTTGCTTTCCACAAACTCCCATATACTGCAGATACTGCCATCTCTATCTAACCTTGTTTTATATATTTTATTAAATAAAAGTATGTAATTAATTCACTTGGTTTAAGTAGCACATCCTCCTCCCTGTGTACCACATTCCCAATATCATTAAATTTTCAATTTCCCATTCTGTTTACAATGCACTGAGTTAACATTGCAATCTGTGGTTACCCACCTTGGCTCAATATCCCTTAAGGCCCTTGGCTAGCAAGTACTTATTGATTCCATATTTAGAATTATTAATAGTGCTAGTTTTTACTACTTTTGGGGGGAAAGAACTCCACACTTCTAAGATTCTGAATGGATTGGCTCCGATTTTAAGTTATGTCCCCAGGCTCCCCCATCAGAGGGAACAGTTTCTCTCCATTTATGCTATCATTTCATTTGAAAATTTAAAAAACTTGAATTAAATTTTAACTGGTTTAAAATGGATGACCTCACACTTATGTGCATTTAAATCTATCTGCCTCAGTTTTGCCTACTCACATAACCTATCAATGTATCGTTGCAATTTTATGGTCCTATCTCCACTCGTCACTATACTGAAGTACCAGCATAAATGATCCCAGCGTGTGTTTAACAGAGACAATTGGAAACAGGGCATCCAGAAACTTCCGAAACATTTATTATCTATACACAACTATGTTCAGAGATAGATAAGAATGCGATTCCTTCCAGATGCATCACTCTCTTGAGTTCCAGTGACACATGATCTGACATCACTGATAATGTATGCTAGCTATTAGCATAATAGCTATTAACCCTTTAGACTACATATACCACCTATCTTTGTGTCATCTGAAAACTATGGAACTCTATAATGTTACCCACGTCATTATTTAAATAAAAGTGAATAGCTGACACCCCAGCCTGGATCCTTATGGGACACTTAGAGTCATTTCCTTCCAATTCAAGTTCATATTCATTTATCTCTACGCTCTGGTTTCTACCACCTAACCAATCTCCTCACTAGGTTAATAATTTGCCTTCAAATCCATGCTTTAATTTTAGCTAACAGCTTAAAGTTTGGTCAAAAAGTTGAGTTTTAGGGAAGGTCTTAAGGAAGGAGGTGGAGAGGTTTGTGGAGGGAATTTCACAGAGTGAGATGTAAGTGACTGAAGGCACAGCCAACAGGGTGGGACAAAGAGCAGAGGGATTTCACAACAGGCCAGAGTCAGAGGAACAAAGAATTCGGTATTGGGTATATGACTACTGATTCAATATAAATGTCATTATTTCAGCAAATGGTCAAATTTTGTCCTGGAGCCATATGATGCTTTGAGTTTTGGCGTCTGCGCCAGCTCTCTGAATGAGCATTTCACTGAGTGCCATTCCCCGTAATGATTCTGTGATGTGTGACAGTTTTCAGGCCATACTATCAGATGTGAGGTGTTAGATCAATTACATTGATCAACAAATTAGGCATATGTAATCAGCATTAAACAGCAATAATTGAGCTTTGCCACATAGAAAAACTCTTCCAATAAATGTTGAGCTAATAGTTTATGTGTCTGTATTTAGCAGGATTAACTCCCATATGTTTGGTCATAATATTTATTAGAGGAAGAAACCTTGTTCCCGGTATTGGTTAAACTGGATTAAGAATCAGGTTTCAGAAATTTTCAAGCATACAATGCATGGATATTTATTCAACTTCTTTTTAGTGCAATGTGCTCCTTGGTCTTTGTCACCCGGTTTGCAACTGGGCAGTATGTTATCTTTCAATATTATATTTTTTACTGGTCAATTTGAGATTGAAAAGTCATGCTGAGAGGAACTACTGCCAGAAACTTGCATCCTACCACTCCATAATGCAGTGTTGATTCAACACATTTCTTTGATCAGTAACTCATGCTTATGTATAATGAGACATACAAAAATATGAAACTAAAAAAAGTTTTTCAGTGTATCAAACCTACTCCTTCTGAAGGCCATATACCATGGTCTAATATGGATCCTTAATTAAAAATCTAAGGAACCTTTTTACATAATTTGTCCTCAACCCTCAACAATATTTAAGCAAAGTTCATCTATCCTTAGATTTCTATTAGTTGAGCCTGGCTTTCCATGGATAAATGAATAAGTTATGCTACAATCATTGGTTAGACCTCAACTGGAATATTGTGTTCAATTATGAACACTGCACTTAAGGAAGGATGTCAAAGATTTGGAGAGGGTGGAAAGGAGATTTACTAGAATGGTACCAGGTGAGGGAATTTGGTTATCTGGCACACTGGAGAGTTGGGATTATTCTCCTTGGAACAGTGAAGAATAAGGAGAGTTTTAGCAGAGATGTTCAAAGTTAAGAAAAAAATGTTTCCAGTGGCTGGAGGGCTAGTAACCAAAGGACACAGATTTAAGGGAATTGGCAAAAGAACTTGGGTCGGGGGAGATGAGAGAATTCTTTAAGTAGTTAGTTGTTATGATCTGGAATGCATTGCCTAAAAGGTTGATGGAAGCAGATTCAATAGTAATGTTTAGAAGGAAATCGGATATATACTCGCAAAGGAGAAAGTTACAGGGCTATGGGGAAAGAGGCATGACAGGCTTGTTATGACCAGGTGATAAGGGGTGAACTGGCTCCCCTCTATTCAACTTCCTCAGTTGGTGACAACAAAGGATTAAGTTTCTTTTTCACAAGAATATGCCTTTTCTGAATACAAATGTATTTAACTATTTGAGCTGTGAGCAATAAGGAGCCAATCAAACAAGGCTTTCTTGAGTTAAAGAAAAAGCAAATTTATTAACCACTAAACCTGGGAAAAAAATAATAAAAATGCTACGTCAAGCATTCGGCCTTCATGCAATCATTTGGACCTACATACACGCATATGTATCAGAGGTGAGGGAAGTTAAGAGTTAAATGAAAAAAGTTAAAAGAATATATAGTTAAGTGTCCTTGAGGCATAGATTTTTAAACACGCGGCCGATTTGGATCAGCTGATTTCATGGATGTGGCCAGATGTAGAAGAAGTTGCAATTATTATGAGATCTCAGTTTGCTGATAGATTTCTAGTAATATTGGCTTTTGAACCAGGTAGTACACTTGGTCCAAAAGAGAGAGAGAGAGAGAGAGAGCTTTCAGCCTGTTTCTTCCACTGAAGTCTTTGTTGCAATTGCTCTGCAGTGGCTGCAGCCTGGCTTGTTATACTTCACCCATTGTGTATTTTCAAGGGGTTTTGGGTGGGTCTGTCTGCGGCAGCCATTGTTTCAAAATCCAGCACTTTGCATTTTAATGTCAGTGGTGAGTTTTGATGGGTCTCTGAATTATAGGAAATGTCCCTCTCTTTGCACTGCCCTGAGGGTGTCTTGTTTGCTTTTTCATCTTCATCTTGGCAGGTGGTCTTGCATTTTTAAGTAGTTTGCTCTACTTCATTTCATATTGCAAAATTTCCAGTCAGTTGAAAGTTGAAAAATCATTTTTTTTTCAAAATAAAAGGGACATATCCTCGTGATAGGCTAGGTAACCTCCTTCTGTCTCAGATTCTACGATGATCTTGTTGTGATGCTAGCTGCTCAGGCATTATCATGTTCCATGGGATATTTTCTACCATACTATTCTTAAGCAGATAGTTAATCATTTAAAATATATATATATTATCGGAGGTAATTGACACAGCAAAACCCACTCTCTAACTTTGCTAAAAGTTCATTAATTTTATATTTATATCCTCTAGTTCAGCATTTCCACATCTCTCAACATTTCAGAAACCTGAACTAACTCTGCTTTCAATCTTTGAGCCTCACCTATAAGTCAAAGCAGTTCATCTTCCTGGATGATTGAGGTCAATACACAGGTGGAAAGCATTGGGGGGCAAATCAGTTAAGAAAAAACTGCCTTAAAATCAACATTTCTATTTTTAAAGCTCCTTGTTATTAAAAACCATGGGCAGCATTTTCCCGTCGGTGAGTGGGGGGGGGGGGCCTGGCTTGCCAACATGTAAAATGACGCGCAGTGATATCGGGCAGGCGAAGAGCCCAGGGGGCCTTTGGAATTTTCATGAAACCTCATCCAAAGGCTGGATGAGGTTTCAAGAACTGACATGTCCCAGCTCATGTGATAGTGTCACATGAGGGGACATGTTTTAAAAGTTTAAAAATCCTTTATTTAAAAGTTTAACACTGAAACAAATCTCCCTGGGTCACGTCCGTTTCAGAGATGCTTCAGTATGATTTGGACAAGCTGAGTGAGTGGGCAAATGCATGGCAGATGCAGTATAATGTGGATAAATGTGAGGTTATCCACTTTGGTAGCAAAAACAGGAAGACAGATCTGAATGGCTATAAATTGAGCGAGGGGAATGTGCAACGAGACCTGGGTGTCCTCGTACACCAGTCGCTGAAGGTAAGCATGCAGGTGCAGCAGGCAGTAAAGAAGGAAAATGGTATGTTGGCCTTCATAGCCAGAGGATTCGAGTATAGGAGCAGGGATGTCTTGCTGCAATTATACAGGGCCTTGGTGAGACCACACCTGAAATATTGTGTGCAGTTTTGGTCTCCTTATCTGAGGAAGGATGTATTTGCTATAGAGGGAGTGCAGCAAAGGTTTTCCAGACTGATTCCTGGGATGGTGGGACTGACATATGAGGAGAGATTGAGTGGGTTAGTATTATATTCGCTGGAGTTCAGAAGAATGAGGGGGGATCTCATAGAAATCTATAAAATTTTAACAGGACTAGACAGGGTAGATGCAGGGAGGATATTCCTGATGGTGGGGGAGTCCAGACCCAAGGGTCAGTCTGAGGATACAGGGTAGACCATTTAGGACTGAGATGAGGAGAAATTTCTTCACCCAGAGAGTGGTGAGCCTGTGGAATTCGCTCCCACAGAAAGTAGTTGAGGCCAAAACATTGTATGTTTTCAAGAAGGAGTTAGATATAGCTCTCGGGGCGAAAGGGATCAAAGGATATGGGGAGAAAGTGGGAGCAGGCTATTGAGTTGAATGATCAGCCATGATCATAATGAATGGCGGAGCAGGCTCGAAAGGCTGAATGGCCTACTCCTGCTCCTATTTTCTATGTACGTTTCTATGTATTTAGATTTTCAGTTTGGTGGGCGCGCAGCCGACTCGGCTGCGCACCTGCCGAACTGTCAAAGGCCTATTAAGGCCATTTAAAACCTAATTAACTCAATTTAATGAGCTGCCCAGGAGGCCTTCGCATTTTTCATGAAACCTCATCCACAGGCTGGATGAGGTTTCATGAACTGTTTTAAAATCTAATAAAAATTTATACATTTATTATTTGACATGTCCCAGCTCATGTGATAGCGTCACATGAGGGGACATGTTTTAAAAGTTTAAAAATCCTTTATTTAAAAGTTTAACACCGAAACAAATCTTCCTGTGGCACCTCTGTTTCATGCTTTTTCTGAAGGCCGCCTGGGCTCAGTGCTTCCAGGCGCGCATATGGATGGGCGGGCCTTAATTGGCCCGCCCACTTAAAATGGCACCGCGGACCCGATCGGGACCGCCAATCAGGTTTGCGCCTGCCCCCGCACAACCCCTCCAACGGGGGGAAATTTCTGGCCCATGGGCAGCTTTTCCCGGTCCATTTCCCCACGTCATTTAGATTGTCAGTTCGGCGGGCGCATGTCCGAGTCGGCTGCGCGCTCGCCTACCTGTCAATGGCCTATTAAGGGCATTGATAAAGTAATAGAAGTGATTAATGGCCCTGCCCGTCCAACCTTAAGGTTGGTGGGCAGGTGAAGAGCCCAGGTAGCCTTCAGAAAAAGCATGAAACCTCATCCACAGGCGGGATGAGGTTTCATGAGGGATCTAAACTTTTCGGATTATTTTTCAATAAAAGTAATGGACATGTCCCAGCTCATCTGACAGTGTCACATGAGGGGACATGTCAGGAAAACTTTTTCCAGCCTTCAAAAATTTTTTATAACTTCAACCGTTCTCCCTGAGTTGGCACTTAGCCTCAAGGAGATCTGTGAGCTCTTTCGCGCGTATGTGCGAAACAGCGCACTCCTGGCTCAGGGAATCCCCCCCAGCCCGCACAGGGAGCGCACAGCACTTGCAATCATACGTCAAGCTGGGTGGGCCTTAATTGGCCTGCCCATGCAAAATGGCAGCACCCCCCAACCGGGGACGCCGATTGGGAACCCGCCCACCTGTGCTCACTCCCACACCTATATGAAACCTCATCCCGCCCGTGGATGAGGTTTCATGTCTTTTCTAATTCACACCGACTTAGAAAAAACATGAAACCTCATTCACGGGTGGAATGAGGTTTCATATAGGCTTTAAAAAATTTCAATAAAAGTTTTGTAAAAATTATGGACATGCCCCAACTCATTGTCACATGAGGGGACATGTAAGGGAAATTTTATTTTTCTATTTTTGTCTTTTTTACATTTACAGCTGATCTCCCTGAGGTTGCACTTAGCCTCAGGGAGATAAGTGTGCTCTTTCTTGCGCATGCGCGAAAGAGCACACTCTCGATTTTGGGATTCCGCCCCCACCCTGCCCGCACAGGGAGAGCATAGCACTTCCGTGCGGACGTCACGCTGGGTGGGCCTTAATTGGCCTGCCCACGTAAAATGGCAGCACGCCTCCGATCGGGGGCGACAGTCGGAAGCACACCCGTATGCGCCCGCCCTTCAACTTCCCCCCCGACAGGGGGAAAATTCAGTCCAAGGAAAAGAGAGAAACAGAGAAAAAGGGAGAGAGGGGAGAAAGAGATGGAAGGCCAAAGGGATGGAGAGTAGGATGGGAGAGAGGGAGATGCAGAATGGAAGTTAGAAAGAAAAGAAGATAGGAAGAAAGAAAGAGAGAGATCAGTGTAGTTTTTCTGGCCCACTAGTAACTATGCATTGAGTTATACTGAGCAGGCCTGACAAAAGGTACTTGGCCTATAGTCTTAGTTGGAGCTGGTGTGTGGTATTTGGGATGTGGAAGTTGAGGTTGGGGTAGGGCTGTGCAGACAAAAATGCGCATAAGGGCACAAAATGTACCATCTATACATTTATCTACAGAATAAAATTGTGATCAGACTTACGGTGCACTCATTAAATGTACCAATCTTCCATTGATGAGGAATCAATGTACAAGAAACAATACAGACCTCGTACTCAAGATACAACCTTACACATATCAGAAATAAATGTAGTTACACAATTTTTTTGAAATTATAGATACTGCACTTTCAATTCTATGCAAAATGGTTTAATGACACCTAAGGGCGTAAAGCGGCAAATGTGCTGCATGTGACACTAGTTAGATAGATTAGCCTGAGCTAGATAGATTTTTGGTTGACAAGGGAGTCAAGAGCTCTGGGCCCTCATGTGACAGGAAAGTGCAGTTGAGGCCACAATTATATCAACCACGGTCTTACTGAATGACACAACAACTTGAGGGACTGAATGGCCTACTCCTGCTCCTAATTCTTGTGTTCTTGTGCATTAAAAAATATGAAGTATTTGACAGTGTTGTCAATCAATGTCACTGTAATTATTCACTAATTAATTAATGAATTTTAAAGGCACAATTATTTTTTATAATCAGATATGGACTCAGCCTATAGGTTTGCAAAGGAATAATCTAGCATTAAAAAATTTAGTAATTAAACTTTGAATGTATTTACATTTGTCTGTTTAAAGCTTTTTGAACTGCAGTTAGTGTGTAGTTAGGGTTAAAATGCACTTGCTATTGGAACCAGGAGAAATTACAATGTAAAAATGGCAAAGGGTGTTAATGCATGGCCATCCACTTTCTTTTGTGTGTTCAAGCAGCCATAGCTTCCATCAGTGACTTATTTAACTATAGGCATATAACATTTTATTATATTTTATACTGAAAATGGTTCAGGCTGCAAAATTGAACATGAAAGCAGACTTGGAAATCGCAATGTGTTATTACACACTTTTGCTTAGATGTAGGCAGTCTGTAAACATTGTGCTGCCTGCTCATTTAAATGATTGCGGCGTACAGCAAGTGCTAAGCCCATTGCATGCCTAAGCAGCAGTGCAAAATCGTGAGAGACTAGTGTGAGTTCAAATACCTGCACTACTTAAAGCCAGCCTGTACCTCTTAAAGGGGAGGTGCATTCTGGCTAGAGTGGGTGCTGGAAGTCATTCTGAAAGTGATTTTGATGTTGGGAACATTCAGTAATTATACAACTGGCAGAAAGCGAGCTCCAAGATTTTCTGATGCTGCACGAGAGACCTCGGTGGAGAGGAGGAGAGGTTCTCTAACCATAGGGTCTAGGAGGCCCTTCAGAAAAACTTTGCAAAGGCAACTGGGCTAGATAGCTGTGGCAATCAGCACCAGGAGCCTAGCCTTGAGAACCTGGATGCAGTGCTGTAAAAAGTTTAATGAATTCACACACGTCGTCAAGGGCAGTGAATGTATCTTCAAATGCTGTATTCCACCAACTGCATCACCAGCCATTCACTCTGTTCAATGCACCACACTCTATCCCTCACCTAAGAACAATCTCCATCAATCATGATTTATACTTCACATTCACAGCTTCACCTCGCCCTCACACGCTTAACACTGCTGCAATCCTTAAATCCACAACTTATGGCTTGCACACACCATGACAGTTATGTCACCCAAACACACTGCATCATGCTCACTGACACACATCTCCCCCCCTTGTAGGACACATAATTGGAGTCAGCAGTTTCCAATCGATGAACAGCAGGCATAAATGCATGCCCTCATCCAGATGGGGGTGCTTGCCATCATTGGTTGAGGCTGGGACCAATGGAAGAGCTGAATCCATTGAGCTTAATCCTCTTCGTCACATCCCGATTCCTCTCATCCCACTTCTGATTTACAAACTGCAGATGGTGTTAGCAGGCATCTCTACCTTCCCCACACCATGCTACCTCCCTGCCCAGCCCCCAATCCTACTCTTGTGCCCTTCTTCTTTCCCAACCTGGCCATGCAGTGATCCTACTCTTGTGCCCTTCTTCTTTCAGATACCCAACCTGGCCATGCAGTGGTAAAAACATTTGAGTTGGAATACATGATGAAGATGAAACACTGTCACTCACTCACATATGCAGCTACCAACTCAGATATTGACACTGTGCATTCTTTAGAGGGAAGTCTGAGGCTGAATCAGCACGTGGTGAGACACCAGCCATGAGTGGCCTGCAACCAGGGTAGGGAACAAGGGTAGTGCAGGTACAGCTTGCTGTGCAGCAAGGATGCACACAAGTTCTGCTGCAGAGGATTCAGATGAAGACTTCAATGGAGTGGCCTACAGAAGAAAGCTCAGGGGCATGCACACTGAGGTGTGTCACTGCAGCCTAGCAATCTGACCTGCAACAGATTACCAGGATTGCTGAGGTATCACCTGGAGAAGTGCCAGTGGCTCTTTAGAGCACATACCTCCTGTACTCACTCAGGATAACAGCACTTTTGTTCCACCACTGCCACTCCGCCAGTGCCATTGCGTTGCCCATCTGCCAGTCAGCTCAGATTTCTGCTGTCCATGCTGAAATGACGTAGTCCAAAGCTCAGCCTTCAAGTCCCACAGCGTAACAAGGGCATTCTGCAAGGCCATCTGCCGTGTCCATCATTGAATGTCAGCAACCTGCCATCAGCCATGCTACAGTCACTGGGGTAGCACTGTTTAAGAGCACCAGGGCGGACATCCACAAGGCAGGCATTAAACCTTTGTGCTGTGATAATCAATAACAGAGGAACGGTACGGACTATTGTGAATGGGGAGTTGGGTTACGTTTACTGGCATATTAGTCGAATGAAGGAGGTCTTGTGGCACAGTGGATAGCATCTCTGCCTCTGGAACGTCCAGGTTCCAGTCCCAATCCAGGAGGGAGGCGATGGTGTAGTGGTATTGTCGCTAGACAAGTAATCCAGAAACCCAAGGTAATGCTCGGGGGACACAGGTTCAAAACCTGCCATGGCAGGTGTTGGGATTTGAATTCAATAAAAATCTCCAATAAAAGTCTAATGATGACCATGAAACCGTTATCAACTGTTGTAAAAACCCATCTGGTTCACTAATGCCCTTTAGTTTACTTTCCTTCCTTTAGGGAAGGAAATCTGCTGTCCTTACCTGATCTGGCCTACATACGAGTCCAGACCCACAGCAGTATGGCTGACTCTTAAATGCCCTCTGAAATAGTCTAGCAAGCCACTCAGTTGTATCAAACTGCTACAAAGCCTCAAAAAAGGAATGAAACCAGATGGATCAGCCGGCATTGACCTAGGCACTGGAAATGACAACGGCAAATTCAGCCCTACCGACCCTGCAAAGTCCTCCTTAATAACATCTGGGGGCTAGTGCTAAAATTGGGAGAGCTGTCCCACAGACTGGTCAAGCAACAGCCTGACACAGACATCCTCACAGAATCATACTTTACAAATAATGTCCCAGCCACCACCATCACCATCCCTGGGTATGCCCTGTCCCACCGGAAGGGCAGACCCAGCAGAGTTGGTGGCACAGTGGTATACAGTCAGGAGGGAGTTGCCCTGGGAATCCTCAACATCAACTCCAAACCCCATGAAGTCTCATGGCATCAGGTCAAACATGGGCAAGGAAACCTCCTGCTGATTGCCACGTACCGTCCTCCCTCAGCTGATGAATCAGTGCTCCTCCATGTTGAACACCACTTGGAAGGGCCGAGTCCTAAATGACATAGCTGCTAGACTGGATCTGCGGCAGGTGGTGAGGGAACCAACAAGAGGGAAAAACATACTTGACCCCATCCTCGCCAACCTGCCTGTGCAGATGCTTCTGTCCATGATAGTATTGGTAGGAGTGACCACTGCACAGTCATTGTGGAGACTAAGTCCCGCCTTCACATTGAGGATACTCTCCATCATGTTGTGTGGCACTACCACCGTGCTAAATTGGATAGATTTCGAACAGATCTAGCAACTCAAGAATGGGCATCCATGAGGCGCTGTGGGCCATCAGCAGCAGCAGGACTGTACTCGAACACAATCTGTAACCTCGTGGCCCAGCATATCCCCCACTCTACCATCACCATCAAGCCAGGGGATAAACCCTGGTTCAATGAAGAGCGCAGGGGGGGCATGCCAGAAGCAGCATCAAGCAAACCTAAAGAAAATGAGGTGTCAACCTGGTGAAGCTATAACACAGGACTACTTGCATGCCAACCAGCATAAGCAGCAAGTGATAGACTGAGCTAAGTGACCCTACAACCAATGGATCGGATCGAAGCTCTGCAGTCCTGCCACATCCAGTCATGAATGGTGGTGGACAATTAAACAGCTCACTGGAGGAGGAGGCTCCACAAATATCCTCATCCTCAATGAGCGGGAGATCAGCATATCAGTACAAAAAAGAGGGCTAAAGCATTTGGTACAATCTTCAGCCAGAAGTGCCGAATGGATGATTCATCTCGGACTCCTCTGGGGGTCCCCAGCATCACAGATGCCAGTCTTCAGCCAATTTGGTTCACTCCGTGTGATCTCAAGAAATGGTTGAAGGCACTGGATAGTGCAAAGGCTATAGGCTCTGACAATATTCCGGCAATAGTACTGAAGATTTGTGGTCCAGAACTTGCTGCGCCCCTAGCCAAGCTGTTCCAGTGCAGCTACAACATTGGCATCTACCTTGCTGTGTGGAAAATTGCCCAGGTATGCCCTGTACACAAAAAGCAGGACAAATCCAACCTGGCCAATTACCGCCCCATCAGTCTACTCTCGATCATCAGTAAAGTAATGGAAGGGGTCATCAACAGTGCTATCAAGCGGCACTTGTTTAGCAATAACCTGCTCACTGACGCCCAGTTTGGATTCCACCAGGGCCACTCTGCTCCTGACCTCAATACAGCCTTGCTTCAGACATGGACAAAAGAGCTGAACTCCCGAGGTGAGGTGAGAGTGACTGCCCTTGACATTAAGGACGCATTTGATCGAGTGCAGCATCAAGGAGCCCCAGCAAAACTAGAGTCAATGGGAATCAGGGTGAAAACTCTCCACTGGCTGGACTCATAACTAGCTCTAGAACCTCACCGCAGGAGTTCCTCAGGGTAGTGTCCTCGGCCCAACCATCTTCAGCTGCTTCATCAATGACCTTCCTTCCATCATAAGGTCAGAAGTGGGGATGTTTGCTGGTGACTGCACAACGTTCAGCACCATTCGTGGCTCCTCAGATACTGAAGCAGTCCATGTCCAAAAGCAGCAAAGCCTGGACAATCCACGCTTTGGCTGATAAGTGGCAAGTAACATTCGCACTACACAAGTGCCAGGCAATGACCATGTCCAACAAAAGAGAATCTAACCGTCACCCCTTGACATTCAATGGCATTACCATCACTGAATCCCCCACTATCAACATCCTGGGGGGTTACCATTGACCAGAAATAAAATGGAACTGGACTAACCATATAAATTCTGTGGCTACAAGAGCAGGTCAGAGGCTAGGAATAGTGTGACAAGTAACTCACCTCCTGACTCCCCAAAGCATGTCCACCATCTACAAGGCACAAGTCAGGTGTGTGATGGAATACCTCCCACTTGTCTAGATGAGTGCAGCTCCCACAGCACTCAAGAAGTTTGACACCGTCCAGGACAAAGCAGTCCGCTTAATTGGCACCATATCCACAAACATTCACTCCCTTCACCACCGAGGCACAGTAGCAGCAGTGTGTACCATCTACAAGATGCACTGCAGGAATTCACCAAGGCTCCTTAGACAGCACTTTCCAAACCCATGACCACTACCATCTAGAAGGACAAGGGCAGCAGATAGATGGGAACACCACCACCTGGAAGTTCCCCTCCAAGTCACTCACCATTCTGACTTGGAAATATATCGCCGTTCCTTCATTGTTGCTGCATTAAAATCCTAGAACTCCCTTCCTAACAGCACTGTGGGTGTACCTGCACCACATGGACTGCAGCGGTTCAAGAAGGCAGCTTATCACCACCTTCCCAAGGGCAACTAGGGATGGGCAATAAATGCTGGCCCAGCCAGCGAAGCCCACATCCCATAAATGAATAATAAAAAAAAACTTGATGGCCAAGGAAGGTGAATTCACAACTTGGCCAAACAGCTTTAGTATCAACTTGTAAATCCTTCCAACATACACCAATGGCAGGTGGTAAAAGTTGAAGAAATTCCTGGTCAGCCATATGATGGAAAGAAATTGAAGCCTCTACCATCGCTATCCATAACTCCAGGCTATAACATGCATGTAAAAGTGTATGTGACCACAGCAACCTGGACTCCTTGGGATGGAGGCTAGTAGTAGTCAGGCTGTAGTCCATGGGAGGATGCAAACTATTGCATCCTTGACTGGGAGCCAAATCCATGAATTCAGGTCAAAGTCCTTCAACGCGTGCCACACCTGTGGACTTCAGTAAATTAAAATAATTTTAGAAACCACTAAACACCTCCAATTGCAGGAAGTGCCCACAGAACAGAAGTTGATGATCCCTTTAAATAATCCTGGAGGAGTGGTCCTTCCTGCTGCTCCAAAAACATGTACACTTGTGCAGGATTAAGAGAGGGCGAAGTTGGAGCAGAGTTCCAAAATAGCAGCACTGGTGGAAAATAAGAATGACATCGGATGCTCCTGGCACATGTGCTAACGCCCTTAAGAAAGTGGCATTGGGTACGGCTCGCACAAGAATTGTTGCGGAGGCCATACTGGAGGCAAAACAACATTTATAGCTGAAAAGCCAGGCACTGTGGAGCTGAATTTCATGGTCTGTCTCCATTTGAAGTTAATATGTACATCTGAAATTAGAGCAGAAGTAGGCTATTCGGCCCATCGAGCCTGCTCTGTTTGTGTTTCAAATTCCACATTCCCATCTACCCCCAATAACCTTCGATTCTCTTACTTAACAAGAATCTATCGACCTCCACCTTAAAAATGTTCAGTGACCCCACCTTCACCGCCTTCTGAGGCAGAGAGTTCCAAATTGCACAACCCTCTGAGAGAAAAAAAATTCTCCTCACCTCTGTCCTACAAGGGCAGCCCAAAATAATCTTTCTTCTTGCTAAATTGACTTGAATCACAATTCATGGAGTTGATCCGATATCTAAAGTTAAGAAGCTAACAAAACTGTAAGTTACTGTGCTATTTTATCTGGGATGTTTAAAATGAACAGGTTAACTCTGCTATTAAAATAGGATAGAGAACAATTTAATGTGAGTGCACCAAATGGCTTAATGCTTATGGGGCTCCCAGTAATTTTTAGCATGTATTGAAAATGTGTTTGGTTGTACAAAATGACAAAGTACTGGGGACATAGGAGCAGGATGAGGCCACTCATCCCTCCAGCTTACTCTCCCATTCAATTAGATCATGTCTGATCTGCACCTCAATTCCAGTTCCTGTCTTTACCCTGTTTTACCCTTACCTAACAAAAATCCATCTATCTCAGTCTTGAATGCCCCAATTGTCCCAGTTTCCACAAACTTTTGGAAGGGTGGGGGTAGGCAGGTTCCAAATTTTAACTGCTCATTGTGTGAAAAAGTGCTTCTGAATTTTATTCCTGAATGAGGTAGCTCTAATGTTAAGATTACGTACCCTTAAATGATATATTTATACTGTATGTATAGTTTGTATTTATATAGATAAGTATAAACTTTACAGACAGAAGGAACATGTACACACATCGTGCCTGCTTCAGCTAAATAAAATAAGTGTCTGGTTCATTCCCCAGGACAATGCCTTGACCGATCAGAGTCAAGTTGCCTGGTTTAAATTTCAGACAATGCTTGGCAGTTAACTGTCAGTCACCATCAACTGGTGCATTCTCCACACCTCCACCAATCAGAGTCCACTTGCCAACCAATGAGCACTTTCTTCTCATATAGTATAAATTATTGTTCCATATACATTTGGTATTCTCGTGAATTGTCTTGATGAGTGCAAGATGAAAAGTTTTAACAAAAAATCTCTTTTTTCAGCAATAGATAAGTGTAATTGTAGCAGATGTAGAGTTTATTAGAACTTCTTTCCAATATAAGCTGAGCAGCTGGGAGACTTGCAATGAGGTGTTGCAGCGTCACCATTCATGGGAGAGTGTAACTATAGCATAACAAATTCCGTTGTGCAATTTCTATCGAATATAAGGGTTTAGGGAGTCTTAATGCAAAACTTGTCACAAACGTCTGACAAAAATGTGAGAATACAAGGATGTGTAAAAAGATACAAGATAAAAGATGCTTCTCCTTAATGTTTCAATAATGATGAGCTGGTATAGATTTTGAGCAAAACACATCATTATTCATTGTAACTGTTCTTAAGTAATGCAAGTAGAGACAGAAATTAAGGCATCACTTGTAAAGGGGCAAAATCACTTTCTCCAGGGCAAGAAAAATATTTGCATTCCAGAATGACAGACTGAAGCATTTGGGAATGAGGTTTTAAACAGACTTCAAAGTCATTGCCTCTGGTATTGCTTAAAAAGTCTTAATAGGTTATTTCTTCCAAGGAATGTATTTTTGCATATCAGAAAAGTGATCTTGTGCCTTGTGCACCTTCATTGCTTTCCATTTCTCTCCTGGTGTTTGACAAGGTGTTTACTAAAACCCGCTTTCACAGCCATATTTCCTTTCTCAGTGACTGTCTCCGTCTCCGACTCACCCCACATGGATTTCAACTGAAATTTCATCCCTCTTGTTTCGAAACCACCCAGGATTACAGGTATCTCCGGGACATAAAACGTTTCTCGGACTGCTGTTCCCATCGCATTCTGAGATCCACAATCAGTGCCATGCGCCGCCATATGAACACACTCGACCTCTCCCTCCAGCAGCATCGCCGCACCCTTTTTCAAAGCTGCGCATGCCCCCAGTTTCATTTTATTCTTCGCCTCATCCGACGCCTCAACAAGAAACTTTGTCTCTTTCTCTCAAGTGCTAAGGAACGCAAGCTCCAACAACTCATCAACACCAACACCCATCTGGGACCCTCCACCCCTGCTTGTCCTTCCGTCCCCAGCCCATCTTCCAATCCCAACCCCAGCCGCATATTCACTATACCCCCTGACCTTCCCCTCTCCGATGCTGAACGTTCAGTGCTCAGCAAAGGACTTAGTTTCATACCCTTAAGCCCTCATCTCAATGAATTTCGGGCTCGGCACGATGCTGAACTCTTCTTCCACCGTCTTCGTCTCCGTGCTCACTTCTTTGGGCAGGAGTCCTCTCCCCGTTCAACGGATCCTTTTACCCACCTCCAATATTCTCCCTCCACCTGGACCCCTCCCTCTGGATTCTTACCTTCTCTTGATCTTTTCATTGAGAACTGTCGGCGTGACATTAGCCGTCTCAATTTCTCTGCTCCTCTCACCCATTCTAATCTGTCTCTCTCTGAACTTACTGCACTCCGTTCTCTCAGGTCCAACCCCAACATTGTCATTAAACCCGCTGACAAGGGTGGTGCTGTTGTTGTCTGGCACACTGACCTCTACCTCGCGGAGGCTGAGCGTCAACTCGCAGACACTTCCTCCTACCTCTCCCTGGACCATGACCCCACCACGGAACATCAAGCCATTGTTTCCAGGACTGTCACTGACCCCATCTCCTCTGGAGATCATCTTCCCACAGCTTCTAACCTGATAGTCGCCCAACCTCGGACGGCCCGCTTCTACCTCCTACCCAAAATCCACAAACAGAACTGTCCTGGCAGACCGATCGTGTCAGCCTGTTCCTGCCCCACGGAACTCATTTCTCGTTATCTTGACTCCCTTCTCTCTCCCCTTGTCCAGTCCCTTCCCACCTACATCCGTGATTCCTCTGACACCTTACGTCACATCAACAATTTCCAGTTCCCTGGCCCCAACCGCTTCTTCTTCACCATGGATGTCCCATCCCTCTACACCTCCATCCCCCACCAGGATGGTCTGAGGGCCCTTAGCTTCTTCCTTGAACAGAGGCCCCAACAATCCCCATCCACCACTACTCTCCTCCGTCTGGCTGAACTTGTTCTCACACTGAACAATTTCTCCTTTAACTCCTCTCACTTCCTCCAAATAAAAGGTGTGGCTATGGGTACCCGCATGGGCCCCAGCTATGCCTGTCTCTTTATGGGGAATGTGGAACATTCCTTGTTCCAGTCCTACTCCGGCCCCCTCCCACAACTCTTTCTCCGGTACATCGATGATTACTTCGGTGCTGCTTCATGCTCTTGTAGGGACCTGGAAAAATTTATTAATTTTGCTTCCAATCTCCGCCCCTCCATCATTTTCACATGGTCCGTCTCTGACACTTCTCTTCCCTTCTTTGACCTCTCTGCCTCAATTCCTGATGATGGACTGTCCACCAATATCCATTACAAGCCTACCGACTCCCACAGCTACCTCGACTACAGCTCCTCACACCCCGCTTCCTGTAAGGACTCCATCCCATTCTCTCAGTTCCTTCGCCTCCGTCGCATCTGTTCTGATGACGCTACCTTCAAAAACAGCTCCTCTGACATGTCCTCCTTCTTCCTTAACCGAGGTTTTCCATCCACGGTCGTTGACAGGGCCCTCAACCGTGTCCGGCCCATCTCCCGCGCATCCACCCTCACGCCTTCTCCTCCCTCCCAGAAACATGATAGGGTCCCCCTTGTCCTCACTGATCACCCCACCAGCCTCCTCATTCAAAGGATCATCCTCCGCCATTTCCGCCAACTCCAGCATGATGCCACCGCCAAACACATCTTCCCTTCACCCCACCGGCGGCATTCCGTAGGGATCGTTCCCTCCGGGACACCCTGGTTCACTCCTCCATCACCCCCTACTCCTCAACCCCCACCTATGGCACCTCCCCATGCCCACGCAGAAGATGCAACACCTGCCCCTTCACTTCTTCTCTCCTCACCGTCCAAGGGCCCAAACACTCCTTTCAAGTGAAGCAGCATTTCACTTGCATTTCCCCTAACTTAGTCTACTGCATTCGTTGCTCCCAATGCGGTCTCCTCTACATTGGAGAGACCAAACGCAAACTGGGCGACCGCTTTGCAGAACACCTGCGGTCTGTCCGCAAGAAAGACCCAAACCTCCCTGTCGCTTGCCATTTTAACACTCCACCCTGCTCTCTTGCCCACATGTCTGTCCTTGGCTTGCTGCATTGCTCCAGTGAAGCCCAACGCAAACTGGAAGAACAGCACCTCATCTTCCGACTAGGCACTTTACAGCCTTCCGGGCTGAATATTGAATTCAACAACTTTAGATCTTAAACTCCCCCTCCCCCCATCCCCACCCCGTTTCCTTCCTCTCCCTTTTGTTTTTTTTTTGTTTTCAATAATTTAAATAGATTTTTCTTTTCCCACCTATTTCCATTATTTTTAAATCTACAACTAATACCTTGTCAGTCTTTCCACCCCACTCCCACTAGAGCTGTACCTTGAGTATCCTGCCATCCATTCTTAATTAGCACTTTTCTTAGATAATATCACCACCTTCAACACCTCTTTGATCCTTTTGTCTGTGACATCTTTTGATTATCTGCTCCTATCACTACTTGCTTGTCCCTACAACCACCCCACCCTCAACTTCTCTCCCCCCGCCCCCTCATCTTAAACCAGCTTATATTTCACCCCTCTCCTAACTATACTTCAGTTCTGTTGAAGGGTCGTGTGGATCCGAAACGTCGACTCTTTTCTTCTCCACCAATGCTGCCAGACCTGCTGAGTTTTTCCAGGTAATTCTGTTTTTGTTTTAGAAAAGTGATCTTGTTCACCTCCATTTGTAATCATAATTTGACTTTTGCTGATGATAAATGAGTACAGTGGCTGCAATAATGGAAACACCAATGATACCATATGGCAATTTATTCCACAGGCTATGAAGCGACTAAACAGGTTGGCTCAGATTTTGATAGTGGCAGCAGGGGTGGACACCTTGGGTGGAATCATCGCAGAAATCAGCAAAGTCCGATATCGGGCAGGGAAAGCAGCATTTGACCCGCCAATGGCAATGGTGGCTTTTTCCGCCGTATCGTGTGGCACTTGGTTGAAAAAATGCAGAGGCACGGGTTTCATGTCGGATCGCTGGCGAGGCGGCCTCTGATTCGCCTGCCCCGCCATCACCTCAAGCCTTCAGTAATCCGGGTGCCATATTTAAAGGGTGCCCCTGCATAGAGCTAGCACTCTCTAGAGGATCAGAAGCTGCTGGAAAGTCATGGTCGCCAAAGGGAGGAAACATGCTGCCCCAAACTTAGCAACACCTCCCTTAAGCGCTAACTGGATGCAGTGGAGGCCAGCTGTGAAGTCCTCAATCCCCATTCTGGGCAAAGACCATCAAGCAAGGTTACCAGTTTAGCATGGGAGATGGCGGCAGTGGTGGTCAGTGCCAATACACTGCAAAAAAGGACAGCCACCCAATGTCGAAAGAGGATGAATGATCTCCTCTGTTCCACCAGAGTAAGTCACTCTTCTCATCACTCTTAGCTCACACACTCACAATCCCATCACGTGTCCACAAGGATCTCACTCACTGCCAGTTCAAGAGACATCACCATTCACTCTCTCACACACACCTTCATCTGCCCTATGGATTGTGTCCTCATCCTGTCCATAACTCCACTCAGCACCTACAGATGCTAGGAATCCTTCTCATCTGGCCTGGCAGGTATCCTACTTACACTCTCTCCATCTGCATTGATGCAGAACAAAAGGGAGAGGTTGCAGACTGGTGGAGGAATGCCCAACATCAAGGTCCTCACAGACTTTTAAAATAGAGCCATCCAGCTGACCAATGATGATCTGGACTGTTCCTGTGCTGACAGCGAGTTGGCTGTGTTCAACCAAGTGAGGATCCAGCAGTGCAGCATCCATCAGACAACCATGCTGTGAGTGAGGTCCGCTGTTCCGTAGTCCCCTGCCATGCATTAATTATCTCTCCTTCCTTTCGCAGGCACATCTGGGAAGCCTTCACTCAGAGGTGTTAGCACCGGCATGCCAACACACCGAGGTCAACACTGATAGATGGCGGCTGCCATGTAGACCATAGTTCAGGACATTATTCCTGCACTGCTGCAGAAGCTGCACTCTATCACTGAGGCACTTGCAGGCATCCATCAGCGTCAACGCAAGAAGGGGTGGGGCATCTCAAGCTCTCTCCAGTCGTTCGTTCCTCTCAATGTGTCAGCCAGGAGCCCTTGGGCACCCATCAGGAGGAGGATCAGCAGGTGCACACCCTGGAGCCATCCCTCAGGTGAAATTGGGAGTGTCCAGCCCATCCGAATCCCCTCTTCCTGTGACCCTCAGTAGTTCCAGCTCCAAAGGCTGAGGAGGGTGCCACTGCCACACAGCAGGACCCTGAAAGCAGGCCGGGGCCCTCCAGGTCTTGATCCTCCACAGGACTCCTGCTAAGGACATCACAGACCAGATGTAGCAGTCAGCAGGCCGCCTCCAATTCCGCAGTGGATGTCGGGGAGCACCAAGACGTCGTGGCAGGGTTAGAAAGGTCAAGAAGATTTAGTTGCACAACATGGGCATGGGTGTTAAATCACTTGTACTTAATGTTAACCATTGTAAATACACTCCCAAGAATGTCTCCTTGTCTATGGCTCCTTGAGCAGTGTTCATGTCAATCAGATGTGAAACCTTGTTTCCTGCACAAAACGAAGGCTACTGTCACAGTCCAGGGTCTCCCCGCTGTGCAGAGTGTAAGTTTTTGAGCACAGTGATTGTCCAGCTTCAAAGTCACTGTCCAGATGAGTGATGCAGGGACCTCCATGTGGCTTGTGTTTGCTGCAAGAATCTCGTACCCAAGCAACACTGGGTTCTGTGATGTTCTCTGTGTGCTCTCAGTGCCTTTGAGGTGGGGCTATCTCCCCGCACCTCCCATCTCAACTCCTTTCATGACAGGTGAAGGTGTGGTGCTGAAGGGAACAGGTGATGAAGCCTACCAAAGGATCAAGTTGTCTCAAAGTCCATGTGGCCACTGTTTCTCAGCAACGTCTCAATGATATGAGCCTCTTCACAGACCGTATGTCACTGGCCTCAGCCAGACAGGTGTCAGACGTTCCTAGATGCAATGTGAAGATCTCAAGAGGGTCCTCACTGCATATCGTCACCATCCTCCTGGAATCTTGTGGCTATGGCTGCCTTATATGGCCAGTGAAATGGCCTCATTGCCTGCACCCCCGCCTTCCAGGACCTCATCACCCTCATCCCTTTCAACTTCCTCTTCATCAGAGGAGACGTGCAATGCTTGCATCTCCTCATCCTCCAAGTCTACCCTGCTTTGCATCACCAGGTTATGTAGCACAACAAGCCACTACGATGTACAACACCCTCTGGGGACTGTACTGCAGTACTCCACCAGATCTGTCCAGGCACCGGAACCTCATTTTTTGGATGCCAATGGTGTGCTCAACCAAACTCCGGGTTGCTGCATGAGCCTTATTGTATCTTCTCTCACTAGGAGTCTGAGGCCGCCACATGGGCATCATCAGCCACATCTTTTATGGATAGCCCTTGCCCCCAAGGAGCCAGCCCTGCATCCTGTGTGGTCGCTGGAAGATGTCAGGGATCTGAGATCTGCTGGGAATGTTTCAGTCATTTATCTTGCACACGCCAGCATGATTCATTTGTTATGGTCACAGACCAGCTGAATATTGAGAGAGTGGAAGCCTTTGCGGTTTGCATAATAGACTGCTTGTTGCCAGGGAGATTTAAGAGCCACGTGGCACCCTGCACCTGTGGGAATCTGGAAATCTGAACAAATCCCAGCACTGCTTCTTGGCTGGCCTAATCCCTGTCAACATTGACAAAGGTGTGTGCCTTAGCAAAAAGACTTCCTGGATACATTTGTGGATGGAGGCTTGTGAGATCCTGCAAAGGTCCCCAGTGGAGCCCTGGAAAGAGCCACTGCTGTAGAAATTGAGCATGGTGGTAACTTTAACTGCCAATAGCAGTGGATGTCCTCTGAGTCCTCATGGTGCCAAATCCTGCAGAAGAATGCATATGTGTGTGACCAGTTCCCTTGACATGTGCAGGCGTTGGCGACCCTGGTTCTTGATCATCTGTAGGTAGCACATGCACTGTCTGTAGACCCTGAGTCTAGTCATACGCCTATGAATGAAGGTTCTGTGTGGAGGAAGCCATGTCGCCCCTTGGTCTTCAAGGTTCTACTGCTCCCTTTGACGAGCCTGGTGCCTCCACCCCATTCTTCGCCTTCTTCTCTCCTGCCCCAAAGCAATCAGGCAGGCAACGAGATCATTAGACTCCATGCTTCTGATGGTCTCCTCACTGCAGTATCAAAGAAAGAGATGCAAGGTTCAGCAATTCTCTCCTAAGGACCACTCTGGCTCAAGTCATCGCCTGCGGCTGCCTCTCAAGACCCCTTAACGCATGCCGGAGAGTCCAGACCACCACATGGATGCCCAGTGTTTAGTGCGCATGATGACTCACCATGCCAAACACCCAGTACGGGCCCACACCATATGACTGAGTGGTGGCAGCTTCGGCCGCTCGGCTACATCCTGAACTCTCATCTCAGACACAGGCATTTTACTAACCTGGACTCCAAGGCTTCGTGGTTTGCTTTGACCATGAGGGTGACTTTTCAGTGTCAACTAAAACACAATTCAAGGGACTAGGTGCGCACCCCTCCATCAGTGTTCAATGGCTAACTTTCCCAACAGGATGCTCAGGCTTGCCCAGTCACACAATGGTTCTGCAGCACCACCACTCATTCGAGTTTGAAATGTGCGCATGAGGGGTTAACAGTAGAGGAGCAATCATTGGCATTGTGAGGAATTAGTACTGTTCGAGTGGGCACAGTTGCTTGACTAGACTGACTCCAAGCATGCTAATTGAACTTAAGCTGAACACTCTCAGCTGGAGTGCTCAGCTTTGACATGTTTTGCCATTAGCCCGGCTGTTTTCTTCCCACCATCCCCCAATATAACCCCAACTCCAACCCCCCCGCCCCCCAACCCCTACACCCCACATGTGTTTGTGCTCAAACTTTAGTCTGTGCTGCCACGGGCTCCCTTTGAACTGCCGCCCTTGCCCAGAGGTTGCCTTCTCCCCTCCCTTCTGGTATTGTCACCCTTGCCCTGGCACCACAAGCCAGCCATGAAGAAGCCACTATGGAGACTTGCCTATGCCCACCCCCGAATTCACTAAGCCGCTGGGATCACCACGAGAGCTGCGCAAAGTTGTGTGCAGTTACTTCAGAGTTCACCTTGAAGTTTGGTTGCCGGGTTTATGACTCTTAATGGCAGTTGTAAATCATGCCATCGTGAAATCACGTCGATGTGGAATGATGAATCAGGCATGTGGCCACAATAATTAGACACAAATTTATTCAAATTAAGTTCCCGATGTTTGAGGGCGGGAAACGTGGCCCTCCATTGACTGGGGAGTGGACAATCATGTCCTGGATTTATGCCATTGCAAAACGCGAATAGGGCCTTCTCACGATATTCTCCGATTTCGCCACCCAGCCCTTGTGCACAGCCCCAAAGTGGGCAGTAAATAGTGGGGTGATGGGAAAGGGGATAGAGGAATAAATATTTGGGGGACAGGGTGGTTTCTGGAAATGACCAGAGTTAGGGTGGGGAACACTGGTCAAGGAACTTCCATGGTTTTTTGTGGGACCTGGAGGGGCACTTCTGCTCTACATAGTCCACATGGACATTGTACCGAACTCCGATATTTACCTTGAGTTTAGATTGGGAGTTCGGAGTTCAGGAACTACAGTTCCTGGCAGGTCTCGGGACTTCAGCACATGCGCCAGCCAGGAAATGGCTGCACACGTGCAGTTAATCTTTTTTACATTCTTTAGGCCGGGAACCCAGCACTGCGCCCATGCACAGAAGGAAAAGAAGAAAAGAAGGAAACTGCACAAAACTGGAGATCAAGTGACCTGAAGAAGAGCGCCATTGCAGAGCAAGTGCCCCAGGGAGCAGGACACGGGGAAGAAAGGAGGCATGGAGAAGGTCCTAAACAAAGAGGAAGGTCCCAAACCAGGGAGGGGACAGAAACAGGTCCCAGAAGAAAGTCCCAGGTAAGGGACCAGGACACAGCCATGTATGGGACAAGGACAGAGATCAGAAACAGGTCTGGTTACATAAAGTTGAGAGAAAGGAGTAAAGTAATAGGCTCCAAATAAAAGAGAGAGAGTTGAGAGGAGCAGGATTGAAGCAAAGTGGGCTCAAGAGAAGCCCTGAAGATCCGAGAGGGCAGCCAAAGGTTGGTGACTCTGTGCTGTGAGCCACAAGGGCAAAAGTGCCCTTTAGGAGCATTGATGTTCAGCTTGGCACAACCAAAGGTCTGAAAGTATGCTTGGAAGTTGGAGCTTGTGATTACTCGGAGATCCAAGGGAAAGGAATCTTGGATTGAAACCCTGGAAATCGTGGTTGAAGCCGTCCAAGTAGGAGCAACGTTTCGAGAGAATTCATTGAATTCTTCAATGTGGAGATTGGAAACCCTCATGAGAAAAACCAAGTTTCACTGAGACCGGTTGCCTCATGGTGTGACAAGTGTCTGGGTGGGTTGTCCATAGAAACTGCTTTGGTTGCATCTGTCATTTACTTTGGAGTATGATGTGTCTGACCACATTTCGCCAGTTGGTTCACATGAACTGCATACTTACCCTGAATATTAGAATATAAGACAGATATGATAAGTTGTTTTATCTTTCCAAATTTATACACATCTGTAAAGATATAGCTGGGGTGAAGGAATCGTGAATATTTGAATAATTTTCATGTTTGTATTGAGATCACAGAATTTTTATGGTGCAGAAGGACGCCATTTGGCCCACTGTGTCTGCACCGGCTCTCTGAGCACTTTAACTTAATGCCAATCTCAGAATCAGAATCTCACAGTGCAGAAGAGGACCTTCGGCCCATCGAGTCTGCACCGACACGTAAGAAACACGTTGTAGGGAGAGCAGGTTGGAGTTGTATAGAACCTTGGCGAGGCCAGAGCTGGAGTACTGTGTGCAGTTCTGGTCGCCACATTATAGGAAGGATGTGATTGCACTGGAGGGGGTGCAGAGGAGATTCACCAGGATATTGCCTGGGATGAAACATTTAAGTTATGAATAGAGGTTGGATAGACTTGGGTTGTTTTTGCTGGAGCAGAGAAAGTTGAGGGGCGACCTGATCGAGGTGTACAAGATTATGAGGGCATGGACAGGGTGGATAGGGAGCAGCTGTTCCCCTTAATTGAAGGGTCAGTCATGAGGGGACACAAGTTCAAGGTGAGGGGCAGGAGGTTTAGGGGGGAATGTGAGGAAAATCTTTTTTACCCAGAGGGTGGTGACGGTCTGGAATGCGCTGCCCAGGAGGGTGGTGGAGGCAGGTTGACTCCCATCCTCTAGTTCCCTGGCTTATCTCTACAACCCTTCTTAAATAGTGGAACCACATTAACTGTTCTCCAGTCCTCTGTCACCTTCCCCATGGCCAGAGAGGAATTAAAAATTTGGGTCAGAGCCCCTGTGATCTCCTCCCTCGCCTCCCTCAGCAGTCTGGGACACAAATCATCCGGACCTGGAGATTTGTCCACTTTTAAGCCTGCCTACACCTCCAATACCTTGTCACTCCCTATATCAATTTGCTTAAGAACCTCGCAGTCTCTCTCCCCGAGTTCCATACCTTCATCCTCATTCTCTTGGGTGAAGACGATTGTGAAGTATTCATTCAACACTCTAGCGATGTCCTCTGGCTCCACCCATAGATTGCCCCCTTGGTCCCTTATGGGCCCTACTCTTTCCCTGGTTATCCTCTTCCCATTTATATACTTATATTGGGATTTTCCCTACTTTTACCAGCCAGAGCTTTCTCATATCCCTCTTTGCTCTCCTAATTGCTTTCTTAAGCTCCACCCTGCACTTTCTGTACTCCAGGAATGCCTCCGCTGATTTGCTTCCCTTGTACTTGCTAAAAGCCTCTCTTTTCCTTCTCATTGTAACCTGAATATCTCTGGTCATCCATGGTTCTCTGGGCTTGTTACTCCTTCCTATCACCCTACAGGGAATATGTTGAGCCTGTACCCTCCCCATTTCCTTTTTGAATGCCCCCCCACTGCTCCTCTGTAGATTTCCCCACAAGTAGCTGTTCCCAGTCTACCTTGGCCAGGCCCTGCCTTATTTTACTAAAATCCACTCTCCCCCAATCCAAGATAATTTTTGCAACCTGTCTATTTCTTTGTCCATAACAAACTTAAACTGTACCATGTTGTGGTCGCTATCACTAAAATGCTCACCCACCACCACCTCAGCCACCTGTCAGGCTTCATTCCCCAGAATTAGGTCCAGCACTGCGCTATCCCTTGTTGGAACCTCTACATATTGACCTAAAAAGTTCTCCTGTACACATTTCAAGAAATCTACTCCATCTAAGCCCTTAACACTATGTCTATCCCAATTAATGTTGGGAAAGTTGAAATCATCTAACATAATTACCCTATTGTTATTGTTTTTACACGCCTCCGCGAATTGTGCACATATTTGCTCCTCAATTTCCTGCTGACTATCTGGGGGTCTATAATAAACACCTAACAATGTGGCTGCCCCTTTTCTATTCCTAAGCTCTACCCACAAAGCTTCATTCGGTGCCTCCTCCAAGAAAACACCTCTCCTTACTGCAGTAACTGACTCCTTAACTAATAATGCAATGCCTCCTCCTCTTTTACCCCCTCCCCTGTCTCGCCTGAAGATTCTATATCCTGGAATGTTGAGCTGCCAATCCTGCCCCTCCCTCAACCACATCTCCTTCCTTTATCCCGTAACCCTGTACATTGTTTCTATTATCTTTCCAACCTTTCATCTCATGTAATATAGTTCATTTTCCTTGTTTTATAAATATTTTATTCTTTTTGTAAAAAGTTCATCAGCAGAATTTGTTTAATGATTCACTGCCAGTTTCTAAAAAAAAATAAAAGTTAGGATCTATCAAGCCAGGCTTCACTCTGGGATCTGATTTGTCCAGTATTAACATCAGCTGGGATCGTAACAACATCCAAAATGAAATGTTAAAAACCCTAAAATAAAAGCAAAATACTGTGGATGCTAGAGATCTGAAAAACAAACAGAAAGTGCTGGAAAAACTTAGCAGGTGTGGCAGCATCTGTGGCGAGACAAACGAGTTAAGGTTTCGAGTCCAATATGAATCTTTCTCGGAGCTTCAGAACCTGCCTGGGTCATTTCTGGCCGATGATCCACTGCCCGACAGGTTTCTCCTAATGGGGAAGCTATCACTGCCCCCCTGTTCAGGCCTCCAAATAAAATAATATATTGGGACCCGTTGTGCTGATTTAAATAATACCCTGCCAGCTTGGCTTGGGTATTGTGCTTGCCTGCTCAAAAGAGCAGGTTGACACCGGGACATGGTAGGGTAAGCATAAGACCAGAGAGGGTTAAGTTGCTGCTGTCATTTTAACTGCCCCTCCTGCCCAGTTTTCGGGGTGGGTTAAAATCAGGGCTGGCTTTGGTTCTATATGTGATATATCAAAAAGAGCATTTGAAAAATACAAGTCACTAATTGGAAATTGAAGTAATGAAATAGCAGAAGTATACAAATAGTGGTACATTTTTAATGAAGAATGAAATCACTATGGCCCATTAATTTTCCTTAAGTGAAAGCCGAGTAATGACAAATTTTTAAAGGGCTCATGAGTTATTAATTTTGACAACTTTGAAAAATGTTTTAGAGTCTTGCTGTCACCATGAGTTAGTATTTTTATTATACGTTTTTGTTCATTTTAATCATGAGTTTTACATTAACAGTTCTTCAAAGATTTTATCTGGAAAGATTTTCAACCTTTATGTTCCAGTTTCTTGACTAGAAACTTAACTGGACTAACCACATTAATACTACTGCTACCAGAGAAGGTCAGAGACTGGTAACCCACCTCCTAACTCAAAAGTCTTTCCAAGACACAAGTCAGGAATGTGATGTAATATTTTCCACTTGCCTATATGAGTGCTGTTTATACAACATTCGAGAAGCTCAGCACCATCCGGGGTAAGGCAGTCCATTTGACTGGGAACCCACCCACCAAATTAAACAATCACACCTTCCACCACTGGCACATTGTGGCTGCAGTGTGTACCATATACAATATGCACTGTAGCACCTTTCCAAAGCTTCTTCGATGGCACCTTCCAAACCTGCAACCTCTACCACCTAGACGAGCAATGGCAGCAGGCGCATGGGAACACCGCCACCTGGAAGTTCCCCTCCAAGTCACTCACCATCCTGACTTGGAAATATATCGCCGTTCCTTCACTGTCGCCAGGTCAAGATCCTGGAACTCCCTTCCTGATAGCGCTGTGCATGTACCAGATGGCCCACCAAGGTTCAAGAAGGTGATTCATCATCATCTTCTCAAGGGCAATTAGGGATGTTCAGTTCATTGCTGTTCTTGCTGGCGAAGCCCACTTTACATGTATAAATAAAAACATATAATTGCCCCAAGTGCTGAGAAGCAATGCAACTCCTAGCATGATTCCTTGCTCCTACTTTCAAATTTATCAGGAAAATTCATCAGTATGCAAATCATTGAACAACAGAAGAAACTTGAGTTCATATCGGTCCCACATAAAATAAATGTGTGAATGAGCAGTTCATTTATTTTTTAATAGAGCTGGATGTCAGTAAAATATTGGTCAAGAAACAGTGGAGATCCCTGCTTTCTTCAAATAGTGCCATAGGATCACTATTGCATTCAAAACTTATGGATACTTCCACTTTTAATTGATTAAACTTCTGCTGGCATTCAACAAATTACGAATAATATGTCAAAAATATTAAGGCCATGTACAATTACTGAACACAAATTCAAACTTCCTTTTGACAGATCTTTCCAGCAGCCTTTTCATATTATAAATTCCTACATCCTTTTTTTGAAACAGAAACTGTTCTTGTGAACTAGTCGCATTGTAATTACACTCTCATATCAGTATTCGTGCAGTCGTGCCTCCGTTTTGCCTCTCCTGGCTTCTCAGACTGCACTGAAAGAAACTCTTGGTTACAGTATTAATGCTGTTGGTTCTGTTATGTTTTGGGTCACTGATGATGCCTAGGCTGTTAATGGTGGGGGATTCAATGATGATAATGTCGTTGAATGCGAAGGAAAGGTGGTTAGAATCTGTGTTTTTGGGGATGGTCATCACCTGGCATTTGTGTTGTGTAATTGTTACATCCAGGCTTGGGCTGCCAAATGGCAAGTAATCCAGGTCTTGCTGCATGTGGGCACATATTGCTTCAGAATCTGCGGGATTACAAGTGGAGCTGGACACTGCAACCATTAGTGAAAATTCCCACTGATCTTATGATCAGGAAAGGTCACTGAAGAGGTAGCTGAAGATGGTTGGACCTGGGACACTACATTGAGGAAATCCTGCAACAATGTCCTGGGGCTGAGAAAATTGGTTTCTGACAACTGCAACCATCTTCCTTTGTGCTAGGTATGACTTCAATTAGTGGAAAATTCTCCTCCATTCCCCATGCACTTCAGTTTTATGAGAGTTCCTTACTGGTTGGAGATGCACTCGTCCAATTCTGGCCTCTCATGCATCCCTTATTTTAATCATTCTGCTATTTATGGTTGTGCTTAGAGCTGCCAAGGCTCTAAAATCTGGAATTCCCTTCCTAAGTATCTCTGCTTTTTTACCTTTCTCTCCACCATTAAGAAGCTCCTTAAAACCCCCCTCTTTGACAAAGATTTTGGTCATCTGTCTTAATATCGCCTTTATGTAGCTTGGTGTCAACCTTAGTTTTATAATGCTCCTGTGAAACACCATGGGATGTTTTTCTATGCTAAAGGCACTATATAAATGCAAGTTGTTGCTGGTGTCATTGGGTTCCTTGATGCCACACTTGGTCACTTGCTACCTTAATGTCAAGGGCTGTTACTCTTGCTTCCTTTCTGAAATTCAGCTCTTTTGTCCAAGTTTGGGCCATGGCAGAACCCCAACTGAGCATCAGTGAGCAGAATATTGGAAGTAAATGAACTTGATGGAACTGACGATGGCACCTTCATTTTGCTGATGATTGAGAGTAGAATGATAGGGTGGCAATTGCCTGCATTTGATTCAGCTTGGTTTTTGTGGACAGAACATACTTGGGCAATTTTCCATTTTGTCAATATTGTAGCTGTATGGGAACAGCTCGGCTGGAGGTGCAGCTAGTTCTGGAGCACGAGTCTTCAGCATTACAACCTGGATGTTGTTGGAGCCCATAGCCTTTGCTGCATACAGCATGTTCGCATGGACTGAAATGATTTAGCTGAAGACTGGCATCTGTGATGGTGGGGACCCCAGGAGGAGGCTGAGATGGATCATCCACATCTGGCTGAAGATCACTGCAAAGCTTCAGCCTCGTCTTTTGTGCTCATGGATTGGGTTTCCCCATTGTTGAGGATAGGAATATTCATGGAGCTGCCTCTGCCCATCAGTTATTTGTCTGTCCATCACAATTTCACCACTGGATCTGACAAGCTTTGATCTGATCCATCGGTTGTGGGATTGTTTAGCTCTGTGTATAGCATGCTACTTCTATTGTCTAGGACGCACAGGAGCTTTATCAATATTTAACCTTATTTTTAGGTATGCCTGGTGCTGCTTCAGTCATGCACTTCTACATTCCCCATTGAACGAGGTCCTCTGTCTTGATGTTAATGGTAGAGTAAGGAAATATGCAGGCTATGAGGTTGTGGATTGCAGTGGAATGCAATTCTGGTGCCGCTGATGACCTACAGCATCTGATGGGTGCCTTAGTTCTGAGTTGCTAAACCTGTTCTGAATCTATCACATTTAGCATGGTGGCTGATGGAGGGTGTCCTCGGGAAGAAGACAAAACTTCATCTCCAGGAATTGTATGGTGGTTAATGCTACCAATACCGTGGTGGATAGATGCATCCGCAACCGGCAGATTGATGAGGATGAGGACAATTATGCTTTTCCGCTTGTGCTGATTCTCTCACAAGATCTGCCTCATGCCCAACCTGAAAGTTATGTCCTTCAGGACTTGGCTAGCTAGGTGGGAAGTGAGCATGCTTTCGTGATGAACACTGAAGGCCCTCACACAGAGTACATTCTGTGCCTTTGTGGGTTTGCTCTGCTGATAGGACAGAACAAGCTCGGGGATAATGATGGAGGAATGCGGAACATTGTCTTAAAGATATGAATCTATATGCATAACTAAGTCAGGCTATTGTTGACTGATCTCTGGGATAGTTTTCCCTATTTTGGCACAACTATTAATGAGGAAAAATTCTCAGGCACGGCAGTGTTTTTGTTGGTTGATGTCAGGTGGTGCGTCCAATTTCATTCTTTTTTTTGTAGCAGTTTTGATTCAATGGAGTGCCTTGCTTGGCCATATTGCAGAGGACAATTAAATTAATCATATTGCTGCTGATGGAGTCACAAGCAGGTTAGACTAGATAAAACCAGCAGATTTCCCTCCCTAAAATAAAAGCAAAATGCTGTAGATCTGAAATAAAAACAGAAAACGCTGGAAAAACTTAGCAGGTCTGGAGAGAGAAACAGAGTTACGTTTTGAGTCCAATATGACACTTCTTCAGACCTGCTGAGCTTTTCCAGCACTTTCTGTTTTTATTTCAGATTTCTTCCCTAGAGAATATTAATAAACCAGATAGGTTTTTACAGCAATCCAATATTTTCACAGTCACCATCACTGCAACTTGCTTTTTATTCTAGATTTATTTAATTAACGGAATTTCTCAGTCACTGTGTTGGGGTTTGAACTCATATCTCAGAACCATTAGTCTAATTCTCTGGATTACTAGCCCAGTAAGATAACTACTACAATACTATCCCATCTGCTCATGGGTGATAAGCCTTGTGACACTGGAGTGCAATTGATGCTGAATCTACTCACTTTAGTGTTGAGCATGGGCTTCTGGGAAGACTTTTACCAGACTTAAATACTTGACAAGGAACAAAGACTTCATTTAAACATCATAATCATTTTCAATGAAGCCTAACAGTATTTTCCATAAGCTGGAAGCAAAATTGCACTGGTTGTTACCTTTACATATAATGATTTGATGGGATGTTCCATAGGCGATGGAGTTCTTAAAGGATCAGAGACTCTAACAGTTGCTTAATTTCCAGTTTTACATCCACACTAATATTGCTTTTAATTATTTTTTGGTTTTTTTAATGAAGGTATTTTACATTTATTTTAAAAAATATTTGATGATCCTAGCTACCTAATGCTAAAGTGGCTGAATATTGTCTGTTTATTTACTGATTTGTAATTAATGTATTTATAAGACTTCCAAACAGGAAAAACAAAAATAAATGAGGGTGGATGAAGATAGAGAACTTAACAATACAAATGTCCATTGTAGCTCAGAGTCTGACAGGATAGCCGAAGACAAGTTAAGTGAAGAGGGTGGTTTCTAAGTCAAGCGGTAGACTGTGCCTCAGTTTGATGTTTCATCTGAAGGATGACACTAACAACAATGCAGCACATCCCAGTAGTGCACTGGAGTGTCAACCTTTTTTCATTCATTCATGCGATGTGGGCATTGCTGACCAGGTCAGTATTTATTGCTCATCCCTAATTGCCCTTGAGAAAGTGATGATGAGCTGCCTTCTTGAACCATTGCAGTGCATGTGGTGTAGGTACACCCACAGTGCTGTTAGGGAGGGAGTTCCAGAATTTTGACCCAGTGACAGTGAAGGAACGGTGATATATTTCCAAGTCAGGATGGTGAGTGGTTTGGAGGGGAACTTCCAGGTGGTGGTGTTCCCATGTGTCTGCTGTCCTTGTCCTTCTAGATGGTAGCAATTGTGAGTTTGGAAGGTGCTGTTTAAGGAGCCTTGATGAATTCCTGTAGTGGATCTTGTAGATGGTACACACTGCTGCCACTGTGCATCTGTGGTGGAGGGAGTGAATGTTTGTGGATGGGGTGCCAATCAAGTGGGCTGCTTTGTCCTGGATGGTGTCAAGCTTCTTCAGTGTTGTTGGAGCTGCACTCATCTAGGCAAGTGGAGACTATTCCATCACACTCCTAACTTGTGCCTTGTAGTTGATGGACAGCCTTTGGAGAGTCAGGAGGTGACTTATTCGATGCATGATTCCTAGCCTCTGATCTGCTCTTGTAGCCACAGTATTTATATGGCTAGTCCAGTTCAGTTTCTGGTCAATGGTAACCCCCAGGATGTTGAGAGTGGGGGATTCAGCGATGGTAATGCCATTGAATGTCAAGGGGCAATGGTTAGATTCTCTCTTGTTGGGAGATGGTCATTGCCTGGCACTTGTGTGGTGCAAATGTTAACTGGATATTGTCCAGGTCTTGCTGTTCTTGGACATGGACTGCTTCAGTATCTGAGGAGTTGCGAATGGTGCTGAACATTGTGCTATCATCAGCGAACATCCCCCTTTCTGACATTATGATGGAAGGAAGGTCATTGATTAAGCAGCTGAAGATGGTTGGGCCTAGGACACTACCCTGAGGAACTCCTGCAGTGATGCCCTGGAGCTGAGATGATTGACCTCCAACAACCACAGCCATCTTCCTTTGTGCTTGGTATGACTCCAATCAGTGGAGTGTTATCCCCGATTCCCATTGACTCCTGTTTTGCTAGGGTGCCTTGATGCCACACTTGGTCAAATGCTGCCTTGATGTCAAGGGCAGTCACTCTCACCTGACCTCTGGAGTTCAGCTCTTTTGTGGATGTTTGAACTAAGGCTGCAGCCTAGATTACACGCTCAAATTGCTGGCGTGGGAATTGAAGCCATAAACGTCTGAGGTGATATTGCTAAGACTGAGACAAGCCTGAACCTATTGGAGTTCGTTTGAGTTATTTACAGAAGGCATATCAAGAGGAACATCTTAGAGTGCATCACCATTAACAGCCTCCACGTGCATGTCAGATTTCCCATTAGATCTGTTGCTCATGTTCTGTTTGATGGGAGCACTTTAGACATGTCCAGTTTAACTTGTATCTGAATAGGCAGCTGTACAAGTTGAATCCTATCCCATTCCTGTGTAAATTTTTGTATGACTACGTTCCTGTAAAGCACCTTGGGATGTTTTACTATATTAAATATGCTACATATATGCAAGTGATTGTTATTTTAGTAGAGTTATATATAGACCAAACTAGCGAGGAGTGGCTGCTTCTATTCCCAGAAGGGTACCAGTGAACCTATTAGACTTTTACATTAAACAGATAATATTTCTCATTGTTATTTTTCAAGGTGAGAGCCCATAAATTACCAAATTTACTGAATTGATCTTCACAATTTGCAGGGGTGAGATTTAATCACATAAGCAAGATTTTTCATATGGCGGGGTTTCCACCCCATCACCCGAAGAGTTGGAAGGGAATACATCCCCGCCAATCACAGTAGCCCCATGCCATTTAACACTCCAAAGAGCATTAATTGGCTGGAGATGAGACCTCTGCCCCTCACTTGGGCAGAAGTCCTGTCTCAAGGAGCTGTCGGCCAATCTGTTAAGCTGGTAGCCTTGTAGTCCCAGCAGCACCAGTGGCAGCAGTGGCCAGGACATCGACAACAAGCCGTCCCCAGGTTCTAACTCCCAGTGTCCAGGGCCAGGTGATTATGGGAGATCTCATGTTTGCGGGGGGAAGAGATGAGGCCTCAGCGGGTGGGGGTTGGAATCTTGATGGAGGGGTTTGGCGGGGGGTGAGGGATAGGAACACCATGATGCGTAGACCTTTGCGGAGCACTCAATGTGGAAATGGGGCCGCTGAGGGAGGTGGCCCACACTTCCTGCACAAGGCACGGTCAGGGTGACCTGTCAGGTTTCTCCCCTGTCCCTGAACACCTGCCACTAGCCTCAAAATTGAGGCCAATGGAAAGCAGTCCTTAAATTGCCAATAACTGGCCACTTAAGGGCGTCAATTGGGACAAGGGGAGGCAAACCTAGGCCTCTAGCTCTAGGCTTCGCCTAGACAGGTTTGTGGACAGGTTTGGGCCAGGTGGGAGGGTCATCAGGGTAATTTAGTGGGTCGCCCTCCAGCTTGCACCATTGGCGGGGACCGTAAAGTTCTGCCCACAATTTCTACATTGCCAGTTCAATACCATATACCAAGATATCATTATGAATTGGCAAAAATCCTACTTTATCTGTTGCTAAAACTCTCTTTAAACACTCTTATTATCAGGTTTTGCAAAGCGCTCTGGATTCTGAACACAAGTATTAACTGATTGCTAAAACAGCTACTTATGTCACTTAAGAAGACTGAAACAGTAGTTTAGACCTAATTAAGTATGAGATGCCCCTCTCTGCAGAATTATTTGTAAATATAAAGACACAAATGTGTTTCTTTCTTTAAATCAGGAGGAGATAGGCTATTAGCTACATGAGTTCCACACAATATTTAGTCAGTTTTGCTGAGGCAGTCTCCCCATAAGGCTTAGAGTTCTCAGGGGGAAATGAGAAAATATTTTAAATACTGGTTAATTTTTTTGTATATTGCAGGAAATTCAGAATCCCCAAAAGGTGTCATTTATTTTCACTGATTCCAATGCATTTTATTATTCTGGTAGAATACATGGGATAGGGTTTTTCAGATGGTGGTGTTTCCCACCCCACCACCTGAAGAGCTGGTGCTGAATGCATCCCCGCCGATCACAGCAGGTTCGCTGCCATTCATGGCTCTGAGGAGTGTTAATAGGCTGGAGACAGGACTTCTGCCTTTCACCCTGCAACCTCAGAGAGCTGGCAGCTATGTAGTCCCAACAGCGCTGGTGGCAGAAATAGCCAGGATTGGGACATCAAGCAGTCTACAGATTTTAAGTCCCAGGGTTCAGAACTAAGGCAGGGGAACTCATGGCAGTCATGGGAGTTGAGACCCAGGGGATATGAGTCGAGAGGGTGGGGGGGGGGCGGTGAGGAAAGGGGGATGGATGGCTGTAGTAATATGATGTGTAATAAACCTTTAAGACGAATGTTGTAGTGGAAGATCACATGATCATGGTATCCAATAACAGAGTAGCACAGCCTACCTCTGTAGTCAGTGGGCTCGAGTTAGAGTCTGAACTGTAAAGACAGAATTTTGAGTTGTAAGCACACAAGTGCAGCTGCTGAGTTCCTTTGGTAAATAAACAGAATGTGTTTCTTCTAAGAACGGTCTACTGATCTCTGTCTTTGGTACCAACTTGCTCACCCCAAAAGAAGCGTTCAACCCGGATCCTTAAAGTTCCAAAATACCAGGATCCAACAAACTGGCAATGGGAGTAAAAAAAAAGATATATAAGAATGAGAAAAAGCAAGAAAGAACGAAGGAAATCAAGAGAACCAAAATTGGGTCATACCTTGCAAGATAATTGTAGATAAAGAAAAGTTTCCATCCTGATCGTTGTAACAATCCCCTCAGAGCATGCCACAATTTGGACGAGTTGAACCTTTCGATCCAGCCTCGGATGATTGGTCTCATTATGTTGAACGCAATATTCTTCTTCTAGGCGAATGACATTACGGGGGAGGAGAAGTGCGTAATCCTCTTATCCACGTGTGGGAATAAGACACATGGATTAATTCAAAATTTGTTGGCACCCAGTGCCCCAGATTTGAAAAGTTTTGATGACTTAGTGAACCTCGTAAAAAGTCACAACCAGCCAAAGCCCTCGGTGACAATGCAACGGTTCAAAATTAACTCAAGGAATAGTGCCACAGGGTAGACAGTTGCTGGTTTCATGGCAAGTCTGAAACAATTAACTGAATATTGTGAGTTTGGTACATCTATCAATGATATGCTTAGAGGTGGTTGGTGTACGGTATAAATTAAGATGTGATTCAGAAGTGATTACTGTCTGAAACAAATTTGAATTTTCAGAAGGCATTGGAAATTGCTCTGGTAATGTAAGGCATAGTGTGGGACTCGGAAAATATACAGGGAGTGCAAAATGGTGCCATCCTCCACGTTGGGTGGGGAGTCTCAGCCAAAAAAAGTACGAAAACATAAGGCTTTGCTCAGAAGTGGGAAGCAGCCACTGCTAGCAGGCAAATAAAAAGAGATAACTTAGCAGTGAAAACATGGCATAATGATAACAGAGATGGAAGCAGACAACCTTGTAATGAACCACAGTTTAAAAAAATCGAATGTATTTTCTGTCATCAAAACGGACACTTCATGAGACATTGTAAAGATAGAATCAGGCAGACTTTCAAATGAAAGCAAAAACCCAATGAGATCAACAGCGTTGAAAAATCTTAAGTAATAGATTTAGATATTTATTCATTATATAATTTAAAGGTAGGAAGAACAGAACCTATCTATGTAACCATGAGAGTGAATGAGGAGCCTATCAGAATGAAGGTGGATACAGGAGTGTCCACTACAGTGATAGATGAGCATACTTTCAAGTATCTGAATCATGGGGAACATAAACTAAATTTGGAAGAAACAGATGCCAAATTGAAAACTTACACGGGAGAAGACATACAAGTCAAGGGCATATGTAAAGTCACAATACACTATGGAGGTCAAACAGTGAAATTACCCTTGATTGTGGTAGCAGGTGAAGGACCTAGCCTCCTTGGTCGAAACTGGCTGAAAGAAATTAAATTGGAATGGGCTGAAATCTTCCAACTGAGAACTAATGGGCTATCAGAACTACTACAAAAATATGCCTCAGTCTTCAAGGACGAATTTGGGAAGATCGAAGGGCTACAGGCAAAAATTCCTGTAGATCGAGAGGCAACACCCTGATTCATGAAGGCAAGGCCAATACCTTATGCAATGCAGGAAAAGGTAGACGCTGAACTGGACAGATTGGAAAAACTGGGAGTGATACAACCAGCGCAGTTTTCAGAATGGGCAGCACCAATTGTACCTATTCTCAAACCTGACCAAAGTGTTCAAATTTGTGGAGACTACAAATTAACAGTCAATAAACTGGCTAAGTTGGACAGACACCCCACATCAAAAATTGAAGACTTGTACGCTGAACTGGCAGGTGGAACTGCCTACACGAAGCTTGGTATGAGTCGTGCTTATCAACAATTGGAATTAGAGGAAGCCTCCCGGAAGTTTGTCACCATTAATACACACAAAGGGTTGTATCAATACATCTTTTTATCTTTTGGCATATCTTCAGCTTGCACCATATTCCAAAGATTCATGGGAAGTTTACAACAGGGGCTGCCCATGTTATGGTTTATTTGGATGGTGCTCTGGTGACTGGACTCACTGAAAAGGAACATTTGATGAACTTGGAAGAAGTTTTGAAATGTTTTTTGCAGGTGGGAGCGCGCTTGAAAAAGAAAAGTGCACATTCCAAGCGAAAGTGGTAACCTACCTAGGTCACAAGGTGGATTCACAAGACCTTCACCCAGTTGAGAAAAAAGTGAAAGCCATTAGAGAGGCACCAGCACCAAAGAATACATCCAAACTCAAATCATTCTTGTGGATGATCAATTACCATGGACACTTCTTGCCTAATTTGTTGACAGAACTGGCACCACTGTATTACTTGCTCAAGAGAAACCAACAATGGTCTTGGCAAACGCCACAAGAAGAAGCTTTCACAAAAGTGAAACAGTTGTTGCAATCATCTACCCTACTAGTATATTTTGACCCGAAGAAAGAGTTGGTGTTGACATGTGACGTTTCTCCCTATGGAGTGGGAGCAGTGCTCTCCCATTGAATGGACGATGGAACATTATGGCCTAAAGGATATGTATCAAGAACCTACAGCAGAAAAGGGGTACTCAGAGATAGAAAAAGAAGGCCTGTCAATCATCTTTGCTGTTAAGAAATTTCACCAGTGTGTACACGGGCGTCATTTTATTATCACATCGGACCACAAGTTATTGCCGGGATTGTTCAGCGAAGACAAGGCTATACCACCTATAGGCTCAGTAAGAATACAAAGATGGGCATTGATCTTGGCAGAGTATGAGTATGCTTTCATTCATCGACCTGGAAGTCAAGCTGCAAACACTGATGCACTTACTGGTTTGCCCATGCAAGTAAATGATGAACGTGTTCCAATTCCTCAAGAATTTGTTTTATTATTCAACTTCCTGGATTCATCACTGATATGTGCTGGACAGATTAAAGATTGGACAAGTCGAGACCCAGTCTTATCCTAAGTATGAGAACAAGTTCTTTATAGTTGGTAACAAGAACAGGAATCTGACAAAGTGAAACCGTATTTTCAGAGATGACACGAGATAACCAGCCAGGAAAATGTCTTATTGTGGGGAACATGAGTGATTGTTCCTCCAAAAGGACAAAAGCCATTGTTGCCTGAACTTCACAGCGCACATCCAGGAATTTCCCGAAAAAGGTCAGAGCACGCAGCTATCTATGGTCGCCTGAGATGGGTGGAGAAATAGAGAACTTAATGAGAAGTTGTATACAGTATCAGCAAGTGAAAAGGTTCCTTCAACTACTCCGTTACACCCTTGGGAGTGGCCAGGAAGGCCATGGGTGCGATTACACATAGACTAAGTGGGACCTTTTATGGGAACAATGTTTCTACTTATTGTCAATGATCACTCAAAATGGATGGACATATATGAAGTGAGGTTGCTGACATCTTCTGCTACAATTGACAAGCTACGGCAAAGTTTTGCAATCAACGGACTACCTGAAGTGATCGTATCAGGCAATGGGACAGTATTCACGAGTGCTGATTTTCACCGATTTATCAACCTCAATGGTATTACTCATATAAAAACTTCATCGTACCACCCTTCTTCAAATGGACTGGCTGAGAGAGTGGTTTAGACGTTCAAGTCTGGTATGAAGCAAGTGTCTGGACATTCTATAGCGACTAAACTAGCACGTTTCCTTTTCTATTATAGGACCACCCCTAATGCAATAACAGGTGTCAAATCTGCGGAATTGTTGATGAAGCGCCGTCTCCGATCAAGATCGAGTCTGATTATGCCAAACTTGCTGGGGGCAAGTGGAAAGAAGTCAGAAAACTGGACATGACTGGCACAGTCGTGACAGGTCGTTTAATGTAGGAGTGAAGGTGTATGTGAAGAATTTTAGAGAAGGGCCAACATGGTTGTTTGGTGAAATAAGTGCAATAACTGGATCTCTTTTCTACCACGTGAAAGTAAAAGATCGAGTCATATGGAGACATGTGGATCATATAAGAAAAGGAGAAACAAAATATCCAGAAATGATTCCATCGGTGCTTGTGACTGAGTCAATGTCTCCTGTTGAAAGAACTCAATTAAGTACAGATGTGTCTGAAGGGTCGACTGTACCTGAAAGAGTCGAGGAAACAGATTTGCAGGTATCTACCAAAGAGCATGATGCTCAGATGACTCCAGTGAAGGATGTTCCGGAAAAAACATCAGAAGCTGTAGAGCTGAGACATTCTACAGGCATAAGGAAACCCACAGGAAGACTGACTTTGTAAATTACTTATCTGTGAAAAATTTGATATTTTGAGAAAAATTGTAAAATATATTTCTGAGTAAAAGGGAAAGAATGTAGTAATCTGATATGTAATATACCTTTAAGACGAATGTTGGTAATGGAAGATCACAGGCTACCTCTGTAGTCAGTAGTCTTGAGTTAGAGTCTGAACTGTAAATACAGAGTTTTGAGTTGTAAGCACACAAGTGTAACTGCTGAGTTCCTTTTGTAAATAAATAGAATGTTTTTCTTCTAAGAACCATCTACTGATCTTCTCTGTCTTTGGTACCAACTCAGTCACACCAAAACAAGCGTGCAACCCAGATCCTTAAGTCCCAACAAACCAGGGTACAGGATCCAACAGTGCTTAATAGAAAGGCCATCGGGGATGCCTGATGTAGAAATGGGGCCCTTGACAGAGGTGCCCACCCCTCTTCCCATCCAAGGCCTGAGCAGGGTGATTAGTTGGGCTTCCTCCCACCCCTGAACTCATGCTATCAGCCTCAAAATTGAGGCTGCATATGGAACAGCCCTAATAGCTGCTGAAGAGCCTCGATTGGGGCATGAACAGGCGACATGCCCCCTCCTCACCCCATCCTCCTCATGCCTCATCCATCCCATGTAAAATTGTGGACAGGTTAAGGGCGGATGGACAGCAAGAAGGGCATCAGGGAATTTTACGCACACTCTTCACTGCCCGTGGGGGACTTTAAAATTTTGCCCATTGTATAATATTCTCTTTTTTTAAATTAAACTGCCAGTTCAGAGTTTTCCAAACATAATTCCCTCATAAATCTAAGGTGCACTTATTTAGTTCAAATTATGCTGATTGTGTATTCATAAATTGCACAATTCATCTTACTTTTCTGTTAATTCCTGAAAGATATTTAAGGAGTGGGGGCAATAAATTCTTGCTAAATTTTTTGAGCTGATCATCATGTTTTTCACAACTCAGTTTCCTTGGAGGAAAAGTAAACAATGCGCTGTCCTTCTTCACAAAACTAGGTATGTCCCTGCTTTCTTGATGTTGTAGGTGTCCAAGTCCATGCTGGATATCAGACTTACTCATCAATTAACCCAGGCACTTCTTGTAAATGGACGTGACACAGTCACCCTCCCTCCTTGCAACAGTTACCTTTTTGTTTAGAAATCATAGGCTGAATTTTATACTCCCCTGACAGTGGCTTTGAAGATGCGGGGAGGTGGATACTTAAAATCTATTGGATGGCCAACTCCCTCCCACGGCACCTTCTCATGCAACCGCATAAGGTGCAACACCTGCCCCTTTACTTCCCCTCTCCTCACCGTCCAAGGGCCCAAACACTCCTTTCAAGTGAAGCAGCATTTCATTTGCACTTCCCTCAATTTAGTCTACTGCATTCGCTGCTCCCAATGTGGTTTCCTCTACATTGGAGAGACCAAACGCAGACTGGGTGACCGCTTTGCGGAACACCTTTGGTCTATCCGCAAGCATGACCCAGACCTCCCTGTCGCTTGCCATTTCAACACTCCACCCTGCTCTCATGCCCACATGTCTGTCCTTGGCCTGCTGCATTGTTCCAGTGAAGCTCAACGCAAACTGGAGGAACAGCACCTCATCATCCGACTAGGCACTTTACAGCCTTCCGGACTGAATATTGAGTTCAACAATTTTAGATCATGAACTCTCTCCTCCATCCCTACCCCCTTTCCGATCCCCCCTTTTTTCCAATAATTTATATAGGTTTTTCTTTTCCCACCTATTTCCATTATTTTTAAATGTATTTCCATCCATTGTTTTATCTCTACCTTTTAGCCTATTTCGATTCCTTCCCCCCACCCCACCCCCACTAGGGCTACCTGTACCTTGCTCGTCCTGCTTTCTACCCTTAATGTCACCAATTAGCACATTCCTTAGATAATATCACCACCTTCAACACCTCTTTGTCCTTTTGTCTATGACATCTTTTGGCTATCTCCACCTATCACTGGCCCTCTATCCAGCTCTACCTGTCCCACCCCACCCCCCACCTTAAACCAGCTTATATTTCACCTCTTTTCTGTTTTTCCTTAGTTCTGTTGAAGATTCATACGGACTCGAAACGTTAACTGTGTTCCTCTCCGCAGATGCTGTCAGACCTGCTGAGTTTTTCCAGGTATTTTTATTTTTGTTTATGTTCAGACTATTTTGGCTTTCAACAGAAGTCCCTGAGCATTGATCAACCAGTGGGAAAGGGGCTCCTTGTATATTGTAATCAATGGCTCAGATTTTCAACCCCGGATCAGGTTCGCCGAGTCAGGAGACCTCCCAGCCCAGCAAACCCGACCTTTAAAGTCGTCCACCCGCAGGTCGGATTTTCAGTTGCCTCGGGGGCGAGGGAGGGTGGTGGGGGGTGCGGGTTGGAACAGGAGTGGGGACGGATGGCCTGGGAATGAGTGCAGAGGCTGCTGTATTCTGACACTGTTTAAATAAATAAATAAACAAACAAAAAAAATCCCACCAGCCCTCACCCCACCACACTCTATGCCCCATCCATACCAACCTATGCCAACCCATGACCTGCCACCCACCCGCATGCCATTCTAGCACCCATCTACCCACCCCTAGGGTCCCTATACCTCATGCCAACTTAGTTCTCCTCTACCCACCTCCATTACCCCATTCCCCAATGCCAACTTATGCCAACCCATTCCCCCAACCACCACCCTTTGCCATTACCCCCTCCATGCCAACTCATCTACTATCCTTGGACAGTTCCCTGAAATCTTTGACACTTGCTGGACAGCTCTTTAACAGCTCCTTGTACAGTTACTTGACAGCTGGACAGTTCCAATGCTTTTGTGCGTAAAAAGTGCACAATCATGTTCACTTTTAACAATCCCAAAGGGTGCCTTAACTCTCCCAAAGGGTGCCCCAAAGGTAAGCCGGGACCCTATCCAACGTAGTATCTTCCAAACGAATCCACCAAGTTCAGACCTCCTCTTATCTGTTCTTACCTGCACAGTCCAGATTCCACAATTCTATTATTCAAAAATCCCACTTCAGTGGAGACAACTGGAAACTTAAATGGCCAGCTGCCTCGACAAATCATGCATGCGCGAACCCCAGCCCGACTCCAGACCTGCCCCTGCGAAGATGGGAAATGCCAGGTTTTGGGGCAGAAATTTTGGCAATTTTCAGGATTTTCCTCATGATGGAGAGCCTCTCCATCCTGGCAAAAATCCAGACCAATGTTATTGAGTTGAACAGTGAACATCAGAAACTAACACAGCATGGCGGGAGACAGCCAGCATCATGTACCATTGTTAACCTAATTATTTAAGATGACCAATAGAACAAACTGGATCAGCATCCAAGTCTGTTAACAACACAAAATCATCTAAAAAGTACTCAAATTCTTTCTACAATCATCTGAACAGATATTTAGAACCGGACTTTTGTGGAGGAAGTGAGAAGGTCAAGTCGGGAAACTTCCCGTCTTGGCAGGCCTTACCTTTAAAAAGTCCCCCGCCTGCCATATATGGCAAGCATCTCGGTTGAGTCAGGTGGATGGTGAGGCCAGAAGGCTGGAAAAACTATTCTAATGCATCTCAACACTTACATAACGCTGGTGAAAGCGATGGTCAACTTACCTTTGCAGGACAGAGCCCTGTAGTTGTATACTATAGTTAAAACACACAATACAGTTTCTAACTATTGAAACTGAGAGAACAAATTTTTTTTGTATCTCAAATTTTGTCATTGAAAGAATTCCAGGCTGTTTTTTTTGATTTTCCCACTTCGGGCTGGGTTTTCACGACTTCTCTGAGGTGCCATGAACCACATTTTCTTACAGAAGGGGCCCGATTTCACAAAGATTTCAGGGCCGGAGGGAGGTTGGTTGGATTGCCCATCCCAGCAATGGAGCCGGCAAGGGCAGGAGTGCTGCATGCAGGCTAACTGCCTAGACCCCTACTCCTCGCCGGCAAAAATAGTTGGAAATGGGAATGGGTGCGAGAATCCTGGAATTGGATCCCACTTGCCATTTTTAAAGGACTACCGAGTCGGTCCGACTCAGCAAAAAATCTGAGCCATCTCTTATAATTAACTGAAGTTATTCAATAGAATGGATAACAGTGAATAACCTTACCAGAATCCCACTCTGGTCTTGTAGTTCCCCCAGTTAGGATCAATTGGGTAATTTTGCCTCAATTTTGTCAACAGATGATGTAAAACAAAATGCTGATTTGCAATAACCTGTTTTACACTATTGCACCAAATCAAAATCTACCCCAATGATTTTCCCATTTTTGCTGGAATATAAATCCTGGATAAAATCCAGGATTCATCAATGTATTCCCAACTCCTTGAAGGCTGAATAAGGAACTAGGTCAAACGCTTTACGAATATTGATGAAAGCAACATTAGTGAGTTCTCCTTGTGCCTTGGAACTTTCTGTAATCTCATATGAAGCTAAAAATACCAGGGGCTAACCTGTCAAATCTCTAGGAAAGCAAATAAAGGACATGTACCTGTACTGTAAACATGAGAAAACAGCTGTAAGTATTTTTTCTCCCCAGTCTATTTGCAGATCTATTTCCTGGTTAGGATGGGTGCCCAAAAGGTGGGAGAAAAGCTGTGTGCAGCTTAAGGCCTTGAAGGCTTTTTGAGCCACTAAACTGGAGTCTCAAAATGCATCTTGACAGGAATCAGAAGAATAATTTGATACCCGCCTAGAAGCCTTTAGTCTGACTTGGGGAACCCCACAGGTCTTCTGGTTGACGGTGCTCAGAAAAGGCCGTAATACAAAGTTTCCATGGGTCACCATGCACTGGGATGGATTGAAAGGAAAATGAGACAGTTGCTCAAAACTCCATGTCCTGCTTCATTGAAATAGGGCAATGTGAAAAATTCCCAGAAACTTTGAAAGCATGGAAATGGAGGCAGAGACCAATTGAATTAAGTCTCCAACTCCTCAACCCCTCCACTGACATTAGTGGGGTGGGAGGGATGTGGTTGCAGGCAAGGGCTGTTAGGTAGTGTATAATTGTAGATGTAGAGGAACTGTAGGTTTAAGTTTCAGTAGCTGTTTTTGAGTTAAGGCTACTTCTGCCTTATACAGAACTTAGTAGTGTTTGCTTGTTATCCTCTCACACTCATGTGAGCCCTATTCTATTTGAGACTGGTAAACATTCCATGAGGATTAAGTCTAACCAATAACTATTGCGCCTTGTCCATTCATTACTGAGTGATAATATGGGCATTACAGTGGACATATTAAAAGCAAGTTCTTGCAATCCAAAACTATTGCAATCTTTATATATTTTGTCAAAAATGCTTTAAGTGATAGCCATGGCCCAGTGGTAGTACTGGTGCCTCTAGATCAGAAGATCCCTCCCCCGGACTTTGTCACAAAAATCCAGAAAATGCTCATCAACTTCTACTGGGACAAAAGGCTGCACTGGGTCGCTGCTGAGGTTCTGGGTCTCCCGCTTGTGGAGGGCGGTCAGGCACTGGTGTGCCTATGCACCCAGGTGGTGGCTTTCCGCCTTCAGGCCCTGCAGCGATACCTTTACGTTGAGCCCCCTCCGAGATGGCGTGCCCTGGCGACGTATTTCTTCCGCCAGGTGCACGGCCCGAATTATGACATGCAGCTTCTGTATATAGACCTGAGGGGCCTTCATGGCTTCTTGCAGGCATTGCCCGTCTTTTACCAGGACCTCATCGAAGTCTGAAATATGGTCGCCTCGCAACGCAGCTCTCCGTCGTCAGAAGTAGTGGCTATCGTCAGAGAGCCGCTGCTCAGGAATCCGCTCCTCCGTCCTTTTCGGTGGCTGGCAGAGAGGAGAGCTGTGGCTGCCGGTGTGACCAGGATCAGGGACGTGCTGGGTAGCAGAGGAGTGGGCTGGATGCTTCCACAAGAGTTGGCGCATTGTCTATGGACGTCTGGCTCACGGCCAATGCCATTCAAGACCTCAGGACGATAGTGCTCGGACCCAACGTCATACTGGGCCTCGAGGTGGCGCAGATGCACGATGGTCTTCCGTCTGAGCGCACCCCTGTTCGGACAGAATTCCACAATGGCCCCAAGCCCCAAATCCTCCCTCGGGATCCAGTGCTCTGCAACCTGAGTCCCCTCACAGAAATGCCCTCCGTGTCCTTTAGCACGGTGCGGAGGGGTTTCCTGTATGGGCTGCTGCTGCACACCCTTTGCTTCCTTGCCGTCGCCCGCCGTCCGGACACGTCCTGGCGTGCCTTGTTGCCGTCCAGCGGTGGAGGACCCCATTGGGGGGCCCTTTACAGAGGTGTCCTCCTGCTTTCCATCGGGGACCTGTGGTGGAGGGTGTTGCACGCAGCAGTTCCGTACAACCACAGGATGTGTCGGTTCACGGACTCCCAAGATACCTGCCCCTTTTGCGGTCTTGTGGAGTATGTGGACCATGTTTACATAGGGTGTTGTAGGCTGCACTCCCTTTTCAGTTATTTAAAGAACCTTTTATTAATGTTTTGTTTGCACTTCATCCCCGCGCTCCTGATCTACGGGTGCCCAGTGCAGAGGGGGGCCGTGAGGGAGGAGGACCTCCTTGTGAACCTGCTCCTGGGCCTGGCCAAGTTAGCCATTAACAGGGGCAGGCAGCGGGCGATCGAAGGGGTTGTCCAGCCCGACTGTCTGCCCCCCTTCCACGGCTACGTTCGCGGCAGGGTGTCCCTGGAGAGGAAGCATGCGGTGTCTGCCGGCACCATTGAGGCCTTCCGTGCCCGGTGGGTACTGCTGGGACTGGGGTGTTTTATCGACCCCCTTAATCACATTTTGATTTAATGTTTGTAAGTTTCCTTTTAAATTTTGTCTTTGGTTTCGCAGTTCCATAATTAAGGGGCTGTGTTTGTTTTGTCCCTGATTTTGTTAATTTAGTTTATTTGGTTGACTCCAAAAGAGTTAAGACAGAAGATAGTAGATTTGAGTCCCAATTAAAAGACATAAACAAATATATAGGTTAGACCGATGGCAGTACTGAGAGACTGCTGCATTCTTGGAAATGATGACTTTCAGATAAGATGTTAAACTGGCAGCTTGTCTGCCCTCTCGGGTAGATGTAAAAGATCCCATGGTAATTTTTGAAAAAAAAACAAGGAAATTCCCCTGCTACCCTGTCCAATATTATCCCTCAACCAATATCTCTGAAAAATAGCAGGTGATCTGGTCATGTATCTCCTTGCTATTTATAGGATCTTGCTGTGTGCAATTTGGCTGCCATATTTTTCTACATTACAATAGTAACTACACTTCAAAAGTATTTTATTGGTTGCAAAGCTCTTTGGAACAACGCAAGGTCATGAAAGGTGGAATATAAATGCAACCTATTTCCTTATCCTTTCCAAATAGCTGCCAATACCAGGTACTGATAACATTTTAAGATAAGTTTCTGTCATTCTTTCTAAATCAAAGAGAAATGTGAAAAAAGCTTCTTCAGCTATCAAAGCTTATGGACAATAAGGTATTAACAAGATATTCAAATATTAAGAATATTTTGTCTCTGTTGTTTGATTATTAATACGTGTAAAAGATTAATGCTACAATTTGCGAGTCCAAATTCTGATGAATTCAAATAGTATACACCTGTCAGTAAGAAAAGTCACTGCAATGCTACTTTCTGCTTCAAGCTCGTTTCTGTCATCCATTAAAATACCTGCTCCAGTCTGAGACCATGAGGATCAAAAAGCTGCTCATTTTTCAAGTTACAGCAAATGTCTCAACCTTCATTATAAATGTTAAAGTAACAGTTCCCAATGGTAAAGGCAAATTAATCCTCAATCCTTCCCACACACAAGTAGGAGCTAAAGTGTACTCATTAAAATGATTTTATTCAAGCTCTGTGCTCTATTTTACAGAGATAATGTTTTCATTGGACAGGACAAGTTATTTATTACTTTGGTTTATACTCTGACTTCACCAGCCTCTGTTCTGCATTCCTCAGTTCCATCAATTTTAGGATTAAAGAATGCAGTAGCCCAGTGATTATATTACCAGAGGTCATGAGTTCATCTCCCACTACAGCAAATTGTGAATGAGGTTGAATTACTTTAAAAAGCATACTGGTAATCCACTGTCTTTCTGGAAAATAATCTACCACTCCTGCCCAATTTAACCTATGTGTGATTCCAGTTTCACACTACACGGCTAAGTCTGAATGTCCTCAGGGTTACAAGGAATGGACAAATAGATAATGAATTGCCAATGTCAACCAAATTACAAAAATAAATCTTGGTTGAGGAGCAAATGCCAGTAACATAAACTATAACCTCCTGACACTGATCTCTGGCATACAAAGGGTTGAATGAATAGTTTGTGGTAAGAGAATGTTGTAGCATGCAGACTTAATCCTATTATGCTGTAATAACTGTAATTTAACAAGTCTAACGAGAGTAAGTATAGTTTTAACCATGACATTCCCATTCAATGGTCTCTTCTTTTTCATTTGATGCCCTCATCATGAATTAGAAGAAAATTAGGCTGTATTTAATTCTGAATGTCATTAATGAGGCTTAGGTAATGTTTCAGTTCATATGGGGTCAATAATTCACCAATCTATGCCTAAAAGGTACCTATATCAGAGGTAAGGGTACACTCTGCAGTGCCAACTCATACGGCCTTCAAGTGTAGCTCCCAACTGGAAGTGAAGGATCAATGATCAGAAGGATCCATATCAGGATATAGAATAAAAACAATTCTGAAAATAGATGTTTTTTAAGCATATATCCTGATTTATTTTTGTTGGCACAGCGTTTATGACATTTGCTTTGTATGAAAATCTCAAGTATCACAGACAAGAAAGGGCCATTTTGCCCACTAAGTGCAGATCACATGCAGCATGCACCGTTGTGTATCCCATATGATATATTTATTTATTTAATATCCTAAGGCAAAGTTTTATGCTTTGGTTTTAAAGATAATCATGCAGAATGCTATTTCAATCTTACATTATTGAGTCCTGAGGTGTTTGCACTGGTTGGCCCAAGCAAAGAGGAATTTCCTTCAAGTTGTATGAAGTATTTGATCATAGCTCTCCACAGGAATCTTTATAACCTCAACATTCAGAGGTGAAGTCACAGGTCAGTTGCACTGAATTGGGTTGCCATAAAAGCTCAACTGGTTGACCAGTGTCTGTTATGGCTCAGTGGTAGCATTCTCATCTTTGACTCTGAAGGCTACAGTTCGTGAGACATGAGCACAAAATCTCGACTAATGTGCTACCGGTGTTCTCTTTCAGATGAGATGTCGAACCAAGATCCTGACTGCCCTTTTAGATTGTCCTAAAAGATTTCATGGCAGTATTGTGAAGCACAGCAGGGAAGTTCTCCTCTGTTCTGATCCATATTTATCTCTTACTGAACATCAATAAAGTCAGATTATCTGGTCATTATCACATAGTTTTTTGTGGAACCTTGTGCATAATTTGGCTGCCATAACTTACTCTAGAGCAACGACTATACTTTGAAGTGCTTCGTTGGCTGTAAAGAACTTTAGGAAATCCAAAGATCATGAAAGACCCTATATAAATGTATTTTCTTTTTTTTGTTCTAATGTTCTTTAGTGAAGGAAAACAGATTCTTGTTGGTCTGGCAAACCTAGTCTAGTTGTCCTATGAACTAGCCTATGAAGCCAATCAGCTGTATGAAACCATTGCAAAGAATAATAACGACCCTAAGAACTGCAGCAGTTTAAGAAGGTGGTCCATCACAACCATCAGAAAGGGCAATTGGGGTGCAAGCAATGCCATCTTCCCGAGAATGACTGAAAAATGTCATAGGTTGCTTAAAAAGATGCAAAAGGGAGGGTTGTATACATTTTTGTGCACCTGACTTCTCTGATGGTGAATTGCCATTCGCTACTGCAACAAGAATGGTCCAAGTGGTTCCCCAGAAATGACCAGTATTTGAACAGGGGTGGACAGGGGACAGAATTAGATGGGGAAGCAGTGGCTGTTGGACAAAACAAGTCGACATATTTTTTCTTTTTGTTGGGTTGTGGTGTGTGGCATGAGATTAGATGCTGAAAATCATATGAAAAAATATGGTCTTACTTTAAAGTATATTGCTCAGATTTTGCTGTAAAAATAGTTTTCTGCTTAACAAATGCCATTAGTAATGTGCAAATTGCCCTGCACCTGTGGCAAGGAAGAGATAGCCAGTGAACTGTGAATTACTTCAAGTCGCTGGGCGATTTGTGTCGCTCTGCCTTTAGCTTTATGAAAACAACATCTCGCATCTCCCTGTAAATTTCATGAAGTTGCTGCATTTGCAGCCCATTAAACACGTCACAGAAAATTAAGCCCAGTAATAACAGAATAAGTATCCCTATTGTTAACGACTCCCAATCAACTACTTCTGCCCAGAAAGTGAACAATTATAAATGTGCAATCTCATTCCTAAATGTTGTGAATTGTTTTAGGAGATTTAAAAATGTAACCTTGAAATTTTATTTTTTTCTTCGTTTTTATTTCAATCCAATCTTTATTTCCCCCTCTATTTCTCATTCTGTGCTTGATTTGACACTGAATCCATCCATTCTATTTTACCATCCTTCTCAGGTCTTCCTCTGTTTGTTTCCACATTCTTTAATCTCATTGGCTAAGGGAGTAAACTGTTTGTCCAGTTGTTCATCAAGGTTCAAGGTGCCCTGTTGTCCTCACTGGGGCGGGGGGGGGGGGGGGGGGGGACAGTTGTCGGGGTGAGTTCCATGACAGTTTGGGGGAATGGTGGGAGGTGTAGGGGTGGGGGAGTACCACCTGTGGTCAGGGAGTTCCTGTGGATGGTCAGGTGGACTGTAGTGGGGGTGTGGGGGAAGTCCCATGGGGTGTCAGGGGGGTAATGGGGGGAGTCCTGTGGAGGGTTTGGGTTTGAGGTGAGTCCCATGGGGGGCCGGGGTGAGTCAGTGCTATAATTACTCAGAAGCTAGGAGTGGTTTCAATTCTTCTAACCTTCTCTAGGTAACTATTACTGTATGACAGATGGAGCCATACAAAGTTTGCGATTACAATCACATTTTCGGATGGTTCCCAGAGAAGGGCAATTGCTCAAAGGAAGTTTGAACTTTTCAGGCAATTGTCATGCAATCCTTAACTGTAAACGTTTGGGAAGGGTGTTCCCCGTGGGGTGTTCCCCAGTGCAACTTTGGGGTATCCCCCCATCCCCCCCGCAAATACACTGCACTGGACCTCAAAAGTTACGGCCCACTAAAACTAAATAAACACAAAGAAGTCCAACTAACAAATCATGCCACAAGCAGCCCAGTGCCAGCAAAATCTGGGCCATTAAATTCTAATGCTTAATACAGCAACATCTCAGCAAATAATGCTTGAAAATTAGAATTTGGACAGTGGCCAGGATTTCCCCCTTGGCGATTTGGGGGCGGGACCCGCTCGCCGATGGGAAAATGATGCGGGATGACGTCAGGAGGAATCCCCGACGTCATCCCGGTCCCTTTAAATTTTTAGGAAGGCGGGCAGACAGTGAAATCAGCTGTCCGCCTGCCGACCTGTCAATGGCCAATTGAGGCCATTGGCAGGCTAATTAAGATAATTAAAGACCTGCCCGTCCAAGCTTAAGGCTGGCGGGCAGGCCAGGAGCCCCTGCGGGCTGCAGATTATTCATGAAACTTCATCCACTGGCGGGATGAAGTTTCATGTCCGTTTTTTAAAAATTTAATAAATTTTGTGTGTTTATTATTAACATGTCCCATCTCGTGTGACATTGTCACATCAGGGGGACATGTTAATAGTTTTAATATTTATCTATTTTTAGACTTTACTTACCTTTCACGAATCTCCCTGAGACAGGACTTTGCCTTAGGGAGCAGTGTGCTCTTTCGCGTGCATGCACAAAAGAGCGCACTTTGACAGATGGGGAATCGCTCCCCCTCCCCACACAGGAAGTGCATAACGTTTCCTGTCAGGCAGGCCGCTCACTCAAAATGGCAGCGGGCCCAGTTTCGGTGGCGGGGGTCAGCTGTCCGCCCACCGCCGAGCCGGTGAGGCCCGCACGCCATCCAAGGGCAAAATTCTGCCCAGTATGTCAGCATGAACATTCAGATTTAAAGTGTAATGGATTATTATCATCAGGCTTCCAGTTATCAAAAAATCAACCAGCAGCAAGTTCTTGTTGTATCTTTTGAGATCTTTTGGTCATTGGGGTTTTTCAGAGTAAGGTGAGGAACAATGGGGAGAATTTTCCCCATGTCGGGTGGGCAGGTCGGGAGCGGGCGGGCGCGGAGCCAATCGTCACCCGCGATCGGCTCCATGCTGCCATTTTACGCGGGTAGGCCAATTAAGGCCCACCCAGCATGAAGCGTGGCCCCCAAGGATAGCGGGAGTGGGCGGGCGGCGGCAGGAGTGCAATAACCGCCAGGTCCAATGGAGACCTGGCTGCCTGTTTAAATGAAGCGCTGGCAGCTTTGTAAAGGCTGATCATAATGACCAGTAGAAAGGCTCACCAGAGCGCTGCTGGAGAGCAGGCTAGGCTGGAGGATAGGGCAACGGGGCAGTGTGCCCCTCGGTTTTCTGATGAGTGCCTGGTTGCCCTCCTGGAGGAGGTGGCAGCACGGCGGGAGGTCCTCGTTCCGAGGGACGGGAGGCAAAGGCCCCCCCCACCTGATCAAATGTGCCTGGGAGGAGGTGGCGGAGATAGTCAGCTCCCATGACATGGTGCGACGCACGTGGGTCCAGTGCTGCAAGCGATTCAACGACATCTTGCACTTGGGGAGGGTGAGTACCATGTTGGCAGAGGTCACTTAATATGACCAGCAGCCTTTCCCCACAAAGCCCCCCCCCCCGCCGCACCCCACCTCAACTCTGAGTGCAGATGCAGCATTGAATCCTTGACGGTATGTTTCCCTCGCTGGGCGGGCCAGCAGGCATTGCCCATGCCTAGCTCACCCTGAGAGGGTAGTGCTGAGATGGGTTCTGCACCCGCAGCATGTGTGACACTGACACCCAGAGTACTGTTTTGGGGGCAACCTCAAGGATCTGCACCTCGGCGCAGTGCTGAACTGCGAAACGTGCCAAAGTCAGAATGCTGACATGCAGGGAGGGGTGCTTCCAGGTGGCAGAGCACCAACCCATCTGCTGCTCCTGATGTTCTACGTGCTTGCGCCTCCTTGCTTTGCAAGGTTAGACCATGTGGTGCCAAATGTGATGGAGGCAGCGTTTGGGCAAGGGGGGGGTCAGCCCTGGCTTCTTGGTGTGAGTGTGCGGCAGCTGCAGGGTGACGAAGCACTGGAGCCCTGCAAAGTCCCACTCTGGTTGGGTTGGCAGGGATGCGATGGGAATCCAGGTACAGGGTGAACTAATCAATGCTCTTCTCTCCTTTTCAGGAGAAGACTGCACACAATGCTGCCGAGTGGATGCGGACTGGCGGAGGCCAGACCCAGTTGGCTATCGTGACTAGACATGAGCAGGAGGCAATGGATCTGGAGAGGCGCCATGCACCCAGGTCCATCGGTGGCAGTGAGGCTGGGGTGCCACAGGGAGGAATGATTGCCGAGCACTGAGGTCACCATGTGTGTCCCAGCAGCCATGGCACTGCTGAATGCTCAGTGATTGAAGTTTGCAACATGGGTTGACCATTGATTAGGGAAGGATGAACGCATACTGATCTGGGGGCAGGCATGCACATTGACATTGTCTCCACTTTAACTAACCAAATGTCCTTGTTCTTCCTTTCAGCATCACCAGAGCAGGGCCGGGAGGAGGAGGCATAGAGGCCCCCTCTCACACCTGAGGCCCCTGAACAGTTGGACTCACCAACGTCACACCATCCCTGCCAGGCAGGCTCCAGCGCAGATACTAGCACCTCAATGGGAATTAGATCATCGGCTAGTGTACCGGGGCAGAGCAATGAGGGCACTTCACATTTGCTTGAGGTGCAGGCAGAGTCAGAGAGTGCCCATGGTGCAAGCAGTTGGAGGACTGCTGGGGACCAGGCATATGCTCAGTCAGTGGCTGATGATGTGCCTCTGGAGTCATCTGTGAGGCAGCAGATGCTGGAAGTGCAGCAGGGTATGCGGGAGGATCTAGCGGAGACACATGAGGCTATGTGTGGCATGGTCTCCGTGCTGGAGGAGTCCACGCGGATCATCACCAACGCAATGAGCCTCATGGCCGAGCGCCATGCTTCCTCCATGGAGAGAGTGGCGATTCTCATGGAGAGGTTCCTCCAGGAGAGCAATCAGGGGTTGCGCTTGGACCTGCAAGCCCTCACAGTGGCATTGACCTCAGCCGGTCACTGCCAGTGTGGGAGATGGTTTGGGCACCAAGTATCCCAGCTCGGTGCCCATCCTTCAACGGTGAGCAGGGAGGTCTGAAATGACCTCAGGTCAGTGCAACAGCTGCCTGTCGTCTCTGTGGGCTCCTCTCAGGGTGCTCTAGATGAGGGCAGCAGCTCCTCCGACCCTCTGCCAGTGACCGTGACATCCGATGACTGCAGCGACTGGGGAGATGCCAGCTGTGGAACTGGCCGCTCCCTCCCAGGCGGGGCCATCTACGGGTCAGAGGACAGCAACCAAGGTCATTGAAGCCAACAGGACAGCACACTGAGCAGGCTGTCTCAGATGCCAGTGCCAGCGAGAGGGTAGCACCTAGACGTAGCACCCGCAAGCATAAACTTAAGGCACCTCAGGTACACCACATTTTTGTCACTGGTGGTTTTATGTTGCCCCGCTATTAGTTCATGACCACTTGGTGTGCTGTGTAACACCTTTGTGATTTTTTTTTGTACTTCATTTTGTAGAAGTATTACATTTTGACATATGAGCATGGCTCAGGGTGACTCCTTATTTCTGCAGGTGGATGGGAACCCATGATGCTATGAGTGAGTTGTTTGACATTGAGCTTTATTGACAAGGCCCTTAGTTAATGTCCCTACGAAGGCAGATTTTGCGCTCAGGTATTGAGTATGGAGCCTGCAGCCCTGGCTTGTGTCAGAGGTCTATCTGTGGTGTGCTAGCTGAAGGTTCATTGGATTAAAGCCTCTCAGGTGTCCCTGCCTCCCTGGAGTATACCTGGTCAGCGTCTACCCCTCAGTGTTCTGTGTGTGCTCATCCTCGGACTCACTACTGGACTCATCGTGTGCAGCCAGAGCAACTGCATCTACATCTTCTTCATCCACTGCATCGCGCCTTTCCAGTGCCAGATTGTGGAGAGCGTAGCATGCAACCGCTATCAGTAACACACGATCTGGGGGGTATTGCAGTGCGTCCCCTGAACAGTCCAGGCATAGGAAGTGCATCTTGCGAAGACTGATGGTTCTCTCCACCACAGCCCCTGTGGAGGTGTGGCTCCTATTGTACCGCTGCTCGGCCTCTGTTCTTGGATGGCAGAGAGGCATCATGAGTCACCTTCTGAGAGGATAGCCCTTGTCACCCAGCAGCCATCCACCCAGTCAGGCCGGAGCACTGAAGAGCCTCGGCACCTGGGAGTGTCTGAGGATGTAAGTGTCGTGGGAGCTGCCTGGGTACCTTGCACAGACTTGTAGAATCTGCATCCTGTGATCACACACTATCTGCACGTTCATGGAGTGGAAGCCCTTCCTGTTGACGAAGGCACCGGGCTCACTTGCTGGCACCTTGATGGCCACATGTGTGCAGCCTGTAGCACCCTGGACACAGCAATCGCTGCAAAGCCTTTGCCTCGCTCTTTCTGGCTGGCCTCATCCCAGCGGCAGTGGACAAAATTCAATGCACGCCTGAACAGAGCATCTGTCACAAGTTGACACAAGTGTGGACAGCTGATTGGGAGGCTTCACAAAGATCATCCACCGACCCCTGGAAAGAGCCAGAGGCATAGAAGTTGAGGGCAGCTGTGACCTTCAGTGCCACTGGTATGAGGTGTCCACCCATACAGTTGGCACAGATCTCAGGGCCTATCATCTGACAGATGGATGTGACTGTCTCCCTTGAGAGATGGAGCCTCCTTTGGCACTGCACCTCAGACATATTGAGGTAGCTGCTTTGCCGCCTGTATACCCTGGCAGTAAGATAGTGGCATCTTCTGCGGCTCCTTCTGCCTTGGACTTCCTGTTGGCCCTGCGCCCCTTGTGCCTGCGCCTCTCCTCCCAAAGGTGGCTCCCCTGGAAGCTGAATATGGACTCCTGGCTTCCTCCCCCTTCTGGCCCTCCCTTCCTCCTCAGAGGAGGTGCCTCCAGTGTATAGCACTTCCCATTCCCAAGCTAAGAAAGGCTTCCTGAAACCAGCAAGGCCCCAAGAATGATGTTTACTCAAGAATCCTGACCTGAGGCCATTACTCCTGTCCAAGCAGCTATTAAGAAGTTTGAAGTATCCCTGCTCACACAGGCAAGTATCAGTAACTTTAACAATTAAATGTCTGACAAATAACATTCGCGACCCCACTCACCCCTCTTCTCCCACCCATGGATGAGGTTTTTACAAATGTAGCCTACCTGTCTGCCCACTGCGCCCATGTGACGTCCTGAAGATCGCATGGGCCCTGAAAAATCCCCAACAATTACTGCCTCAAGGGCCTTATGTGGATCTTTAATTAATGGTGGGCGTGCATTGGAGAACATAGCGCGCCCGCCCACCTAAATACCGCGATAGCACGTGGTGACCTTGGGATACTCGCCCGACATCACCACGCGTCATTTTACGCGTCGGCATATGGGGCCCGCCCCCGCAAGCCAACGAGAAAATTCTGGCCAATAGCTTTTGGGAGTTCAGTAGTAGACAATCCTGGAATGGGTTCAGATCAGGTTGAATAAGGATATACTGGCTCTGTAGTTGATAATGGCTAAAGCTTTCTCTAGCGAGGAAGTGCTTGATGTGATGATTGCAATCAAATGTCTTACATTTCACCTTGCGTTTAAAGTTATTTGACGCAGTGGCACATATATGAACCTTGAGGTAATTTGATTGAGGTTTGTAAATCTCCGTAGTTTTCATTCAGGATTTCAACTCTGAGTTAGAAGTGTGGGTTCAAGTCCCATCCCAGAGACTTGAGCACAAAGTCTAATTTGACATTCCAGTTCAATATTAAAGGGGTGCCATGATTCAGAAGTGTTATCTTAAAGATATCTCTGTATGCATTTAGTGAGTCAGCATTCAGACCTTTCTCACAAAGGGCCATAGAGCATGCAGTCGATGGCATGCTGCATCATTGGGGATCCTGCTAGTCTGGTAAGGCCATGTATTTACTCCTCCTGAACATCGGAACATAGGACTTAAGAGCAAGAGTAGGCCATTCGATCCTTCAAGCCTGATCTACCATTCAATAATATCATGGCTGATCTGGTTGTGCTATCAATTCCACTTTCCTGCCAGCCCTTCTTGACTCCCTTGTCTATCAAAAATCTATCTAACTCTGCCTTGAAGAAATTCAATGGCCCAGCCTCCACTGCTCTCTGGGAAAGAGAATTCCACATACCAACGACCCTCTGAGAGAAAAAAATTCTCCTCATCTCAGTGTTAAAAGCGAAAACTCTTATTCTTAAACTGTGTCCCCTAGTTCTAGTCTCCCCTCACAAGTGGAAACATCCTCCCAGTATCTACCTATCAAGTCCTTTCAGGATCTTATGTTTCACTAAGATCACCTCTCATTCTTCTAAACTTTAATGGGTAAAGGTCCAACCTGTTCAATCTTTCTTCATGGGATAAGCCCTTCATCCTAGGAATGAATTGAGTGAACCTTCTCTATATGGTTTCTAATACAATTATATCTTTTTTCAAATAAGGAGGCCAAAACTGTACACAGTTATTTAGTCTATTTTTAATCTTTATTTTCTGCTTCTCCCTCATAAAAGAGATGACGTAGTCCCCTCTCCTTCTACAGCCTTCCATCTCCCTGATCTGGTGATGCACAACAGAAGCAAAATGTTGGAAACGTCAGCTACTCCATCTTGGAAGGATTGCTAGTGCAGAAATTAAGGGCCACAGTGATCTTGATGGCCACTAGCAGTGCCATCCTTTCCCTGCTGTACAGTCACCAGTCTATTGTCGGAGGTGGCACTGTTCAGTGACCACCTCCTTGGTGAAAGGTAGCCACTTCAAGGCACTGCTCTTGGCTGAGTGGAGGTTGGAGAAGTGTCCCTGGAGACCTTTGGTGGTTTGGGCATTCTCTTCAGAGTCCGTCTCCTCCCTCTGCGCACAGCTTCCCCTCTATGCTGCCTCAACTCCATCTCCAAGTCAGGCTGCAACCCAAGAGGAACTGCAACTATAGCCCTCATTATTGAAAGCCAGACTTCTTCTGAGTGGGTTTAAATTATGAGGAGCAATTATAAAAACTAGGTTTATATTCTCGGGAATTTAGAAGGTTAAAAGGTGATTTGATTGAGTTTACACAATATTAAGGAGAGTCGCTGGGGTAACCAGAGGGAAACTATTTCCACTGGTTGGGAAATCTAGAACTAAAGGACATATCCTAAAAAATAGAGCCAAGCCTTTCAGGAGTGAAATTAGGAAGCACTTCTTTTCAGAAATATGATATAAGTTTGGAACTCACTCCTGCAAAAGGTAATTGATGCTAGATTGATTGTTAATTTTAAATCTGGGATTGATACATTTCTGTTATCCAGGGGTATTAAGGAATATGAGACAAAAGCTAGTATATGGAGTTAAGTCACAGGTCAGCTGAGCTCATGAAATGGAAGAACAGCTGGAGGGGCTAAATGGCCTAGTCCTGTTCCTACGTTGCCACACAAGTTTCGTATTTACTTCACTGTAAACAAGATTTCAGGCTATAATAATAATTGCAGTAACCCAAGAAGAAATGCTTTGGCAACAGCTATGAGGATGACACCAATTTCTCTCTTGTCTTATCTTGACTTTCGCTGCTACTACTAGAAAAAATGAAATATCTGATTACAGTTAGGTAGTGCTCCTGGCTGCTTTCATATCAACCAGCTCATTGTTTCACTGCATAGTTGTGGTAGTTGCCAACTGTCATGTCTTTGAAATAAGGGAAGACATTGGAAACTTTATAGTTGTGAGGGAAAAAAAAAATCTTAAAGTGCATATATTTTTAATTCACTCTCAGGACATGGACATCGTTGGTAAGACCAGCATTTATTGCGCACTCTTAGTTACCTAGAAAAGGTGGCGGTAGGTCACTTTCTTGAACTGGGGAGTCCAATTCTTGTTATTCTTTGTAGCAGCATGCTTGGCACTTCAAAGGGCAGTTAAGAGTCAACCACATTGATGTGGGATGGAGTCACCTATTGGCTAGACTTTCAAGTGGCATTTTATGATCTGGAATGCATTACCTGAAAATGTTATTTATTTATTTAGCCTGCACATAGTCACAGAGCCAAGCAATAGCCTTGTCAGTGGCTAGTGTCTTTAAGCCCGCCTTCAGTCAACAGACACTCCTCCACAATTTGAGTCATTGTTTGCACTGCACCACAGCTGCAGCCTGGATTCTCTTGGTGGCTACTTAGATGCCTTGGCCATCTGGAAGTAGTTTAAAAGGGCCTACTGTCGCCATGGGAGACCAAAGCTGAATGGTGAGCAGTGGGGCCTACAATGAGAGAGTGGTTTCTGGTGGGTGTTTTTTTCTGCCAACCCTCCTGTCATAGGTCCTTAGCTGTTATTCCTCAGTGTGGTGTGTTTAACTATATGTGGTGGCATGAGGGAAGGTATACTGCTGGTGAGTTGAGGAGGTCCTTGAAAAAAGACAGGTTTGCATTGGAGTAGACCTTCTCCAGCTGTAGCAATTTTAATATTTTTTGGTTGGCAGTCAGTGTTCTTGTTACGCCACAAATTAGTACCTGACCTACACAGAGGAAGCCAATGATCCTCCTAGCAAACCAAATTCAGCAAGTCTGCACTTGAAGAATCCCGGTATCACAGAATTAAAAACCGCCCAAAAGGGTGATGGAAGCAGATAACTTTCGAAAGAGAATTGGATATACAAGGAAAAGGTTTGTGGGGCTATGTAAAAAGAGTAGGGAAGTAGGTCTAATTGTATAGCTCTTTCAAACAGCAGGTACGTGTGCAAGGATCCAAAGTGCTGTACAATCCTATGATTATAACACCAACAAGCCTTCAATATCATTTGGATCTTTCATTTTTCTTATTGACTCTGGGGTCTTTGTAACATAGTGCACAATAGCACAATAGCGGTCCACATTCTGTTGTTTTTATCTCATGACGTAGATAAAGACAGTGATTGGGGTTATTGTCAAGCTAGAAAGAAAACTTATTTTTGTTCCAGAGCTGCTGTCTCTTAGGGTTAGTAGGGTTTTAACTCAACTGACACTCTACAAAGAAAGTGAAGTCTGTTCATCATACTTCTGAAAATGTAGTAAGGCAGCGGAAAAGCTTCGACTCAGGACAACAGCCTCTGATTTTAGGTCATTTAGTAAAGTTCTGGAGAGTGAACCATTGTTGCTGATTGGTCTGAATCTAACCTGAGCGGGTTCAGCCGATCTGTCAATGAAGCTGAAAATTACAGTATTCAATCAGTATGCTGTATTTTTAAACACTATGATTAAGTATTAGTTAATAAAGGTTGCTGGCTGATGTTGGCACACTAGTAGTTTTCAGGCAGGCAAAAAAACCTTTGAAGATTTGTATTTCTCTACTTGTGACTGAGGTTGCCAACTGTGATTAAATGTATTCCTGGAGATTTCATCATATGACTTGCCCCCATGCTCCAGCCATGAGTCGGCCAACACATCCATCATTGTGACACACTGCCTTCATACGCCAGTTTGATGATGCTTGACTGTCAACCAAACTGCACTTTTGTCCCATTTTCAATGTTTTTTCCGTCTCAGAAAGAGAAATGTTCAAAGAAAATTGCAAAAAAAAACCCCAATTTTTTTTAATGTCCCTATGATTTTTCTCCAGGATTGCACACAGCAGTGTCCTGGAGATTGATCTTCAATTCCAGGCCAATCCTGGAGGGTTGGCAACCCTACTTGTCACAGGTTAACACTGCAGCGTGTACTTTTGAAATGGAGGGGTTTTTTTTTATTTGTCACAACTTATAAAAAGTAAGTTATACCAGTGGATATATCTCTGCAAATTGGTTGAAGAATTTTGCCAAACAATTTTAAATATAACAATAAGCCTTGGAGGCTAGACAGTACCACACAAAAGCAACTTGTTCTAGTTTCCATCAACGGACTGGGAAAAGAGGAACACAGGAATTTCCAGATGAGAAAAGCCCAAAGGCACCTGGCTACATGCCATTGTAATGTAAAGGAACTCGGCAGAGCAAGGTTAATGTGGGACTGGAGAATAAGGCCGTCCACGATATGATGTATAGAGTCACATAGTAATAGACTCAGAGAGAACAATCTAGAAAAAACACTCTGGAACCAGCCTGAATGGAGGTAACAGCACCATGCATGACAGTAACCAGGGATCGGTAAATAGTTAAAGATTAACAATAAGTGGTTCATGTTAAAATATACAAGTCTCAAGATCTCATCATTGAGACATCTAAAGAACCCATATTACAACATACCCTTCAATGCTCTAAAAATGAGTGCAGGAACTTTGTGAATAATTATAGCCAAATGAGCTTCAGTACTGAGTCAAACACTGACCACAAATAATATTTTATCACAAGAGTATATTTCCCTCAATGATGGCAGTCCTTTTTAAATATTGTCATGAGATTTGTGTTACTAATTCAAACATTATTCTAACTATGACCTAATTTGCATGATGCCTTTGTGTAGTAACAAATTTTTTGTTAACTCATTTTGGCATTTTGATAACTGGTTCATTGGATTGTATTGACAAGAATTTGAAGTTACATCTTAATCACTTCCTTTGTGTTATTGTACCAAGAGCAATATCATTAAGAAGTTGGATTTGTACCAGCCCACATTGATGTCTGTGCAGCTCAGTGCCATAATAATGTAGTTCCCCTACTCTTTCATTGGCCAGTAAAGCTTAGATCAATAAAACAACAACAACAAATTAAATTTATATAGTGCCTTAAATGTAATAAAATATTCCAAGGCACTTCACAGGAGCATTATAAAACATAGTTTGGTACTGAGTCACATTAGGAGATATTAGGTCAGATTACCAAAGCTTGATCAAAGAGGTATGTTTTAAGAAGTGTCTTAAAGGAAGATCACAAGGTAGGGAAGCACAGAGTGTACAGGGAGGGAATTCCAGAGCTTGGGGCTTAGGCAACTAAAGGCATGGCCACCAATGGTGGTGCAATTGCAATTAGGAATGCACAAAAGGCCAGAATTAGAGGAGTGCAGGTATCTCAGGGTTGTGGGGTTAGAAGAGATAACAGAGATAGAGAGCCACAGCAGCTTAAATAAGCTTGTTATGTTAACTTTCATTCTCTTTAGATTCTCCAAATGACAAAACCAAAATATTGGCACTGCAATTATGCTCCTACGTGCCTCTTTTCCCTCTGTTAAAAAAACAAATATTTGAGAAAATGTTCCTGTCATATCACGACTTAAAAAATGTTTTAAAGTTCATCTCCCATTTGTTTTGAAATTGTCAGATGCTCAATATAAACAAATACATGCTAGAAAACTCGACTTCACAAGACTTCCCAACTCACATCAGACATTTCACCAATCCTCCTTTCTGCTTGCACTCACACACTTCACACCAGTTACTGCCCTCACAAGCGTTTCTCACACCTGTACCATTTTCCTCCTAGTGTGCACACTATGCTAAGCTGTCTCGCACATCTCAATAGCCTGAACAAGGACAGGCATTATCCCACTGTCACTCTTCTTATACATAATCAGGAGGAAACCTAGAGAACAAGGTCTGAATATTTAGGATGGCGGAATTTCATTTCTCAGCATCCGAAGAGTCGACGGGGAACAGATCCCTGTTGATTCTTAGCGCCCCGCAGTCATTTCACGCTCAAATGAGCATCAATTGGCTGCAGACAGGAATTCCTCCCTCTCACTTGGGAGGAAGTCCCATCTTAGAGAGCTGCTAGCCAATCTGATTTGATTAAATGGGGCCAGCATATTCAATAATGCTGCAATTCTTGACCTGGAAGAATCTGCATGATAACTTAGGGGGCAAGAGCTGTAGTGGACTGAAGGGAAAGTGCATCTACATGCCTAAGCTTAAGTCCAAGCACTGGAGGACAAGGTAAGTTCAATGGGTCCGAGGGTAGGGTGGGTGCGGGGGTGGGGGGTACAAAGCAGGTGATTGGGGTGTCAGGGGAGAGGCTGGGGGGTTGGGTGGCAGGGGAGGTCAGGCCACCACTGGACCTTAAGATGGGGGGGGGGGCGAGTGATGCAGTCAGAAGGGGGCTTCTGATGAAGGCGTCCCACACCCTTCCGGCCTGAGATCTAGGTCCGTTCTGTTTTGGGCTTCCCCCGCGCCAGGTAAATCCTCCCGCCAGCCTAAAAATTGAGGCTGGGTGGGAAGTGGCCCATAAGTGGCCAATAATTGGCCACTTAAGGGCCTCAAGTGGGGCAAGGGCAAGAGTCCTGTCTGTGGCCTTGCCCGTCCCAGCACAAAATTGCTGTGAGGTCGGGGTGGGTGGGAACCCAAAGGGAATCCCGTTCCTTCAATTTCACGCATCCCCATCATTTAAAAACCCGCTGGCGGGGGAGCCTGGAATTCAGGCTCAGGAGGAGATCCCACCACGTAACAGGCTTGAACTCTGATGGAGGCCACAGCCTTTGGCGAAGAAAGGACACAGTGTTGGAGATAGTGAGGTAGTGGCCAAGCAAGGTGGTTGGGCATTTTCCCTTCCCTTTTTTTCCCACTAAACTCTCTAACTCATACACAGAGCATGACAATCTGGAGCCTTAATGGGCTGTCATTCTGTTCTTACTGTCTACCTTTACCCTTATGTATTAACTCCATTTCTTTTGTCATTTTCTAAGTACTTCAAATTACACAGGCTTTGCAGCCATTAATCTGGATGGGGACAACCCTCCTAAAGATGAAGTATCACTTGGTCATACCTTCCAAACACCCTGCATCGTTTAATTAGAAAATTAGATGGGTCTGTGTCTTGGAATGGTTTTCTACATGAAAAGCTGTATCAAAATACCAGCTTTTGTTGCTGTTGCACATGGAGATTCACAGTGTGTAAGTGAGCATGTGTGGGCGCAAGTGGAAAAGGCAGCCAAGTAAATATCTTATTGTTTAAGACTGCGTGCAGACCATGTTGCTTGAATGCAGCCCAGTGATGGCTGTGTACAGGGCAGATCGATTTTGCAAAAGGGATCTCAAACAGGGCTCCGAAACTTATTTGCAAATGCAAAAGGACTAACACTTGATTCAGGCACATCTCTATGGTCATGTTTTTTTCTGTCTTTACCAATACGGTGCCTGGTGCACTTCTGGAGTGGAATGTGTGAGCTTGTGCTTATGCCTGCCATTTTGGATATTTTAATGCATATTTTACACTTGTAAAGTGAGCATGACATCATTAAATTTCTAGGCCCAAGGTTTCATAAGGTCCAAGTTTCTCCAGCTCAACGCTGCATTCATTTGTAGCAAGGAAAACACATACAATTTATGTCATTACTTTGCGTGTTGTTTTCACAGACAAGACTTTTGAAACTACTTTAGGTATACATAGACAGGCAGGCAAAGCTGACTTAAATGTAACCTCCTCTTGATTGCACTAACAACTGCAGACAATATGTACTGCAAATGCTTCAGAAACTACAAGTGAGTCCCCTACCCTTTGGAGACTGGTACTATTATTATTGTTGCTGATTCTTTGTTTTCTTAAAAAATTGAATATGGGGAATTAGATGATTCATTAGAGTATCAAGTGTTGCTCAAGATCAAAGGAAACAAGAAATCCAAGTGCCTTCTATTGCTCTGTCAACATACCTCTTTAGTGCATCATTTACATATTCATACTTTGAGATTACTCAGTAGTATCTACAGACTGCTGTTATCCATCTCACACTTTCCATTATTCATACACTTACTTATTACAATTACTAATTCTACTTGCGCAAGTTATACAAATGCAGAAACAGAGTCTGAGGAACTATCACAACTTAATTACAAATTAAGGCTTTGGAGAGAGGGGAAAAAAAAATAAGTGGTTAACTTCCACTGTTAAAATATTAGTTTGTGAATAGGAACCAGATACATCATTATAGCCTGAATTTTTAGGATGGTGGGAAACACACCCCCACTAACTCCAGCAGCCCGAATGCCATATTATGCTCTAACAAGCGTTGATGGGTATAAGGTCGGACTTCGCTCCTCAGTTGGGAGGTAGTCCCGTCTTGGAGAGTTGCCGGGCAATCAGATTGGCTGGTAGCTCTCCAGTCCCTCCAGGCACAGCGCTACAGTGGCTGAAAGAGGCACTGCAGGGAGCTGCCTGGCACTAAGTCCAGGGACCCAGAGGACAAGGTAAGTGGCAGGGGTCCCATGGTGGGGAAGGTAGGGGATACCTGGGGCTCGCGCTGGGGGCGATCAGGGCCTCAGGGATAGGCCGGGGAGGAGGGAGGTCTGGAAATCATTGGACTTTAAGGGGAGGGTGCCCCCAAGTCAGGAGAGGGCTTCTGATGGATGTACCACCCCCCATTTCCCCCCATCACCCCACCTTCCTAACTATCTTCATTTCCGGCATACCCCCCTGAGCTGTCACCTGCCCGCCAGCCTAAATATTGAGGCTGTGCGGGAAACAGCCCTTAAGTGGCCACTTAAGGACATTAATTGGGGAAAGGGGGGGCTTCTTCTCCAAGGCATGGCCCACCCCAGCATAAAATCACTGAGGTCAGGGTGGGTGGGAACCTGAAGGGAATCCCGTCCATGCAATTTCACGCTCCACCACATATGCCCCCGCCTCAGAAACCACTGGAGGGGGAGAGTAAAATTTTGACCTATTTGTGGTTGTGAATGAGTGAGAATCCTTTAATTTACTTAGGGGTCAGTTGTGTCATATTCAAGTGCCATATGCAAGCTTTAGACACAAATGCTGAATTTTAACTTGCAGACTTGCCCGCAGCCGGGGAGCCCAGCAGCAAGTCAGGAACCCAAAAGTTTTAGCAGCTGTTTTGTCAATGGCTTTTTGACCCAACCTTAGCATCTGATTTCTGTGTTTCCTCACCAATTGGAGCAGGCAGCCATGCTGGAATCCTGCTGTTTCAGCTCCACTGTTTAAAGGGATCCTGCAAGGGTCAGAATTGAGAAATGATCAATGTGTCAGGGCAGAGACAGGAAATTTACAGCTGGAGGGTCAATGTGGGAAAGCATCACTATGTTTTTCAGCTGTGCCACTGAGCATCATGCACCGCGGTTGTAAGGATCTACAGGGAAATTTTATTTCCTTCAGATGGGAGGAAGAAGGCAGCCTCGGAGAACAAGCAAGTATGGCTGAAGGTTGCAGAGGAGGTCAGCAGCAAGGGTAGGGTGCCACAGTAGGTTCAATGATGTGATCAGGGGAGGATAGGTGAGTGGCATGACACATTCAAGTTCAGATCCTCTCACTTTGCCCTGCCCTTGGTTCTCCTGCACATCGCCCTTCAGACTAACAAACCTGGCAGGTGCACACATCCTTTTATGTCAAGCCACCTCCTCGCATCCCCATCTGACCAGCCAGCACTGTCACCTAGCCTCATTTTATTGTAATATCACCACACCCATGCCTAACAGTGACTCTGCACAAATGTTATTATTCCATCCTCTTAAAACATTCCACTTCTCACACGTATAGGTATCTCCTTCCTCTCCTTGCAGGACAAGAAAGCAGAAAACACCATGGAGAGGCAGAGAACCTTGATAGCTACAGAGGAGATGACTGGAGATAAGCTGGACCTCAGCATGCCTCGCGGTAAGTGATGGGGAAATAGGAGTCTCCCAGCTACCCAGTGACATAATTGAATATAACACAGCCACATGGCATTCACCAGCACTCACTCCTGATGTCAGCAGCCGCTGAAACATAATAATCTACACAATGATGACTTGGAACCCTCTCACCTTGTCAGTTCTAAGTCATGTCTTTCATCTACCACAGGTCCAGCAAGCATCCCTCAGGAGGTGGTGCCGGAGGAGGAAAGAGTTTCCTCTGAGGGGGTCACTCACTCTGAGGATCCACCATCACACAACTCATACATGCTCTCCAGCAACTCAGATACACCTTGGTGAGGCCTCTAAGATGCGTTGTCAAATGGTGAAGCAGACATCACAATTGAGCAGGACCAGGTGTTGGAGACAGGGACAGCAATGGAGAGTCCCTGTCTGAAGGTGCCAGATCCTCGAAGCTCTGCTCAACTGGACATAGATGTTGAACCTCATAGTTCATCAACAATAGTTGATAGCTTATAGTTTAAGGTCTTTTTGTGGTTTATAGTTTGTATATTCTGTAGTAACGAGAATCAGGAAAGAAGGGCCCTAGAGTAATTGATTTAAAAGGTTTAATTTAAAGGGATAAGTCATGGCGGGAAAGCTCAAAGCCGTGGTGTGCTCCTCATGCTCCATGTGGGAAGCCGGGAACGCTTCCAGTGCCCAGGACCAGCATGTGCGCAGGAAGTGTGTCCAGCTGCAGCTCCTGGAAGCTCGGGTTTCAGAGTGGGAACGGCAGCTGGGAACACTGTGGAGCATCCGCGAGTCTGAGAGCATCGTGGATAGCACATTTAGAGAGGTGGTCATACCACAGCTGAAGGGACTTGAGGAAGGAAGGGAATGGGTGACCACCAGGCAGTCCAAGAGAAACAGGCAGGTAGTTCATGAGTCCCCTGGGGTCCCGCTCGCGAATCGTTATTCCATTTTGGAGGCTGATGAGGGTGCTGGTTCCTCCAGGGAGTGCAGACAGAGCCAAGCTTCTGGCACCACAAGCAGCCTGTCTGTACAGGAGGGGAGGAAGAGAGAAAGAGCAATACTAATAGGGGATTCTATACTCAGGGGAACAGAGAGGCGCTACTGTGGCCGTCAATGTGACTCCAGGATGGTGTGTTGCCTCCCTGGTGCCAGGATCTGGGGTGTCACTGAACAGCTGCAGGGCATCCTGAAGGGGGAGGGTGATAAGGCAGAGGTCATGGTACATGTTGGTAGAAAGAGGGATGAGATCTTGCATCAAGAATTCAGGGAGTTAGGCAGTAGACTAAAAAGCAAGACCTCTCGGGTTATAATCTCTGGATTACTCCCAATGCCATATGCTAGCGAGCATAAAAATAGGAGAATAACGCAGATGAATACTTGGCTTAAGAGTTGGTGCAGGAAGGAGGGTTTTAGATTCCTGGATCATTGGGGCTGTATCTGGGGAAGGTGGGACCTGTACAAGCGGGACGGTCTACATCTGAACCAGAGCGTGACTAACATCCTTGCGGGTGGGTTTGTTGAGAGGAGTTTAAACTAATTCAGCAGGGGGAGGGGACACAGAATGTTAGCTGAATAGGGACACATCATAATACAGTAAAACAATCAAGTCAGAGGGAGTACAGCTGTATTAAGTTTCAAGGGAGTAAGGCAAGGCTGGATGGCCTCTACTTGAATGCCAGCAGCATTACAGGTAAAACGGATGAGTTAAGGGTGAGGATTGACACGTGGAATTATGATATAGTAGCCATCACAGAGACATGGTTGAGGGAGGAGCAGGATTGGCAACTCAACATTCCAGGATATAGAATCATCAGGCAAGACAGGGGAGGGGGTAAAAGAGGAGTCAGTTACTGCAGTAATGAGAGGTGATATCTTGGAGGGGGCATCCAACGAAGCTTTGTGGGTGGAGTTTAGGAATAAAAAAGGGGAAGCCACATTGTTAGGTGTTTCTTATAGACCCCCAGATAGTCAGCGGGAAATTGAGGAGCAAATATGTGCACATTTCACAGAGGTGTGTAAAAACAATAACAACAGGGTAATTATATTAGGTGATTTCAACTTTCCCAACATTAATTGTGATAGACATAATGTTAAGGGCTTGGATGGAGTGGATTTCTTGAAGTGTGTACAGAACAACTTTTTAGGTCAATATGTAGAGGGTCCAGCAAGGGGCGGCGCAGTGCTGGACCTAATTCTGGGGAATGAAGCCAGACAGGTGGCGGTGGGGGGGGCATTTTAGTGATAGCGATCACAACATGGTACAATTTAAGCTTGTAATGGACAAAGAAATAGACAAGTTGCAAAAAAATGTTTTAGATTAGAGGAGAGCGGATTTTAGTAAAATAAGGCAGCATTAAGCCAAGGTAGACCGAGAACAGCTACTTGTGGGGAAATCTACAGAAGAGCAGTGGGGAGGGTGGCGTTCAAAAAGGAAATGGGGAGGGTACAGGCTCAACATGTTCCCTCTAGGGTGATAGGAAGGAGTAACCATGGATGACCAGAGATATTCAGGATACGATGAGAAGGAAAAGAGAGGCGTTTAGCAGGTACAAGGGGAGCAAATCAGCGGAGGCATTAGTGGAGTACAGAAAGTGCAGGGAGGAGCTTAAGAAAGCAATTTGGAGAGCAAAGACGGGATGTGAGAAAGCTCTATCTGGTAAAAGTAGGGAAAATCTCAAGATATTCTATAAGTATGTCAATGGGAAGAGGATAACCAGGGAAAGAGTAGGGCCCATTAGGGACCAACTATGGGTGGAGCCAGAGGACATCGTTAGAGTGTTGAACGAATACTTCACATCCATCTTCACCCAAGAGAATGAGGATGAAGGTATGGAACTCGGGGAGAGAGACTGCGAGGTTCTTGAGAAAATTGATATAGGGAGTGACAAGGTATTGGAGGTGTTGGCAGGCTTAAAAGTGGACAAATCTCCAGGTCCAGATGATTTGTGTCCCAGACTGCTGAGGGAGGCGAGGGAGGAGATTGCAGGAACTCTGACCCAAATTTTTAATTCCTCTCTGGCCACGGGGGAGGTGCCAGAGGACTGGAGAACAGCTAATGTGGTTCCGCTATTTAAGAAGGGTTATAGAGATAAGCCAGGGAACTATAGACTTGTGAATCTCACGTCAGTGGTAGGGAAACTATTGGAGAAAATTCTGAAGGAGAGAATCTATCTCCACTTGGAGAGGCAAGGTTTGATCAGGGATAGTCAGCATGGCTTTGTCAGAGGGAGGTCATGCCTAACAAATTTGAATTTTTTGAGGAGGTGACCGGGTGTGTAGATGAGGGGAGCGCAGTGGGTGTAGTTTATATGGATTTCAGCAAAGCCTTTGACAAGGTCCCACATGGGAGACTTATAAAGAAGGAAAATGCACATGGGATACAGGGTAATTTGATAAGGTGGATTCAAAATTGGCTTAGTTGTAGGAGACAGAGGGTGATAACAGAAGGCTGCTTTAGTGACTGGAAGCCAGTGTCCAGTGGCGTAGCACAGGGATCTGTGCTAGGTCCCCTATTATTCGTTATTTATGTAAACGACATAGGTGACTATGTGGGGGGTAGGATTAGTATGTTTGCGGATGACACAAAGATCGGCCGGGTGGTTCACGGTGAGGTTGAGTGTCTTGGGTTACAGGAAGATATAGAAGGGATGGTCAAATGGGCAGATAAGTGGCAGATGGAATTTAAGCCTGAAAATTGTGAGGTGATACACTTTGGAAGGAGTAATTTGACAAGGAAGTATTCAATGAACGGCATGACACTAGGAAGTTCTGAGGAACAAAGGGACCTTGGTGTGTGCATCCATAGATCTCTGAAGGCGGAGGAGCATGTTTGTGGGGTGATGAAAAAGGCATATGGACACTTGCCTTTATCAATCGAGGCATAGATCACAAAAGTAGGGAGCTCATGTTGGAGTTGTATAGAACCTTGATGAGGCCACAGCTGTAGTACTTTGTGCAGTTCTGGTCATCACATTATAGGAAGGATGTAATTGCACTGGAGGGGGTGCAGAGGAGATTCACCAAGATATTGCCTGGGATGAAACATTTAAGTTATGAAGAGAGGTTGGATAGACTTGGGTTGTTTTTGTTGGAGCAGAGAAGATTGAGGGGCGACCTGATTGAGGTGTACAAGATTATGAGGGACATGGACATGAGGGTGGATAGGGAGCAGCTGTTCCCCTTAATTGAAGGGACATTCACGAGGGGACACAAGTTCAAGGTGAGGGGCAGGAGGTTTAGGGGAGATGTGAGGAAAAATGTTTTTACCCAGAGGGTGGTGACGGTCTGGAATGCGCTGCCTGGGAGGGTGGTGGAGGCGGGTTGCCTCACATCCTTTAAAAAGTACCTGGATGAGCACTTGGCACGTCATAACATTCAAGCTATGGGCCAAGTGCTGGTAAGTGGGATTAGGTAGGTAGGTCAGGTGTTTCTCAATTGTCGGTGCAGACTCAATGGGCCGAAGGGCCTCTTCTGCACTGTGTGATTCTGTGATTCTGAGAGAGAGCGGCTCTGAAGCAGCAGCAGATAATGTGTGAAATTCTGTCAGCCTTTCCAGTTGCATTGCACCCATTGGAGATGGATTGGAGGAGTCTGTCTCAAGCATGGGTGCCATAATGTTTCAGGCCTTTCTGCTCATGTTTACATCTATAAAAAGAATGACTACGTACATGAAGCACCAGATGCAATAGGAACAGAGTGCATGCCCTCACAAATGGCCTGCACACTCAGTCTGCCACTTTAAACAGGATCGGGGACAGACTAACCTTAACCATTAAGTGCTTCACTGAAGTGCAGCAAAGTGTCCTCCAGTTCTTGATTAGCAGGGAAGTGCGGGTGGACATTAGAGGGAAGATGGAGAAAGAGCAGTTGGAAGTTCAAGGTCTACTCAAAGTACTCCTTACTCCTTGCCTGCCCTCAGTTGGAGACCAAATACTGTTCCTGTCCCAGTCCAAGTCTACCCTTGTACAGGTGCAGGTAAGGCAGTCTTTAGCAGGGCTCTCATGGGCTCCAAAACCAAGAGGATATCAGCCAAAAGCATCTGAAGAATCACAGCAGGAGAATTAGCAGCCTGCCTCAAGCTTTGCTGAAGCCACAAGGGTTGCATTGTGTAGGACTACTAGAAAAAGGAAGAAAAAGGGTTTATAGTTGTACAAGGGGAATATTGTTTTAACACAGTATTACATTGTCACATTTCTCTTTCATGCCTATGAACCATAAATTTTATTTCAAGACTCCATAGTCCATTTTTGCATAATGGCCTTCTGCTTTTGAAAAATGTATGACAAGAATAAAAGATGACGACTAATTCTTTGTGCCAGGGGTTTGTATGGGGAGAGGTGGGGTCCGAATTGGTGTGCCAGATGGCTACACTTCCTCAAATTAGCTGAATCAGTCTGTCCAACAGCCAATTGAACCCCTACAGGTTTTCTCTCCATAACAGGCTCCTCCTCCAATGATAGTGATGCAGAGGAGTCATCACCTTCCTCCTCCTGGAACTGTAGTCCTCGCTGCTGTGCAATGATGTTACAAGGCACAGCAGATCACTATCATTCTGGAAATCTTTGATGCTGCAAACCAAAGGGCACCCTAGGTCTGTCCTGGCACATGAATTGCACTGTCAGCATCACAACTGCTTGCTCAATTACAATTCTGGTGCTTGTGTGGCTTCACTTGTACAGTTTCTGGACACCATTGCCAGGGCAAGTGCCATCAGCTATTTACAGGATAGCCCTTCTCTCCAAGGAGTCATTTGCAGATACTACTTGGAGGTGCGACTATCTGTGGGAATTTTTGCCTGATGCAGAATAAAGGCATTGTGGCAGCTTCCTTGGAACCTTGCGCACACGTGCATGATGATCTGTCAGTGGTTGCAGGCCAGCTGAACATTAGTAGAGTGGAATCCCTTTTGGTTGATGAATATCGCTGGGTGATCCAAGGGTTCCTTGATCAGTACATGTATACAATCTGTAAATCTGTGTACCTGTGGGAACCCAGGCAAAGCAGCAAACCCAAGGGTCCTCTCATTCTGATCGGAATCATCATTAGCAGGGTACATGTAAGTGCCAGTCCTGGCAAATCTGGCATCCGTGATCTGGAAGATGCACTTGTGTGCAGCAGTTTGTGAAACTTGACAAACATCATCAGCAGATTCTTGGAAGGAACCAGAGGTGAAAAAATTAAGGATGGAGATGACCTTGACTGCCACAGGCAATGCCTGCCCACCTGGCCCACTTGGTATGAGTTCTTCTTCCAGGGGACTGCAAGTGTCAGCAACTACCCGATAGGAAAGTCTCAGCCTCCTGTTCAGTCATATCCAGGAAGACCATAAGACATAGGAGTAGAAATTAGGCCATTCAGCCCATTGAGTCTGCTCCGCCATTCAATCATGGCTGATAAGTTTCTCAACCCCATTCTCCCGCCTTCTCCCCGTAACCTTTGATCCCCTTACCAATCAAGAACCTATCTATCTCCGTCTTAAATACACTCAATGACCTGGCCTGCACAGCCTTCTGTGGTAATGAATTCCATAGATTCACCACTCTCTGGCTAAAGAAGTTTCTCCTCATCTCTGTTCTAAAAGGTCTTCCCTTTACTCTGAGGCTGTGCCCTCGGGTCCTAGTCTCTCCTATTAATGGAAACATCTTCCCCACATCCACTCTATCCAGGCCTTTCAGTATTCTGTAAGTTTCAATCAGATCCCCCCTCATCCTTCTAAACTCCATCAAGTATAGACCCAGAGTCCTCAAACATTCCTCATATGTTAAGCCTTTCATTTCTGGGATCGTTCTCGTGAACCTCCTCTGGACCTTCTCCAGGGCCAGAACGTCCTTCCTGAGACATGGGGCCCAAAATTGCTCACAATATTCTAAATATGGTCTGACCAGAGCCTTATAAAGACTCAGCAGCACATCCCTGCTTTTATATTCTAGTCGTCTTGAAATAAATGCCAACATTGCATTTGCCTTCGTAACTACCGACTCAACCTGCAAGTTAACCTTAAGAGAATCCTGGACTAGGACTCCCAAATCCCTTTGCACTCCAGATTTCGGAATTCTCTCCCCATTTAGAAAATAGTCTATGCCTCTTATTCTTCCTACCAAAGTGCATGACCTCACACTTCCCCACGTTGTATTCCATCTGTCACTTCTTTGCCCATTCTCCTAACCTGTCCAAATCCTTCTGTAGTCTCCCCGCCTCCTCAATACTACCTGTCCCTCCACCTATCTTTGTATCATCTGCAAAGTTAGCCGGGATGCCCTCAGTTCCTTCATCTAGATCATTAATGTGTAAAGTGAAAAGTTGTGGTCCCAACACTGACCCCTGTGGAAATCCACTAGTCACCAGCCACCATCCTGAGAAGGACCCCCTTATCCCCATTCTCTGCCTCCTGCCAGACAGCCAATCTTCTATCCATGCTAGTACCTTGCCTCTAACACCATGGGCTCTTATTTTACTGAGCAGCCTCCTGTGCAGCACCTTGTCAAAGGCCTTCTGGAAGTCCAATTGGCTCTCCTTTGTCTAACCTACTCGTTAACTCCTCAAAGAATTCTAACAGATTTGTCAGGCATGACCTCCCCTTGATGAAACCATGCTGACTTTGCCCTATTTTCCCCATGCACTTCCAAGTATTCTGAAATCTCATCCTTAATAATGGACTCTAAAATCTTACCAACGACCGAGGTCAGGCTAATCGGCCTGTAATTTCCCGTATTTTGCCTCACTCCCTTCTTAAACAGGGGGTTTATATTAGCAATTTTCCAGTCCTCTGGGACCCTCCCTGACTCCAGTGATTCCTGAAAGAACACCACTAACGCCTCCACTATCTCTTCAGCTATCTCCTTCAGAACTCTGGGGTGTAATCCATCTGGTCCAGGTGATTTATCCACCTTCAGACCTTTCAATTTTCCTAGCACCTTCTCCTTGGTAATGGCCACCATACTCACCTCTGCCCCCCGACTTTCTTGAATTGTGGGGATGTTACTCGTGTCTTCCACCGTGAAGACTGACGCAAAGTACCTATTCAGTTCCTCCGCCATTTCTTTGTTCCCCACTACTACTTCTCCAGCGCATTCATCGGTGGCCCAATGTCCACTTTTGCCTCTCTCTTACCCTTTATATATCTAAAAAAACTCTTCCAATCTTCTTTTATATTAATGGCTAGTTTACCCTCATATTTAATCTTCTCCCCCATTCCTTTTTTAGTCGTCCTGTTGGTCTTTGAAGGCTTCCCAATCCCCTGGTTTCCCATTGCTCTTCGCCGCATTGTATGCTTTCTCTTTAGCTTTTATGCTGTCCCTGACTTCCCTTGTCAGCAATGGTTGCCTCGTCCTCACTTTAGTAAGCTTCTTCTTCCTAGGGATGAATTTTTGCTGTGTCTCCCAAATTACTCACAGAAACTCCTGCCATTGCTGTTCCACTGTCTTTCCTGCTAGGCTCATCTCCCAGTCAATTCTGGCCAGATCCTCCCTCATGCCTCTGTTGTTGCCTTTATTCAACTGTAATACTGTTACATCTGATTCCAGCTTTTTCCTCTCAAATTGCAGGGTAAATTCTATCATATTATGATCACTTCCTCCTAAGAGTTCCTTCACCTTAAGCTCCCTTATCAAATCTGCCTCATTACACATCACTAAATCTAGAATTGCCTGTTCCCTAGTGGGCTCCACCACAAGCTGCTCCAAAATGCCATCTCGTAGACATTCCACAAATTCCTTTTCTTGGGATCCACTACCAACCTGATTTTCCCAGTCTACCTGCATATTGAAATCCCCCATGATCACTGTAACCTTGCCTTTCTTCACGCCTTTTCTATCTCCTGGTGTATCTTGTGCCCCACATCCTGACTACTGTTCGGAGGCCTATACATAACTCCCATTGTGGTATTTTTACCTTTACGATTCCTCAACTCTACCCACACAGATTCTACATCATCTGACCCTACGTCATTTCTTGCTATTGATTTAATTTCATTTCTTACTAACAAAGCAACCCCACCCCCTCTGCCAACCTGTCTATCTTTTCGATAGGATGTATATCCTTGGATATTTAGCTCCCAGTCCTGATCTCCTTGCAGCCATGTCTCCGTAATGCCCACCACATCATACCTGCCAATTTCAATCTGCACCACAAGCTCATTTACCTTATTTCGTATACTGCGTGCATTCAGATACACCACCTTCAGTCCTGTATTTCCCGTCCCCTTTCTCATTGTCGTCCCTTTATCTGATGTGCTTGAAGTTAGATTCCTCGCCCTTTCCAAACACTCTGTCCTATTTTGTGTTCTGGATACTTTAATAGCCTCTCCTGGGCTCTCCTTTCTTTTCAGTTTTTTCATAATTTTCCATGAAGTTGAATCCACCCCCCACCTGCTGCTTTGTTTCCCATTAGTCATACTTCTTGGAGTTTTACCCTCCACACCCCCCCCCCCCCCACTTTCTAGTTTAAAGTCCTGTTGACCACCCTATTTACCCTTTTCGCTAGAACATTGGTCCCAGATCGGTTCAGATGGAGACCGTCTCAACGGTACAGATCCCTCCCGTTCCAATACTGATGCGTGCCCCACGAAATGGAACCCCTCTTTCCCACACCACTCCTTTAGCCACGTGTTTACTTCCCTTATTCTCGCGTCCCTATGCCAATTTGCACATGGCTCAGGTAGTAATCCGGAGATTATAACCCTTGAGGACCTGTTCTTTAATTTAGTTCCTAGTTCCTGATAATCCCCAAACAGGTCCTCTTTCCTAGTCTTACCTATGTTATTTGTCCCGACGTGGACCACAACAACTGGATCCTCCCCCTCCCTCTCCAATATCCTTTCAAGCCGGTCAGAGATGTCCCTCACCCTGGCACCGGGCAGGCAACGTACCATGCGGGACTCTCCATCCTGCTTACAAAGGATGCTATCAATTCCCCTAATTATAGAATCCCCTACAACTACCACTTGTCTTTTTGCTCCCTCCTCTTGAATGGCCTCCTGTGCCATGGTGCCGTGGTCAGCTGGCTCATCCTCCCTACAGCCCTGTTCCTCGTCCACACAGGGAGCAAGTACCTCGTACCTGTTGGACAAGGTCAAGAGCTGAGGCTCCTCTGTTCCTGAACACAGGATCCCTCTACCTGCCTCACTTGCAGTCACACCCTGCTGACCCTGACCACTGACTGAACTTGAGGAACTTAATCTACCGGGTGTGACCGCCTCCTGAAACAAAGCATCCAGGTAACTCTCCCGCTTCCGGATGTGCCGCAGCGTCCGGAGCTTGGACTCCAGCTCATCAATTCTAAGCCGGAGTTCCTCCAGCAACCAACACTTGCTGCAGATGTGGTCACTGCGGCTCGCAATGGGATCTGCCAGCTCCCACATCATACAGCTACAGCACAGCACCTGCCCAGCCATCTCGTCCTCTGGCAGTATTGCCTCCTGTGAGCTGAAGCTCTATGCTCATCACCTCTGTCCCATGGAGCAGCAGGTAATTGAGAAGAAGGCTGCAGCTTCTTCTGCTGGTCCTGCTCCTCATCTGAGGTCCAAGGTGGCAGCTCCCATGCTGCTATGAAGGCTGAACAGTTAGGAAATGCAGATCAGAGGCAAAAAAAACTCCAAGGTAACGGAAATGACATTCAATGTATTAGAAATCACCTCAAAAGCAGTGAAAACACTATCTCAGAAGAGGACGCCTTCCATTTAGGCAACGAACCAGCTGTCACATCTCAGCATTTAAAGTCTTTTTTGACTGCTAACTGCTCAACTCTGTCAATCCCACTGCCCTCTAACCTTCGACATGACCATGGACCATAGCCCCAAATTACTTAAGGGCATATTGAACTTTTAAGTAAGACATGTGTTTTTTTTAAAAAAAAGGACATACAAGCAAAAGTTGGCTGAGACTGAATTTTCCACTTACTGGAAAATTTATATGTGGATTACATTTGAGCAACTAGTCCAGAGATCGGAATGCCATGCCTAAAAAGGTGTCAAAGCCTCCTTCAGGCAGAGAAACTTCAAAGGAAGAGATACAAAGCAAAAAAACTATGATCTCCTGTGGCTGCAATGAGATAATGGAGACTGATTACCATCTCAGCAGTAACCACCTCCTGTGAGTTATATCCCAGGCTGTTGGATGTGATGTGAGTTGAAAAGAAAGCAGGTCTGGGCAAAAAGCATGTTTGTTTATTGCTTTCCAGGAATACACAGGAAAAGGGTTAAAATGCCGGCTGCAACCCTGGTCTGTCTGTGCTAGCTTGGTGTTCCAAGCCTGGTGTGTGAGGGTGTGCTGTGAAGGTCACACCTGAAGAACATCAACTAGGTGTACCTGCGCTTGCAGGTATAAAAAAAATCCTCTCTCTCTGATTGCTGGAGGCAAGTCACAAGTCAGCAAAGAAAGAAAGAGTTGGAAAGGAAACATGACAATTCCTTTCAGCTAACCTGCAGAGCCAAGAATCCCCAAACCCACTGTTCAGCTGCTAAAGTCAGCCCTACCGGAATCACCCAACTTAACGGCCGTAGCGTTTTGCCATCTACTCCTCACGAACAAGCCAAAAGGACTGATTTGTATATCTTTTTTTTTTAACCTTTATTTCTGGACTCACTTCTCATTTCTAAACTGTGTGTATGCGTGTTGCATTTTTATTATTGTTTCTGGCATTTTAGTAACTAATAAACTTACTCTTTCTTCAACTCAAGAAAACTTGGTTAAATGGCTCCTTGTATTCACAAGTGGGTAGAATAAAGAAGGGGAGCCAGTTCATCCCTCCTCACCCGGGAGCATAACAATTTGGGGTACCTCATCTGAGATCATAAATTGGGGGAACCTCGGCTGGGGACCGGTCGTAACAAATTGGGGCTTGGTGCTGGAATTGTTCCCAGACGAAACAAAAGAATTAAAGTGGGGCAAGTAAATTGTTACTTTGAATCCAATTTTAAAAACTGCAAAAAGGCTTTCTTGAGTCTATACTGCTAAAGTGCAGAAATGGCCACATTTGATGCCAATGCTTTTTTAGAAGAATTAGGGGAAATTATTTTTGAGGAGTTAAAAGTTCTGTCCCTCAAACAGTTAAAAAATTTAGAGAGGCACTTGGGATTAGAATTTCATCCAAAAGTCAGAAAACCTGAAAATTGAAGAGGAGGCCAACAGTCTATGGGTTGAAATTGAGGACGATGAAACGGTAGAGCAGCAGTAGAGAGATTAAAATTGGAGCAGTGGAAATTAGAATTTCAGGAAAGAGAAAAAGCGAAAGAGAAAGAGGAAAGACAGGAAAGGGCACAGAGAGAAGAACGAGAATTTCAGGACAGAGAGAAGGAAAGGGAGTTTAAACTAAAACAGCTCGAACTGACAGGCAAGAATCCTACTGTGTCCCTTGAAGACACCACTAACTCAGGCTTAAGGGCTGAGGCAATCTGGTTTGCTCATTTAATCCCTAAATTTGATGAAGCAGAGATGGAAGCCTTCTTTATCTCTTTCGAGCGGTTAGCACAGCAGTTAAAGTGGTTAGTCCAACACTGGTCCTTATTGCAGAGTAAACTTTCGGGGAAGGCTCACAAGGTTTACTCCCTCTTGCCTGAGGAAAGTGCCACAGACTTTGAGGCAGTAAAAAGGGCTATTTTAAATACCAGTTAGTGCCAGAGGCGTATCGTCAGAAATTCCATACCGTCAGGAAACGGCCTGACCAGACATACCTGGAATTTGAAAGGCTTAAGCAACTTGCTTTGACCAGTGAGTGTGGGCACTTAAAACAGAAGCCACTTAGGAAAACCTGCATGGAATAATTCTCCTTGAGGTGTTTAAAAACTCCATACCCTTCCCAATAAGAACACACTTAGAGGGGCAGAGGGTAAAAGGGGCCAGGCAGGCAGCCACACTGGCTGATGATTATGAGCTGATCGCAAATCCTTGTTCCAGAAGAGACCCTCCTCTAGTCACCCACAACCAACTGGAAAGGATAGAGGTGGAGAGAGTGATAGGAAACTGAGACCCTTGGGAGAGAGGGAAATGCTGGGGGCGCTCCCCAGGATAGAAAGGGCGGTGCTGAGATGAAAAGTGAGGCCAAGGAGCCTGTGTGTTTTAACTGCCGAAAGGCCAACTGCTGGAGGTTATGGGAAAAACCAGTGAGATTTATTGGGGCGCATACACCCTGTGCAGAGAATGGGAGTCAGTCAGAGACCATAGCAGACCAGGCTATGGCTCTGACTGTGGCTGCGAATCCCTGTAGAGGCACTCCTGAGAGGGTGGATGAGGGTAAACAAATCCCTAAGAGTGACAAGGATGGGTGGCCACATTTCCCCAGGGTGAGGCGAGTAAGCCTGTAGTGATACTGAGGGATACAGGAGCCAGCCAAACTCTACTGCTGGGGGAAGGCATGACCTTTCCAGTAAGTCACAAGGTGTAGGTAAGGGGGATTGAAGGAGGGTACATGCCAATCCACTTATAACGGATGCATCTGGAGCGCGACCTTGTGTCAGGATAAGTGACTGTGGCAGTCGTCCACAGTTTGCCTGTGGATGGGGTCGACCTACTCCTCAGCAATGGCTTGGCATGGTCAAAGGTAATAGCATCCCTAGTGGTCTCAGAGAAGCCCACTGAGGTCAAAGAGACATAATAACTGCAGGAGGATTTCTCTGAAAGTGTGGTAATGTGGTCTAGGGCCAGACAAGCTCAGTCAGTGGAGGCTGAAGTGGCACTGCAGACAGAAGACCCTACAGTCTGGTTAGCTGAAGTCTTTTTCGGGAGTCTAGAAGACTGTAAGGAGGTAATAAATAGGTCTTCCTTGGCAGTGGCACATCAAGCTGATCTACTGTTAAAAACATTAGTTCAGGCTGCACACACTGAAGCTGAGGCAGAAGCAGTCCCTGAATGCTACGACATTAAAAATGAGATGCTGATGAGGAAATGAAGACCCTCCTCACAGACGTGCAAATAAGGAGTGAACAGTGATCCCCACCAGGCAGTGAGGCTGCCGAGGTACTGTAGGGAAATATTATGGCTAGGTCATGAAATTCCGATGGCTAGGCATGTCAGTATATGTAAAACCCAAGCCCGCATCAGCCAACATTTTTACTGGCCACACCTCCACAGGGATGTAGTAAGGTTTTGCAAAACCTGCCACACGTGCCAGGTTGTGGGAAAACCCCAAACTGCAATAAGACCTGCACCTATGATTCCCCTGCTGGTTTTTGGCGAACCTTTCAGCAAGGTGTTAGTGGACTGGGTGGGACCCCTGCCCAAAACAAAAGGGGGCTACCAGTGTGTCCTTACCTTCATGGACATGGCTACCCACTTCCCAGGAGCTGTTCCCCTGAGAACCATATCTGCCAAAACAGTGGTGAGGGAATTGGCCCAATTCTTTACCAGGTATGGTCTAACCACTGAGATCCAATCAGTTTGGGGCTCAAATTTCATGTCCAAAATATTTCAGGAAGTCATGGGTAACTTGGGTGTGACCCAGCTGAAGTCTTTAGCGTATCACCCGCAGTCACAGGGGACGTTAGAATGGTACCACCAGGCCCTAAAAACAATGATCAGGGCATACTGCCACGAGTACCCCCATGACTGGGATAAAGGACTAGGTTTTCTTCTTTTCGTTACCAGGGACTCACCCAATGAGTCTACTGGTTTCATATTTATTTTGTTTTTCTTCTCCTCTTGTAATGAAATGAGAATGAGTCTCATTTAATTTGTCATATGGAGGGAGTGTCATGACCACAGATCAGAGCCCCAAATTAAATACGGGCATATTGAACTTTTAAGTAAGACACTTTTTTTAAAAAAGAGGGCCTAAAAGCAAAAGCTGGCTGAGGCTGTAAAGTAACCACAAAATCCTACGTGGATTACACTTGATCAACGAGTCCAGAGAATGGAATGTCACAACTAAAAAGGTGTCAAGGCCTCCTTCAGACAGAGAAACTTTAAAGGAAGAGATGCAATGCAAAAACTGAACTGTAATCTCCTTTGGTTGCGGAGATAGTGGAGGCTGAGTGCCATCTCAGCAGAAACCACCTCCTGTGAGTTATATCCCAGACTGTGGGCATGTGAGTTGAAAAAAAAGCAGATCTGGGCAAAATACATGTTTGTTTTTTTCCCTTCCAGGAATACACAAGAAAAGAGTTTAAAAAGCCAATTGTAACCCTGGTCTGTGTGCTAGTTTTGGTGTTCCAGGCCTGGCGTGCGAAGATGTGCTGTGAAGGCCACAGCTGAAGAACATCGACTGGGTAATCCTGCACTTGCAGGTAAAAAAAAATTCTCTCTCTCTGATTGCTGGAAGCAAGTCACAAATCAGCAAAGCCACAGTCGAAAAGGAAACAGAACAACTCCTTTCAGGTAACCTGCAGAATCAAGAATCTCCAAGCCCACTGCTCACCTGCCAAAGTCAGTTCTACTGGAATCGCCCAATTTAACGGCCGCTACATTTTGCCATCTATTCCTCATGCACAAGCCAAAGGACTGATTCGTGTATCTTTTTTTTAAAAACCTTTACTTCTGGACTGACTTCTCATTTCTAATCTGTGTGATTACATGTGTTGCATTTTTATTATTTTTCCTTGCATTTTAGTAACTAGTAAACTCACACTCTTTGATTCAAGAAAGCCTGGTTAAATTGATCCCGTTTAAAACACAAATACATTTGGCACTGGGAAAATGTATCCACGACAGAAGGGATCCTTTTTAAACTCACATTGTTGCGATCAACCGAGGGGGCTGAATAAAGAAGGGGAGCCAGTTCATCTCTCCTCACCCAGGAAAATAACAATTTGGCATACCTCATCTGGGATCATAATAAATTGGGGAAACATCATTCGGGACCGGTGGTAACATCTTGATTTATCTGGCAAGTTCTAGTAAGACTGGGAAACCCATGCGTAGAGATAAAGGCAGAATTTTGGGCTCTAACTGTAGTTAATTGCCAATTAACATTTAAATCTCTGACCCACATATCCCATTGGTGTTTCCCACATGCTAAAGAACATGGTAGATTAAAGGCAGAACTCAGCAGGCTCCTGCCAGCTTGCAGGCACTTACTGCTCTTTCAATCTGCCATTTGCACAGAATACCCACCCTGGCAGGTTAAACCCCAACCCCCGCCAAAGAGTGAATCACAGCTGCATTACTCAGGCCCAACCATATTATCAGAAGGCATTTGATAAGATTTTTCATGACAGGCTTGTCAGAAATATAGGCTTGGATTTTATGGCCCCTCACTGGCCTTGTTTTCAAAGCCAGGGGGTGGGATGACAGTAGTCCATCTTCACACCCACCCCTAAGCTGTCCTCCATAACATGGTCAGGCACTGAAATCGGCAACCTGTCCACCCTTTTAAATAAATAATAAAGTGCAAATTGAGCTTGTTAACAAGCCAATTGACCTGGATACTAGCCTGCTCACACCATTCTACAGTTGGCGTGGGCAGAAGTGGGCAGGCTGTTTTTTACACACTTGTTTAAAAGGCGGGAAGGAAGGAAGGTAGGTCCTTTGGGGGTGTGTGCACTAAGGGAACAGCCCCCCAGCCAAAAATTTTACATTCCTTCATTCCTTCCAACATGCCCTCCATAACCAGCCCTCCTGGCACCTTGCACCCCTACCTAGGCTGCCCAATCCCTCTCCACCCAAAAAGGCCCGACATACCTGGCTTCAGCACCCATCTTCTCTTCCTTCTGGGCCTGCTTGTAGTCCCGGCAGTGCCCACTACTGAACTCTGGTGCTGCCGGGACTACTGGAGCTGCCAGCCAATCAGATTGGCTGGCAGCTCTCGCAGGTGGAACTTTCTCCCACGGAGGGGCAAAAGTCTCACTATAACCTAGTTTTGCCCGCCTGCCTGCCTACAGCATGTTATAGCTTGTGGGGCAGGCTTCTTTCGAGTCCATGACTGCTGGCCAACTTTTTTTGAGCAGTGTCAACCCCTCCCGCATAAAATCCAGCCCATGAAGTGAGTAGAAGGAAATATGGTTTCCTAGATGGAAAGCTGGCTGATGATCATGAAACAAATATTTAAGATAATTGGGTGACTGGGTAAGGATGGAAATAGAGTACCAATACCCAAGAATCAGTTATGGTATGCTTTATTCTTGCAATGTGCAGTTGATTTGAATGGGATGTACATAACATTAATATAACACTTTCTGATGGCACCAAAGTAGGGTGTTTGGCAAGCAGTAAGGAAAGCTATTTAAAGAATGAAAGTAGACACAGGCATGTTAACAGAAAGATGGGCAAGTGGATCAGCACTAAAATGCCAGTACTTTGCACCTAATAGAGTACCTTCAAACAAATAGAACACAGATCCAAACAGAACATCAACACTAAAATACTGACACTCAAAGAATAACAACAGCACATACAGTTCTAACAAAGAATCATCCAAACTAAACATAAGGTTGATTGCTTGATGTTTTGTCAGTAAGCAACCCTCACCAATTACACATGATGCTTGCAGAATTGAGAAAGTTTCCGTCAGTGAGCTCAGCATTTAGTATGGGAGATGTTCATCAAGTTTTGGAGGCCAAACTACTTGTTTGCTCTGCACTCATTCCAAGTTACCACTCAAATTCATTTGTTGAAAATTGGTTTTACGAAAAGTAAGTGCAGTCCCTGACACACTGAACACCAGTATAAAATGAGGACTGTGTGGACCACAAACTGTTCATACCAGAACTCCACCCTTAAAGATTGATTGCCTTTTCTGCAAGACTTACACTTTGGCAGATGTTTCCAACTTATCAAATTAAACTTTGTGTTGTATAGCTAGAGCACTTAGTCTGCTTTTTGCTCTTGTTTGGCCTGCACACCAACAGAATTCTTAATGCAAGCACAACACTCAGCATTGGCATCCCATCAGCTTTGCTCTACTGAATTGGGAGGTGGAAGAGGAAGTCCTGAGGAGGGAATAAAAGTAGATGAGTTTTGTGTCTGTCATCAAGTGTCCACTTCTAGTTGGCCTAAAACTCACATGATCTGACCTAGACACAATATCTGGAGCACTTTGGAATATATGTGCCTTGCCAATTATCAATCACTGAAGAGGCAGTCACCAGTTGCTCCATCTCCCACAACTTGGCCTGCAGACTATATCCAGCACAATGATAGCAATACTCAATGCAGTCAAAGTAGCCACAACAATGAATGTCATTTCAAGCCACCACAGATGATGTTAGAAAATGTTATTCACAAATCTGCATCAGGCATGATAACAAGTGTATATGTTAGCTTCAGTTGCCAGGGCAACATGTTTATATGCTACTTTGCCCACAGAATGAAAGGTACATTTTCAGAGGGTGCAGCAGTTCTGTAGGTGATAGTTTCCAAAAGTGCAGATCATCTTTGACCCTATCCAATTAAAACATACCAAACACTCCTGTGGAAAATATATTTCTATTCCATCTGTGTCACAGCAGACAGAAAACACAATGGTTTGATCTTGCAATGGGTCACCATGTCATAACTAACTGAGGGAGCAGGACAAAGCAATCTGATTAATCAGCAGTTCATTCATCATCTTGAACACCCACTGGTATACCTTGACTATGGTAAGTACCACCTACAAGGTGTAATGCAGCAACTCACCTAGGCTTCTTCAATACCACCCCCCAAACCTATAATTTTCACTGAGAAGGACTAGGGCAACAGACATATGGGAATACCACCACCTATGAGTTCCCATTCTAAGTAACACACTATCTCAACTTGGGCTTATACCACCATCCCTTTATCATGACTGGGTCAAAATTGTGCAGCTCCCTACCTGACAGCACAGACAATGGGAATACCTTCAGGACATAGACGGCACCAGTAAACAACGGCGGCTCACCAGTACATTCTCAAGGGAAACTAGGGTTGGAAATAAATGCTGATCTCAATAGTAACACACATATCCTACGAAGCAATGATTAAAAATACAAACTGAATAGTGATGTCAGGGGAAACAAGGCTACCCTTTACTGTGCTGGCTATCAACAAGTCAGAAGTCCCCACAGGGAAGTGGAGTTAAAAGGCAATGAGGCTTATGGCTCTACCAGAATTATAGTGGAATGTGTCACCAGTGTACTTCTGGTTAGCTGAAGTGGGGTCCTACTCCATAAATCTATCTGCTGTGGACTGCATAACTCTTCTATCCAGAGAGGGAAGGCCAGGCAGCCAGAAGACTACAAAGGAAGCCTGTAGCCTGGAGTACAGCATAGGAAGAGAAAGGAGAAGCAGCTAAGGGTGATCCATGGCAGGCAGACTGTTAACAGATTTTCAGTTAAAACATCCCTCAAGCTCTCAAGGGACAGTCGAATTGTCTTCTTTGTAATGCCTGTTGAATGCCCTGTCCGCATCTTCATTACCAGCCCCTCTACACATTTACTTCCAATACTTAATTTCATATCCTCTATCCAAAAAAATCATGTTAACATTCCAAAAAAGTGCATCCAATTTGTTCTCCTGCATATGTATTGCTGCATTAATGTTTGCTTTCCATCTATTTTCCCTTGGTGAACCATGTAGAATGTTTGCCATATACTTTCTAATCACGTGCTACATTCTAATTACCATTGAGGTGTGGAAGTGAAGTTTTACACCACTGCTTCTCAATGGGATACCCATGACTTGTCTATGTGAGTGCCAGTTTCTGCTGTGAAACAAGATGGCCCTGCCATTGATCGTGCCTGTTGGCTTTTCTTCTCCCTTACTTTCTCATTCTGCAATCCTCTAAAGAGTTGGTCACGGAGGTGCAAATGGCTCCTCAACCTAAGAGGTCATGTTCTCATCCACCTCTCTTCCTGCCATAGCTCAACTGTTGATGCCGCTTGTGGTTGTGTGGGGAAAGATCCTTGACTGCCGCTAAGAGCATGAAGTTTGCTATGAAGGTCCTCTTAAGTCCTCTTCTAGTCTCTATAGACTGGAAATGAGAGTCCTGTGTAAATTTGAGCATAAAGTCTCAATTGCGATGGAAATAATGTTGATGAACAAAAACTACAGCAGCGTTTATGTTCTCTGCCATTGTGGGGAGGGGAGGGTGTGTGACCATACATGGTACCATGGAGTTTCCAATTGTTCTGTGGTACTGAGTAGGTTTTCAAAACCCCGTTGTATGTCAACAAAATCACTTCTGCATATTATCCAACATTCCGTGAAGATTCTCAAAGGGCTGCAGGAAAAGCTCCTATTACTTCATCAGTGCAGCTCAGTATGCACCCTCTATAAGATAGGAACCCATAGGTCGTTCAATAACTGCCAAGTTGACCCTAAACCTCCCTTTACTGCTTCTCTGTTCTCATCTTCACTTGTTCCTCTTTAACAAGCGCTTTGCTTAGTGCTCCCTTCTGACTTCCCCTATTTCATTTCCCTTAGGTGATTTGTCTGGTGCTGGTGTTTGTGATCTGGGGTGCTTGACAGATGCTTGTGCGATGGGCCTGCTTCCTGCTCCTCTCTGTTGCCAGATTCCACATCTTGGGAAACCCCTACACAAAGAGAAAGGGAACATAAGTGAACAGAGGTTGAGCAGCCCATAGCTTTGCACACATGAACAAGGTCATGATGGCGCCATGAAGCAGAGTGGCAAATATGACTGCCTGTTAGTTACTGAATGAGTGTTAGGTGTTAGCAAGAAGACAGAATTGAAGTTACACTCACCTTGCTGGGTTGGCATGAAGTTAATCGGCTTTCCCTCACCCACTCCTACAGCCTTTTCCTACAAAAATAGAGCAAATAGATGCTTTCAGCATTTGCACTGAAAACAGGGTACAACCTATACTTAGTCAACATTCCTTGTCGAGTGAAAGAAATGGAAAACATGCAAGTAACTTCAGGAACCACAATGGGTGGATTGTCAATCACACAGGAGTTCTGAGAGTGAAAGGAAGCCTTAACTTTCACTTGGCATCCATCTGGAGCTGCACCATTACTGAGAGAGTAGTGATGGAGTGGTAAGATGTCAGGGTTGGTGCCTGTGCTTTGTATTGCTGGCATGGCATCGTGCTAAGATCAAGGTGCACGATGCAGTCGTGATATAGGCTTATCCTTCCCTTTCAGGAGCTGCCCTTTATTAATACCACTATGGTATTCTTCCTAACTCCTGAGAACTTTTTCACTCGAACTAAGGACATGCCTTAACTTCATTCCCTCTGTTTGTTACTTTTGTTCTACTTTGGAGGATCTTGCAAAACGGCCATGTTCAAGTGCCATCTCTTCTCGCACCATCTCTGGGCTTTTCTTGATGAAGATGACAATTCCTCCAGTTCCTCTAGGGATTCACACAAATGTTGCACTCCCACAGAGCAGCACTTCAGGACAAGAACTCTTTTGGTGCTGTTGCACTTCACTTTCCTCCCCCCACCTTCCAGGTTATGCAGGGGAATATAGGTTATAGTAAGCAATCCTCAAGGATTGAAAACCCATCAACCAGCATAGGCGTGGATGAGAATCCTCCAAGTGATTATTTGGCTCACTTGCTGAATTAGTCCAATTGAACCAAACTGATTTTAAAATAACAGTATTCACACATCCAAACAATGCAATGCCAACTTCAAAATAACAGTACAAATACCAGGGTGCAGCAACACCTATTCCTGAATATGAACACTAATACCCACCCAAACAGTGCAGCACCACCTCTGGAATAACAACATTCACATGTAAATAGAGCAACAGCAACTTCAGAATAATGGCCTTCACATGCAAACAGGCTATCATCTACTGAATGACAGCATTAACACCAGAATAGAACAATATCAACTCTGGAATAACAACATTCACACCTGAATGGAACACCAACTTGAGAATTTGCATCGAAAGGTAGCAACGCCAACTCCTGAATAATGCACAGAATAATGCCAACTCCAGAGTATTACACATAACTGCACAGAGTGACACTTACTCCACACACACAATTAAACAGAGGAACACCTACTCCAAATTAACAGCACACACCTGAAAAGAACAACAGCAAATCCAGAATAACAGCATTGGCAGGCAAACAAAATAACACCAACACCAAAATAATACACATAATTGACCAGAGTCACACTATCTCTAGAATTCTAGCAATCACTCTCAAATTGAACATTAACATCTCCAGAATACTGTTGATACTCATGTAAAAGTCAAATTTTTGAGACCAATATTTTAGTTCAAAAGTCAGGGGGTTGACTTTTACATGGGTAATATTTTCGAGGGATTGATAGGCATACTTGATTTGACTGGAAAAATATTGTTGCAATGGGGTAAAGTAAAAAATCAACAACATTAAAGAATTCATATTAATTCTTTAACATTTATTTACTTTAGAACATTACAAACTATATACATTTCAACACACTATAAATAAATACCATAACAAATTAACCACAGCACTTCATGTTGAAATCCTTCGAAATCACTCTGGTCAACATCTGAATCACCAAACATTCATCCCAAAAGCCTGTTTGCATAACATCATCACATGGATTTTCCTCATCTTCATATTATCATCATCATCATCGGTCATCGGCATCATCATTCTATAAGTAATCGCCCTCTGCACTATCAAACACATTCGATATTCAACATTTCGGAGATAATTTTTTTGGCAATATTGGGATTAAGTTCATTTCATGCTTCTAGGACCCACTGATACAATGGGCTGGATTTTATGGAGAACTGTGTTGTCTTTACCCCCCTACCCCACCCACCCGATCTAAAAGGTCAGTCGGGAGCCCGCCCACAAAAAATCCGGCTGCTTGGCAGGCCATTAATTGCTCAGGGTGAGACTTTCACCCCCATCTGGGGAGAAAGACCTGCCTTAAAGAGCTGCCAGCCAATCTGATTTCCCAACATGTCTGTCGTCCCAGCAGCGCCAGGTTTGAGCAATGGCCACTGCTGGCACAACAGCTACTTCCTGAAGAAGAGGAGCTAATGGAAGCTAGACAGGGTATTAGCGGGACCTGGCTGGCAGGCCTAGGTGAGAGGGGTGAGGAGGGTGGGGAGCTGGGCTTGAGAGGCCAGGGGGGCATGACCTTTGGGAGATGCCTTTGATCGGCACAGGGGACCTCCCTCCCACTAGAGGAGGTTCCCTCCATTTCTTGCCCTACACAAGCTCACCCAGTAAAACCTGCCGGGCTACCTGGTTGGTCTGGGTATCCCCCTGCCATGAGTAAAATAGCAGTAGAGGCAGGATGAGGCACTTAAATGGTATTAATTGGCTACTTAAGGGCCTAAATAGGCTCAAGGTAGACTGGGCGACTGACATTTCCACCAGCCCATGCAAAATGGGAGACAGGCTTGGGGCAGGTGGGAAGGCAGCGAACAAGCCATGAGCTTCATTTTACGAGCCCCCCACCTCAAACCCGCCGATGGTGGGCCGTAAAATCCAACCCAATGTTGCTAGTGAGGGTGCTCACATATTTCCACCCTTTCATCTTCCAACAGCCAATTGTCCGACATCTTTTGGATACTGTCTTTGAGAGGTTATTTATACACACATCCAAGGGTTGAACAACACTCTAAGACTCTGAAGAAGAGTCATATGGACTTGAAATGTTAACTCTGTTTCTTGCTCCACAGATGCTGCCCGACCTGCTGAGTTTTTCCAGCATTTTCTGTTTTTATTTCAGATTTCCAGCTTCCGCAGTATTTTGCTTTTGTCTTTTTGCTTTTAACACTCACTGCTGGGAATAACTGCCACATCAGTGTTGGTTGATCTCACAACATGGACTGCTTTGTCAACAAGGTGGGATCTGAACATGTCCCAGATGGGAAAATTTTTATCCTTGCTTAGACCTCCTGGTCTCAAATTCCACACTTTTGTGATCCATTTCTTGCAACTGCCTTCATCCATCCAGCCTATCTCTTGAACCCGAACAGCAACACAATTCTGAAATTTCCCTTTGGGAGAGTTTTGTGCTTAAGTATCACCATCAGCCTTAATTTTGTGCATTTCACTTTTCAACACTGTGAACCGTGTCTTCTCGTGGTCAGTCACCGTTCCAAGGGCAGCCATTTCACCAATCTTGGTAACAGTCTTATTTGCTGGCTTGTCAAAGTTCTTCGGTTTTTAATTCATATTTCCAACACAGGCCAATTGATGCACATTCTTTTCTCGATGTCAGATAACAAAACAGTGGTATTTAATGATTTTATCACTGAGTTCAGGCAACAGACGCTGTGAAATTTTTGCTTTCTGACAGAGTACAAAATAATGCATTTTCATGAATCTTGTACAACACCCAGCACTCGCTCTGAATTCTGCAGTACCATTTTTCTTTGCTTCTCTAGGGGCATATTGTCTGAAAGCTCCATGGATGATTATATCACCATTTTGCTGATACACATTAGCCCACTCTGCCACTTTTTTTTTCCAGGTGAGGCCATTGCTTGGTCTGCCTCTGCTGACGCATTTATTATTTGGCATCTTATCTAGTTGATTGGATATCTTTCTCAAGTCTCCAATTATTTTCTCGGGAACATTAAACTCTTGCTGCTGCACAATTATTGGGTTCCTCAGAGAATGCTACAACTTATTGTATTATCAAATTGAATGGTGGAGCAGGCTCAAAGGGCTGAATGACCTACTCCTGCTCCTATTTTCTATGTTTCTAACTTTCATTTTAAATTGAGCCACTTAATTAGTGGCCCAACTCTTCCAGTCGGTGGATCGTTGGAAACCAAGCGTACAACTGAAGATGCGTGTCACGACCCTGTGGAAGTCAACAAATGCAGAACAATATGGGAATTGCCTGGAAAGTTTAAATTTCCGGTGAGCAATTCCCCTGCTTCCCAGGACCCAGTGTAAACATCTCCGACTCTGAGCTAGAGTTGGATACTTGGGGCAATTCCACAGTACTTACCTGAACAGTTACCCAGGAAATGTTGAACAGATTAAAACCTAGTCTAATGTCCGGGTACTTCCACGCCCAATCCCCTAATCACCCCCACGTCCTCCAGACAACCCCCGACCCATGACTACTCCACCCTCTGACCACCTAACTACCCCCTCGACCCGACCTGACTATCCCCCGACCACCTGACTATCCCCTCCCAGCCTAACCTCATCCAACTACCTCCGCAACACAATCCAGCCACTTGCCCAGCCACGTGACTACCTTCCGCCCCAACCCGACCTGACTACCCACCCCAACCAACTGGCTAACCCCCAACCACCTGACTACCTCCCAGCCACCAAATACCCATCTCACCCACACACCGACCTACTCACCCAGCCACTACCAACTACCATCTACTCTCCTACACAACTACGAACCTCACCCAACTCATCCACTCACCAACCTACTTACCGGACCACTCACCCACCCACCCACCTCATCCAACTACCCATTCTCCCACTTCCTAACTCACTCACGCATATTTCTGTGACAGCTGGGTTTGGAAGACTCCAGGAGAAACATGCAGCAGCGTCGGGCTGGGAAAATCTTCATGGATAGTGGCATTGCACCTAGCACCCTTGCTGCTTGGAAGATTCAGGCTGTTATTCTTTCACAAAGACATTGTGATAGGTCAGGTGGTATACAATAGTCTTGCTGATTGGCTGGGAGATTGATGGTATAGTTGGTGAAGGAAATATCTAAAGATTCCCATTATCAAATTCAAATTAATCAACCGCAGTAATTATCGGTAAGTAATTAATAATCACAACATGATTTGATCCCTGAAGAACTACGGTTGGACATGAGGTACATGAAAAAAATCTTTTCTCTAGGCCTAAAGTCATGGGGCTAAATTTTACGTCCAGTGGGCGGGCAAGCGCCCGACCTGATCGGGTGGAAAATCATGCACCCTGACATCATCACGTACTCAAGTGACATTTCGCTCGGCGGGCATTCGCAAAAGTCAGAAGCGCATCTGTCCACAATTAAGGGAGCAATTAAGCCCATTAATGGTGAAATTGTCTCTGATTTTTTGTGGCCCGTCCAAACTTATGGTTGGCAGATGGGCAAATCGGCCAGGAGGCCTTTGCATTTTTCTTCAAACCCGATCCAACGGTGGGAGGGAATATCTGTTATGAAATAAAATAAAAATGAAAACCTGTGGGCAGCATTTTTATCAGGTATATTTTCACGTGATTGATTGTGATGCATGGGCAGTTTTTTTTTGCAGTTTTTAAAAAACTTTTATTTTAGCATTTTCAGGTCTGCAGCTTCCTGAGGCAGCTGTCTGCATTCAGCGAGCTTTCTCGCAGCGCTCACACGCGCCCGTGGAAATGTCATCGCTCGCAGCCCCCCCCCCTACCATTCCCCCGCCGGCAGCACTGAGCTTTTCAGCGTGCATTTCACACTGGCTGGTCGTTAATTGGCCTGCCAGCGTGAAATCGCGGTCGGGTGCCGATCACGGTCAGTTTCCTGACTGCTTCTGGGCCCGCGGATCGTGTGCACCCACCAAAGGTAAAATTCAGGCCACAGAGTGGACTTTTACATGAGATTGACTTTTACACAATTATACACTCATATGTGCATCGGAACAGAGCAATACCAACTCCAGAATAACACGCACAATTGTACAAAGTAGCATCAAATGCAGAACGATATTCACATCTGAATAGAACAAATGCAAATTCAGCAAAGCATCATTCACACCCGAAGAAAGATCTACCCATCCCTGAATAACAGCACTCAACACTTATGTATAAATGTTTACACAATGCAGAAGCAAGTTAAGCATTTAAGGGAGAAGGAAGGAGAAGTGGATAATATGGGGCGAGGCCTGAGTGGTGTGTAAATGCCAGCATGGGCTGCTTGGGCCAAATGGCCAGTTTCTGTGTTGTATATTCTATGTAATTCTATATAACAGAATTCTGTACAACAGAGAAACACCTGCTCCAGAATAACACACAATTGAACAGAATAACAACTGCAAGACAAGAACATTCACACGCAAACAGAGCAATACGAAGCCTAGAATAACATACACAACTGAATAGAGCGACATTCACTCCAGAATAAGACTATGCATATCCAGGCAGAACAAAACCAAGTCCAGAATAACATTTTCACCTAAACCGACCACCAACTCCAAAGTAACAGCACACATACACCCGAATATTGCAACACCAAATCCAAAGTGAAAGCATTCAGACCAGAAAAGATCAAAGCAAACTTCAGAATAACAGCACTCACACACAAACAGAGCAACATCTACTTCAATTTAACAAACATAACCAAACAGTACACTACAGGCTCCAGAATAATAGCATACAGACCCTAATAGAGCCAAATCAATACTGGAATATCGTACACAACCAAACATCACTAAACCTCGTAAAGCATAACGGCATTCACATCCAAATAGAGCTACACTAACTCCAGAATGAAACACATACACTACTGAATACAGGGTCACCAATTCCAGAGTAACAGCACACACACAACTGAACAGAACAACACCCATTTCAAAACAGGAACATTTGCTTGAAAAGGATCCAATACTGACTCCAGAATAATGACATTTACCACTTGAACTGAACTTCACCAAAACCAAAAGCAATCACAGCTCACACCAAATCCAGGGGGAGAATTTTCTCTCCATCGGGGGGGTTGTGAGGGAGCGGGCACGCTGCCAATTGGCGCCCATCAGCTGGGTGTTACCATTTTACTTGGGCGGGCCAATTAAGGCCCGCCCAGCGTGACGTGTGCCCAGAAGCGCTCCCTATGTGGGTTGGGAGGTGGGGAGCGGTTGCCTGAGTCGGGGCCTGCGCTCTTTTGCGCACGAGTCCGAAAGAGCGCAGAAATCTCCCTGGGGCACAGAGCTGCCTCAGGGATATTAGTTTAAGCTTAAAAAAATTTTACTAAAGGGAAAAGAAAAATTTTAGGGCATGTCCCCTCATGTGAAACTGTCACATGATCTGGGACATGCCTATGAATTTTATTGAAAATTTTTTCATACCTTTAAAACCCTTCATGAAACCCCATCCCTCCCGTGGATGAGGTTCCATGAAAAATGCGAAGGCCGCCTGGGCTCTTCGCCTGCCCATCAACCTTAAGGTTGGACAGGCAGCTCAGTTTATTGATTTAATTGATAGTTAACTGGCCTTAATAGGGCTCTGACAGTTCGGCGAGCGCGCAGCCGACTCGGGTGCATGCCCGCCAAACTGAAAATTTGAATGACGTGTGGTGACATTGGGATGCACGCCCAATGCCACCGTACATCATTTTACTTCTCGGCGAGCCAAAGATTCTGCCCCAGAAAAACAGCACACAAACCTGAGTGGAGCAACAGCAGCAGCTCCATAAAACCACATTCACACTTGAGGAAAACAATGTTAACTCCAGAATAAATGCATATGGCCAGAACAGAACAATACCAATTGCTGAATAATGCACATAACTAAACAGACCAGTACATATTTCAGAATAACCCACATAATCAAACAGAATAACACCTACTCCAGAATAACCCACATAATCAAGTAGAGCTATACCTATATCAGAATAATCCACATAATCAAAGACAGGATAGTTCTCCTCAGAGAACTATCTAACAGAACAGCTATACTTACACCCAGATAGGGCAACAGCAACTTCAAAATAAAGATATAGCCACCCAAGCAGAGATACATCAACCACTGAACGCATCACATAACTCAAAATAAATAAACAACTTCAGAGTAACAGCTTTTAAACCAAAATAGAGCAACACCAACTCCAGAATAACACACAAAATTGAACAGAGCATTTACAACCAGAATAAAACCAACTTCAGAACTGCACACAATTCAAACAACACGCGCAGACAGATCAACACCATTCCAGTGTATCATATACTGCAGAATAACACATAACCCCAAGCAGAACAATACCTACTCCAGAATAACAGCAATCACAACCTGAAAAGAATAATAGCAACTCAGAGTAACATTCACACATGAACACAGCAACAACTGTTTCAAAATAATACAGCCACAGAGCAGCAGAGTAACAGCATTCACCCGCAGAAGATCAACACCAACTCCAAAAAGAAAAACAGCATTCACACCCAAACAGAGAAAAAAGAGCTCCAGATAAATGTGCAGGTGAACAGAATAACAGAATGCACCTTAAAACAGAGTAACATCTACTCCAGAATAAAAGCATTTATAACCTGAACAGAATGACAACGATTGCAGAATAATTCAAACATCCACATGAAATAACACCTACTCCAGAATAAGAATACCCATAGTCTGAACAGAGCAACAGCAACTCCAGAAAAATACACAACTTCAGAGATGAGCACTCACTCCATGCAGATAACTGAGCAGAGGAACAAATGCTCCAGATTAGCAGAACTCAAAGCCAAACAGAGCAACACCTATTCTAGAATAATGTCATTCACACTTGAACAAAGAAACACCAACTCCCGAATAAAAGCATGCACTCCCAAATAAAGTAAAAGCAACTTGAGAATATACACATCGCACAGATCTACTCCAGAATAACATCATGTACACACAAACAGAGCAATACTAATGCACTCACAGAACAAAACAATACCAAAAGCAGAAAGAGAAATTCCAGAATAATTGTGCACACCTGAACAGAGCAGCACCAATTCCAGAATAACTGTATGCAGACCTGAACAAAGCAACAATAAATATAGAATCACAGAATTCGCATCATCTAAAAGAGTAGCATCAACTCCAGAAAAATAGTAGGCACACTGAAAATATGACAAATTCCAGAATAACAATGCATCCATTTGAACAAACCAACAACAGCTCCAGGATAACTGCATGCACATACAGAGTAAGACCAAATCCTAGAGAACTACAACAAGGAGTTACATTTATATAGCGCATATAGTTTTTTTTATTCAGTTACAGGATGTGAGCTTCGCTAGCTAGGACAGCATTTATTGTACACACCAAACTGCCCTTGAGAAGGTGGTGGTGAGCTGCCATCTTGAACCACTGTAGTCGCTGATCACCCACAGTGCTGTTAGGGAGGAAGTTCCAGGATTATGACCTAGCGCCAGTGAAGGAACGGCAATATATTTCCAAGTCAGAATGGTGAGTGGCTTGGAGGGGAACGACCAGGTGGTGGTGTTCCAATGTGTCTGCCGCCCTTCATCTTCTAGATGGTAGTGGTCGTGAGTTTGGAAGGTGCAACCTAAGGAGCCTTGGTGAGTTCCTGCAGTGCATCTTGTAGATGGTACACACTGCTGCTACTGTGCGTTGGTGGTGGAGGAAGCGAATGTTGGTGGAAGGGGTGCCAATTAAGCAGGCTGCTTTGTGTCAAGCTTCTTGAGTGTTGTTGGAGTTGCACTCATCCAGGCAAGTGCAGAGTATCCCATCACACTCCTGACTTGTGCCTTGTAGATGGTGGACAGGATCTGGGGAGTCAGGAGGTGAGTTACTCGCCGCAGGATTCCTAGCCTCTGACCTGCTCTTGTAGCCACAGTATTTTAATGTAGTAAAACACCCCAAGTGGATAACAAGACCAATATCAATGCAAATATTTTTGACATGCTTGACACAAAATATCAAAAATCTGAATAATGAGGCAAGTTTTAAGGTGCATCCTAAAAGAGGAGATCAAGGTAGAGAGGTTTAAGGAGGAAATTCCAGAATTCCAGAACTTAGAGCAAAGGCAGCTGAAAGTATGGCTGCCAGTGACGTAGTGATTAAAATCAGGAATGCACAAGAGGTCAGAATTGGAAGAACGTAGACATCTTGAACTATTGTAGGGCTGAAGGAGGTTGCAGAGATTAGGGGGGGCAAGGTCAAAACAGGCATGAGGATTTTGTCATACTCATACGATATGGGCTTATGAGCTAAATGTGAACTTATGAAGTATAAACCCAAAATGAACACTTTCCTGTAGAGCAAAATGGAGTTGAGAGGTCAGGTGACCTATTCTTTCCTGTCAATACACATGGAACTGTAATCTCCACATCTGGATAAGTCTTGATGTGGTGTTTAAAAGTGCAAATGACCTTTCTGGACCTATCTTTGAGAGGTCATCAAAATGCAAACAACCCTTCCTGTGGTTGATAGCTGCCCTTCAACTAATTAAAAGGCTTTTTCACAATACTGTTTGCAGAGTCTTTAACTCCAAATCTGAAATCCAGAAAATGGGTATGAAAAGCTTTATCTTGTCAAGAAGATATGTGGGTGAGTGATGCCTGAACTCCATTATCTAATGGTCTAACCATTAGAAACTATTTATGGGGGCAATGTTACATGACAGAAACTAAGTTTCTGATAAGGATATTGAATAAGGCATATTCTTCTCAAGCAGAGACAGAAACATCTAGATCAATGAAGGAAAAAGATCCTGCCTAAGAAACACCAGAAGGCAGTGACTCGGGTTGGCCTTGATCTCTCTACCTTAGGAACTGTACCAGGGCTTCACTAGAGGGCTTCATTATTGTGCCCTGTCTGGAATGGGACAAGAGATATCTGCTACTGCAATCATTAAAAAAAAACAACCAATCCATCTTCCTAAGCCTCCAAATTCTTTTCTTCAGTCAACGAATGACAAAGATTACAGCTCTACACCATCTTAAGTCTTCACCCCAGGGAAAGAAGTATAACAGAGAACTCTTGAAATCCATGGCCTAAAGGGACGTTACTTCTGTTACCACAATCTTTTCCTAAGTGACTGTGTATCTGTATGAATGTGAGAGTGGGTGTAGTTGCGTATATAGTTGACAGCTGAATAACAAACATTTATTCTTCTGTTAACACTTATGAGAAAGCCTGCCATTTATCTGCTGCCGATAGATTAGCACTCAAGGGTTAAAAAAATCATTTTTTAAAAACACTCTGGGCGGGATTTTCTAGTCCCACCAGCATCAGGCATTGTTGCAGGTAGGATGGGAAACACGTGCCCACTCTCTGGTGAGTTGAGACGTGAAGAAGAGAGGAACTATCCCTATCATCTCCCCCAATCCCTGTCCATAATAATTTAAAATTGAGGTGTTATTGGAAGCCAGTGAAATTCAGCAAGCACAGGCAGAATGGGTGAATGAGAATTAGAGCAAGTTAAGAGAGGGGTAACAGAGTTTTGGATGAAGGGTGGAAGATGGGAGGCTCACTAGGAAAGCATTGGAATAGTCAAGCCTAGAGGTAACAATGGCATGGATGGGGGTTTCAGCAGCACCTGAGCTGAAACAGGTTCAAAGCTGAACAATGCTATGGAAATAGAAGTAGGCAATCTTGATAGTGTGGATTTGTGGTCAAATACAACACCAAGATTGGGGATAGTCTTTGTCAGATTAAGGCAGTTCCCAGGGATGGAAAAAAGGCAGGGAACAGAGATTGTGGTGGGGTCAACGACTATGGCTTCAGTCTTCCCAATATTTAATTGGAGGATATTTATGTTTATCCATTATTCGATGTTAGACAAGCAGTGTGTCAAATCAGAGACAGTGGAGTGATCCAAGAAGGTGGTGGTGAAATCCTGACTGTCATTGTTATACATGTGGAACTTGAAATTATGCTTTTGGACAATATCGCTGTGGAACAGCACGTAGATGAGAAATGGGCAGGGGTGCTAGGGTAGATCGTTGGGGAATTCCAGAGTTAACAGAGTAAGAGTGAGAGTGGGAAGAGAAGCCATTGCAGATAATTCTCTGGCTAGGATTAGAAAAATAAAGGTGCATCCAAGCTAGGGCAGTTACAGCTGGATGATGGAAGAGAGGCATTGGAGGGGGATGATGTGGTCAACTGGTGCCGATAGGTTGCGAAGGATGAGAGGGGATAGATTGTCACAGTCACAAAGAATGCCATTTGTGACTTTAACCTAGGGCTGCTTTGGCGCTTTGACTGGGCTAAAAACCAGATCGGAGGGATTCAATCATTGAATTGCAGGGGAGATGAGCATGGATTTCAAACGCAACAACACATTCAAGGACCTTGGAGACGAAAGGAAGGTTGGAAATGGAACAGTATTTTGCAGGTACAGAGGGGTCAAAAGAGGGTTTTTTTTAAGTAGAGGGGCGATGATAGCAGACTTGAATGTACCTGAGGAGGGAAACCAATAAAAATATTAGCTAATGTGGGACCCAGTAAGGGAAGTTGAATTGTCAACAGTTTGGTTGGAAAAGGATTGAGGGTGCAAGAGGTGAACCTAATGGACAAGATTAGGTCAGAGAGAGCGTTACAGGAACAGGGATAAAATCTAGAGAAAGATGCAAGTTTAGGGCTAAAGCAGTGGCCACTTTTTAGATGTTTATTCTAGCATGCTAAGGAAAGGGAGGGAAGAGACAGAAGCAGTTAGGTGGATGGTCTTATCGTTGTGACAAAAAGTGCCATGAGCTCCTAAAATGTATTGTTTGAGGTGTGGTCAAGGGAGGCCTGTGTAGTGTTTTTTTTTTAATATCCATTCATGGGATGGGGGTGTTGCTGGCTAGGCCAGAATTTATTGCCCATCCCTAATTGCCTTTGAGAACTAAGTGGTTTTCTATGGCATTTAAGAGTCAACCACACTGCTGTGGGCCTGGAGTCACATGTAGGCTAGACAATCACTTTTAAAACAATTGTTTAGTGGTCATCATTAGACTTTTAATTCCAGATTTTTTATTGAACACTAATTTCACTATCTGCTGTGGTGGGATTCAAACCCAGGTCCCCAGGGCATTACGCTGGGTCTCATGAATTACTTGCCCAGCAACAATACCACTACACCACCACCTCCACAGAGAAAAAAGTGCAGGGATCATCTTTCTATGGGATGACCTTTGAATAGAGAGCAGTTTTAATGATGGAGAGCATAACCCAATAATACTTTGGTCTAGCCAGATCTGGCAATGGATGGTTAAACCAGTTGTTTGCCAAATACATTCAAATCTGTCTTCCCTTGACTTAAGGGAGCAGATATGGTGGTATACTTGGGGAATGACTAGGGTGAGTGAGAGCAATAGTACTAATGGAGCCAAGTTTATTAAAGATAGTACAGAGAGTATGATTTTAAAAATTGATAGTTGAAATGACATGAAGAATTGTCGGCCAAAGGTTAGACAGTTGGGAATTTGAAAATGCTGTGCAGAGTGACTTGAGGGAGTGGGATTTTTCAGGGATGGACAAAGAAAGAAGTGGGTTTCAGGAAGGAGAAGTTCAGTATTGGGGGAAATGATCAGAGATTGTCAGTGAAACGAGAAGATATTTCAGTAAAAATCTTGTGATACTTGGGTGAGCAGTGTAGAACAAAAGTTTTAAATGAGGGGCTTGAAGGGTACTTCAAAGTGAGATGCTCAAAAGAGGAGAAGTTGGCAGAGGAGTAGGAAAACAGATCAAGGTGTGACTTAGAAATAAGAGCAACACCCTCATCTGACCAGGTTGAGTAGGGCAAGTGGTAGAAGGTATAGACTGGTGGTGAAACTTCATTAGGGGAAAGGTATCATTGCCCCTCAACCATGTTTCTGTCAAGGGCATAATGCCAATGTGGTCATCCACAATAAGCTCCTGGATGGCAAGGGCTTTATTCATAAGTAAATATACATCTTTGAGGGAGAAGTGGAGAGGGGCAGAGATAGCCGATCTACTGGCAGATTTCACATGGTCAGAGCTGGGATTAATGAGAGAAATTTACCCAGTATACACTCTGTATCGAATCAATAAACTATATAGTAACAATAGCATGTGCGGAAAAGCTTAAAAATTGAATGAATTAGCTGAGAGCCCAGAAATGTATTAATCTGTTGCAACAGGTGCTCAAAAGGGAAAACATTGTTTGATTGCCAGCTTTTTCTCTTCAATATATTTTGTAAATTGCTCTATGTTTATTTTTACAAGAAAATGTCAAGTGCTTGTAGTTTCTGCTATTGATATTCTAAATGTCTGGTTGATTAACAATTTTATAGCTTGGCAATATTAGCCTCAGCAAGTCTGCAGGGCCAGTACGGTGAGGAGAGAACAGGATGGGCCAATTGAGGTTGTTGCTTTAGAGGACACCCAGAGATGTATATGCGGAAGCTCTTGGATTATTTAAGTGGTAGTTAATCTTGGGTTGGTGGTATGAGAGTAGGGAAGATGATGAATGCTGAAGAATTGGGGTTTATGAGGACAGATTACCCAAGGGAAAGAAAGGAAGCATGATGATGGGAGAAAAGAGAAGAAGGGAGAGGAAAGGGATTGTAGAAGTGATGGTGTCCTTCTTCTGCACTGTAAAGATTCCATGATTCTATGACTCGAGTTCGGAGCAGTAGCCAATTTAAGCTACATATGTGGCAAGGTTCCATGCTAGATCAAGACAACTATGCTTTGAAATACATGGGGAACAGAGAGAAGGTAACATATGGGTAAAACTAAATTTAAAGTTAAAGGTTTGTAAAGTCCATGTAGTGAACTCAGTGATGATTTGATGACCAGGTGCTGAGGCAGGCGAATGAGACAACAGGCATTTTGACATACAGAACAATGAGATGTACATTTCCAAAAATTTAGTCTTTTCTGTGTCCATATTAACATAGCTGTTGCTGGAACCAAGACTTCCACTGGTGCATGTGGATGATCCTCAGGGATCAATGAAGATAAACCTAACAGCTGAAATAATGAGGTGTCATTTCTTCAATAGTCAAACAGTAGATCAAAGCTTTTATTCAAACAATTGGCTGAGTTATGAAGATGAAGTCTCATGAGACCATGAAGCAATTTCTTCAATGACAGTTTCTCCTGCTTAGTCTACACAAGGAGAACAATGACAGCTCCTGATGGATCAATGTCAATATCGTTACTGTTAATTTCAGTTACTCTAATGGTTGAAGTGATTAAATGATAGCAACATTTCATCCAAAGGACAGATACGGTCCAACTAGTTCTCATTTGCAATGATTATCTTCTTAGACAACATCTCCTCCCCGGTGATGTAAGATGTGAGATTCCTGGCACCCCTTTAGCCAAACCCCAGTTCAGCCAAAGAGGCCCAAGATACAACCTTAGTGCAGTGGAAGCTGAGGAGCACCACTACAGATCACTGTTAGAACAGCCATGTTCCAATTATTTTGAATCAATTCAAAACTCCAGAATAAGAGCATACAAACCCGATTAGGCCAAGACCAACTTCAGAATAAGATCATGCACACCAAGAGGTGCAACAGCAAAAGAAACTCCAGAAAAACAGCACATTGCACCAAACAGAACAGTTTAACAGTATCCACACCAGAACAAAGAAAGACAGAATTGAATCTAAAAGGAATCACACTTGCAAATAAACAAGACTGGCTCTGAAATGTCGTCTTTCATACAGAATAATACCAACTCCAGAATAACAGCACTCAGAATAACAACACTCACACCCAAACAGAATGGCATGGGGCTGGATTTCCACAGAGTTGGGGAAATTCCGCAGGTCTTTAAAAAATGGTGGATGGGTCCCAGTTCCAGGATTCCCACCCCAATTTTCAGCACCCCAATTTTTGCTAGCTCAGGAGAAGGGTGTGGGCAGTGAGCTCACACCCTGCATCCAGACCAGGCTGGCTCCATTGCAGGGATAGGCATCTCCTAACACCGCTATTTTAATGGAGTAGGGCCAGCTTCTGAATGACTCATGGGCCATGACACCTCAGAGGAGTCACGGACAATAATCTGGATGTGGGAACCTTTTGAAAGATAACTTCAGAAGGTATTACTCATGCCCCCCTGCCAACTCATGCCTCCCACCCACCCCCATAGCCCTTCATACCCTCCATGCCAATGCCTGTCCCTTCACACACCCCCAATTGCCCCATATTCCCTCCATTCCAACCCATGTCCCATCACTCACCCCCAATGGTCCCTCATACCTTGCTAACTCATAGCAATTCCATGTCCATTTACCCAGTATACGCTCTGTACAGAATCAATAAACTATATAGTAACAGTAGCATGCGCGGAAAAGCTTAAAAATAAGTCTAATTGGCTGAGAGCCCAGAAATATATTAATCTGTTGCAACAGGTGCTCACAAGGGAAAACACTGTTTGATTGACAGCTTTTTTTCTTCAATATATTTTGTAAATTGCTCTATGTTTATTTTTACAAGAAAATGTCAAGTGCTTATAGTTTCTGCTATTGATATTTTAACGGTCTGGTTGATTGACAATTTTATAGGGTTGTAGTACAGAAAATTATGAATGGCTGTTTTTTAAGCTTTTCCAGACATGCTATTGTCACTGTACAGTTCATTGGTTCTGTACAGATGTATACTGGTGAATGGGCATGTAAGTGCTATGAGTTGGCGGGCAAGGTATGAGGGGGGCATAGTTGGCATGGATGGGGCATGGGGAGGGGGTGGGGAGGGTGAGCGGATGTGAGGGGTGAGAGCTAGAGGGTCCAATATTGAATAAAAACAGCAGGGGTGAAGTCTCAGAAAACAGAGGGAAGTTTTTTAACCTTGACACTTGGCAGCTCCTATGGTTGCCTCCGATCTGCTTCTGCAGGCAATGGACCAGACTCCAGCACGCACCTGCACCTTTGAATGAAAATCACGCCTTTCGAGGCACTTTTTCCCCGAGGCAGGCATGCCAAGCTGAGAAATTTCCCAACTCCCGCTACCCACTTTTAACATGAAAGTCTAGCCCATCAGTTCCACAATAACAACATCCAAACTCAAAATGAATGATAACAACTCTAGAATAACAGCATGCACGACTGAACAGAATGACACCAAGTTCAGAGTAACAACACCCAAGACAACAAACAGGTCAATGCAAACCAAAGAAAGAGAAAAGCCTGATCAACAGCACACACCCAAACAAAGCAACACCAAGTCCAGAATAAGAGCATTCACACATGAGAAGAGCAACAATAGCTTCAGAATAACATGCACTTAAATCAGAGAAATAATTGCACAATAAGAGCATTCACACCCAAATATCACAAAACCAACTCTGGAATAACAGCATTCATACCTGAATAGAGCAACACCTACACCAGAATAACACACACAACTAAACAGAGCAACACCTAAACCAAAATAACATACACAACTGAACAGAGCAACACCTACACCAGAATAACACACACAACTGAGCAGAGCAACACCTACTCCAGAATAACACACACAACTGAACAGTGCAACACCTACTCCAGAATAATAGCACTCACATACCCAGAGTGACACAATCTCCAGAGTAACAGCATGCACACTTGAACAGAGCAATACCAACTCCAGAACAAAAATACTCTAACCAAACACCAATTCCAGGATGACCACCCATGCACCAAAGCAGAGTTAGAGCAACTGTAGAATAACAGCAAACACGACAACAGAGCAACACTAACTCCAGAGTAACAGCATTCAGATTTAAAACGAGCAACATCAACTCTAGATTAATACACACATCGAACAGAGCAACCTCAAATCCAGAATAACGGCATGTACACCCAATACAGCAATTCCTAATCCAGACTAACAAACAGATAGGACAGAGCAACACTACCGCCAGAATAACAACAAACACACTCAAACAGAATAACACCAACTCCAGAGTAATGACACGCACACCCGAACAGAGTAACAGCAACTCCAGAATAATGGCATGCACACCCAACAGAACAACTAATCCAGAGTAACACACACAGAATAAAGCAACACTACTATCAGAGTAACAAACACACTTGAACACAGCACCAGCTGGAGAGTAACACACACCAACCAAAGAGCAGTGCTAATTGCAGCATAACAGCATTCACAGCCAAACAGAGTAACACCAATTTGAGAATGATGGCATGCACACCCTAATACAGCAAGTCCTACTCCAGAACAGCCCACACACAGAGCAGAGAAAGACCATGATCAGAATAATAGCATTCACACCTACTCCAGAATAACACACACACACTACCTACACTAGAATAAAACTATAAAATAACACTCGAACAGCGCAACAGGAGATCCAGATTGATAACATTCACAATTAAGCAGAGCAATCTCCGAAGCAGCAAGCAGCATTTACACAAGTACAGAGCAACAACTCCAAAAAAACAGCACTCCAAAATACCCATCAAATTCATGATGGCCACCCACACATCAGAACAGAGCAACTTCAAAATAATAAAATCATACGCACGAACAGAGCCACAGCAATGCCAAAAAAATAAACACTCGCTAACAGAGCAACGCCTACTCCGAAGGCAATCGCACGTGAACAAAGCTAGAACTCTCAATTAACAATACTCATACACAATCAACATAGCAACAACAACTCCAGAATAATAACATTTACACACGAACAGAATGACACCAACTCCAAAATAACATCACTCACATGAACAGAGCAACACACACTCCAAAATAGCAGTATTCACAAACCCAAACAGAATTACATCAACACCAGCTCCAGAATAGAAGCTTGCATACTGAGAAAACAACATGAACTCCGGAATAACAGCATTCACAAGCAACAGAGCAACAACACTTCCAGAATAACAGCATTCACACACCTTAGCAAAGTAACATGAACACTACTCACAACCAAACTGAACAAAACTGCCATCAAAATATAGCCCTCACACAATCAAATACAGCAAAACTAACTCTAAGATAACAGGAGTTATATTTGCAATTAGAGTAAAACTGACTGTAAAACAAACACCTTTCATACACCTGAAAAAAATCAATATTGACTTCATAACAACAGCATTCACACAACCAAATAGAGCAAATCAGACTCTAATGTAACGGCACACACGCCCAAGTAGAATAATCAGGAAACCAAGACATAAACCCAAATAGAGCAATATTTGTACCAAAATCACATCACTCACACGCCCAGGCAGAGCAAAAAAGCATCTAAATAACAGCACTCACAAACCTGGATGCAGCAATACCAACTCCAAAATCACATCACTCATACACCCGAGCAGAGCAACGTGGAAATAAAATCATAAAAGATAGTCAATATGGATTCATGAAGGGAAAGTCTTTCCAATCTAACTTACTGGTTTTCTTTGAGGATGTGACAAAGGAGCTTGATCGGGGTAAGGCTGTGGTTGAAGTATACTTGGAATTCAGTAAGGCCTTGGATACTGTTCTTCTGGCCAAGCTGGTACTGAAAATAAAGAAAGCGGGTATCAGTGGAAATATTTTACAATGGATACGTAATTGGTTGACCGATAGAACCCAGAATGTACTGGTACATGGATCATAAGCAGCCTAGGAGAATGATACCAGTGCGTGCCCATAATGGTCTGTTTTGGAACCTCTTTTTTTACTATCTTCATAAAAATCTGGAGCTAGGAGCTACAAGCACACTGGCTAAATTTGCAAATGACACAAAGCTAATGAAGGTGGTAGACTCAAAAGCTAAGCAGGATAAACTAAGGAGGATTAAAAATACTTTGAAATTGGGCAAACAAGTGGCTGATGAAATTCACTCAAGAGAAATGCAAAGTGTTTCACAAGGTGTCAAAATATCTAGGTGTATTACTTAAAAAGAAATAAAAGATTATGTATGGAAAATGAAAAAGAGATCTGGATAATAAATTGAAGCGATCACAACAATGTTCTGTGGCAGTGAGTAAAGCAAATTAGATGTTGGAATATATTAAAGTCAATATTGAGCCAAAAAAGCTAGGTAATTTTGCCACTTTGTAAATCATTGATGTGACTGTACTTAGAATATATGCACAGTTCTGATCACCACTGTAAAGAAAGGGCATTGCAGCTCTTAAAATGTTACAAAAGGGGGCAACCAAAATGATGCAGCTGATGAAGGGATTGGATTATTATGTAAATTGGGTGTTTTATTATAGTTGAAGAGAATTCTGAGAGGTGATATGATTGCTGCTTTTAGGAATCTAAAGGGACTAGATAATGTAAATCATGACAAGATGTCTCACCTTGTCCAAAACAGAAGAACTGGAGAAAATGGCCTGCACTCGAAGGGGGGAAAGTTCAAAAGTTATCTATGGAAACTGAGTGAGTGGTCAATCTATAGAACCGGTTCTTTAGGGAGATGGTGAAAGTGGTTGAAATTAATTAATTCGAAGGAAAACTAGATATTTCTTTCATAAAATAATATTTGGGGTACACTATATGAGTAATTTGAGACTTGACAAATGGTAAGTGGAGTATGCCTGGGAAGAACAAATGACTTTGGATCCATATGCCAGGATTTTCCTGTTGGCGATTTGGGGGCAGGGCCCGCTCGCCGACGGGAAAATGATACGGGATAACATCGGGAGGAAGCCCTGACGTCATCCCAGTGCCTTTAAATTTTCAGGAAGGCGGGCGGACAGCGAAATCAGCTGTCCACCCGCCGACCTGTCAATGGCCAATTAAGGCCATTGACAGGCTAATTAAAATTGTTAAAGGCCCTGCCCGTCCAACCTTAAGGCTGGCGGGCAGGCCAGGAGCCCCGGTGGGCTCCTGATTATACATGAAACTTCATCCACTGGCGGGATGAGGTTTCATGTCCGTTTTTAAAAAGTTTCATAAAGTTTATGTGTTTCTTATTAACATGTCCCATCTCATGTGACATGGTCACATGAGGGGGGCATGTTAATAATTTTGATATTTTTCTATTTTTGGAGTTTTTTTTAACCTGTCAGTAATCTCCCTGAGACACCCACTCAAAATGGCAGTGGGCCCCGTTTCGGCTGCGCAGTTCGGTTGCCCACCCGCCACCGAGCCGGTGGGGCCCGCCTGTCCACCAAGGGCAAAATTCTGCCCATAGTTTCCGAAGTTTTCAACTACTTGGGTATTCCTCAACTCCTGTTTTGATCTGCTGTAGACTAATTTATGAAGATTGATTGTCATAATTAGTCAACAAGTCCATTAACATTGTATCATGTGACTATCAGGATGGTAGAAGACAAACTAGATATACTTGGCCTTTTTTTCACCCATCGATCCTTGTGTTTCTAGCAGTAACCCTAAAGTGACGGAACTCCTGCAGTCAAACAGATATAACCAACTCTAAAATGACAGATCTCATATATCTGAACAGAGCAACGCCAAACCTAAAATAACAGAACTCAAAAGCAAAGTGAGCAATATTGACTCGAAAATAACTTGTGTACCTAAGCAGAGTAACACTGACTCTAAAATACCATTACTCACACACTTAACAGAGCAACACTGATTCTAAATTAACAATTAAAAACCAATTAAAGCAATACTAATTCTAATATATTATCCCTCATAACACACAAGCCCAGAAACACCCCACATGCAAACCTGAACATAGCAATATTAACTGTACAATATCACCACAAACCCACTAGTAGATTTCTCAAATGACACACACATTCCCAAAGAGAGCAACACTGACTCTAAAATAACAACACTCACACGACTGACTCCAAAACAAACGCACTAACAGAGCAAAGCAAACTCTAAAATAACAGCACTCACAAGCATAAGACAGCAACACTGACACTAAAATAACAGCACTTACCCACTAGAACTGAGCACAAACAGTATAAAAGCCACTCACACACCAGAACAGGGCTACTCCAACTCTACAATAATAGTAATCACATTCCTGAACAGAGCAACACCAACTCAATAACATCACTCACACATCCGGAACAGAGCGACACCAACTCCGCAATAACAGTAATCACTCTCCCAAACAGAGCAAGACTTATTCAAAATAATAGCACTCACTCGCCTGAAGCGTGCAACACGAACACCACTCACAGACCCAAAGGCAGCAACACCAATTATTAAACAACGGCATTCATGCATCCGAAGATAACAATACCAACTATTAAATCACATCATATTCACCCAAACAGAGCAAAACAAACTATAAAATATTAGTACTCACACACCATAACAAAGCACCAGTGACTCTACAATAACAGCATACACACAGCTAAGCCAAGTGAGGCTGTCTTTAATGTAGCGCGCCACACACATCTTAACCAAGCAACAACAATTCTAAAATAATACCACTTCCCGAACAGAGAAACACCAGCTTCAATAACATCAGTGTGAGGTGGTACATTCTGGTGGGAAGAATGAAGAGGTCACGTACTTCTTGAGAAATATGTATCTATATAGAGTAGAGGAGCAAAGGGATCTGGGGGTACATAAAAGTAGTGATGTAGGTAACTAAAGCCTTATAAAAACAAAAACAGCACTGGGGTTGATTTTTAAAAAATAGAACTGAAAAGCAGAGATGTTAAACCTGAGTTGAACCTTGGCTATATCACACTTGGAGAACTGTGAATATTTCTGATCTCCTTAATATAAAAAGGATATGGAGGCATTGGAGGTGATGCAAAAATGATTTACTAGAATGATCCAGAACTGAGGTTATACACACAAGGAAAGATTGAATAGGCTGACGTATTTTTTATAGAAAAGACTGTGGACTGATCTAATAGAGATTTAGGATTGTGAACGGGTTTTAAAGGGCAAATTTAGAAAACAGGATCCCAATTGTGGGAGAGACCAAAACTAAATATAAGACAGTCATTAATAAATCCAATAGGGAATTCATGAGAAACTTCTTTACCCAGAGAATGGTTAGAATGTAGAACTCACTACTACAAGGAGCAGATGAGGTGACTAACATAGACACATTAAAGGGAAGCTACACAAAGTAGAAAGGAATAGAGGGTTATGTTGAATGCATTACATGAGGAAGGATAGGAGGAGGCTTGTGAAGAGAATAAACTCCAGCATGGACATTTTAGGATGGATAGCCTATTTCTTTGCAATAAACAGCATGTCAGCAACACCACACACATTCCCGAACAGCGCAATACAGCCCCTAAAATGAAACAGCTCCGCTCACACACCCAAACAGAGCAACACAAACCCTAAAATAGCAGCTCTCACACTCCCAACAGAATAGGACAGTATCTAAAATAACAGGTCTCACATTCCCAACACAGCAAGACTGAATCTCAGATGACAGTACTATCACTTCTAAACAGATCGAGCAGGATGAACCTAAAATAGCAGCTCTCATATGAACAGAGTAACACCAATCCTAAAATAACACCACTCACATGACAGAATTAAGCAAACAGACTGCAAAATAACAGCAGACACACACACCCAAATGGAGAAAAATTAACTAAAATAACAGCACTCACAACAGAATAAAGCAAAGCAAACTATAAAATAGCTGCACACATATGCCAAAACAGAAGAAAACTAATTCTAAACTGCAGGGGATTTTTTTCCCAGTGTCCTGGCCAATACTCATCCTTCAATCAACATCACGAAAATAGATTTTCTGGTCATTATCACATTGCTGTTTGTGGGAGTTTGCTCCATACAAATTGGCTGCTACATTTCCTACATTACAACAGTGACTTTCAAAATAGTACTTCATTGGCTGTAAAACGCTTTCAGAAGAGCTGTTGTTGTGAACTGTACCATATAAATGCAAGTCTCTCTGTCCTTTCTAAAATAACAATTTATGTATACACATCAGAACAGAGCAAAATAATTAATAAAATAGCAGCATTTATTCGCCAAGCAGATCCAAATGAATGGGAAATGGTACCACTCACACACCCAAAAAGAGCAATACCAACTGTTAACTAATGTCACTCATTCACCCAAACGGAGCAACACGAACTTCGATATAGGTAAGTGAGAGACGGTAGTTTGATACGAAGGATGAGGAGGCCACATACTCCTTGGAAAATGAGATAAAAACAAAAAGCTAAAAGATACTGCGGATGCTGGAAATCCAAAACAAAAACAGAATTACCTGGAAAAACTCAGCAGGTCTAGCAGCATCGGTGGAGAAGAAAAGAGTTGACGTTTCGAGTCCTCATGACCCTTCGGCAGAACTGAAGTATAGTTAGGAGAGAGGTGAAATATAAGCTGGTCTAAGGTGGGGGGCGGGGGGAGAGAGAAGTTGAGGGTGGGGTGGTTGTGGGGACAAGCAAGCAGTGATAGGAGCAGATAATCAAAAGATGTCACAGACAAAAGGATCAAAGAGGTGTTGAAGGTGGTGATATTATCTAAGAAAAGTGCTAATTAAGAATGGATGGCAGGATACTAAGCGGGTTTTAGTAAACACCTTGTCAAACACCAGGAGAGAAATGGAAAGCAATGAAGGTGAACAGGGCAGAAGAGACAGGCGGAAATCCTGTCGGAGAACAGAGCAGTACTTCTTCAGGGAAGGCATTTCTTGAAGAGAGGTGGCAGTCAATTAAACAAGGTCTGGATTGTTGCTTACCTGGCCCACTGGGAGTAAAAGGGTTGGAAGGACATGGGGAATGTGGAAGTCAGATTCCCCCGTATGCTGAGAATTTTAACTCCACATCAGGGACTGGACATCACCAATCTGTTCTGCAGCCAGAGAACAGGTCAGTGGAAATGACAGGACAAGGTAGGTTCATAATATGGGGATCAATTTCGGAATGGGGAGGGGTACCGATATAGGTGGGGTGGGGCAGAGTTAACTGGGGAAGCAAAAGAGTGTCAATCAGGAGGAAGATCCTGTTGATCCCAAACTGGGGGAGCAGGGGTTGGAGCCCTTGGCTCTGGGATCAGAGACTTGAGGGGTGGGGAAGTTGAGGTCTTGTGTGGAAGGTTGTGGAGAGGGGCTACCTAATGATAGGGGTTGCTGAGGCAGGCATGCTGGATCCAGGAAGTAGGTGTAAAGGCACTAATCACCTGAAACTGCTGCATTCCCAGAGGCTGCTTAGAACGGGTTGCTCACCCACCCACCTTGTTACCTCAGTTAAAGTCAGAAGTGGATTGATTGAAGGTGGGTATGGGTCAAGAATCTGATTTTTCAAGACTTTAACCAACCTCTACCTCTCACCACCCACCCCACCTCCCCCCGCCCCCTACCCAATCCAACCCTGCCTTTCTTTAGGTTAAAATTCCCCTGTAAGTATCTAAATAGGGTTGAGGAGCAGAGGGATCTGGGGGTACAGATACACAAATGAATAAAACTAGTGACACTGGTTAATAAAGACATTCAATACAAATAAAGCCATAGGGTTCTTTACTAGACAGATAAAACAGAAAATCAGGAAAATTTCATTTAACTTCTATAGAGTATAAAAAATAGGAGCAGATGTCGGCCGTTCAGCCCCTCGAGCATGCTCTGCCATTCAATAGGATCATGAATGATCAGATCTTGGCCTCAAAACCTCTTTCCTGCCTGCCCTCCAAAACACAACTCTCTTCTAGGTCAAACACCTGTCTAACTTAGCCTTGAATATATTCCATGACTCAGCCCTCACTGCTCTCTTGGGTAGAGCATTCTAAACATTAATGACCCCCTAAGAGAAGAATTTTTTTCCTCATCCCCTTATTCTGAAGCTTTGTCCCCTAATTCTCAATTCCCTCACATATGGAAATATTCTCTTAGCCTGTCAAACCCCCTCAGAATTTTTTGTGTTATTCAGCAAGACCTCATCTCGTTCTTCTAAACTCTGATCAGTATAGGCCCAACATGCTCAGCACTTTCTCATAACACCTTCATCCCAAGAATCAATCAAGTGAACTTTTTCTGAACTCCTTCCAATTCCAGCATTTAAATAAGGCCAAAACTGTGTGCAGTTCTAAAGGTGTGTTATCACCAATGTCCTTTACAATTACAAGATTTCCCTACTTAGTTACTCCATCCCCCTCACAATAAAGGCCAACATTCCATTTATCTTCCTAATTATTTGCTGTACGCTAACTTTTGGTGGTTCATGTATGAGGGCATCTAGATCCTTTTGTACCACACATTTTGCAGTATTTCTCCATTTGAGCAATATTTTGCTTTTCAATTTTTCCTACCAAAATGGAAAATGTCATATTTTCCCACTTAATACTCCATGTGCCAAATTTTTGCCCACTCACTCAATCTAACTGTATTCCTTTGTAAACTCACTGGCCTGAATTATACGAGGAGCTATGGTCCCTTCACCCCCACACCATCTCCTCCCCACACCTGGCCATAAAGTCAGTCAGGGGAAGCGCATCCAGGGGAAGAATTAGCCATTTAATGGCCAATTGGCCAGTAATAGGTTGGAAACAGAATATATGCCCCTCAGGACAGAAAGTCCCATCTCAGAGACTGGCAGCTCTTGGAACTCAGGTCTAAGCTGTTCCCTCACTGTCACTGGGTCAAAATCCTGGAACCCCCTTCACTGTGGTGTACCTATGCCATATGGACTGCAGCAGTACAAGAAGGCAGCTCACCATCACCTTCTCAAGGACAATTAGGGATGGGCAATAAATACTGGCCTAGCCAGAAACACCCACATCCCATGACAAAATAAATGAAGAAAAGTACCAGCAATGCCACCATGGGCACTGCACATACTGCACTCGGGTCTTGAGGAGGCATTCAGCAACGTATCAAAGTTTGTAAATGTTTGCAGGTCACGGAGGGCAGGGTTCAGTGAAAGGGTGGGGGCTGGGATTTGAGAGGCTATGGGTGGGTGGGAACTTGCAAGGGGGGAACACCATGAGAAGGCCCTCTGATGGCCCCAGGGAGCCAGTTCAGGAGGGACATTCCCGCCCCATCCACCACCAGTCAACAGGAAAATCTGCCAGGCTGATTTTTTTTATTTATTCACGGGATGTGGGCTTCGCTGGCTGGGCCAGCATTTATTGCCCATCCCTAGTTGCCCTCAAGAAGCTGGTGATGAGCTGCCTTCTTGAACCGCTGCAGTCCAAATGGTGTGGATACACCTACAGTGCTGTTAGAGAGGGAGTTCCAAGATTTTGATGCAGCGACAGTGAAGGAACGGCGATATATTTCCAAGTCAGGATGGTGTACGACTTGGAGGGGAACTACCATGTGGTGGTGATCCCATGTACCTGCTGCCCTTGTCCTTCTAGATGGTAGTGGTCGAGGGTTTGGAAGATGCTGTCTAAGGAGTCTTGGTGAATTCCTGTAGTGCATCTTGTAGATGATACACACTGCTGCTACGGTGCGTCGGTGGTGGAGGAAGTGAATGTTTGTGGATATGGTGCCAATCAAGCAGACTGCTTTGTCCTGGACCGTATCAAGCTTTCTGAGTGTTGTGGGAGCTGCACTCATCCAGGCAAGTGGGGAGTGTTCCATCACATTCCTGACTTATGCCATGTAGATGATGGACAGGCTTTGGGGAGTCAGGAGGTAAATTACTGGTCAGAGGATTCCTAGCCTAGTAGAAGAATGAGGGGAGATTTGATAGAAGTTTACAAAATTATGAAGGGTATAGACAGAGTAAATGCGAGTAGGCTCTTTCCACTTAGAGTAGGAGAGATAAACACGAGAGGACATGGCTTTAGGGTGAAAGGGGAACATTAGGGGGAACTTCTTCACTCAGAGAGTGGTGAGAGTGTGGAACGAGCTACCATCTGACGTGATAAATTCGGGCTCACTCAAGTTTTAAGAATAAATTGGATAGATACATGGATGGGAGAGGTCTGGAGGGTTATGGACTAGGTGCAGGTCAATGGGACTAGTGGAATAATATTTCGGCACAGACTAGAAGGGCCAAATGGCCTGTTTTCTGTGCTGTAGTGTTCTATGGTTCTAATAAACACCAGCAAAGTCCTGTTGGGCTGAAGGACCTGTTTCTGTGTAATAAATGTGATGTAAATAATAGCAAATACACTCCCAAACAGAGCAACACTGACACTACAATATCACAACTCACACACTTGAACATAGTAGCAACTCATATGACAGCACTCTCATACCCGAACAGAGCTACACTGATCCTGCAATAACAGCACTCACACACTCAAGAAAAGAAAGACTGACTCTAAAATAACATTTCACACAACTGACCAGGGCAACACCAACTCTAAAATAACCATAATCACACATCAATATCTACTCGAACACATCACCACTCACACAATTGAATGGAGCCCATAACAGCTTAAAATAAAAGCACTCACACATCCAACCAGAGCAACACCTAGTCTAACCTATTACCACTCATTCTAGAACAGTGCAACAAAGACTAAAATAATATCACTCACATGCCCAACCAGAGCAATAGTATGGGGAATTTTAACACGGAGAATGCATGCGTTTGTTTGTGGGTGCAGGGTTAAAGTCGGCAAAAATGCAAGCGTGCCCAAGGCCAACTCCAATTCTCCAACTTTCGCACTGAACTCCAGCGTACTGGATTACTTGCGTGCAACTGCCTCAGGAAATGCAGGTTATGTCTTAACAATTGGAGCAATATTTCAACAGACTTTTAAATTTATCACATGTTGATGGATTTTCCAAGCTTTCTGAAACATGCCGTTGAAATAAGTGAGAACACGATGGCAATTGACAGATCTGATTAAAAGTCATGGTTATACTCCAAAAAATACTCAGTACACAAAGCTTCCTTCTTACCTACTAGTGAGAAACGGTTTGTTCAGAGTGCTTTGGTTGATAGTTTACTTTCTACACTTACAAAGTTTCTGAATCAGATCAGGGTGAGGGCTGCCTTAACTACCTTACGTACATACGTATGAACATGCAAACAAACAAATTAGAAGCAAGAGTAGGCAATTCGCTCCATCGAGCCTGCTCCACCATTTGATAAGATCAAGGCTGATCTGATTGTGGCTTCAACTCTACTTTCCTGTCTATCTCCTATAACCTTTGACTCACTTTCAATCAAGAATCTATCTAACTCAGCCTTAATAATATTCAATTACCTTGTCTTCATTGCACTAGATTGCATCTTAGATGAGGAGCAAGATGAATCAGCATCAGCAAGAGGGTGTTGTTGACAGACTTGCAGCTGAACAATTAGGGAGCAACACAGAGAGTAGTGCCAACAAAACAGGATGTACAGGTAAAGGCTAAGTTTCCTTGACCTGTCAGAACAGCAGTACTTCTGAAGGACCAGATTACGGCATCAGGTAGCGACATTAACAGACTCCTAGAAGAAGACCTGGTTCCTGCTGACCCTGGTAACCACATGTTAGCAGGACCTGTCAAATTGACCACCAAGGTCAAATTTTTTTGGTGCTTTGGTCCTGCGGCAGTCTAAACTCCCTGAAGCCTTCAGGCCTACAGCAGCCTTATGGGGTAGTTGCTAGCAGACAAGGGATAAGCACTTCAAACTTGGCTGATAACACCAGTCAGACACCAGACCTATGAAGCCCAACAGTGCTACAATGAAAGCAACATGACCACCACATGTGTGACTGAACAAGCCATCAACATGCTGAAGATGTGCTTCAGGTGCCTGATGATACCTTTCTGCTTTCACCAGCCAGGGCATCCAGAATAACTATGGCATGTTGCACTCTGAACAACATTGCACAGCAATGTGAGTTGGAGCTGCAGGAGGAACAAGGAGCTGAGTGCATATCTGAGAAGGACACAGAGGAAAATAATGAGGAGGAAGGTGATGATGCAAATGCAGCTCCAGCTGCTCACATTGCTGCCTGGATGCCAGTGATACCCTTATTAATTCAAGGTTCACTTTGCAACCTGATGTTAGAATGACAGGTATCCCCATTATCTCTGACACAAAGCAATCCTGCAACCATCCAAGCACACATTGTACATTTCCCATCAGTCAATTCAGGTCTTCCCATTCAGCAAGTGAAAAGGTGAGTTGCCATCCAGCAATCAAGAATAGGCAAGATGGGAAAGTGATTCAAATAAATTTTATGTAATTCTACTAAAGAACAGAAACCTCACAGCATAACATTTTCTCATGTGCCCATGTGCGTACACTTCTGCAATGACAAAGCTTTCCACTTCCTTAACTTCTCACTCCCACATGGTGAAACCCCTGTGACTTCAGCACAGGTGCAGCCTCTGACTGTTGAGATCCTCTTGACCAATGACCTTTGTGGTTTTGGCACCTGTGAGGATCCTGCCAATGACCACCTCACCTGCACCTACGCAGTGGCAGATTCAATCACTGGGAGATGAGAAAGCACATCTGCTGGAGACTGAGGTAGGGGAAATCAGTGAAAAGTTGAAGCACTTTGGGTGGAATACTCACCTCCATGTCCCTTTTGTCATCATCCTCTCAAATGCCAAGTGCATTTCATTGCTAGCGGTCTGCTGCAGAACAGTTTAGCACAGATCAGCGACGTACTGCAAGGCCAAGACTGAGGCGTCTGTCATCCTATTTAAGGTGGCAGACATGTTGTCATCCAGGTGTCTCATAGTCATGGTCAAGCCAGGTGTGCTCAGTTGGTTGCTACAATTGATTTTCCATGAAGTTGGCCATTCTATCCATGTAAGAAGACATTGTTGCAATGCCCTGTAATATCAACCCACTTATGTTGGATGCAGACTGCTGCATCCTTTCTACAGTCATGGTTAGTTTGCTTGCAAGGCCTGTCAGTGCATCATACATTCTCTGTTGTTGTTCAATGATTCTCTTTATCATCAATGCCAAAACAGAGATTTATTTGTACTTCTTTCAATTTAGTATTCTGTATTTGCTTAATCTTGCAGGAGACAAGCTGTCTGGGAACCAACAACCCAACCCACAGGGGAGGGCATATTAAGGCCCTACTTAGGGGCCATTTCCAAAACTTGCAGGCATCTTCCCAAGGTCGATGGGCCCCAATGAGGCCGGAACCCAGCATCCGCCTGGGAGCAACCTCCCAGCAGCAGGCCGGAGGGCAATTGATGCCTCCTCTCAATTCCCCCAATCATGGAACTGCTGGGATGAAAAGGCCACTGCTACAGCCATAAACAATCTTTTGGAGGCCCTAACAGTTGTGGGTATTCTCCATTTAAAATTTTCAGCATGCTTCAGAGAGTGCCTCCATTTGAAGGTGCCCTCATGGTCCAGTCCCTGCCTCAGCAAAGCCCATCTCTCCCAATGGCCGTCCAGTGCTATAGGCCCTCTAACTGAGCCTCCCACTTTGAGAACCCTCCCACTATCCTTATTTGGGTGGTGAAAAGTGTTTGCCTGTTTAACCCCCTCACTCCCATGGCCTCTAAAGTTTGCACACCACAGGGCCAGCAGACACCAACAGAATTGAAACCCACATTTAGGGCAGGATTTTCCACACCCACCCGCCGCCGGGATCTTTCAGTCCAGCCGCAAGTTAATGGACTAGTGATTGGGGTGCCGCTTCACCTGCGGCAGGTCCCACCTGCGACAGGGCCGGAAAATCCCGGCCTTAGTCCCATTGCCTGAAAAATTATAAAGCTGGTAAGATTCCGCCCATTGACTCTATTTCCCTCGCCAAAGTCCGGAGAGACCTGCTGAGTATTTCCAGCACTTTCTGTTTTTATTTCTTTTCATTTGTTTGGTGCTGAATGTGAAGACATGAATTGATTGAGCCCAATTGACAGATGTGGAAGGGGTACATGATTGGTTACATGACTGCCTGTGTAAGTTGGGGAAGGGAGTGAGGGATGTGACAGTTACATTGGTCCAGTGTGATTGACTGACTGAACCTTTGTGCTAATAGAATATCTGAAGCATCCTGGGCAGCAATATAATTGGCTGCTCTGGCACTGGGGGCCCAATCATCCTACTTCTCACCATAGAGTCATAATGGCATAGAAGGCCCCATCAAGTCCATGCCAGCTCCCTGTAGAGCAATCCAGTCAGTCCCATTTCCCTGCTCCAACCCCGTAGCCCTGTAAATTTATTTTCCTGAAGTGCTTATTCAATTTCCTTTTAAATTAATTGATTATCTTTGTTTCCACAATCCTTTTAGGCAGCAGGTTTCCAGGTCATTACCACTCGTTGCAGTAAAGTTCTTCCTCACATCCCCCATGTCTCTTGCCCAAAACCTTAAATCTGTGTTCCCTTGTTCTGTACCATTAACTAATGAGAAAAGATTTTCTTTGTCTACCTTGTCTAAACCTGTCATAATCCTGTACATCTGTTAACAGATCTCTGCCCAACCTTTCCTCCAAAGAGAACAACCCCAGCTTCTCCAACCTAACTTTGTAGCTAAATTACCTCATCCCTGTGTAATGGACAGAATGTATTTGCTCCCTTACTGCCTGTAATCAGTATGTTTTGCAAGGAAAGAGATGTGCCGTTTCTAACCTTTGGAGTGTGCATTCCAATTAAATAATTCAGCAGCAAGCTTTCATGAGTTTAAAATAAAGAAGATTACTTATTCTCACACACCCGAATTAACAAAACATCACACTTGGTCTCACACAGACATGCATAAACACAACGATTGGATAAAGATAAAAATAGTGGACTTTTACAGATTACACCAAATGAACAGGCTGGCCAGCAGGCAGGTTCAGAAAGAAGCGACAAGAGGACACAATCAGGTACCCTTGAGGATGATGATGACAGCTAACAGGGTAGCCACTGTCGGAGGCCAATAATACCAGACACCATTGCAACACATGGGGACAACATCATGACATGCGGGGAGGTGATGTTATCATGTATGGGGTGACGTCATAACACGTGGGGATGATGTAATCTCATCACAGGGTGATGTCATCATGTATGGGGGTGGTATCGTTGTGCATATGGTGTGTCATCATGTTAGGGTGATGTAATCACATGTGGGATGACATCATCATGCACGAAGATGGCATCATCACACATGGGGGTGACATCATCACATATGGGGTAACATCACCATTGACACGGTGGCATGATTGTGTACGGAGATTTATCACACTTTGAGAGACAACGGGGGTGGGGGAGAGATGGGAAAAAAATATGAAAACTAACCTGCTTTCAATGTTCCAGTCACTTTGAGATTGCTACAGATGGGAAAAGGAAGGAGCACAGGTGAATCACACTTTACAGGTGAACCTGACCAGAGAGTGGTGGCAGGAACAGCTGTGGAGAGCTCATGTTCTCTCTAAGCTCTGCTCAACTAGGTACAACTGTGGAACCTGGGAAGTCATCAGTGAAAAGGGGGATGAGAGCAGGTCAGCAGCTGTTGGGGTACTTGCTCTCTCCACAGGATCACAGAGAATGGAGTTGTCCAGCTCAAATATTTGTGGAGCAATGTCACAGGTCTTTGCAAAGATACAACCTTCCATCAAAAACTGGTCTCCTTTATGGAACTAGAATCATGGTGGACTAATGAGTCTGTGCAGGCCCTGTTGGTGATCTTTCAAACTCTGAATGGCAACATGTCTACTGCCTTACGTAGGTTAACAGATAGATTAGATGTGGGCTTCCAAGACATCACTGACCTGTTTGAAGCTGCTCTCCTGTAAAGAGGAAGGAGTGATGTTCTGCTGGCCCAGGATAGCAAGGGTGGTGATAAATGTGGAGATGAATGCGTGGACTCTTCTCAAAGCATTTGCATGTTTCATCCATTCCCTGTTCCAAACCAGCACCCGATATTTAATCTCCTCTCCTGCTGTTTCTGCACAGTTGCAGATGGAGTAGCCTTTGGTTGGGCCCTCATGGCTCCAACACTCAGAGGCTATGAGAATCTCAAATATCAGGGCAAGGAACAGAATAGCCAGTCTACCTCTGCTGAAGCTGCAAGGATTACAGCACATAGGTGTGCTAGAGAGAAAAATAAATCTGTCATTAGGTGTTTTTGAATATTTATTAACAAAATTAATTTCTTAAATCACACTAAAGTACTACTTAGCCCCACTTTCCCTTGTCCCCCTTTTTTGAATGGAGAATACCAGCTCTGCTTTTCAGTTGTTTGGTGCTGAATGTAAAAAAATGAATTAACTGAGACCAAGTGGTGGACATGCAATGGGTAAATGTTAGTTAGAGGATAGCTTGTGTAAGTGGGTAAGGTGGTGGCAGGGGATGTGATAGTTTCTTTGTACTTTCTTATGCAGAACATAGTACGCCACGATTATTCTAGAGATCTTGATTGATTGATACTGATTGGTGCCTCCAGACCCTTCCAGAAACCTAAAGTGCAACTTTAATAAACCAATGGTTTATTTGATGACACATCTGGTTGTCATATGGCTTCTGTTGTAATGCTCCAGGTGTTCATCAATGGGGTTCCTCAGCCCGATTTGAAGATGCTTTCTTTTATCCCACTTTAAGGCTGGTTCCAGCTCTGTTTATGTTGGGGATGTTGAGCTGATGCAGTATGCAGTACCATGGCAGCTCCCAGGGAATCTGATGCAGACCTGTGGCTGCACACTAGCTGAAATTGGATGCAATAAAATCCCGTGCAGTGAATGAATACACGTGGTTGGTTAGGTGACATTCAGATTGCCATGTGTATGCAGTTGATGGCACCCTGCATCTGTGAGAAGCCAGCCAGAGACACAACCCCAGTGTCCGATCATTCTGTCCATTGTCATCACAGGGAAAATTTATATAACTCACAGCCCTGACAAATAATCCATCTGTCACTGGCCTTATTGATTTATACGCTGCCAAGTGCGACATCCTTGCTATGTCTCTGATAGCGCCCTGGAATGAACTGGAGGCAAATAAATTGAGGGCTTTGGTGACATTCACAGCCACTAGGTCCAACAGGCATAAGGTCTTCTTGTAGATAAGGATTCAGACTCTGTGACCAGCTAGGGGAAAATCTCAGCCTTCAGAAGCGCTGCTCCTCTGACTGGCCAAGGAAGCTGTGCCCCTGTCCTTGGGCCTTGTTAGGTGGTAGTACCTCCTGAAAACTCAACCTCTCTGTTGTTCTCTTCTCTGTTGCAACTTCCTCCACATCTTCTTGATGCTCTTTTTCCAATCTCACCCCTTCGGGCATAAACCTTGCTGGGGTGGCCGGTTTTCTTGGGCAGCAGCACAGTCTGGATGTTGGGCAGGACCCCACCCTGGGCTATGGTGACCCCTCCCGGCAGCTTGTTGAGCTCCTCGTCATTGCAGATGGTGAGCTGCAGGTGGCAGGGGATGATGTGGGTCTTCTTGTTGTCCTGGGCAGCGTTGCTGGCCAGCTTGAGGATCTCAGCTGTCAGGTACTCGAGGATGGCAGCCACGTAGACGGGGGCTCCAGCCCAAACACACTCGACATAGTGACCCTTGCGCAGCAGCTGGTGGATACGGCTGGCGGAGAACTGGAGACCGGCTCTGGAGGAGTGAGTCTTGACCTTGACGCGCCCTTTGCCTCCGGTTTCACCGCGACCATTTTGTTCTCGCCTCTGCTGAAAGTCTTCACCAATATTTCTTCCTCTACTGAAGTCCAATCAAAAACTGCCATGACGTGACTCAGCTTCACTATATAAACTACTCAAATCTTTACAAATAAGTTTCTCACACCAGAGGGAATTGAGACAGCACCTGTGAGCACTGATCCTTTAACCGCTCCAATAAAGTGTACTTCAATCTCACCTCAGTTTCACTACCAAGATTCCCAACCCGCAGGAAACAGCAGATGTTCATTCCAAAACAGGCTCTAAATTACAATCTAGCAGCCCAATAAAATATGTTAATGACCGTCCTACCTCTCCAAGCAGATTATTTGGATGTCTTGATATCCAAGACCATAAATTAGATGGTGTGTATGACAGGTTAGGGATGCATTTCAGGTATTTGGCTGTCAACTGCCCTCCCCCATCATAGGATAGTCACGGAGAAGGTTAACATTTATGATTCTAAAATAACAATGTTCACACACCCAAACAGAACAACACTGAATGTAAAATAACATCACACAGCCGTAAACAGGACAAAATTAAAATAACATCACCCACACATCTGCACAGTAACACCAACTCTAAATAACGTCAATCACACCTGCAAACAGAATAAAACTGTCACCAAAATATCACTCACATACCTGACCACTGCAACACAAATCCAAAATAACCATTCACTCTTGTTTTTATTTCAGATTTCCAGCATCTGCAATATATTGCTTCTGTTTATTATATAACACAGTGCAATTTCTCTTCCAGAAATTTCTACCTTTAAGAAGTTCTGCTCTTCTTTTTGATAGGGTTACTATTTATCCATTTTTACCTTTTTCACCTTTATTGCTATCTTTTTCCCCTTTTGTGTTTGATCATGCTTTGTTAAATATTGCTTCCACAATCATATTTCATTCATTAGCCAGTCTTTGATCTATCCTTGGTCACATTTATCTCTGTGATATTCAGTGTTCCTTAAACACTGCACTCACCAATTCCTGAGCTCCATGTGTTGCTACATGCATGCACTCAACCTCTTTTTACAGCAGCACCATCTTACTTAATTTCAGAACTATCGTGATATTCAGCTCCATTTCATTCTTTGCCTCATCTGGTGCTTTAACTAAAAACCTCCCTTCTTCCTTTCAGGTGTCAAGGATTGCAAAATTCACCAACTCTTATGTACCAACTATGTCCTTGATCTTTCTTCCTCTTCACTTTCTTTTGACGCCATGCCTTCTTTCAATCTCACCTTTTGTATGTTTTCATTATACCTTTTGACATTCTCCTACCTGATCCTAAATGGTCAGTCCTCAGCAACGGCTGTAGCTTCAATCCTTTACATTGAATTTTGAGTCAAATGATTCCAAGTTCTTCAGTGGTTGCCTTCACCTGTGTGCCCACTTCTTTGGTCAGTCAGGCTTTCACTTTAAGTTCAGCAAACCTAAACTTTTAACATTGCTTTGATCAGAAGAAAAGATCAAAGACACATCAATGTATTTAAGGTGGATGGGAGAAAGGCCATTGCTGAATGAAACAAACTTAGAGAGGAAAAATATTTGGTCTGGATGAATTGCATCTAACATATTCAATAGAAAAGGGCCAGACAATTAATATACTTCTGGAGATAGGATATATCCAGGGAAATATTGACTAGTTAGCTTAATCTCAGTGGGAGGAAATAGATTGGAATCTTTGCTCAAAGACGTAACAGTAAACTGTCTAAAAACTGAACATATAATAGAGTAGTCACCACATATTTACAAAGGGAAGCTTTGATACATGATGCCTAATCAACCTTATTAAATTCTTTGAAGAAGTAACGAAAGACAAGGGTAATGTGGTAGGTGTAGTAAACATGGACTTTCAAAAGACCTTCAATAATAGTAACATAGTAGACTCATACAAAGGTCAGAACTGGTGGAGTTAGGAGACAAGTAGCAGAATGGATATTAAACTAGAATTAAACAGAAAACAGAGAGTAGGAGGTTTACATAAATTATTTGGACTTGGAAATCAGAAGTAACATATCAGAATTATAAGGGAGTATGTGGAACCTATCAATTGGGAGGAAAAATTCCAAAGTTTAGTGGTAGCATCAAAGACTGGCAATAGGGAGGGAGAAAATGGGGCTTGGGGGAGTTGGCAGGGTACAGGGAAGGCGGCTTGAAATTGGGGATCGGTGGGCAGGTATCAGCTAATTGCTGCAGGGAGTGAGGGCCATGATCAGAAGAATGTTTGCTTAAGGAAACAGGGTAACACATTCCTCTGTTAATTCATTCTGAAGCCAGTGAAGTAGGAAACCAGGCACCAATCTTTTTGCTTAATACTAGATTTATTTACAGATGTAGCATATCTGCCTCCTTCCAAACCAACGTGTCCCAGAAGTCTTTCTTTATTTGTGCTCAAGATACATAATCAATCAATGCCCTACACCTGTATATCCTTAACCTTAACAATAAAATTAACATACCATTAACACCTTCTAGTGGCTCACAAGGTATGTTCTAAAAAACATTTACCAGTTGCTTCCATCTCCTTTTTGCAGCCGGGTTTCCCGAGGACCGACAATTGGTAAATTTGAATCAGATTCCCAAATAAACTGTGGGAGCTTAATTTAGGTACGATAATAATGGGATACAAATACTCCAAGCAACCTATTGCTACAGAATTGTTGACAGATGTGTACGTGATGAGCTGGGGCGGGGGGGTCAAAGGATTGATCAGATTTTCTGTTTTGGGGAAGAAAAGGCTCCTTTCCGATGGCATCTTGCTCTAACATATACAATTCTCCTTAAACTCTTTAGAGAATAAATGGTTTTATGTGGTTTCATTTCCAAACGTCAAAGAATCTCATCAGTTTTCAAGCTTTGCTTCATATCTCTATAACCATCTGCATTGTTTCTTCATACCAATTGCATCAAGTATAATCTTATGAAGGCTCTATTTCATCTGGCTTATGAATACAGTACTTCTCTCTCTCTCTCAGCATCCCAGATAATATGCATCCTGACTTTGGTCAAGCTAATGGATGTGTTCATTATCAAGGAAACAAGGGTTTCATTCCAAGTTCATTACTTTAGTTCTTTTGCAAAAAAACAAACATCAAATGTCAAAAATCCCCTTCACCTATTTGTATATTCCCAATGGAGAGGTCCACACTCTTTGGGTCTACCCAACTTTCTTAGTCACATTCTTGGGCAGTGGAAGTCTTATCCACTTTGCCATAATTTCCATGCTTCCCTCTCCCTCTACTAGTCTACTGTAACAATTGGTCTCATATTTTCTTTATTTGTTTTCCCTATTATCATCTCATTTTACCTTGCGTCATCATCCCTTTTGTCATCTAATCACTCCTGACCTCCATCTTATTGCTCACCTTTCTCTTTTGCTGAAAAGCAGTTCATCGCTAACATCCTTCAGTTCTGGTAAAAGGGCATTGCCTTGAAATGTTAACTCTGTTTCTGTTTCTACAGGCTTTGAGGGTACAGGTTATCAAAGAAGGCTAATACAAAAACAAAATACTGGAAGACTGAAATGAAAACAGAAAATGCCAGAAATGCTCAGCAAGAACACCTATATTTAATGAAGATATCTTGCTCAAATTTACTGCTAACATTTGCTCTTAATTTCAATAGTATCCATGAGAATAGGTTAGTGCGAATTGTCTATAACAGTTTGTATTATTGATAAAAGGATGCAGCATTGTTTGTACAAGTGCAATCTGTATCTAAAATGATGTATCATTTGTTGACAATGGAATGTAACCTCTGGGGCCTGAAGGAAATAAGAGATGAAAATATTTGTCTCAGCCTATATGACTCTAGTTAAAGAGATGGGGTAACACCAGGTGACCCTTACCCATTGCCAATGCAAGGGGTTAATTTAGATTATTTCTTAATGAGGGATGAAGAACAGTCAGAATTAGGGATAGATGTTGAAAACTTAGAGCCTTTCTTGGCACAGTTCTACCATTGCTTTTGAGGTGTAATGCTTCTGCAACGCAGTTCAGCGTTACTTCCAAGATAGAAGAAGACACTGCCTGTGCTGTCACCATTCAAGGAATCCTAGGCCTTTGAGGGATAAGAAGCTTCTACTCTGTCTTCACTGCATTTTTATTAAGTACATTTACTTAACAAAATTCTACTTGATTTGTAAATACTGGTCATTCCTGCCTTGTTAGGTTAGGCACAACTGAGCACCCCATTGTTATAAATTAAGAATTCAGAACCTAGATATTTTAATTAAAAGTGTTTTAAGCCACGGAAACCCTCAAAACTTACAGTAGCACCAATGTGGGGCCAAACGTTGAGAAAGGCTAAAATTGAATAACTGGTTTTGAAATTAAGTGGAACCTTGGTCGAATTAGTCTGATCAACTTTTAGATTTAGGAAAGGGAACCCATAAGGAGAGCACGTAGATCCACTAGGCCACTGAGTGAGATGTTACTTAAATTACGGGTAAAAATTCAAACAGAAGCACAGAAGTAATGTCAGAGGAAAAGGGGGAAAATTTAGTGTTTTTAACCTTTTAGGAAAAGCTGGTCAGGACGTGTAATGTTGATGACGTCATGTAATTACTGAGTGAATACACTACCTGTTCAAACTCTCAGGTGAGACTTCTGTTCCAGGGCGTTTTGGCATTCATTCAGAGCAGAGTAGAGCAAATGGAGTTAAACGTCGACTAACCATTTAAACTGATCTGTTATGTAGCTGCCTTTTCTGTATGCAAAGGGGTGAGAGATATAAAAGAAAATTTGGGTTTAAAGAAAATGGTTAGGAGAAAGTAAGTTGGAAGACTCACAGTAAGGTTAAAATGCTGTGTGAAAAGAAAAAACAGAAAAACTTGTCAGTAAGCTTCAGTTTCTGTTGAGGTGTAAATTCTTTTACTTGTTTGAATGTGTGCGTCTGCACGCCAATATCTGTGTCAGTGAATTAAAAGTTGGTCAACACTCCGAGGTCTGGTCTTGCATGTTGTTTTAAAGCAGTTGGTTATTTTAGGTGTGTATATAGTTGTGTTTTGAATTGGTGTACATGGGGATAAGGATAAGTTATGATAAAATAAAGGAGAGTGAAAAATTCTGTATTTTTTGTTACTGGTTAGAGAATTGTGAGGTTGTAGTGTTATCTCTCTACGGTTGTGAAAGACTGCAGATTTAAACTTTTTGGTTTTTCTTGTGAGAATTCACTTTTCCTTTAGTTTTAATTACTGTTGTTTGAAAAGCATTTGAAGAAAGGAGAATCAAGACAACTGTCATAATTTATTTCCTTGGTTTTCTTTCTTTTAAAAGCATGTGCTATTTTATTGTTTTGACTTAAGTTGCAAGTTGTTAAGATTGAATGAAGCAAAACTCAAGTGTGAGAGTAGAGAATGCAAACATAGCATGGGAAGCTTCTAGTGTGCGTGCATGATAAAAGCATTTGTGTGAATGATTTTTATGTTTTTCATGTTTTAATTTGCTTTCTTACTGAAATTTTGATTTGCAATAGTAAGTTGCCGCACTTTCAGTTTAAAAAAAAACAATTATGAGCACAGATTAAAGGGGACGTGTGATTAATAAAATAAATGTTTTAAGTTATAAAATTCAAGTTGCGATTACTGGCCAAAGTCACAACTCAAACATATTTTGATAAATATGTGGGAATTTTAATCCAGATATGAATTCACACATCTGTGAATGGGTTAGTTTTTAATGATTGATAGTATAAATTGGAATTTGGGTGTTTGGGATGATTATGATTAATATGCAACAGGATCTCCAGCAGCTTCAAGAATTTAAGGACATTTACCACAGCATGCTGACAATTTGGACTGAAGGCTTTTTAAAATGGAGTTGACCTTAATTCGTTCAGACCATTTATTACCATTTGCTATCTTTTGAGACAAAGGATGAAGTTTTCCAGCCCCGCCATGGCAGGTTCCCCCTTGGTGGATGCGGTGAGCCATTCAAATGTCCATTGACTTTGGCAGGACCAGGAGATCCCACCTGTGGTAGGGGGCGGAAAATTCCAGCCAAAGTGTTTGTAATTAGTTTGCAGTCAACTTCCTAACGACTGTAGACACTACCATCTCTGATAAATCCATTTTCAAACCACCAAGCCTGGACATAATTGTTTCTGATATTGAAATTGATAAAATAAATTGATATGAGTTGCTATTCCAAGCACTCAAAGAGCAATTTACTTGAAGGTTAGGGGGATAAACAAATTATAATTTTTTTTAAAAGCTAATGGAAAGTCATTCTAGGTGGTTTCTTAGTATCAGGAAAGAGCCTTTTCCATAAACAATAAAATGTTAACTAAGTTAAAGAATAATCAAACATGGATAGTCTGTTGTTTTAATTGTATATACTTATAGGTTAGGAATTAACAACACTCCTGTAAAAGAATAAGGAATGTTATCGAGTGAGCTGATCTGCAGGTGCTGGTGTTAAATGTGGGGGACTGTCAATGAAATTGCAACGGATAATAGAATTTTCACCATCAGTAGTCACCTGGGGTTATGGAATAGAAACTAAGGTTTTAGAAGAAAAAGATGTAACATTTGTGCAGATCACACCACTCATGAGCTAAAGAAAGAAAGAACAGTCAAGAACAATAAGATAAGGAAGGAGTAAGATCTTGAACTGCAGGAAATTGAAGGTTCCAAGAATGATTTTTAAAGTGATTCAAATGCTTAATCCTCATAAGAATTAATTGATGGACTTAATGACATAGGAAATAGTCAAATTTCAGACTTTGCAAATGGTAGCATGATTAATAAATGACTTGCCTTGGATTCAGAGTCACAACATGAATGTGGAAACGTGGAGTAAAAATCAGCTGAACGACCTTTTCCTTCAGTTATGCACCTATTGTATTGCAACCCGCACCAAGTCATTTGAGCCATAGGGGAACCCCGTTTCTGCTTTAAACCAACATAGATCATGCAAATGGGTATAACTATTGGGAATTTAGAAATGCTACAATAGCTGTGATAAAGACAAAGGGCAGAATCTTCTGGCTGGCGTGCGGGTGGCGGAGTCCGCATGCCAGTGCTTAAAATGTCGTCCTGACGTCAGCGCGCAGCATCGCGATATTTCGGTCGGCCCGCCATTAATTAAAGGCTTTGTTAAGGCCATTACCTCTCCAATTGGCCAGGATTTTGAGGGCCCCATGCGAACTTCCGGTCGGCGCACAGGCCCAACGGGCAGGCGGGTAAGTGCTTTTTTCACAAACCTCATCCAGTGGCGGGATAAGGTTTGATATCGGAATTAAAAAATTGTTATTAAGTTTTTGTGTATTTCATTAACATGTCCCATCTCATGTGACATTGTCACATGAGGGGGACATCTTAATGATTTTTTTATTTTTCTGTTTTTAAAGTTTCACTGCCTTTCAGCGATCTCCCTGAGGCAGCACTTAGCCTCAGGGAGATGTGCGCTCTTTTGCGCACATGCGGGAAAGAGCACACTCTGGCAGTTGGGGAATCCCCCCCCTCCACCCACACAGGAAGCACATAGCGCTTCCCATCTGGCGACACGCTGGGCAGGCCTTAATTGGCCCGCCCACTTAAAATGGTGGCGGGGCCCATTTTGGCGGCGGCAATTGGTTGCCTGCCCGCCGCCGAGTCGGTCGGGCCCACCCGCCCATCAAGGGCAAAATTCTGCCCAAAATAATTACTATGTAAGGAATCAAATGAATAAACAAAACAAGTTAAGGCTTGGAATCAAATGGAATGTTTTATTCCTGGGAAAAAGAGACAAACGTTGTAAATATTGAGTTGAATATTATTGGGGGGCAGGGGGAAGGGGTGGTGGTTTGACGGCTCACTCCAACCTGGAAGCAAAGTCGGCTTGGAGCTGACCTGCACCACACCGGCCCGCCCTGCAGCTGAGTGGGACCTCGGCTCCTCACTGGGGAGGAAATTCCATCCTCGGGAGGTGCCAACAAATCCATCAGTCCCGGCAGCACCAAAAGCATGTTAGTGGGCGCTACCGGGGCTGCAAGAGGAGGCGAAAGAAGGCCCATGGACCCCCAGTGACAGCTAAGTCCAGGGTCTTTAGCAGGGAGGGTTTGGGGAGGTCAGAGAGGGGATGGGTTTAAGGCTGCGGGCAGGTGGGAAGAAAGGGAAGGTTTTATCTTAGGGAGGTCACCCCTGGCGAAGGGAAACCCCTGAAGATAGAATCCCCTTCATTCCTGCCCTTTGAAGAGATTATTTAAAAAATCAGGCTGCCTGCTCCTGTCTGACTGCCCATGTCAAATGTTTAATGGCGTGGGCATTGTATTATCAATGTCAACTGGCTTGGTAGTAAGCCTAATTGACCCCTTGATTATCTATTTAAATATGGTGGCCAATTTCAGCACCTGGTCACCCTCCCACCATATTATGGGGGTGAGCTCAGGGGAGGGTGGGAAGGTAGTTTAGTAGGCTCCCGCCCAATTTACATGTCCCATCGCTGAAAACACGCCAAACTGGAGGCATGTAAAATGCAGTGTATTGTATTGGATAGTAAAGTTTCTTCAGCGCTCATGAATAAGATAGCATGATAACTAATGGGATGTGTGAACTTGTATAATAAAAAGTGATTGAGGATAGGAGATAGAGTTAAGGAAAAACACACAATAACAAATTGGGACAAAATATTATGGGTGTAATCTGGAATCCATATCTGCTTTAGTGACAGTCAGGCAAGTGTGGACTAGATTAGTAATTTGATGATTTTCTCTTAGTGATGTTTGTGTCTTTATCTGTTTTTTTTAAAGGGGTCTGGCCATCACCCAAGGCATTGGGACCATGAAAGGGGAGATAAGCAAAGATTCTGCCACAGAAACCCTCATACACACACACACCTTAATCTTTCAATAAAATCACCTGAAGTCCAGAAAGAAAGGCATGATGTCAAGATACCAATGCAAATGTGAAGTCAGACATGTGACCTTCACAAACATGTGAAAATGCATGGTGGGATACACCAAAGAATAGGTCTCAGACTTGTTCAGTTAAATGGTTACGGTGGTCTGTATATAAAGAAGAAATTTTTGAATCAAGGCATTTGACACATACTTCCTACAGAAACTGATTTCACAATAATTAAGATAAAATTTAACACAACAATAATTGGTCAGGGGGAATAAAATAAAAGGAATTTGTGTTGGGCAATTGAAGGGTTTGGAAAATAATACCTAACAGGAATATCCACGAGATGGATAGGAGGGGAGAACTGGAAAATTGAAGGGTTTGGAAAATAATACCTAACAGGAATATCCACGAGATGGATAGGAGGGGAGAACTGGAAAATTGAGAACAAAAAGTGGATTTGGAACAGAGTAGAGAGAAATTGCAAAGAATTGTAGAGATTACCATTGTGGATAACAGACATGTGCCCAAGTGCCTGTCCCCTTATGCATTCACTACCAACATCTGTATAATTAGGAGCTTAGCACAGGTATATCCAGTAAAACATATTTGGGAAACAATTGTCACATTGGTAAAATAGTCCTAAAGAGGCTGTAGATTCTGGTGAGAAACAGTCTCCTGGAATCAAAAGTATTAAGGCATATGCTTCCACAGCTAAAGTCTTGGTCAATCTAACTGATTCACAGCAAAGTTATTTTATTTGTGGTACTGTCCTAGTTTGACATGAAACAGGCTAAGCTTTACTTGGCCTACATTATGGGCAACCGACACCTCAGCTCTAATGCAAAGAATCAACACTTCCAACCGGCATTTTTACTTGTATTTATGGCAACAACTGCCCATTATCAGAATATTATGTGAATAGACTTAGATTAGATTTAGATCATGTGAGCAATCAGTGTTAATACACTTTCTACCTTGAGGTGGGGCTTGAAAGGTTTTGACAATACTACTAATTTTTAGGGTTCTATGTTGGTTTGAACTAACATTTTAGGATTGTTCTTAGCCATCTTTTTAAATGTCCAGTTTAAATTTCTGTCTGCTGAGTAAGACAATTAAACAGTTAAAAGCAGGCTGAAAAAAAGAACATAAGAAATAGAAGCAGGAGTAGGCCATTCTGCCCCTCAAACCTGCCCCGCCATTCAATAAGATCATGACTGATGTGCTCCAGGCCTCAACTCCTCTCTCGTGCCAGCTCCTCATGGCCCTCAACTTCCCAATATTTCAAAAATCTATCTACCTCCTCTTTAAATACTTTCAATGATCTAGCCTCCACAACTCTCTGGGATAGAGAATTCCAGGCATTCAGTACCCTCAGAGAAGTAATTTTAAATGAGTGTCCCCTTATTCTGTAACTATGTCCCCTAGTTCGAGATTCCCCCACTAGTGGAAACATCTTCTCAACTTCTACCCAACAAGCCCCCTCAGATACTTGTACGTTTCAATAAGATCACCCCTCATTCTTCTAAACTCCAATGAATAAAGGCCTAGCTTGTTTAGCCATTCTTGATAAGTCAACCCCTTCATCCCAGGAATCAGTCTAGTGAATCTCTTTTGAAAGCTGCTGTGTGTGGGGGAATTCCTGTTCTTTTCGATAACCTATGGACCTCAAGAGGTGCCGAAATGTCTTGAAACACAGAAACATAGAAAAAAGGAGTAGGAGTAGGTCATTCAGCCCTTCAGCCTGCTCCACCATGGAATATGGTCATAGCTGACCTCTATCTTAATGCCATACTCCTGCTCTTTCCCCATACCCCTTGACACCTTTAGAGTCCAAAAATCTATTTTCTTCTTAAATATATGCAGTAACTTGGCCTCCACAGCTTTCTGTGGTAGAGAATTCCACAGGTTCACCACCCTCTGAGTCAAGAAGCTTCTCCTCATCTCAGTCCTAAATGATCTACCCCGTATCCTGAGACTGTGACCCCCTGTTCTAGACACCCCCCCCAGCCAGAGGAAACATCATCGCTGCATCCAGGATGTCCAGCCCTGTGAGAATGTTATACATTTCAATGAGATCCCCTCTCATTCTTCTAAAGTCCAGTGAATACAGTCTTGTTCAGCCCAATCTCTCCTCGTACAACAATCCTGCCATCCCAGGAATCAGTCTGGTGAACCATGCTGCACTCCCTCTATGCCAAGTATATCCTTTCTTAGGTAAGGAGACCAAAACTGCACACATTACTCCAGGTGTGGTCTCACCAACGCCGTGTACAGGTACAGTAAGATATCCTTGCTCCTGTACTCAAGTCCTCTCGCAATGAAGGCCAACACACCATTTGCCTTCTTATCTGCTTGCTTCACCTGCATGCTTGCTTTCAGTAATTGGTCTACAAGGACACCCAAGTCCCTTTGTCATTCAACATCTCCCAATCTATCACCATTTAAATAATACTCCTGCCATTCTGTTTTTCCCACCAAAGTGGATAAGTTCACACTTATCCATGTTATACTGCATCTGCCATGTATTTGCCCATTCATTCAACCTGTCTAAATTGCCTTGAAGCCTCTTAACACCCTCCTCACCACTCACATTCCCACCAAGTTTCATGCCATCAGCAAACTTGGAAATATTACATTTGATTCCCTCATCCAAATCATTGATATGTACTGTGAATAGCTGGGGCCCAAGCACTGGTCGCTGCAGTGCCCACTAGTCACTGCCTGCCATTCTGAAAAAGACACATTTTTCCCTTCTCTCTGTTTCCTGTCTGCTAACCCATTCACAATCCATGCCAATATATTACCACCAATCCCATGCACTTTAATTTTCCCACTAACCTCTTGTGTGGAACTTTATCAAAAGCTTTCTGAAAATCCAAATACACCACATCCATTGGCTCTCCCTTATCTATTCTGCTAGTTACGCCCTCAAAAAACTGAAGTAGGTTTGTCAGCTTGGATCTTCTTGTAGCGTGCTCTGCAGCAATGCCTAAATTATACTCATGAACCATATCCAGAAAGCAATGAGCCTTATTGCCCAGTAGGTACAGCCTGCAACTTAACAGCCTGGTTGGAATAAAGGTACACAAAGGACTGGTAGAGGATGAATGAGTCATGATTGCTGCTGGGCACAGATTTGCATTTTATGCTGCTTGTGGTCGCAAACAATATATTGAAGGAGCAAAACACTTCTGATTGATAAAACACCAGGATGGTGAAAGGGGGTATCCATGACAATGTGGCTACAGTCTATGGCATCTTACATCCTATTGAAGCTTACCATGCAGGAAAAGTCTAATGCTTTCTCATCCTGCAGTGCTTGTCCATAGGGAAGGACATATAGATACTCTGGCTGATGTCGAGAGCCTTGGTGATCTCCGTGATACAGCAGTGAACTGTGAGCTAAGATATGTTGCTGATGCCACCGGTTGTAGATTGAAAGGAGCATGTGGCAGAAAATGTAATGACCACAGTTTATTTGACAGTCAAAGAAGGGTCTTGACTCGATGTGGAGAGGATGCTTTCTCTTGTGGGAAAATCTAGTACTAGGGGCCACTGTTTAAAAACAAGAGGTCAGCTATTTAGGACAGAGTTGAGGAGAATTTTTTTTTCTCGCAGAGGGTTGAGTGTCTCTGGAATTTTCTTCCTCAAAAGGCGGTGGGAGTATAGTCTTTGAATATTTTTAAAGCCGAGCTAGATAGATTCTTGATAAGCAAGGTGGGGGGGGGAGTCAAAGTTTATCAGGGATAGGTGGGAATGTGGAGTTGAGGTTACAATCAGATCAGCCATGATCTTAATGAATGGTGGAGCAGGCTCTAAGGGCCGAGTGGCCTACTCCTGCTCCTAATTCATACGTTTGTATGATTGTGTTGCCCATGCCCTGATGCAAGAATCGAGTTGTGGCTGCAGCAGGTGGCATAGCTCAGTGACATCCTCTGATGTGAAACAACGGAGTCTTGTACATTTTTCCTCAATAAAATTCACGTTGGAGAAATGCCCCTTGAGTACTTGCTGTGACTGTGGCCTCTTGCACACTGCCCTCCTGCTCTCCCTGGTAGCAGTTGCTCCTGCTCTCTCCTGTCCTCTCCTTGCTGCTGCCTCTCCCACAGTCACAAAGGCAGCCTGAGCAGACCGGCCAAGACTGCAGTCAACCTATTTCTGTGGCTGCTACCAAATCCTTGATGGACAAAGTTAACTTCTAAGAGTCAAAAAACACACCAAAGTAAACCCATAAGTTAACTAGCAGCCTTGACAATACAGTAACTAACACGAAAATATAGAATCCTACAGCACAGATGGAGGTCATTCGGTCCATCATGTCTGGACTGGCTCCTCAAAAGAACTGACAAGTTAGTCCAACTATCCTGCTCTTTCCCCATAGCTTTACATTGTTTCCCCTTCATGTATTTATCCAATTCCCTTTTGAAAGTCAAGATTGAATTTACTTTCAGTGCATTCCAGATCATAGCAATTCGATACATTAAAAAAAATTCTCTTAGCTTGCTATTGGTCCTTTTACCAGTTACTCTGGTTATTGGTCACCAGCCGCTAGATATAATTTCTTGTTATTTATTGATTTCATGATTTTGAACACCTCTGTCAACTCTCCCCTTAACTATTTCTGTTCTATGGAGAACAACTTCAGCTTCTCTCATCTCTCTATGCGACTTAAGTCCCACATCCCTGGTACCATTCTGTTCTGCATCCTCTCAAAGGCCTTGGCATCTTTCCAGAATTGGATACAATGGGTCCAATAATAATGCAGAGCCATATTCTGAGTGGGGATGGTAATTGCGGTAGGAAACCCGGAGGAACTTTAAGCACGTGGGAATGTCCAATTCCAATATGGATTCCCGTTAATATTGCTTCTGAGTTTCGTGTCTCCAATGAGGGTCAGCGGATGTGATGCTCAACCTGAAGATACAATCTCAACTCAACTATTTTAAGGGCCAATTCAGATAGAATGTGAAGAATTAGGGAGCATTTGGAAAGAGACTGTAAGCACAAGGATACAGTATGTTCAAAGGCTGTGACCTTTTTCAATAACACCTCACTTAATTATTGCTGGGTGCACTAAAGAACAGGAAGGAGGTAATGTTCCCCAGGAATGCGAAGAAGAAACCTGCTACTGTCGTCAAGACGCTATGGTTCCTGATGGCTGAAGAGGTCAGCTGCAGGAGTATTGTGCCTCACACCTGGATCCAGTGTAGGAAGTGGCTTAATGACCTAACTATGTCAGGAAAAGTGGATACAGTTGCAGATTCACCTACATTCTGTAAGGCACCTCTAGCACTGTGTATCACCACACCACCCCCACACCCCCCCACTCCAAACAATTCCCTTTCAAAAGCAAAATACAGCAGATGCTGTAAATCTAAAATAAGAACAGAAAATTCAGGAAATATTCAACAGGTGAGACAGCATCTGTGGAAAGAGAAACTGAGTTAACGTTTAAGGTCAGATGATCTTTTGTCAGAACATCATCAGCATCCATGAGCTGAAACATTAACTCTGTTTTACTTTTCACAGTTATTCCCAGCATTTCTGTTTTTATCTCCTCCATCTCACTTTGTCTTGTCAAGTGTACTCAATCCATCACTCCTCACACCAACTTAAGTTTGAAGAGCAGTGATCATTCACTTTCCATGCACTTCCCCAACCTTCCTATTTATCCATTCACCACTGATAATCACTCCGATCCTGGTACAAAGTAACACATCTGCCTGATTGTCATCCTCACTGAATCCACTGCAACTGTCAGGTGAACACATGCCTTACAGACATTCATTGGGAAGACTCAGTCATGATGACTTGAGTTCAGCACCGAGTGAAGTATGAACATCTTAATTTTGCAGTGGCAATGTTTTTACATTGTTATTAGATCTGTCTCTTCTTTCCTCCAGGGCCCCCATGTGATGAACAGCAGTCCATGGACTTTCTGAGCGATGAGTGTTCAAAGGAACTGATTGCTTCTGAGCGTGAACCATCACAGAATGCTTGATTACCATGCGTCAGCACAGTTCACAAACAAGTATGAGCAGAGAGTGGTGCAAGGGATTGCTGAGTCTGTGTCAGAGGACAGCCCTTTCTAAACTCTGTTCAGCTGGATGCTGAAGGAGCCATCAACGTAAAGGACAATCATTGAGAGGCAACAGTAAATTTGCAAGTTACTGGCAGTCCTGTCACACACATTCTCTACAATAACCGAGAAAACAGAGGCATCTGGCTCCACATTTTAACAGCACTTAACCCCCTCCCCTCTCAGCTGATCTCACCTTGGCTACCCTAATGCACTGCTGGCCAGCTCACATATTTTACACTCTATAGACGTGAGGTTATCCAAAATTCTGCACCTAACTCACACCAAGACTTATTCACTCATCAGCCCTGTGCTCCCTGGTCTACTTAGGTTCTGGGTTAAGCCTCATCTCAATTTTAAAATTCTCAACCTTGACTTTAAATCCCTCCATGGCCTCACCCCTCTCTATTTCTAATCTTCTCCAGTCCTACAATACAGGTATCTGTATTTCCTCCAATTCTGGCTGCTTCAATATCTCTGATTTTAATTGTCTCACCATCGGTGGCTGTGCCTTAAGCTGCCACAGTTCTAAACTCTGGAATTCCCTCCCTAACCCTCTCCACCATTCTTTCTTCTTTCAAGTTTTATGCCACACAAGTGCTAGACAATGACCATCTCCAAAAAGAGAATCTCACCATCTCTCCTTGACATTCAATGACAATAATATCGCCATTCTGGGGATTACCACTGACCAGGAACAGCCACATAAATACTGTGGCTAAAAGAGCAGATCAAAGATTGGGAATTCTGCAACGAGTAACTCACCTCCTGACTCCCCAAAGCCTGTCGACAATCTACAAGGCACAGACAGTAGTGTGGTGGAATACTCTTCACCTGCCTGGATGAGTGCAGCTGCAACAACACTCAAGGTGCTCAACACCATCCAGGTCAAAGCAGCCCACTTGATCAGCACCTCACCCTCCATCTCAAACATCCACTCCCACCACCACCAACATACAGTAACAGCAGTGTGTACCATATACAAAATGCACCTCAGAAACTTACTAAGCCTCCTTCAACAGCATCTTCTAAACTCGCGACCTCTACTCCCTCTACCAAGGACAAGGGCTGCAGACACATGCAGACATCACCAGCTGCAAGTTCTCCCCCAAACCATAACCATCTTGATTTGGAACTATATCGCCGTTCCCTCACTGTCGCTGGATCAAAATCCTGGAGCTCCCTTCCTAACAGCACTATGGGTGTACCTACACGGCATGGACCGCAGTAGTTCAAGAAGGTGGCTCACCATCACCTTCTCAAGGGCAATTAGGGATGGACCACAAATGCTGGCCTAGCCAGTAATACACACACCCCAAGAATGAATGAAAAAAGATGCTCCTTAAAAACTCTTTCTTTAAACATCTATCTCATGTGGTTCAGTGTAAATTCAGTTTGATAACGCTCCTGTGATGTATCTTGGGCTGTTTTACTGTGTTAAAGGCACTACAGAAATACAAATTGTTTTTTGAACATTAGTGGATTAATATTGCAAGTCATTCCAACAATATCTTCCATGGTTGGACTGGCCTCCACTGTGGAACTTCAATTTTGGCAATTGAATGAGTTGATGCAGGCCCTGACCAGGGATATGCAGACTTTGGATGCCGATACTGTTACCTTAAACAGGATGACAGAGGCATTAGCTGTGGCCTTACAACACATCACTGATTTGCACCAAGTTGCTCCCCACAGGGTGGTAGGAGTGATGTACTGCTGGCCTAGGAGCAGGCTTACAGTGAAGGGACTGCATTCAAAGCACTCTGACATCTCACCCATTGCCCACCCACTCCCCCATCAGACCTCCTGACTCTGCCCCTGCACAGGTGGAAGGGGAGCAGTCTTTAACAGAACCCTCATAGATTTCAATGCCCAGAAGCCATCAGACAACAGCATCTTAATAGTTAGAGCAGGGATCTGAGAAGTGTTCCTCATCCACTACTGAAGCCATAGAGTCCACACCACACAGGAGCAGAAGCAAGAGAGAAAACGCATTGTAATTCACAAAGGGTATGCATAAGATTGTTTATGGAAATATGTTATTTAGATTCCATTTTTAAAATCAGATCACATAAAATTTATTCACTTACACCACTTTCCCGTGTTGTCCATTCTAGGCTGCTGGGTGTTAATTCACCTTTTTAATTCCTTGGTGATGATTGTGAAGACATGAATTGATGGAGGATAATGGAGCAGCTGGACAATGGATGGATCGTTGGCTACAGAAGTGCTTTTTAGTGGGGTAGTGGAAGAGGGGTGGGGAGGTGGTTATTACTTTGATCCAGTGTGAGTGATTAACAGAACCTTCGAGTTATTAGAGAGAATCCCTGACATAACTTTCTCCTTTCCCACTCATCCTGCTCCTATCCATTGGAATCTTTATCAGATGATGAGTAACAAGTAGACTGTTGCTCCTCAACTTATAGTCCTCACTGGTGCACATATTTTTGTGCAGAATGCAGCACACCCCAATTATCCTGGAGACCCTTGCAAGTGAGCATTGAGGGGCACCTCCCGTTCTGTCCAGGCACTTGAAGTGGATCTTGAGCATGCCAGTGCTCAGTGACACATTTGGTTGTCATATGGTTATTGCGGCACTCTTGTCTTAATTGATGGGGTTCCTCAAAGGTATCATCAGTCAGGTTTGAAGTGGGTTTCCTTTGTCACCGAGCAACCACCCCGTAAGAGTATTACAACATATGACCATGCCAGGGAAGTAGGCCTTCCACAGTAAGAAACCATCAATGGCACCTCCTAGGAAATCTAGTGCAGACCTGCATGAACCTTTCCTTGTGGTCACAGACCAGCTGAACATTGATGAAATGAAATTGCAATTTATGAATGCCGGTTAATCTGCATTTGCTTGAATAGCATTCTATGTGCAATCGATGGCACTCTGTATCTGTGATAAGTCAACCAGAGATGTAAATCTGAGTGCTTGCTCATTTTGGCCATTGTCATCAAATGGAAAGCCCTGGCAAACAATCTATCCAACAACTGTCTTACTCATTTATGTGGAGTCAACTGTGAAGCCCTTGCTTTGTCTCGGTAGTGCTCTGGAAGATAGCCCAAAATTGAGGGCAGTTGACTTTCACAGCCACTGGTAATGTTTGGCCTCCAGGTCCAATTGAGGGCAGGTCTTCTTCTAGGAGGCTACAAATATTTGTGATCACTTGATGTAACAGCCTCTGCCTTGAGAAGAACTAGTCGACGGAGAGGTCAAAGAAGCTGAGCCTCTGCCCGTACACCCCGTTAGGCAGATAGTGCATCCTGTGAACTCAACCATTCTGTTGTCTACCTCACGTCACTCCCTCCACAGCAGACTCTTGCTGCTGCTGATTGCTTTCCTCGCCTGAAGTCCAGTTAAAACAGTCATGATGCCACACATGCTGATGTGTGTATGAAGACCTCCAAACTGTAAAAAGAAGTCTCACAGAAGTGGTCTCACTAATCATTTCCCAGAGGGAACTGTGAAATCATCTGTGGGCACTGAACCTTTAATAATCACAGACTGCTGACCTTTAACTAGATGCTGAACATCGCCTCCACTTTAACAGCAAGTTTCCCTACCTGTGTATGAGGCATTAATACAATTGCAGTGAAAAATATCATCTGAATTGAGTCTATTTGAAAAAGCAAAATCACTAACCTGCCTTTCTGGAGGGGGTCACTCATACATACCCACTGTGATTAAACAGGAAATAAACAGACTGCACTTGCATTTTAGATTTCTGCTAATTTAATGACCCCATTCCCTTAAAATCCACCCTCCCCAAACCCCCCCCCCCCCCCCCAACCCCAATATTCCAGTTGTGGCCTTATCAGTGATAATTTTAAATCCCTCTCAATAGGCAGAAAGGATCAGAGAGGATGGGGGTGGGTGGATTTGCAAACCCAACCCAACCACTTTGAATGCGCCTGCTTCTGCTTTAATTGCAATGGGTTTTCTGGTGCCCAAGTAATACACTAGAAGTGGATCCAACATTATAATATTTAAATATGGCTCTGTTCCTGATATTTTGAATTTAATGCCTCTTGCACGGGCTTCTCAGGGTTCATAAAATCCAAAAGGGAGGCGAGAGAAGCTGGATTCAGCAGGAAAGGGCTTTGTGGGCAAAGAGGAGCAGGGCTGCTCCCCACATCCCCCACCCTCCCACCCATCGTCCCCGGCCTCTCAAGCAAATCTTCTGCCAGGATTGTTGACCCATCCAACTCACTCCTCCAAGTCCACAATCCCTCCTGCCCCCCTCTCTCCAACGTACCAACATTTCCCTTCACCAACCCCAGGATCTCTCCCAGTCCCATTTCTCCTTTTGATCATCAGTCTGACTCCCCTTCACCACCTACATATTAAATTCAGTAGGTTATTTGTTTCCTCAGGATTGATGAGATTATGTTGCCCCGCTCCCTCCCAGTAAATATCAGAGTCAGTGCCTTTACTTTTAAGCTCAAGCAACCCAAAAGCTTTTTTAACAACTTTCTCAATTTGCTCTGACCTTCAAGGATTTGTACACGCATACACCCTGTTCCCTGCACACCACCTGAAGTTATACCATTTTGTTTATCTTGCCTCTCCTCATTCCGCCTCCCAAAATGCCTCTCTTCATATGCCTCTGCATTAAATTTCACCTGTCACGTGTCTGCCCAATTCACCAGGCTTCCTGTGCCCGCCTGAAGTCTGTTACTATCCTATTCACTGCTTAAATGCAGCGACTGTGGCTCAGTTGGCAGCATTCTCACCTCTGAATCAGAACATTGTGAGTATAAGCCCCTCTCCCTTCAGAGACATACACACAAAAATCTAGGCTGACCCTCTGGTACAGTACTGAGGGAATACTATATTGTCAAAGGTGCTGTCCGTTGGATGAGATGTTATGCCGTAGTTTTGCCTGCTCCCTCAGGTGAATGTGAAAGATCCTTTAGCACTATTCAAAAGATGGACAAGGGAGTGATGGCTGATGTTCTAGCCAATATTTATTCCCTAATCAATATCACTAAAATAGATGACCACATGTGCTTCATTGGTTGTAAAACACTTTGGTTGTCCTGAGGTAGTGAAAGCAGTTGTATAATTGCAAGTCTTTCTCTCTTAAATACATCTCTAAGCATTATGTCATATAAAAACTTTGAAATTATACCCGTTATAGCCAATATCTAACAAAATGAGCAGAGTCTGCCCCGGAAGACACTGCTATATATTTCCTGAAAAGCATCCGTTCACCAACACACTCTGCTTTGTGTCCCTTAGCTAATTCCATATCCATGCTGCCATCTGGTGGTGGCGAGATTGGTGGCTCAGCACACCAAAGCGATTGATTTAATCTTAGACCCCTTTATTTCCCACAACCAACTGTGCCTTCAGCTGACTTCTGTGGTCAAGTGTTCAACATGTAAATTTACATTTTCTTATTGTTATTATTTACTCTCTCTTATTTTTTACTCTATTTTTGTTTTCCTCCAGAATTTTCATATGAAGAACACTCCTTGGAGGAGTTCTTCCCTCCTGAAGACATCATCAAATGCTACATCTGTTGTAAGCACTGTATAGAGACTGGCATTGGATGGGCTTGTTAATGAATTAGATGGGCTGGCACCTAGTGAGTCTTACAATACAAGTGAGCAGAGGAGTAGTGGTGAGAACAGCTATGGAGGAGAGGACGTGCTGGAGGGTGCTGTCTTCTCAGCAATGTAAAACACTGTAAACCATGAAAAGAGGAATACTGAAGGTACAAGAACAAATGAGTGGGTTGTTGGCAGTCCTGCCAGGCACTGTCTCCGCTCTGGTAGGGTGGATGGAGAAGCCCACTTCCACCATCTGTAGGGTGCCTTTTCAGGAGTTATCATCTCTGTAGCTATCATGGAACATGTGGCCACCTCCATGGACATTGCAGCTGAGTCCTCACAGCAGAATTCATTGCTACCAACCTTTGCAGCTTGCCTAGAAGCTTAGATGGCAACAATACAGGCTCGGTTCCAATATCTTTCACCTTAGAGAAGCTGGTGAACTGAGTGGACTTCCAGGATGTCACTGTGTGCTCTCCCCAGACCAGTGGCACTGATGAGCCACAGGCACCATGGAAGAAAAGTTAGCAGAACAAGCACAGTCTCTCAGAATTTCAGCATGTCTCTTCTCTCGCCACCCCTTCAACCAGTACCCAACATGGTGCCTGGATTTTTGCTGGTCAGGCTGTCCCTCTGGAAGTCAAGAATCAGCAGTCTGTACCAGGCTGCAGCCCTCAGAGATTGTTGGCTGCATGCACTTCAACAGTATCAAGAAGGTGCTCAACAGCCTACCGCCAGCTCTCTTCAGGATATTAAGGCTGAACCTTGTGGGAATGGTAGACCTCAGAAACCGTTGATTTAAAAGGGCACTGAGGGCACTTCATTACTTAATACGCAACTATTTGTTTTCCTTTGCATATTAAAAGCCTTTTCACTTTTGTCACTTTGGTGGGCATAGTGCTTTCAAGGTACGTTCTATGCTTGACTTGGCATTATGCTATTTATTGCAGAAGTTGGTTCAATGATTTTAAAGTAAGAAAGCTGAGAATTCATAATGGAATGAGGGCTCTAGGGTAATTAGCACAAAGGGGTCTGATCACAGAAGAGTTTTGAAGACATGCAATCAGCCATGGTAGAAGGTGATATCCCTTTCCCCAAGGAGCAATCCTCTAAGACTGGTCCCGCATGGGAACTTGTGGCAGGTAGAGTACAGGGAATGAAGGAGGGAAGACTTTTGGATTGCCTTAAAATGAAGACATACAAGTTGCATATCTATTGAGTGAAAACCCTTCCTGTTAACAAAAGCTCGGTGTTGGTCACAAGATGCCCTGATGGCTGTGCGTGTGCAGCCTACTGCACCTTGCACCTGCAGAAAACAAGCTAAAGTGGTGGTTACTTTCCTTGCCAGTCATGGTATGGCTGTCCAGTGCAGCAAGCAGCAAGTCTTTTTACAGGGAGGTTGCAGGAGACAAGGCAGTGATTCACGACTACTTGACAACTGGAGCCTCCTGAGGCACTGCTCCTCGGACAGGACAGGTAAAGGAAGCTGATCCTCTGTCTGTACATTCTGTGTGGTGGGTAAGGCCTTCTGAGTTGCTGCGTCTCTGTTGCCCTCCTTGCAGCTCCTTCTTCATTCCTTTGTTGTTGTTGCTGGTGCTTTTTGTCCTCTTCACTCCAAACCACCTATACTAAGGGGGGGGAGAGAGAGAGAGAGAGAGAGATGTTGAGCGGGAGTGGGTGCAGGTGGCCACGCAGCCAATCGCTGCCCGCAATTGGCTGCGCACCGCCATTTTACGTGGGTGAGCCAATTAAGACCCGCCCAGCGTGACGTGCTCCCTGTGCGGGAGGGGGGAATTGGCTGAGTCGGGGCCTGTGCTTTTTTGTGCGCATGCGCACGAAAAAGCGCAGAAATCGCCCTGAGCTGCCTCAGGGAGATTACTTTGACTTTTAAAAATTTTAATAAAGGTAAAAAAAATTAAAGACATGTCCTCTCATGTGATAGTGTCACATGAGCTGGGACATGTCTATGAATTTTATTAAAAGTTTCTATTAATGTTTTAAAACCTTCATGAAACCTCACACCAATTACTTTATCCCTTAATCTTCTATACTCAAGGGAATATGACCATACTTGGTGCAACCTATCCCCACCTTTTCAGCCCCTTGAACCATTCTGGTGAATCTGTGCTAGACCCACTCCAAGACCAATATATCCCTCCTGAGGGGACGTGTCCAAAGCTGAATGCAGTACTACAGATTCAGTCTAACTAACTGAAGCATAATTTCCACCCATTTATAGTCAAGCCACTTTTCTCTTGGACAACTCTGTATCAAAATGCTGTCATTCATCATCCCTGCTTTTGCTGCCCTTGATGTCGATGATATGGAGCATTCACTGTTTAATAACATCTTACATCAAAAAACATCTTTCCTGAATCTACTTGGAGCTGTCAATTCATCCAGTTGAAAGCAGGCAACAAAATTCGATAGTGAGGGATCAGTGTTCCATCCTTAGTTCCAATATCTGAAGCGGTGAGAATTGGACTGTGTCCCAGAAGATCCACTATTGTGTTGGAGTTCTGCCTTTATTTTTTTCTACCTGAAGGCACAACTCATTCTATGATACCTCTGCTCTGACTGTTTCTTTGGTCGCTATCATTTCTTTCCTAGCCTGGATACATATCAGGTGTACAATCCCAGCAATGACCTTGGGGTTGTCCCTTCAGCAACCTAATCCCTTCTATTTTAAAGATCCATGCTTCATCAACTGGTCTCCACCCTTAATCTCCAAATATCACAGAATCTTCACAGTAGAGAGGGAGGCCATTAGGCCCAGAGTCTGCACAACGGCCCACAGTCTGTACTGGCTCTCTGAAACAGCATTCCAACTAGTCCCACTCGCTTGCCTTAACCCCATAACCTTACACATTATTTCTTTTCAGGTAGCAATCCAATTCTCCTTCGAATACCTTGAGCAAACCTGCCTTCACCACCCTTTTAGGAGGCTCGTTCCAGACTCCAACCACTCTCTGGGTGAAAAATTTTCCTCACACATTTACTCCTTTTGCCAATATTTTGAATCTGTGCCTCTAGTTCTTGATGTTCTCTTGAGTGGGAACAGTTTTTCACTATTTACCCTGTCCATACCCCTCAGAATCATGAGTGCCTCTATCAATTCTCCTCTTAGCCTTCTTTTCTCCAAAGAAAATAGTCCCAGCCTCTCCAATCTATCTTCATAGGTACAGTTCTTTATCCTTGGAATCATTCTTGTGAATTTCCTCTGTACTCTCTCTACCACCTTCACATCCTTCCTCTAGTATGGTGTCCAGAACTGGATGCAGTATTCCAGATGAGGCCTAACTAGTGTCTTATACAAGTTCAACACGACCTCCTTACTCTTGCACTCAATGCCCCTATTACAATATACTTTAACTGCTCTCTCAACATGTCCTACCATCTTCAATGAGCTATGTACGTATACACCAAGGTTCCTCTGTTCCTGCATTTCCTTCAGAGTTCCTCCCTTTATTTTATACTGTCTCACCATATTCTTCCTGACAAAATGGTTCACCTCACATTCCTTGCATTGAACTTCATCTGCCACTTGTCTGCCCAATCTAGTATCTTCTTTACCATGCAGAAGGAGCCCATTCGACCCAGGGTCTGCACTAGCTCTCTGGAAGATCATTCCACCTAGTCCCATTCCTCTGCCTTATCCCCATAATCTTGCACATTCTTTCTTTCCAGGTAGCAATCCAATTCCTTTTTGAATACCTCAATCGAACCTGCCTCTACCACACTTTCAGGAAGTTTGTTCCAGACTCCAACCACCCTCTGGGTGAACAATTTTTCCTCACATCACATTTACTCCTTTAGCCAATTATTTTGAAACATGACCTCCTTACTGTTGTACTCAATACCCCTATTAATAAAGCCTAAGATGCTATATGCTTTATTAACTATCTCGACATGCCCTGCCATCTTCAATGACCTATGTATGTATACACCAAGATCTCTCTGTTCCTGCACCTCCTTTAGAGGCTCTCCTTTTATTTTATACCGTCTTACCATATTTTTCCTGCCAAAACAAATCATCTCACACTTCTCTACATTGAACTTCATCTGCCATTTGTCTGCCTAATCCACCAACATGTCTATGTCCTTTTGAAGTTCAAGACTGCCCTCATCACAGTTGACAGCATTTCCAATCTTCGTATCATCTTCAAATTTTGAAATCATGCCCTGCACACCACGTTCTCGGTCATTAATATATATCAAGAAAAGCAAGGGTCCCAACACTGACCCCTGGGGAACTCCAATACAAACCTTCCTCCAATCTGAAAAACAACCATTTATCACTACTCTCTGTTTCCTGTTACTCAGCCAATTTCTTATCCAAGTGCCTACTTTCCCTTTTATGCCATGACCTAGAATTTTGCTCACAAGTCTGTTGTGTGACACTGTATGAAATGCCTTTTGAAAATCCATATATACCACATTGACAGCATTTCCCTTATCAACCTTCTGTTACCTCCTCAAAAAACTCCAGCAAGTTAGTTAAACATAATTTTCCCTTAATGAATCCATGCTGGCTTTCCTTAATTATCCTGCACTTGTTTAAGTGGCTATTGATTTTATCCCAAACTATAATTTCCAGAGGTTTCCCTACCACTGAGGTCAAACTGACTGGTCTGTGGTTGCCAACTATACCCTTGCACCCCTTTGAACAAGGGTGTAACATTCACAATTTTCCTGTCCTCTGGCACTTCCCCTGTGCCTAAGGAAGACTGGAAGATTATCATTAGTGCCTCTGCAATTTCCACCCTCACTTCCCTCAGATGCATCTCATCCAGTGCTGGTATCTTATCTATTTTAAGTAAAGATAACCTTTCTAACACCTCCGCCTTCTCAATTGTAAATTCTTCTAGTGTACCAATTACCTCCTCTCTCACCTCGGCCTGGGTAGCATCTTCTTCCTTTGTAAAGAAAGGTGTAAAGTACTCGTTCAACACCTCCGCTATTTAAAAACAAAAAGCTAAAAAATACTGCAGATGCTGGAAATCCAAAACAAAAACAGAATTACCTGGAAAAACTCAGCAGGTCTGGCAGCATCGGTGGAGAAGAAAACAGTTGACGTTTCGAGTCCTCATGACCCTTTGGCAGAACTGAAGTATAGTTAGGAGAGAGGTGAAATATAAGCTGGTCTAAGGTGGGGGGTGGGGGGAGAGAGAAGTTGAGGGTGGGGTGGTTGTGGGGATAAGCAAGCAGTGATAGGAGCAGATAATCAAAAGATGTCACAGACAAAAGGATCAAAGAGGTGTTGAAGGTGGTGATATTATCTAAGAAAAGTGCTAATTAAGAATGGATGGCAGGATACTCAAGGTACAGCTCTAGTGGGGGTGGGGTGGAAAGACTAACAAAGTATTAGTTGTAGATTTAAAAATAATGGAAATAGGTGGGAAAAGAAGAATCTATATAAATTATTGAAAAAAAAAGGGAGGGGGAAGAAACGGGGTGGGGATGGGGAGTTTAAGATCTAAAGTTGTTGAATTCAATATTCAGCCCGGAAGGCTGTAAAGTGCCTAGTCGGAAGATGAGGTGCTGTTCCTCCAGTTTGCGTTGGGCTTCACTGGAACAATGCAGCAAGCCAAGGACAGACATGTGGGCAAGAGAGCAGGGTGGAGTGTTAAAATGGCAAGCGACAGGGAGGTTTGGGTCTTTCTTGCGGACAGACCGCAGGTGTTCTGCAAAACGGTCGCCCAGTTTGCGTTTGGATTTCTCCAGCCTCTACATGCAGGTCTATTTTTTTGACCCTGATTGGTGCTACTCTTTCTTTTACCACCCTTTTATTATTTACATGTTTATAGGAGTCCTTGGGATTCCCTTTTATGTTAGCTGCTGACCTCATTTTATGCTCTCTCCTTGCTTTTCTTATTAGTTTCTTCACTCCCCTCTGGTCCTTGAATATTCAGCCTGACAAGAACATAACAGCAGCTTTCTTCAGGATGTCCCCAACAGCTCAGCTCCGAGACCAGACTGAGCTTTGATTTGTACCATTAAGCCCTTAAGCAGGTAACAGGCTACATCAGTTCTTTAAGAATTACCCTGATACCTAGAATAAGTGAGCCACTTCTAGTCTTCATAATTGTATGCTAATTCTTTGGGTCTCTATTTAATCATGGCCAAAATTCTAATCTAGGAACATAGGAATAGGAGTGGGCCACTTAGCCCTTTGAGCCAGTTCTGCCATTCAATGAGACCATCTGCAGTCTAACTGCATATACTCAATGTTGTCGCATTATATCATTGGTTGACAAAAATCTATCATTCTCAGTTTTAAAATTAATCATTGATCTCACATTAATTGTGCTTTGTGAAAGAGGGTTACAAACTTCTACACCACTTTGCATGTAGAAGTGCTTCCTAATTTCATTCATGAAAGTCTGGCTCTAATTTTAGACTACATCCTTAATCAGAACCTCCCAAACCAGTGGAAATAGTTTCCTTGTATCTACCCTGTCTGTTAGGGCCACAGGAACATAGGAACCCCTCGAGCCATACAATGAGATCATGGGTGATCACTGTCCTAACCCACCTTTGCCCCATATCTCTTAATACATTTGGATAACAAAAATCTATCAATCTCAGGTTTTAAATTTACATCAATTTAGCATCAACCGCCATTCGTGGAAGAGAGTTCCAAATTTCTACCACCCCTTGCATGTAGAAGTGGTTCCTATAATTTCACTCACGAAAGATCGGGTTCCAATTTTAGACTACACCCCTAGCCCTAGTTTCTTTCTATCTGTTCTCCTAGATATCTTGAACACTATGATCAAATCTCCCCTTAACCTTCTAAATCCCAGGGAATACAATCTGAATCAAGAGAACATTAGAAGATTATAGTTATGCCATCTGCATCTCACTTGGGAAGGTACCTGGTCCTGGGGATCTGTCACTCTTTAGTGCTATTATTTTCTTCATTACTGTTATTTTGCTTATGTTAATTTTGTTGAGTCCCTCCTACATTTGTTTTCTTGGGCTGTCTGGCATGCTGGCCTCTTTCTCTACTATTAGTGCTGATACAAAGTAATCATTCAATTCCTTATCACTCACTTTTCTAGAACTGCTTCATCCAATTCAGGGTAGTGGAGAGTCAGAGCCTATCCTGACAGGTGATGGGTGCATCCAGGATGGGACACCAGTCCATCACAGGGTACATATTCAAACAAACACTGGGGCACACTTTACTGTAGCCAATCCATCTAACCAGCAAATCTTTGGATGGTGGGAGGAAACCAGAGCACCTGGCAGAAACCCACACAGACACAGGAAGAACATCCAAACTCCACACAGACAGGCACTTGAGGTCAGGATTGAATCCAGGTCAGTGGAGCTGTAAGGCAGCAGCACTAACCACTGCACCACCCTTCATTTCCTTATTTTCATTGATAATATCACTATTATCAGTTTTCAAGGAACCCGCATTACTCCTGACCACCCTCTTTTGTCTAATATAATTGTAGAATGTTTTTGTGCTAGTTTTGATATCCTTACAAGTTTCTTTTCATATTCCTTTTTTGGAGCTCTGATGGTCTATTTTTGTAACCTTTTGCTGCTCTTTGCAACTTTGGAAAGGATCTGCCAGGATCTGTGCTTTTTTTGTATTTTTGCATGTTTTTTCTTTTAATTTTATGTTGTTTCTTACCTCTTTAGTCACCATAGCTGTTTTTTGGGGAGCAGGGAAAGCTCTTGGTCCTTAGGGGCATAAATTAGTTCTGCATCATGTTAAATTCTCTTTTGAACACCTCCCACAGATCTTCTGTTGTTTTACCCATTTATAGACTTGTCCAGTTTACACAGGAATAGAGAAACATAAGAACAGTAGGTCATTCAGCCCATCAAGCCTGCTTCACCATTCAATAAGATCATGGCTGATCATCTACTTCTTTTTCCTTTTTCCCAAACCATCCCCATATCCCTTTTTGCCACTGATATTTAGAAATCTGTCAATCTCTGCTTTAAACATACTCAATGACTGAACTTGCACAGTCCTCTGGGATAGAGAATTCCAAAGATCCACGACCCTCTGAGTGAAAAAAAGCTCCTCATCTTGGTCCTAAGTGGCTTCCCCCTTATTCTGAAATTGTACCCCCGGGTTCTAGACTCCCCATCCAGGGGAAACATTTTACCTGCATCAACCCTGTCTATCCCTTTAAGTATTTTGTAGGTTTTAATGAGATCACCTCTCATTCTTCGAAACACTAGAGAATAAAAGCCCAGTCTCCAATCTCTCTTCATAGAACAGTCCCACCACCTCAGTCTGGTGAACCTTTGTTGCACTCCCGCTAAGGCAATAATGTCCTCCCTAAGGTAAGGGGACCAAAAACGCACACAGTACTCCAGATGCGGTCTAACCAAGGTTCTATACAATTGAAGCAGGACTTTGCTACTCCTGTATTTAAATCCTCTTGCGATAAAGGCTAGCATTCTATTAGCCTTCCTAATTGCTTGCTGCACCTGCATGTTAGCCTTCAGTAAATTACTGAAGAGGACACTCAGGTCACTTTGTACATCTACAGTTTTTAATCTCGTACCATTTAAGAAATACTCTACACATATGTTCCTCCTGCCAAAGTGGATAATTTCATATTTTTCGACATTATATTCCATCTGCCACGTTCTTGCTCACTCACTAAGTCTGTCCAAATCCTCTTGAAGCTGCTTTGTATCTTCTTCACAACACACACTCCCACATAGCTTTGTGTCATTCGCAAACTTGGAAATATTACACTTTGTCCCCACATCCAAATCATTTATATATATATCGTGAACAGCTGGGGCCTGAGCATTGATCCTTGCCGTACACAACTAGTCACAGCTGCCAATGTGAGAATGACCCATTTATTCCTACTCTCTGTTTTCTGCCTCTTAACTAATCCTTAATCCATGCCAGTTTATTATCACCTACCCCACATGCTTTAATTTTGTTAACCAACCAGGGGTAGCAGGTTTAGGGGGGATGTGTGGAAAAACCTTTTTACCCAGAGGGTGGTGACAGTCTGGAATGCACTGCCTGGGAGGGTGGTGGAGGCGGGTTGCCTCACATCCTTTAAAAAGTACCTGGATGAGCACTTGGCATGTCATAACATTCAAGGCTATGGGCCAAGTGCTGGTAAATGGAATTAGGTAGGTAGGTCAGGTGTTTCTCACGTGTCGGTGCAGACTCGATGGGCCGAAGGGCCTCTTCTGCACTGTGTGATTCTGTGTGATTCTGAACCCCCTGTGGAGGACTTTGTCAAAAGCCTTCTGAAAATCCAAGTATACTACGTCCACTGACTCCCCTTTATCAATTATGCTAGTAACTTCCTCAAAAAACTCCAATAGGTTTGTCAAACATGATTTCCCATTCATAAATTTATGTTGACTATGCCCAATCAGATCATTATTATCCAAGTCTCCATTTATCACATCCTTTATAACAGGTTCTAGCATTTTCCCTACTGCTGATGCAAGGCTCTGTAATTCCCTGTTTTCTCTCTCCCTCCCTTCTTAAATAGTAGGGTGACATTTGCTATCTTCCAATCTGCAGGAAGCGTCCCAGAATCTATAGAATTTTGCAACATGATCACCAATGCATCCAATGCCTCTATAACTACCTCTTTCTGGGATGTAGAAAATCAGGTCCCGGGGACTTATCAACCTTCAGTCCCTTTAATTTCTCCAACAAAACCTTCTTACTAATATTAATTTCCTTCAATTCCTCATTCTCCTTAGTCCCTTGGGTCTCTAATTCTGGGAGATTTATTGAATCTTCCTCAGTGAAGGCAGATACAAAGTAATCATTCAGCTCACCTGCCATTTTTATATTCCCCATTATAAATTCTCCTGACTCTGTAATGGACCCACATTTGTCCTAGCCAAATGTTTCCTTTTTACATACCTATAGAAGATTTACAATCTGTTTTTATGTTTTTTGGCTAGTTTACATTCATATTCTATTCTCCCTTTCTTTATCAGTTTTTTGGTCCTCCTTTGCTGTAATCTAAAAGCCTCCCAATCCTCAGGTTTACTACTATTTCTGGCAACTTTATGAGCCTTTTCTTTTAATCTTATACAATCCTTAACTTCCTCTGTTAGCCACTGACAATTTCTGCGTGGACAGTTTCTCTCTCATAGCAGTGAAATCAGCTTTACTTCTATCCGAATGCTCTGCAGCTGTTTTGCATTTCTCTCTTTCAAGTACTCCATTAAATGTAATTGTATTCTGATCACTATTACATAAATGTTCACATACCCGTTAACTAAATCTGGCTCATTGTTCATTACTAAATCTAATATGGCTTGTCCCCTTGTCAGTTTGGGAACATACTGTTGCAAAACATTATCCCTTAAGAATAAGGAGGATGTTTATACTAAATGATCAAACTTCAATGTAGCAACAGAGACATTTAGGGCTTAATTTTACAGGTGGAGGGCATGTTGCTCACCCCCACCCACCACCCCCTCAAGTTAGAAAAGTCAGTGCCAAACCGACCGACTTTAAAAAGGCTGCCCCCGGGTGGACAGAAGTCCCGCCATCGAAAGATGCCGGCAGCATTGCAATCCCAGTGGCACCAGAAGAAAGTATTGGGTTCTGCGTGGACTGCAAGGAGGCCCATGAAGAAGTGCCATGGGCACCAGACAGGGTGAGTCCAGGGTTTCTTGTGCTGGGAGGAATCGGGCACCCTAGGGAAGGGGTGAGGCGGATGGGGATATTAGTTTTGGAAGCAGGCATGGACACGCAAAAGGGAGAGGTGGTATGATCTTAGGGGGGGTGCCCTGATGTGCACATGGTGCCTCTGAAGGAAGTACCCTCCCTTCCTTCCCATCCTTTCATCAACTTTGGTAAAAATAATGGCCGTCTCAATCTTGCCCACCTTCCACCGCCCAGCGTATTATTGCAGTGGAATCGGATTGAGCCCTTAATTGCCACTTAACTGGGAAGTTAATGGTCTCAAAAGGTCAAAGGGCAGGTGGGCTAATGGGCACTTCACCCACCACCCATATTATGAGGACTGCGTTCGGGGTGAGCAGTAAGGTGGTGGACTACCCACCCCTCAGATTTTACGTGCCACTGCCTCCCCACTGAATACACACCCAGCAGGGGGCTGTAAAATTCAGCCCTCAGGGGTTTGAATACACAAATCTTTAAAAATGAGAGGACATATTGACAAAGCTGTAAATATTGCGTATGGAAATGAAACATTAGAACTGGAGGTAAAGAGTACAAGAGTAAATCTGTAATGCTAAACCTATGCTAATTTTGGGTCTGATTTTCATTCCCTCCCAAACACAATACAAACAGCAAGGTAGTCTTTACCAACCCATTCTCCAACAACATCTGGCTCTCCACTATTTTAGTTGTGGCTTTAAAATGGGCAGCCCATATGCCTGCCAGAAACAGCAGGAACCTCATTAGGCCGGGCAAATTGGGCTCCTATGACTTCGGTAGGATTCTGATGCAGTTTTGAAGTACCATCAAGCACTGCATCAATTAATGCTTGGTGTTGATTGGCCCAACTAGCTGTTCTGAAAATAATCCTGCAGGCCGCTCTGAAAGTGTTTAAAAACAGGTTTGCAAAGTGCTGTTGGGCTTAGGAGGAATTTTAATTCTGGTCAGGCTTCAGGCCTCATCGTCAGGCTCGTGGTGGGCTCATTTCTCCTTCCAGTCACCTAATGGTTGTGGGTTCATGTCCCACTCCCGGAAACCAAGAACTGTGATTGTACTCGAAAGAGTTGCAATCTGTGACTGTTGGTAACTCGAAAGAGTTTCCAGTCACCTAATGGTTGTGGGTTCATGTACCACTCCCGGAAACCAAGAACTGTGATTGTAATCGAAAGAGTTGCAATCTGTGACTGTTGATAAAGAGGTGTCAGCTGTGGCTCAGTTCATAGCACCCTCGCCTTTGAATCAGAGGGTTGTGTGTTCATGTTCCACTCCTGGAAAACCAAGAACTGTGATTGTACTCGAAAGAAGTTGCAATCTGTGACTGTTGGTAACTCGAAAGAGTTTCCAGTCACCTAATGATTGTGGGTTCATGTCCCACTCCCGGAAACCAAGAACTGTGATTGTACTCGAAAGAGTTGCAATCTGTGACTGTTGGTAACTCGAAAGAGTTTCCAGTCACCTAATGGTTGTGGGTTCATGTCCCACTCCCGGAAACCAAGAACTGTGATTGTACTCGAAAGAGTTGCAATCTGTGACTGTTGATAACTCGAAAGAGTTTCCAGTCACCTAATGGAATTGGTTACATGGAAATCCAATTCATTGTGAAATGAAAGGAGGGGGGAAGGAATTGTGGACCTCATGATGTCTCAATGCACTTTACAGCCAATGAATAACGTATTTAGTGGTCACATTGTTACAATGTGGGAAAGGCAACAGTGAATTTATGCACAGCAAGATCCTACTGTTGGGTTCCTATGACATGAAATAAAACCCCACATTACGTTGCTATTTTTTAAAAAACTGGACTTTTTCTGCTGGACAAAGAAAATTAAGATGGCTGCTACAAGTCACCTGATCACATGGTTGGCCCTCTGGGAGCTATCCCCAGCAGTTTCAAGAACAAAATAATTATTTTTTCATCTTCTGGAATTTCACACTTCATTATACAAACCCTTGTAATCAACAAAAACAGAGGAAGTGCAGACAAACTGGCTCCCCCCTCCTGAACTATCACAAATGAGGGAGACCGAAACTCATTATACTGGAAGAGATGCTATTAACCACATCATCTCTCTCCTAAGGAGAAACAATGGAATTCTGGTCAGGAGCATAGAAACTGATTGTTAAATTGCAATTAACCATTAATAGGCCATACCAGATGACCTAAGCCTCTGGCCTATTGGACAGTTTTGACATTGCAGCTTTGGGCCTCAGTTAGTCTGCTGTTTTAACATCAAACTGGTGAGCCGAGAAGCAGGATCCTCCAAGCTCAACAACAACTTGACCATCTAGCCTGGATCGGCTAGAAGATTTTGTACCATCACCTACAGAACATACTCAATCTCTGCATACTGACTCCATCTTGTGAGATCAGCACTAACTGAAAAGTGAATACTACAACTCAACAAACTTAAACGCCTACATGAAAGAATTCCTCATTGGACTCTGAAACTCATGTGAACTAACATTCATTTTCTGTGGTCTTTGTACTGTAAAACTTCTTTCTTCTATCACCGCCACCACCCCCCCACCCCCTCTCCCCCCCCCTCTCCCCCCCCACTCTCCCCCCCCACCCCCTCTCCCCCCCCACCCCCTCTCCCCCCCCCCCCCTCTCCCCCCCCACCCCCTCTCCCCCCCCACCCCCTCTCCCCCCGCCCCACCCTGATTTTACTGTGCGCGCGCGTGCGTGCTTATAGGGGGAAGTGGCGAACAGGGTTTTGAATGAGTAAAATAAACTAACCTTCTGAGTTAATCCTAACTTGAGTTTGCTGTGGATTATTTGTAAAATTGGATCATAAAAACTGAGGCATTGGGAAAACACACCACCGTCTACTATTTTAAAAATAATTCAAAACACCTTCTGCTTACGGACAAGTGGAAAGAGGAAATCAGCACACTTTGACTGTCTCTCTCCTGTCTATAACCGAAGTGGTCACAATGTTACAATGTGGGAAATGCAGCAGTGAACTTACGCACAGCAAGATCCCACAAACAGCAAATAAATATATGAGCAGGTGATGTATTCAAATAATGTTTGCTGACAGGATTTATATTGGCCAGGAATTTGGGAGATCCCCTTGCTCCTCCTCAAAATAATGTGGGGCTTCATTTCGACATCTGTTCAGAAAGATGGCACCTCAGACAGTGCAGCACCCCTTCAAGTGCTGCAACTGGAGTGTCTGCCTATATTACGTGCTCATGAACGTACGACCTCTGACTCAGAGTGTGCTACCACCAGACTAAACCTGACAACTCCTACTGTCCACCTACACAATAGGCCCAATTGATAATGCCTCAGATTGGCACACCCCGCACCAGCCTCATCTGTTGTCCTGCACAGCAGCTAGACAATTTTCTGCCCTTCCTAACTGGCAAGCTGTCTTGGAGCACTGGTTTAGCATTCAGAGTTTTCTGGCTGCTCATAACTGACCTTACAGCTTTTAAAATGCTCTTTCTCACAGCAATAGTAACAGGTAAGCAGCAGGCACATTCTACCTGCTGATGATAGCTGTTTACATCAAATAAAATATCAGTCCCAACAGTCCTCATACACCCAGAGAGAGCACCTCCAGCTCTAAAATGACCTCACTAAAAAGCAAATATTGCACATCAACCTGAACATGGAAGTCACAGCACTCACCACACTCATACAGGGCAAACACTGGGCCTTAAAGCGCAGAACAACACTGGTTCCAAAACACAGGGAAACACCGAGTTTAAAATAATATAAAGTAACACTAGGTATTAAGTAATACAAAGTAACACTGAGTTTAAAAATAGAGCAACACAGGGTCTAAAATAATAGAGTAACCCTGGATCTAAACTAATACGAAGTAATACTAGGTATTAAATAATATTAAGTAACACTGGGTCTAAAATAATAACACCCAGGCTTCTGGAATCTGAATTTGTCAATATACTGATCCAGACACCAATCCAGCAGCTCGCCAGAATGGAGAGGCCTGTGGACCAAATTAAAGGTATCATCATAAATCCAAGCGAGCTGCACGCTCCAGCCTCGCGCTCCCACAAACTCACCCAAGGCCCAACCCCAACTCACCCAAGGCCCAACTCACCAAGGCTCAACCGTCGCTTTGGGAACAGGACGGTTACATGAGCTCAGTTGGCTAAAACGGGCTGGCATCGTGTTTTGTGCAGCCAGAAACACCCTTGCTTCTTCAACGTTTTTAGTTCTTTCTGAGAATGACTGTTTAGGATATTCGAGAGCAAGAAATGCAAGTAAATCGATTTTAGGACTTCGGGTCTGGGAATAAGCGCGGGAATCTCATTTTGATAAGGCTGTGTTTATCTGCCACAACACCAGGGGGAGCATTTCCTGCACATGCGCAGATGCAGTGTCAGAGCCTGTGACTGTTTAAAGTGAGAGATACTTTTAAGTGCAGCTCTGTTTTCTGTCGCTGATGTATGCATTTTGTTGCAAGCTGGTTACTAATAGCTGTCTCCTTTACAGTAAAGTCAGAAATGGGAAAAAATGCAGCTATTCATAGGACAACCATTTTAACAGTCAGGTTCTTGTCATGATAAAAATAATGTTTGGAATGTTTTTAATAGTTTATTTAAACATTACTTCAGCTTGAAATTTTGTCAACATCAGATTTTTACGCAATTGTGAGTTGCCACACCTAGAAATGTATCCAGTGAATTGCTGGAGACAATAGTTTACCTTTGGTGGAAGGACTTGAATATGTGTTTCCTTAGTAACTGTGCATTCTATTAATATATCTTACTTCATGTTCAAAATTTGACTGATTATTATAGACTTTATTTTGGAGCTTTGTTTATGGTGCAGAGTTTCATTTAAGATACTTTTTTTTCAAATAGTTATTCAAGTTGTGAATACAAGATGGCTGAGAATGACAGATTTTGCTTCCCAGCAACCAATTAATTTGGCTGAGAGCTAGTCTTGGAAACCAAAGCTATATGCTCTTAACTGTGGAGTTCCTATCAATAAAAATCAATAAAGAAATATTTTGAATAAAATATTTAAGAAGGAAAAATCAAGAGCCAATATAGGGCTCCAAACCATGATCCTGGGAATAGGAGTCTACCAATAACTGAGCTAGCCAGGCTGTGCAGGAGTTCCCTTGTTTAATTGTTTAACTTGTTCCAATAAATCAAAAGAAAAATATAATTAAATGGTTAGAGTTACAGCATTAAACTAGCCTGGGAGCTAAAGGACATCCACCTACCATCTGGGTGGGAGAATCTGTGCATGCGCTGGTGGTTGCAGTATGGGCCGAGTGCACATACACAACTGTTCCTGATGCCTTTCTGGTCAGCTGAGGAGTTATTGTATTTTGATAAGAAACTGAGCCCTGCATTCACATCATGCGCTCCCTAGGGTCGCATAAGGAAAAAGAGACACTGACCAACTTTCAGTCACCTCAAAGTCAATACAGATTGGGTGCTGGCCTCTGCACTGTTAAATTGGTTATCATTGCTCCTATTTTTGTGCATAAAATGAGTGTGATGACATTAAATTTAGATCCTATTAGCTTTAAAATAGGTGTGCCTATATAGTAAACTGTGGTACTAGTTCTAAAATAATAACACACATACAGCAAACAAAGTTGCAGTTGTTACTTATACATCCTGTGATAAATGTGAAGTATCATTGAATACTTTTGGTTTGGATGCCAAGTCTTTAAATCTACTTCCACATATGAAAATTAACATTTGGATAAGCCTATGCCAATATAATGTGACAGGTATTTTTACTTACAGGCTGGAGAAAAGAATAATCCGGATTTAAGCATGCTGCCCATCCTATTTGAATGTGAATGTACTTTGAATACTCTGATGTTCAAATCAGAAAATCCCAGCAACTGTCCTCCGAGAAATAATCAGAGTGTGTTTAGATCAGATCATAAGTGAGAAGCAGAACGGGTGCTCAAGTATCCAATGTGATTTGGTCTACCAAAATGTTACCAAAAATAAGACCCTAAAAGAGGTCCCTTGACCAAACACACCTAGATTCTAAGAGATCTGGATATTGAGATCTGTGGGGTTTTTTGCCTTCCATTAAAAGCTTTCAATGGAGCTGCTGAAAGTCTGTTAAATCAAGCATACACTCAAATTAATCAAAAAGAGTTAGTACCCACATCTGTGCCAGAAAAAGAGAAAACCTCAGTAACAGTGGAGTAGTGGTAATATTACTGGATTAGTAATCCAGAGGCTCAGGTCAATGCTTTGGGAATGTGGGTTCAAATCCCACAATGGCAGTTGGTGGGATTTAAATTCAAATAATAAATCTGGAATTGTAAACCTAGCTTCTATGATCATGACACTATCATCAATTGTTATAAAACCCCATCTGATTCACTAATGCCCTTTAAGGAAGGATATCTGCCATCCTTTACCTGGTCTAGTCTACATATGACTCCAGATCCATAGCAATGTGGTTTACTCTTAACTGCCTGCTGAAATGGCCTAGCAAGCCATTCAGTTCAAGGGCAATTAGCTGGCCTTGCAGGTGATGTCCACATCCCACAAAATAATAAATAAAAAAATAGGATGGCAGCAATGAGAAAAGACAGCTACAAAGAAGGATTAAATTGCACAAAGTTTCTACATTAAAGCTTTTCAAAGTTAAAACAGAGTCTATTTGAAAATTATGAGGAAATTAATCAATTCAAAGCCTCTGAGAGAGAGATTATTAGTTGGAGAAAATACAAGAAACAGTTCTGATGAATTAAGATCCCCAATGGTAAAAAATGTTCCAAGTAAAACTGCATGATTTAAATGCTATTTACAAAGAATTAGATTATTTCTGATAGATGCGATCATTGTTTGGATTTGTTTTTCCTTAAAGGATGTAGGTGGGAAGATATGTATGCTATGGTAAGTAAATAAAGCTGTTATATGGCACCTATAAATGTTAGTTGAACTTATAACAAATGAATTTCTTCAAATTTTAAACTTAAAACGAGGTCTGATACGATGCGTTCTATTCTGTTTATTAATTCCCAGGAGTTAGGTGTGCTTTATTGCCCTTTTGATGCACATCAGAGGGCAGTTAAGAGTCGACCACATTGGTGTGGAACTCCAGTCACTTAAGGACAAAAATGTTCACGCCAAATAAAGGACATTAGTGAACCACTTCGGCTTTTGCAATTAAATAATACATTGTTCTGAAAACTCCTTACCACTGTGGGATCTTAATTAGGCAAAATTGTTCTTTGTATTTTCTCCGGCTCTTATTTTCTCTTTCAGGGGATCTTAATTGATCAGTGTCTTCTCAAAGATTTTCCAACAGACTCTGCTTATACCCAACTGTGATCATTTTCACTGGTAGCAACACTTTCTTTCCAGATTGTTTTTATAAACCGGATTCAGATTCTCAAATTGCTATGGTGATATTCTGAAATCACAATCTCCAAATTATTAGTCCAATTCTCACTAGTCCAGTAACATACCCACGACACCACCACACCATTATGGAAGACTGGGCTGAGATGTTAAGGAGAAACACGATAACTGGGTTATTAAAAGCAATTACCAGACTGGGTTTGCTGTTGTATTTTCCAGGCACTTTACCAAAAGCTTTGTCCGACCTCATGGCAAGATAGACAATGGCAAAGTTGGGACTTGTCCGTGAGAGGTGAGAAAATCTATAGTAAAAAGGGTAGAAAAGAGCCTAAACACAACACACCTAACCAAAGCAACATTGGCTATAAATCGTATTCATATATCCAACTGGAGTGACACAAACACCAAAATAATAGCTCTCATACACCCTATCAGACCCTTGACTTTAGAATGATCAAACTCACCCACCCAAAATCAGCAGCATTGCTTTGGAAATAATAGCTATCATAAACACAAACAGCAACATCAGCTCAACAACTTCAGCAATTTTTAACAAAAAATAGACCAACGTCACTTCTGAAATTATAGCACCGATATATCCTGATGGATTTGAATACATTCACATTTACTAATTGAAACAAAGCTGTGTCAAGTCCAAATAATAGGACAATCACCCAGAAAAGCAGCATTGACAATAAGCTAATTGAATTCAAGACAACCAAAGAAAGCAATGCTGGTTATAAAACAATCATACTCATGCTTCCGGAGTAACATCAACCTTTGAATAATTTTGCCGCAGTAGAACAATAGCTGTGGATAAATAACAACACCTCTACCCTCAAAGAGAGCATGAACTTAATTTGAATTTGAGTGAACCCCCAGAGTTGTTGATGCATCTCATTGGGAGTTACCGCTTTGCAGTAGGGGTGGTCAAGTTGCTGCAAGCTTCAACCGATAGGAGCAGCTTCAAGAGTCAATCATTAACAAAAGGCATTATGCTTCAAATTAGGATACAGTTTCTGGTTGGTTGCATTGAGTTTTCCAGAAATTCCATTCTAAAACAGTGTCCAATTGTTCTGGCTCATGCAAGATTTTATATTTGGCAATTTTCAATTCAGTTTGATTGTAGGCTTCACTGTGGAAAACTAGTGAAAGTTTGAGCACCACTTGCAGCAGGATTGATGTTTATGGTCAAAGCGGAAACTCTGCCTCAAAATGTTTATTTTGTTGGAAAGTCTCAGGTAGGTCAACTGCGGGACACAGAGCCCCAGGTTCTCAATGGCAGCAGCGCAACTGCTGCTAGTCCAACTGAGGTAGAGGAGGGAGCCTCTGTGACCGAGTGAAAATGATCCCCAAAGGACTGTGCTCGGTCCACTGGAAGGAGGTGATGAAGGCATTACATTAAGTTCTCAATGAAGTTGTAGTTAAGTTCCTGAAAAGTGCAACTTTAAGTGAAACAATGTTAAGCAAATCAGATTTTCCCATTAGAACCAATGTAAAAACTGTTGTTCGGTTCTTTGAGATAGTTCACCTCAAAAATAAACATTAAGAAACACCTTGTAAGGTGAAATACTGTAATTGCTAAATTCAATATTTGTAAATGAAATAATTTAAATTAAAATAAGCATTAAAATATAAAAGAAATATGCCAACTCTTTCTACTGTCACAAAACTATCATATCTTTCATAATATTATTGTAGGTTTACGGGTGTGAGCGTAGGTGGTTCTGTCTGTATGACTGACTTAATTAGACTAGAGAAGCTTAGACTGAAAGATTGAAATTATCAAAAATGTTAGGTGTAAAACAGACTTTTGAAATGAAGATGTATAAGCTAGGATGAGGGTTCCACAGATTGGGTGTGAATGAAATTTGCATTTTTAGATAAGTGATTGTTTGATTTTCAAAGGGATGGTGTAATGTTTACAACTAAGAAGATAAGCGAGGCAAAGCAATACATTTATTTTTCCCAAAAGTGCTGACCATAATGACGACATGAAAGATTGTTATATTATGGGAAGAGTAAATTTCCAAAGGCATGTAGAACAATGGGATTTTATACATCAAAGAGAGAGAAACATATATAAAGAAGGATGGAAGACTATGTGGGGTGGCCGTGTAAAATCTTGAAAGGTACACCGTATGAAACAGGCTTGGAAAAAGCCTCTAGCCACTTGGAAGAAGAAATGTTGCTCCAGTAACTAAAGTTGTGTTAAAAAGCCTTTAGAATTCCAGTATCACATGGGTGTTATGATAACCTTGCTGGATTGCCTATGTAAATTTAAAATCTACTTTGGGCTTTTGCCTTAAAGGGGGTGTGTATTTGGGAGTCAGGTTAATTAGAAATTTGTGGATTTGTTATAATATCAAGTAACCATAATTTTATGTATGTGTTTGGATTCTTTTCTTTTGTTAATAAATATTTTAATTTAATTTTTAAAATCACTAAGGGCATGAGTGGACTCAGTGTACTAATCTTCTCATAATAAATACAAATTGCAAAACTGTTGTGATAGCATGGCCAAGTTTCCCTTGTGGATTTGGCCTGCCTGGCACATACCACCTATCAAATCATAACATGACTTACCTCCCACACATCACCTCTCCCTCTGGCCGATCCTCCTGTTTGCCGCTTTCCCACTCCCCGGCCATCTCAGTCACTGCCGATTGTGGTTTCCAAACCTCCCGCTGGCTGCACATCATGCTCCCCAACCCTCCTGGTTGCTGGCCGACCCTCCCACTCCCCGCCTCTAACACTCACCACTTCCTTCTCCCAGACCATCACCCTGATCGAGGGTTCAGGAGGTCAGCGGCGAGAGGTAGGAAGAGCAGCTTTGGAGCAAGAGCATCTTCGAGTTCCAGGGTCTTGGATGTAAGCCACGAGTGGGAGAGCTAGCAAGACAGAGGGTCAGGGACCAAGATGGTTGGGGGCTAGGAGGTTTGTGGCCTGGGAGGGTTGTCCATCAGCTGGGAGGGTTGGGGACCGGGAGGGCCAGAGACTGAGAGGATCAGCGGCGATTGGGAGGGTCCGGGACTGGCAGGGTTTTGGGGTAGGAGGGTTGGCAGCAGCTAAGAAGGTCAGGGACAGCGAATGTTGGGACCGGGAGGATTGGCCAGTGACCTGGAGTGTTGGCCAGTGACTGGGGGGATCAGGGACTATGAGAAGTTGCTCCAAAGTGGCGCTTAGCGTGCCATGTGACCCGACATCACACCAGGTGTGAAACAGTTAAAATGAAATTCCTGGCACTAAACGCAAATACTCGCTCCATTAACTGACCAATGTTAAATCCAAATGATTTAAAAAGGGCCAACTTAAAGTGAGGACTTACTATGAAGGGTTCTCAAAATTCCCACATTTTTCATATCATTAACAAGGATATGACTTTTGGACTTTTACCTGAAACCAGACAACGAGAGGAGACAGAATACACTTTCTTCCCTTTAAAACAATCAACACGAAACTAAAGCCCATCAAAATCTTGCATAAATAATCATTATTAACTACGGGGGCAGGAAGACCACAATCAACGCAATTATGCAAACCCATCAATACTCCACACATACAATGGCTTTCAGTTCAAGACTAGTTATGGGGGCAGGAAGACAATGATAAACATCATGCGAGCCCATTAAAAACAACGAGACAACAATCACCTGGGGAAGCCCACCAAAATCAAACAAAGAACTAACCTTGATTTGGATTGAGATAAGAAATTCGAAAAAAAAACAGTATAACTGGGCAAGGAGATCAATTTGAGCAGATGGAACAGCCAGTCCAGAAACAGAATTGGGCACTGTGGAGGATTTTTAAGATATATAATTACATCAGGATTAAACAGTAAATCAGAGGCTGAGCAAGTTAATACATTATTGTATTCAACTGGTGCAATTACTGACGATGCGATAGCCTGACAAGACATTGATGAATCACCTGACAAATCTGAAGAGGTCATAAAATCCTTTTACAGTTAATTTAACCTACAGAGTAATACAATTTTGGAAGGAGCAAAGTTTAAAGAAGGGTCCAAAAGTCTTGAGAATCTATGGACACCTTCATTAATGATTTGTATCGGTTGGCTGAAGGCTGTGAATACGGTGATCTTAAGTCTGAGCTGATACGAGACTGCATAGTAGGTGGGGTGACTGATGATACGCTTTCTGACTTGCTTGAACCCAAAGAAGTTTTAACTTTGGAAAAGGCGATGCTGATTGTCAGACAATGAGATCCATCAGCAAAATAGAGCCATAATGCGAGGGAAGGCAAACCATGGTACAGAACACCCCCAGTGGAGGTACAGCTCATTAAACAACAAAATGTGAAAGACACACCAGAGCAAAGAAGACCATATGTAATTAAAACTCAAATGGCAGTAAACCATGCCAGGCTGTGGTGCCAAAAAGCCTCATAGGTGCGAATAGTGTCCTGCAAGCATGGCAGAATGTATCCATTGTAAAAGGCTGGGACACTGTAGGAAAACGTGCAGATCAAAAACCTCTAAACATACAGAGAATCTTCGCATAAAAAGCCAACAATGAAATAGAGGAGTCACACCAAGATAAAGAACAATAATGATTTCTAGGTGAGATTAAAGATCCCAAATATACTTCCTGGAATCACAGAATCTCAGAATTATTACAATGCAGAAAGGCCATTTGGCCCATTGTGTCTATGCCAGCTCTCCGAATGAGCATTTCACTTAGAGCCATTCTCCTACCTTCTCCCCATATCCCTGCATATTGTTTTTTTTTCAGATAATCATCCAATTCCCTCTTGAATGCCTTAATTGAAGTTGCATCCGCCACACTCGCAGGCAGTGCATTCCAGAACCTAACCACTCAGTGTGTGAAAAAGTTTTTTCTCTTATCGCTTTTTACCAATGACCTTAAATCTGTGCCCTCTGGTTCTCAATCCTTCCACCAATGGGAACAGTTTCTCCTTATCTACTCTGTCTAGACTTTGAATATTTTTGACAAATCTCCTCTCAGCCTTCTTTTCTCCAAGGAAAAGTATCACAACTTCTCCAATCTATCTTCAGAACGGAAGTTTCTCATCACTGGAATCATTCTCTTAAACTTCTTCTGCATTCTCTCCAATGCCTTCACATCCTTCCTAAAATGTGGCTCCCAGAACATTTACGTAGTACTCCAGTTGGGGTCCAACTATCTTATACAAGCTCAACATAACCTTTGCTTTTGTACTCTGTGCCCCTATTAATAAAGCCTAGGATACTGTATGCTTTATTAATTGCTCTCTCAATCCATCCAGCCGCCTTTAATGACTTAGCACATAAACACCCAGGTCCCTCTGCTCCTGCAACCCTGCAGAATGCTGACATAGACATCAATAGGCACATTACTAATTTTAAATTAGACACAGGAGCAAGTGCGACAGTCCTGTCTGACAGAGAACCATGGCTAGCCAACTTCTGCCTGTGGAGAACAAACACACCATTATATGTTTCAGGAGGGATCAGAATACAAGCTATGGGCAGAATATTCCGTGTGGCGTGCGGGTCAGGCCCCGCACATCCACGCATAAAATGAAGTGCGGTGACGTCGGGCGAGTGTCCCGATGTCACCATGCGCCATCACGATATTTGGGAAGGCGGACGAGCTACAAGTTAAGATGCGCACCCGCCATCAATTGCCGGCCAGTTAAGGCCTTGAGGCAGTAATTGAATACGATTTTTCACAGCCCATGCGATCTTCAGCACGTCGCACGGGTGCAATGGGCAGGCGGGTAGGAGACATTTGTATAAACCTCATCCATGGGCGGGATAAGAGGGGTGAGTGGGGTCGCGAATGTGATCTTTCAGGTGTGAAAGTTATTTATACTTGCTTGTGTGAGCAGGAAGACTTCAAAACTCATACCAGCTGCTGGGACAGGGGTAAAAGCATTGGTCAGGACCCAACAGTAAAGATCATTTCTGGGGCCTGCAGCTTTCAGAAAGCCTTCCTTTAGCCTGGGAATGGGAGTTGTGCTCTCCACTGGAGCCACCTCCTCTGAGGAGGAAGGGAGGGCCTGAAGGGGGAGAAGGCCAGGAGTCCACATACAGCCTCCAGGGGAGCCACCTTTGGGAAGAGAGGCGCAGGCACAAGGGGCACAGGGCCAACAGGAAGTGCAAGGCAGAAGGAGCTGCAAAAGACGCCAATATCCTGCTGCCAGGGTATACGGGTAGCCACTTCAATATGTCTGAGGTGCAGTGCCAAAGGAGGCTCTGTCTGTCAAGGGAGACACTCACCTCCATCTGTCAGATGATAGGCCCTGAGATCTCTGCAAACTGTGTGGGTGGACACCCCATGCCAGTTCCTCTACAGGTCACAGCTGCCCTCAGCTTCTATGCCTCTGGCTCTTTCCAGGGGTTGGTGGTGATCTCTGTGGAATCTCCCAATCAGCTGTCCACACTTGTGTCAAGCAGGTGACAGATGCTCTATTCAGGTGTGCATTGACTTTCATCCATTACCGCTGAGATGAGGCCAGCCAGACAGAGCGAGCCAGAGGCTTCATGGCCATTGCTGGCTTCCCCTGCGTCCAGGGTGCTATAGACTGCACACATGTGGCCATCAAAGTGCCTGCGGGTGAGCCCAGTGCCTTCGTCAACAGGAAGGGCTTCCACTCCATGAATGTGCAGATAGTGTGTGATCACAGGATGCTGATTCTACAATTCTGTGCAAGGTACCCAGGCAGCTCCCACGATGCTTACATATTCAGACACTCCCAAGTGCTGAGGCTGTTCAGTGCTCCAGCCCGGCTGGATGGATGGTTGCTGGGTGACAAGGGCTATCCCCTCAAAAGGTGGCTCATGACACCTCTCCGCCATCCAAGAAGAGAGGCTGAGCAGCGGTACAATAGGAGCCACGGCGCCACAAGGGCTATGGTGGAGAGAACCATAAATCTTCTCAAGATGCACTTCCTATGCCTGGACCGCTCAGGGGGCGCACTCCAGTACCCCCCAGATTGTGTGTCACTGATAGCGGTTGCATGTTGCGCTCTCCACAATCTGGCGCTGGAAGATGAGTCCAGCAGTGAGTCCGAGGATGAGCTCACACAGGAGAACGCTGAGGGGGTAGACGCTGACCCGGGAATATTCCAGGGGGGCAGGGACACCCGGGAGGCTTTAATCCAAAGAACCTTCAGCTAGCCCACCACAGATGGACCTTCAACACACGCCAGGGCTGCAGGATCCACACTCGATACCTGAGTGCTAAATCAGCCTGGACGCTAATATTAACTAAGTGCCTTGTCAATAAAGCTCAATGTCAAACAACTCATTCATAACATCATGGCTTCCCGTCCACTTGCAGAAGTAAGGAATCACCCTGAAGCATGGCAACATGTCCAAATTTATTGAGTGAATAAATGTAACTTCATGAAGCAAAACAAAAATGGTGTTGGACATCGCACCAAGTCTTCCACATAGTACTATGGGTCAACAAAAAGCACCAGTAAGAAACCCATTGTGTTTCTAAGATGCCTTAAATTTACACTTATGGGTGCTATGTCTAGGTGCTGTTCCCTCGCTGGCACTGGCATCTGAGACAGCCTGCTCACTGTGCTGGCCTGTTGGCCTCGATGACCTTGGTGGATGTCCTTTGGCCCGCGGAGCATTTGATGGCCCCGCCTGGGAGGGAACGGCCAGCTGGCTTCTCCCCAGTCGCCACAGCCTCATCAGAAGGCACGGTCACTGGCAGAGGGGCGCAGGAGCTGGTGCCCTCATCTGGAGCAGAGAGCAGCCCACAGAGATGACAGGCAGCTGCTGCGCCACCGTGAGATTACTTCGGACCTCCCTGTTCACTGTGGATGGATGGGCACCGAGCTGGGATACTTGGTGCCCAAACCATCTCCCACACTGGCACTAACCAGCTGAGGCCAATGCCGCTGTGAGGGCTTGCAAGTCCGAGCACAATCCCAGGAGGCCCTGATTGTTCTCCTGGAGGAGCTTCTCCACCAGAGTCGCCACTCTCTCCATGGAGGAAGCATGGTGCTCAGCCTTGAGGCTCATTGCATTGGTGATGCTCCGCGTGGACTCCTCCAGCATGGGCACCATGCCACAAATAGCCTCATGTATCTCCGCCAGATCGTCCCGCATACCCTGCTGCACTTCCAGCGTTTGCTGCCTCACGGACGGCTCCATAGGCACATCATCAGCCACCGACCGAGTATGTACCCAATCCCCAGCAGTCCTCCGACTGCTGGTGCCCTGGGCACTCTCTGTCTCTGCCCGCACCTCAAGCGAGTGTGAAGTGCCCTCGTGGCCGTGCCCCAGGACACAAGTCAAATATCTAATTCCCACCAAGGTGATAGTATTTGCGCTGGTGCCTGCCAGGCTGAGATGGTGTGACACTGGTGAGTGGATTTGCTCGGGGGCTTCAGGGGTGAGAGGTGGGCCCTCTGCCTCCTCCTCCTGGCCCTGCTCCGGTGATGCTGAAAGGAAGAAAAAGGACATTTGATTAGTTACAGTACATGCTGGATCATTATGCGCTCATCCTTCAATAATCAATGGTAAACCCATGTTGCTAACTTCAATCACAGAGCTATCAGCAGTGCCATGGCTTCTGTGGCACACATGGTGACCTGAGTGCTTGCAAGACAAACCTCCCCGTAGCATCCCAGCCTCACTGCCACTGATGGATCTGGGGGCATGGCACCTCTCAAGATCTATGGCCTGCTGCTCAAAAGCCATTAGGATGGCCAACTGGGCCTGCCCTCCACCAGTCTGCATTCGTTCAGAGGCATTGTGTGCAGTCTTCTCCTGAAAAGGAGAGAGGAGCATTGATTAGTCTAGCCTGCACCTGGATTCCCATCACATTCCTGCCAACCCAGCCAGAGTGGGAGACTGCAGGACTCCAGTTCTTCATCACCCTGCAGCTGCTGCACACTCACCCAAACAAGCCCGGGCTGACCCCCCCGACATTGCCCAAATTTTGCCTCCTTCACATGTGGCACCACAAGGCGTCACTTTGCTAAGCAAGGAGGCACAAGCACATGGAGCAAAAACACCAGCAGATGGATTGGTGCCCTGCAAACTGGAAGCTCCGGTCCCAGCATGTTAGCACCCTGACTAAGACATGGTTCCCAATTCCAGCACTCTGCCTAGGTGCAAGACCCTTGACTTTCAACCCCATTCTATACTCTGGGTCGTCAGTGTCACACATGCTGCGGATGCAGAAGCCATCCTAGCTCTAACCCCTCAGGGTGAACTGGGCATAGGCAATCTCTGCTGTCACACCCAGCGAGGGATACATGCTGTGAGGGATTCAATGCCGTTACTGTACTCAGAGTTGCCAGAGCACGGGGCGGGGTGGGGGAGGGGATGGGTCATGGCTGCATTAAGTGACTTGAGGCAACATGGTACTCACCCCTCCTGAGCGCAGGAGATCATTGAATCTTTCGTGGCACTGGAGCCATGTGCGCCGCACCACATGATGAGAGTTAACACTCTCGGCCACCTCCTCCCACACATGTTTGGTAAGGTAGGGAAGGACCTCCCGCCACGCTGCCTCCTCCAGGAGGACAGCTAGGCACTCGTCGGAAAAACGAGGGGCACTCTGCCCTGCTGGCCTACCCTCTGGCCTGGCCTGCCCCGCTGGCCTACCCTCCGGCCTGGCCTGCCCCGATGGCCTACCCTCCGGCCTGGCCTGCCCCGATGGCCTACCTGGCCTGGCCTGCCCCGATGGCTTACCCTCCAGCCTGGCCTGCCCCGATGGCCTACCCTCTGGCCTGGCCTGCCCCGATGGCCTACCCTCTGGCCTGGCCTGCCCCGATGGCCTACCCTCCAGCCTGGCCTGCCCCGATGGCCTACCCTCCGGCCTGGTCTGCCTCGATGGCCTACCCTCCAGCCTGGCTTGCCCCGATGGCCTACCCTCCGGCCTGGTCTGCCCCGATGGCCTACCCTCCGGAATTGCGTCACGCACATTGCCCCTCTGCTGAGTCCTTCTCCCAGCCATTGTGAGCAGCCTTTCCAGGCTGCCAGGCTTTCATTTATACAGGCCGCCGGGTCGCCATTGGACCTGGCGGTCTAAGCACACCTGCCACTGCCCACCCACTCCCGCTATGCACGGGAGTCGTGAACTACACTGGGTGGGCTTTAATTGGCCTGCCCGCATAAAATGGCGGTGCGGACCCGATCGTGGGCAGCGATTGGGTCCGTGCCCACCCATGCCCGCTCCCGCCCGGTCCGCCTGTCATAGGGAAAATTCCCCCCTGTATCTCTGAACCTCTTCCTAAGACAACCACAAAAAGATAGGACACTGAGCATTACTGTCTTACCAGAGTTTGTTGTGATTTTGCGTATGCTCAAAATGTTTCAAAGTGTTAATCTAAAGTAGTTAAGTTCTATCTCAACTGCAGAACATAGCCAACTACCTTGATTTGCTGGACCATGAAATTTTGATCGGTGTCAATAACAAGTTACGTTTATATAGCTTCTTTAATTTAATAAAACATCCCAAGGTGCTTCACAGGAGCATTATAAAACAAAATATGAAACTGAGCCATGTAAGGAGAAATTAGGTCAGATGACCAAACACTTGGTCAAAGAGGTAGGTTTTAAGGAGTGTCTTAAAGGAGGGTGGAAGGGGCTGATATGGCATTCCCAGCTGCTGCTGGTGGGATTTAATGAGCCAATTGACACCCATTATCCCTGATTCAGTGGTGGTTCAGGGATTAAGTGGGAGTCACACAGCTATCACGCCTCTTTACCATGCAGCAAACCCTGTCAGGTTTGCCAGCAACCTCCCAGTAGGGGCCTGTGTGCTCAAACACTCAGTGCCTAATTAAGGGACCCAGCATTGGGAATGAGAGGGGTCCCTGAAAGCCACACCCCTATGCATGCCTCACCCCCCCTCACCCCCCCACCCCCCCCACCACCCCATCATCACGACCCCCAGCCCCGCTCTCTCACACTTTTGGCTGGGGTACCTCGGCGATCCTGGGTCTCTGGTGAGTGCATTGATGACAGTTGGCAATGCTCCCAATAGCACTGATGAGCCATGGAAAGCTGCCATCCTCTGATTGGCCAGCTGCTCTTGGTGGGCAGGACCTCTGCCCCCAGGGTCATGGGCCAGGATTTCCCAGTCGGCGAGTGGGGGGGGCGGGGCCCGGTTGCCGACGCGGGATAATGTCGGGTGGAACTCCCGACGTCACCCCGCTTCATTTCAATTTTCAGGTAGGCGGGGGCTCAACTGAATCAGCTGTGCGCCCACTGACCTGTTGAGGCCATTGACAAAGCAGTTAATGTAATTAGTGGACCTGCCCATCCAACCTTAAGGTTGGCGGGCAGGCTGGGAAACCTGGTGGGCATTGGAAAAAACATGAAACCTCATCCACGGGTGGGATGAGGTTTCACGTATGTTTATTAATTTTTAATAAAAGTTAAACTGAAAGTGATGGACATGTCCCAACTCATGTGACAGTATCACATGAGGGGACATGTCAGGGAAATTTTTCTTTTCTGTTTTCAATATTTTTTACTGTGTAGCCGATCTCCCTGAGGCAGCACTTAGCCTCAGGGAGATGAGTGCGCTCTTTTGTGCGCATGCGCGAAAGAGCGCACTCTCGGCTGAGGGAGTCACCCCCCGCCCGCGCAGGGAACGCATAGCACTTCCTTGCAGATGTCACGCTGGGCGGGCTTTAATTGGCCTGCCCATGTAAAATGGCGGCATGCCCCCGATCTGGGGCGCCGATCGGATGCGTGCCTCCACGCTCCCGCTCTTGAACTTCTCCCCCGACGGGGGGAAAAGTCTGCCCATGAATCTTTGGGAAGGCCCAATGGTAGCCATTTAAGTTCCTGGAGGGCAGTTAATTCTATTGGGCCTTCCCCATGGAACTGATGGGGGTTCCCTGTCGGTTCTCCAACCAGTGAGCGAAACCCCGGTTAGGCTGATTAAATCCAGCCCATGGTGTCTGTTGGACAGATAACAGCAATGTATCATTCAGTATCGCGTTAGAATTCACCAATGCATCCATTTGAGATTGTTTATGGGTTTTATGAAACTGATCTTTTTTCATTCTTTCAGGGGATGTGACCATTACTAACAAGGTCAGCATTTGTTGCCCATCCCTAATTCTCCTTGAGAGAAAGTGGTGGTGAGTTGCTTTCTTGAACCCTCATAGTTCATTTGGTATAGGTACATGCACAGTCATGATGGTATGTGACTTATAGGGGAGCTGCAGGTGGTGGTATTCCTATGTGTCTGCTGCCCTTGTCCTTCTAGGTCATAGAGGTCGTGGGTTCGGAAGGTGCCATCGAAGAAGCCTTGGCAAATTGCTGCAGTGCAGTGCACCTTGTGGATGATACAAATTGCTGCCACTGTGCATTGGTGGTGGAGGGAGTGAATGTTTAAGGTGAATGTTTAAGGGTGCCAATCAAATGGTTTGTTTTGTCCTGGATGGTATTGAGCTTCTGGGGTGTTGTGAGAGCAGCACTCATCCAGGCAAATTTAGAGTATTCCAATCCACTCCTGACTTTTGCTTTGTGAATGGTGGACAGGCTTTGGGGAGTCAGCAGATGAGTTAAGTTTCTGGTCAATGTTAACCCCCAGGATGTTGATGGTTGGGGATTCAGCCCTTCAATGTCAAGAGGAAATGGTTAGGCTCACTCTTGTTGGAGGTCATCATTATCTGGCATTTGTGTGGCTCAAATGTTACTTGCCACTTATCAACTGGAGCCTGAAATGTTGTCCACATCTTGCTGCTTGCAGACACAGACTGCTTCAGCATCTGAGGAGCCATGAATAGCATCAAACGCTTTCAACCATTGGCGAACATCCCCTCTTCTGACCTTATGATGGAGGGAAGGTCATTGATCAAGCAGATGAAGATGGTTGGGCCTAGGACACTACTCTGAGGAACTCCTGCAACAATGTACTGGGCCTGAGTTGATTGGCATCCAACAAACACAGCCTCCTTCCTTTGTGCTAGGTATGACTCCACCCAGTGGAGAGTATTGATATCAAGGGCAGTCACTCTTATCTCATTTCTATAATTCAGCTCTTTTATCAATGTTTTGACCAAGACTGTAATGATGTCAGGCACTGAGTGCCCCTGTTGGAAACCCAAACTGAGTGTCAATGAGCAGGTTATTGCTGAGTAAGTGCCTTTTGATAGCACTGCCGACGACACTTTCTATCATTTTGCTGATGATCAAGAGTAGGCTGATTTGATGATAATTGGGTGGTTCGTAACTTACCTGTTTTTATGGACAAGATGTACCTGGTCAATTTTCCACATTGTCGAGCAGATGCCAGTGTTGCAATTGTTCCATCCAGGCCAAAGTATCCCTTTTGATCAGCACCTTATCCATCACCTTAAATATTCACTTCCCCTCCATTACCAGCACACAGTGGCAGCAGTGTGTACCAGCTACAAGATGCACTGTAGCAACTCATCAAGTTTCCCTCATCAGAACCCTCCAAACCCATGACCTCTAACACCCCAAAGGACAAGGGCAGCAGATCCATAATTAGCACAGCACCAATTACACTGCTATGGCTTATATTTTGTGGTTGGCAGCGAAGGAATGGCATTCTATGTTCATTCCGTTTTGAGCCGCCCACAGGCTTTTTGCGTGCTTTTGAATGGGAAACCATTGTCATTGGACATCTGGTTCTAACACACTGCCCTCCAAATGGGATCTGGGACCTGTGTGAACAGAGTAAGGAACAGTGTGGTTCTTCAACAAATCAGACTGAAAAATCCTCAGAGATAAATAGGGTGAAATTTTTACCACATAAAAATGGACCAGTTTGGTTTGAGTAGAGGTGGGGACAGAAAGAAAAAGTGAAAAAAAAAGTTTTTAAAAAATATCCTGTACACTAAGTACAATCTGAAAGAATGAGACTCCACACTTCTAAAATTGATTTTTCTGGGCCAGAGAGGTTATTTTTGTCGTGTTCCATCTAGAAGACAGCATATATCATGTCAACCTGGCTACTTTATAAAATTATTATATATTTTTTAAATGGACGAAAGCTCAAGAATCCAGACCTGGGAAAATACATCCTTTGCCCAACACCCAGGATAAGAAGTGGGAGGTATGTCACATGACCTCCGCCAAGCTGCTAGAACCTGTAATATTGCTGTGTGGAACTGAACCCAGGCAATCTACCATTTTACAACCTAATAGGTAGCAGCAGCAAGAGCTCTGTCCAAGTAAATTGTCCGGTCCTCATCTATACTGTGAACTACTGGAACATTGGAACTTCTGTATCTGTGACTTCAAGACTAATTTGTCTCTACCTGCCTTCTCCCATCGCGGAAGTCCTCGCTTCTGAAAAGACCGATCACCCTGCAACAGTCAGCCTGCTACCCTCTGAAGGAATATGCCATTGGACTTTTTATTCTGGACACGGGACTCACATGAAATCATAACTCTTATTTTTATTGTGGTCTTGCCCTTTACCCCTTTCTTTCCCTATCCCTCTTTTATTGTATCAATGCAAACAGGGGTGGACATTACAAAACCTCTTCCCGCATTTTTGTGTATGTGTAAAAGTAAACCAGCCCTCTTAGTTTACCTATCTCAAGTTTGCTGTGGGGTTATTAAAAGAAGATTGGATAACTCCAAACCGAAGGGTTAGGGAAAACATAGCACCATTTATAAAGGGGCAAATCAGAAAAAAAAATCACCTTTCTGTTTATGGATGGATGGTGAGAGCAGAAATCAGAGCTGTTTAAATTAATCCCCCTCCTGACCGTAACAGTAATAAATAAGACTAATCACATTGTTAAAAATTAATGATGCCTGAATGCAGCCCTAACATTTTATGGCTTCTTTAGTGGATAATAAATGGATAAATACAAATTTATAAAAATTGGCATCATGGCAGTGACACATTTTATCAGCTGCAGGGGAGACATCGAGTGGCGAGCTTGGCCTTGGCCAATTGAAGCCTTTAAGTGGCCAATTAATGGCCACTTAAGGACCTCCTCTCATTGCTGCTGGGATTTTGCCTGTGGTGGGGAAGGCTGCATCAAGTGTCCAGCCCCAGTTGAAACGTAGAGTTCTGATAGCCAGGTAGGTGGGTGCCTCCTTTTCAGGCCCTTCTTTCAATCAGAGCCCCCCTTCTGCCAAGGTATTCCCCCACCATCCTATCCACCTAGGCCCCCTGACCCCCATTGCTGGGGCCTGCCAGCCTAGCTCTGGCAAGTCTCCAGACTTAACTTTGTCCCAACTCCATCGGCATCTCTTTCTCAGGGATCGTTGCAGTCTCAGAAGTGACCGCCACTCTTGGTGGTGCTGCAGGGACAAGGGGCCTGCCAGCTATTTAATTAAATGGCTTCGGGGAAAACTGGCCAAGTGGGGGCTGAGCTGACTCCTGACTTTTACACTGGTGGGGAAGGAACACTAAGTTACAAATTCAGGCCTGTTATTGAGATCTGCTCAAGATTAATGGTGGCAGTCTTGCTTGAATCCAATCCAAGCTCCTTACTTTAATGAGGTTGGCCCACATTGCCATCCATCTATTGTATGGTTGAGATTATGCACTTAATAGAAGGGCATGGATAAAATGAGGCATCAGGATAAAATGCAAAATTCCTTGAAAATATGAGTGCAGGCAGAGAAATACAAAAAAAAACCCAAAATGGTGGATTTTTAAAAGTAGGAATGCAGAGTACAAGATAATAGAAACAGTAATAAACTTGTACAAAAATTCCTTAGGCCACAGACTGTGAGCAGTATTAGGTATCCTACTAGAACCCTAAAAACCCATAGATTCACAAGGAAGATGGCGGAGATGGAAAGTTATGATGAGGTACCTGAGATAATGAGACTAATTTTAGTTAAAATAAAGCTAAGGGATTATTTAATAGACTTTTTTTTAAACCAGGAGGGACTTAGATGGCGGGAATAAGAAAAGACTTGGGTCAGGATTTTCCGGCCCCATCATGGTGGGACGCGCCGCGGGAGATTTGGCGGCTCAGCCAAAAGTCCATTGACTTTCGGTGGGACCGGACGATCTCAGCAGCCAGCGGGGGCAGAAAATCCCACGCTTTGTTTCTTTTTGAGAAATGACTCATGATTTAAAATTGTCACTAAGAGAGGTTTGGACAAATTTATTTGAACTGAGGGTAAAAGGGAATTGATACATATTGAACCTAGAGGAAGATATAGCAATACAGGGAGAAGGCAGGATAAGGATTAGTTTTGGATTGCTATACATAGGAACATAGGAGCAGGAGTAGGCCATTTGGCCCGTTGAACCTGCTCAGTCATTCAAATAGATCATGGCTGATCATCTACCTCCAAACCATTTTTCCCACTATCTCCAAGGGCAGAATTTTTAGCTCGACGGGTGAGCACGCGCCTGACCCGACCGAGTGTGAAATGACGTGCGTTGACATCGACTGAGCGTGCTGATGTCAATGCGCGGTCGTGCGATCGTTCAGTTGGCGGGCACGCACTGGAGCTGACAGTGCGCCTGCCGACAATTAAAAGGTCGATTAAAGCCGTTAAGTTATAAATTGTCTGTAATTTTTCACTGGCCGTTCAATCTAACGTTGACGGGCAGGCCAAAAGGCCAAGCAGCTTTTGCAATTTTTGGAAACCTCATCCATGGGCGGGATGAGGTATCTAAAAGCAAATAAAAATGAAATGAAAACTTTAATTTTTATTTAAAAACATGTCCCTGCTTATGTGACAAAGCCACATGAGGGGATATGTTTCAATAAATTTTTCTGTTGTTTAATAATTTTTTCAATATATTCTTCATCTCCGTGAGGCCCTCCTCCCCCCGCCTGCACAGGTAGCAATCAGTGCTGCCCTCGCATATCACCTTGGGGAGGCCTTAATTGGCCCACCAGCATGAAATCACAGTGCGCTGTTGATTCTGGTGGCAGTCGGCTTCCCGACCGTCCCTGCACGCCCTCCGCCGATCCCGCACGCCAAGGGCAAAATTCTGCCCCACATTCCTTGATGTCAATAGTATCCAGAAATCTATCGATTTCTAAATTGAACATGCTCAACAATTGAGCTTTCATAACCCTCTTGGGTAGAGAATTCCAAAGATTCACCACCCTTTGAATGAAGAAATTCATCCTCATCTCAGTATTAAATGGCCTTCCCCTTATTCTGAGGCTGTGTCCTCTGGTTCTGGTTCTAGAACCACCATCCAGGGGAAACATCCTAACTACATCTACCCTGTCAAGCCCTGTAAGAAATGTGTAAGTTTCAATTAGAGCATTCTTCGAAACTCTAGAGAATACAGGCCCAGTTTCCTCAATCTCTCTCATAAAACAATCCCTCTTTGCACTCCCTCTATGGCAAGTATATCTTTCCTTAGATAGGGAGACCAAAACTGTACAGAATACTCCAAGTGCAGTCTCTATAAGAGAGCAGTGAGAGACACAGGGGGCTGAATGGTCTCCTGCTGTCCAGTAAGCATCAGTGGTTCTTTGATTACATTACTACACCAAAATGAGAAATATATATTCTACAACAATGGACCCATACACTCACAAAGTAGAACATAAGCTTCACACGCAGCCAAACTGAGCAATGTCAACTCACATGATAGCACATGTGTAATCAAAGAAATAATACTGATTCTGAAATGAAGATACATGATCCAGGTCAACCAGGAGTAGAACATTTGTCATTCATCTCATCACTTGAGTTAGTCACAGACTGCAGCTGTGCCTGTACATGTACTGATACTCAAAAGAAATATACAATAATGAAGAACCCTTCAGTCTAATTAACAGCTACTTTCTAATCATTATTCATACAGACTGTCATGTTTGGTCTTGAATCCAAAATAATTGTTGGCACAATAGGAGTAATATCTTTCAACAAGTGGTATTGAAATGAAAATTCAGAAATCCTCAACAGGTCTGGCAGCCACCATGGAGAGACAAACAGAGTTAATGTTTAGAATCGAATATGACTCTTCTTCAGAACCAGGAATCTAAAATTTTAGATATAGATTTACCTTGCATGTTTTATTCTGAAAAATGAAAAATGTGATTGGGCATAATTTTGTTCTTTGAAAAATAATGGAGGGACGAGGCTATATTCGGATCTCGGTCCCGCACTGGCTGGCAGACACCTGCTTGGTAGATCTTTCCAAAGGTGGCGAAATAAGGTGTCCAATGGGATGTGAGGCAGGTTCAAGGATGGCACCCACACCACCAGAGGTGGGCACTGCTGCTGCAGGATGGGATTCATGAGGGTGTCTCCATCTTGAGGAGCTTTCTGAAGAGGTATTCACTTTAATAAAATAAATAGTGGCCACAGCTGCCAGGCAATCCCCTCTGAAGACGAAATCTCACCACAGGATGGCCAGTGGCCACTGCGCTGGTCTACTGGTGGCCTCAGCCTGCTGAAGGCTGCAACTCTGGAGGGCTGTGATGGGGGGAGAGTTAGAACAACAGGACTCATGGACCCCCCCTCAGCCAACTGCTGGCGAACTGCCTCCAGGTGCCTGGCAGGCCTGGTCCTCAGTAGGTGGAGTGGGGGGGGCAGTCCACTGAAAGGAAGATTCTGGTGGTGGCCCCAATCATCCTCAAAAGGGCAGTTGATTGTGTATATTGGCTACTCACTGCTGCTGGACAGGTAGCCTCTGCCAGTGATGAAGAGGATCACCCAGAGGCAGTAACACGTCAAAGCACTGACCAGACATCAAGTTTTGTGAATTTTCTCCAAGTTCAGCCTTCAAGCCTATCTCCAAGGGAATGGCAAGGTAGAGCCCATTACGTCTGTACTTATCCTGCTAATATTTAATTCTTAGGATATCAGCATTGCTGGCTGTGTATTGTGTACAGTTTTGGTCTCCTTATCTTTGAGAAGGTGGTGGTGTGTCCTCTATAAAAATGAATGGCTTTAGAGGCCACTTCAGAGGGCAGTTAAGGGTAGTTAAGTGGAACTGAAGTCACATATAGGCCAAACTGGGTATGCACAGCACGTTTCCTTCCTTAACAGATATGAGTGAAATAGTTGGGTTTCATGAGAATTTGACAACTTTGTGGTCATCTTTACTGATAGCAACTTTTTATTTCCAGATTTTTAAAACTGAATTCAAATTCTCAAACTGCCACAATTTGAACTCACCTTTCTCTGGCGTATCAGTCCAGGCCTCTAGATTATACAGGTTAAGTAATTTAACTACAACACCAACATATTCTTCTGATTAAGACTCAGTTAAATGATTGATCAGAATAATGCATAGGTTGCTTTTTATGGAAGGCCATCTCAAAGATATTACGACTTGAATCTCCAGGAATATGTGAAATGCTAAGATGAAAAAAAATCCACATGTACTTAGCTTACTACTTATTAGGATGAACAAATAAAAATTTTCAATATTACGCAAGACATAGTTATTTTCAAATGAGTGCTGGCGTGTACAACTACCATATTGGCCTGGGCACCCAGTAATAGAAAATTAAGCAGTTTTGATAATGAGCATCCCATCGGGAATGTCGCCCTCTAGCAGCAAGTTAACATAACCCCCTTTATTACATCACCTATAACACCTTCCTGTTTGTTTACACATCAAATTACACTAATGCCATAAAAAGAATAGGCACAGATTTGTGCAGGTATTGGGGGAATTTTTAACCTCTTCCACAAACTGAGCAGAATACATGTGAAAATCGAACAGCTCTGTTTGGCGCTACATTCCTGTCCCACAGCAATGTTAAACACTGCTGTTTACGTTGGCAGCTGAGGTGTCCCTCTAACTCAGGCAGGAGCCTAATTAACATAATCAGGGTTACGTGACTACATAAACCTCTCATGCCATTTTAATAGCTTACTTAGCATGCCATGGGTATTCAACTTGGTGAAACCTGTCAGGAAAGAAGCAGAGGCCATAAAAGGTATGTTTGAAACTTATCATTGTTTAGGTCAAGAGATACAGAATTTGGGACTACAAGGAAAGTCTGCATCCTTCTTTTCCACACTCAAGACCTACCTACTCAGACTTAACTGAATCCCAATGCTCAGTTCAGTTGTCTTCTTATGCCCTTTTTAGGTAATCAGTTGATTGGCAACATCTAAATGAGCTCAAGCCATTAATATTGGCTAAGCCTCACACTGAGGCCTGAATTTCCACCAAGACAGAAGGGCTCCCCACTTAAGCCAAAATGGTGCCGGAGCCTCAAATCCTGAGTCCGCCTCCAGCAACTGCCTTCGCTCAGAAGCAATTTTCGTTACCAGGATTTCTAAAGCCTGACTTGTGAGATTTATGAATTGGAGGAAGCAGCCTAAACCTGCTGGAGTTATTTGAAGAGGTCAGGAAATCCTTTGGGATTGTTAACAGTAGACATGAATATGCATAAAAAGTGGATAAGATCTGTGGAACTATCAAGCTGTCAAGTCATTTAAGTCATCTACTGTTTAACTTTTGAAAAAATGCAGCCAGCTTTTGAAAATAAAATCAGTGTTTACAATTTCCATAGATGTTTGTTGACACAAGGCTGAGTACCATCATTATAGAATTAGTGCTGCCTGACTGCTTCCACAACCTATCATTATCACAGTTGGGGTTGCTTTTATAAGTTCACAGTTTGATTGACAGCTCCAAGTGATTATAAATGGGATTAGCTGTATTTGATGTGTTGCTATGAACACATTTTGTTTTTATCAGGGATTAAGTACATGATGGGATTTAAATGTATTGAATGAGTTTTTATCAATGATAGTTTCTTTTAATATAATGAAGTCTGCAATAGATACTTCAAACTTTATTGTATTTCATCTCAGCATGGCTCCTGAAGTTTCAGCACCAGAGTTACATTTTACGAACCCATTTCTATCTTTTATTTCCCTGTCTGCAACAGAACTTTGTCCTTGTCCTTCATTTTGGATTCACTGTTGGCCACGTCTGTCTCCAATAATGTCTTAACTTGTTTCAGTTTTGTAATTGTGCAATTCATGGCTTTATTATCTGCTCACAGTTTGGAAAGTTCGATGGCATTTGCTTTCAGTGCTTCCGCTTTTCAATTCAACTGCTTCTTCAGCTCTTCAGTCTGTTTCTTGTAGCTTTTGATTTCCTCCTGGAATGTAGAACATTGCTGAGTTTTCTCTGTCAACTAGTTCTTCAGCTTGTTCAGAGTGATGTTAAATTAATTTCCCTCCTCTTCATAATTTTCCAGAGGAAAAAACTTTGTCCTAAGGAATTCATGTGGCCTGTGAAGGTCTGTCAACAAGTTTTCCTTTTCTTTTTAGAGCTTGCTTGTTCATCTTGAGCTTTTCTGTAATTCAAAGTCGTATCCTCATGTTTCTTCCGTTGTACTCCCATTCTGTTGTTTAAGACCGTCTTTATTTTTTCATGTTGCTGAATGGTTACATATTACCTCTGCATTTGATCTTGAAGGACACTCAGTGTTCTTTCAATTGTTTGGCTAGAATTTTACAGTTAGCGTGCGGGCTTGGCAGGAACGGGCGGGGGGTTTGGGAAGTTGACAGCCACCCACGATCGGCTGCGCACTGCCATTTTATGCGGGCAGGCCAATAAAGGCCCGCCCTGCATGTATCACGAGCGATAGCGCTGAGCGCTACCTGTAAAGAGCGGGGGGAGGAGGGAGATTCGGGTCTAGTGCACAGTTCATACATGTGTGTGAAAGAGTGCTTCAATCTCCCTGAGGGAAAAAAAATTAATAAATACAATAAAAATTGAATGAAACATGTCTCCTCATGTGACTGGGACATGTTTTTAATGTCAAAATGAAGGTTTTATTTAATTAGTATTAGCTTTAGGAAACCTCATCCTGCTCATGGATGAGGCTTCCTATAAAATGTAAAGGCCGCTTGGCCTTTTCGCCTGCCCGCCAACCGTCAAGTTAATTAGGTCCTTAATGGCCTTAATAGGCCTTTCAATTATTGGTGGATGGGTAGCGAACTCCAGTGCATGCCCGCCAAACAAAATATCACGCGATTGCGCGGTGATGTTGGGACGCACGCCCGATGCCATCACATGTCATATTATATTCTGGCGTGTCATGCACGTGCCCGTATGCTGAAGGTAAAATTCTGGCCTTTATTTTCTTGTTGACCTCTTGCCAACTTAGTCTGGGTTTCAGTGCATCATTTTGTTGCTACTGATAACTTCAACACAGCTTTTTATGAAAGAATATTTAACATCTTTTTAATTCCTTATGTTTTTCCATGGCTACATATTGATTCTTCAAGGAGTTTTACAGGATTTCACATTCTTTGTGTGCCTTTTCTGCCTGCTGTTTTGCTTGGCTGTACATCTAGTTGCATTTTCCCAACTGCTGATGATTTGCCAACAGTGGAATTGAGGGTCATTATCTCCTTCTGGTACCTTTGTGTCATCTCTGAAATTTGTTTGTTCAAATCTCAAACAGCTTGGTTCATTGAAGACTTCAGTTTATCATGCATTTTCAAAGGTATATACTCAGCTTGAATCTTGTGCTTAAAATCTTCAGTGCAGCTCTGATAGGAACATTTTCCTGTAGAATTGTTTCATTTATTTTTTGCGTGTTTTGTTCCTTTTGCATAACCTCAGATAGCTTTCCTTCATTCATAGCCATCTCCTCACTTTGCACTGCAATCTGTCTCCTTTGCTCTGGGGCCCTTTTTGGCTCCCTCTCTCTGGGGCCCTTTTTGGCTCCCTCACTCTGGGGTCTTTTATTGTCCTCTCTCCGGGGTATTGTGTTGCCCTTGGCACTTTATTGGAATTTGCCTTCTCTCTGGCGTCTCTTGTTGCCCTCAGCACCTAATTGGGAGTTATCCTATTTCTGGAGTATTTTGTTGCCCTCAGTGCTTTATTGGGAGTTTAGGTATCTATCAAAGCCTTTTACTAACTCACCAAATGTTGTAGAGTATGGATCTCTACATTGGCTGTGCAGTACCTCACCAGCAAATGAACCAAAGATGAATAAAAACTTATCAACTTGTACATCTTCTTATCAACTTGTTCATCTACATTTTCTTAGTCTATCACCATGTGACCCTATACAGCATACTGTGGGCTGGGCTATTCTCCAGTCCCATGTTAACCCTTGCTCTGCTGAGCACTTTTACATTATAATGGAATGCAGGCACATACAACATCCCCCTTTCTTCTCTAAATAAAACTATCCCTTCAAATTAAGAATTTATTTTTGTAATTTTAAGTTTGTAATTCTTCTGTAAAGTAAAAACTGTCTTTGCCAAGACTTGCACTCTTGGATCTGGTTTAGCCTTTTCCATTGCAAAAATGTGTCTGGCTCTCCTAATTTTCTGTCATGGTTGTTTGTGTTTTCTTGTGGTTATAGCTTTAAATTTTGTTACCCCTTTAAGACTGTCAGTACAGTAACCATTGTTTCACTTCAGGCTGTTTGCAGCAGTTGATTCTGTCATTGTGATTTTCCCATCCTTTTTTGATTTTGGCAGGCTCCCTGGTGAGCGTGGCTGCTTTTTCAAAAAAAAAACTTCAAAATTCTGGGCAATTCTTTTTTTGTTTCTGCTTTTCCCTCAGCAGGTCCATTGTTTGAATGTCCTGCACTTTTTTGGGATCCCTCTGTTTCTTTAAAGTTTTTAAAACTTCAGCAATTTCCTCACTGGGCTGTAATGACCAATTGCAAAGTGATTTTTTAGGTTTTTTTTAGCTCTTCAGGAGTGTTCCTCTTTTTTCAATGTCCTGCACTTTAAGGGTTTCAGCAGGCCTGCCTTTTTGTTAAATTTGCGAGCTGTCAATGCTGTAGCAATTTCTGCTTTTAAACTCTGCAGGTTTTCTTCTTTCTTTAAACTCTGCAGGTTCCTCTCTTTCTTTTGCCAGCATTTGTTTTACAGGTTTCTTTAAAACTTGCAGCTGTCTTCCGGCTTCTCTATGGATTTGCTGACACCTACTCTATAATATAAGTACGCCTTTTTTTTGTATATTTGCTAACCCTTATCTGACCAGATTCCTTAACTCTGTGTCACTCAGGACCTTGCAAGCTTTAAAAAATCTTTTCCTCATTTGTCTCTGTAATATGACCAGGTTTTTGTTTCTTTATACTCTGCATCGCTTGTGGGTCTTGCATTAAACTTCCACTCACTCTGGTGGATTCCTCAACTTCTAAGGCTGTAACAAAGCTTCTGCAACTGTTTCTTCAAGTTTTCTTCTTAGGTGTATGTCTCTCTCTAGTTCAGCTTCAGCTGCTTTTGGTGTTTCATACCTTGGGACACTGTTCTGTGTTCATCATTTAAAATGCTGCCACCTTTCAGATCACCGCTGATGTGATATCTTTTAGGAGCACCCACCACTGATAACCATGTTGTAATATGGGTTCCTTAGATGTCTCAATGATAAGATCTTGAGATTTGTATATTTAAACATGAACCGTGTATTGTTAGCCTTTAACTATTTACAGATCCCAGGTTACTGTCACACATGGAGCTGTTTCTCCATGCAGGCTGCTTCCAGACTGTTCCCTTTAGACTGTTTTCTCAGTCTATTACCACGTGACTCTCCACTTCATACCATGGGTGGGGCTATTCTCCAGTCCCACATAAACCCTTGCTCTGCCAAGCACCTTTACATTACAATGGCATGGAGGCGCATACAACATCATGCAACAGGAGGCATACATTGGCACGGAAGTTTTGAGGGGCTATGGGGTTGGTAGAGGAGCATTGGTTGGCACACAGGGCACAAGGGGCCATGGGTGTGGGTGGGGGTCATGAGGTGGAATGAGTTGACATGGATAGGGCATGGTGAGGCGGTGTAGAGGTGAGGGCTAGAGGGCTGTTTTTTGTTTTACTGTTTTTATTATAACTGGGACAAAGTTCCAGAACGTTGGTGTAGGCCTTTTAAACAGCTTGCCTTGGCACTTGGCAGCTCCTGTGCTTGCCTCTGCACTGTGCTTGCTTTTGCACTGTTTTTGGGAGTGGCAGGCCCAACTCCATTTAGCTTGTTACATCCTCAAAAAACTCTAACATGTTTGTCAAACTTGATTTCCTTTTTATAAATCCATGTTGACTCTGCCTAATTCTACCATTATTTTCTAAGTGTCCAGTTATCACATTCTTTATAATAGATTCCAGCATTTTCCCGACGACTGATGTCAGGCTAACAGGTCTGTAGTTCCCCGTTTTCTCTTTCCCTCCTTTTTTAAATAGTGGGGTTACATTTGCTACTTCACAATCTGCAGGAACCATTTTAGAATCTATAGAATTTTGGGAGATGACCACCAATGCACCCACTATCTCTACAATTACCTCTTTCAACACTCAGGGATGTAGATCATCAGGTCCAGGGGATTTATCAATTTACAATCCCATTAATTTCTGCAGTATTACTTTTTTATTGATACTAATTTTGCTCAGTTCCTCATTTCTGATAGTCCCTTGGTTCTCTAATATTCCTCAGAGGTGTTTTTGTATCTTTCTCCGTGAAGACAAATACAAATTATTTGTTTAGTTTCTCTGCCATTTCCTTATTCCTCATTACGAATTCTCCTGTCTCTGCCTGTAATGGGCCTGCATTCGTCTTTGCTAATCTTTTCCTTTTTACATACCTATAGAAGCTTTTACATTCTGTTTATATGTTTCTCGCTCGTTTAATCTCATATTCTACTTTCTCTTTCATTATCAGTTTCTTGGTCCTCCTTCGCTAAATTCTAAAAGTCTCCCAATCCTCAGGTTTAATACTTTATTTGTGAACTTTATAAGCCTCTTCCTTTAGTTTAATACAACCTTTAACTTCTCTTGTTAGCCACTGTTTTATCACCTTTCCTGCTGGGTTTTATGCCCCAAAGGAATGTAAATTTGTTGTAAACCATATATTATTTCCTTAAATGCTAGCCATTGCCTGGCCACTGATTTATACCGTGCTCTACATTACCACTACGGTTTGGTGGCCTATAAACTCCTCCCAATTTTTGCTGCCCTCTGCGGTTTCTTAGCTCCACCCAAACTGATTCTTCATTGGAACCTTCTTATCCAAGATCCTCTCTCACTATTGTACTGATGTCATCCTTTATTAACAGCCCTTTCCTACCTCCCTTTCCTTCCTAAATATTGAATAGCCTTGAACATTCAGTTTCCAGCCTTGGTCACCCTGCAGCCACATTTCCATAATGGCACTTAGATCATACCTCTTTACTTCCAATTGTGCCATGTATTCATTTACCTTGTTGTAAACGCTGTCTGTGTTCAGATAGAATGCCTTTAATTCCGTCATTTTATTATTTTCACAACCAATAACCTTATCTGCTTTTTAAAAAATTCATTCACGGGATGTGGGCTTCGCTGGCTGCATAAACTTTTCCACAAAGGACAGGCAATATGATGCAGTCCAACTACTTGGAGTGTTCCATGGCAACGTGGCCAGACCCAGCCTTTGCAACACTGGGGACAGGTAGAACTTCAGCACGTAGTGACACTTGGTATTTGCTAAGGGTCAAGTTGTACTGAGGGTCTACGCACAGCTTGATGCAGCTGCACACAAAGGTGGCCACCAGGATGAGGGTGATGTTGGATACATTTTTCCCTTTTTATCTAGAGATTTGTACATCATGTCCCTGCGAACATGGTCCATTTTTGACCTCCAGATAAAGCAGGAGATGGCTCAGATGATCGCTTCAGCGCAGGGATGAGGAATGGGCCAGACCGGCACCACATACAACAACACCGAGAGTGCCTCACACCTGATGACCAGGTTCTTACCCACAGTGGAGAGGGGTGTCGCTCACACATGCCCAGTTTTTGTTTGACCATAGCTACTTGCTCCCTCCAGTTTCTAACGCGTGTCCCGGTCCCTCTGAACCATATCCCCAGCACCTTCAGACAGTTTGACCTAATGGTGAAGGGGACAAAGGATCGGCCAGCCCAGTTCCCAAAGAACATGGTCTCGCTCTTGCTGCAATTTACCTTGGCTCCTGAGGCCAGTTTGATCTGGTTGCAGATGTTCACCAGTCTGTGCACCAACAGCAGATCCGAGCAGAAGATGGTGACATCGCCCATGTACAGGGAGGCTTTGACCTAAGTGCCTCCACTGTCTGGGATCATCACTCCTCTTATATCCAGATCCTTCCTGATGCACGCAGCCAAGGGTTCTATGCAACAAGTAATCAGGACAGGGGAGAGAGGGCAGCCCTGCCTGACTCCAGATTTAATTGGCAGGCTTTCCGATTCCCACCCATTGATTGAAATTTCGCCACTGATGTTTGTGTAGAGTAGGTGGATCAAATTGAGGATTCCTCCCTAAACCCCATTTTGGAGAGCACATCCATCATGAAGGTGTGCGATATTCTAGTCCAGGCTGATGAGGCAGGTGTCCACACCCCTGCCCCGCACATAGGCAATCATATCCCCGAGTTGCACAAGGCTATCAGAGATCTTCCTCTCAGGTACAGTGCAAGTCTCGACAGTGTGGAACACCAACTCCAGTGCAGACAACAATGTGATTCCTGTGACATCACACTTTTAATTTTCTCAGAATGCAGTCAGTCCACTCTGCAGCCACGGACTGGATAGCTCTTTTAGGTGCTGCTGTCTGTCTTCAGGCCCTCTCTCCTCCTCTTTTAGATGCTGCTGTCTGTCTTCAGGCCCTCTCTCCTGCTCTTTTAGGTGCTGCTGTCTGTCTTATTGTGTGGCATCTTGTCAAAAGTTTTTTGAAGATCTAAATATAATAAGTTGACCCGGCCACCTTCATCCACCAACCTAGTAAGGTCCTCAAAAAATAACCAGGTTGGTGAGTCATGACCTTCTATTCCAGAAGTCATGTTGAGTCTCTAATAACACTCCCTCTGTTTAGGTGGTCATACAATTTACCTCCAATTACCCCTTCCCGCACCTCACTGTAACCAAAATGAATATTGGTACAACATTAGACTGCCTTCAGACCATGGGAACAATTTTTGACTCTAGTGGGCTGTTAAATATATAAGCGAAGAGCTTGCAGCTCCCAGCATTTTGAGCTCCCAGCACTTTATAGGAATTGGTGGCCCTTTAGTGACAGGCACCCTATTGGTCACATGCAATGCATGATCAAGTGGTCCACTAGCAAGGAGGTCCATTCCATGAGGTTGCAGATGTCAGCAGCTATCTGCCATGGAGGGCACTGGACCTCAGACATGAGGAATAAGCCTATTGTTTATTTGTAGATCCTGTGTCGGGGGTTCGGCCTCTTTCCAACTGCATCCTGGTGTCCATCCCATCTGCCTTTTATAGGAGCATGTGACCGAGGAGAAGGCTGCTGGTGCTGCTGTCGGTATTACTCCTGCTCCTGGAGCAGTCGGCAGCCATGTGATCTCTGTTCTTGAACCTCAGCAGAGGTGGAAGGCGCAGCTACATAACTGCTCTCAGACTATAGTGAAGGCTGGGAGCTAGAAAGTGCAGCTGAATGTGAAGTGCTAGGAAGATGAAGATAACTTCCAAGAAAGTGTCAATCACCTGTCAAGTAGTGATAGCACTCTCTGAGAGGAAAATTGCTTTGAACCACAGTCTCACAATGGCCATGGCTGGAGCTCTACAGAATAACTGATCAAAGTCCCTTCACAGCTTGTCAGTTTCTCAGAAGAAGGTCTTCCCACTGTGCACTCGACTCAGTGACCCTGGAAAGGTTGACAGGTCAGGAAACATGTTCCATGGCTGGGATATCCAGGATTCTGGGCGAAAGGACCTCATAATTGGCTTCTTAGCAGCCTCAACAAGCTCTTAATCAGTTACCCAACAGATCCAATGGGCTCCCTGCTCTCCTTCAATGCCACCCTTAGGAAAGACGGAAGAGAGTGGTATCACATCAGGATCCCAAGCTGATGTCACTTTCCAGGGCTTTCCTATCCTGCTTGGCCCTGAACCCACCTCCGATACACTGGGAAAATTCTGTCTGTGACTATTACTCTGAATGGACTGCTGAAAATCTAGTGAAACAAGGAAGTAAGGTTGATGCTTCAATATTTGGATTTAATTGATTCTTGATAACAACCTAACAATGAATTGTTCATTAACAATGAACATTGTTTGATTGTAGCTGACCAGGGAAAATCAGATGGATAAAACTGACAAGTTTACACTTTGGAGGTTTGATGGAAGAAATCTACTGTCAACCTGACTTTACAAAATCATTATGAAGCAGTTCTGTGATATGCTGGAGTTTTCTGTGTGATGTGGAATTCACATTATTTACACTGTGAGTTGAATTTCATGGTACTGACAGCAAAATAACAAAAAGCAAAATTAGTTGTGCATGCTTTAGCTCAGGCTGACACTTTTTACTTCAAAGTTATGATTGCATTATTTGCTAATGGCCACAGATCATTCCTGATAATGTCAAGATTGAGAGCTCGTAAATCTTGCACATTAAGTTATATTTTATATAAAGTTCCACAAGTTAAACATTTAAGACTGAAAGACTGCAAGAGCAGCTGACAGTATGTTAGTACAAAGGTTAGCTGCAGCCTTCTTAGATGCCATCATGCAAATGTGTACATTTGGATTCACTTCATTACTCCAACTTGGAGATACAGCTCCCCTTTTCTCCCTTGTTAACCCAAACCGCCAATGTTTTTGAAAGAAGAAAAAGACTTGCATTTATATAGTGCCTTTCATGACTTCTGGATGTCCCAAAGTGCTTTACAGCCTATAAGTAGTTTTGAAGTGTAGTCACTGTTGTTGTATAGGACAGTGGTTCTCAAATTGGTGTCCATTGAGACTTTCCAGGGGTCCGTGAAATAATCTCTTGAGTGGGTGTGAGAGAGAGAGAGAAAAGCACAAAGGTGGAAAAAGAAAAAAGGCAAACCATCCATTTTGTATAAATTTATGATCATTCATGTTAGTCGAGTACAAGTGATTGACAAGAAGTCCTCCCCTGAAGCCCTCGAATAGTCTCCCTTCTTTGTGGTGATGGGTGTCTCGGCTGCCATGATTTCAGCATCAGGTCTCACATTTACTTTCTGATTGAGGGGACAGTGGGTGCTCGGCCAGTTGTGATATGAAGACTCACGCAGTGAACAAAGTGCCCTTATAATGCTGACTGGCTTACTGAGTATTTCCTGCATTCTTTGTTTATGTTGATCTCTTGTTGGTTTCACCCTTGCAATCGCATAAAAGCTGCCAGTTTGAATTACTTAAATCTTCTACCACGTTGCAATAATGTATGATTAACTAACACTGAGAAATCGGGCTGGATTTGTACACGTCAGGACAATATTCCCGAGAGTGTCATGATCAAGTGAGCATGCTGCAATAGAGTGGGAGGGCAGAAAACTCATGTTTATGGGAAGTTATTTTTTAAAATAGTAACCTGAAGAAGGTAAACATCTAAATTAGATAAGACTGCCACCAATCCTGATTTAGTTATGGATGTGATGTGTGCACTGATTGTGTATTAGTGCCATTAACAGGCAATCGTTAACCACATTAAAAGCAGGCCAGTTGGCATGAACTAGATTGTCGGTGGCATCACACTTATCCTTTATCCCTGGGTTGTCTGGTTTGTTTCATCATGGTTTACATCAGTGAAATAGGGCGGAAGCATCCCAAATTTGCACTAAGTGTGGTAGCGGGCAACGTTTTACCCACCAGCTGCAATGGCGGCTTTTCATGTTGTATCACCCCAAACCCGTTGCATTAATTATGCATTCCTGGGAAACACGCCATTTCCATGGCAGGCGGGCTCTCATTCGCCTGCCATGCCATTACCTCACCGGGCACCATGTTTATAGTCCAGCCGCGTGCACAACTCTCAGTGCTTCCAACCTATGTCTGCTGCAAAGAAGACGGGATGGCCGTGAAAGGCAGAAAGACTGCAGCCCCCAGGTTCAGTGACGTGTCCCTCCAACGCCTTTTGGACGCAGTCAGGCCGGGGCCCCCGGGCACCCGAAAAGAGGAGGGGCGGCAGCTGAACACCCCTGGGTCATCCGCTCAGGAATGTCAGAGGCTGTCTTCTCCCTCCGAGTCCCCTTTGTCTGTGATCCCCTCAACCTCATCCTCTGTCACCGCAGAGGGTGTAGCTGGCCAACGAGTGAACCTGGAGGGAGAAGTGTGCGTGTGGCAGGGCCTCTTGGAGCCTCGTGCAAGCACTCTCCCACACACACACACAGATCCTTCACGTATCATACTCAATGCAATGACCTGAATATTTTCAATGCTGCCTGCTGGGGTTCGCTTTCAGTTGTCCATCTGAGCTGACCTGCATCTCCACCCACCCACTGATCACACTCCCATGCAGCACCTGATCTCGCCCACCGCAGCTCTCATTTCACTTTCGATTTGGACAGCATGGTCTGGATTCGGTGTTTTGTGCAATCCCCCATCTTTTCCCCTCCTCCTGTCATTTCCTTTCCCCCATCATAGTTGACCCCTCTGGCATCACCTTCTACCTCCCTCCATGACCTACCAGCCACAACCCTTTTCCTTCGGAATGTCCAGGCGAACGTGCATGTTCCCTTCCTTCCCAAAAATCCCACCCCCATCCACATTCACCTCCATGACCTCTTCCTTCCCACCCCCAGGGTCCGTATCTGCCTCCAAGTCCCCACCATACACCTTCGCCGTCCCTTCTACCGCTACCGTCGAACCCTCACCCTCCCACTCTCCTACCTCACTCTGCCCTCGGTCATTCTCTCCATTCCCTCATACCACACCTACTATCAGTTTGCTCCCCAAGAGGCAATCATGGACCCTTCAGACCCCTGTCTCACACGTTCACCTGGACATCCACCCCTCCGGACACCTTCGCCGTCTCTCCTCCTCCCCCCACTCCCCCCCCCCCACACCCCTGAACCTTTCCTGCCCCGGAACCCCTTTCATCCCTGGCTTAATCCTCCAACCCCTCCTGGACTCCGCCCCCTTGCTTAATCCCTCCCCTTTTCTGATTCCCTCAGACACCGTCACTTTTTCCGTCACCCTTAGTCCTTCCCCCCTCCCAACTCCTTCCTCCACTCTCACTTCTTCCTCCGCTTTACTCCTTCTCCCTTCCTGACTCCTTCCTCTACCCTTACTTCTTCTTGCCCCCAGACTCCCTCCACTCTCCGCACTCCTTCCTCACCCCCCCGGAGTTCCTTCCCTCTCCGCATTCATCCTCCCCACGGACTCCCTCCCCTCTCCGCACTCCTTTCTCCCCCTGGGCTCCTTCCCCTCTCCGCATACCTTCCCCACTCTGAACTCTTTCCCTTACATCTTCCACACCCCCATACAACTCCCTCCCGAGTTACCCCCTCTTCCCCCTGTACTCCCACCCCCCACAACCTCACCCCCCTGACATCTTCATTCCCCCCTCCCAACCTCACCCCCCTGACACCCCTTCCTCTCCCAGTTGATAATAGACATTCCTCTCTCACCCCCTTGACCATCACCCATTGTGAACATCAATGGTGATTTTCCAACTTCTGTGAGCTGCTTAGCAGCAGAGACATCTCCATGAGAACCCACTGTGCAAGTCATGGAAGTTCCTCCAGAATCCTGTTGCTGTTGGGCTCCAGCATCTTCTGCTTCTTGGATGTCCGCAATGTGAACAAGGCCCTGGCGATAAGTCCCGACTTTTGCACGTCACAGTTGTCAAGATGCGTTCTGCTCCGTGGGCGGATGAGTCCGGTGGGCTATTCTTATAGTGATACGCTGATGTATTAAAATAAGGTCCCTGACGTCCAATGGTGGGAAACGCAGCCCGCAATTGGTGGATTGAGCAGACGATTGCAAACTGGTTTCACAACCTTGTGAAACCGATTTTTGGCCATCTTGCCATATTGTCCGCTCATGCCACTGCACACGCCCGACACCAGCAGGCACGGAAAATCCTGGCCATAATCTACAAATTGCTACTCTAAGGAATTACCAGTTTTCTTAAAAACATTATTAAAATACTCTTTGTATGCAGTACTTAAATATTACGAGATCTAAGTAACATTATGATTTAGATGGGGATCTATGATTACTAATCTATTTGAAAATGGGTCCTTCAACCAAAAAATGTTTGAGAGCCACTGATGTAGGAAGTCATAAGATGCCAGAAAGAAAACCAAGAGAGTGAGATGTTCAGAAAGCTAGGGGCTTCTTGTTAAGAACGATTAAAATTTCTGAGGAGTGTAGGCAAGATGATGTGAATTAATTAGAATTCTATAGCTACAAGAATATAAAAATGAAGTACTTGCAATATGAGGAGGAAAGGTGAAAGGAGAGAAAGAGATTTGTGAGATTGAGCTCCATGGGCTGTAAATGTGCGCTTTTCTGTGGTTGCATCTTATGTTCTCTCAGCGTCATGAGCATATGTTGGTTTATTGAATCTTTAATAAGCTGTAATTGTTTGACTTAGTGTCCATGAATTCATCGTTGGCATTTTAGGCACATGAATGCAGCTTTTACAAAAGCAAAATACTGCAGATGCTGGAAATCTGAAATAAAAAGAAAAAGTGCTGGAAGAAACTCAGCAGATCAGGCAACATCTGTGGAGAGAGAAACAGACTTAACGGCTGGGATTTCCTGGCCCCTCTGTGGCGGGACCCAGCGCGGGGGATGCAGCGGGCCAGCCATTGACTTTCAACGGGACCGGCAGGCAGGGCCAGAAAATCCGGGCCAACGTTTCAGGTCAAGTGACTTTTCACCAGAACTTCTGTCTATTCTATTACACAGATGTGCATCCTAACAATGGATGGGAACGATCCATAGAACTGTTATGAATTCAGGTCTGTCATAAGCATCGCCTTTTGTTCAGGTGAATAAATGGATCAGATGCGTAACTTTAATAGGATTCACAGTGCCCTGCATTCAGCTGCAGGATAATCTCGTGCAGGAGTGTAAGAATAATGTTGTCTTATGATTTGAACTGAGTATTTGTGTCTTTCAATCTCTCTGAAGGTGGGCCAGGAAAAGACTTGATGAGAGGGAGCTTGATATAATTGATTAGCTGCTTTATTTCTCAGTTAGGGCATGGCCAGACTCACCAAATTCAATCGGTACAACTTATCATTGTGTAATAATCCAAAAAGACAACAAGTAGAGCAGCAACAACTTGTATGTATATAGTGCCTTTAATGTAGTAAAACATGCCAAGGTGCCTCCTAGGAGTATTATGATGCAAAATTGGACACCAAGCTATATAATGTGATATTAGAGCAGGCAGTCGAAAGATTGGACCTGAAATATGACATCACCAGGGAGGGATACCAACCTGTTGTTCTGTTTAGACAAGTTTAGACATACAGACAACTACTGAACTATGGCTATTTGTGGTGCCTATTTACTTGGCTGTTATGGTGGAACTGCCTCAGGAGATGCTGCTGAAGAGGTGAAAAAGTGACAAGTTGGTCTTCCAGAGACAGTGGCCCTGATCTTTACTCAGGGCTGTGAAGAGAGCAGGTGACATGGTGGCTGGGGGAGGGAGAAACTATTCCCAGATAGGAAACTGCAGGATATCTTTTAAATTTTCTCAACAGGTTCCCAACCAACAGCCAGACTGATTGATAGGCTGATTAATACCAGGTAATGCCATGTAAGTAGGTGTAATAAACTAGTTTCTTGTAAGAAACAGTAAACTTTATTTACAGACTCCAGATGAGACTACTTACTTGTTCCAAGATCAACACTATAAATCTCTGCCCCTCAGATCCCCCACGCTATAATTCGTCCATAAGTCACATGACCCCCATAATAGTAAGAAATGGTTCAACTTAAAATTACTACATTCCTCCCCCTTTAATTTTGTTTTATCCTCTTACTTACAAAAACATCTTAACCCATATTATATACAATTATATACAGTTCATGCCATTAAAAATTTAGATTTTGAGGAGGTTTTCAGATTCAGATAGAGCAACGCATCTCTACAACTGCAGATTCTTCTATTGGGGATCAACTTGAACAGGAACTGCAGCATCAGGGACATCCTGAGACAATGGCAGTTCAGGTTTATCTGCTTTAACAGAGGCATCCAGTATGTTTATTCTTTGTCGATCTGGCACCTCAGGGGTCAAAGTTTTGACTTTGATTTCAGGTGGATTAACTGGTTGTTGGAGGGTTTCTCGACTTCTGGGATGATCCATGTGTTTCCTAGCAATCCTGTTTTCCACTTCGACTTGATAAGATAAAGGTCCTGTTTCAGAGATGATTGTACCAGGGACCATCTTGGTCCAGTTTTAAAATTTCATACAAAAACTGTCTCTCCCACAGTAAACTCTCGACCTTCACTGTGAACATCATGATTCATTTTCTGCCTATTCTGATTTCTCTCCACCTTCCCCTCTAAATTAGGGAATACTAGACTCAATCTTGTATGAAGTTGATGCTTTATTAACAATTCTGAAGGTGTTAAACCAGTGGTTGCAGGAGGAGCTGTGCAATAGCTGAACAGAAATCTTGAAATTTGTGTTTCTAATGTTCCCTCTGTTAGTCTCTTCATGCCAGTTTTAAAGATTTGTACTGCTCTTTCTGCTAACCCATTGGATGTATGATGCTATTCTGTCATGCTTAATCCCATTTATTTTCACGAATCTTTGGGATTCAGTGCTAGCTACCTTATCTGACACAATAACTTCAGGTAAACCATGAACATTGAAACTCTGGCACAATTTTTCAATGGTTGCAGACGAAGTAGGTGATCTCACTTCAAACACGTACATCCATTTGGAATGAGTGTCAATAATCACAAGAAACATGGTACCTAGAAACGGACCTACATAGTCTATATGTAGTCTAACCCAGGGTCGACCAGGCCACTCCCATGGATGCAGTGGAGTTGAAACTGGCAACTTCTGCTGTTGCTGGCACTGGAGACAGTGGCTGGGATTTCCCATCCCGCCATGTGATGTGGCCGGCCAGCCAAAGATTCATTGACTTTTGACTGGACCGGACAATCTGGGTGGCAGGTGGGGCTGGAAAATCCCGCCCAGTGTTTCGCCATTTTTTTTCTATATCACTGTCTATACCGGGCCACCAGATATAACTTCGTGTGAGCATCTTCATTTCCAAAATACCAGGATGCGCAGTATGGAGTTCTTCCAATAATGGTTCTCTTCCTTGCACAGGGATAATGACTCTTGCTCCCTACAACAAGACACCATCTTGACAACTAGGCTTGGATCTATGTACAAAGAATGGTTTTAATTCTTCAGAGACTTGTGCATTTGACCATCCTTGTAATACTTGTTCACGGATTCTTGTTAAAATTGGATCCCGATTCATCCAATTCCTTTTCTGTCTTGCGCAGACTGGTGAGGAGTCCAGGAAATTCGATGCAAATACTACCTCTTGAGATACTGGAACATGTGTAATACTATTGGGCAAAAGGAGGTGACTGAGGGCGTCTGTGTTTGCAATGTGCACACCTGAACGGTACATAAAAGTGGGCTCGTATGCCGACAAACTTAAAGCCCATCTTTGAATTCTAGGAGAGGCTATTGGTGGGATTGCATTATCTCCACTAAAGAATCCTAACAGTGGTTTATTATCTGACACTATGGTGAAGTGTTAATCATACAAATATTGATGGAACTTTTTTGCTCCAAATATGATAGATGAGCCTTCTTTATCAATTTGTGAGTATCCTTTCTCGGCTGTAGAAAAGGTTCTGGATGCATATCCCATTGGCTTTCAGATCTGATTTCCCTTTCTTTTTGTGTTTGCCATAGCGTTTTGTCTCATCCTTCATTTTGATTTCACAGTCGGCCAAATTTCTCTCTGGTGAAATCTTAACTTGGTTCAGTTTGGGGGTTGAGTTACCCATTCGCATCTTGGAAAGTTCCATGGCTTTCCCTTCTAATGCCTCTTTTGTCTCAATCAACTGATTCCTCAGTTCTTCTGTCTGTCTGTAATATCTTTTGGTTTCTTCTTGGAACATCAAACACCATTGGGATTTTTCTTCTAACTGTTGGTTCAGGCCGGCACTGCATTCATTTCGCTTCTTTTCATGATTTTCCAGTAGAACCAACTCTGAACTGAGGGATCCTTGCTTCTGTGAAGGTCCTTTGGTTCTTCTGTTTCATTCCAAAGACACCATCAGATTCCCTTGTCAACTCAGGACTTCTTCCTGTCCTGACCTGAAAAATTTCCGATCAGTTTAGTCTGATTTTCTTCAACCAATCACGGCCCAGAAGGCTAGATCATTCAGTTATAACAATTATTGGCAACTGAGCTGTCTGTTGTCTGTATGATACAGGTACAGATGTGATGCCTTTCACCTGTATTGCTTCTCCTATATACATTTTTAACTGAGCAGCGGTTTTCTGCAAACTCAGTGGCTGGGTACCTTCTCTGAGGTATTTAAAGGTGTGTTCTCCCACCACTGTGGTTGATGCTCCTGTGTTAACCTCCATGATCAAAGGCTTTCCATTTACTTGAAGTGTAACAGCGACTGGTTCAGTTTTCCTGGCCTTCAGATTGTATAGGGAATATACATCAGCCTCAGTAACTCTGACTCATCTATGTTGTGCACTTCAATTAACTTGACCTGATCTCGCCTTGCACTGTTTAATAACATGCCCTTTTTTGTGGTAGTAGTGGCATTCTGCCTGTTTATACCTAGGGACATCGGCTGAATGATTTCCCCCTAAACGGTTACATTTTAACTTTTGGGTTACTGGTGAGCTGCTTCCAATATTTCTTTTTATTTTTCTAGAGGTAGGGCCTGTGTCCCGCTTTGCGGTAGCCGCTCTGCTCTTCGCGCCATGCCCGGCAGTAAGTTTCTGCCCTATTTACAAAACGGAGCCATGTTGCTCACTCTGCAGAGTCTGCAAGTCCCTCTCAGCACTCTCCACTGCTAGCGCTATCTCCATGGTGCACTTCAGGTCTACCTCAACTTCTGCAAGCAAACAGCGCTGAATCGTTTATGCCACAGACCAAATGATCTCGCGAAACGTCATTTAAAGTATCACTGAAGTCACAGTGCTCCGCTAATTGCTATAACTTCATGATGTATGTTGTGATCGACTCACCGGGGGCCCTTATTTGAGAGTGAAAACTTGAATCTCTGCATGATCACTGAGGGTTTGGGCTGAAAATGACCTTTCACAAGGTCTATTAGCTCAGTGAAGGATTTGGAATTTGGCATTTGGCCATGGATTAGATTATGGCCAGATTATGGCCGGAATTTTGACCTTGATGGGCGGGTGGGCCTCACCGGCTCGGCGGCAGGAGGGCAGCTGAACTCCGTCGCCGAAACGGGGCCGGATGCCATTTTGAGCTGATTTCGCTGTCCACCCGCCTTCCTAAAAATTTAAAGGGACCGGGATGACGTCAGGGGTTCCTCCTGACGTCATCCCACGTCATTTTCCCTTTGGCGAGCCCCCAAATCTCCAATGGGAAAATTCTGGCCTATATGTTTTATTCCTGTAGACACTTAGGAGAATTGCTTTCTGTGTCTCCTCCGTCATTATTTTGTTAGCTACAAAGTAGAAACCTAATCGCTCAATGTATTGAATCCAGCCCTTAACATATGAGTTATACAGGTCAATTCTGCTAAAGAGTGGCATTGCTGGTAATTATGGGGAGAATTTTCCCCATGTTGGGCAGGTCTTGCGGGAACAGACGCAGACGGAAGCGGATGCAATCGCTGCCCATGATCGGGTCCGCTCTACCATTTTACGCGGGCGGGCCAATTAAGACCCGACCAGCATAGTCCATGACTCCCGAGGATAGCGGGAGTGGGCGGGTGGTGACGGGCATGCACAGACCACCGGGTCCAATGGCGACCCGGCGGCCTGTTTAAATGAAGGCCTAGCCGCCTTTGCAAGGCTGCTCACAATGGCTGGGAGAAGATCACATCTGAGGGGCAATGTGTGTGATGTAAGTCTGGAGGGTAGGCCATCGGGGCAGGCCAGGCTGGAGGGTAGGCCATTGGGGTAGGCCATCGGGACAGGCCAGCCTGGAGGGTAGGCCATTGGGGCAGGCCAGGCCGGAGGGTAGGCCAGCGGGGCAGTGTGCCCCTCGTTTCTCCGAGTGCCTAGCTGCCCTCCTGGATGAGGTGGTAGTGCGGCGGGAGGTCCTTCTTCCGAGGGACGGGAGGTGGAGGCCTCCCCACCTGACCAAATGTGCGTGGGAGGAGGTGGCCGAGACTGTGAGCTCCCATGATGTGGTGCGACGCACATGGCTCCAGTGCTGCAAAAGATTCAACAGTCTCCTGCGCGCGGGAAGGGTGAATACCATGTTGCCTCAGGTCACTTAATGCAGCCGTCACCCTTTCACTCCAGCCCCCACACACCCCGGCAACTCTGAGTACAGTAACGTCATTGAATCCCTCACAGCATGTATCTCTTGCTCAGTGTGCCAGCAGATATTGCCCACGCCCAGTTCACCCTGAGAGGGTTCAGCTAGAATATGCTCTGCATCTGCAGCATGTGTGACACTAACACCCAGAGTATAGAATGGGATTGAAAGTCAAGGATCTGCACCTAGGCAGAGTGCTGGAGCTGCGAAGCATGTCAAAGTCAGGCTGCTAACATGCTGGGAGGGGAGCTTCCAGTTGGCAGGGCACCAATCCATCTGCTGGTCTTTGCGCTCCATCTGCTTGTGCCTCCTTGCTTAACAAAGTGACGCCTTGTGGTGCCACATGTGAAGGAGGCAGCATTTGGGCAATGGGTGGGGAGGGTCAGTCCTGGCTTGTTTGGGTGAGTGTGCAGCAGCTGTGGGATGACAATGAACTGGAATCCTGCAGTGTCCCACTCTGTCTGGGTTGGCAGGGATGTGATGGGAATTCAGGTGCAGGCTAGACTAATCAATGCTCTTCTCTCCTTTTCAGGAGAAGGCAGCGCACAATGCTGCCGAGCGGATGCAGACTGGCTGAGGGCAGGCCCATTTGGCGATCCTAACACGAGCCGTTGGCCAGGGATATGGAGAGGCGCCATGCCCCAAGTCCAAGTGGCGGTGAGGCTGGGGTGCCATGGGGAGGTATGTTTGGTGAGCACTCAGGTCACAATGTGTGTCCCAGCAGCCATGGCACTGCTGATTGCTCCGTGATTGAAGTTTGCAACATGGATTTACCATTGATTAGGGAAGGATGAGCGCATACTGATCCGGGGGAGCAGCATGCAAGTTGACATTATCTCCACTGTAACTAACCAAATGTCCTTTTTCTTCCTTTCAGCATCATCGGAGCAGGGCCAGGAGGAGGAGGCAGAGGGCCCACCTCTAACTTCTGAGGCCCCAGAGGAAATCCACTCATCAGCATCACACCATCTCAGCCAGGCAGGCACCAGCACAGATACTAGCACCTCGGTGGGAATTAAATCTTTGGCTAGTGTCCTGGGGCACAGCAGTGAGGGCACTTCACAATTGCTTGAGGTGCGGGCGGAGACAGAGAGTGCCCAAGGTGCGGCAGTCGGAGGACTGCTGGGGACCTGGCATATTCTTGGTCAGTGGCTGATGATGTGTCTCTGGAGTCGTCCGTGAGCCACGTATGCTGGAAGTGCAGCAGGGTATGCGGAAGGATCTGGCAGAGATACATGAGGCTATGTGTGGCATGGTGCCCGTGCTGGAGGAGTCCACCACGGAGCATCACCAATGTAATGAGCCTCATGGCCGAGCGCCATGCTTCCCCTATGGAGAGAGTGGCGACTCTCATGGAGATGCTCCTCCAGGAGAACAATCAGGGCCTCCTGGGGATGTGCTCGGACCTGCAAGCCCTCACAGTGGCATTGGCCTCAGCTGGTCAGTGCCTGTGTGGGAGATGGTTTGGGCACCAAGTATCCCAGCTCGGTGCCCATCCATCTACGGCGAGCAGGGAGGTCCGAAGCGACCTCATGGCGGCGCAGCAGCTGCCTGTCGTCTCTGCGGTCTCCTCTGAGGGCACTCTGGATGAGGGCAGCAGCTCCTCCGTCACTCTGCCAGTGACTGTGGCATCCAATGAGGCTGCAGCGGCTGGGGAGAAGCCAGATGTGGAACTGGCCACTCCCTCCCAGGTGGGGCCATCAAAGTCTCCTTGCCAGGGCCAGAGGACGTCCACCAAGATCATCGAGGCCAACAGGACAGCACAGTGAGCAGGCTGTCTTAGATGCCAGTGCCAGCGAGGGGACAGCACCTAGATGTAACACCTGTAAGCGTAAATTTAAGCCACCTTAGGCACACCACGGGTTTCTCACTGGTGCTTTTATGTTGGCTCATAGTAGTTTCTGGAAGACTTGGTGTTATGTCCAACACCTTTTTTTCTGGCTTATGAAGTTACATTTGTTCCCTCGATAAATTTTGACATGTTTCCATGCCTCAGGGTGATTCCTTACTTCTGCAAGTGGACGGGAAGCCATGATGTTATGAGTGAGTTGTTTGACATTGAGCTTTATTGATAAGGGATACTGGTTAGTATCCAGACTGATCTAGCACTCAGGTATCGAGTGTGGAGCCTGCAGCCCTGGCGTGTGTTGGAGGTCCATCTGTGGTGGGCTAGCTGAAGGTTCTTTGGATTAAAGCCTCCCGCGTGTCCCTGCCTCCCTGGAGTATGCCCGGGTCAGCGTCTAACCCCTCAGCGTTCTCCTGTGCGTGCTCATCCTCGGACTCACTGCTGAACTCATCGTGTGCAGCCGGAGCAACTGCGTTTATGTCTTGCTCGTCCACTTCCTCGGCCAGTGCCAGATTGTGGAGAGCACAGCATGCCACCACTATCAGCGACACACGATCTGGGGGATACTGGAGTGCGCCCCCTGAGCGGTCCAGGCATCGGAAGCACATCTTGAGAAGACGGATGGTTCTCTCCACCACAGCCCTTGTGGAGCCGTGGCTCCTGTTGTACCGCTGCTCAGCCTCTGTTTTTGGATGGAGCAGAGGCGTCATAGCCACCTTTTGAGGGGATAGCCCTTGTCACCCAGCAGCCATTCATCCAGCCAGGCTGGAGCACTGAAGAGCCACGGCACCTGGGTGTGTCTGAATATGTAAGCGTCGTGGGAGCTGCCTGGGTACCTTGCACAGGCTTGCAGGATCTGCAGCTTGTGATCACACACTATCTACACGTTCATGGAGTGGAAGCCCTTCCTGTGGACGAAGGCACCGGGCTCACCCACTGGCACCTTAATGGCCACATGTGTACAGTCTATAGCACCCTGGACGCGGAGAAAGCCAGCAATCGCTGCGAAGCCTCTACCTTGCTCTGTCTGGCTGGCATTGTCCCAGTGGATGAAAGTCAATGCATGCCCGAATAGAGCGCCTGTCACCTGCTTGACACAAGTGTGGACAGCTGATTGGGAGACTCCGCAGAGATCACCCACCAACCCCTGGAAAGAGCCAGAGGCATAGAAGTTGAGGGCATCTGTGACCTTTAGAGGAACTGGCAAGGGGTGCCCACCCACACAGTTTGCAGAGATCTCAGGGCCAATCATCTGACAGATGGAGATCCCTCGAGAGACGGAGCCTCCTTCGGCACTGCATCTCAGACATATTGAGGTAGCTGCTTTGCTGCCTGTAAACCCTGGCAGCAGGATAGTGGCGTCATCTGCGGCCCCTTCCACCTTGGACTTCCTGTTGGCCCTGCGCCCCTTGTGCCTGCGCCTGTCCTCCCAAAGGTGGCTCCCCTGGAGGCTGAATGTGGACTCCTGGCCTTCTCCCCCTTTCAGGCCCTCCCTTCCTCCTCAGAGGAGGTGCCTCCAGTGGAGAGCACAACTCCCATTCCCAGGCTAAGGGGAGGTTTCCTGAACCTGCAGGCCCCAGAAATGATCTTTACTGTCTGATCCTGACCAAGGCTTTTACTCCTGTCCCTGCAGCTGGTATGAGTTTTGAAATCTTCCTGCTCACGCAGGCAAGTATAAGTAACTTTCACACTTAAATACCTGAAAGATCACACTCGCGACCCCACTCACCCCCCTTATCCCGCCTATGGATGAAGTTTATACAAACGTCTCCTACCTGCCTGCCCATTGCGCTCGTGCGAAGTCCTGAAGATCGCATGGGCCCCGAAAAATCATATTCAATTGCTGCCTCAAGGGCCTTAACTGGCCTGTTAATTATTGGCGGGCACGCCTCCAAACTCATAGCCCGCCCACCTTCCAAAATATCACGATGGTGCACGGTGACACATGCCTGATGTCACTGCACATCATTTTATGCATTGGCATGCGGGGCCAGCCCCCATATGCCAACAGGAAAATTCTGCCCCATACTTCTATTCTTTCTTCCCTTAAAACATTGGTGTACTCAAAATCGCAAGGCGATTTTATCCTCGTCGCTCATTGTAATAAACTTGGAATGCAGGACTAGTTTCTTGTAAAAAAAAGTAAACTTTATTTACAGACTCCAGGTGAGTCTACATGCTTGTTCCAAGACCAAGGCTAAAAAGCTCTGTCCCTCAGATTCCCCGTGCTTAGGGCTGATTCGTCTATACAGTCACATGATTCTTATAACAGTAAGAAATGTTTTAACTTATAATTACTACACTATGATATCACAACAAGATGGTTGGGGTGCAGGAAGAGTTGGAGATCAGAGGATCTGGTGCAAGACGGAGACCGGAGATAGAAGATCACGAGGGATAAGGGAGTCGGAAATTGGGGGCGGGCGCAGAGATACAGAGAGTGTGGAGGATGGGGAGACACAGAGACTGTGGCTGGGATTTTCTGGCTCCACCATGGGAGACCCACCGTGGGAGATTCGGTGGACCAGCCAAAAGTCTGTTGACTTTCGGCGGGACCGGACTAACCCAGAGGTGGACGGGGCTGGAAAACCCTGCCATGTGGATGGTGAGGGAGTCAGATAGCATAAGGCGTGGAAGGATCAGTGGAAATCACAGTGGGTTTGGGGAGTCAGTCATAGTGGGGTCCAATCGCAGCGTCAGCAAAAAAGGTTAATTTGGGGGGCAAGGGGAAACATTCCTGCTTCTCCTGGCCTATAAGTGATGCTATAAATGCGCTTACATGAATCCAGCCCTTCTCACATTCTTTTACCTGCTGGGATTTGCAAACCCCACGAATCCTCGCCTCCGTGGGATACTAATGAAAAATACTGTTAATATGGAGGCATGCAACTTTATTGACTGTTCGGCCACCTGAGAGCTGAATGGCGGTCTCTCCTCTGACCCAGCTCTGTTAAAACTGGAACAAGGAGGGTTTCAGTTGGGTTTTTGAATTTATAATAAGTTTATAATAATAATTTTATAATAATAATATTTAAAATAATTTAAAATAAAACTACATCCCACCAACCCCCAACACAACCATCGTTGGGGTTAAAATATCCCACAGTCTCAATTACGTCACACAAATGATCCATTGCTGAGGGCCGCAGCAGGCCCAGTAAAAATTAAACATGTGCTGCTGAACTTCTGCAGGGTTTTTCCTGATTTGTCCCAATGTTTCCACAGATCTGTCAAGGTTATGGCAGACACTTGGGGGAATCCTGAACAAATTTACCCCCAACATATGTTACTGAAAGTCTTTATAACTCTTTGAAAGCACCCAGCAATGTTTTGTAAACAACTTTGTGTTTGGAATCAAAACAAGCTTAGTGGTTAGAATATATATTGAGGGCGCTTCAGCCCTTTTGCTTTTTACGTGTTCATTGTTTTAGCTCCCAGGAGATTACAGTACTGTTGGTAGGTGGGAATAGTTAGGAATCATGTTGCTTATGGCATCATGACTATGTGTGGCAGCCTTGATGAATCAGATACTCTTTTCCTGTACATCGTTCTCAGAGGTTGATGTGTTAATGCAGTACAGCGAAATCTGAAGGTGATGCCATTTCAAATTAAATCAATATAAGTTGAACTTTTCTTTGCTAAGGCTCAATACAAACCTATTTGCAAGTCTGTGCTAAGTGATTTCTATTTGCTTTGCAATTAAAATGTATTTGTATTTGAATGGTGTTTAGCCTCCCAAGTGAGTATAAAAGTCAATGAATATTACCCTGTTGCATGTATGTATCAAATGAACCATCAGTTGCAGTGAAGAAAATTTAAAGAGACAACATGATCTATGTAGACAACTTAAATACCATTACACTGTCTGACTGTTATGACCGTTTTGAAATGGCTGTAATGTTCCTTTGATTGTATTGAAGCACCTCAGGGTACAAACATGATCTATGTAGAAAATTTGAAAATTATTGCCCTTTTTGTGATGGCCATTTTGAAATGTTTTGTAATATTCTTTCAGGTATTTTATGAATAAAATATATTTTTGCAAAAAAAATTAAAGAGACTTTTCACAAATATAGATATTAAAAATGGAGACATTTCTTTCAGTGTGTAATGCAGTGGATTTTCCTGTACATCACAGCATTTTCAAATACATCCAAATCAGCTTTCTAAGTGTAAATTAGTTCCTGACAATGAAAGCTGTACATCCTTCTACCACTGAATACAAAGGTGGATGAATACTATGTTTTATAATATCCCAATACACAATTTCCAGGCAATTTTTTTGCTGTTGTAAGATGGAAGCCCTGTTAATTATTAAAAATGGGGACCAGATAGCAAGGTGATTAACAGACATACTTGAGATATTTGGCCGAATCTTCCCTGGAGTGGCAACCACCATCGGATTGCCACTCCACTCCTATTTTCCTACCTTAGACTGGAGCTCCACATTTCTCGCCCGGACTTCCGGCCAGGACCTGCTGAGAAATGTGGAGCGTTGCTGCTCCTGGAGCCCTTCAATGTATTGTAGGAACGTTGGGGGAAACAAAGCCACACTCCCTTTTCACAGCACACGTTGCTGTATATCAGTAAGTTTAAATGTCCCAGCCACTTTGACAAGCTAGGAGAGAAGGTAAGTGTACGAGGGGGTGGGATGGATCAGGGTTGGGTGGTCCGTAGTTGGGGGCTCCATTGGGAGTCAGTACTATAGTTAGCCAAGAGTTAGGCTTGGCTTTAAACCTCCCAACTTCTCCTGGGTAATGATTCTGCTAAATCAGTCGGAACCATCCAAAATTTCTGACTTTAAATTGGAGTTTTTGAGCGTTCCAGATGCAGGGTAATTGCCCAACAGAAGTTGAAACTTCCCGGGCAGTCATTGCATGGGGACTTCCAAGGGGTTCCCCAGCACATCTTCTGAGGTACCTTTATTCTTTCATGGGATGTGACCATCGTTGGCAAGTCAAGCATTTGTTGCCCACCCCTAAATGCCCTTGAACTGAGCGGCTTGCTAGACCATTTCAGAGCGCTGTTAAGAGTCAACCACATTGCTGTGGATTGGAGTTACGTAGGCCAGACTAGTTAAGAATGGAGGGAGCCAGGTGATTTTTTTTAAAACAATTAATGATAGTTTCAGGGTCACTGTTACCAAGATTAGCTTTCAACTCTTGATTTTTATAATTTGAATTTAAATTCCACTTGCTGCCAAGGTGGGATTTGAATAAATGTCCCCTGTGTATTAGCCTAGGCCTCTGGATTACTAGTCCAGTGACATTATCACTATGCTACCATTTCCAGGGTATGATCCTCCGAAGACAGGAAGATCTGGACCAATACCATGGGATGAAGCCCCCAACGCAGCAAGTTCTATAAGTTACTCAACTTCTGTGGTATTGGTTGAAGGATAAATGCTGTAAATGTTAGAGCCAGGTTTGGGAGATAAATCAGGAAATCAACCAAAGGGTAGTGGAAATTTGGAACTCTCTCACCCAAAAGGCTGTCAATGCTGGGACAATTGAAATTTTTAAGACCTGGGTCAAAAGATTGTTATTTGGCAAGGGTTTCAAAGCAATGGATCAAAGACGAGTGAATAGAATTGAGTTCTAGATCAGCCATGATCAGCTATGATAGAATTAAATGGCAAGACTTGCATTTATATAGTGCCTTTCATGATCATAGGATGCCCTAAAGCTCTTACAGCCAATGGTGTACTTTTGAAGTGTGTTGACTGATGCAATGTAGAAAATGTGACAATTTGTGCACAACAAACTCCCACAAACTGCAATGTGATCCCAACCTGATCACCTGGTTTTGTGATTTTGATTAAGGATAAATATTGGCCAGGATACTGGGAATAACTCTCGTGCTGTTCTAAAAAATAGTACCATTGGTTATTTTACGTCTATCTGAAAGGGGAGGCAGGGTCTTTGTTTAACATCCCATCCAAAAGACAACACTTCCAACAGTGCAGCACTCTCCTAGTACTGCGCTGGAGAGCCAACCTAGACTTTTGTGCTTGAGGCCTGGGTCTGGATTTTCACTCCTGAGGTTGGTGTGCAGAGCTGGGACATTCCCTACCTCAGATCACCCGCATCCAGAAAAGGTGCCCAAATGGTGGGATCTTCATTCTGTGGGAGAGCGTGCAGGATGGAATCAGGCCCGTTGGCCCTGGACTCAGATCAGAAGTGGCTACAGGGGCTGCCGAGTGCCGAGGTGGGCTGGTTAAGAGGCCCACTTCAGCTGTTTTCTTAATCATTAGCCCCCCTACCCCTCACTGCTCCCCCCCCAACCCATTCCCCATCTGATACATGCAAACTCATGCTGCCCCACCCACCCCCATGGCCCTTAATGGTCCCTATGCTAACTTAGTGCTAACAAATGCCAACCCATGCCCCCCCACCCGCCACCTTTTGCCCTTGCAACCTCCATGCCAACTCACCCAGTATTCTCCATGGGCAGACCTCAGGAGCCATGCTGAATTAAGGCCAGTATTCTCCTTGCCCTCCGGCATCGTGCGTGTTCAGTGGTGTGAGCGGACAATGTGATGTGATCGGTTTCATGATGGTGAGAAACCAGTTTGTGATCGTCCGCTCAGCCCACCAATGACCATCGGTTCCCTGCCATCGGATGTTGGGAACCTCATTGTAATACATCAGCATATCATTACTAGGCCTGCCCACCAGATAGACATGTGAGGGTATATGTGTGAGAATGGGTAGTGATACCCCTTGAGCTGGCAGAGAGTGGGATGCCTGTGAATGTGTGATGGGCTGGAGTATGTTAGTTTAGAGTGCTGAGATGGTTGCCATACCCTGGTGGCACAGATGAGATCATTCATTCTCTATCTGCATTGGATGGCCAACCTCTTCTGTGCAGGAATGGCACTGATCGCCACTGCCATTGCCTACCAAGCCAGAGTGGTAATGTTGCTGCCTCTGCTGCGGCCAGAGCGGGGTGTAGAGGACATCACAACGGGCCTCCATGGCGTCCACGGCGTCCAAAGGGCACTCAAGGGCTGCAATCTTCTTTTCTATTGGGGCCGTGTCTTGTTTGCTGCAGTCCTGGGCTCTAAGCACTGAGTGTGGCTGTATTTTAAATGTGGTGCTGGTGTGATGAAACAGCAAGGTGACAGTGTGGAAGGTGAATCGGTGCCCACCTGCCATGGAAACAGCGTGTTTCCTGGGAATGTATAATGTGGCGGGTTTGGGACGATACCGCAATTCCCGCTACTGCACTTAGTGGAAATCTGGGACAATTTCACCCTAAATAAAATGAAAGTTCTATAAAACACTCTCACTCATGAAATCCCATTCAATATATTTAAATCCCCTCAAGTACTAAATCACTTATTAAAAACAAATATTTATATTCATAACCACATATCAAAGACAGTTAATCCTTTAATAACCTCTTGGACCTATCAAACTGTCCACTTATAGCCCCCCACTGTGATCATGATAGGCTGTGGAAAACAGCCAAACATTAATAATGCTATAATGCTAACACTTAGGGTTATGTCAACAAACTATTGAAACTGCTGGAACAACTCTCAGATACAGGAAAGCAATGTTTTTTTTCAATTTTTGAAGAGTGGGGAATTGAATAACTTGACAGCTTTACGGTTTTACATATCTTATCTGTCTTTCAAGAGCATTTATGTCTACTCTAAAAATTCATCACTCACACATTGTGGGATGAGACCCTTGCTCTAGCAAAAATTGGATCTGCTTGAATTCAAATGACTTTGATGAGTATGGGTTTCCCACATGCAGGAATCATGTCCTGCTCCAAATTCCACCCTCACTCCTGGCGAAAATGATTCCTGCCAGATATGGAGACGGGACTTCCAGATCTAGGGTCTGTCCACCATTTTGGATACGCTGCAGAATCTCCTCAAAAATCCAGGCCCTGGAGGGGGATTTGAATTCACAACTTTCTGACTCAGAGGCAATAACGCTACCAACAGAGCCACAGCTGTAACAGCAAACTTTAGGGGCTAAAGAGTGTGCCGGAGCTTTCTAGTTCCCGAACAATAAAAGGGAGATTGGCTGGTGCATTACCTTTCCCTCCCTAATTATGTCACAACGCTTTCTATAGCATTGCCTGTGGGGAGAGATTAACACTGAATGCCAATGCCACCATCCACCCTCCCTGACCCCAACATGACATGTGAGATATTTTTTGAAGGCCTCATGTTGATCCAGCAGTCTGACTCTTCTCTGTTTCATCAAAGGGGATTTGTAGGTCCAACTTACTGAAATGGTGGGTCTTTCTTTTATGCCTCTGTACCATGTCCTTTTGCCCTCAGTCAGCTACTCCTGTAGTAGACATTCTTGAAATGTGGCACTCAGATTTTCATGAGACATCCAGCCAAGCTACCTGACATTCAGCCAAGCACTTCACTACTCACATATTTCTCTGCACTTCACATACAACCAGCTTTTTAAACCTAAACTCTCATTTCTGAGCACTTCAGAACATTACTGTTTTACGTAAGATTTGCACAATGAAGTCCCCAATGGATATGAAATAAGCTCATCCATGACATTCTAGTACAAACATATGGAGTGCACTGTTACAGAGTGGAATTGCTGCGAGTTTGCTGAGAAGGGAGTTTGGGGAGGAGGGCACGGAGGTACTTTTTTTATTTTCTTTCTCTATCTTTCTCAGTCTGCAGGAGACCAGGAGATGTAAAGCTGCCTGAGATGGCTAAGTTTTGAAAACATCCAAGAGTGACATCACAGGAGGAACACAAGTTCATCAGTTGGTAAGAAACTGTTGTTAGGGAGGGCCTTCAAGTCACTGAAAATGAGAAAAACACATTTTCTTAAAAGAAGGAGCTACTGCATTTCTTGAAATGTGTACAGGAGAACTTTTTAGGTCAATATGTAGAGGATCCAACAAGGGACGGCACAGTGCTGGATCTAATTCTGGGGAATGAAGCCGGACAGGTGGCTGAGGTGGTGGGGGGGGAGCATTTTAGTGATAGCGACCACAACATGGTACAGTTTAAGCTTGTTATGGACAAAGAAATAGACAAGTTGCAAAAAAATGTTTTGGATTGGAGGATTTTAGTAAAATAAGGCAGCATCTGGCCAAGGTAGATTGGGAACAGCTACTTGTGGGGAAATATACAGAAGAGCAGTTGTGGGGTGGGGAGCATTCAAAAAGGAAATGGGGAGGGTACAGGCTCAACATGTTCCCTCTAGGGTGATAGGAAGGAGTAACAAGCCCAGAGAACCATGGATGACCAGAGATATTCAGGTTACAATGAGAAGGAAAAGAGAGGATTTTAGCAGGTACAAGGGGAGCAAATCAGCAGAGGCATTAGTGGAGTACAGAAAGTGCAGGGTGGAGCTTAAGAAAGCATTTAGGAGAGCAAAGAGGGGATATGAGAAAGCTCTGGCTGGTAAAAGTAGGGAAAATCCCAAGATATTCTACAAGTATATCAATGGGAAGAGGATAACCAGGGAAAGAGTAGGGCCCATTAGGGACCAAGAGGGGCAATCTATGGGTGGGGCCAGAGGACATCGGTGGAGTATTGAACGAATACTTCACATCCATCTTCACCCAAGAGAATGAGGATGAAGGTATGGAACTTGGGGAGAGAGACTGCGAGGTTCTTGAGAAAATTGATATAGGGAGTGACAAGGTATTGGAGGTGTTGGCAAATCTCCAGGTCTGGATGATTTGTGTCCCAGACTGCTGAGGGAGGCAAGAGAGGAGATCGGAGGGGCTCTGACCCAAATTTTTAATTCCTCTCTGGCCACAGGGGAGGTGCCAGAGGACTGGAGAACAGCTAATGTGGTTCCGCTATTTAAGAAGGGTTGTAGAGATAAGCCAGGGAACTACAGACCAGTGAGTCTCATGTCAGTGGTAGGGAAACTATTGGAGAAAATTCTGAAGGAGAGAATCTATCTCCACTTGGAGAGGCAAGGTTTGATCAGGGATAGTAAGCATGGCTTTGTCAGAGGGAGGTCATGCCGAACAAATTTGATTGAATTTTTTGAGGAGGTGACCAGGTGTGTAGATGAGGGGAGTGTAGTTGATGTAGTTTAGATGGATTTCAGCAAAGCCTTTGACAAGGTCCCACATGGGAGACTTATAAAGAAGGAAAATGCACATGGGATACAGGGTAATTTAATAAGGTGGATTCAAAATTGGCTTAGTTGTAGGAGGCAGAGGGTGATGACAGGAGGCTGCTTTAGTGACTGGAAGTCAGTGTCCAGTGGCGTAGCACAGAGATCTGTGCTGGGTCCCTTATTATTTGTCATTTATATAAATGACATAGATGACTATGTGGGGGGTAGGATTAGTAAGTTTGCGGATGACACAAAGATTGACAGGGTGGTTAACAGTGAGGTTGAGTGCCTTAGGCTACAGGAAGATATAGAAGGGATGGTCAAATGGGCAGATAAGTGGCAGATGGAATTTAACCCTGAAAAGTGTGAGGTGATAAACTTTGGAAGGAGTAATTTGACAAGGAAGTATTCAATGAATGGCATGACACTAGGAAGTTCTGAGGAACAAAGGGACCTTGGCGTGTGTGTCCACAGATCTCTGAAGGCAGAGGGGCATGTTAGTGGGGTGTTGAAAAAGGCATATGGGACACTTGCCTTTATCAATCGAGGCATAGATTACAAAAGTAGGGAGATCATGTTGGAATTGTTTAGAATCTTGGTGAGGCCACAGTTGGAGTACTGTGCACAGTTCTGGTCTCCACATTATAGGAAGGATGTGATTGCACTGGAGGGGGTGCAGAGGAGATTCACCAGGATGTTGCCTGGGATGAAACATTTAAGTTATGAAGAGAGGTTGGATAGACTTGGGTTGTTTTCGTCGGAGCAGAGAAGACTGAGGGGTGACCTGATTGAGGTGTACAAGATTATGAGGGGCATGGACAGGGTGGATAGGGAGCAGCTGTTCCTCTTAGTTGAAGGGTCAGTCACGAGGGGACACAAATTCAAGGTGAGGGGCAGGAGGTTTAGGGAGAATGCGAGGAAAAACATTTTTACCCAGAGGGTGGTGACGGTCTGGAATGCACTGCCTGGAGGGGTGGTGGAGGCAGGTTGCATCACATCCTTTAAAAAGTACCTGGATGAGCACTTGGCACGTCATAACATTCATGGCTATGGGCCAAGTGCTGGTAAATGGGATTAGGTAAGTAGGTCAGGTGTTTCTCACATGTCGGTGTAGACTCGATGGGCCGAAGGGCCTCTTCTGCACTGTGTGATTCTGTGATTCTGTGATACTTTGGTTTCAGTAAGAAATAGAAGAAGTAGGGAAGTAAAGTTAAGTCAAGGCCAGGTAAAATAAAGTAGTATAAGTAAACCAAAGTAAGATAAAGTTAACATAAGGAAAGTAAATTCGAGCAATGGCCGGACAGCTCGGTCACTTGGAATGTGTGTCCTGTAATATATGGGAAGTGTTGGTGCTACTGGTGTCCTAGACGACTGCATGTGCAGGAAGTGTCATTAGCTGCAGAATCTTGAGCTCTGAGTTTTAGAGCCTGAGAGGCGGCTGGAGCCACAGTGGCGCATCACAAGGCTGAGAACTACGTGGATAGCATGTCCAGAGAGATGGTCACACTGCAACTTAGGAGCCTGGAGACAGACAGGGAATAGTTGACAACAGGCAGTCCAAGAGAACTAAGCAGGTACAGCAGGAGTCCCCTGGGGTCCTGCTCGTCAATCGGTTTTCCATTTTGGATACTGGTGAGGATGTTGGTTCCTTGGAGGAGTGCAGCCAGAACCAGGTTTCTGGAATCACAGGCAGCTCTGTTGTACAGGAGGGGAGGAAGAAGAAGGGAAGAACAGTAGTGATAGGGGATTCATTAGTTAGGGGAACAGACAGGCGTTTCTGTGGCCATAGACGTGACTCCAGGATGGTATGTTGCCTCCCTGGTGCCAGGATCAAGGATGTCACAAAGCAACTGCAGGACATTCAGAACAGCTAGCGGTCGTGGTCCATGTTGGTACTAATGACTGAGGTAGGAAAGGGGATGAGGTCCTGAAAGCAGATTTCAAGGAGCTAGGAAGGAGATTGAAAAGCAGGACCCCTAAAACAGTAATCTCAGGGTTACTCCCAGTCCCATGTGCAAATTAATATAGAATTAGGAGAATAGAGAGGTTGAACACATGGCTGGTATGGGAGGGAGGGCATCAGATTTCTGAGGCATTGGGACAAGTCCTGGGAAGGTGGGACCTGTACAAGCTGGATGGTCTACACCTGAATAGGACTGGGATTGCAGGGAGATTTGCTAGTGCTGTTGTGGGGGGTTTAAACTAGATTGGCAGGAGGTTAAAAAGTGTACAGCATACAAATTTGGCAGTTTTAAAGGTGTATATGTAACTGTAAGGAGTATAGCAATTAAAGCCGATGAACTGAAGGCACAGATAGATACATGGCAGAATGATGTCATCACTATAACGGAAACCTGGCTTAAAGAGGGGCAAAAATGGCAGCTCAGCATCCCTGGATATAGAGTCTTCAGGCAGGATAGGGAGGGGGATAAAAAAGGTGGGGATGTAGCATTATTGGTTAAAGAAACAATTACAACATGAGGAGGGATGGTATACCAAATGAAGCAGCAAATGAAGCCTTATGGGTTGAGCTCAGAATAAATAGAGTCAGCCGCATTGCTGGGAGTGTACTATAGATCCCCAAGCAGGGGAAAAGAGTTAGAAGAGCAAACATGTAGGCAAAATTCTGAGTGCAAAAACAATAGGGCAGTAATAGTTGGGGACTTCAACTACCCTAATATCAATTGGGATATGCACAGTGTGAAAGGCACAAAGAATTCTTGAACTGCATTCAAGAGAACCTTTTTAGCCAACAGATAACAAGCCCAACGAGAGGGGACACAATTCTGGATTTAGTCTTAGGAAATGAAGCTGGGCAAGCAGATGAAGTAGCAGTGGGGGACCATTTTGGAGATAGTGACCATAATACAGTTAGATTTAGCATCATTATGGAAAAGGGCAAAGATAGAACAGGGGTCAAAGTTCTAAATTCGGGTAAGGCAAATTTGACAAAGCTGAGAGGTGAACTGGCGAAAGTGGACTGGAAACAGCTACTAGAAGGGAAAACAGTGTCAAATCAGTGGGAGGTACTCAAAAGCAAGATTCTATGGCACAATGTAGACATGTCTTCACCAAGAAAAAGGGCAGTACTGCGCTGTGGTTATCCAGGAGCATACTGGGAAAGATAAAGCAGAGAAAGAGAGCTTGTGACAATGCTTAATACTGCAGAAAGCCTAACGGAGTATAGAAAGTACAGGGGGGAAGTAAAAAAGGAAATAAGGAAAGCAAAGAGAGGCTACGAAAAAATATTGGCAGGTAAAATCAAAGAAAACCCAAAGATGTTTTCCCAGTGCATTAAGAGCAAGAGGATAACTAAGGAGAGCTAGGGCCTATCAGAGATGTATATAATAACTTGTTGCGTTGATGCTGAAGGTGTGAGCAGGGTTCTCAATGAGTACTTTGTCTCTGTCTTCACTAAGGAGAAGGATGATGCAGACATTCTAGTTAAAGAGGTAGAGTGTGAAATATTGGATACAATAAGCATAATGAGAGAGGACATATTAGAGAGACTGGCATCCTTGAAGGTGGATAAATCACCAAGGCCAGATGGATTGTATCCCAGGTTGTTAAAGGAAGCCAGGGGGGAAATAACAGATGCTCTGAGGATCATTTTCCAATCCTCACTAGATACAGGCGAGGCACCAGAGGATTGGAGGTCTGCGAGCGTTGTAGCAATATTTAAAAAGGATGCGAAGGATAGGCCAGAAAATTATAGGCCAGTCAGTCTGACTTCGGTGGTGGGCAAATGACTGGAATCAATTCTGAGAGACAGGATAAACTGTCACTTAGAAAGGCACGGATTGATCAGGGATAGTCAGCGTGATTTCGTTAGAGGAAGATTGTGTCTTACTAACTTAATAGAATATTTTGAGGAAGTAACAAGGAGGATTGATGAGGGTAGTGTAGTGGATGCAGTCTACATAGATTTTGGTAAGGCACTTGACTAAGTCCCACATGGTAGACTGGTCAGAAAAGTGAGATTGCATGGGATACAGGGGAAGGTGACGAGTTGGATCCAAAATTAGCTCAGTGACAGGAAACAAAGGATGTTGATGGATGTCTTTGCGAGTGGAAAGCAGTTTCCAGTGGCATTCCATAATACCTAGTGTTGGGGACCTTGTTGTTTGTCATATATATGAATGAACTGGATGTAAATGTGGGAAGCATGATTGGGAAATTTGCAGATGACACAAAAATTGGCCGCATAGTTGATAGTGAAGAGAATAGCTGCTGTCTCCAGAATAATATCAATGGTTTGGTTGAGGGGGCAGAAAAGTTGCAGATGGAATTCAATGTAGAGAATTGTGAGGTAATGCTTTTGGGGAGGGCAAACAAAGCAAGGGAATACTCAATAAATGGGAGGATATTGAGAGGGGTTGAGGAAGTGAGAGGCCGTGGAGTGTATGTCCACAGGTCCCTGAAGGTGCAGGACAGGTGAACAAGGTGGTAAAGAAGGCATATGGAATACTTCCCTTTATTGGATAAAGTATTGAATACAAAAGCAGGGATGTACTGATGGAACTGTATAAAGCAGCATTTCACTTGCACTTCCCTCAATTTAGTCTGCATTCGTTGCTCACAATGTGGTTTCCTCTACATGGAGAGACCAAACGCAGACTGGGTGACCGCTTTGCGGAATACCTTCGGTCTGTCCACAAGCATGACCCAGACCTCCCTGTCGCTTGCCATTTCAACACTCCACCCTGCTCTCATGCCCACATGTCTGTCCTTGGCCTGCTGCATTGTTCCAGTGAAGCTCAACGCAAACTGGAGGAACAGCACCTCATCTTCCGACTAGGCACTTTACAGCCTTCCGGACTGAATATTGTGTTCAACAATTTTAGATCATGAACTCTCTCCTCCATCCCCCCCCCTTTCCGATCACCCCCCCTTTTTTTTTCCAATAATTTATATAGATTTTTCTTTTCCCATCTATTTCCATTATTTTCAAATCCATTGTTTTATCTCTACCTTTTAGCCTTTTTCGATTCCTTCACCCCACCCCACCCCCACTAGGGCTATCTGTACCTTGCTTGTCCTGCTTTCTACCCTTAATTAGCACATTCTTTAGATAATATCACCACCTTCAACACCTTTTTGTCCTTTTGTCTGTGACATCTTTTGGTTATCTCCACCTATCACTGATCCTCTATCCAGCTCCACATGTCCCACCCTCCCCTTAAACCAGCTTATATTTCACCTCTCTTCTATTTTTATTTAGTTCTGTTGAAGAGTCATTCGGACTCGAAACGTTAACTGTGCTCCTCTCCGCAGATGCTGCCAGACCTGCTGAATTTTTCCAGGTATTTTTGTTTTTGTTTTGTATAAAATGCTGGTTAGGCCATAGCTGGAATTTTGTGTACAGTTCTGGTCACCACATTGCAGGAAGGACATAATTGCTCTGGAGAGAGTGCAGAGGAATTTTACAATTTTAGAATATTGCCAGGGCTTGAAAATTGCAGGTATGGGGAAAGATTGGATAGGTTAGGGTTTTTTCCCTTAGAACAGAGGAGGCTGAGTGGTGACCTAATTGAAATGTACAAATTATGGGCTGAATTTTCCCCCCGTTGGGGGGGGTTGTGTGGGGGCAGGCGGAAGCGAGCGCGAACCCGATCAGTGTCCCCGATCGAGTCCACGCCGCCATTTTACATGGGCCGATTAAGGCCTGCCCAGAATGATGCTCACTCAGGAGCATTGAGCGTACCCTGTGCGGGAGGGGGTGCGATTCCCTGACTCCGGGCCTGCGTTCTTTCGTGCAGAAATCTCCCTGAGGCACAGAGGTGCCTCAGGGAGATAAGTTTGATATTTGAAAATTTAAATAAACGAAAAAAAACTTTTAAAACATGTCCCCTCATGTGACAGTGTCAATGAATTTTTAAAATAATTTTTATTGAATTTTAAAATACTTCATGAAATCTCATCCCGCCCGTGGAAGAGGTTTCATGAAAAATGCAAAGGCTGTTTGGGCTCTTCGCCTGCCCTCCAACCTTAAGGTTAGACAGGCAGCTCATTTAATTGTTTTAATTAGTTTTCATCAGGCCTTAATAGGCTTTTGACAGTTCAGCGGGCTATGCGCCCACTGAACTGAAAATCTAAATGACACCTGGTGATGTCAGGCCGCCCGCCTGACGTCACCATGTGTCATTTTACGCGTTGGCAAGCGGACCCCTCTCCTGACCGCCAACTGGAAAATTCTTCCCTATGAGGGGCCTAGTTAGGGTAGACAGCAAACGCCTGTTTCCCCCAGTTGAGGGGTTAATTATCAGGGGGCATAGAGTTAAGGTGATTGGTAGAATGATTAGAGGAGACATGAGGAAAAACCTTTTCACCCAGTGAGTGGTGGGCATCTAGAATTCACTGTCTAATTTGGTAGTTGAGGCTGAAATGCTTAACTCATTTAAAAGGTACCTGGATCTGCACATAAGTGCTGTAACCTGCAAGGCAATGGACCAGGTGCTGGAAAGTGGGATTAAAAATGAGCAGCAAACTTCTTTTTTCCTTTTTTAAGGCCGTGCAGACACGATGGGCTGAATGGCCTCTTTCTGTGATGTAACTTTTCAATGGTTTCTATATCTGCAGACATTTGTTGGATGTAACTCATCTCACACTGGTGCAAATGTGGTTCAATTCCCTGCATAGAAAGTCAAAGCTGTCAGGATGTCCCAAAGTGTTTCATTGTCAATGAGTTACTTCTGAAGATTGTCATTGATATTTTATAGTAAAACAGCAGCTAATTTGAGCATAGCAATGTCCTACAAACAGCAATATGTGAAATGATCAATCAATCTGTTCCTGGTGGTATTGATTAAGGGATCAGTGTTGGCCTAGATGACAAGGCAACTATCTGCTTTCCAAACCACATCAGGAGATTTTTTACAGGCTGATACGACATGTTTCATTCGAAAGATGGCACCTCTGGCAAAGTACCACTCCCTCAGGCTTCTTCTTAGGCATTGAGGATGACTTGCTTCCACTCTGGTTCGATGGGTTCTGAGGTGGCTAAGTCCAACATGTGATCTGCAGTCTCTGCCGCATACAGCACAGTTGGTGCTTGAAGGCACAGGCAGATGAGATGGTTTGGAGGTTTGTGTGCTCTCTCTGAGGCCCAGTAATGCACTGAAGAGTCAGATTAGATATGTGCTTTAGTTCCTGCAAGGTGTTTGAAGCCATGGCGTCATGACTCAGAGATCTTATTGCTCCACATAGATCTGGGAAAGAATGAGTTTTGTATTCTGAAAGTCAGTTTGTCTAGGTTTATAGCTTTTTATGTTTGGTTGGCACATTGCCTGTTGTAAATGTTGAGCAGGTGCTGCTATCTGCCTTGCACTAGACCATAGTAGACCATAGTGGTTAGAGAACCTGGTGAGCAAAATTCACACTGAAGCATCTCATAAACGATGCACATTACTTAACCAAGGCTGAAAGGTTCTATGCTATTGCATTGCTTCCCTCTAGAATACATTGATTATGTCAAAGAGCACAAGACCCAAGAGGTACTACCTTATTCCATTTCCAAATAAACTGTGAATTGTTAACAATGGAGCGGCTGACTTTCTAAAGCTATATCACTGCTACCATGTAGCATTACCTTCACTAAAACTAACAGATTAATTAATTCTTACAGCTAAATAATACTTTTGAGTTAAAATGCTTCTAGAATGTTCTGTAGTGGTTTATTAGTACAGAGCTTGAGTATTACTGAAAAAAGACATTTTGTCAAAGCTTTTCGTCTCGCATTCATCAGGACAATCGCAAGAATACCAATGTCAGGGGAAGCAACAACTTTATACCGTATAAGAAGAGTGTGCTGATTGGTGGCAAGTCGGCCCTGATTGGTAGAGGTGTTGCCTTGAAGAATGCACCAGTTAATGGTGACTGACAGTCAACTGCCAAGCATTGTTTGAAATTTTAAACCAAGTAGCTTGACTCTGATTGGTCAAAGCATTGCTCCAAGGAATGAATCAGCGAATGGCTATCACTTATTTTGTTTAGTTGAACCAAGAGCAATGTGTGTACATGTTATTTCTGTCTGCAAAGAATAGGGTCCTGTGTATTAATATATGTAGCTTCCAATACACGCAAATGCACCACACTGCGAGCCCAACTGACAACCTTAAATTAGTTGTCAGCATAGTTTTTAGCACACTGAGGATTATTTAGCAAATGTTGTCCAATCACAGAATCACATCTAACATTGGACACAGTGTTTTGAATTTTGCAAGCACATGGCTCTGGTGTGTGAGGCACTTAGATATAAGCTATGTTGATGCCTACAGAATATAAATGTATAGCAATAAAGAATTGTGGCAAATAGCATTGAGCTCTCAACTGAATAAGGTGGTGCATATGCAAGTCATGGGGCAGAGGAGAAAATGATTACAGCTACAATGTTTAATTTATTAATGCACTTCTTCATTCGCTTATACATTTTTTTCATTTGGTGCACCACAGAATGATGTGCAATGAAAAGATTTTTTTTTATCTGTTGGCTAGGCGTCACAGATTCTTTAAATAGTATAAGTACAAGGGTATGAATTCATCATTTCTGTACATCATGATGGTTAAAAATGCAGTTTTGGTCAAAGAAAATCTGACTCCATTCTTGTCTTCAACTCGCTCGGCCTTCCCGGTTTTCTGATGAGTGCCTCGTGGTCCTGCTGGAGGAGGTAGCTGCCAGGAGGGACACCCTTGTCCCCAGGGATGGAAGGAAGCAGCCACCCCACCTAATAAAAAGAGCTTGGGAGGAGGCGGCAGTGCCATGATGTGGTGAGGCGCACCTGGGTCCAGCCCCACAAGAGGTTTAACGACCTACTGCGCTCAGGCAGGGTGAGTGCCATGTTAGCATGGATCAGTGTGCAGAAGTGTTAAGGGCTGGCTGCCCCCTCTGGAACTCAGGGGTGCTAGAGTCTAAGTGCCAATTGTCAATGATGCCGTAGCTGGTCAAGGGAGCGAGCCCTGGCTGCTTGGACCGAGTTCCTTGTGGCTCGAGAGCCATGACTCAGGTGTGCCCTGCAAGGTGTACTTCAGCTGGGGTTGGCCAGGCTGCAATGGTGCTGCAGGTAGAGAGGGGGCTAATTTATGCTCCTCTGTCCTTTCAGGAGAAGACGGCCCATTACAACACTGAAAGGTCGCGGACTGGCAGAGGCCTAGATAACCTCCTAATCCTATCCAGATACGAGCAAGATGCCTTGGGCCTGGAGAGGCACCACGCACCACAGTAAGTTGGCGTTGGAGAGGCTGGGGTGTCAGACAAAGGTAAGAGTGCAGTGCACAGAGGTAGAGTTTCAGATGCAGCAAACATTCTTGTGTAGTCTCATCATTGATGGGAGCCTCAAAACTGGATTCCTCATTGATCACTGAAAGACAATGGCACTATGATGCAGATCTCCATTGTCTCACCTGTCTGCCTGGCATGCACAGTGACAGTGTGATGACTTAAACTAATGACATGTCATTGTTCTCCCTTAGGTTTGCCACCACACACCCAATCGCAGGATCCTGAAGACCCACCCATGATGCCAGAGGCCCGACAGACTCCAGAAGCACCTGCATCACACCTGCTCTCTGAACCAGGCACCAGCGCAGGTACCAGCACCTTGGTGGGTGTTAGATCTTTGGCTAGAGTGTTGGTGCGCAGCGGTGAGGGCACTTCACACTTGTTTGAGGTGCAGGCGGAGGCAGAGAGTGCCCAGGATGCCAGCAGTCGGAGGATTGCTGGAAACCAGGACGATGCTCAGTCAAAGGCAGATGATGAAGCTCTGGAGTCGTCCATTACGCGGCAGATGCTGGATGTCCAGCAAGATGTGTGGGAGGATCTGGCGGAGATCCATGAGGGTATGTGTGCCATGGTCTCAGTTATGGAGGAGTCCATGCGGAGTGTGACCACTGCGGTGACCCTCATGGCCGACTGCACTCCCTCCTCTATTGAGAAAGTGATGACTCTCATGGAGAGGCAGCTCCAGGGACCAAGTGACGGGTTGCTGGATTACGCTCAGACCTGCAAGCCCTCACACAGGCACTGACCTCAGGTGATCAGTGTCAATGTGGGAGATGGATGAGGCACCCAGTATCCCATCTAGGTGCCCATCCATCAGTGGTGAGCAGGGATGTCCAGAGCGACCTCACGTTGGCGCACGAGCTGCTTGTCATCTCTGCGGGCTCCTCTCAGGGCGCTCTGGATGACGGCAGAAGCTCCTCCACCCCTCTGCCAGTGACCATGTCATCTGATGAGGCTGCGGTGACTGGGGAGATGCCAGCCGTGGTACGGGCTGTTCCCTCTCAGGCGGGGCCAGCACAGGCTCCACTGGCCAGAGGACGACAGTCAAGTTCATCAAGGCCAACAAGGTACCAGAGTCAGCAGGCTGTCTCCAATGCCAGTGTCAGTGAGGGGGGAGCACCTAGATATAGCACTTGCAAACGTAAGTTTAAGGTACCATGAGCACAAGAGGGTTTGGTCACAGGTGGTCTTCTGGTCTACAATGTTTTGTTTATTTTAACTGGTCTGGTGTGGAAGACCAGACAAGATTCTGTTAATTTGTTATGAGTGTCAACATGAGATAAATTTTCTTTTGCCATAATGACCTGAGTATGCTTCACCTTTATTATTTAATGTAGTGCAGGGTATGCCAGCATGTAAAGCTGGACATGGGTGGTTCAAAACTTTATTGCACAGGCACTGACTGGACATTGGGTGCAAATAAAAGGGTAATTTCAGACATCCAGGATGGAAGCGGCAGCCCTGGCGTGAGGCTGAAGCTGATCTTTGATAGACTAGCTGAAGGAGTGTTGGATCAAGGCGCCCTGGTATCCCTGCCTCCCTGGAGGTTACCGAGGTCTGCCTCCATGCCCTTAGTGTTCTCCTCACTGTGCTGCTCTTCTGACTCACTACTGGACTCATCATCTGTGGCCTCAGGAGCTGCGTCAAGATCCTCTCCCTCCAGTGGGTCCCCTCTTGCCAGTGCCAGATTGTGGAGAGCGCAACGTGCAACCACTACTAGTGACACCCGCTCTCGGGGGTATTGTGGTGCACCCCCGGAATGGTCCAGGCATTGGAAGTGCATCTTCAGAAGACCTATGGTCCTCTCTATCACCACCCTTGTGGAGGCATGACTCGTATTATAACGCTGCTCTGCCTCTGTTCTTGGGTGGTGGAGAGGTGTCATGAGCCACCTTTTCAATGGATAGCCCTTGTCACCCAGGAGCCATCCATCCAGCCAGGCTGAAGCACTGAAGAGTCCCGGCACCTGGGAGTGTCTGAGGATGTATGCGTCATGGGAGCTGCCAGGGTACCTTGCACAGACTTGTAGAATCTGCATCCTGTGATCACACACTATCTGCACGTTCATGGAGTGGAATCCCTTCCTGTTGACGAAGGCACTTAGCTGACCTGCTGGCATATTGATGGCCACATGTGTGCAGTCGATGGCACCCTGGACACGGGTGAACACAGCAATCGCTGCAAAGCCTCTGGCTCACTCAGCCTGGCTGGCCTCACCCATACGGTAAAGGGTAAAGGTCAGTACCCGCCTGAACAGAGCTTCTGTCACCAGCTTGACGCAACTTATGGACAGCTGATTGGGAGACTCCACACAGATCCCCCACTGACTCCTAGAAAGAGCCAGAGGCATAGAAGTTGAGGGCAGCAGTGACCTTCAGAGCCACTGGCATGGGGTGTCCACCCACACAGTCGGAGCTGATCTCAAGCCCAATCATCTGACAAATGGAGGTCACTGTCTCCCTTGAGAGGTGGAGCCTCCTTCGGACATATTGAGGTAGCTGCATCGCTGCTTGTAAACCCTGGCAGCAGGTTAGTGGCATCTTCTGCGGCCCCTTCCGCCTTGGACTTCCTGCTGGCTCTGCACCTTTGTGTCTGCGCCTCTCCTCCCACAGGTCCCTCCCCTGGAAATTGCATTGGGACACCTGACCTCCTCTCCCTTCTGCTGCCTGGCTCCTGGGTGACAAGGGCTATCCATTGAAAAGGTGGCTCATGACACCTCTCCGCGACCCAAGAACAGAGGCAGAGCAGCGTTATAATACGAGTCATGCCTCCACAAGGGTGGCGATAGAGAGGACTCAGAGGAGGAGGTGCCACCAGCGGAGACCACAATCTCCTTTACCGGGGGCATTTGGAAACACCAAAGAATCCTGAAATGAAGCCTGGAAAATCTAACGATGAAGCCCCGAACAGAGATGAAGCTGCTGAAGTCACCAGCAGCAAACTATCTACCAAACTCCTTACTAACACTGGCAATGCTGCTGACCCTTTTTATCCCGCCCTTGGATGAGGTTTTTGAAATTGTGGGCTGCCCGCCTGCCCATTTTGCTTGTGTGACGAGCATGAAATCGCACGGGCAATGAAAAATCGCCATCAATTGGTTTTTTAATGGCCTTAAGTGGCCTCTTAAGTAATGGTGGGCACGGCTCCAGCACCCACTTGCGCCAGCCAACCGAAATATTGCATAAGCGCCCGATGACATCTCAATGCTCGCCCGATGTCATCACATGCTGTTTTACGTCTGATTGGGTCAGGTGTGCGCCTGCTCACGGGACGCAAAATTCTGTCCCTGGAGTAGGAGAAAGAAAAGTACGTTTAGCAACCGAGGGATGTCCATGTCAAGAATGAGTATTTTGGTATGTTATATTTGGCACTTTGCTGTATTAAAATAAAATGTGCACTTATGTTGTGCTTTGACACTTGTGGAGGTATGAATCATACAGAAGATGGTGGCTCAGGTAATTATTATTGGCATGATTACACAGGGCAAGGAAGGCCAAGGTGTTGGATGGATGCTGAACTGAAGGGCTTGAAGCTGGGGAGAAGGAATAGAGGTGTATTGGGTGATGACAAGGTCTAGGAAATAAGCATGAATAGGGATAGGAGAGCCTATTTGGAGTAAGGGTTTTAGGGAGGATGGGGAGGGCCAATAAATTCAGGTGAGGCAAGGCAAGGTGAACGGATGTGCAGATTGAGCAGTAACTATGTTCAGAGGCTGACGGAGGATATTGCAAGGCAAAACATAAGGATGGACTTGTAACAATAGGCAACAATGAAGAACAAGGGATGGAACTGGCTGAGATGCTCAACGGAGGGGGTGGTGCCAAAGGAATAGGGGCAGGAGAATAAGGTGTGACTTGTGATAAGATCTAAATTACCATTGAGGTGGTTTGGGTGGGGCAAGCAGTGTAAAGAATAGATAGGCATGAAGATTTGGCAAGGGGCAATATAAGGCCACTAACACCATCATCCACATTAAGGTAGATTGTCAGTACAGTACAAGTCAGAATAAAATAACCATTCCTTGGACATTAAGAAGATAGTGCATAGCCCATAATAATGCACAGCTTGTGAAAGTAAAGCATTGATGTTCTAAATTACCTTTTTCTGGAAACAGCACAGCAGGAAACCATTTTTGAAGAACATTTTACAGCCAAGAGCTTGATTGATAACTTCTAGGGCAAGTTCATCAGGAGGTATCTATGAGAGGTTCTCTTTTACTTTCAGAGTCTCTCAATTAGTTTGCATGTTCTTCAGTAATGGTCCAAGGTCTGAGGCACAGTAATAAATACTTGGTGAGATAAGAGAGAGGACCAGGGAGCGACAGGATAAGATGCTATTACTTAAAATAATATCAGAATAGCTCTGGCTTCGAAACATGGGGCTGGAATTTACAGGGCGCCATGTTCCCCAACCCCTTGACTGAAAACATGGTGGTGAGCCTGCCCACCCAAAAGCTGGCTACCCTGTAGCCATTTTACACTGGAAGCAGCCTTAATTGTTTCAGGTTGAGACTTCCGCCCCCATCTGGGAGGAAGTCCCATCTTCGAGAGATGCCAGCCAATCGGTTGGCCAGCAGCTCTGTAGTCAAGCAGTGTCAGGTTCAAGCGGCGGTCACTGCTGAGAATACAGGCAGTCCCAAACAAGAGGATCTGGAGCCCGGACTTCAAGGTGAATCCAAGGTTTTGGATGGGCCTGGCTGGAAGATCCCAGCGAATGGGTGAGGGGAGTGGGGAGCTGGATTTCAGAGGTCAGGGAGGGAGGATTCAAGGGAGGGATTATGATCTTGGGGGAATGCCACTGATGAGCATGAGGGATCTTCCAATGGAGGTTGGCCCTCCACCCCCCAACCCCCTTCTTGCCCTACAGCAGGTTACACAGTGAAAGTTGCTGGGCTACCTGCCATGCCTCCACCTTTCCCCTGCCGCTAGCAAAATAGTGGCGGAGGCGGAATGAAGCCCTGAAGTGGCCATTAATTGGCCACTTCAGGGCCTCAATAGGCCCTAGGGAGGGCGGGCTGGCTGACATCTTTCTCATCCACCGTAAAATGGGAAACAGGTCGGCGGCGGGCAGGAAGGCAGTGGGATAGCCATGAGCTTTATCTTACATGCTCCCCGCTTCTATTATGCTGGCAGGGGCTGTAAAATGTAGCCCATGGATTCAAAATAACCAATGAGGTTTCTATTTGCAAGAGTGAACCAAGCTGGCCATTACATTACTTTGGGCAGCAGATCTCTATAACTGTTTTCCTGAAACTCATGAATAGCTTAGACATAGAAACCGATTTTATACAGCTGGCTTCCTAGTGTCTGAGGTGCAGTTGACTTCACACGTATTAATATACATGTGCCTCCCCTGAATTTACCCTATTCCAAAGACACTTGTATGTTCCCAGGGTCCTGTTAAAGTATGTTCTTCCTTGTATTCCAATTTCTGTTGATGTTTTTCAGCAAGTAACAGCTTTCAAAGAGAACTGCTCATCTTTTCCTGTGGCTGGATGATTACTGTAGAGACCTCAATTTGATTGTGACCTTTGGTTTAAAAGAAATTAGTAGGTAACAGCACTCATATTCTGAAATCTTAATTGTAGATTATTTCTCACCACCCACCCCCACCCCCCAAAATTTTGTACAAAAAATTATACGCAATTAGGCTGATTTTAAATATCCTGCACTTGGCCATTCTCGCCAGTGTGGGCCAGGAGACATGTTGAAGTGTGCGCTGCCAGTTCCAAGAGAGCAGGAACAAGGCCAGTTCCCATGCTGAGCCAGACAACCATTGGGCCTGGGGAGCATTCGAAGGGCCAGCATAGGCCTAGGATGAGCAGTCCAGTTCTTTCAGGTTGCACATACACAAAAAGAAATCCTGGGCTCTACCATGAGTTCCTCTAATGGGTCTGCTGGTTACGTTGCTCATCACCTGGCATAAATAGAGGGACCATTTTCATGGATGGGCCTCATCTGCCAAATTTAAGTGAGGTGCTAGCATTCAATGAGCTGGAAATATTACCTAGGAGTGAAGGGATTGTAATCCTGGAGGTATTGAGTCAGTGGACAGCAGTGATGGGAAGTTTTGCTCAGCCAGAAAGAGTATTTATGCTTCTTTTGTGTCTCTATTTCCAGCGTTGGCTGCAGCAGTCACTCTGAGGACGGTTGATTAGGCTTCTTTACATCCGATATTAATGGACAGAGTATGCAGACTGCATACACTGGCATCTGAAAATTGCATTTTTCCTGCAAACACATAGGGCCCCAATTTTTTATTCTGATGGGATTCCTGTCTCTTTTGGGTGGGTGCGGTAGCTGCCCATTTTGAGGCTTGCTTGAAAATCAAGTTGGCAGTGTATAGATTTAGGGTGGTCATTGATTAAAATAAGTTTTCTGTCTGCCTATTGGCCTGTTTGTCAGAAGGAATGGAAAAGTGCTCAGAGGAAAAACCCCCATTCCGTCTGCCACGTGACACCAGAGCTTCATGTATTCATAGAGGCCAAAGAGGCACAGTACGATGTGATCGAATACGTGTGATGGTATACTCTCAACTTGTTTGGACTGGTACAGCTATAACAACACTCAAGAAGCTCAACACCATCCAGAATGAAGAAGCCTGTTTGATTGATAGCCCAACCACAACCTTAAACATTCATCGCCAGTGCACAATGACAGCAATTTGTACTCTCTCCAAGATGCACTGCAGCAACTCACAAAGACTTCTTTGGCAGTGCTTTTCAAACGCGTCAACTAGACCACCTAGAAAGACAAGGCCAGGAGTTGTATAGAAACACTATGAACACCACGTCCCCCTCCAAGTCATTCCCATTCTGACTCAGAAATATATTGCCATTCCTTCATGGTCGCTGGGTCAAAACCCTGAAACTCCGTACTTAACAAAGCTGCAGCAGTAACTTCAGCACATGAACTCCAGTGTTTTATTATATTCTTTCAAGGGATGTAGGCATCACTGGCTAGGCAAGCATTTATTGCCCATCTCTAAGTGCCCTTGAGAAAGTGGTGGTGAGCTGCCTTCTTGAACGTCTGCAGTACATGTGATGTAGGTGCCTCTGTGGCTTCAAAAAAAGAGTTTCCAGCATCTTCTCAAGGGTAACTGAAATGGGCAATAAATGCTGACCTTGCTAGTGATGCCCACATTCCCAGAATGAATTAAACAAGACATGCATGTACAGATTAACAGGATTACAAACAAGAGCAAATCTTCATAGAGGCTGGTCCCACTCTTCACATGTTAAAAATTGGACAGTGTTACATTTATGTCATTCTCTACTTCATTGGCTAATGGACACCATGCTACAGTAAAATCAACATCTTGTCGCCAGACCTGCTGAGTTTTTCCAGGTATTTTTGTTTTTGTTTTCGATTTCCAGCATCTGCAGTTTTTTGCTTTTATCTTGGAGCCTATACTGTTTACATGGTTCTCTTCTCCTTATTAAAAACTCATGTCATCAGGGTCAACTAGAGTTGTCAGCTCTCCAAGATTGGTCTAGAGTCTCCAGGAATTGAAGCTCAATCTCCAGGATACTGCTGTGTGCAACCCTGGAGGAAAATCATCGGGACTCTGGAAAAGATTGTTTTTTTTTGTCATTTTCTTTGAACATTTCTCTCTATCAGCTACAAAAATGTTGAAAATGGGAAGTAATAATTTGGCTAATAATGAAGCAACATCCAATTGGATATTGAGTCTTTTTGCTTTCCAATTGGTGTTGGAAGGCAATGCATCACAAGGATAGATATGTTGGCCGACTAATGGCTGGACCGTGGGAGCAAGTCATACGACAAAATCTCCAAGAATATATTTAATCACAGTTGGCAACCCTAGGCTTAACACTTATCATAACAAATACTTAACGAGTTGACAATCTAGGGATTGAAATAATTTTGTTTTCATTTGCATGCTTCAGCTGAGCAACAGGAATAGGGACAGCGCCAAACATTTGGAGCATTTATTGCAAAGATTTTCTCTTCCTTGCTTCACACTGCCAAGAAACTACCGTTTAAAGGACTAACTCCATGTTTTACAAATCCTATGGAGCCCCTGTAATGCTAATACTTTTTCTGTCTAAAAATTAGTTACAGAAGTACAAAAAATTAACATTACCAAGCACAACTAATTAAATGTCTCTGCAATTTGGAAGCTTTCACAGATTCACTGGAACATACTTCTGCAGAAAATTAACTCCACTTCCAGATAAAACTGACACTAAAGCAATTGTCTTGGTATTAGTTGAAATTTTCAGGGTTAATGATGACTCACTCACAGCCTTGGTTTACACCGGCCTTTATGGTTGAACTTGATGAAGAAAGCTCTGTATTATCTGTTCTGTTGTTTGAAGCTGATGGTCGAAGTAAAAAATGATCCATATCTGTTATTTAATGTGTGTTTACAACGATTTTTCCTGTTCTTCGTAATTTATCTTGTTCCCACTGAAATAACTCTGCTACACTTTACGTAAAGAAAGAACACATTACATAATCTGAGAACATGTTAATTTCTCTGCATCCAGCAAATGATAAACATACACCAAGTAGGGATGGGCATAAATGTCAGCTGTGCCCATATCCCAAGAATGAAAATATATATTAAAAGCTCTCACCCAAAAGCTGAGTAAAGCATGATACCTCAACGTCAAAGGGACAAACATACAGATAACCCACAAGTATGAGCAAAGCTTCAGATACCACAAACCCTTTTGAAGAAATGTGATCTGCTCTATCTGTACATGTTGACTGCCCTGCTGTTTTCAGGTACTTTATGTCAACTGTTGCAATAATATGCTTTGTACTTCCTGAGAAAGGGGATGCTTGGCAAGTCATATTGTGAAACCGCACCACATTAGTTCCCAGTTGTCGGGAGGTGCAAGGCTATGAGATACCATACCTGACCACGTGCCTCAGGAGCAATTGTTTGCAGATGACTAACCAGTGACCCCGGCACAGTCAGAATCTGGACAGGGGTTGGCAGAGCCTGTGGCAGAGGCCGGATTCACTGCGTGTGAGGGAGGGCTGGGGTTGAGTTCATCTGGTTAACCATTAACATTGCCTTGCCCCCACCCACCACCCTCTATCCCCTTCCCCCAAAAATGAGGACCTGAGAATTACCATGAAACTGCAACCTTATTGTCTCCGGGTGAGTTGCTAGATCCTTACTTTAACTCCACGTGCTTGAAAGGGGGAGGAAATCTTTCAACTTTAATTTACCTGAAGTAGTTTTGGATTAATTTATTTACCAGTTCAGTCACTTTAAGCTATATTTCTGTTCTGAAATGACTTTGGCCATCTGAATTTCATTTACTGTGACTTGTACAGGAAGACTTTGGTATGCATGCATGCAGTGCATAACTTTGAATTGTGAGCCTTTTACTTTATTTTCACCCAAATCTTTGCAGGCCACCATTAAGCATAATGTTGCAATTGTGTGCAAACAAGTATTCCCAAAGAATGGCTATGATAGATAAATTGGGCTAGCTGTGGCTAGATCTTTGTGAATGCAAATCTACATTGCAAGATTGCATGTAACTTGGCACAGAATGGCAATCTCATGTAAAAATCCTAACGACAAATGATGTGGGAAATGGAAGTGTCTCGTTGGTATGGAAGGAAAGATTTTGTGGTCGGGGTGAAAGTGAATTATTGCTACACTTAAAGGGAACTTTACCTCAAGCTATGTTCAGAGTATTTGAAAAAGAATAAAAAGAAATGTGAAAACCGTTCTATTCACACCACACTGGAATTTTAATCAAACAAGAAAACAACCAAAAATGTACAATAAACTCCACAGATAGTGAAACAACTGGAGAGCATTCAGGCTTGGGCTGACAAGTGTCAATTAACATTCACGCCACACAAGTACCAGGCAATGACCATCTTGAATAAGATAGAATCTAACCATCGTCCCTTGACATTCAATGGCATTACCATCACTGAATTCTCCATTATCAACATCCTGGGGGTTACAGTGATCAGAAACTGAACTGGACTAGCCATATAAATACTATGGCTACAAGAGCAGGTCAGAGGCTTGGGATCCTGTGGCGAGTAACTCACTTTCTGACTCCCCAGAGCCTGTGCTCCATCTACAAGGCACAAGTCAGGAGTGTGACAGAATACTCTCTGCTTGCCTGGATGAGTGATGCACCCACAACACTTAAGAAGCTCGACACCATCCAGGACAAAGCAGCCCACTTGATTGGCACCCCATCCACAAACATTCACCCCCTCCACCATCGACGCACAGTGGAAAGTCAAGTCACAAATTTACACAGGGTTGTAAGTGTTTCATTTGTTTGCTCTACATGTAATTCACATAACTCCAAGTTAGTAATTTAATGGAGTAAAAACCATTGAAAATATAATATTTGACCCTAACAATGTTACGCCTTTTGAAACAATTGTACTTTCTACTTGTAGAAACATGGGAATTGCTAGACAAGAAAAGTCCCAGGACAGTCCACCTTCTGCCACCTTTTTTATTATTCTTTCCTGGGATGTAAACACCACTGGCAAGGCCAGCATTTTCTGTCCATCCCCAATTGTCTTTGAAAAGGTGCTGGTGAGCTTCTTTCTTGAACCACCGGAGTCCATCTGGTGTCGGTACACCCACAATGCTGCTGGGAAGGGAGTTCCAGGATTTTTATCCCACAACAGTGAAGGAACAGTGATACAGTTCCAAGTCAGGATGGTGTGTGACTTGGAGGGGAACTTGCATGTTAGTTGCATGATACACAGTGATAGAGTTGTCGGCTATTCATAGTAAACAATCTGTTTCAATTAGTCTACATCAGATTCAGACATGAGGCGAGAAAATCCACAGTGTAGGAGAGCTTTGGGAACCATGGTGGGAAATTCATTTGTGTAGCTGCTTCAAGCAGTACTATGAAACCTGATTGGGTTTTCTGTGGGAAGATTGGAATGCCGACCGCGACCTGCACAGTCCAGTTGGCATTCTCCAAGGATATGGATACATGCAGTTGTGTCTTCCACATGTACCTTAACACATTGGATTGGTGCTATTCCAACATCATACAGCCCAACCAACTGGTGTGTTGCCAGGATACTACATTTAGATAATACATGTCCTACGTTATCCACTCTTGAAGAACTCTTGAAAAAAGAAGTGTGAAACAGCAAGATAAAAGCAAAAAACTGCAGATGCTGGAAATCCAAAACAACAACAAAAATACCTGGAAAAACTCAGCAGGTCTGGCAGCTTCTGCGGAGAGGAGCACAGTTAACGTTTCGAGTCCGAATGACCCTTCAACAGAACTAAGTAAAAATAGAAGAGAGATGAAATATAAGCTGGTTTAAGGGGGGTTGGGACAAGTAGAGCTGGATCGAGGGCCAGTGATATGTGGAGTTAACCAAAAGATGTCACAGACAAAAGGACAAAGAGGTGTTGAAGGTGGTGATATTATCTAAGGAATGTGCTAATTAAGGGTAGAAAGCAGGACAAGCAAGATACAGATAGCCCTTGTGGGGGTGGGGTGGGGTGAAGGAATCAAAAAAGGCTAAAAGGTAGAGATAAAACAATGGATGGAAATACATTTAAAAATAATGGAAGTAGGTGGGAAAAGAAAAATCTTTATAAACTTTTGGAAAAAAAAAGAATACTGGAGTTGTTTTGGAGATGTTTTGGTGAGCTCCTGGATTTTCCAGAAAATGTTGCTGCATCTTCAAAGGAATGGCAGAGCAGTAGGCGATGTGTGCATACAAAGTCTGCAACTGGCATGAGGGCAGCAATGGCATTGCCTCTGGTTCTGCAGTATGACAATGAGATGGAAAAGAATTTGCGGAGAGGGCAAACTCTGCTTCATGCTTTCTGCCAAGTTGAAGTTGGACTCCTCCGCTCTCCTTGATAGTGACAGGAGGCTGTCTGACAGGCCAACCAATGCACTGAGCCTCTCGGTGTACATGCCCATTCAGTGCTGTCTTGTAAACCACCCTTACGGGATCCTCATTTCAGTGCTCAGCAATATTTGTCTGTCACCTTGTCCCTCCGGTGAGCTGGTAAACAAACCTTTCTTTCATTCAGGGCCTGGTTGCAGTCCACTTGAGCCTGATGAGTCGATCCCAACTCCATGCTAGCCTCTGAGCTAAGTGCATTGCCAAGTTGTGAGCTGGTGGCTGAATATCAGGTCAAATGGTGAGGCCTCTTCATCACTGCTGTGCTGTTGCTCTCTTTCCTCCTCCTGGAGATTCTGCAGCTAGACACGCAGCAGCCCTTGAGTGTTGTCATTTGCATCTGATAAGCTCACCTTGCTAATGGGGTCAGTGGGTCTGCCTAGGCAATGGCTTCCCAAACACCAGATCCTCAGCCCAGGGACAGTGGCAATGTGGCTACAAAATTGGCTGAATATTAGGAATTAGCGAGTAATGGTTCATGGATATTTTTCGAGCTTGAGGAAGATTTGTGCTGGAGTTCCCCAGGGTATTGCGACCCTTGCTTTTCCTGATATATATTAATGACCTAGGTCTTGGTGTGCAGGGGACAATTTCAAAGTTTGCGGATGATACAAGACTTGGAAGCATTGTAAACTGTGTGGAGATTACAGAAATTCAAAAGGAAATGGACAAGTTGGTGGAGTGGGCAGATAGGTGGCAGATGAAGTTCAATGAAGAGAAATGTGAGGTGATTCATTTTGGTAGGGAGAACATGGAGCGACAATATAAAATAAGGGGTACAACTCTAAAGGGTATGCAGGGACAGAGCTGTATGTGTGCATAAGTCATTAAAGGTGTCAGGAAATGTGGAGAGAGCAGTTAATAAAGCATACAGTATCCTAGGCTTTATTAATAGGGGCATAGAGTATAAGAGCAAGGAGGTTATGCTGAACCTGTATAGGACACTAGTTGGACCTCAGCTGGAGCATTATGTACAGTTCTGTGCACCAGACTTTAGGAAGGATGTGAACACATTGGAGAGAGTGCAGTAGAGGTTTATAAAAATGGTTCCAGGGATGAAAAACTTCAGTTATGAAGATAGATTGGAGAAGCTGGGACTGTTCTCCTTGGAGAGGAGAAGGCTAAGAGGAGATTTGACAGAGGTGTTCAAAATCATGAGGGGCTTGTTAGAGTAGATAAGGGGAAACCGTTCCTGCTTGTAAAAGGATCAAGAAGGAGAGGCCACAGTTTTAAAGTGATTTGCAACAGAAGCAAATGTGATGTGAGGAAAAAAAAACTTTTTTCACAAAACGAGTAGTTTGGGTCTGGAATGCCCTGCCTGGAAGTGTGGCAGAGGCAGGTTCATTTGAGGCATTCAAGAGGGTGTTAGATGATTATTTAAATAGAAACAGTGTGCAGGGTTAAGGGGAAAAAGCAGGAGAATGACACTGAGTATAATGTTCATTCGGAGAGCCAGTGCAGACATGGTGGGCTGAATGCACTCCTTCTGCACCGTAACAATTCTGTGATTCTGTGATTTTGTTTGAAAGCAGGAACTCAGAAGAAGAAGGTTGTTGTGAGGCAAGGGGTTTGAGGTGGCAAGTATCTTGCTCATCGCAACCCATTGCAGGGTGAGTGTGATCTGGGAGTTGAGAAGGGGCATAAGACAAGAAGATGCTGTCATTCTCAATGTTCTCAGCAACATCAGATGTTACCAACCCTGCTGTACCTGGCATAGGTTTGCTAATTGTGATTAAATGCATTCCTGGAGGGCTCATCACATAACTTTCCCCCACACTCCAATGATTTGTCAGTCAACACATCCATTCTTGTGATACACTGTCTTCCTTCACCAACTGAAAAGCAAAAAGACTTAATACTCAATTGGATGATGCTTGACTGTGAGCCAAACAGCCTTTTTTTTTCCAATTTTCAATATTTTTTATATCTGGTAAAGAGAAATGTTTAAAGAAAATTACAAAAAAGTATATACTTCTTATTGTCCTGATGATTTTTCTCCAGGGTTGCACACAGGAGTGTCCTGGTGATTGATTTTAAATCCTGGACCGTTGGCAACCCTAAGCTGGCACCATGATACAGAGGCCCATCTCCACTGATGGGTTCAGGAGAATGTTCCCCACTGGCTCTATTCCGCTCACTTCTATTATATATCCACACCACATTATTATATACTACCACTATTATATATCCGCACCACATCCACAACCGCTCACTCCCTCCACCACCGACGCACAGTAGCAGCAGTGTGTACCATCTACAAGATGCACTGCAGGAATTCACTATGGCTCCTTAGGCAGCACCTTCCAAACCCATGACCACTACCATCTAGAAGGACAAGGGCAGCAGATGCATGGGAACACCACCATCTGGAAGTTCCCCTCCAAGTCACACACCACCCTGACCTGGAAATATATCACTGTTCTTTCTTTGTTGATGGGTCAAATCCCGGAATTCCCTCCCTAACAGCACTGTAGGTGTATCTACACAACATGGACTGCAGCAGTTCAAGGAGGCAGCTTCCCACCACTTTTTGAAGGGCAACTAGGATGGGCACCTTCTGATGGGCAATAAATGCTGGCCCAGCCAGTGAAGCCCACATCCTGTAAATGAATAAAAAAAATAATGCAAGAGAAAGGAGGTAGTTCAACAGCCACATTCTCCTGTGCCAACTGCATGCCTGGATGATGAATCTGGGAGGGAGCAACTTGACTTGTGGTCAGAATTACAAATAAATTCAATCTAGTCCTCACCTACATTCAGCCAGTAGAACTTCACCAGAATTCCAGTGGAAACATTTCCACTGATGAGTAAGTCAGATCACCATCGAAAAGGAAAAAACGGGAGAGATTAGGTGATATTTTTCTTTTATTATGTAATATTATAAAGACATGAAATGAGGTGAGAAACAACGGTGGAAGCAGAATCCATAATAACTTTTAGTTGATAAATATTTAGATTCAGTATTTACATGTAAGACAGGGAGCGCATTCCTAAGCAAAGAGCGATGATGGCGTATTGATAATGTCACTGGATTAGTGACTCAAAGGCTAATGTTCTCAGCATATGCTTTCAAAACCCATTAAGGCAACTAGTGCAATTTGAATTAAATTAACGAAATATGTGGAATATAATGGTGACCATGGCAAATTTCAGCAATTGTTGTAAAAGGTCAGTAGTCTGTGGAATTCCCTTCCTGAGAGTGTAGGGAATGATAGGTCATTGATTTTATTCAAGACTGAGTTAGATGGATTTTTGATAGAAGAAGGAGTCAAGGGTTAAGAGGGAAGACAGGAAAATGGAGTTGAGACCATAACCAAATCAGTCATGATCTTCTCAAATGGTGGAGCAAGCTTGAAGGGCTGAGTGGCCTACTTCAGCTCCTAAGTCTTATATTTCCATGTTCACTAATGTCCTTTAGGGAAGGAAATCTGCCACCCTTATTGGGTCTGGCCTTTATGTGACCCCAGGCCCACAGCAATGTAGTTGATTCTTAACAGCCCTCTGAAATGGCCGAGCAAGTGTTACGACCACAGCTGATGTTATTTGCTGAACAAGCCAAATCCCAAAGGGAAACTTGTCTTACTGATCATAACCTTTGTACTTTGAAATTGAAGGGAAGACTACTGATCGCGGAAGCATAGAATTCCAGTAACACTTCCAGGATTTTAAAATTAAAAGATTTATTAACAAGAAGAAAAAAAACCTTAAGCACACAAGATGAAAATTATACAGTTAAAAGTCTTACAAAACATTCACCCAAAAAAGACCCACTTAGTCAGAACACACAAGTCACCTACTTGGCAACAGCTCCCTTATACATTTAGAACCATAAAATTCCAGTAATATTATCCAAGGGAAAAACTACTGTCACTTTAGTAAAGTATACCACATGACTTTTCACTTTCTTCCCCTCTGCTGTAGAAATCTGTAAGAAAGGTTCAGAAACAGACTGCTTTCTGAAAACAAAGACTTTTCTGGCTTGAAACTGGATGGTTGCTTCAAATTTACAACTTTTCTCAGCACGCAGCTGGTCTCAAGACATCCCCCACACAGCCACAACAACTCAACTAAACATCTTTCTTTAAATATCTTTATTTTCCTTTCACCTTAGACTCCATTGTCCTCAGCACCTCTTTGAACCCAACCTTTCCAAAATATAAAAAATCTTTCATTTCTTCCTATTGCCTCCACTTTCAGGTCAAATAAAATTTAATAATCTTCCTTGTTTACTTATGAAATCTTTTTAAGTTGTAAAAATCCCTTTGAAATTCAACAGCTGAAAAGGCAAATCCCTAATCGTCACCTAATGCAAATTTAAAAACCCGACCTATTTACTTGCAAATCCACTTCACCAGAGCCTCTCATCACAAATGCATGCATGTATATAACCTTTACTTTTCATCTCTTAGTTCCCACAGACAAGCTGTCTTCACTAACCTTCTCCCAGTTTAATTAATCATGGACACACGCACAGCCTTCTTTACAGAATACCACCGTATTCCCAAAAATATTTTAAAAAATAACATCCATCTTCACACCTCCCTCAATGGAAAAAATGAAATGTCATATTTCAAAAACATGTTTTCAGTTTCTCAACCTACTTTGTATTATTTATTATACTTATGTATAAAAAAAAATTACACTATGGTGCACTTGCATCAACCATGAAAATATATGCAATTCTTTTCTAAGTATAAAGTTCATTCCAGTCCATTCTCAATTTCCCAACATCCAAGTTCTTTTGAATTTAAGCTCTTAACAAACATATCTGCAATTATATTCTCTCATCCAGCCACATGCATAATTTTAAAATTGAACGGTTGCAATAACAAACTCCACTGTAATAGACTGACATTTTTATCCAGAAACTTTTCCAGAAACTTCAAAGAATTGTGGTCTCCATATACAACTGTCTCTGAGGAGTTGTTTGCACTTCAAAGTGCTGCAAAGCTAAAACCAAACTTAAAGTCTCTTTTTCTATAGTTGAATATTTCTTCTGATGTACATTCAACTTCCATCAGAAATATCCTACTGGTTTCTCAAGTCCCAGTTCATCATCCTGTAACAACACAGCACCAACACCCACATCACTGGCGCCAAAAGCCATTTTAAATTGATTTGTATAATCAGATGCTGCTAAAGCAGGTGTAGTGGTTAGTACAGCTTTGAAGCTGTCAATGCAGTCTGACACTCTTGTGTCCATTGGAATCTCCTGTTCTTTCCCAATAATCCAGTCTGTGGAGCAACTACATTGCTGAAATTTGGCACAAATTCCGGATAAAATATACTCATGCCCAGAAACCTCAAAACTTCCCATTTCATTGTTTCACAGGGAACTCTACAATAGCTGTTACTTTTGCATCTCATGGGGCTACTTGACCATGTCCAACAGTGTGGCCTAAATATGTAACTTTTGCTTCTGCAAATTCGCTTTTAAGCAACTTTACAATCAAATTAGCTTCCTGAGTCAGTCAAACAGTTCCTTTAAATATCGTAGATGTTCTTCCCACGTTTGACTGAATATCACTAAGTCATCGATATAGACAACACAATATAGACAATCACTTTTTTGTTAGTCTGAATGTTGCCGGTGCATTTTTCATGCTAAAGGGCATTACTTTTCATTGCTAGAAACCATACATTGTCAAAAAGCTGATATCTCTTTTGCCCTTTCTAATAAGGGTACTTACCAATATCCTCACAGTAAGACCATTTTTGTGATAAATGCTGACTGTCTCACTCTTTTGACACAATCCTCCAGTCGTGGAATAAGATATGAATTTGCCTTTGTTATTGCATTTACTTTGTGGTAATCTGCCTTTGTGATCCATCTGGTTTTGGTACCGTTACAATGGGTGAACTATAATTACTGTGACTGGGTTCTATGATGTCACTTTCAAGCATAAATTCAATTTCTTTCTGTACTTGAGCCAATTCTTCCTGGATTTAATCTATACGGGCATTGTCTTATTGAAACTGAATCCCCCATATCAACATCATGCAAAGCCAATTTTTTTTCCCTGGTCTATTTCCAAAAATTGCTTTGTATGACTGCAACAGCTTTTGTAAATCCCTACGACAGTTTTCTGGAAGGTAACTTAATATCACATTTAAATTCTTAAAGTACTTCCTCATTATCCAATTTAATCAGAGGAAGGTCAATTTCAGAATCTTTCATTTCTGTTTCCTCCTCCTTGCCTGCCACTGTCAGTGTCTCCTTCCGTTTATCCTCTCTGTCAAAGTAGAACTGTTTTCATTCTGGTTCCTTCGGCTATAACACCATTAACTTTAAGGAACTAAACACTTCAACCTCATCCTCTCTAATCTTCTCTTCCTGAATATTATTTTCAAAGATTGGTCCAGTCAATTGAGGTTCAGCATCCTCCCCTTGTCTTTTAGATTCTTCCCCTTCCTGTTTAAGTTTGTGCATCTGTGACCTCATCACCACACAATCTGGAAATAATGCAGGGTGCTCTTTCTGTAAAGCCTCTGTTGATTGCATCTCCACAGGTTCCTCTATTTCAGTAGGTGATCCAGTTGTATCATTACTTAAAATACATTGAGCCCCTGAAATGAGCAATTTCTCCTCCTCTCCAACAATCACCTCTCCTGTTTTCAAATCATTCTTTAAATTTACTTTCTATAATGAAATAGACTTGAATCCCCATGAACCACTAACTAACACTTTCTCCTACAACAACCCTTCTGGACAGCAGTTGGAACTATCCCATAATATTAATGGCTGGCTAGCACCTGTATCTCTTAAGATCTTAACAATCTTTCCTGCCCTTCCTGGAACACATGGATATACTTTCCCTTCACATATAAGATCTTTAAACATCTCTGTAACTTGCGTTTCAGAACTTCCTTGGGTAGGTTGTCAACACATTCCCATCTCTCTGGCTAATATTTACTCTTCCTTTTTTCACTTGTACAAAGGCTACTGGTCTGTCTTGCACTTGGGTCTCAGAGCCCACAGCACTTTTACTTTCAGAACTCTTCTGAGTTCCTATCACTGCAATCAGTCTCCCTTTTAACCTCCAACAATTTGATCTTGTATGTCCAGCCTTGTTACAACGGTAACATACCACTTTTCTTCCTTTACCTCTGCCTTCTACCTTTCCATCTTTAATAGACTGGCATCCTTCAACTGGCTCCTTGTTAATAACACTCTTAACATCACTAGGTTTTCTATACCTCCAATATCCTTGCTGACTCCCATAGGATCCTTTCCTATGCTCAACTGTCTGTGTGAAACATCATAAGTATAGGCCAAAACAGCAGCTTCCTTGATCTTTTTACTTTGCCTTTAATCATATTATGTCTTAATAGTTACTGGAATACTATTTCTAAATTCTTCCATAACCATAATTCTCTTAATTAATGTAATTTCTCTTACATTTTCAAAAGTCTTGTCTAATTTCAATGCCCTAAACCATTGATCCCAGAGGGTTTCTTTTTCTGTTGTAAACTCTACAAATGTCTGTTTAGGTCTCTTTCTTACAGTCCTAAACCTCAACTGATAAGCTCCAGGGGCAAGCTCATAAGCATTTAGTATTGTTCTTTTAACTACCTTGTAGTCTGCAGATTGCTCCTCTGATAATCTAGCATACGCATTCATTGCTGTACCTGACAAATTGGCCAATTGAATTTCATATCTATCTTTTCAAATGAAGTGAAATATTTTTCAACTCCATCCTCTGTAAATTTAGGAACTAACCAAAGATTTTTAGTTAAATCAAGTTCCTCAAAGGAATCAAAGTCACCATCTGAATCACTATTGTTGCTTTCCTCCTTTATTCTAAGTTTCATCTTAGAAAATTCATACTGCCTGACTTCTTTCTCTCTCTTCAGCTTTCTATCTCTTTCATTCTCCTTTTCCTCACATGCTAACTTCTCTCTCCGAAGTTGAAGTTCAAGTATTTGCATTTCTGAGAAACTGAAAATGTGTTTTTGAAATTTGACATCTCATTTTTTCCATTGAGGGAGGTGTGAAGATGGATGTTATTTCCTGCAATTTTTTCTTTGCTTTTTCTTGCTCCTCTTTTTCCCATTGAAGCTTTTTTATTTTTAATCTGTCCTTTTCTTTTTCAAGGTTCTCATTTCTCTTTCTTTTACTTTTTCTTCCAATTCAAGTTTTTGCCTTTCCATATCTCTTTCTATATCAAGTTGCTTCACCTGAAACTGAAGGCATACTAGCTTCAGCTATGACACACCAGTTTGAGGCATCTCCTCCTCCAACTTTAAATGCTGAGTAATTATTTTAACAATATCAGCCTTACATAATTTCACTTTTAATTCTACCTGCACTTCATCTGCTAACTCTCTCAGCTGAGTTTTAGTCAAAGATTTCAAGTACTCCACAGTCACATCTTACATTTCCAGAAAAATCTTAGCAACTGCCAAAACCACATTGCAGTCCAACCATTTTAAAACTCTGCAATACATAACTCCTGAGTTCATTACTTCCCTTGTAATTGTATCCTTTAAATTGACAAATCCCAATTCATCAAGGAATTTAAAAACCCGCACAGAGCCCCCAAATTTGTTACGACCGCAACTGATGTTATTTGCTGAGCAAGCCAAATCTCAGAGAGAACTTGTCTTGCTGATCATAACCTTTTTTTGTATTTTGAAAATGAAGGGAGAACTACTGATCATGGAAGCATAGAATCCCAGTAACACTTTTAGGATTTTAAAATTATAAGATTTGTTAACAAGAAGAAAAAAGACTTAAGCACACAAGATTAAAATTATACAGTTAAACCAGTCTTACAAAACATTTACCACAAAAAAACCCATTTGGTCAGAACACACCAATAAACTACTTGGCAACAGCTCCCTTATAGATTTATAATCATGAAAATCCAGTAATATTATCCAAGGCAAAAACGACTGTTACTTTAGTAAAGTATACCACAGATCTCTGAAGGCGGAGGGGCATGTTAGTGGGGTGGTGAAAAAGGCATATGGGACACTTGCCTTTATCAATCGAGGCATAGATTACAAAAGTAGGGAGATCATGTTGGAGTTGTATAGAACCTCGGTGAGGCCACAGCTGGAGTACTGTGTGCAGTTCTGGTCACCACATTATAGGAAGGAAGTGATTGCACTGGAGGGGGTGCAGAGAAGATTCACCAGGATGAAACCTGGGATGAAACATTTAAGTTATGAAGAGAGGTTGAATAGACTTGGGTTGTTTTCGTTGGAGCAGAGAAGACTGAGGGGTGACCTGATCGAGGTGTACAATATTATGAGGGGCATGGACAGGGTGGATAGGAGCAGCTGTTCCTCTTAGGTGAAGGGTCAGCCACAAGTGGGCATAAGTTCAAGGTGAGGGGCAGGAGGTTTGGGGGGGATGTGAGGAAAAACTTTTTTACCCAGAGGGTGGTGACGGTCTGCAATGCACTGCCTGCGGGGGTGGTGGAGGCAGGTTGCATCACATCCTTTAAAAAGTACCTGGATGAGCACTTGGCACGTCATAACATTCATGGCTATGGGCCAAGTGCTGGTAAGTGGGATTAGGTAGGTAGATCAGGTGTTTCTCACGTGTCGGTGCAGACTCGATGGGCCGAAGGGCCTCTTCTGCACTCTGTGATTCTGTGATTCTGTGGTTTCTCACTCTCTTCCTCTCTGCTGTAGAACTCTATAAGAAAGGTTCAGAAACAGACTGCTTTCCAAAAACAAAGACTTCTCTGGCTTGAAACTGGATGGTTGTTTCAAATTCACAACTTTTCTGAGCACAGAGCTAGTCTCAGGACATCTCCCCCACACTGCCACAACAACTCGACTAAACATCTTTCCTTAAATATCCTTTTTTCCCTTTCCTCTTAGACTCCATTGCCCTCAGTACCTCTTTGAACTCAATTTTTCCAAAATATAAAAATCTTTCATGTCTTCCTATTGCCTCCACTTTCAGGTCAAATAAAATTTAATAACTTTCCTTGTTTACTTATGAAGTCTTTGCAAATTGTAAAAAAAAATCCTTTTAAATTTAACATCTGAAAAGTCAAATCCCTACCTCTTACCTAATGCAAATTTAAAAACCCAATCTATTTACTTGTAAGTCCACTCTACCAGAGACTCTCATTACAAATGCATGCATCTAGCTCCTTTATCTTTCATCTCTCAGTTCCTGCAGACAAGCTGTCTTTACTAACCTTCCCCCAGGTTAATTAATCATGGGTACACACATATTCCTCTTTACAGAATACCACCATATTCCCAAAAATATTAAAAAAGATAACATCCATCTTCACACAAGCCACTCAGTTCAAGGGAAATTAGGGATGGGCAACAAATGCTGGCCTTGACAATGACACTCACATCCTGTGAAAGAATAAAGAATGTCTAAAGCGCAAAGCTGCAAATTAGGAGAAAATGAAGAGAGAGGGACCTGTCATATGTTAAAAAAACTTACAATAGTGCACACTTGCATTCTAAACTCCTGAGCATTCAATATAATGGAAACTGCGTTATGTAAAATTGTCAAGCTGAAATTATCATCTTCCATTGTTGCAAAATGGGGGATATTCCAGATGTTGCCTGCTTCAGCCTGGAAGAATCCTGATACAAAGAAATTCAGACCCATGGACTAGAAATTTACCTATGTCGTACAGGCTGGGTGGAAGCAGGCGGGGGCGGGCATGGAACCGAATCGCTGCCCACGATCGGCTGCGCGCTGCCATTTTACGTGGGTGGGCTACTTAAGTCCCGCTGAGCGTCACGCAAAGCCGGTACTGTGCGGCTGGGGGAGGAGGGAGAGTCGGGGCCTGCGCTCTTTCGCAAATGTGTGCGAAAGTACACAGAAATCTCCCTGAGGCACAGAGCTGCCTCAGGGAGATTAAGTACATAATAAAAGTTTAAAAATAATAAAGTTAAAAATTATTTAGACATGTCCCCCCACTGTCACATGAGCTGGGACATGTTTATGAATTGTGCAGAAATTAATTAATTTTATAAAACCTTCAGGAAACCTCATCTTGCCCGTAGATGGGGTTCCCTGAAAAAAGCGAAGGCCACTTGGGCTCTTTGCCTGCCTGCCAACCTTAAGGTTGGAGGGGCAGCGCTGTTAATTATCTAAATTACTTCCCTTATGGCCTTAATAGGCCTTTGACAGTTTGGTAGGCGCTCAGCTGCCTCCAGTGCACGCCCGTTGAACGAAAGATCTAAATGATGCGCGATGACATCGGGATGCACGCCCGACATCATCATGCGTCATTTTGCATGTCAGCGTTGTCGGACCCGCCCCTGCCATCCAACAGCAATATTCTGGCCATGGTCACCTACACAGCCACTGGTACTGCTGTCCTTTCTCTGCTCTGAGACTGAAGGTTTGTTGCAAGTGGTGGCAGAGTTCAGTGAGCACCTCCTTTGTAAATCACAGGCGATGCATACATCACTCCTGACTTAGATGGAGGTGAAAGAAGTGCTCCCTGAACAACCAAGGTCAATAAGGCCTCTTGCTGAGAGCCCTTCTGCTCATCCGTTTCCTCCTTTTAGAAGCAGCTTGTCCTGTTTGCTACCTCTGATCCATCTCTTTCTCTCATGATGCCCAAGAGTGATTGCAAGTATAAGAGCCATGATTGGGAGCAAGTGGTCTGACCAGAATGCTTGCAGCCACAACTAAGGCCTTCTCCACATGCAGCACCTGTTGACTTCACCAACTTTGAACAACTTCTCAAATCACTCAGCAATTCCACAAACTCAGAAGAGCCAATAGAGATTAATCAGCAACTAATCTGAAAGTTCCTGATGACCACCTCAAATAAGTGCTAGTGGATGGTCTTCCTTCTGCTGAAGCCATGTGCTGAAGTATGTGTTTAGCAGAGAACATTGATTATTGTGACTCTTAAAGGGCTTCTGCATTGTGCCTGTAAGAAGTAATAGGGGTTATTTGAAAACTGAATGTATTGTGGTACTTTGAGCAATAGCTGACCATGTTAGACAGCGTGCACCAAGACTTTTGGATACTGAATTGAAGGTCTTGGTTGAAAAGGTGCATAGAGAGGGGGATGTCATATATCCTTTGCCGAGGGGAGGGGCGGTGGGGAAGGGGAAATTGCAGTGGAGATCACTGCCAGCAATATAACCCCAAAAACCAGGTGCAGGAATAAGTTCAATGAATTTATAATACCTATCAAGGGCAGTGAATGCATCTTCAAATGGCAAGTACTTCAGTCTCCAGGTCAATGGTGGTGTGGTGGTATTGTCACTGGGCTGGTAATCCAATAGCTCAGCCTAATGATGTGGGTTCAAATCCCACCATAGCAGTTGGGGGAGTTTAAGTTTAGTTAATTAGTAAGTTTAATTAAACCTAGAATTAAAAGCTAATCTTAGTAATGGTGACCAAGAAGCTACCATTGCTTGTTGTAAAAACTCAGCTGGCTTACCATTGTTCTTTAGGGGATGAAATATGCCAGCCTCACCAGGTCTTGCCTACATGTGATTCCAGACCCACAGCAATGTGGTTGACTTTTAACTGCCCTCTGAAATAGCCAAGCAAGCCATTCAGTTGTACCAAACCACTACAGAAAAATTGAATACCAGATGGACTTCAGTGGTGCAAGAAGGTGACTCACCATCTTCTCACAGGGATTAGGGATGGGCAACAAATGCTAGCCTTGCTAGCAATGCCTGCATCCTATGAAAGAATTTGAAAAAACACTGTTTATTCATTTTGTCCCCCCACTCACTCACCTACCAAACATATCTATCAATGAGAACTCATACTTGGTATTCAGATGTTTTATCTCACCCTCATATGTTCAGCTGTGTTACAAATCTTGCAACTACATCTCACAGCTTGCACACATTGGCAGCTATTCAACCGTGACAGCTGCACCATCCAAACACATTGCATAACACCCATTGACACACTTGCCTCTCTCTCTCTTGCAGGAGTAGGTTCTGCACAGGCTTATGGAGGATACTGTATTGGTCACAATGGGAAGGGCCATTGTTGAGGCAGTGGTCACCAGCAGAACTGAAGCATTTCAAGAATTAGCTAATCTTATGCCTAACCCTCCTTTTCTCAACCCACATTCCCCCATCCCTTAATCTCTTCCAATTTCCAAGCTGCTGATGGTGTAAGCATGCACTTCTTACTTTCTCCTCTTCCATCACCACAGCCCCACTCTTGTACCTTTTTCATTTCAGCTACCCAAGTCAGTGGGGGAAGCAGAAGAAGACAGTAAAGATGAACAGTCACTTCACGTGATTTCAGATGCAGCCATCAGCTCAGGTACTCTCACACCGTGTGTATGTGGAGGATAGCATAGAGACACCTGGGCAAGATTTTCCCCTTGGCGATTTGGGGGCGGGGCCCACTCACCGAGGGGAAAGTGACGCAGGATGACGTTGGGAGGAATCCCGGCATCATCCCAGTCCTTTAAATTTTTAGGAAGGCGTGCGGACAGTGAAATCAGCTGTCTGCCCACCGACGTGTCAATGGCCATAATGGGGAATAGAAAAAAGGCAGAGATCATAAATGACTACTTTGTGTCTGTTTTCACTGAGGAAGATACACAAAATCTCCCAGATTTAGAGCCAAGGGACTAGGGAGAACGAGAAGTTGAAGAAAATTAGTATAAATTACTGACAGGCTAATTAAAATAATTAAAGACCTGCCCGTCCAACCTTAAGGCTGGCGGGCAGGTCAGGAGCCCCAGCGGGCTCCAGATTATTGATGAAACTTCATCCACTGGCAGGATGAAGGTTCATGCCCGTTTTAAAAAAATGTTATAAAGTTTAAGTGTTTATTATTAACATGTCCCATCTCGTGTGACATTGGCACATGAGGGGAACATGTTAATAACGTTAATATTTTTCTATTTTTACACTTTACTTACCTGTCACGAATCTCCCTGAGACAACACTTAGTCTCAGGGAGAAGTGCGCTCTTTCACGCGCATGTGTGAAAGAGCGCACTTTGACAGATGGGGAATCCTCGCATAGCGCTTCCTGTCGGGAAGGCCGCTGGGCGGGCCTTAATTGGCCCGCCCACTCAAAATGGTGGTGGGCCCCATTTCGGTGGCGTGGGTCAGATGTCCGCCCACCGCCAAGCCAGTGGGGCCCGCACGCCCACTAAGGGCAAAATTCTGCACCGATCTGTACATGGTGACATTCAGGCCGGAAGTAGGGGCAAGTGTTGGGATGATGTTGGTTACAGAACGTGTCTCTTAAAGAAGTTTCACAGTCTTCTGAACCTTAACAGCAAGTCTTTATTAACTACTTGTAACTATATGCATGTAAACAGTAAAGCATGCAAGTAAGGAGGCACCTGCACATCGAGGTCTTAAAATGACTCTGCTCAACAACACACTGACCCTAGGTCATGTACCTTCTTACATCACTGTGTGGGCTGTATTGTGCTCAGTCTCACATTAACCCTGTGCATGCCAGACCCTTACACTACACCTCCCCCAAGTTTTTATCCCATGGATATGGGGTTACACTAGTTTACTTCATGTCTTACATTGTTATCAGTCTCATGCATTTACCTTGTTGTTACTACTTTCATGAAAATATAATAATTTTCATAATATTATTGTGATTTATTGTGAAAGTAGGTTAATAGTAGGGTTTGGATTAGTTTTTCCATGGGCGGTGTTTTCCCATTGGCGAGCGGGGAGGCGGGGCCCACTCGCCAATGCGTAAAACGACGCGCGGTGATGTTGGGTGGGTGTCCCGATGTCACCGCACGTCATTCAGATACTCAGTTCGGCGGGCAGGCAGCCGAGTTGGCTGTGCACCTGCCGAACTGTCAAAGGCCTATTAAGGCCTGTTAAAAAGTAATTAAAGTAATTAATTGAGCTGTCCGTCCAACCTTAAGATTGGTGGGCAGGTGAAGAGCCCAGGCAGTTTTCCTGAAATCTCATCCACGGGCGGGATGAGGTTTCATGAAGGGTTTATTATTTAAATAAAATTTTTAAAAATACATAATGGACATGCCCCAGCTCATATGGCAGTTTCACATGAGGGGACATGTTTTTATCCCACCTTTATTCAATTTTCCATAACTTAAACAAATCTCCCCGAGGCACCTCTGTGCCTCAGGGAGAACTCTGCGCTCTTTTGCGTGCATGCACGAAAGAGCGCTGGGAACCACTAAGGGAATCTCCCCCTCCCCCCAACTCGCACAGGGAGCGCTCAGCGCTTCCGGGTGCACGTCACGATGGGCGGGCCTTAATCGGCCCACCCACCTAAAATGACGGTGCAACGCTGACTGGGTGCGCCAGTCGGGTTCATGCCCACCCCCGTCTGCCCCAGGCACAACCCCCCCGACAGGGGGAATTTTCTGGCCTATGTGTATGTGTGTTTGGGAGGATTTAATTGAATTGGAGACAGCTGGTCTGGAGGTTTTGAGTCATCAGAAAGGAAGCTAGGTTTGAAATGCTAAATATGTAAACATGGCTAAAGTTTTAGAATATGAGGTGTAAGGAAAGTTTGCATTTTTAGGTAAACCAGTGTAATTTGAATTTCAAAGAGATGATAAGATGTTACATCTGGCCAGGTGAAGCTAAGCCAAACATGTGTTTATTTTTCCCAAAGGTTACTGATAAAATTAGTATTATGAAAGATTTATATTATGAGAAAAGTAAAGTTGCAAAGATATGTTGAAACAATGGAATTGCATTAAAAAAGGAGAAACATATATAAAGGAGATGAGGCTATGTGTAAGAGGAGAAGAAATTCTAAGATCCAACACAAGTGTGAAAAGCCTCCAGCCTCTTTGCATCAAGTTGCTGTCCACAAGAACCAAAGCTGAGTAAACTTGCTGCCCAGGGTATCGTGTTGCTTTGCCTGAGTCTTTTTTAATCTATTTGTTTTTCTACTGTTGTATTCATGGAAGTGTAACTGGGAGCCAGATTAATTAGAAGTTTTAGGAGTTATTATAGTCGTAATTTGTAGACCTATGTACATGCTTGAAATCTTTTCTTTTGTTAATAGATGTTTAATTTAGTTTTCAAAAAACCTCTGAAGTCGCGGTAGTCTTATTACTTCTGAATTCAGGGCACGCAAACTTGAAATATAATACAAATTGCAAAACAGTTGTGGCAGCTGTTTCAAATTTCCCTCTGGGATTTGAGTAGCTCGGAATTTATTATTTGCTGTGCCATAACACTAGCATAATGCTATTCCATCATTATTGCTTTTTCAGTGTTAGCATTAACAACATTCTCCCAACCTCATCTCTATCCTTCAAGTCATTGAACTTAAAGATTCAGGCAGTCTGGAGGCCTTATAGCCCTTCCATATCTCATTTGCCATTCTGTCGAAGGAGTGCCAGGCTCTGCTGGTCCTGATTCTTGCTGTTGGCTTGGAGGTTGGACTGGCATTTGGGTATGCTTTCATTCTTCCATTGCCGAAGCACACATGGTCGGTTCGGCTGTTACTTTGATGCATGGTTGCTGTTACTCTCGATCATTTTTTGCGAGGTGAACAAACATCGTATTCGCCTCCTTGGCACTGCTTTTTCTTCTTCTTTCTTCATGTGGGCCATCTCGAAGCCCCTTGAGGCTGAGGAAGAGCATTCCTGTGCTGAACAGGAAGATTTATGGTATGCTGACCTCTGCTTTTTGTTGTCGAAGGTGGGAGACTGCTATCAGGGTCTCGGAAAAAGCATGAAACCTCATCCATGGGCGGGGTGAGGTTTCATGAGGGCTTTTGAATGTTTATCAAATGTCTAAATAAAAGTTAAGGACATGTCCCAACTCATGTGACAGTGTCATATGAGGGGACATGTCAGGGAAATTTTTTTATTACCATTCTGTCAACTTTTTATTCGGAGCAGATCTCCCTGAGGCAGCACTTTGCCTCAGGGAGATCTGTGCGCTCTTTCGCGCTCATGTGTGAAAGAACGCACTCCCGGCTGAGGGAATCCCCTCCCCACCTGCACAGGGAGTGCATAGCACTTCCTGGCAGACGTCATGCTGGGTGGGCCTTGATTGGCCCGCCCACGTAAAATGGCGGCGTGCCCACTCCTGCACTTCAACCCCCCCCGTCCGGGGACGCCAATCGGAAGGCCGGCCACCGGCGCCCGCTCCCGCATTTCCCCCCCCAACGAGGGGAAAATGTCCCCCATGATTGTAGTGCAACAGTGAATTTGGCACCCAAGGATAAATATTCATATAACAATTAGTTTCTAGCTCTTTACAGGTAATATAACATTCAGGCTCTACTACTAGAGCAGTCTGGACGGATGGCTGACAGGCAACTGTAAAGTCACTTTGTTGAGTGGCATTAGTGGCAGCTGGAATGCTGTTATCCTGAGAGAGGGCAGCAGGTTCATTCTCCATGGAACCACTGCTTCTCTCCCAGGCTGGTGCCTCAGCGATCAACCACAGCAACAAGAAACTACCTTCATATAGTGCCCTTAATGTAAATGAGTTAGATTTGAAGGAGGTTCTTTAAGGAGGAGACAGCGATAGAGAGGTGGAGGTTTTGGAGGGAACTCCAAAGCTTAGGGACTCAGGCAGCTGATAGCATGGCTGCTAATGGAGGAGCAAATAAAATTGTAGAGGCATAAGAGGTCAAGATTAGATAAGCGCAGATATCCTATATGGTTATAGGGATGGAGTTCAGGAGAGCACCTAGCACAAAGGAGGATGGTTGTGGTTGTTGGAGGTCAGTCACCTCAGCTGCAGGACATCACTGCTAGAGTGCCTCAGGATAGTGTCCTAGGTCCAGCCATCTTCAGCTGCTTCATCAGTGATCTTCCTTCCATCATAAGGTCAGAAGTGGGGATGTTCGCTGATGATTGCATAATGTTCAGCACCATTCGTGACTCCTCAGATACTGAAGCAGTCCGTGTCCAAATGCAGCAAGACCTGGACAATATCCAGGCTTGGGCTGACAAGTAGCAAGTAACATTCACGCCACACAAGTGTCAGGCAATGACCATCTCCAACAAGAGAGAATCCAACCATCGCCCCTTGACAGTCAGTGGCATTACCATCACTGAATTCCCCACTATCAGCATCCTTGGGGTTACCATTGACCAGAAACTGAACTGGACTAGCCATATAAATACGGTGGCTACAAGAGAGGTCAGAGGCTAGGAATCATGTGATGAGTAACTCACCTCCTGACACCCCAAAGCCTGTCCACCATCTACAAGGTACAAGTCAGGTGTGTGATGGAATACTCCCCACTTGCCTGGATGAGTGCAGCTCCCAAAACGCTCAAGAGGTTTGACACCGTCCAGGACAAAGCAGCCCGCTTGATTGGCACCAAATCCGCAAACATTCGCTCCCTCCACCACCGACACACAGTAGCAGCAGTGTGTACCATCTACAAGATGCACTGCAGGAATTCACCAAGGCTCCTTCAACAGCAGCTCCCAAACCCATGACCACTACCATCTAGTAGGACAAGGGCATCAGTTAGATGGGAACACCAACACCTGGAAGTTCCCCTCCAAGTTACTCACCATCCTCACTTGGAAATATATCACCATTCCTTCACTATCACTGGGTCAAAATTCCGGAACTATCTTCCTAACAGCACTGTGGGTGTACCATATAGACTGCAGCGGTTCAAAAAGGCAGCTCACCACCACCTTCTCAAGGGTAACTAGGGATGGGCAATAAATGATGGCCCAGCCAGCGAAGCCCACATCCCATGAATTGATAGAAAAAAAAGACTGAGACCATGGAAGGATTTGAAAACAAGGATGAGGAATTTTAATATCAAAGCTTTGCTTAAATCAGAACCAATATAGATCAGCGAACGCAGGGTGATGGATGAATGGAATTTTATATGAGTTAAGATACGAGCAGCAGAGGTTTGGATGGGCTTAAAATTATGGAGGGCAGAAGATCGGAGGCCAGTGAGGATTGCAATGGAATAATTTAATCTAGAGGTAACAAAGGCATGGATGAAGGTTTCAACAGCAGATGAGCTGATGTGGGGTGGAATCTGTAGATGTTATGGAGGTGGAATTCTACTGATGCATAGGAGATTGATGGACTGGTATGATGCCTTGGAAGCCCCTTTGAACAAGAGCCCTAAGAGCCATGATGGCAACTGGCTGTGCTTGCAGGGCAGCAGTCTGAACTTCCACTGCAACACTCAGACATTGTGCTGCAATGGAAGTTGTTTGTGCTGCAATAGGAGTTGCGACATTGGTCATCAGGAACTACATCATGGTGGTTTTATAGGTGTACTGATGGAGGTGACCACCTATTCCATGTTGCGTTATCCTTTCCCTACAGCCTGGCTCCAGTGCATTTGTTTCCAAGTGTCACTGCATGCAGATCTCTCCTATATCCTAATCTCTAAAATGTGTGAGATATAGTATCTGAGCTGGTGGCTGCAGCTATGAGATCAAGTGAGGGTGTCTCATCATCTTTCCTGTCATCTTCCTCTTCCTCCATTGACTGGGAAACCTTCTGTTTCAAGTTGCTGAAATGAGAAAGGGGAAAGGGTTTTACGTGGTGATGGGAGGGTAAATAGTAACAAGTCTGTGGTTCCACCATCAGTTGCTTGTATATCAGAAGAGATTAAGGAATGAGAGTGAAATGAGATGAGAGAAAGAGGATCAGATAAGTTGACACCTTCATCTTGAATTACTTCAGCCTTGTTTGTGGCCACGGCCACAGCAGTGGCCCTTCCCATAATGACCAACACTGCCCTCTCGATAGGGACCAAAACATGCAAACACATTTCTCCCCCTCCAGTTAATTTCCTACTGCATTCTGTTGTGTGTGTGTAACCTCCTCCTGCAAGAGAGAGGGAAGTGTATCACCAAGTGTCATATATTTGGTGACGTGGCTCTTATGGGTGAATAGCTGTCAGTGAGTGTAAGATTTGAGATGTGGATGCATGTCTTGTAGCAGTGCCAAATATGTGAGAGCAAGATAATTGGAAATTATTGGTAGGTGTGTAGCGAAGGTGTAATGAATTGAGCAATGGATGAGGCTAGTGCTGCAGTTGGTAGAATGTGGTATTTGAAGGTGTACTCACTGACCTTAACAACTCATATGAGATTATTAAACATCTTTCTCCACTGCATCCACAGTGTTGGAGCAAATCCTTGGCATTCACCTCTGCCACTACTTCTTCCCACTGCCCCTAAGCATCTGTCTGGAAGGCCTTCTGCCCCCTTGCAAGACATTGCTCCTCCTTTCCACATCTTCCATCAGGACTATTAGTGCAGTGCCTGAAAAAGGTTTTTCACATGTGCAGCCAGTGTTCAAAGAATCACAGCGCATATTCAGTTTTCAAATGACTCCCACCACTTCCTGCAGCCACAATGCACCAGCCCTTTAAGAGGTGCAAGCTGTCTTTAAGTAGCGCTAACCACTTGGAGTATCGATCCCCATTCTGATGTGTGCAGCTGATGAACAACATGGGTAGCATTGTCTGAATTCAGGCATCATTTAGAGTAGCAGGCAGCACAAGTATAATGCACTGTCTGCAACACAATGAATTGACTAGGATTAATCGCGCACTACAACCTCCACCACTGTTTTCTTCAGTTGGTCAATTTCTCTCCAGGATTAATTTTAAAAAGCCCTATACTTGAGGTGTGGGCTGAAATTTTGCTTTAAAGTTCGAGAGATGCCATAGACAATCTGCTTTGGAAACATAATTAAGTATAGGACCAGAAAAGACTGTTTTCGTCCAGTATGTTGTTACTACATTTCAAAAGAAGAACATGAAGGTCATATCATGAATCCTCCATCGATCTTCTCAGCAAGTGTTTATCCAACACCCTGTAAAAAGGAATTATTATTGTTAAAACTAGATCATAAAGCATCACAGTCTGTGCTGAGTTAACGGAGCTGAGCAGTGGAGGCAATAGGAGCGTTACAACTGATAACAGAATGCTTGAGTTTTGCAGCAGAAAACTGCCCAGGGTTAGCATGCCTGATCACTAATGGGAGTGCAGCTGTGTGGGCACAGGGTGAAGTCATGATCAGCTTTAACTTTAATGACCCACACAGCTGAATAGCCTCCCAATAGCAACCGTCAATCTCACTTACGGCTAATTGACAGCAACAAAACCTTCAGGTTCCTTAAGAGGAATTAAGTAATGTAATTAAGTTATCATTGCGCTGTTCATGTAGAAGGTTCTGGTGACATTAAGTGTGATAACCACTCTCTATTAATTCTGATTTAAAAAAAAATCATAGACCCAATAAAGTCTCTCATTTATGCATGAAATGTTTCATAAATCAAATGCCTTCATATCATTGAATTTTCCTACCAAACTATTCCCACCCTAATTCATCATATAGTCCTAAATGTCTCAACTGCATTAATAAGGAAGGCAAGGAAATGCAGATGCCACTTCAAATGCCCAATTTAGTCCTCAGAAGATGTTGAAATGTACATTCTCACTTTTGATTACCTTTCTTAAATATGTATGTGTGCAGCTGATATAACTCTTGCATGAATCTGTGCTTTAAAAGTTTCACTCATCAGGGTAATGGCTACTATCTTGATACACTAATAAAACACAGCATCTCATTGTCCTTCACAATGAAAGGGATATTGAAATACTTTGGACTCCATCAAGGACGTACTTTAAAAATGTACAGATATTGCAGTAACAGCCTATTAAACCATCAGGAAACCTGCTGCTTCAAAGCCTGTTTTTATAGCATGGATAATGGGTTAGATTGATCTTAAATATATACTGAGGGCATCAGAGAAAAAATAAATTTAAAAAATATTGCAGCACTCCAACATTTTTAAGGATTTGACTGATGGAGTTGAACCCAGTATTTCATTTCAGTATATCCTGGAAGTGCTGGCAATATACAAAGCAACATAAATAAGGCAACTCTGACAGTATTATGGGAAAAACTTTTAGCTTGGCAGGCGGATGTGTGCCTGACCCGTTTGAGTGTGAAATGACACATGTTGAAGTTGGCCGAGCGTGCTGACGGCAATGCGCAGTCATGTGATAATTTGGTCGATGGGCGCGCGCCGGAGTCAGCAGTGCGCCTGTCGGCAATTAAAAGGCCTTATTTGTGACAAAGTCACATGAAGGGACACGTTTTATTACATCTTTATTTTATTTTTAAAAAATGCTTCTTCTCCCTGAGGCAGCTCTGTGCCTCAGGGAGATTTTCAAGTGCTCACTTGCGCTTGGCCCGCCAGCGTGAAGCCGTGATCCGGCCTGATCGCGGGCGGCGGTCGGCTTTCTGACCAGCCTCGCCCGCCCCTGTCGAGCCGGCCCGACATGAGCTAATTTCTGTTACTCAGAATCATTAAAGTTTTTTATTACATTTTTATCACTTCTCAGCCTCGTTTTATTTTTTGCAGGTGCTTAATTTTAACATTGCTGTCACACAATTCCTGACTTATTAAAAATGATTTGAGGTTAATGTTATCAAAAGACTAGGCATTTTTCTTTCCTGCCTATTTGACTTTTGGTTGCTAATAAGGTTTCTCAGTGCTGTGTTTAACACACTTGGGGCAGAATTTTCCATTTGTTGGGCGGGTGGGCCTGACCCAATCACGGGCGGGTGCAAAGCTGATCGCCGCCAGCGATCGGGGACGCGCTGCCATTTTACCCAGCGTGACGTGCGCTGGAAAGCGCTATGCGCTCCCTGTGCGGGTGGGGTGAATCCCTAAGATCGAGAGTGCGCTCTTTCGCGCATGCGCACAAAAGAGCGCACTCATCTCCCTGAGGCTAAGTGCAGCCTCAGGGAGATCGCCTCGACTTTTAAAAATATTAAAAGTAGAGAAAAGATGTGGTGCTGTCTGTGAAGCCTGGTGCTGATGACTGTGAGTGCTGACAGAAGCAAGGTAGGTAAACAAACCTCGAAGTCCCAAGCAAAGTGCAGCTCGCCAGGTGCACGTCGCTTATGTACAGTTGTGAAATACGTCGGTGTGCAATCACATCGATGTGCTTGAATGATCCAGTGTGGGTGGATGATTCTTGCGAGCTGGGCTTATAATGATATCAGATGTAATACAATGAAGTTCCCAGCATCTGACAGCGGGAAATGCAGTCCGCCACTGACAGGCAGAATGGATGATTGCAAACTGGTTTCACGGCATCTTGAAAACGATTTTTAGCCTTCTCATCATATTGTCTGCTCACGCCACCAAACACGCCTGACGCCAGTCAGATTCCGCGCAAAGAGTCTACCAAGTGATACAAATAAAGTGAATGTGTAAAAAGTTTGGCGGGTGAAATACAATGTGGGAAAATGTGAACTTGTTTGCTTTGGCAGGGGGAACAGAAATGCAGAATATTATTTAAATGGAGAAACTGCATAATGCTGCAGCACAGAGGGACCTGGTTGTTCTCGCACTTGAATCACAAAAAGTCAGCATGCAGGTACAGTAAATAATCAGAAAGACAAACAGAATATTGGCCTTAATTGCAAGGGGGAAGGAGTTTAAAACAGGGAAGTCTTGCAATAACTGTACAGGACATTGGTGAGACCACACTTAGGGTACTGTGTGCAGTGTTGGTCACCATATTTAAGGAGGGACATAGTTGCATTGGGTGCAGTTCAGAGAAAGTTGACTAGGTCGATTCCTGGGATGAAGTGTTTGCCTTATGAGGAAAGGTTGAGCAGATTGGGCCTATGCTCATTGGAGTTTAGAAGAATGAGAGGTGATCTTATTGAAACATAAGACTTTGAGGATGCTTGACAGGGTAGATGCTGAGAGGATGTTTTCTCTAGTGGGAAGATCTAGAACTATGGGGCACAGCTTAAATATAAGGGGTCTCCCATTTAAAATGGAGTTGAGGAGGAATTTATTCTCTCAGAGGTTCATTGATGTTTAGAATTCTCTTCCCCAACAAGCAGTGGAGGCTGGGTCATTGAATATATTCAAGGCTGAGTTGGACAGATTTTTGATTGATAAGGGAGTCAAGGGTTATGGGGGGCAGGCCAGGAAGTGGAGCTAAGGCTACAATTAGATCAGCCATGATCTTATTGAATGATGGAGCAGGCTTAGGGGATGAATGGCCTACTCCTGCTCTTATTTCTTGTGTTCTTACATTCTTAAATAGCTTGGTAGCTCCATAACCAATGCAATATACAGATTACTATGAAGATGGAAATCAATAAATGAATGTCTCAATGCCACAAAAACTGTCTACTCAATTAATGAAAAATCATCTGCATTTAAGCAAAAATTGTAAAGAAAAAAGTTAAACAGGAGACCTATATGAGTAACAAAGATAGATGAGAGTACAAGTGATCTAAGCAAATCTTTGTTACTCATATAGGTCTCCTGTTTAACTTTTTTCTTTACAATTTTTGCTTAAATGCAGATGATTTTTCATTAATTGAGTAGACAGTTTTTAATCTCCATAATTGGGGAATTTTACAATCATGTCTCCTAATGTTACACAGTCCAAACCCAACAAAGTACTGGCACAAGTAGGTCAGAAATGTGAAATAAATTGCTGGAAGTTATATGTATGTCTTAGCTTGGGTACTTGCCTTCAAGCGCTATCCAATATATTTTTGTTTTTGTTTCAGATTTCCAGCATCCACAGTATTTTGCTTTCACACTTACTTAGTATTTGGATCAGTGAGCTCAAAGAGATAGGCCTAGTCTGTGGTTAGACCTAAAAAACCATGTCCCAGAGCTCAGAGTGACCATGAGCAAAGCCATGAGAAACCTGATTACTTATGAAAAATATTTTGTTACAATCCTCTGGGAGTATTATGTAGGGCACCTTGAAAAGCAATAAATTTTTTTAAACTTTCCACCTGGAGTGGTTTTCAGTAGTTACCTGAACAAGAACTCAATTCAGATGCAGGGATTCTCAAGGGGAGTATCACGACACATTGTTCTTTCCATGCAACACCATGTGCTAATTCCTGAATATCTATAAGTATGGTTGCTTTTACTGTCACTCAAGTTATTCCACAAAATGATGTCTTCACCAATGCAGATCTTACATAGCTTGTTCCAAATACACCTTCATTGTAGTGCCCCTAAGAATTATTTATTGAGTATTTATTTGTGTTAACAGACGTCACTGCTTCCAATAATTTTGTCTTCAACGTGAAAATGCTTGATTAAATTGTCCTAGAACCCTCTTGATGCTTCAATCCATCAGATCTCACAGGTCTCATTTATCTTTAAAATTTGCAGCTGTTGATGGGCATGAATGTGCATTTACAACACCAGTCCACTGAAAGTATCTTTTAAAGTTATGCATCACTAGTTGATATCAATGAAAGTATGCTTCTGACATGCCTTTGCAGTCTTTTTATTGAGTTGGAGGGCTGGGTTTTCACCATCGAAGCAGGTGGCTCGAGTTGGGATATTTCATGGCTCGGCGCACCCACCTCAGGAAAAAGTGCCCCGAATGGCACAATTTTCACTCCTGAGGGGTGGGGGTCATTGGAGTCAGGCCAGCTGCTCTCGGAAGCAGGCCAGAGGCAGTTACAGGGGCTGTGCATTGGGGAGGCCGGCTGATTAAAGGCCTGCCTGAGTTCTTTTGGACTGTGTCCCAGTTGTTTTGTTAAATATTAGCCCCTCTAGCCCTCACCCCTCACACCCCCTCACTGACCCATCACCCACTCTCCATGCCCCATCCAATGCCAACTCATGAAAATCCATGCCTTCCCATCTACCCCTAATGGCTACTCATACCCTCCAATCCAACCCATGCCCCCCGCCCATCCCCATTAGTCCCTCATACAATCCAGGCCAACTCATAGCACTTCCATGCCCATTAACCCAGTATACACTCTATACAGAACCAATGAACCATATAGTAACAATGGCATGTGTGGAAATTTTTAAGGCCTGAACTTTACCCTTGGTGGGTGTGCGTGATCGGCGGGCCTAGGACTAGTTGGGGAACAGGCCCCCGGCCGCGATTGGTCTATGACTGCGATTTCACACTGGTTGGCCGATTAAGGCATGCCCGGCGTGAAACGCATCTTCCCAATGAGGGATGGGGGCGGTGCGGGGTGGGGTGGGGGCCTGTCAGCTGCCAGATCCAATGGTGACCTGGCGGGTGGTTTAAAAACGGCACAGGCAGCTCCTTGAAGGCTGCATGGGAAGAATCATATATTGTGCGTTCTGGAGAGTGAAGCAAAACCTCAACAGTGGCTAGAGACACCAAGCGGGAGGGCAGGTCGGGTAGGCACTCAGGCCCGTGGTTTTCAGAGGAGTGCCATGTGGTGCTCTTGGAGGAGGTGGCTCCCAGGAGGGACACCCTCATTCACAGAGATGGAAGGAGGTGGCAGCCAAGGTCAGCAGCTACGACGGTGTACAGCATACATGGGTGCAGTGTTGCAAAAGGTTTAATGACCTGCTGCGCTCAGGAAGGGTGAGTACCGTGTTGGCATGGATCAGTGTGGAGAAGTGTTAAGGGCTGGCTGTCCACCCATGGAGCTCAGGGGTTTTGAAGTCTGAGTGCCAAATGTCAATGATGCTGGAGCTGGCCAAGGGGGCGAGCCCTGGCTACTTGAACTGAGTGCCATGTGGCTCGAGGGTCATGATTTGGATGTGCTCTGCAAGGTGTTCCTCAGGTGGCGTTGGCCAAGCTGCAATGCCACTGCAGGTAGAGAGTGGACTAATCAGTGCTCCTCTGTCACAGAGGTGAGAGCTTCAGATGGTAGAAACATTCTTGTGTAGTCTCTTAATTGTTGAGAGCCTCAAAACTGGATTCCCCATTGATCATTGAAAGATGGTGGCACCATGATGCACATCTCCATTGTCTCACCAGGGTGCCAGGCATGCAGTGACAGTGTGATGACTTTAACTAGTAACATGTCCTTATCTTCTCTTAGATTCGCCAGCAGGCACACATTTGCAAGACCCTGAAGAGCCACCCCTGATGCCAGAGGACCGCCAGGCTTCAACTGCACCTGCCTCACAACTGCTCTTTGAACCAGGCACCAGCACAGATATCAGCATTTTGTGGGTGTTAGGTCTTCGGCTAGAATGTCGGAGCATGTCGGTGAGGGCTCTTCACACTCGCTTGAGGTGCAGGCAGAGGCAGAGAGTGCCCAGGGCGCCAGCAGTCAGAGGACTGCTGGAGACCAGGACAATGCTGAGTCAAAGGCAGATGATGAGCCTCAGGAGTCGTCCATTAGGCGGCAGATGCTGGATGTCCAGTGGGTTGTGCGGGAGGATCTGGCGGAGATCCATGAGGGAATGCGTGCCATGGTCTTCGTGATGGAGGAGTCCATGTGGAGCATAAGCACTGCATTGACCCTCATGGCCAAGCGCACTGCCTCCTCCATTAAGACACTGGCGACTCTCATGGAGTCCAGGGACAGAATGAGGGGTTCCTGGGGTTGCGCTTGGACCTGCAAGTCCTCACACAGGCATTGACCTCAGGTGGTCAGTGTCAGTGTGGGAGATTGATAAGGCACCCAGTACCCCAGCTAGGTGCCCATCCATCAATGGTGAACAGGGAGGTCCAGAGCGACCTTACGTTGGCGCACGAGCTGCTTGTCATCTCTGTGGGCTCCTCTCAGGGCGCTCTAGATGATGGCAGCAGCTCCTCTGCCCCTCTGCCAGTGACCGTGGCATCTGTTGAGGCTGTGGTGACTGGGGAGATGCCAGCCGTGGCACTAGCTGCTCCTCCCCAGGTGAGGCCAGCGCAGGCTCCACTGGCCAGAAGATGACCGCCAAGTTCATCCAGGCCAACAGGGCACGAGATTCAGCAGGCTGTCTCCAATGCCGGTGTCAGTGAAGGCAGGGGGGTGGGGGGGGGGGGGGGGTGGTGTGTGTGGGCACCATGATGCAACACTTGTAAACTTAAGTTCAAGGCACCATGAGCACAAGAGGGACAGGTCGCGGATGGTTTTCTGTTCCGTAATGTTTTGTTTATATGTTTACTGCTGTGGAACATGGAAATGTTAATTTGTTTTGAGTGTGAAAATTACGTAAATTTTGTTTTTGTTGTAATGGTCTGAGTATGCTTCACCTTTTTGTTTTGGTGCAGAATATGCCAGTATGTGATGCTAGATGTGAATGGCTTAAACTTTATTGTACAGGCACTGAGTGGACTTTGAAAGGGTTATTTCAGACATCCTGGATGGAGGCAGCAGCCCTGCCTTGAGGTGGAAACAGATCTTTGGTGTCCTAGCTGAAGGAGCATTGGACCAAGGCATCCCTGGTGTCCCTGCCTCCCTGCAGGTTACTGAGGTCTGTCTCCATGCCCTCAGAGTTCTCCTTACCATGCTCATCTTTGGACTCACTACTGGGTTCATCCCCTGTGGCCTGTGGAGCTGCCTCAAGATCTCCTCCCTCCATTGGGTCCCCCTTGCAAGTGCCAGATTGTGGAGAGCACAGCATGCAACCACTATCAGTGACACCTGCTCTGGGGGGTATTGTAGTGCTTCCCCTGAACAGTCCAGGCATTGGAAGCGCATCTTCAGAAGACCTATGGTCCTCTCCATCACCGCCCTTGTGGGGGCATGACTTCTGTTATAATGCTGCTCTGCCTCTGTTCTTGGGTGACGGAGAGACGTCATAAGCCATCTTTTCAACAGATAGCTCTTGTCACCCAGCAGCCATCCATCCAGTTTGGTTGGAGCACTGAAGAGCCTCGGCACCTGGGAGTGTCTGAAGATATAAGTGTCATGGGAGCTGCCAGGGTACCCTGCACTGACTTGTAGAATCAGCATCCTGTGGTCACACAATATCTGCTTGTTCATCGAGTGGAATCCCTTCCTGTTGACAAAGACACCCGGCTGACCTACTGGCACCTTGATGGCCACATGTGTGCAGTCGATTGCACCCTTGATTGGAGGGGGGAACCCAGCAATCACTACAAACCCTCTGGCTCGCTCAGCCTGGCTGGCCTCGTCCATATGGAAATGAATAAATGTCATTGCCCACCTGAACAGAGTTTCTGTCGCCAGCTTGACGCAACTGTGGACAGCTGATTGGGACATTCCACACAGATCCCCCACTGAGCAGTGGTAGGGGTTGGAAGCATAAAAGTTGAGGGCCGCTGTAACCTTCAGAGCCACTGGCATGGGGTTTCCACCCACACAGTTGGAGCTGATCTCAGGCCCAATCATCTCGCAAATGGAGGTCACAGTCTCCCTGAAGAAGCAGAGCCTCCTTTGGCATTGCACCTTGGACTTATTGAGGTAGCTGCATCATTGACTGTATACCCTGGCAGCAGGATAGTGGCATCTTCTGTGGCTCCTTCTGCCTTGGGCTATCTGTTGGCCCTGTGCCCCTTGTGCCTGCACCTCTCCTCCCATAGGCTGCTCCCCTGGAAGCTGCATTGGGACACGTGGTCTCCTCTTCCTTTTGCCCCTCTCTTTCTCCTCAGAGGAGGTGCCTCCAGTAGAGACCACAATTCCCATTACCAGGGTTACAGAGGGCTGCCTGATACCTGGAAGGGTCCACAAGGTCAAAATCCTCCAGGGGTTGAGGAGACACCAGTAAGTCCTGAAGTGAAGTCTGGAAATGCTAAGAATGAAGCTCAGAACCGAGATGAAGCTCTCAAGTTCAAATAAACAACCAGCAGCAAACTATCCCTTAAACTCCTCACTACTCACAATGGCCATGCTGCTGACCCTTTTCATCCTGCCCTTGGGTGAGGTCTTGCAAAATGTGGGCTGCCCGTCTGCCCGTTTTGGCCGTGTGACCAGTGCGAAATTGCACAATGTAAAATCTGGATCAATTGGGTTTTTAATGGCCTTAAGTGGCCTTTTAATTGGTGATGGTCGCGGCTCCAACAGCCACTTGAACCTGCCAAACCGAAGACTGCGCGCATGTGGGATGACATCGGGATGCTCGCCCAACGTCTTCTCGTGCACGATTTTATGCCCGATTGGGTCGGGCGCATGCCCGCCTGCGAGACATAAAATTCTGCCCTATAAAATGGCCATTCATAACTTTCCAAATCTGCGGCTGCAACAGCTCTATAAAAGTGTGAATTAACAAGACCTTCAACTTATCAGTAAATTAATCTACAAGCACTTGACACCTCTTTATGTAATCACTGAGCCAGTGAAAATACAGATTAGAGAAAAACGGCTTGTGAAGCTATCAACCAAGCAACGTTTTCCCTCCTGTGCACCTGTTTCAATAAAGTGAAGCCTTTATGGAAGTCTGGGCTCTCATTATGCATGCTTGGATCCAGAGGGGGTGGGTGGGGTGTAAAAATTGGCATGAAGGATAGGAGGGGCCATGAGCGGTGGGTGGGGTGAGTGGGTTGGTATGAGTTAGCATGGATGGAGCATGGATACTACTTTTTGAAGTTATCGTTCAAAAGGTTCCTGCATCCAGATTATGGCTCATGACACTTTTGAGGGGCCGTGAACTATGAGCCCTTGAGAAGCTGACCCAACTCCATAAAAGTCGTGGAGGACTAGGAGATGCTTATCCCCACAATGGAGATAGGTGGAGAATGCACTTTTCTCCTGCCCCAGCAAAAATTGGGATGCTCGGAATGGGGGCGAGATTTCCATATTGGGGTCCCGTCCACCATGTTTAAAGGTCTGGCCTCCATGATGAAAATCTGGTCCAAAATATTTGCTTTGCTATTCCACTGAATAATGCAATGAAAATAAGTGGCTATCATTGCAGAATAAATTATATCATACAGTAGCACTTCAAGTCATATTATTCAACCTAAACAGGTTGCTGTCACTCATTGTTCATTCTGAAAACCATCACTAAAGAAAAAGCATTGCTGAATAAAGAATAAAACCACTCAAGGAACACCAACCAACCAACCAACTCCACCAGGGAAAAGGGAGATATTCAGGCTTCTTCTTCTTGATCAGTAAGGAACCTTATCCGCAATACTGGTTGGTTTAAATTATAATATGAGAGGTTTTTGCAGCGGAGGGGTGGGAGGAGTTGGGGAATGGGAGAATAAATAAGAAAAAGTACGGAAGCTGAGACACAATATGCAAATATCCAAGTTTTGTTCCATTGCCTATGGATGAACTCAGCATAGAGCAGTTGAGCCTGGAGGTGGACACCAGGCGAGTACTTGGAACATTTATCAAAGACAGAGGCTATAGGTTAGTCCTTGACACTCGCTAAGCAGGCAAGGATTTATTTTGCATATGATGGATCAACAATGAAGACGTGCTGAAAATAATGGAAGGAAAAGTTACCCATAGCACTACATTCTACTACTCCTTCCTATTTTTCCTCAAGAGCAGCACTGTCCAATAGAAAGTGCTGAGTAAGCACAAGCATGTTTACAGTGATAGCCACTTTCCCTAATCTTAATAGGCTCTGCCTTATGTACTCCCACATAATGCAGGAAAATGAACTTCTTGTGTGTTTGTTTACTTAACATTACCATTCAGTAATCAACTAATAAAACATGTGTTCCATTTTTTGTCATACCAGTACTAGTGGCCAACGTATTGGATGTGGTGCTCATGAACATCATCTATGGTAAAGAGTTCAAATCGACCCACCTTTCCCTTTTATTTTTTTTTGAAGTCTCACCCTTTTTTACATTGTACATGTAATTTTTAAAAAATTAAAATTACTTGTATTTATTGGTAATACGTTGGCACTTTACTGCACAACATATTTTTCATAATACTCGCTTTCAATGTTCTAATTGTGTCCTCAAAACAGGAAACAAAATCTAAACTTCCACGTAACTTCTGTATCAGCCACTGTTAAATGCAAGTCAGCCAGGGAATTAATTGCAATATGATTCACCTGTACGGAATAGTTTGCACAAAGGGTCATTGAGCTAAAACATTTTTCTTTCCACAGATGCTACCTGACCTGCTCAGTATTTCCAGAATTTTCTGTTTTTATTTCAGATTTCCAGTATCCACAGTATTTTGTTCTTGTATCAGTATTGTCAAAGGTGCCATCTTTCAGGTGAGATGTTAAACCGAGGACCCGACTGCCTTCTCGGGCATGCATAAAAACACTGTTCCTAACAAGAACAGGGGAGTTTTCTGGATATCGTAGCCAATTATTTATTGCCTTTTGATCAACATCACTAAAACAAATTATCTTATTATTATTACATTGCTGTTTATGGCACATCGCTTTTCACAAAATGGCTACCCATTTACCCATTTCCTATGTTACAAAAGCGATGGCACTTCAGAAGTGCTTTATTGGCTGTAAATCACTTAGATACATCCTGAGGCCATGAAAGGCACTACTTAAATGCAAGTCTTTCATTTCTTTATATATTATAATGATAAAGGGTCCCCACTTGAAATATTTACCTTGTCTTATCACTTTATATATGTTAACTGATCTGCTATGTATTTCAGGAATTATCACTCTTGTGTTTTATATTTACAGATATTTTTAACAGTTAAATGATTCTGTTTATATCACAGAACCAATTTCAATGGAAACATTTCTATACTAAATGACCAGATTTCTTTACAACTAACTCAGCATCTGTGAATGTTGATGAGATTTGCATGTGTGAAGTTACACAGGTCACCTGTGCAAATCTCATACACGTAAAGTTCCCATTTTGGCTGGGATTCTTCCTTCACTATTAAAGAAGGCATCATAATTACCAGGGATGTTAAAACTATACCTGGGACACTTAAAAACTCTGTTACTTAAAATAGTTTCAAAGTGCCTGCTAAGCCACCCAGCAGAGCAAACCATGTGCATGTATTTTGTTATAAGCTTGAGGAAAAATTGCTGGAAATGAACAGTGTTTGCTTGAACTGCAATTTGACAGAAAGGGGCTGACTAATTTAAAATTAAAATAAGTCAGCTCAAGTAATGGTATTCTCCTTTTCCCTAGGCAAGAATTTCCTTGTAAACGTTCTCTTTCATATGGTTGCTTGCATTGTATTGACGATCTGGTGACAAAGCATACCTTAAATCACATTCTTTATTTCCAATTTATAGACTTTTAAGTTGCTGATTTTGTGTCGGTAGCAGCTGGAGAGCAAGAGAAGAGGTTTGGTCTACCTCATCCACCTGCAGAACCATATGGGTTAAAATGGGAACTGTCTCAAAAGGGGTTGAGTTTCCAGTGAGTAGGTAACCTACTCATTTTCAACTGCCTAATTGCCTGGTTAAAATTTGCTTTGTTTCCAGGTCACCACTCCTTTTGTATTGAATTTCAATTGATAAATAATATACCACTGTGAAAAACCTCAAATGGAGCCAACCTCCAATTCACTGCAACTGTATTGATTTCCAATGGTCATTTATTCTCGTAATTCATTCCTATTTTCTGTTTTTTTCTCCTGCATGTGGGTGTTCAATACTAGAGTGAGGGACTAAGGGAATAATCTTGACTTCAGGTGATAGTGTAAAATGGGTGATATCAACTCAACTGCCTGAAATACATCTCTTCTCATTTCCAATTAAATTCATTCTAATATCAGCCAAAGGCAAAATTACACTCAAAGCATTGATAACAAGAATTAGTTGTAGGTCTATTATTACAGCCTTCAAGAGTTCAACTAAGGTGTAAGGTTTTTGTTATTTTGAAATTTCAATCAAATCCTTGGAAGATCAAGATCATACAGGATTATTCTAAGAATGTAAGTTTGGAACATACATTGATGTCCTGTTTTTCTATTCCAGCTTGCTTCTTTATATTAACAATTATTTTTGAACACCCATCAAAATCTGAATATTCTGAAAGCAAAATACTGTGGATGCTGGAAGTTGGAAGTAAAAGCAAAAAAAGCCTGGAAATACTCAGCAGGTCTGGCAGTATCTGTGAGGAGAGAAGCAGAGTCAACATTTCAATTAGTGACCTTTCATCAGTTCTGATGAAAAGTCACAACCTGAAACATTAACTCTTTCTTTTTCTCCTCACAGATGCTACCAGACCTGCTGAGTATTTGCAGACTTTTCTGAACATTCTGACTTGCTGTTCACTGCCTATTCAAAACTGGAGATACCATACTAAAACTTTTCGTTAGGATCAGTAAATCCTCCTAATCAACATAGGACCAATTTTCTCATGATTATTTCATGCTATGACGTAAAATTGAGTGGTATTGAAGGGCAGCCCCCATGCTATATTGTGGAATAGAAGATATCAGGTCAACTAAATACTCAACAAGGACATATCTGTCAATCAACTGGCCTAGTTTCAATTCTGGCTCATGGTACAGCTGGTGAACATTATTAGTTAAGTGCCGTGCAAGAACTCCAGACAGAAAATGCTTTCTTTTTTTAATTCATTCTCAGGGTGTGAGTATTGGCAAGTGCAGTGTTTATTTTCCATCCCTAGTTGCTGTGAGAAGATGGTGGTGGGCCGTCTTTGAGAATCACTGATAATGTTTCAATACAACAAAATAATCCAACTTTTTTGGCCACTTCAATAGACGTTGATTTGGGACGGGAGTGACAAGGTTTTCTGCAAGAGTGGCAGGCTTTATTCCATAAAGGACATTAATGAACTAATGGGTTTTATGACATCCAGACAACTTCATAGTCACTTTTACTGATACCAGCCTTTTAATTTCTTTCTTCCTTAAACTGAATTCAAATTCTCAAACTGCCAAGCTTTGAATTCGCATTCTCTAGGGGTGGGATTTTCTGCTCCCACCTGTGGTGGGCACCATGATGGATGAGACTGGAAAATTTTGGAGAGCAGTCAAAAGTCAGTTTTCCATTGGTGTAAAAACAGTTTGTAATTTTCCCCTCCTGACTTTCATGGCATGTTGGGTTGCCCTCAGCACCATGTCGGGAACTGTATTTGCACACCTTTTCATCTCAAGAATACTTACTAAAAACCCAGCTCACTGGAATCACGGTCCCACTCCAAATCACGACATGAATCACGACTGGGTATAACAGGCGTGCATCTAGTGAATTGCACTTCACTCACAACTTTGAGGACTGTATACGCAGCGTTCGCCTGCCTTTCACTGTGCTGCATTAGTGTCTGCTACAACTCCATGCCAGGGCTGCTCAGGCAATACAAACGGGAAGGGAAGAGGATGGGGGAAGGCACACGCTTAACTGGGCGCAGGGATGAGACTTCTCAGAGGCAAGGAAAGGGGTCAGAAGGCACTCGCATGATGGCGGGTGGGGATGAGACTAGACAGAGGCAAGGGGTAGGGCTGGGAAGCACATGCTTGACTGGATGGCAGGGTGACGGCAGCCCAGGAGGGAAGCAGTGGACAGAGACCACATGACTGGGGGAGCTGTTAAAAGAAGTGGGGGGAATAGTCTGAGATGCTCTTGGGCCAGTGCGCACCATCTAGTCAGGCCAGAAAGCAAAGGCAGTCCAGGGCAGCGTGCACCATGTAATCAGGGCCACAAAGTGAAGGCTGCCCAGGGGAGTGTGCTCCATGCTACAAGGATACCTGGTACACATGTCTTAGTCCTAGTCCAGGGAAGGGGAGGGCCTGTCTGGGCTGTGTTGGTCATGAATAGCACGGTGTGCAGATGTAGTCAGTCCCTCACACATTTGAGTCCTGGGCATTGTTGGCTTGGTATTGGGTGGCAGGCAGCACAGTCACAGTCAGTGGAGGCATCTATAGCTTGTAAATGTGGAACTGGTAAGTAAGAGGAGGGCATTCAACAGGCTCATGGAGGTGGGTCTCGGCGGGTCACAGTGCATAGGGCCTCAAGATGGGAGGGGTGAGATTGATATGGGCATGGGGACATCCACAGAAACAATTCAGTGGAGAGGATAGGGTTAACTACAAGAATAATGATGAGCTCCACAGTTAAAGAGGGAGGCAGGAGAGTGAGGGAAGAGGGAGGGAAACTTGCATGTGATTTTCTCCCAGGACAATAGGAATGACTTGGACAGTGATGGCGGGAGCTGGAAGCTGGTCTCATAATAGAACTGGAGCATTCTGCCAGCCGATGGAATGGCACAGTTGAAAAATAATCTGAAAAATATCGCTGGGGAGGGGTCTGAGGAGGTTGTGGGAGGAGTTGACTACTGCACTTTTGGGCCAATTGAAGGGGCACCCTAATAATTTCCACTTCAGGACATAGTGTGCAAGGCTCAGCTGAGACATGTTAAGAAGACTCAAATGCCAATTGAAGAATTTGGGCACCTTAACTCATGACATGCATTCTTGTGGGAATCCATAGCAGCTTGACGCCAAATGTTGATTGGTTTGAAAGACCATTTGTCCCTCTCATGGGAATGCACAAAGGTTACAAGGATCCAACTGTAAAGAGGCAACGGCTAAAATGTGCACATGCAAAAAGCTCCAAAGACCTCTAGATATCGCAGCTGAGAAGTTTGGGCTTTACACGGCTAAACAATTACAGTCATTACATTAGTGCAAGTTTGGGCTCTTGTCTACTCCAAAGGAGGAAGCCTGGCAGTGCCTGAAAGTGCTGTCATGCCTGGGGCATTGGGCAAGGTGGCGGGCCGGGGTTGGTTGACACAATTTCCACTGATCCTTAAGGCTTTGCGACAGCTGCAAGGGAGGATCTGGGGATGGAATGCTCAAGGGCTTCACAATGATTTTCCAGCTTGGCGATGGATTGCAATCATTGCAGCGCATTGTTCAATCATGTCTCTGTTCAATTTTTCCACAGACATGAGGAGGAGTGCACAATGGAGGTGTGGTGGCCTAGACAAATAGGGAACCCACTTAGTACTAAAAGGGTTAATGGAGAAATTGAGTTAAATGCCTAGGCCTAAGAGAAAAATACTGCAACCTTGAAGAACAATACCATCTTGTCTGACTACTGTTGTAGGATGAGCCCTGAGACATTCCATGTTGTTCTTTCTCAGGCCGAAAGTAATTAAAGTTGTTAAAACCAAGTGCGTAGGCACTGCATCTGTTGTGGTGGGAATGGAAATTAACTAAAACATGGATTGGTCAGTTAACGTATGCAAATAAGCGAATTGAGATGTGCAAAATTTACTGATTGGTTGTAAAATGCTTTTAAGCAAGTGTTTGTGTATTCTGCTTTGAGACGGTACAATAGCTCTCGTTGTATTGTTCTCCCTTGTGCACAAGTAATAAATGGGGTTTCTATCTATTAATGATGCCTTGGTGTGATTAATCTCCGACAGTTTCTGGAGGTTCCACCGAGATGACTAACCCCTAACGTTGAGTCACGGAGCACCAGCATTAGGACCTCGCGGTTCAAGGACTCCTCAGTCCACGGCAGCCCCATTTGGGCTTATGGGGTCCGTGACCTGTGATCTGCCTTCGCCTGCCTGTGGCTGACTCTTAGGTTAAGTGATCTATTTAAGTGTTTAGGAGATTAGTCTGGCCAGTAATTTAATGTACTCGGGGTTCGAGTCCCCGGAGTTGAAAAGTAGTAGTAGTATACCCAGGGGTTCGTGTCCCCTGGAGTTGAAAAGTAGTAGTAGTATACCCAGGGGTTCGTGTCCCCTGGAGTTGAAAAGTAGTAGTAGTATACCCAGGGGTTCGAGTCCCCTGGAGTTGAAAAGTAGTAGTAGTATACCCAGGGGTTCGAGTCCCCTGGAATTGAAAAGTAGCAGTCGTATACCCAGGGGTTCGAGTCCCCTGGAGTTGAAAAGTAGTAGTAGTATACCCAGGGGTTCGAGTCCCCTGGAGTTGAAAAGTAGTAGTAAAGTATACCCAGGGGTTCGAGTCCCCTGGAGTTGAAAAGTAGTAGTAGTATACCCAGGGGTTCGAGTCCCCTGGAGTTGAAAAGTAGTAGTAGTAGTATACCCAGGGGTTCGAGTCCCCTGGAGTTGAAAAGTAGTAGTAGTATACCCAGGGGTTCGAGTCCCCTGGAGTTGAAAAGTAGTAGTAGTATACCCAAGGGTTCGAGTTAACTGGAGTTGAAGATTTAATTTCTGTGTGTATTTTTGTGTATATTATTAAATAAAAATGGGAAATATGGCATCAAAGAAACCCCAGGTTCCCCCTTTGAAGGGAACCCCAAATGCTTATATGTATGTCCATTACGGTCCTGAAATTGTCCAATACGTTTCTCATTGGGTTAAATGGACTCAAGGTAAAGGAGAGAGCTTCCCACCAGATGGAACTTTTAATCGGGACAGATTTGAGCGCCTATAATATGTTTTAAGGGAGGTAGATAGTCCACTACTGAATTTTCTGTAACTTAAAAAAAATGAATTGATCTAAGTTACAAGAGCTGTTTGTGCTGAAGAGAGAGAGAGAGAGTTAGAGAGAGAGAGAGGGTACCCCTAGGGGGTTAATGAGCAATTGACAAGCAGCAGCAGAGAAAATGTGAGCTTTTGTCAGTTTGAAGGTCCCTATAGGTGGAGCCTTCAAGATCCCTTCATTCCCCCCACTGCTACTTGAAGCTTCGTTTAGAATTAAGTTCAATATTATAGGAGTATCGATACATACCTTTATCTATGTGATTATTTGTGTGCAATGAAGCATTTGTGTGTGAGCTTTAATGTGTTTTCTTCCCTGAATTCTCTTTTGTGTGTGTAGTTGAGCACTTTAGAGTCAAAAGCTCCATATTAGATTAAAGGAAAAGCTTATTCAAACATTCCAAAGTTTTGAGTATAAGGTTTGAGATGAGATTTCTGGCAAAAATCGTAATTTGAAGGTAGTGTAAAGATAAAACAGGGCTTGCCTTTGTTTGAGATGAATCAACCCTTGTACCACCCCCTTGCAGACTAGTAGGGAATACCCTCATCATCAGCTTCCAAACTGATTGGGATTAATACATATGAGTTCATATTCTAAAATTCTGAGGAAAAAAAATTACTTGAAATTCAGAAGGATTCTAGGAAAACCAAAAGACATAAACACAAGGTCTAGGTGGTTCCAATGGATAAAAAGGGGTTTCTTACAAAGAGATGAATTAAATATTAAAGGAAATCTGCTTTCCAAAAGCACTGGAATTTGAATTTGGGACAATCTTGAGATGTAATTTAACAGATTACTTTGAATAATGAGGATGCTATCTAAGCTAAAGAATGTGTCGATAAACATACGGAAATTATAACTTGGATACAAATCATTACACGTGAAAAAAAGAGGTTGTTTTAATTTTGATAGTGTAAATTACAGTTCTTACAAGGTTTAAAAAAATTTGAGGTTTGGTTCTTGATAAAGTTCTCAAAAGGGAATTTTCATTTTAAAAGGTTTGACAACAATTGGGACTAATTCAAATGCTGCAAACTTTTGTATTTGTAAAGTCTGTTCCCAAAATATGAAGCTAAGCTCAAGACCTTGACAAAGTTTGGTAGAAATCCAATTTTTGGCCGAGTTAATGAATCTGGGATAATTCTAAAAGAAAAGGGTCAGACACAATTTAGTGGGTTACTTTTGAGACAATAAAATGTTTGAGAAGAAGATAAGGAAGCAAAACATGTCAATACCTGATTTCAGTTTTTAAAACTGTTATGAGAATATTTTATTTATTCGAAAGTCTCTCCAGGCAACCTGAACAAAATAAGATGGTAGCTGTTGCATGTGTAAAATGGTATGAGACAGCAGCAGGAGAGAGTAAACTGGAGGGAGTGGGGGTGCCTACCCAGATGGATTCAGAACAGGGAACTCATTTCACAGGGAGAGTCATTAAAGAAGTATGTAATCTTATGGAGATTAAACAGACATTCCATATTCCTTACCACCCCCAAAGTCCAGGGATGATGGAAAGGATGAACTGAACTTTAAAAACATCTATAGCCTAAGCAATTCAGGAGACAGGCAACAACTGGGCCACAGTATTGCCCAGCATTCTGATGCGCCTTAGGGCTACACCAAATAGGACTACCAGGTTCACCGCATTGAATTGATAACAGGAAGGGCCATGCAATTACCTGAAGGCATTATAGTAGGAGGTGTAGGGCCACTGAAAGGAAAAATACAGGACAATGTAAGGGAATTAAGTAGGCAATTACATGGGTTAAGAGAGGAAGTTAGAGACTGACAGATGATTAAGGATATGGAAACAGGCAAATCCAAAGAAAAACAACGGACCTCCCCAAGTGGGGAATAAGGTGATGGTCAGGGTGAGCTCAGAGCGAACAGGCATGGACCATACGAGGTAATTATGACAGGTGATACATGTGCACTTGTAGATATGAGAATGGGAGCCGAGGTTAATGTCTCCACAGATCTATGATCCTGGTCGTGGGCATATCAGTACTAGCAACAAGGTCGAGGATCATCACTGCTCATCCCGCACCGCAGGAGGAACTTTGGTACAGCACGGACAGTGCCGAATGCGACACGCAACGGGGAATAATATATGTAACAGCAGGAGAACAAGTGCTTTCAAATTGTAGTAAGGGTTTGCTTCAGATCGGGCATGGGAGGTCCGCCACTACCCAGCCAGCTCCCACCTCTACTTTCACAGTCCAAGTAGAGATAATTGAAGCTCCAAACCACACCGACTGATCCATCTTGTCCGACTATGCATCCAGGACCAACAAATGGCTTGGTACTGGTTAATCAGAAGTTTTGTATGATAATGTACACCATGAGCTGGTAGCCGTAGTCTTGAATGTATCCGGTGTCTTCCTGCTCCAGTGGTGCTCAACCCATACCCAAGCACTCTATATGGCTCTGATGCGCCAATTGATGACTGAAGCAGTTCAGTTCTATGGCGAGATGTGATCAGGCTTGGGAGGGAACCACGTTAAGCGCAGCCTGATAAATGATGCCGCTACGATATTCAATATAGGGACATCATTGGTTAATCCAAAGCCTGGCTACCGTGCTCGGAAGTCACGCGGGGACTATCAATAAATTGATTGAAATAGGGAAAGATATTTCAGACGAAGCAAGCAGAAATGATATATGCAGCACCTATGGAGCTTGGGCACTGGCACAAGCCCGAGAAAATTTAAAACAGATTAAGGAAGGGGTAGTCCCTTTATGGGTAACTAATGAGCATTTATTGAATCTCTCATGACACAAGATTCATGACTTGACCATTTGCCAGCTCAGAGGTTTAATACGTGTATATAATGTTGAATGTATAGTGAATAGTAATATGCTAATAGGCATTGTATTAGTAATACCTGTCATACCTATGTCAGTGACATAGCCCAGGCAAGACACCCTCAGTGACTGCTGGCACGGGACCCCAGCCATGGAGCCCGTTTGTACACCTACAAATGGACTTTATACAAATGCCTAAATGTATGGGATATAATTATGTTTTAGTTATAGTATGTTTGTTCTCGCGATGGGTGGAGGCGTATCCCAGCCGACAAAATGATGCTGTTGTTGTTGTAAAATTGTTGTTACATTAATACATACCCAGGTTTGGGATACCAGAGATTTTATCGAGTGATAATGGGCCTCATTTTACCGCTAAAGTGATAAAGGAACTGTTGAGGGCCTTACAATGTAGCCATCACCTTTCCTGCCCATACCACCCCCAATCTACTGGGGCGGTGGAAAGACAAAATGGTATTCTGAAAAACAAACTAGCTAAATTATGTGAAGAAACCGGTTTGAAAGGGCCTGAAGCTCTACCCTTGGCGCTCATGACTATGCGCTCTCACCCTAACTGTACCACCTCCCTCTCTCCTTATGAAGTTGTAATGGGATGTCCTATGCGCCTCCCAGTGGCCCCACCTTTGTCTGCTAGGGAAATGGACATCCACGCTATGGATGAGGGAATGATTACATACTGTATAGCGCTCACTAATTCTCTCAAAAGCTTGCATATACAGGCAGTAGAAGCTCAAAAATAGCCCACCATTGAAGATTGCCATCAATACCAGCCCGGGGACCTAGTCCTGGTAAAGACCTTCAGGAGAAAGAACTGTTTGGAACCTCTATGGGAGGGGCCTTTCCAAGTCCTGCTCACCACCCATACAGCCGTGAAGGTTGAAGGACGTCCTTTGTGGATCCACACATCGCACGTCAAGCGGACGCTGGCCTCGGACAGAAGTGCTTGTGCACGAACTTTAACTGAGCCGTCAGAATGCTGACTCTGATTTGGATCCTGTCCTGCGTGGTCCTTGCGGGGGCATGGAATACCAATTCTGCAGTTCCACGAATGCAGGCCGTAGCCTCGCAAGTTAATCGGACTAAATCTTGGATTTGTACTCATTTTCCTGTTAACCCCTCCTCCTCTGAGATGCATTTTCTGGCATTCCCCTCAGATTCCGCATGATCCCTAGGTAATACAGGGGCTCTCATTCAGCAAACGCCCATTTGGAGACGGGAGCCCACCTTTGTGGTTGTTAAGGGGGAGGCCCGGCTATGCGTCAGGAGAAATTATACCAAGGGTAGTACTCGGGTGGGTGAGTTGCCATTGGGTTCCTGTGCCTACCTTGCTGGTGGCAAGCCAGTAATCTATTCCCTCCCTCTCCTCAGGAATCAGGATTCCACTGAGGATGAAGCCCAGCGGCTATGATACATAGAACTTGGCTAAGGGTGGTGGATTGTCCTTGTAGGACAAAAGGGGGGAAGTGCCTCTCCAGTGAAGCTCCATGAAGACCCTGAAGCTGAGGAGGAGGTACCAAGTGTTTGGCATGACCCAGGATGTACTGAAGACGCCTCTTATACTTACAGCTGAGCGAGAAACAGTGCTGTTGACACCTTCACTTGTCAAGGGATGTGGTGGCTCACATCTGTCACATTCTTCGAGAGGATCTGTCGCCACTGGGAGGCCATCCATTGCCAGTGGGTCAAAAGGTGACACTGTAGTCAACTTTTTTGCAAGTGGCTTGTTCCAGGGCTCCACTGGGGACCTCTGCGGAATATCACAATCCTCCGCTCATAAATACATCTGAGAGGTCACTGATGCCCTATTCAGTAATTCTTCCTGGATGAAGCCAGCCATGCTGCTAGAGCAGTCGGATTTGCAGTGATCTCCAGCTTCCCACAGGTGCAGGATGCCATCAACTGCACACGTGTGGCTTTAAGGGCTCCCTGGCAGCAGCCACAATGTTTCATCAATAGGGAAAGCTCTCTCTCAATCTGTGGCTACCAAAAGCAGGTCTGTGCAAGATACCCTGGGAGCTCGTACGACTCTTACATCTTGAGTGACTCGCAGGTGCCACAGATCTTCGAGGGCCCTCAGCACATTCAGGGATGGCCCTTCAGTGACAAAGGGTACCTCCAAAAGATATGGCTAATGATGTCTGTTCAGCGGCCACAAAGTGCTTCAGAAGAGAGGTAAAATGCGGCTCGTTCTACAACATACTCCTTGATTGAGCAGACCATTGCCATGTTGAGGATGCATGTCAGATGCCTGGACCAGTCGGGCGGTGAGCTCTCCAGTACTCTCCCCAGTCCCGCATCATCGTGGTTTGCTGCACTCCACACAACCTGGCACTCCAAAGGGAGGCATGAGTTGCCAGATGCAGGAGATGCACGTCACCTCTGATGAGGAAGAAATCGAGACGGATGAGGTTGAAGAGGGTGAAGATGTTGAGGCCCCACAGGAAGAGGCCATAACATGGGCCAGACGTGCCAGACGTGCCCATGAGACTCTTATAGTCACAAAGTTCCAGGATGATGAAGACAACTAGCTCATATAAACTTCTTTCACCTGTGCCCTCCATGCAGGCTCGACATTAACACCTTCTTTGCTATCCTCAGCATCTCAACGAGAGACATCAACCTCAGAATGCATTGTCACAATCTTGTGTGATAAAGGCCTCATCCTTGGAAGGCTAGGCAGCCTATGGATCGTGTGGCCATTCTGTAATCAGAAAAGAACTACATATGCGCTTGCTGTGAAGCAAGAAGGCATAGTGCAATCCTTTCAAGCACTGCATCAACATTTCACTGCCTATGCAGCTTTCAAGAGGCAGAGGCAGCTTTGCAAACCTCAGCACACACATGGCAGTATGCCCAGAGCGTTGCAAGGTGCCTCAGGGAGGACAATCATCAATCTCTGGTTCTCACTTGACTGTCTGAGGACTGATCTGAAACCAGACTGCGATATCTCTACACAGGCTATCCCTCAACAAGAATAATGTTCTAGCCTCATCCTCATACTGAGTCCCTAGCATGAGATCGTTCTTTAGGACACTGTGACCTGTCACTTTCAGGTATAGGTGTGAACCTGTGAGTCAGGTCGTCCTTGTGTGCACAGAGAGAGCTTCAGCAGCACCATCATGTGATCCTTGACAAGCACTCATGACCCAGCCTTAGCTTCCCAAGTTCACATCCATTATTGCCTTGGCAGCTGGGTGTGAGGTGGCCCAGTCAACCTTGACACTATCTAAGCATTGCTTAGTAACTTTGTTGATGATAAAATCTATACCCATGAGGCTGCATGGCATGATCCTCCGACGGAGGTCTAAGGGATATATTGTCCAACCACCATGTCGATAGAGCAAGAGGCTTTGTTCATGTCACTGCTGTGGAGAGAAAGGCGACTCACTGTGCTGAGATTGTGCGAGACCCCACAGACCTGAGGGACACGATGGGAGATAAGTGAGGAGAGGAGGTTGGGGGGCACCTGTTACACTTGTATAACCTTGGAGCATTGCACCCGATAGAAGAGCCATTCACTAGATGAGACATTCAGAAAAACAAAATATATTTACAGAAGTGCAAAGTATATACAGTGAGTGAACACTCATGTCGCCACTGTGCTCTCAAGATTTCTTAATTTCCCTAACCCTACCGCTACGTCCAGGTGCTTCCCCGACATCCGCAGGAGGGGTGGGGGAAGCCTGCTGACTGCTATGCCCTGTTGTCTGTGATGACCTTGGTGGGCATCCTCTTGAGAGCCCTGGCCTGCTTTGGGTCTCCTGCTGTGGGGCAGGTGCATCCTCCTTGGCCTGAGGAGCTGGAGTTGAGGCAGAGGGGACTTGGAGCAGCTGGACAGCTCTGGAGAGTCCTGGCTCGATTGGCCCAGGGTATCCAGCTGTTGTTTCTCCTCCCTGTTGATGCCTGAGGGCCCCTCCCTGACTCCTTGAGGAGAAGGGGGTCCTGGAGGGAGATTGAGGTGCCCTGTCCCCCTCTCACACAGCTACTGATGGATCCCATTCACGGCTATAGCGATGATGTGCAGGTCTAAGTGCATATCCGGCACAAACTGCTGGAGCAGGGTCTCAATGGCAGATGCCACCCTTGCAATGATGCACTCGCAAGTCGGTGCCACTGCATTAGACAGAATGTGAACGCACTCCTCCACCCTCTGTTCTGAACTGCGGATGGCCTCTCACAACCCTGCCTGCTGTGTCCCTACCTGTCTTTGGAGCTCCAACATCTCTCGGAGGGTCGACTCCAGAGCCTCGACATCAGATTCAGACTCAGCAGCAGCATGGTCTCCAGCAGTCGGTGACCTTGGCTGTCCCTGCCTCTGCCTACTGTGGACCAGAATCAGCACTGTGTTCAGTGGATGGTTACCCCAAGCCTGCTCTAAAGCTAAGTCTCACCGAGATGTGTGTTTCTGTGCTGGTGGAGGATGCAGGTGAACGCAGTGATAGCTCTACATCTAGCGGGTTTTCAGGATCCTCATCCTAGGTGGTCTAGGGGCTGGGGCTGATAGGCTGGCTGGCTGTGTGCCTCTGCCTTTTATTGCTGGTGGCTGTAGTAGAGAGAAGAGCTAATTAGTGATTGGCTGGAGAGTCGCCTACATTAAAGAGCACTCACAGTTTAGGAGGGTGGGTGAGGACCACTGATTGGACCCTTACCGTCCTCGCCAGTCAGCTCTGCTGCCTGTTCTTCAAAGATAGTGAGTGGTCTGAACTCTGGCATCTCTCCCTCCTGCCTGGGATCACTCCCTGTTGTTGCTCCTGCATAAAGCCAGATGGGTAGACTGTAAGCAGGATGGATGCAACACAGATGATAAGTTTTCCTGCCTTCTGTGTGTGCTGAGTGAACCTATGTAAGGACTGGAGAGGCAACTTGTGCAAGATATGACAAGAAATGAAGATGTAAAAGTGTGTGTGAGAGAATCAGTGATAATGTCCCTTGTGCTGGTAGTGTGTGAGATCCCTGTGAATTGTAACCCTATGAATGCCTAATGGTCTTATGAGAGTGTGAGTTGAGAGTGGGGAGAAGATTGACTTACCCTGGTAGAGCAGATGATTCATCCTCTTCCTGCACTGGACAGTAGTCATCTTTGGAGGTTGAAGGCACTGACCACACTAGCGACCTCCTTCCTAGAATTGGTGGTGTGGTTGGTGGAACTCCGGCTCCCATAACGGAGATAGAGGAACTCTTGCCGGTCCTGAACTGTCTGGAGGAGTCTCTCCAGGCACTTGTCGCTGAAATTCAGTGCACAGCACCTGTCCTGGGCTGCAGAGGGAGAATGTGTACGTTGGTGCCATTTAAATGTGGCACCTGGAACTGTGACCCAATGATGCATGGCAGGGTGGATGAATCTCAGCCCATCCTGCCACGCGATACAACATGCTGCTCATTTATGCATACATAATAATGTGTAAAGCAGATGATCTGGCGTGGCAATCTGCCCTGCCAGCAAGCAGGAGCCACGCTAACTTTCCCACCTGCCAGCACACTTAGTCTCTGGAGTGGAAAATTCTGCCCTAGATTATTAGTCATTAACCCATTAACATAACTATCTTTGAAATAGGGCAGCACAGTGAATCAACACCAAGGGCAGAATTTAGCCCATGTTGGGCAGGCTCAGCGGGGGCGGGCAGGAAGCCGCCTGCTGCCCACGATTGAGGCTGGAAGGCGTTTTCATGCGGGTGGCCCAATTAAGGCCTGCCCAGCGTGAAATGCGAGTGGCAGCGCTCAGTGCTGCCTGTGAGGGTGAGTGGGGATGGCCAGCGCGAACTTTGTGCATGCGTGTGAATGAGCGCTTCCAAATCTCCCTGAGTCACAGAGCTGCTTCAGGGAGACTAAGAGTTATATATATAAAAAAATAAAGAATTGAAAAATATAATAAAACATGTCCCCACATGTGAATGTCACATGAGCAGGGACATGTTATTAATTAAATTTAAAACTTTTATTTTATTTTTATTTGCTTTAGGAAACCTCATGGATGAGGTTTCCAAAAAAATGCAAAGGCTGCTTGGCCTTTTTGCCTGCCAGCCAGCCATAAGGTTGGATGGGCAGCGAAAGATTTAACTTAATTGATTCTTTAATAGCCTCAACAGGCCTTTTAATTGTTGGCAGGCGCGCTACTGACTCCGCCGTGTGCCCGCCGACTGAACTCTCGTGTGAATATGTGTTGATGTCGGGAAGCTTGCCCAATGGCAATGCGCGTCATTTCACACTTGAGCAGGATGGGCACGCGCCCTCCCTCCCCACTGAGCTAAATATTTTGCCCAAAATTACCTCCAAGATACCTTAAATACATTTAGACATCTAACGGCTACTGTGCAGATTTGCCTTTTATGTTTAGATTGAACTGCTGAATGAAAAACTAAATGAGATAGAGGAGAACAATTAACACATTTCAGCAGTATTTTTGCTGTTTAGAATTTGATTATATGCCAGCTTGGCTCTGCTGATAACACTGTCACCTCTCAGTCAGGTATGATAGCAAAATCTCAGCATTAACACCTCAAGATGGTATCTCCAATGTTGCAGCATTCCCTCAGCACAGCACTGAAGTGTTGGAGCAGTGTTGTTGGAGATCCCCTCCCTCAAATGAAACGTTAAACCAAGGCCCACCTTTAGACTGTTCAGATAGAAAGTTAAGGATCCTGTAACAATTTTTGAAGAAGAGCAGATGTCCTGGTTAACATTCCTACCTCAACCAACAGCATCAAAAAAAATATTGACTAATTGAGATCCATTTGTCCATTGCCGTTTTTAGAATGTTGCTGATATAAAATAGTTACCATCTAAACCACTCATAACTTGTCAAATGGTAATTTGCTGTGAGAAGTGCTTTTCAGTCTTTTCATCACAAGACAATATATCAAGCTCAACACTAAAAGGGTTCATTTAAAAGTATTGATCCAAGAATAACATTAATTTTCTTCCAACATGCATGCATGTAGGCCAGCTGATTAGAAGTGTCCACTGTGACTCAGTTGGGAGCACCCTTACATCTAAGTCAGTGGGTTTTGGGTTCAAGTTCTATTCCAGAGACTTGAGTACAAGGATCTAGGCAGAAACTTCAATACAGAACTCAGGGAGTGTTGCACTGTTGGGGGTGCTATTGTCTGTGTTTCTTACATTACAACAATGACTTTGGCCTGAATTTTTGCTCCAGGTCGGTAGCACAGAGTTCAGAGAATTCTCGGCTCCACAAACCCAACTCCTGAAAAACTGCCCCCTTACTTCCAATTATTGTTCAGGGGAAGGGGTGGGTGTAATGGGAGTGCTCCTCTCCACCCCACTGCGACCCCTAACTGCACACCGACCCCAGAGCAGTTTGAATGCAGCAGGGGGGCCTGCCGGGTGCGGAGGCGGGCTGGGTGAAAGGCCACCCTCGGTGATCCGACACTTTGTCCCAGCTGCAAAAGAATTCAATAAAGTAAAAAGCAGCCCTCCAGCACTCATATCCTCACCCCCATACACTCCCCATGTCACATCCATGCCAGCCCATATCACATCATGCCCCCCACCCATTCTTCATGGTCCCTCATACCATCCTCATGCCAGCCTGTGCCTCTCCACCCATCTCTATGTCCCTTTATAGCTCCTGTGCCAACCTATGTCCCTTCACCCACCTGCATGGCATTTTATAGCAACTATGGTAAGCTATGACCCATTCACTCATGCCTCCGTGGTCTTTTATAGCCCCTTTGAAAACCTATGTCCCTCCACCTGCCCCCAGTGGTCCTTTTTATCCCCTATGCCAACTTAATGCCGACCCAGGCTTCCCTACCCACCACCCTTTGTCCTTACACCCTCCATGCTCACTCACCCAGAATTCACCATGGGCAGGCCTTAGGACCATGCTGAGGGAAAATAAAATAAATTATTGATGACTATTTTTAAAATGTTATTGATAAAAATCCATTCACCATATTTATATTCCTTCAAGTGCTTAATTACTTTATAAAAGCAAGCATTTGTATTCATAGTCCCACTTCAAAGAATTTATAACTACTCGGAGTTGTCAATCAAACAAGAACTGACAGGCACCCCACTGTGATAATGATAGGTTGTTAAATCAGCCATACAACACTAATACTATAATGATAGTCCTCATGCTTATAAGGGCATAAGAAATAGGAACAGGAGTAGATCATTCAGCTCCTCAAGCCTGCTCCGCCATTCAACAAGATCATGGCTGATCTTATTGTGTTTTGACACAGATAGACAGAGTCAACAGAGTAAAATAGCAAGCACTGATTAAAAAAAAAGGTAGACACTTATTTCAAATATTTAAAGGGCAAGAGATTTAATTGCCTTTACAGCTTGACAGCTCCCTTGACAGCTCATTTGACAGTTCCATGGCAGCTTTCTTGACAGTACCGATGAGCTTGACAGTTCCAATGAGTTTATCCACTTTTTACACACGTTCATGTCTAATGTTAACAATTCCAAAGGGAATTTAACCTCTCCCAAAGGGCATCTTACCTCTCCCAAAAGACACTTTACCTCTCCCAAAGGACAACTTATTACTCACAAAAGGCACTTTACCTCTCCCCAAGGTGTCCTACAGCCATATCCAAAAGTGTACCCTACCTCTCCAAAGAACTCCATTAACTTTAGACCTTCTCCAGATGAGTCTAAAGTGCATAAGTCATATTTTGGACATCCCACTAAAGAAAACTGGAGCTGGCTGAAGGCAGCTGCACCTTTACGTATGCAGTTGCCTCCACAAACCACAGATGTATAAAACACAACCTTCCCCCATTTCTCACCCCACCACCCCATTCCCCTGCCCATAGAAATAGTGGGGCCCAGTTTTGGGGGTGGGACTTCCTGATTCAGGCCTCCAGAGCCATTTTGGTTAAGTTGGGGACCCTCTCCGTCTGCACAAAAATGTAGGACTATGTTTCAAAATTACTTAATTGGTTGCAAAGTCCTTCGGGAGATAGTGAAAAGCATTTAAATGGGACATTCAAGACATTCTACATACACAAGAGGGGATAAAGAGTGGTTTAACTTAATAACTCTATTATAGTCTGTGAAAAGTCTCTAAGTTTAGCTATCAGTCCTCACCTGGGTTTAGCTGCCAGTTTTCCCAAGGCTTGGGGAACCCACCAATCCACAGTTAAATTCAAAATGGTAAACAACAATGAGGCTTGCTGCCTCATTCGAATATTCAAAGTGCTAAACTGCCTCCTTGATGTAGGTTGGTTGTCCAGACCTACTCCCCGCCCTAATGTCAGGAAAATCAAAAGCAGGCAAGTTGAAAGCACATAGGTGTTGGGATTATTTCTAACATGCCAACACCATGTACGGAATTTTAACTTTTCTGACCCAGCAGGAACAGAGGGTAGTCAGTAGAGTGCAGGGAACCAGAAAGTCAGGGTTGCCCTGTACATTGTGCCCAACACACTCGATCAATAGATTTCCTGTATGAAAACCAGCTTGATTGAAAGGGTTAACTACCAGCCAAATGGGCAACAGTCCAGAAGAGGCCATAGAACAAGATAGGTCATGCCACTGAACATGGGGCCAATAAGGGGACAGTGCATTTGATTCTGGAGGGTGGGGGGGATCCCAGGAGGGGATGAAGGGTCAAGCCATTGTGGGAAGGGTTTCTGAGTCTGGGTCCCAGGATAGGTAGCCACTTCTGGAGTCCTTCAGTGGGCGAGGGTGAGGGGGTGGGGGAGTGGTGATGAGGGCGCTCAGAAGCTGAGGTGGTGAAGTCGGAGGTCTCAGTGGAGGGGGGTTAGGGGTTTGAAGATCTGGGAGTGTGGTTGAAGACAGGACAGGAGGAGGGAATCAAAGGTCTGGAGGATTGAATTGAAGGTCTGGGGTGTTTTCAAAGGCCAGGGGCAAGGATGAGGTTTAAGCCTTGGAGAAGGGATCAGAGGGCTCAGGGAGAAGATAGGAGGCCTCAGAAGGAAAGTTGGAGAAAGATCAGAAGGATCATGGTTGGGTGGGGTGGGGAGGGGGTGGGGGGTTGGGGGTGCTGCGGTGAAGGTGGTGTAGGTGTCCAAGCATGAAGGGGTTGCCCAGGCAGGCAGGTTGCTGGATCCTAGAAAGAAACTTACCTTCTGGATCCAACAGTCCTCACCTGGGTTTAGCTGCCAGTTTTCCCAAGGCTTGGGGAACCCAGCCATCCACAGTTAAATTCAAAATGATGAACAACAATGGGGCTTTGAGCCTCATTCGAATATTCAAAGTGCCAAACTACCTCCGTGGTGTAGGTTGGTTGTCCAGACCCACTCCCCGGCCTAATGTCAGGAAAATCAGAAGCAGGCGAGTTGAAGACTAATAGGTGTTGGGATTATTTCTACTGATTTAACCTCCTACCTGACCATTTTATGGGGCTGAATTTTCCCATTGGTGAGAGGGCCGGGCCCACTCGCCAACGCGTAAAATGACGTGCGGTGACGGCAGGCGTGCGTCCTGTTGTCACCGCACGTCATTTAGATTGTCAGTTCGGCGGGTGCACAGCCGTGTTGGCTGTGCGCCCGCCGAACCGTCAAAGGCCTATTAAAGCCATTATTAAACTAATTAAAGTTGTTAAGAATGCTGTCCGTCCAACATTAAGGTTGGTGGCCAGGTGAAGAGCCCAGGTGGCCTTAGCATTTTTCATGAAACCTCATCCACAGTCGGGATGAGATTTCATGAAGGGTTTGTTAATTAAATAAAAATTTTTGATAAACTTAATGGACATGTGCCAGCTCATGTGACAGTTTCACATGAGGGGACATGTCTTGAAAATTTTTTTCCATCTTTATTAAACTTTCCACAACTTAAACTAATCTCCCGGAGGCACCTCTGTAATCCCCCCTCCCCACCCCCCCGCCCACCCCCACCTGCACAGGGAGCGCTCAGTGCTTCTGGGCGAGCGTCACGCTGGGTGGTCCTTAACTGGCCCATCCACGTAAAATGGCAGCGTGCACCCAATCGGGGGTGCCGATTGGATTCGTGCCCGCCCACGCACAAACCCCCAACGGGGGGAAAATTCTTCCCATATGTTAGCATTCTTTCCCATGTGTCACACTGCAAGTTGATGCTGATTTCCATTACTAAAACTATTTCAGTATATTGACAATATTAATGGTCAAGTATACAATCCATTGATTCACATATTATTTAGTGAAATTCAGTCTTGCAGCTGAACATTGAAAAATCTGGCAGTGAATTGAATTCTTGCCAATAAAAATAATGATTTCACTCAGAAGAAATATTTTCTGCAGCTCTCAAACAGAGCCGCATGAGTAAAACAAGAACTGCCAACAATGCGCTTTTTTAAAAGTCTTATTCAATGTATATATGTCCTTTTGAGGTGGTAGAGAGGAAGGTACTCACAACAATGATACTCAGTACAGTCTGTTTCAGAGTTAGCCCAATTGGGTTAAACCCAGTAATGAGAAGATGCTGGTCTACGTGATTTCAGTGGAGATATTCGCTGAGGAACTGCTTGTTGATATCAGTTGAGTGATGCCCCAGTCAATTTCTGACCTGAAATTTGAGTTTGCTCTGTGGCCAGCAAATTGTTTCTAACCTTTTGCTGACAATCTAGCTTCTTGTCTTAGAAAAACATTCACTGAAGAGAGGCAATTTATGAACACCTTCATTGATTAGGCTGGAGATATTATCAAATCACAGAGTGACAACCCTGACCATGAATCTAATGCTAAAAGGTACCAGTAGATGTCATTATTTGTACAAGGAACACGCTACTCACCTTGGATTGTGAATCCATTCTCCTCTATTCAAACTTATACAGAAGGAAGCCAGGACACTGAGAGCCGACATATTCATATAATCATAGAGTGATACAGTACAGAAGGAACCCATTCCACCCATTTTTGGTGAAACAATCCAATTAACGTTTTATTTTCAAGTATTTTTAGCTGGATTTCATTTTATGATGGATGTAATTAGTTTGATGTTGAAACATTACCAGAGCAGCTAACTTTCAAACTTAAATTAGTAAACCTCCATATTGGTTAACAATTGCAATCAAACTTTAAAACAAGTAATTTTAAGATTTACATCAGTTGACTCAAGGTAGATTTTCATCCCCTGATGGAGGCGAAAATGTGGTCAGGAAACCTGAAATCTTGAAGTTCTCCACAGAAAATTTCCTCTCCCTTCCCAAGCCCTGCTCTATGTTGTGTGGCCTTTTTGTAGGTCAGGAAGGCCTTGGGAAGTGACCCCAGACACACCTTTCCTGAGGCGGGGTCATAATTGTAAGCCCTGTGGGAAATCTGAATTTCAACCCCACCCCACCATTTTCCTGTGCTGGCGGGAGCTTTGGAAGCTCTGAAAAAAAACCCACCTCGTTGGAGAGTTTGTGACCACAGTGGGAAGCCTGTTGATGAGTCAAGAACATTCTGACAGGTAAATGCTAAAATAATTTGATAACTTCAAATGTCATTATTAGATATTATATTTTAATGTGATGTGTTTTAACTGCAGTGATTCATCATAGGACTGTGTTCTGAAATGGTAACTTGATCTTTACATTGACCAGTATTGTTTAAGTGTTGAGGTGCATTAAGAGTACTTTTTCTATTGGGATATGTGCTCTTATGCATTCCAAACTGAAGAAAACACTGTTTGGGATTGCTGGTGTAATAATCTGAAATGATTTAAATGTGTAGAGTCATTTAAATTGAAAAAAATCCTCTAAGAGCTGTTCCTGGACTGCTTTGATTGACAGCATATCTGTTGTCTCTTAGAAAAAAATAGGCCATCTGCTTTTTTCAGTTTCAATGGACTCAATTGTTTAGGTTTTCCAGGATCTGTTTTGACAGCTGAGCCCATTTTGAATGCTTGGCTGAGTTTTAAAAGCTATTGAACTACTTAGCCAATGTTCACATTTTGATTGACAGTTTTAAGAAGTTATTAAAGGAATATCTGTCTTTGATGTGCTAAGAAATTAAATATTTGTCTTTACAATGCATTGGCCACTTGAGACTATGGATTTAAATTTTCTTGAATAACTTCCTCATAGACAAAATGTATGCATTTTCTTACTGCCTGTCATCAGTATATTTGTATGTAAGGGATGTTTGTTTTCTTATCCTCAGGGTGATTGTCCAAATTTAAATAATCCCAGCACAAAGTTTTAAAAAAAATTCAGAAGGTTATTTATTATCATACTCTTGCCCCAGACGTTTAAAATGTGACATATCAATTACTTGACTCACACACATTATCACACACACAAAGATTAAATGCAGATGAAGGTAAAACAATATTGTTACAAGTTATGATTGTCTCAGTCTCTTTTGTGGCAAACTTGCAGTTTCTTAGATGAGTTTATGCTTTAGTTCAAGTGTAGATCTTCTTGTAGTCAAATTTCCAGTAGGTTGGTTCTCAGGTAACCTGAAGTATAGGTTGAGGGAGATTTTCTCCCACTTTCAAGTTATTGCTGTTTATTACCTTGGTTACTTAGATGACTTAAAAGCAGACAACAAAATGGCTTCCTCATAATGTGACTTGTACAAGTTCAAAGTCCTTTTTTCAGGCGTCATTTGACACCTTAAAATTTACTCAGTTTAGTTTGGATGAGCGACTGTCATAATACGATGGAAGGTCGATGAAACCCATTCACATTTGTCTAACACTTTGAGTTTTGATGTTTCTTTTGTCCATGGTGAAACAGAAAGATGAGCTAGCTGGAATGCTAGTGCTTGTTTTTTGATGGTCCTTTCTTAAACAAAGGGATGTGTGAGGTTCCCCAGATAGATGTAAATGTCCATATTTAGTAGGGTATTTGCTTGAATCTCAGCACAGTCTGGAGATCGAAATGTCAAAGGTCACATGATTTGCAGTGGTCATTTTAATAATCTGTTTGTGTTCACAGTTTTGAAGTATTTACTGAAAGTTCATAATAAACTTGATGATGACAAACTTATGAATGAGTTTTTTTTTAATATGAAGTGTATTTGAATGACTGTTCTATTACATTGGCCAGAAACTGCAGCCAAACTGCTGACACAGGCAAAAGCAACTTTTGACCTGAAGTAACCTGAGTCCAGTCACTGGCCTGAGCTGCCTGGAACTGGTTTGAAGTAGCTGAGTTTCTTGGAAAACAAAGGGAATGTGATAAGAAACAAGTCTATATTTAGGAAAGGAGTAACGAGGTAATGCTACCTAAGTCCTTGGGACAGAGCCAATGAGAAGATGCCACAGACTAGGCAAGCAAGCCTAAACCAACGGGAGAGAGACAGCACAGCTTGAAGAGATAAGATTCAGTATAAGAATGGAGAATTTCGGGCGCAGAGCCAGCGAAAACTCCGGAGAACAACCATCGCGGAGGCGGAAGAACCTACATCAGCAACGTAGAGACGCAAGAGAGAGGGAATAGAAGGCCTGGCCAGTGTCAGCTCTCCTTTTTGGGTATTAGCTTTTATATTTTGCGACCACTCAGGGAATGTCAGAGAAACCTAGTGGGTGTGCGTTTAAATCCTAGTTTGGGTATAAGACTGTATAACCTGGTGCAAACTGCATGTCTATATCTATATGTATAAGCTATATGTATATGATCTAACAACGTGAATAAAGCAAATTTAGAGTTAAGAGAGAATTGACTCTTCTCTTTGTACTAAGCCAAAAACCGTTACCGGTGATCTCCGGCAACATATTTGGCGTCCCTGGGTGGGCTCGAGAATAAATCTCTCCGTTGAGTCAGCGGGAGATTCGAGCCGAACTGAGTTGGCAAAGTAGAAAGAGAACAGGAGTTTGGGTTAATTCATAGCTATTAACATTAGATGACGAATCAAAGATAATCTCCAAGCCCTGGGGACTTGGTCTGTTTTGACTGGAAGGCACTCCTCCAAAAATACGTAATAGGGAAGTGGCCGCAATACGGGGAATATGTGGGTCACATTGGCGACAAGGGAAAACCCGCGGGGGAGGCCCTTTGGAGAATTGCACAAACAAAGATGTCAAATAAGAAATTTAAAAAGGTACAGAAGTCCGTAGCAATCGGGTGTTTATTTGAGGAATGGATAAAATGCCGACAGCAGGCTAGGAGGGAGAGAGACAGACTAGAGGGAGAGAATAAAAAACTCCGTGAGGAGATAGCCCACCTTAGTGAGAAGGTAACTGATTAAAAGGGACAGAGAAGTGCGGATTTGATGCACATGAACCAATATCAGTTACAGTGCGAAAAATTGGCTAATGCAAAAAAGTAAGAGAGAGGAAGAAGCCCAAGCAGCTAAAGCTGAGGCGGAGGGATGGAAACAACAATGTCGTGATTTAAAAACTGCTACGAATGTGATTCACAGAGCAGCTCAGGAAAAGAGGAGCAGTACCAGTGATCACACAAAGTGTCAGAAACTGACAGTGAGGCTGCAAGATCAGCTAGCCGCACAGAGGGGCATACTGTGTGCTTTCGCACCTGGAAGAGGTGAAGAAAGTGGTCAAGGGGATATAAATTGGGATGATTTAGCAGACGGGGCAGATAGATACAGCAACGGTGACGGGGAACCTCCACCAGAGGATCCACCGCCGGCATATATTCCAGAGCCGGAAAAACCGTCTGGCCCAATGGCACCCCCTTGTAACCACTAGAGCACAAGCAGGAGCAGATGGCCAGGGGCAAGCTGGCCTGTATATGACATATTCCACCCCACTTGGGGTACAAGAATTGAGGGATATTGCGCAAGATATTGGGACGTGTGCGCCAGGGGATGATCCTAGGGAGTTGTTCCTAGCGGTCAGGCAACAGAGAGGGGTACACAGCTTAGACGATGCTGAGGAAAGAAAATTAATTCTAATGTGCCTATACCCACATGTACACTCCGCCCTACCAGAGGAACAAAAACTTGGTAGAGGCACAAATGAGGCCTTAAAGAACCAGGTATTATCTGTCATGGGCGATAACAGAGGGGACCAAGTGGAGGCGCTGATGAAATGCTATCAAAGAAAAGGTGAACACCCCACTGCATTTTCGGCTCGCATTTGGGCGGTGTTTCAAGGGGTTTACGGCACAGGCTTAGATAGGGATAATTTACAGCCGGAGGTTAGGAACCGATGGCTGAGAATGCTAGTGTCTCATGGCACTAAGGAGTCGAGGAAAGCATTAGATCAGTTTGATCCCACTGATGACACACATACAGAGCCCTGGATAATTAGGAAGATGGTTAGAGTATGGGAAAGGGAAAAGGGAAACACCAAAACTACCCAAGGCATCCAGGGACAGAGCAATGCCTGTTAAGGATCAGGCGACAACCTGGAGAAATGAAGGGAGGGGCCCTACTCAGGGGGAACCCCCTCCAGTTTATCAGACATTGGGAAGAGGTAGAGGTAGAGGAAGAGGAAACTTCTTGGGAACAGGGAAAACTCAAGGCGAGGGGTCCAAATGCTATAACTGTGGCCAAGAGGGACACTTCGCAAGGGACTGCCCAAACTCGAGACGAGAGAATGCAGATCTGGGAGGAAACCAGAGCCTACCCGTGGAAGGGCCGAATAGACCAAGTCTTCAGTGTGATATGATAGAAATATCACCGAGTTCTGGATTGTACCCAGAATTGTTATGACAGTTTCAGGCCTCTCTGTTATGGGTGTGTGATATGCAGTAGGATGACACGGGGAGACCCCTAGTGAATGGTAGGGTGGAGGCCGCCCTATTACATTCCTTTGGGATACAGGGGGAACCCGCACCACCGTTAACACCACTCAGATCAATGACGTAGATTGGAAAATTCAAAACAAAATTATTCTAAGCGGATTCACAGGGCATTCACAAGTGGGATATGTGAGTGTACCGTTAGAAGTCAGTGTGGGAGACAAATTGATAGAGCATTCAGTGGTCTTTATCAAATTACCCAGGGAACAAGAACATATATTAGGGTGCAACTATATGGCCAAAGCGGGACTCTGCTTTGACCCCGTTAATTGTATGATTTGGCAAATGCCTTTGGGCATTGGCAGTATAAATCACACACTTGTCCCGGTGGGGGAATATCAGGACAGGATATGCACGATCGGGGAAATGTGGATAGATCCAGGGGAAATGAGTGACGATTGGGAAGTACAACAAATTATTGCACAAAACTCAATAGTATTCGCCCGACATAAACATGATTGTGGGGAAATGACCGGGAGTGTGTGTATACAAGGTCCAGACCCCAAACCACAAACGCAGTATGGTTTCCCAAAACAAGCAGAAGAAGGAATAGAGAAGGTGATACAGAGTCTGCTGCAGCAAGGGATATTAAGACCAACAGCTTCTACTAACAATGCGCCTATTTGGCTGGTGAGGAAACCCGACGGTAGCTGGCGACTAACGATAGACTACAGAGAATTAAATAAAGTGACCCCGTTAACAGCCCCTACTGTAGCAACTAGCCCAGAGACAGTAGTTCCACAAAATGAGGATGCGCAGTGGTTTACGTTTTTGGACATAAGTAACGGTTTTTGGTCTATTCCACTAGAGAAAGAATGTCAATATAAATTTGCGTTTACTTTCCAAGGACAGCAATATACATGGACCACCCTGCCGCAGGGATTTCACAATTCCCTGTCCATATTTCACCAACAGCTGAGGGAAGGGTTAAAAGGATTCTCGAGGCCTGAATGTCTAGTGCAGTAGGTAGATGACTTACTCCTACAAACTAAAACCAAAAAGGAACATTATCAACTGTTAAGTGAATTACTGCAGTTGTTACATAATTTGGGATTAAAGATTAACCCTAAAAAAGCGCAGATCATGAAACAAAAAGTTACTTACTTGGGAATGATTCTGACACCGGGGAAGAGGGACATTGACAAGCGAAGGATAGAGACGGTTGGCAGACTCCCTGTTCCGTGGGATGTAAAAGGGTTAAGGTCCTTCTTAGGCTTGGTGGGATATTGCAGGGACCACATTGATGGATTTGCCACAAAAGCGGCCCCGCTAACGGAATTATTAAAAAAGAATGTGGCCTGGGAGTGGAAAACAGAACACACCCAGCCATGACCACTCTAAAGCAAGCACTAGCTGCTGCGCCTGCTCTGAAGACCCCAAATCCAACTGAGCCATTTTCATTGGAGGTGGCTACCACAGACATCACCCTTTCGGCAGTTCTATTACAGGAGACACACGGGAAATTACGACCAGTAGCATACGCCTCGCGTATGCTCTCACCAGTAGAGCAGGGGTATACGGTATGCGAAAAACACTTGCTAGTTGTCTTTTGGGCAGTGCAGCATTTTACCTATATAGTGGGACTAAACCCACTTACAATATTAACAGAACACACCCCTGTACAGCTCCTGTTAGACGGAAGGATTAAGGATGGTGCAGTTAGCCAAAATAGAATCGCTAGATGGACATTGTTGCTGCAAGGGAGAAATATAACCGTAAAGGGGGTAAAAACCACCGCTATGTTAGCAGATAACTTAGTTTATCAGGGAGAAAAACATGAGTGTCAATTGATGATAGCAAATGACCCCAAGGGCCCATTTGTATCAAAGAAAAAGGGAGGGAGTAAGACAGGGCCTGAAAGCAGAAAAACAAAGGAAACTGGAAAGGAAGAACCCTATTTTAAAATTTTTGTGGAGGGCTCTTCATCAGTACAGGACAGAGAAAGGAGAACTGGCTGTGGGATATACATGGAGGATGAACACGGGCAGGAAAGATATAGTGCGGCTTTGAAATTACCTAAAACCATGAGTGCGCAGGCAGCAGAACTCGTAGCCGTTGCATATGTGGTTGGTCACCTGGAATACTTTCCGCCTAGATTAGTCATATACTCTGATAGCATGTATGTCTGTAATAGCCTCACAGAACATTTGCCTCTATGGGAAGCGAGAGGATTTGTCTCAGCGGATGGAAGGCCCCTTCCTTCGTCCCCGCTATTACGGTACATCTTTGAAGAAGCACAGGGGAAAGGATTTGGGGTCACAAAAGTGAAAGCTCATTCAAAACGATCTCCCAAAGGGAACAGGAAAGTTGATGAACTAGCCAAATTAGGTGCTGTAAGTGGACAGGAATGGCAGCCACCGATTGGGGAAATCGGGGGCCAGAAAGAGAAGCAGGTCAAAGTAATGGATTTAACAGAGGAGCAAAAGAAAGATGGAGAATTGAAAAAAGCAATAGAAGAAGCAGAGTCAGACACATACAAAAGGCATGGAGTGGTTTTATGTGAGGTAAAATTTGTGGTGCCGGCGGGGACAAAACCAAATTATCCACTGGTACCATGACTTATGGGGACATAAAGGGACGGAGAGCACCTTGGATCAGATAAAGTAGGTGTGTTGGTGGCCTGGAATGAAAGGTGACTTGGAACACTATGTCAAGAATTGTTTGATCTGTGCACAACACAACCCCGATAGAAATGTTAAGAAAGGGGCCCTCCGACATACTAGACCAGTAGAAGGGTCTTGGACTAATTTACAGATAGACTATGTAGGACCCCTTCCCCCTGCTCCAGGAGGATACAAGTACATTCTAGTAATAGTGGATACCTTCACTAAATGGGTGGAAGCTTTTCAGACCAGAACAAACACAGCCAAAATTACTGCAAAAATTCTATTAGAGAAGGTGTTTACCTGTTGGGGTTTACCCCGAAGCATAGAATCGGATCAGGGAACACATTTTACAGCTCAAGTAATGCAAGATGTTATGACCCTTTTTGGGGTCAGACAGAGATTCCACATACCCTATAGACCACAGTCTAGTGGAATTGTGGAAAGAATGAATCGGACATTGAAAAACATGATAGCCAAAATGGTGCAGCAGCACAAGACAACCTGGCAGGTTGTTCTGCCCTATGTGCGGATGATAATCAGGAACACCGTGGCTTCATCAACAGGCTACAGTCCTTATAGACTCATGACAGGAAGGGACATGAGGGGAATGGAAGGATTGGTAGGTTTGGATTTGTCTGAACCCAGGGTAGACCACATTATATTAGAAAAATGGGTACAACAGCTAGTAGAAACAGTAAAAGAAGCAAATTATGTAGCCGCTCACCGACAGGGAAAGAAGAAATAGCAAAGCAAGGCTTATTTCGACGCAAGAGCCAGCCCGATAGAGTTGAGCCCCGGACAAAGAGTAATGACTAGAATACACCAGCCCACCTCATTCTTGAGTCCAAAATTTGCTGGCCCCTATGAGATAGTAGATAAAGCTAGCCCATCTGTATACAAGATATTAACGACATCAGATAAAAGTGGCTGGTATCACATTAATCAGCTAAAGTTAGTAGGAGAAAAATAAGATAATCACCATTGGCATGTGCTGCTTGATGCTAGTGATGTTCCGAATCCCGAAGGTCAGGGAGATCAAGAACAGGACCAGCTACTGATCAAAGAGGAGGTGATTGAAAACAAATTTGATACTGCCCGTTCACATGCAGAGGCGAATCCAGGGAAAAAAAAACGAAAGAAAAATAAAACAAAGAGGGGGAATAAGTGGGTTAGAAGAAATGGACAGTTAGAGTAAACAAATTGGGTACAGGATATGGACGGTCTGGCTCAGTATATGGAGAGACTGGACTTAAAATAGTACTCAAAAGAAACTGTAAATAAGAACAGAAATTACACTTGTTCATTACAGGACCAGCCTAAAATGAAGGGGGTAATGCATTTTGTTGCTTTCAGATTGACCATCATCAGAACTGCAGTTGAACCTGCCTAGGAGCCGTCACAATGAATGAACGTGCCTGAAGCAGTGTCGATGGCGGAGGGATATCCCGAGATTTACTGATGGTAATGTCATTGAATGTCAAGGGGAGGTGGTGAGATTTTCTCTTGTAAGGATAGACATTTCCTGGCACTTGTGTGGTGCAAATGTTACTTGCCACTTATCAGCACCAGCCTGAATGTTGTCCAGATTTCGCTGCAATTTGGCACAGACCGATTCAGTATCTAAGGCATTGTAAATGGTTCTGAACATTTCACGATCATCAGCAAACATCCCCATCTCTGACCTTATAATGGAGGAAATGTCACTGATGAAGCAGCTGAAGATGGTTAGGCCTAGATATCCTGAGGAATTCCTGCAGTGGGGCTGAGATATCGTCTCCTGCAATCAGAACCATTTTCCTTTGTGTTAGGTATGACTCCAACCAGTGGAGAGTTTGACTTCAATTTTGCTAAGGCTCCTTGATGTCACATTCAGTCAAAAGCTGCCTTGATGTAAAGGGTAATCACTCCCACCTCATCTCTTGAATTCAGTTCATTTTCCCATGTTTGGACTGAAGCTATGATGAGGTCAGGAGTCGATTGACTTTGACGGAACCCAAACTGAGCATCAGTGAGAAGATTATTGCTGAGAAGTGCTGTTTGATAGCATTGTTGCTGACACCTTCCATCATATTGCTGACTCATCAGACTGCTGGGGCGGTAATTGGCCAGATTATGTTTGTCCTGCTTTTTGTGGACAGAGTTAAGATAATGGACAAAAGAGCCAGAAGGGTGTTGAGGTGTGTTGCACAATGAATTGTTGTGATCTGGAACGCAAAGCCTGAAAGGGTGGCAGTTGCATATTCAACAGTAAGATTCAAAAGTGTAATGATCCTGGAACAAGTTTTTGGTACAATCCGGTTAGGGAGCAGTAACTTTTTGTTTAAAGTTGACAAAGTTTGAGATTTCTGGTACTTACTAAGAGAATAAAGTCATAAGATTCCACTGTTTCTGAAAAAAACCCAACAAAATAAACTTCATTATGTACAGCAGATTCTTTAGGTTGGCGAGCGGGGGGCGGAGCCCACTCGCCAACATGTAAAACGGTGCAGGATGACATCGGGCGGAACTCCTGACATCACCCCACGTCATTTCCATTTTCAGGTCGAATGGGGCGCAGCTGAATCAGCTGTGCACCCGCCAACCTGTCAATGGCTCATTGAGGCCATTTAAAAAGTATTTAACATCATTAATAGACCTGCCCGTCCAACCTTAAGGATAACAGGCAGACCGGGAGCCCTGGCGGGCTTAAGAAAAAGCATGAAGCACAGGTGGGATGAGGTTTCATGAAGGTTTCTAAATAGTTAATAAATGTTTCACTAAAAATTCATGTGACAGTGTCACATTTGGGGACATGTCAGAGAAATTTTGTTTTTGTCTCTTTAATATCTTTACATTTGGAGCCGATCTCCCTGAGGAAGCACTTAGCCTCAGGGAGATCAATGCGCTCTTTTGCACGCATGCGCGAAAGAGCGCACACCCGGCTGAGGGAATCCACCCCCGCCCGCACAGGGAGCGCATAGCGCTTCCTGGCAGACGTCACATTGGGCGGGCCTTAATTTGCCCACCCACGTAAAATGGTGGTGCGCCCCTGATCAGGGGCGCCAATTTGAGGCACGCCTACTCGTGCCTGCTCTTGCACTTCCCCCCCGACAGGGAGAAAATTCTCCCCATAAAGTAAGAAAATTAAAGCAATTTGCACTAACTATCTTATAATCTAACATTTTGAAGTAACATGAGGTACATGTGAATTAATAGGCAAACTGTGGTTGAACACACTACACAGCACAATACCTGGCAGATGTAACCAAAACAGATCCCATGGATTTCTCAGCAACCCACCCAGGCATCAGTATCCACTCTGAGTTACGGAATCTTGTTATACTCTGTCTCCCTCACGAGGGATTTCCAAACTTTTCACTTTCGAAGATCAAGTCCCTGAATTTCATCAAAGCCATTCTGACTCAGACTGCCTCAACAACTGCTCACCTCCCAGGGTTCCAATATCATCTCCTGAGCTACAATCCCCTGGATACTTGAGTCTTCCCTCCAGCACCAGCTCACAGGCACAATTTCAGCTCTTCAGCCACACTGAGCAGAACATCACTGCTCCAAAGGGTTACCTTTGCCCCAGTGGCTCTCAGCATGGAATCACTATCCTTCTGCTGCCTTTTCAATTCTCCAGGGCTTCTCCTGAGCTCTCACTATCTGGAGTCTGACAGCTCAGCTCCTCAGAGCTAATAGCAGCACTTTTGCTGCATGGAGCTTTCTCTCCTGCAACTGACACTCTCTCTGGCTAAAACTGACTGACCCTTGAACTGTTTCACACTGACTTTTGAATTGATCTGGGTGACCTATCAAAACACTCCAAGAGGGTCCCACCCTTGTTACGAGGCATGATCGAGTCTAACAAGTATTGTTACAATCTGCACAGGTGCTAACTTACAAAACACAGAGGGACAAAAAAAAATTGATTTCATGATGAAAGGAATTGAATTTATGCTTGAAATTGAAAAGTATTGCAGGGCCATGAGGGAGGAACAGGTTGTGGAATTAATTCAATAGCTCTTCAGGAAGCTGGCACAGACATGATAGGCTGAATCACCTCAAGATAGTGGACATAATTTTAGAGCCTTGGGACCACCCCTCCCCACCCCCCTGGCAGGTGGTATGTGTGCAAAATCAGGTGGCATAGCAGTTGGCACCATGCCTTTTACCCACCCACCTCTGGTGGAATTTTACCAGCACGATATAGCTGTCAATTACCCTGCCTGCCCTTGGGCCGATTAAGGCCATTAAGGGGCTAATTAGGGGCCAAAGGGTCTCTTCCTGCCACCAATGATAAACTTTGGCAGACTAGCAGTGGGCTGGGGTGGGGGAGGCCCCTCCTACTCGGATATATCTGTGCCCAATAGAGGATCCCCCCTCTCAACAAATATCACCACCCCTGCTTGCTTCCCACCCATCCCAGCCAATCAATCACAGCAACCCCCCACCTCCCTTGCTAGGACCCTGACTGGCTCCAGCGAAATTGCCCGACTCATCTTGGTGTCCGGCCTCCAGTGACAACCCTCATGAGGGACTGGCTGCAGTTCCAGCTGTGGCCACCATTCTCTGTGGCACTGCTGGGACTGAAGAGCTCCCAGCCATCTGATTGGTCGGCAGCTCTTGAAGTTGAGACTTCCTCCCATATTGGGATGGAAGCCACAACCTGAGCCAATTAATAGCCTTAAATCAAAGCAAGATACTGCGGATGCTGCACAGAAAATGCTGGAAAAGCTCAGCAGGCCTGACAGCATCTGTGGGGAGAGAAACAGAGTTTCGAGTCGTATGACCCTTCTTCAGCCTGATGGCCATTAAACCTGGTCGGGTGTTCCAGTCCTGCAGAGGTGGACTCGCCTTCGACAACAGCTAATATGGTTCCGCTATTTAAGAAGGGTTGTAGAGATAAGCCAGGGAACTACAGGTCAGTGAGTCTCATGTCAGTGGTAGGGAAACTATTGGAGAAAATTCTGAAGGAGAGAATCTATCTCCACTTGGAGAGTCAAGGTTTGATCAGGGATAGTCAGCAGGGCTTTGTCAGAGGGAGGTCATGCCTAACAAATTGGATTGAATTTTTTGAGGAGGTGACCAGGTGTGTAGATGAGGGCAGTGTAGTTGATGTAGTTTATATGGATTTCAGCAAAGCCTTTGATAAGGTCCCACATGGGAGACTTATAAAGAAGGAAAATGCACATGGGATACAGGGTAATTTGATAAGGTGGATTCAAAATTGGCTTAGTTGTAGGAGACAGAGGGTGATGACAGAAGGATGCTTTAGTGACTGGAAGCCAGTGTCCACAGTGGCGTACCACAGGGATCTGTGCTGGGTCCCCTATTATTCGTCATTTATATAAACAGCATAGATGACTATGTGGGGGGTAGGATTAGTAAGTTTGCGGATGACACAAAGATTAGCCAGGTGGTTAACAGTGTGGTTGAGTGCCTTGGGCTACAGGAAGATATAGACGGGATGGTCAAATGGGCAGATAAGTGGCAGATGGAATTTAACCCTGAAAAGTGTGAGGTGATAAACTTTGGAAGGAGTAATTTGACTAGGAAGTATTCAATGAACGGCATGACACTAGCAAGTTCTGAGGAACAAAGGGACCTTGGCGTGTGTGTCCACAGATCTCTGAAGGCAAAGGGGCATGTTAGTGGGGTGTTGAAAAAGGCATATAGTACACTTGCCTTTATCAATCGAGGCATAGATTACGAAAGTAGGGAGGTCATGTTGGAGTTGTACAGAACCTTGGTGGGGCCACAGCTGGAGTACTGTGTGCAGTCCTGGTCGCCACATTATAGGAAGGATGTGATTGCACTGGAGGGGGTGCAGAGGAGATTCATCAGGATGTTGCCTGGGATGAAACATTTAAGTTATGAAGAGAGGTTGGATAGACTTGGGTTGTTTTTGTTGGAGTAGAGAAGACTGAGGGGCAACCTGACCGAGGTGTACAAGATTATTAGGGCCATGGACAGGGTGGATAGGGAGCAGCTGTTCCCCTTAGTTGAAGGGTCAGTCACGAGGGGACATAAGTTCAAGGTAAGGGGCAGGAGGTTTAGGGGGGATGTGAGGAAAAACATTTTTACCCAGAGGGTGGTGATGGTCTGGAATGCGCTGCCTGGGAGGGTGGTGGAGGCGGGTTGCCTAACATCCTTTAAAAAGTACCAGGATGAGCACTTGGCATGTCATAATATTCAAGGCTATGGGTCAAGTGCTGGTAAATGGGATTAGGTAGGTAGGTCAAGTGTTTCTCACGTGTCGGTGCAGCCTCGATGGGCCAAAGGGCCTCTTCTACACTGTGATTCTTTGATTTCAACTGGGGCTAGGGCACCACTTCCACAAAAAAAATCCAGCCCCTGAATTTCCTGGGACATGCCTAGGATTTAACAATACCATGCTATAATGATCACTGAGTGGTCACCTCCCACCGCAGTTGAAGCTTTGAGGGATCAGCGATATCTATCAGCTTTGTGAAGGGACAGAAGGATGGAAACAGTATGTAAAATATTATTCCTCTTCACTGGAGAAGCAAGAAATACATTAACAAAGAAGACAAGTGACCTATGGTTAAATAAATAAGGCTCCAGACAACATTAAAAACCTGCAAATTGAAGATTTCTTCTTGCTGTTTTAAAGAATCTCTTTAACTGGCTGAGCAACTCCATTTTGAATTTATATCCAGCCACCTTGACCAAGTGTTAATGTTACTGAAGAAGTTTAACTAAAATTCATATAACCATTCTTAGTACTGCTGTTGTGCTGCTATTTTTACCGAGGATTATGCTTAATGTCTTCAATGCATTCTTTCCTTGGAGTGTGTAAAATCACTGATGGGCAACCTCTAGCCTTAGAATAGCAGATACATTTGAAAACTAGTTAGAGCTCAAACATTGTGAGGTATAATGTATAAGAGGAAGTGCAGTTTTCTCATGGGGCAATCAGCCTTTTCCTCAGCAGTTTCTCCTCTACTTGTCCTTTAACATTTTTGATCTATTCACTGCATACGTTAATACATGCAGATGCACCAGGAAAAATGAAAAAAAGGAATGATGAGAGTGTGATGACAATTTGTCAGACTGTAAAGAAACAGCCCATTTGCGAGTCCCAGCTATTTATTGAATGAGACCATGGTGTCACACTACTTGGTGGGTGTAAATTGGTATGCTTTCTGAGATTCTGGAAACAGAAGGCAGCTATTTTGAAATTGTATATAAAAAAAATCCCACAACTTATTTATTTGATTAGTTATTTTACCATTTTCTATGCTGTGTCCAACTTGGATTTTCTTTACAGGATCACTAAAGATCTCAGAATGCTGTACTTTCTCATCACCAAATTCAGTAACAAATACAGCTTCTGCTTAGCAATTGCTCCAAATATAAATATAATTAAAAGTAGGAACAGGGATGTAATGCATTTGCAATATATCAGAAAAATTGGCATTGAGTGCAGTTTTCTACAGTTACTTGTGCAGACCTGCTCACACAATCCTTTGATTTACTCTCACATTCAGCAGGATTACTCACTGGAAGCAGACTCACAAAATGTATCCTCTTATGCTCTATGGATTCACAAGCACTTGGCCCTTGCTTTATGAAGCAATTCTTACAGATTAAGGATAAATCTCAATCTATTAGTTTAGTGTAATTGAACTCCAAACCTCAAAAGGTTAAAGATCAATAAACAATATCCACCATGGGCAACCCATTATTCAGATACCTATTATATATATTTGTTTCAAGGCCTGGCTCCATTGATATAACTGTGTTGCTTCCACAAAAGCAAAGGATTAATGGAAACCAGTTGGTCTGACAGCAACTATACCATCAGTACCAGTACCTCAAAACAGAACTGGCACCTACGACAATCCCAGTACCTCTAACATTACCACTATATCTAAGAGTACTAGTATCATTAACAATACTAGGATCTTCAACAATGCAGGTATCACCAACAGCATGAAATATCCAACAATACTGATATCTCCAACAATATCCCCACTTTGAACATTACCAGTGTCCCCAACAATACCAGTTTCTCCAATTGTACTTTCTCCAAGTGCCTCTAACAGTGCAGATTACCATCTGTAGAAGTATATTTTCCTCTGTTACACTGATAGAGGTTTAAGATCACTCATGGCAAATGGAATGCCAGGTGCCACAAACACCATTTTGTTTTCTAAGCATAGTTGAATTGCATGGTTTATGTATTGCTGGATATACGGATCTTCCCCAGCACTCATGGAAGATCTATGGTCAGATAATTAACTGCATAGCTCAGTTGCTTCTGTTTTTTTTACGCTGTCATACTCCAAAATCTAACCTGTAATATGTGAAGTGGATTTTAGAGTAGTAGGATCCAAACTGTATTTGAAGCAATCTGTAAGTGAACCCTCAGACCGTCAGAAGGTTACTGCCCAATATAACAATCTATTCTTTGGGCATCTACCTTGTGGATTTTGTCTCACTTCTCATAACATCTTCAATTGCCATATGGAGATTTAAATAAAACAAAATATACCTTCAAATGAGAGAAATGTGAATTATAAAAGAAGAGACTTTCACAGCCATGTTTTCATACAAAGTTATGTGAGCCCTTTGGCAAATGTGTTTTATTATGTACAAGTCTATGCACTGTCCTGATCTTTCTCCAAATCCCTGTATATTTTTCATTCTCAGGTATATATACCATAAGAATCTACTTCCACCAGCCTTTCAGGCAGTGTATTCCAGATTGTAACTTGCTGCTTTAAAAAAAAATCTTTATGTCCTCCCTGGTTCTTTTAGCAATTAACTTAAATCTGTGTCCTCTGTTTACCGACTCTCCTGTCAGTAGGAACAATCTCTCCTTATTTGCTCTTTCAAAAGCCTTCATAATTTTGAACACCTCTACTAGACCTCAACTTGAGCTTTTCTGCTCTCTTGGTTTGGCCCCAGCTAGAGTATTGTAGCCAATTCTGGGCACCACACCTTAGGAAGGAGGTGATGAAGAGATTTACTAGAATGATGGCGGACTTAATGTATTTGTTGAAACTAGAGAAGTTTGCCTGAGAGAAGAAAAGGTTAAGTTGAGATTTAGTAGAGGTGTTCAAAATTATGAAGGGTTTTGAAAGAGCAAATAAGGAGAAATTGTTCCTACTGAGAGGAAACAGGATACAGATTTAAGTTAATTGCTAAAAGAACCAGGGAGGACATAAAGATATTTTTTAAAAGCAGCAAGTTACAATCTGGAATACACTGCCTGAAAGGCTGTTGGAAGCAGGGGAGAATGAAAATATGCAGGGCTTTGGGGAAAGATCAGGAGACTGGGATTAATTAGATATTTTAAATAACTGACACAGGCATGATTGGCTGTGCTATATGATTCTATGATGTAAATGCAGATCCTTCAAGCATTTTAACATGGTCAATGCTTACATTTTTTGTTAGAGAATTTTAATTATTCCATGAAACTAAGTGTCCAGCCTATTTTAATGAGTAAGAATTTCTACCTAACATCAAAACTACATATTGATATACTCCCTTCAATAGATCAATTTCTCTTAATTCTTCAAAAGCAGTGAGGAAAGAAGTTTAACTGCAAGCAGATTTTTGGAGGGTTGGGGAGGGTGAGAGTGAAACTTGCCCCATGTTACCTGTTTCAGACTGGGGCTATTTTAGTTCCTGGGGCTCACCCACATCTCACCGGCCAGCTGTCCGACCTAAATGGGTGAAATGAGGCAGCCAGCCGGCTTTGGGTAAATCAGAATGACGGGTCGACAGAGCTCACTATTGGTGCCATGATAACTCATGGTAAGGTGTGGAAAGTGAAGGGGACAATCAGTGTCATTTTCTGGGTGGGGACTGAGACCAGACAGACTTTATTGCTCCTCCTGGCCCTATTAGTGAACATTTTGACTCACCCTATAGGACCTCCTCTTTTTCCTATACAATTTTTCCTGAGTAGAAAATCCATTGGAGGGCTTATTGTCAAAATATAATTGGCATCCCAGTGATATTATGGATCCCAATTAGCATATGAGAAGGTTGCTGCCCGATTCAGAGAAGCATTTTAGTCGTCTAAAATAACAGGCCTGGTTAAGGCAGAAGCAGATGGGAATTAAGCTGGAACAATGCAATGAGGCTCTACATGGCTATTTTAACTGTGTGCTCACCCTGGTGGGCTGTGTTAAAGTTCTCATCTTCCATAATTCCAACTAAAAGGAATTATCCTACCTAAAATTGTTCCACTCTTGGCCTATCACCTCTGAATTTAAGTGGATTTCCCACAACCCTTCCATTGCTAAATCTGCCTCTGCTAAGCTTGGGCTCCTTTTATTGTGCTAAGCACTTATTTTCTGCTTCACAATCTTCAAACTATGCATAAATCTATTCAAGACTTATATTCTACTTGCATACTGGGAACTACTTTAGGAACATAGCAATTGTTTCTATCATCCTAGTGGTTGTATGATACAATGAATCGAGGAATTGTTGATTAAGACCATCTTTTCACCACTGAATGGGTTTCATGAAAAACCCTTCATTTCGTAGCAACTTCTCTCATCTCTAGACACCAGCCTTTCTGTTTATATTGAAATCTTCTTCTATCTCCATTTTATCAATATTACCGTAAATTCTTGCTCTTTTGCTTCAGACTGCAAACAAGCCATCCACCATGTTCTTCCTTCTCACTGAATTCCCTCTTAGTTGAAAATTTAAATGCCGATGTCCATCCAACTCATATTTTCTTTGGGCCCCAGAATTTTGGAAATTTCTTACCTTTGCTGATTTTTCCTTCTGCTTACAACCTTCCAGCTTGTAAAAGTTTGATGTTAACCAACCATTATATCCTGTTTTATCTCAGTTTCTCTTTAACTCTTTTCAATCTTGATGATTTCCTGTACTACAGGCCTTGGTCCTTCACCATGGTTTCTCAATAAAAAAAATGTACAAAATCATTTCAATCATAATAAAGTACCGAAGTTCAAGTAAAACCTACGTGATCAAAAAAAAATGCCTGCAAAATGCCTTCAATTACTACGGAGAGTAATAATTTAAGTGCTACATTTTAGTGTTAGCTTGGCTCAGTTAGGAGAAATCTCACTTTTGAATCAGGTGACAGTTTATGTAAATTCTACTTGAGGACTTAGTCAGTGTAATGCTGAGGAAGTAGTGTCTTCCAGATTAGGTGATAAACTGCCTTCCAGTTACCTCGGGTGGAGGGAAAGATACCATGGCATCATTCAAAAAAATAAGCACAGGAGTTTTCAAGATGCCCCAGCCAATGTTTACCTCTCAACTAACACCATCATATTGGTGATTCATCTCATTGCTGTTTGTAGCATTTTGCTGAATGCAATCAGCTGCCAATTTGCTTACATAACAGTAGTGAAGCAGTTGTAGATATGGCAGTGTGCTATAAGGTCAAGTAACTTTCATTCACGTCCTATTGCAGCAACTGATGAAATTAATACTTTTGTATAGACTCATAAGAGTTGACAAGTATGAGGAACTGTATTCAATTTGAAACCATTGAATCAAGAATCCTGTTATGCTTCCAGCTAAACAATGCTGGTGAAATGGGAGCAGCTCTAAGCAAGTTTGTGGGCTGGGTTTATAGAAAAAAAGACTTGCATTTATTGAGATTGAGAAAGGTGTGAAATATGTCCCAAAAAAATTACAGCCAACTACCTTTGAATTGTAGTCATTGCTGTAATTAGGAAACACAGCAACCAATTTGTGCACAGCAAGTTCCCACAAATAGCAATGAGATAATGACCAAATAGTTTGTTTTACTGTCATTTGTTGAGGAGTAAATATTGACCAGCACACTTCAAAGAACTCCTCTGCTCTTGCCCAGGATAGCACCTTGGGATTTTACATATCCACTTGAGGACCTATACTGGGCCTCGGTTAGTGTCTTATTGAAAGACGGCACTACTGATGGAGCAACATTCCCTTAGGACTGCATTGCAGTGTCTGTCTGGATTATGTGCTCAAGTCTATATATGCTACTGAATCAAAGTTTGCACAATGTGTTATTATCTTCAGTGACAGCTGTGTTTCTCTTTCTATTAGGGTGTTTGACAGCTACTCGATATGAATATTCATTTATTCACTAAAGCAAACAACAGGTGTTTTGATGTAATTATTCATGCAATTCTGCAAAGAACATTACAATTTAAATGTCATTCACCATAAAATTTATGAAGCAGCATTTAATGCCCAGCTAGACACAGGTCACAGAAGTTACATTCAAGCAAAGTAATTTCAGCACACTTGCTTTTCAATTTAGAATAAAATGAATAACATAAGTTTCCAGTAGGGGCACTCCAGAGTAACAAACAGATATAATTCCAAAACAAATTGTGGGATGTGCATCTATTAAACCTTTCTCTTTAAGTTATCAGCTGATTAGTCTCTATTAGTAATAATTTGATTAGAACATTATAAGGGAGAGTAGGAATAAATAAAAACAGACAAGAGCCAGCAAAAATTAACAAGGAATTAATGCAATCCTGCTGAGACCGTAATTTCACTATAATAAATGACCTAGAAAATGTGTACATCGTTGAAAATAAAATAGCCCTGATGAACATGTTGCCTATTAAAGGAAACACTCAGGCAGCATGATGGCCACATACTAATAGCAATCAGCAAAATCAATCATCAGCTTCTTAATATTTTAATCATCATTACTTTACACTCATGCCCTTCTTTACTATTTACTGTAATTTCCTAGTGATAATAACATCACAATATTTGAGCTATAAAGTAGATGTGAGGAGTCACATCTTGTGTAAATCCAATGTCACATTTGATGTAACTGTTGCTGTGCTGTGGGAATACAGCACTTGATTAAACTGAACCTTAGCTTTCAAATGCAATCAGACTTCAATTAGCATTCCAGTCCACTGTTGGTGTGAAATGTTACAAGGCTCTATTAAAGGTGCAAGTCATGAATTTGCATTATGTTGATGCAAGAACACTGAAATGACATGTCACCACAAAACTCGTAGTTTCATCAACTGCCTGTGATGACAATGATACTGTTGTCCTGTTACAAGATAGAAGTTTTGCTGCAAGGATATGTACAAACCTGGACTGATACATTACCTTTAAAATACACAACAATCTAACGAGCTTCATAATATCCTATGTGACTCTGGCAAAAGTAAACTATCTGTCCTCATCCTTCTTAACTGGTTTGGAGACTTTGAAACAATTGACCACACCGTCCTCCTCCAATGTCTCTCCTTTACTCAGCTGGATGTAACTGCAATGCATGGGCCCCAGCTATGCCTGTCTCTTTATGGGGTATGTGGAACATTCCTTGTTCCAGTCCTACTCCGGCCCCCTCCCACAACTCTTTCTCCGGTACATCGATGATTACTTCGGTGCTGCTTCATGCTCTCGTCGGGACCTGGAAAAATTTATTAATTTTGCTTCCAATCTCCACCCCTCCATCATCTTCACATGGTCCATCTCTGACACTTCTCTTCCCTTCCTTGACCTCTCTGTCTCAATTTCTGATGATAGACTGTCCACCAATATCCATTACAAGCCTACCGACTCCCACAGCTACCTCGACTACAGCTCCTCACACCCCGCTTCCTGTAAAGACTCCATCCCATTCTCTCAGTTCCTTCGCCTCCGTCACATCTGTTCTGATGATGCTACCTTCAAAAACAGCTCCTCTGACATGTCCTCCTTCTTCCTTAACCGAGGTTTTCCATCCACGGTCGTTGACAGGGCCCTCAACCGTGTCCGGCCCATATCCCGCGCATCCTCCCTCACGCCTTCTCCTCCTTCCCAGAAACATGATAGGGTCCCCCTTGTCCTCACTTATCACCCCACCAGCCTCCGCATTCAAAGGATCATCCTCCGCCATTTCCGCCAACTCCAGCATGATGCCACCACCAAACACATCTTCCCTTCACCCCCCTTGACGGCATTCCATAGGGATCGTTCCCTCCGGGACACCCTGGTCCACTCCTCCATCACCCCCTACTCCTCAACCCCCACTTATGGCACCTCCCCATGCCCACGCAGAAGATGCAACACCTGCCCCTTCACTTCCTCTCTCCTCACCGTCCAAGGGCCCAAACACTCCTTTCAAGTGAAGCAGCATTTCACTTGCATTTCCCCTAACTTAGTCTACTGCATTCGTTGCTCCCAATGCGGTCTCCTCTACATTGGAGAGACCAAACGCAAACTGGGCGACCGTTTTGCGGAACACCTGCGGTCTGTCCGCAAGAAAGACCCAAACCTCCCTGTCGCTTGCCATTTTAACACTCCACCCTGTTCTCTTGCCCACATGTCTGTCCTTGGCTTGCTGCATTGTTCCAGTGAAGCCCAACGCAAACTGGAGGAACAGCACCTCATCTTCCGACTAGGCACTTTACAGCCTTCTGGGCTGAATATTGAATTCAACAACTTTAGATCTTAAACTCCCCCTCCCCCCATCCCCACCCCGTTTCTTTTCCCCCCCCACCCGCCTTTTTTTTTAATAATTTATATAGATTCTTCTTTCCCCACCCATTTCCATTATTTTTAAATCTAAAACTAAAACCTTTAGTCTTTCCACCCCACCCCCACTAGAGCTGTACTTTGAATATCCTGTTTTCCATTCTTAATTAGCACTTTTCTCAGACAAAGACCACCACCTTCAACACCTCTTTGACCCTTTTGTCTCTGACATCTTTTGATTATCTGCTCACACCACACCCTCAATGTGTCTCTTCCCCCCCACCCACCTTAAACCAATTTATATTTCTCCCTTGTTGAAACTATGCTTCAGTTCTGCCGAAGAGCCATGAGGGCTCGAAACGTTGACTGATTTCTTCTCCGCCGATGCTGCCAGACTTGCTGAGTTTTTCCAGGTAATTCTGTTTTTATTTTGTTTTGGATTTCCAGCATCCACAGTAGCTTTTAGCTTTTTGTTTTTATCTTTGTAACTGCAATCGCCTGGTTCCATTCTTATCTATTTATATGTAGCCAGAGAATCAAAACAATGGTTCAACTTCCCGCTCTCGCACCATCATCCCTGGACTTCTCAAGGCTCCATCCATGGCTTCCTCCTATTTTTCATCTACATGCTGCCCCTTAGCGAAATCATCCAAAAATATAGCATGAGACACCTAGCTTTCCCTCACTGCCACCACCCTTGTCCCCTCCAGTGCTTCTAAATTATCAGACTGCTTATCCAACATATAGTGCAGGATGAGCAGAAATTCCTTCTATCTAAATATTTGGAGAGCTCAAGCCATTGTTTTCTGTCCATGTTATAAACTTCAATCCGTAGCCACTGACTCCATGGCCCAGACTTTCTCTCATGGGTCGGATGCACAGAGACAGGAGAATTCCCAGCTCCACGGACCCAACCTTTAAAATAGCTACTCACAGGTTGGATTTTCATTGCGGGGGTGAGGGCTGGATTGAAAATCGGCCCCACCTCCCAGGGAATGAGTGAGAAAGCTTCCGGGTGTGGAGGCGGGCTGGACAGAATGACTACCTCTGTGTTCTGGCACTTTGTTGAACTAAATTTAAAAAAAGAATAAAACATAAGACAGCCTTTGAACCCTCAACCCCACAACACCCACATACTCCCTATGCCTTATCCATGCCTACCTATGCCAAATTATGCCACCCACCTATCTCATACCTGCTGTGCCAACCCATGCCCCCATCCCAGTCCCTGTGGTTCCTCATACCTCTATGCCCCCACATCCTAATGCCCTTTATAGCCCCTATGCCAACTTAGTGCCAACCCATACCAACCCATGCCCCCTACCCAGTCCCTATGGTTCCTCATACCCCCTATGCCCCCACATCCCAATGCCCTTTATTGCCCCTTTGCCAACTTAGTGCCAGCCCATACCAACCCATGCCCCTCTACCCAGCCTGTATGGTTCCTCATATCCCCTATGCCCCCACATCCCAATGCCCTTTATAGTCCCTATGCCAACTTAGTTCCAACCCATAGCAACCCATGCCCCCACACACCACTTTTTTGTCCTTAGCCACATCATGCCAACTCACCTAGTATCCTTTGACAGTTCCTTAATAGCTTTGACAGCTTTGACAGTTCTTTTACAGTTGGATAGTCATCATGGGACCATATACAAAGGGATCCTTTATCTTTCCAAAGGACTAATCTGGCTATTGTATAGAACATATCATTTTATTTCAGTTGGACTGTGGATTAAAATTACAATGGCTGCAGTTTAAATGGCATGTCTACTGGAACAGTGTGAGGGATATATACAATGTTGCTGTCCTGGAACAGAGTGTGCCATGAAAGACAGGGTGGTGCTGAGGGGGAGTCCAGTCTAATGGGGAACTACCTGGCAATAACAGTTTAATTGGCTCCTGAACAGGTGACCAGGTTTTGTGTGAGTGCAGCACAGCAGAATATCTCCTAGCCTGAAAGGAAAAAAACCTAAAATCTCTGTCTCCTGTGTGTGTCAGTTCCAGTAATTCTATAATAATAGCTAATTGTATTTTTCTTCTCATATGTCTATAACCTGCTCTCTCTCTCTGAAAACCCCTGTCAAAGGGAAAAGGGGAAAACCACCATTAGAGACATTGAAAGGCAAGTGCTCAACCAGTGAACTAAAGACTGAAAGTGCTGGAAGACCACCTCGTATCATCAACAAAGAATGGAATTTGGAAGTCATTGAGCAAAATTAACCCATCTAATCCTGTACTCCAGAATTGGTGCTATTGAACTGTTTTGTCCCACCTTTAAAATCCATGTTTTTGTGTGTCTTATGTGTCTTGTATGTGTGTGTATAGGTATTTAAAAAGGGTTAGAATTTAGGTTATAGAGTAAGAAATTAGCAGTTCACATTTCTTTCTTTTGCCACTGGTTAAAGACAATGGGCTGAATTTTCCCTTTGTCGGGCGAGTGGAGCTGACCCAATCATGGGCGGGCGCGGGCGCGGACCTGATCGCCAGTGGCGATCGGGGCCGCACCGCCATTTTATGTGGGCGGGCCAATTAAGGCCCGCCCGGCATGGCATCCGCAGGGAAGCGCTATGTGCTCCCTGTGCGGTTGGTGGGGCGGGGTGGGGGGGGGGAGGTGGGGGACACACACGCCCTCAAATCGAGAGTGTGCTCTTTCAAGCATGCGCACGAAAGAGCACACTCATCTCCCTGAAGCCAAGTGCAGCCTCAGGGAGATCGCCTCGACTTTTAAAAATATTAAAAATAAAGTAAAAAATAATCCCTTACATGTCCCCTCATGTGACAATGTCACATGAGTTGGGACATGTTCATAATTTCCATTACAACTTTATTACAATTTTTAAAACCCTACATGAAACCTCATCCCGCCACTGGATGAGGTTTCATGTTTTTTCTAGTTGCCGCCGGGGCTCTTGGCCGACCCGTCAACCTTAATGTTGGACGGGCAGGTCCTTCAATTGCTTAATTGATCCTGTCAATGGCCTCAAGTGGCCATTGACAGGTTGGTGTGCGCGCAGCTGATTTTGCTGTGCCCCTGCCTTCCTGAAAATTTAAATGGGGCGCGGTGACATCGGGGGTTCTGCCTGACGTCATCCTGCATCATTTTACACGTTGGCGAGAGGGTCCCGCCCCTGCTCGCCGACGGTAAATTCCTGCCCAATGTGTTCAATAAACAGTTACTTTCTTGCTAAGTTTATAAACCTGGTGCTCATATTCTGTTAACCTAAATTAAACAATTAGGTGGGTTGATCAAAATCTTTTTCACATTTGTCGTGGCTCAGGGAGCAGTGGGGCTTGATATTGCTGTGCGCTATCCCCGGTGAGTCATGACAAAGTTTGGGGCTCAGGTCTGGGATATTTTGGAACAAAAGGCAATGATGATTCAGGTGTAGATTTAGTAAGTAATAAAAGCTAAAAGGAAACAACAGGCTTGTACTGTCAAAAATAAGATGGCACTGGTAACTGCTAAATCTTTCCTTCAAGTGGAAGAGATGTCCCCGACGATTTTACAAGGGATCCCAAAAGCCAGGTTAATTGAATTGGCAAATAAATTAAGAGTAGGATTGCCTGCCAAAGCTAGGAAGGCAGAGATAGTCAAAGAGATGACACAGTATTTGAAATTGGAAGGAATACCCGAGAGACCGAGTTCTCCAAGAGGTGGTTCACTGGAATGGGCTCAAATCAGTTGCCAATGAAAATAATTGAATTGGAGGAAAAGGAAAAATATTTCGAAATGAGAAAACTGGAGCAAAGGGCAGCAGAAAAAGAGAGAGTGAGAGAATTCTGGCCTAGAGTGCTGGCAGTTACAAAAGAGACACCAGTAGGTGAGGCAGGACTTATTTCCAGATCAGAACCCAGTGGGAGATGTTTAAATTTGTACACGCTCTTCAAAGGTTTGAGGAAAATGATGTTGAAGCATTCTTTATTTCATTTGAGAAGGTAGCTAACCCGATGAATTGGCCAAAGGAAAACTGGACATTGCCCATGAAGAACAAATTGGCAGGTAGAGCACAAGCAATTTGTGCTTCACTGTCAGAGGAGGTTTCTAGGGATTATGAGGTGGTGAAAAAGGGAATTTTGAGTACATATGAGCTGGTCCCTGAAGCATACAGACAAAAGTTTCAAAATTTAAGGAAACAACCTGGGCAAACGTACATTGAATTTGAAAGGATTAAGCAAAGTAGTTTTGACAGGTGGATATGAGCATTAGGAGTTGAAACTACCTATGAAGTTCTCAGAGAGACCATTCCCTTGGAAGAATTTAAAACTGCACACAATATTCGAGGTGCGGTCTCACCAATGCCCTATATAACTGAAGCATAACATCCTTACTTTTATGTTCTATCCCTCTCATAATAAAGGATAGTATTCCATTAGCCTTCTTAATTATACTTCTTAATGTATACTAACTTTTGTGATTCATGTATAAGGACATTTAGATCCCTCTGCACCTCAGAATTATGCAGCCGTTCTCCATTTAAGTAATACTCTGCTTTTTTGTTTTTCCTGCCAAAGTGAACAACTTCACATTTTCCCACATGGTGGGCGGGCTCTGGTTTGGATGCCACACCAGCACCTTGCTGCTTCATCATGCCAGGAACCATGTTTAAAGTACAGCCGCATTCAGTGCTTCTAGCCCAGGACTGCAGCAAAGAAGACATGGCCCTGAAAGGCAAGAAGACTGCAGCCCTCGAGCGCCTTTTATATGCTGTGGAGCCCACCGTGATGTCCTCTACCCTCACTCTGGCCACAGGAGGGACAGCAACATTACCACTCCGGCTTGGTAGGCATTAGCAGTGGTGATCAGTGCCAATGCGGATAGAGGATGAATGATCTCATCACTCTAAACTTAAGCCCATCACACGTTCACTGGCATCTCACTCACTGCCAGCTCAAGGGACATCACCACCCATTCTCACACACATAACCTCACATGTCCATCTGGCCTCATCTCCTCTGGAGACTTCCTCCTCAGCCGTCACCATCTTGAGGCCACTTGCACAGATCAACATGTGCCCCCACACACACCTTGGGATGCCCTCCATTCTCAGTACAGCCCTCAACCTGCACCTCTTCCCTTGCCTGAGTCCACTCCTCCCCCTTCCCCGAGCAAGCCTTAGCCGTGCAACCATTGAAAAGCCACCCGCATATGGCTGATCTGGTAGGCAGAGACCTGCCTGTGAGTGCCCCCAAAAGTGATTTGTGAAGCCTGGTGCTGATGACTACGAGTGCTGACCGAAGCAAGATAGGCAAGCAAACCTTGAAGTCCTGAGCAAAGTGCAGCCTGTCAAGTGCATGCCTTATATATGTTGTTGTGAAACACGTCGGGGTGTTTTTCTGCTGACGTGGGCGGACGATCCAGCGGCTGGGGGAGGGGGGGATGAGTCCGGCAGACTGGCCTAATAATGATATGTTGATGTATTACAATGAGGTTCCTGACGTCTGCTGGCGGGGCACGTGGCCATTGACGGGTTGAATGGATGATCGCAAACTGGTTTCACGACATTGTAGATCTGATTTTTGGCCTTCTCGCCATAATGTCCGCTCACGCCATTAAACACGCCCGACGCCAGTGGGCACGGAAAATCCCGGCCTGTGTGTTTGAGTCTAACACGCTTGTGTTAGACTCAAAAAAAAGTAGGGAAAGAAATGAGGCAAGGGTGCTAAAGGCTTGGGTGAGAAGTTAGATTTCAAGAATACTTACGAAGATGGGAGATGCAGCAGAGCACAGGAATTTAAGAAAATAATTCCAGAGTGTGGCAGTGAGATGTGTAAACAGTAGGAAGGAGTTTGGAATGGAGAATTTGAAGTGGGATATGGAGCTGGATGAAGATGCAGAGGGTGATTGGTTAAGGCTGGAGAGGATTTGTAGATGAAGATAAGGATCTATTTTTTAGAAAGTATAGGGAGAAGTCCACGAGGATATTACATGGTCAAACTTGAATTGAAGAAGAGTCATTGAGGTATATATTTTATATAATGCAATAAAACAATGAGCAAAAAACAAAATCTTTAGCATGGCGATGTGAAACAGGTATAGCAAAACTGTACAGTGACAAATTCCTCAGTGTATTTTCCATAATTGATTCATCCAAAGGCCCTCCATTCACCTCACCTCACAGCATCTGACCAAGGCAGTTTAAACTAAATTGGTATACCTAGATCTTAGTTATCCCTTTCATTCCTCCTCTACATTGCTGATCAAACTTGGAATCAAAGCGGTCAATTAAAAGCTAAATAGAAAGGGCAGCTTTAGGATTGATTGCAATGGAAATTTAAATCTTATATCAGCTAGCTCAGATTAATCACAATTACTGACAATCACATGTCTCACTGTAAATTCTAGGAGATGAGTTGTTATGATCCCCATAAAGATTGATAACTTTTCAAAAGAAATTTTAACTTCCAGTAAATGACTGAAAGGATCACACAACAAGATTTCATGCTTTGAGGCTTTTACTGGAACAAATAAACTAAAAGCTACACTGGCTAATCTCTATTTCAGTAGGCAACTTACATTCCAAACCTCACAAAAGTTTCTTCATTTAGCTTTCACAATGACTAAAAATTCCTTTTCGACAATTACAATTTACCCTGACGCACAGTAGCAGCAGCAGTGTGTACCATCTACAAGATGCACTGCAGGAATTCACCAAGCCTCCTTAGACAGCACTTTCCAAACCCACAACCACTACCATCTAGAAGGACAAGGGCAGCAGATAGATGGGGACATCACCACCTGAAAGTTCCCCTCCAAGTCGCTCACCATCCTGATTTGGGAATATGTCGCTGTTCCTTCACTGTCACTGGGTTAAAATCCTGGAACTTCCTCTCTAACAGCACTGTAGGTGTACCTACACCACATGGACGACAGCGGTTCAAGAAGGCAGTTCACCACCGCCTTCTCAAGCGCAACTAGGGATGGGCAATAACTGTTGGCCCAGCCAGCGAAGCCCACAACCCGTGAATGAATAAAAAACTGTGCTTTAATTGCACAGTTCATTCTCTAAGAACCAATCCAAAGCCATTTTCAGCTCCATTTCCCTTTTTCAGTTAGATCACTTCTACTCTCCGATCTGACTTTCATGGTGGGGGACAAATTGGAGATACCTCCCTCTAGTCAAAACTAGGCACATCATCCAGCTCATTTAAACCCTCATGAAATTGCCCTCTTCAATCGGAGCGTGAGTTCCCACCTGTAATATAGTGAACAATGGAAAAAGGCTGCCTCTATTTCTGCTCCCGCTCTATCTCAAACTCTTGCAGACTCATCGTAACTGTAAGGTTTAGTGATATTTAGGAAAACCAGCAGCCTGATTCTACAATGGCTTCCTATGGACTCTTCCCCTCTCCAAGCCATCTCCATGGCAATGTGGATCATATGGGCCTTGTATAATTGTAGAAATGCTAATTAGTTTCCCTCTAGACCCCCAACTTTATCCTATCTTGGAATTAAATAGTCAGTTTAAAGTATAACCAATTAAAAAACTTGACATTCCTAACACCTCCTTGGACTTGGAAACTGACAAGCTAACCACCGTCAGCAGAGCTGCTCTGGTCATTGTTTACAGGTATAAATACCTTGCACCTTCTTTCAATAAAACAACCTGGGCCCCCTTTAAACCTTTAACAACCAAAGCACCCAGCCTTGTTGCCAACAGAATTCAGAACAGGTCACATGACCCCCTCATTCCTCCATTCTACCCTAAATTAGAAACACAGTCCCAAAACACAATAATCTTTTAAACCTCGTATTTGTTAGAGATCAAATGTTATACAGAGCTATAGCAAACATGTAAACAATTGTGAATCACTGATAGAAAAGCCACTTGAAAGGAGCATCATCTCCGTGAGAAAATGTTTGATATGTTTCTATCCACAAACTCACAAAAGAAATGATGTGCACTGCATCAAAGTACATCATTGTGTTATCAATCTATATTGACACTTACTGAGGGTGTGCTGCACTGTGACTTCTGCCCCCTTTTACCTGACATGTCAAAACCTTCCCTCTGAGGTGGACATAAAAATCTAAGTTAATTCAAGGCTCTAATTTCCTCTTTATCCAGCAAGGTAGGATAACAGTTTCAGAAATCTCAAATTAAAAGACAGGTCCCTGCCTCATTTCCTTTCACATCTATTCACACAGTGAGTCGTAAGGCTGCTAGGGCAGTGACAGAAGATAATAAATGGAGGAGACAGGAGCACCGTGTTCTCATGGGAACTGCAGGCTGACTGCATATTCCTAAACCACAGCATTATATCACATCTCCTGAATGGTCAGTGACTTGAGGAAGATGAAGCACAAGGTCAAGGGTTAGCACAGCTCTCCACAGCAAGAAAATCCCCTGCTGCTTGAGTACACAACTAACCAGTACAAAATCTCCCTGTAAAAATAAAAGGCAAGGGTAATTGATATTAACTAAAACCTCTTGTATGAGGAGGGAGAGATCTTTCTGATGCACAGCTTTTCTAATAGGTTTGGTTGAAGTGTAATTACTCACTGATTGTGTAGATGCTCTCCTTGAAATTTCCTTGAAAAGTTACAAGTGAAGCTTTACTAGGGTTTTGATGAGAGGTCATTGACCTGAAACATTGGGCAGAATTTTCTGCCTGTCGAGTGGGCGGAGCTGGAGTGGCCGTGGGCAGGCGCAGACCCGACCTGATTGGGTCCACACCGCCATTTTGCGCGGGCAGGCCAATTAAGGCCCGCCCAGCATATTTGCCGGCTCCCATGAATAACGGGAGTGTGTGGGCTGCGGCGGGCGTTCACAGACCGCCGGGTCCAATGGCGACCTGGCAGTCTGTTTAAAGGAAGGCCTGGCAGCCTCCTGTAGGCTGCCCACAATGGCCACTTCCAGGTCACACTGCAGGGGGTTGACTGAGTAGGGCATGCAGGAGGGAAGGGCAGAGAAGCAGGGCAGGCTGCAGGGTCTACCACAGGAGCAGGCCAGGCTGCAGGGTAGGCCAACGGGAGGCCAATGCGCTCCTTGCTTTTCTGATGCTCTCTTCGAGGAGGTGGCAGCACGGCGGGAGGTGATGGTCCCCCAGGATGGGAGGAGGAGGCCCCCCCACATGACCAAATGTGCCTGGGAGGAGGCTGGCGGAGGTGGTGAGCTCCTGCGATGTGGTGCAGCGCACCTGGATCCAGTGCCATAAGTGCTTCAACGATTTGTTGCGCTCTGGAAAGATGAGTACCGTGTTGGCATTGGGCATTTAACCCAGCAGGTAGCCTTAGCCTTTGAAGCCCTCCCCCCAAGTCTTACAGCCATGACTGCATTGAATCATGTCAGGCATTTCTCTTACACTGGGTGGGCAAGCAGAAAGTGCCCATGCTTACATCAGCCTGAGCGGTTCATGAAGAGATGAGTTCTCCCCCGCACCATGTGTTGCTCTTAGTCGCACATGACTAGTCTGGGGGCAACCTGCAGGAGATGTAGCTCGGTGCATATTCAGAACTCCAACACATGCCCTATTCACAGTGATGAGATTGTGGAAGGGGATCCTTAAGGTCTTGTGGCCAAGAACCACCTGCTGCCCACGACGCTGCACGTAGTTGCGCCTCCTTGCTATGGAAGCAAAGACCTTGTGTTTCCTAAAGTGATGGACGCAGAATGTGTCCAAAGTGGCCGTTGGTAGGGCGGGGGGTTGGGACAGGTGTACTATCTTTGTGTGACTGATCAGCTGTAGTGGGAGAGGAGGCACTGGAGGCCTGATATGGGCGACTGTGGTTGGACTGCGGCGTGCGTGTGCAGAGTCCATGTGAAATTTGCCGCAATGAATGGTCTTCTCTGTTTGTCAAGAGAAGAATGCTCACAATGTGTCTGAGCGTTCGAGGACTGGAGGTGGCCAGGCCCAGCTGCTGATGTTAAGCCACTTCGAACAGGAGGCCCTAGAGTTGAGAGGCGCCATGTGCCCAGGTCAATTGGTGTCGGTGAGGCTGGGGTGGCCTGGCCAGGTATTTGAGGCAAACAGTGAGATGAGCTATGTCTTCACAACATCCATAGCACTGATGATTGTTTGATTTGTTATTGTTGCAACATTGCTCAGTCACAGAGTGATAGAGTCAGAGGTGTGGATCATAGTAAAAAGTCCCTCGGCCCTTCGAAGATGCGCGTGTCAAACACCTTCCTAAGTCTACTAATCCCATTTCCCAGCACTATCCCCATGGCCTTGTATGCCATGGCATTGCAACTGCACATCCAAAGACTTATTACATGTTATGAGGGTATCTGCGTCTATCACCCTTTCAGGCAGTGCATCCCACATTCCCAACACACCATGTGCAAAAGTTGTTCATCGCATCACCTGTCAACCTCAGCCCCCTTACCTTAAATCAATGCCACCTGGTTACTCATCCCTCCGCCAAGGGGAAAAGTTCCTTTCTGTCGACTCTATCTATGCCCCTCATAATTTCATAAACCTCAATAATGTCACCCCTCAATCTCCACTGCTCCAGGGGAAATAACCCCAGTCTATGCTATGTCTCCTCATAAGTCAAACTCTCCAGCCCAGTCAGCATCGTGGTCAGCGAGCTCTGCACTCTCTCCACTCCAATCACATCCCTCCCATGAAGTGCATTTCACAACTGCACGCAGAACTATAGCTGTGGCCTAGGCAGCGTTTTCTGCACTTGGAACATTACCTCCCTGCTCCTATATTCTATTCCTTGGCTAATAAAGGCAAGTATGGTATTTAGCTTCTTAAACACCTTATGTACCTGTCCTGCTACCTTAAGAGGCCAGTCGACATGCCCAGCAAGGTCCCTCTGATCCTCCTCACTTTCCACAGTCCTACCATTCATTGTGTATTCCCGTGCCTTGTTTGTCCTGCCCAAGTGCATCACCTCACACTTATCCAAATAACATTCCATTTGGCATATCTTAGGCCATCAGACCAGCCTGTCTGTATCTTCCTGTAATGTAAGGCTATTCTCCTCACTATTTGCCACCCCACCAATGTTTGTGTCAATAAGTTCTGGAAGGTTGAGCGCATAATGAGACTGGGGGAAAGGGATGAAGTGTGTCACCGTGTGCACGCTAACTGATCCACTGTCCTTGTTGTTCATTTCAACATCATCAGAGCCTGGCCGCTAGGGGGGATTCCAGATGCCCCCTCTCACGCCTGAGGGCCCCCAACTGTCACCTGCATCACTCCATTTCTATGAGGCAGGCACCAGTGCAGATACTAGCACCTCGGTGGGCGTTGTAACATCGGCAAGTGTCCCGGGGCACAATCGCTGGAGGAGCTGGCAGAGACAGAGAGTGCCAATGGCACCAGCAGTCGGAGGACTGCAGGGGACCATGCACATGCTCAGTCGGTGCCTGATGATGTGCCTCTGGAGTCGTCCACAACGCAGCAGCTGCAAGAGATGCAGCCGGGTGTGCAGGAGCATCTGGGGAAGATACATGAGGCTATGCTTCGCGTGGTGTCCGTGGTGGACCATCACTGATGCAATGAGCCTCATGGCTGGGCAACATGCTTCCTCCACAGAGAGAGTGGCGACTCTCGTGGAGAGGCACCTCCAAGAGAACAAGCAGCTTCGCCTGGGGTTACGCTCAGACCTCCAAGCCCTCACAGAGCCAGTGGCCACAGCTGGTCAATGCCAATGTGGGAGATGGTGTGGGCTTCAAGCTTCCCAGCTGGTTGCCCATCCATCGACAGTGAGCAGGGAGGTCCGGGGCGACCACATGTCGGCGCAGCAGCTGCTTGTTGTCTCTGCGGGCTCCTCTCAGGGCGCTCCGGATAAGGGGACCAACTGCTCCGCCCCTCTCCCAGTGACCGCTTCATTGGGTGAGGCTGCGACGACTGGGGAGGTGCCAGCTGTGGAACTGGCAGATTCCTCCCAGGCAGGGCCAGCACAGGCTCCACAGGCCAGAGGATGACCACCAAGATCATCGAGGCCAACAGGACAGCAGAGTCAGCAGGCTGTCTCAGATGCCACTCTGAGCGATGGGGCGGCACCAAGATGTAGCACCCGTAAATGTAAGCATAAGGCACCTTAGGAACACCAAAGGTTTCTCACTGGTGCTTTTGTGTTGGCCCGAGATTAGGTACTTATACATTTTTTCTACTTGATTAACGTTTTGCTTTGGATTTGTAAGAACTTCTGATGGTTAAAATAAAACCCAGATGTGTTACCACGGCTGAGGGTGGCTCCTTTGTTCTGCATTTGTATGTTCAAGATAAATGTTATGAGTGTTTGTTTCAACATTCAAATTGATGCCCAAAGCCCTTAGCTGCAGCTGATGACCTGGCAGATTTAGCATTTAGGTGCCAGTATGGAAGTGCCAGGCAAGGCTGGTCCTGCTGATCCATTTGTGTGGAGCTAGCTGAATTATAAGTTGGATTAAAGTCTCCCGGGTATCCCTGCCTCCTTGGTATAGTCCCGGGTCAGCATTTAGCTGCTCAGCATTTCCCTGTGGCTTCCTCATCCTCAGAATCAGTGCTGGACTCATCGTGTGCAGCCGCAGCCACTGCGTCGACATCTTCATCATCCACTGCGCACCCCCCTTTCCAGCGCAAGATTGTGGAGAGCGCAACATTCAACCACTATCACCGACACATGATCTGGGGGGTACTGGAGTGCGCCCCCTGAGCAGTCCAGGCATCGGAAGTGCATCTTGAGAAGACCGATGGCTCTCTCCATCCACAGCTCCTTTGGAACCACTGCTCAGCTTCTGATATTGGATGATGGGGAGGCGTCATGAGCCACCTTCGGAGGGGATAGCCCTTGTCACCCAGCAGCCATCCATCCAGCCAGGCTGGAGCACTGAAGAGCCTCGGCACCTGGGAGTGTCTGAGGATGTAGGCGTCATGGGAGCTGCCTGGGTACCTTGCACAGACTTGTAGAATCTGCATCCTGTGATCACACACTATTTGCACGTTCATGGAGTGGAAGCCCTTCCTGTTGACGAAGGCACCGGGCTCACCTGCTGGTGCCTTGATGGCCACATGTGTACAGTCTATTGCACCCTGGACACGGGGGAAGCCAGCAATGGCCGTGAAGCCTCTGGTTCGACTGTGTCTGGCTTGCCTGGTCCCAACGGAAGTGGGTGAAGGTCAATGCTCATCTGAACAGAGCATCTGTAACCTGCTTGGCACAAGTGTGGACAGCTGATTGGGAGACACAGCAAAGATCACCCACTGACCCCTGGAAAGAGCCAGAGGCATAGAAGTTGAGGGCAACTGTAACCTTCAGAGCCTCTGGCATGTGGTGTCCGCCTACACAGTTAGGAGTGATCTCAGGGCCAATCATCTGACAGATGTAGTTTACTGTTTCCCTTAAGGAGCCTCCTTCGGCACTGCACCTCAGACATATTGAGGTAGCTGCTTCGCCGCCTGTATACCCTGGCAGCAGGATAGTGGCATCTTCTGTGGCCCCTTCCACCTTGGAAGGGGCCGCAGAAGACGCCACAATCCAGGCCCTGCGCCCCTTGTGCATGTGCCTGTACTCCCAAAGGTGGCTCCCCTGGAGGCTGAATGTGCACTCCTGGCCTCCTCCTTATTCTAGCCCTCCCTTCCTCCTCAGAGGAGCTGCCTCCAGTGGACGTGTCAGAACCCATACCCAGCCGAAGGGGAGGCCTTCGGAAAGCTGCAGGCCTGATAAAGATTCCTGACTGAAGAGTGCTGACCTGAAGGTTCAAAGTACAGAGAAAGCTGCTGGAATTCGTTCTGAACTGCTACAAATCACACAGGCAAGTTTAAAAAATCTTCTGCAATAAATATGTCACAGACCAGATTGAAAACCCCACTGAGCCCTCTTATCCCGTCCGTGGATGAGGTTCATTAAAAAGTCTCTTACCCGCCTGCCCGTTGTGCCCATGTGCTGACCCGAAGATCGCACGGGTGCCTGAAAATCACCGTTGATTGACGAATTAAGGGCCTTAACTAGCCTGTTAATTAATGGCAGGAGCGCGTCGAACTTCATCGCGCGCCCGCCCAGCGAAATATCGTGATGGTGCGCAGTGATGTCAGGACACTCACCCGACGTCACCACACGCCATTTTACGCGCTGACATGCGGGGATGGCCCCACCGCACATCAAGCAGAAAATTCTGCCCATTAATTTTGTTTTCCTCTCTACATCTGCTGCAAGACCTGCTGCTCGTTTCTAATATGTTTGATTTTTGTTTCAGATTTCGGACAGCTGTAGTATTTTATGTTTGTTTTACTTTGCTTGGCAAATTGTCCAGAATTCTTCCTTTGACCCAACATTCAAATACAAATAAAAATCTGACATTTTGAGGTTCATAACTGAAACCAATTTTGTTCATTAAATGTCTTGTGCATCATTACCCTTTGCATGGCACAAAATGATTTGCTTACGATTGTACAATCTTTTCACGGACTTATTTGCATTAAGTATCTTTTTTAAAAAATGCTCAGCTCTTCCAGGCCTTGAGTCATGGAGCTAAACTCATCTTGGACAGTAATTGCAGGAGCCTTTATTCACTGAAGTGAAGAAGGTACACACGTACATGTGTGTATTTGAAAGGCAAGGTCTATGATGCCCACATGATAAAATAGCCTGCCAACCTTCAATGTTTCTCTCTCTGGAGATGTTGCCTGACCTGTTGCCCTGGAATTTATTGCTCTGGCTGGATTCCCACAGGTCCAGGGAGCCATAGTTGCACATATGCGGCAATAAAGATGCCCTCAGTATTCATCAATTGAAATTGAAAATCTAACCTCACTATTAAAGAAAGGAAGGAGACCGGAACAGGGTCTTGTCATCAGTACTAGGGAAAATGCTATAATCTATTAAGGATGTAGTAGAAAATCACAATATGAGTAGATAGCATCAAGTTGGTTTTATGAAAGGGAAATCATGTTTGACAAATCTATTAGAGTTTTTTCAGGATATAACTAGGAGAATAGATAGGGGGCAACCAGTAAATGCAACATATTTGGATTTTCAGAAGGCATTTGGTAAAGTATCACACTGAAGATTGCACAATATTAGGTTCATGTATAAAAACAAAAAACTACTGCGGATGCTGGAAATCCAAAACAAAAACAGAATTACGTGGAAAAACTCAGCAGGTCTGGCAGCATCGGCGGAGAAGAAAAGAGTTGACGTTTCGAGTCCTCATGACCCTTCAACAGAACTTCAAGTTCTGTTGAAGGGTCATGAGGACTCGAAGCGTCAACTCTTTTCTTCTCCGCCGATGCTGCCAGACCTACTGAGTTTTTCCAGGTAATTCTGTTTTTGTATTAGGTTCATGTGATTGGAGGGAATATATTAGCATGGATTGTGGATTAGTTAATAGAAAGAAAGCAGAGGGTAGGAGATAAGGGGGATCATTTTTGGAATGGCAAGATGTAACTGTTGACTTGCCACAAGAATCAGTGATTAGACCTCAGCTACTTACAATCTACTGTGGGAATTTTAAACTGTCAAGGTAGGTGGGTGCCAGTGTATGTGGTTAAAACATCAAAAAACACTGGCACAGCGAGAAGCTGGCAAGGACCTGCTGACTTCCACGTTTAACCTGAATGTATTCATCAGCATCCAGGAAACCTCTGTGGGACGGTGGGTCAGCAATTATCATATGCCCAAACGCCAATTAGCTGCATCAGTAACCATAGGTTCATGTTTTAACTGCCTGCGCACAGGGTTTCAGGGCTTCCTGGGACCAGCCAGATTGAACAACATTACAGGACAGTGGGGATTGACGATTGACAGGCTGGGAAGCTTTTAAATGACAGCTGCATCCATGTCTTGGTGAAAGGTTTTTGCTCACCTGACTTGTTCTGAGAGAGTGCTGTCACTGCTTTTGAGGTGAGTTTCAATATTTTGAAGATCATTTCTGCTAACCTTGGAATTTTTTGCCTTTGATTTCCACTTCCCAGTTGTCAACCTGCTCAGTGGCATGGGAGCAAGTGATGCAGCTCTACCTTGGACCTCAGCTGCGAAACAGGAAGAGCAGTGACACCAGCAACAGCAGCAGCAGGAGAGCAGCAACCTTAGCCTCAACCACCTGCCACTTTACAGGACAGAGAGGTTGGACAACAGAAATCCAGCTCACAGGTGACGATATAGCAGAGGATCAGCGTCTGGACACGACTGAGTAACAGTACCTCAGGTGGCTTAGAATCTCCCATCAGGTCATTGCTGAAATTGTCAGCTTTCTGGAAAAAGACCTCTTTCCAGGTGGAGCAGGTGGATTCACATTGTCAGCGGCTGTCAAAGTCACCACAGAATCACAGAATTGTTATGGTGCAGAAGGAGGCCATTCGGTCCATTGTGTCTGCACTGGCTCTCCAAATGAGCATTGTGACTTAGTGCCATTCTCCTGCCTCTTCCCCATAACACTGCATATTGTTTCTATTGAAATCATCATCCAATGCCCTCTTGAATGCCTCGATTGATCCTCCTTCCACCATACTTCCAGGCAGTGCATTCTAGACTTGAACCACTCGCTGTGTGAAAAAGTTTTTTCTCACATCACATTTGCTTCTTTTGCAAATCACTTTAAATCTGTGCCCTCTCGTTCTCGATCCTTTTACGAGCAGCAACAGTTTCTCCCTATTCACTCTATCCAGCCCCCTCATGATTTTGAACACTTCTATCAAATCTCCTCTTAGCCATCTCCTCTCCAAGGAGAACAGTTCCAACCTCTCCAATCTATCTTCATAACTGAAGTTTCTCATCCCTGGAACCATTCTTGTAAACCTCTTCTGGACTCTCTCCAAATCAATCACATCCTTCCTATTCGTGTGATGCCCAGAACTGTACACAATACTCCAGTTGAGGTCTAACTCATGTATTTTATAAGCTCAGCATAACCTCCTTGCTCTTGTATTCTATGCCCCTATTGATAAAGCCCAGGATACTGTTTGCTTCATTAACTGCTCTCTCCACCTGTCCTGCAACCTTCAATGATCAATGCACATATACACCCCCAGGCCCCTCTGCTCCTGCATACCTTTACAGTTGTACCCCTTATTTTACATTGTCTCTCCATGTTCTTCCTGTTGTTTTGATCCAAGCTGAGGTTACCCCTGGACAAGCCTGGTCCCAGAGTGGAACCCAGCTTGATAGATCCTAACTTTTACCTTTGTTTGTTTAGATACATGGAGAGTAGCTACTGAACAGAGGCATAGAAGTCAGCTGATGATCTTTTAACAAAGGAATAAACCATTTATTCAACAAGAAAGGATGACTGATATAACATTACTCTTTCACCTTTACAGATGTATACAGATTTTAAGGATAACACAAGTTACAAAAGCTATCTTATACTCTAGTGTTCATAGTAAGTACACAGTCCATGTAAATCTATGGCACCCTGTGGTCAGACACACCACACTCTGAAACCAAGTGACAGATGCCACCTCAACCAGACGCTATGGATCTCTCCTCAACTCCCTCCCAGACGCTTGTTACACCGTGAACCAATCAGTCTCACTGAATTCCATCCTTCACACAAGGGTTTCCAATCTCTACTCTCCAAGACCTCACTTTGAAATCTTCTCCCAAACTGACATTTTCACTCAGGCACCATCCACGAGGGTTCACCTCCAGGGTTTCGAATACTCCTTCTGATGTTCCTCTTCCCTACATCACCACATGCACTCAAGCTGTCTTCCATGCAGTCTCTCTCACCAACTCGGCCTTAATAGTACACCACTGCTCCACATGCCCATAGCAAAGAATTACAGATCCTCAATTGTCTTTTTGAACCTCCTTGCTTCATGCAAGCTGTTCTCACTTTAAATCTGAAGTTTGGAGCCTTTCTCTCTGCCCCTCACTCTTAACTTCACTCAACAGGACTTTTTCCGAGGCTCCTGCCCTTCCTTTAACTAGAAGGTCATCTTTGGACCTTCTCTTCTTCCACTCCCCTGGACTTTTGGGGTTTTTCTTAGCTTGGGGCTGTGTCTGCTTCACAGCTGCCTTCAAACCAACTGAACTCAAACAGCTTCCAAAACAAACTGCTGTCTTTCTTCTCCTGCCTGTGGGAGGAACCTGCCTATCTAGCCCCCTGTTGCTAGGCAACAGCAAGGTTCTTCCTACTCTTGTGTTTACTTTCACTTTATAGGGGTCGATAACATCTCATTAGAAATGCAAGTGGCCTTTTAAAGTGAAACTAAAACTCCATTTGACCTTTCTTAACACACAGATACAGAAATACAAATCAAACTTAAACTTTAAAGCTAAAATTCATTTCTAACACCCACAAATACAAGTATAGCTTATTTAAACTATCTCCTCCTCTGTCACCATGGCCTCAGTAGCATCTGCTTCCTTGGTTTACCTCCAGCTTCTTCTGGGGTGACATTTGTACAATCTCACAATTTGCTGTGCACAAGTGCATCTCCTAGGTAAAGGATGCCATATTTGACAGGGTTGCCATTTAAATCCATTTTGCTACTGATGGGACCAGTCAGAAGGAGAGAGTCTTGGAATTTACTGCTCTGGCTAGATTCCCACAGGCCCAGGGAGTCATAGATTGCACACATGTGGCAATCAAGATGGCCTCTGTATTAATCAATTGAAAGGGCCATGTTCAGCTCGATGTTCAGCTGGTATGTAACCATGCATTATTGCGCATGTCTGTGCAAAATACCCAAGAAGATGTCATGATCTCTTTATCCTGTGCTGGTTAAGTGTCCCACAGATCCTTGCACCTCCAAACAGAGTCAGTGGTTGCCTTCTTGCAGACAAAAGCTACATTCCATGGATATGGCTCATGACACCTATGACTGATATATAGGCAAGATACAGAAGCCAAGTGAAAATAAGAGAGCTCACCGAACAGGCCACTGGGATATCTAAGATGTGATTCCTATGTCTGGAGAGGTCTGGGGGCGCCCTTCTGAATGCACAACAAGGATACTGAGAGCTCTGATAGTGGTCTGCTGCACCACTTGCAAACAAAGTGTAGCAGAGAACATAAGCTACAGGAGGAGGAAGGTGATGACCAAGGGCATCAGAGCAGGAGGAAGAGGAAGAGAGGCCTGATGTAGCCATGGTATCTGCAACTGCAGACTTAGCTACTAGTGATCCCTTCAGTGGACTCATACAGACAGCTAATCTGAGGCAGTGCAGCCATCAGTACACAAATTCTGAACCCACTGTGCTCACCTTCAGCCCTCAGCAAACAGTCCCACAGTCAACAGTTCATCCCTCTCACTGACGTCCATTTTTCCTTTTATACTATTGACAATATCATTTTCATCAGCAATGAAGACCACTTAGCAGGAGGCAGCAATGATTTTTTTTATTATTGCATGGGATGTGGGAGTCAATGGCAAAGCCATCATTTGTTTCCCAGTCTTAATTGTGCTTTAACTAATTGGCTTACTAGGCTCTTCCAGAGGGCAGCTAAGAGTCAACCACATTGCTGTGGAGTTGGAGTCACATGTAGGCCAGACCAGATAAGAATGGCAGATTTCTTTCCCTAAAGAACATTAATGAAAAAGATGGAGTTTTCTAATAATTGATGATAGTTTCATGGTCACAATTATTGAGACTAGTCTTCAATGCCAGATTTTATTCATTGAATTTAAAATTCCACCAGCTGCCATGGTGGGATTTGAACCTATGTCACCAGAGAATTAGGCCAGCTCTCTTGATTTCTAGTCCAGTGACATTACCACTCTGCTAGCATCTCTCAACAATGGGGGAAAATTGGACAGTGAGTAACAATTTAACAAACTTTTAAACATCGAAGTAATTTGGCGTTTGAAATGAGGGACAGGATCATCCTAGATTTGCAAAAAGTGCAATAGTGGGCGGGGAAACAATCGTTTTGCCCGCCGGCCACAATGGCGTGTTTTCGCGCTGTGCCATCCCATTCCCATCTCATTAATTATGCAGCCACAGCAAACACGCCATCTCACTGGCGGGCGACCTCCAATTTGCTTGCCATGCCATTACCTCACCGCTTCCTAAGGCAGGGCGCCATATTTAAAATGCAGCCACACACACGCTTCTCAATGTTTGCAGCCCAGGACTGCTCTGGTGAAAGCATGGCCCCAGAAGCCAAGAAGAATGCAGCCCCCCAATTCAGTGACACATCCCTGGGACGCCCTCTGGATGCCATGGAGGCCTGCTGTGATGTCCTCTCCTCCCTCTCTGGCTCCAGCAGGCCCATCAGTCTCACCATTCTGGCTTGGGAAGCGGTGGCAGGGGCGGTCAGTACCAAAGCTGCACACAAGAAGTCGGCCATCCGGTGCAGAAGACAGATGAATAATCTTATCTGTGCTGCCAGGGAATGGCAACCATCTTATCACTCTAAACTCACACAATCACAAGGCCATCACACATTCACTGGCAGCTCACTCACTGCCAGCTCAAGGGACATCACACTTACTCTCTCACACACACGCTCATCTCCATCTGGCCTCATCTCCTCTGGAGACTACCTCCTCAGCCCTCACCATCTTGAGGGCACTTGCACAGATCAACAGGTGCCCCCACATATGCCCTGGGATACCCTTTTCCTTAGTACAGCCCTTGCCCTGCAGCCTCTCCCCTTGCCTGAGGCCACTTCACCTCTTTCTCCAAGCAAGTCCTAGCCCTGCAGCCATTGAAAAGCCACCCCTGCCTTACGGCTGGTTTGGTAGTTACAGACCTGCCCGTGAGCCCCCTTAAAAGTGATGTTTTGCTGCCTGCAAAGCCTGGCACTGATGACTGCAAGTGCTGCCCGAACAAGGTAAGCAAACAAACCTCAAAGCCCTAATCGAAGTGCAGCTCGCCAGGTGCATGTCGCTTATGTACAGCTGTGACACATGTCAGCGTTCAATCATGGCGATGTGCCCGGACGATTCTATATAGGGGTGGTGGTGTGGGGGACGGTTCCAGCGAATACAGCTTATATTGAGATAGTAAAGTATTGAAATTAGATTCCCAACGTGCAGCAGTGTGAAACGTGGCCCGCTATTGACGGGTTGAGTGGACAATCGCGAACTGGTTTCATGACGGCATGAAACCAATTTTTGGGCTTCTCACAATATTGCTCCCTCCCCCACTGTCGTCCCCATCCCCCGTCCACCATGACGCCCAATGTCAACGGGGCCAGAAAATCCTGGCCTAGGTCTTTTTCTTTTTCTATAACTTCGACATGGATGCAGCTCTTGTAGTTTCAGCCGAGCTAGGGCAGTTGCTCATATTCTTACTCTGACAGCTGAGATGCTCATGTTCGATGTCCTCTGGGTTTTGGAACACGGGAGGGTCCTGCCGAAGGCTGCTCCATCTAGACCTGTGCAGGGACAGTCCTGGTCATCAGGGCAAGAGTCAGCAGGTAGGACTCTGACTAGGGATGACATGTAGTGGTGTGGAGGGGGGAGGATTGGAAGTGCTTTAAGCAGAGTCCCCTCTTCCTCTAGATTCCCTGTCATGGTCTGCCTGCATTTTGCTGCACTTCAGTAGAACATTGAATGGCCAAGTCAATGCTTTCCTCCATCAAATTTAAGCTGACCGGCTAAGCGTGTAGGCTATTGGTCAGGGCCAGTATGCACTTGGTTGTCTGCCATGCCTGATCCTCTATGCAGGTGGCCACTCTTTCCAAAAAGGTGGACATCAGTGCTAAAGCCTCAGACAATTTGAGACTCATGGTGGAGTTCTCTCCAATCATGGGCAGTGTGGCATTAAAAGCTTACAGAACCTCATATATTTTCTGCTACTGCTCTTCATTGATGACCCCAAGTTTCAGAATTTGCAGTGAGATGAACAAAGCTTGGGGTTTTCTGCATCTGCCATTGGGACCTCTCTTCTGCTTTACCTGTCTTCAAGAGCTGCTCCTGCTCATTTTTATTCTGTGGCTCACCATGTGACAACCCAACTACCTGTCTTGGAGGTCCAACCAAGATGTGTGTTTCTGAGCTGGTGGAGAGTGTGCATGAGTCATGGGATGGTACTTCCTCAGAATGAGTGACCGCCTCTGAAGAATCTTCCTCCTCCTCTGGCACCAGCTCCTGAGTGACATTTGAAGGAGCTGTGGAGATGAGACATGAATGAGAGCTGACAAGGTCAGTGGGTTCGACGTGAAAATTGTGTAGATCATTGTATTTCAGTGGCTGCTGACATCAAGTTAACATGTGTGAGTGTTGTTTGTCATATGTCTGTGTGATAGAGTCTAGGAGGTCTCCATCTCTCCATTACCAATGCAGTTACTGTAAGAAAATTTAGACAGCACTATGTTTGATGTAACCTGCAACAGCGAATCTTTTGAATTAAGATCTCAAGATCCAGAAAACGTTACGTTGGCTGGATGCCAATATTTTCAAGCATCTTTAAGTGAAAGCTCAGAGTCTTTCTTGGATGAGTGACATGCCCTACTGATGGGAATTCTTTCACCAGCTAAAGATCAGAACAAACAAGAAACCAAAATATTTTCCCACAAAATGCTCCAAAGAATTACAACATTTCTATGCATCCCAAGACTCTGCTTAGCTCTAATATGCTCTGGAATGGGCAGAGTAATGAGGACTGGAAGGCCACCCCCAGTTTTCTCTCACCCTTGAGTTCTGCACCCTCCTCCTGGATTGAGAGAAAGAGGAGAGTTATGAATGTGAGAAATGAAATATGTTGAGAGGATGGAATGGCAATAATTGCAGAGGGTCACTGTGAGGGATGGATGTGAGATCATAATGATATTGAGTGTTCAGTTTGGAATGTTGGAAGGTGTCTTGAAAGAGAGGGAATGGATGCACTTGAAAGGTATCTTTATCTGAGGAGTGCTGTATAGGAGAAAATTGGGGAGGTCAGACTGAGGGTTTTACTGCATACCACTCCCCTTTCCTGCCCTGATCAGATCATTGTACCTCTTGTGGCACTGAGCGGGGGGATACCACACTCCTGCTGCTCACCTTCTTAGCTACTTCCAGCCATGCCTGTTTGATTTTATTCCTCCTGTCCACTGGGAGCAAAATTTTTCTGTGGGTCATTATAGCCTAGGGCATGATCTTCAGGGATATGTCAGAGAACCGGGGAGGCAGCCTTCAGTCATTGAGACTCCATCGCTTGAGTTGATGTATCTCACTTGTTAGATGTAGAATGGTTTCATTCTGTCCTCTGTCAGAATCCCTTTAAATACTGATACTTCAACACTCAAGTGTGGGTCATCATCATGTCCATCTGCTCCAAATGTTCAAAATAGAGTCATGGCAAAATCCATTCCATGAGCTTGCAGGTTGCCAACCTTTTGTTGACCACCCCATTAAATATCAAAATTCAATCACTATCTTTGTGATGGAATCCGCGGATCGTGGGACCATTAGGAAATGTGTACCTGGGCAGAATACTGTTTGAAGTTCTGTTGGCTGCACTGACCCTGGTTTCAAAACTTGATTTTTTTTTTGTTTTGTCAGACCTTAACTGAAGGGGGAAACAGAAACTTCAGGTTTTGGGGAAATGAAGCTGTGACCTCAGGTTTGTGGGTAAACTGAAACTAGTTGAGACCAGACAAAGGCACCGAGCCATTAGAAAGCTCAGTTTGTCCAGCAATGCAGTGCAGGCAGGCTGTGGGGAGTTGTGTGTGGAGCAGTTTAAAAAATCAATCCTGAATGCTGGATCCAGGGCAGGGCTAAGAAAAGTAAAGCAGTTATTTTGAAGGGACCAATTAACCAGAGCCAGCCATTTTGATGAAGATGATGCCCATGGGGCTTGGGTTGGTTGGGACCAGCTCCCAGTGGAGATTCCATGGCTAAATCCTGTGAGGAGAAAGAACATATAACTTTACCTGAGGAAGATAATGTTTTGAAGGACTTTCTGGCTGAATGTGCTGCCATACATGCTGAGTAGACAGCCTGATAAATCTATGAGGCACATTTTTAAATATGTTAAATGAGGTATAATTAATAATTTGCCTGTTAACTTATGCTAAATTCATGTAGATCTTTGGTTTGATTTGGTTTGGGTAAAAGAGGTGATCACATTGAAACATATAAGAACCCTAGAGGGCTTGGCAGATTAGATGCTGAGATGTTGTTTCTGCAGGAGAGTCGTGACCAGGAGTAACAGTCTCAGGATAATGGGGTGGCCATTTGGGACTGAAATGAGGAGAACTCTCTTCACTCAGACTGTTGTGAATCTTTGGAATGCTCTAAGCCAGAGGACTGTTTGATGCTCAGTCGCTGAGTATATTCAAGACTGAGATTGGTAGATTTTGGGGCACGAAAGGAATCAAGGTAAATGGGGATAGGGTGAAAAATTGGAAATTGGAAAGTTCAACCATAATCATTTTGAATGGCAGAGCAAGGTTGATGGGCTGTATGGCCTCCTCCTGCTCCTATTTTTAAAACTCTTGTGAACTATATTCAACTTTAGCTGATCTGAAGAGAGCAAATGGGGGACAGTGGAAATTTTTAAAAAATGAATCATTAAAAAATAAAATCTGAAGTCCTATTCAAGTTAACTTACAGGCCAGGAATGTGACAATGTTGGAGGTACTGTCTTCCAGATGACATATTAAACCAAGGCCCTGGACCAGATTTTTACATGGGCTCAGGGAATCCTGACCTGCGCACTTTTGCGCCTTCCTAAATGCAAACCCGACCCATGGGTGACTTTGCCTGGGATTTTTGTCTTTTCACACAAGGGTCAGGCTTGCAGTGCACTTTATGAGCCATGATGGAGTGCATGAGGAGTGTGGATATAGAGGTAGGCTAGTTAGAAGGCCTGCCTCAGTTCTCCAACACGGCAGCCCAACATCATTTAAATGCCCCCTATGCCTCAGCCCCCACACCCTCCCACCCACCCTCATGCGGCCTCAGGTTTCCCATGCCACCCCATACCCTTTCAGGTTGCCCACGTCACCTTCATGACCCCTCACTCCCCACTCACCCCATGCCCCCTCCATGCCCCCCATGTATACTTCATAGCCACTCACACAGTATGCACTATATACAATCCTCCGTAGTCGTGCAATAGCAAAGAGAATTATTTTTAAATCATTGGAAAAAATGTAAAGCTCTAACAATCTACTAAAACCCTAAATTCGCACATATTATCATTGACACTGGAATGAGAAAAAACTACTCTGTACAAAAAAAATAATCCTTTAAGTGCCTATTAGATTTGTAAACAAACAGAAAACAGCATCAAAGGCATATTCTGTTATAAAGACTTAAAAGTTTCAAGTTCTTGGATCAATAGACTACCTGCTGAGCTGAAACCATTATTGACTTTTGAAACCCAGCCAAGCATTCATAATAGCTACAGCTGTCATAACAAAAGCTTCCAGCTACATTTTCTGAAATTGACAATGACTGAATGGTGTCCCATTTCCATTTCAAAGCAGATATGTCAATCACTGGAGGGGGGAAGGTACAGAGATTATTTTCCAACTTTCAAAAATAGGTTTTTTTTAAAGCTAGAAGCGATGGTCTTTAAAACACTGCACAAAACGTAACAGAAGAGGCTGACAAACCTTTTAAAAAAAATTTTAATGGCACATTTGACAATTGGAAAATTACTGAAACACATGACAACAAATGCTTGTCAATGTAAGGGTCAACATACTTCTGCACGATAGATCTCTATTATGAATCATTGCATTAAAACAAATTTACAGTACAAGACGGCATCTACTAGTGGCATCTGAAGGTGTCAAAACATTTTTATTACCTTTCAGAATATCCAAAACACCTCATCAGGCCCCAGTGGCCATGAACTTTACAAGGAGGTGAATTTTTTTAGGGCTTACAAAACCGACACCAGCATGCAAAAATGGTTTGCAGGAGGAAATACAATTTTCCTGTGATACTCACAATGGGAACACTGACTATGGAGGAAGTGAGTGGGTGTTTTATACGCAAGGTCTTCCTGACCTGCCATAGGCCATGCAAAATTGATGAGGTCAGGGAGCCAGAGGAAAATTGTTTCTCCAGCAAAAAAAAATAAATTCAGCATCTGCAACCTGCTTCGTACCTCCATTCTTTTCTCTCAGCTTTTTCTTTATTTATTCACGGGATGTGGGCTTTTCTGACTGGGCCAGCATTTATTGCTCATCCCTAGTTGCTCTTGAGAAGGTGGTGGTGAGCTGCCTTCTTGAACTGCTGCAGTCTGTGTGGTGTAGGTACACCCACAGTGCTGTTAGGAAGGGAGTTCCAGGACTTTGACCCAGCGACAGTGAAGGAACAGCAATATATTTCCAAGTCAGGGTGGTTAGTGACTTGGAGGGGAACTTACAGGCAGTGGTATGCCCATGCAACTGCTGCCCTTGTCCTTCTAGATGGCAGTGGTAGTGGGTTTGGAAAGTGCTGCCTAAGGAGCTTTGTGAATTCCTGTAGTGCATCTCATAGATGGTAACACTGCTGCTACTGTGTGTTGGTGGTGGAGGAAGTGAATGTTTGTGGGTTTGGTGCCAATCAAGTGGACTGCTTTGTCCTGGGCGGTGTCAAGCTTCTTGAATGCTGTGGAAGCTGCAGTCATCCAGGGAAGTTGGGATCATTCCATCAAACTCTTGACTTGTGCCTTGTAGATGGTGGACAGGCTTTGGGGAGTCAGGAGGTGAGTTACTTGTTAGAAGAGTCCAAGCCTCTGACCTGCTCTTGTAGTCACAGTATTTATATGGCTAGTCCAGTTCAGTTTCTGGTCAATGGTAACCCCCAGGATGTTGATATTGGGGAATTCAGTGATGGTAATGCCATTGAACATCAAGGGGTGATGGTTGGATCCTCTCTTGTTGGAGATGGTATTTTCCTGGCACTTGTGTGGCGCAAATGTTGCTTGCCACTTATCAGCCCAAGCCTGATATTGTCCAGGTCTTGCTGTATTTGGACATGGACTGCTTCAGTATCTCAGGAGTCGCGAATGGTGCTGAACATTGTGCAATCATCAGCGAACATCCCCACTTCTGATCTTATGGTGGAAGGAAGGTAATTGATGAAGCAACTGAAGATCGTTGGGCCTTGGACACTACTCTGAGGAACTCCTGCAGTGACGCCCTGGAGCTGAGATGACTGACCTCCAACAACCATAACCATCTTCCTTTGTGCTTGGTATGACTCCAACCAGCGAAGAGTTTCCCCCTGATTCCCATTGACTCCAGTTTTGCTAGCACTCCTTGATGCCACACTTGGTTGTTATGGCACAGCCAATGGTAAATGCTGAGTCGTTCAAATCCCAGAGGGAAACTTGTGACAACTGCCACAACTATTTTTGCAATTTGTATGTTTTGAGATGCGGGCTTTGAATTCAGTAGTAATTAGACCACTGAGCATTAAAGGTTTTTACAAAACTAGATTAGACATTTATTAATAAGAGAAATGATTTTAAGCATATACATATGTCCACAAATTACTACTATAATAACTTCTAAACCCCTAATTAATCTGACTCACAGTTACGCTTTCATTGAGGCAACAGTAAGACATACAGATTTCAAAAGACCCAGGATAAGAAGCATGATACCCTGAACAATCCAATTCAAAGTGAGTTTTCTTCACCTCAGTTCATTGTATACAGCAACCTGAGGTGCAGATGCTGAAGGTTGTTCATACTCGTTAGATCTTAAAATGCCTACCCTTACACACAGCCTTTGCTCCTGTATACATATTCTCTTCTTTGAATGCAAATTCCCATTGTTTCACTATGTCTTTGGACTTTACCACGCTGATCATAAAAATATCTTATAGTATTAATTTTACCATTGATCTTTGAGAAAAATAAACAAGCTGGGTAAAATTTTTAGCTCAGTGGGCAGGCGCGCGCCTGACCTGACCGAGCATAAAATGACACACGATGACGTTGGGCGTGCGTCCCACTGTCATTGTGCACTCGCGTGATACTTCGGTCGTCGGGTGCATGCCGGAGTGGGCAGCGCTCCCGCTGACAATTAAAAGGCCTATTAAGGCTATTAAAAAGTTAATTAAAAGAAATTTTTTGCTGCTTGTCCAACCTTACAGTTGGCAGGCAGGCAAAAAGGCCAAGCGCTCTTTGCACATTTTTGGAAACCTCATCCATGGGCGGAATAAGGTTTACAAAAGCAAATAAAAATCAATTAAATCTTTATTTTTTCATTAATAACATGTCCCTGCTCATGTGACAGAGTCACATGAGGGAACATGTTTCATAACATTTATAAAATCTTTTTTAAAAAAAAAATCAGTTCATCTTCCTGAGGCAGCTCTCTTCACGTTCGCCCCGCTCACACTTCCCGCTACCCGCCTGTACAGGCAGCGCTGAGTGCTGCTGCTGGCCAGCGTGAAATTGCCTTCCGGGTATCACGGGTGGAGATCGGCTTCCCGACCGCCCCACCCTCCCCCGCTCCTGCCGAACCCGCATGCCAAGGGCAAAATTCTGCCCACTGTTTCTGAATTTCATCTGGCTCGGTGACACATTTCATTCCCTCTTTTGAATTCAAGCTAGTTTAGCTTGAAAAAAACTTCCCCCATGTTTACCTACTTAACATTTCAAACCTTAGTTTAACTTCTAATACATCAAAGCCTTCAGACCAGCTGACGTTAATCCAATTAAGTCTCACACACACACACACACAGACACATATACCACTATTTTACAATAAATTCCAATTACATTATTATATCTTCCTGACATAGTCAAATGCAGCCTTGATGTCAAGGGTAGTCACTCCACCTCACCTGGACATAAAAGATCCCATGGCATTACTTTGAAGAGAGCAGGAGATTTTGCCTGGTGTCCTGTCAATATTTACCATGCGTCCTACATTACTCAAAGAAAGTCTGATTATTAGCTCATTGTTGTTTTTGGGATCTTGCTTTATACAAATTGGCTAGCATGTGTCCTACATTAGAGCAGTGACAAAAATTACTAAAATATATAATTGCCTGTAAAGCACTTTGGGATGTCCTGAAGCTGTAAACTGTGATATATGAATGCAAGTTCTTCAATATTCTGCAGCAGTATGTGCTTGAAATGACTATTCCATGGGTAAAACATTTCTGAATCTGAAAGAAAGTTAGCTTAAGGGCCTAATGTTGGTTTTCTATATTGTTATATAATGAAGTAAAACACTTTGGCATCCCTATTAAAGAGATATCACACCCCAGATAAAGTCCTTTCACTGGAACAAGCGTCATTTTGTGATGAAGATTACAACCACTGATGGAGTATTGGTGGGCTGAAAAATGATTGGGAGGAGGTTTGATTCTTGTTTTAAAAAGCACAGTGATGATGTCGGTTGAGGGAATAAGTGATAGGTCAGCTGAAGTGGCCTCTGTGACAAGATGAATTCGTGGTACTGCCCGAGGTTTGGAGACTCTGTAAGTGGGGAGTGATTACACAGCAATCTCCAGAATGTTACTAAGCATTGGAGATTGTTTTCTCTCCCACAATCTAATACTCACGCAATAGCCTAAATTAAACTTGATTGTTAAATTACATACATGTCAACAGACAGTATTTTAAGTTGACAGGCAATGATTCAACCCATGTGTTAACTTGTTAGTTTTTCATGAGAAATTTTTGCTTTTATTGCAATGGAATTGGAGGTTATCAGTGTCAGCTATTCAAATCAGTCTGAAAATTAGCCTGGCAAATGTCAGAGCCAGTCAAACCAGTTACAGCATGGGATAGGGTGCTGTCAGGTCCAACCAGATTGGGTGGAACACTGAACTACACCCTACGAGCTGGAAGCAGGTTGGCTTGAAGCCTACCTGAACCAATCAGGTCAGTCAGAAGGTGGGAATGGATGCCATGAAGACAATGCAAAATTACTTTCTGCCAATACTGAATATGTGTGAATTTAAAGCAGAAAGGTTTTAAGATCAGCCTATGTTTTTGGGAAGTCATATATGTATGTTTATTCAGTGTATGTCTCCATATAAGTTCTCTCTAAAAATAAGTTTCTAAACTGTTTTCTTTAATTGTCCTTATTTTGGCATAGCCACCTGTTTCATATACTTTTTCAAGATTTTTGAGGTAGGGGCATGAACATTCCATAATAATGAAAACTTTTTTTACTTGGGAAGTTCTCATCGTGATTGTACGGTATCTTCAGAAACCTAAACCATGCATAACACAGCAGTCAATATCCAGGAATAAATGTGAGAACTAACCTTAAGAATCTATAAGCATATGTTATGATCCCAGATGAGGTTACCCCTGGACAAGCCTGATCCCAGAGTGGAAACCAGCTTGATAGATCCTAACTTTTATTTGTGTGTTTAGATACGTGGAGAGTAGCTACTGAACAGAGTCACAGGAGTCAGCTGATGAACTTTTAACGAAAGAATAAAACATTTATTCAACAAGAAAAGATGAACTATATTACAATACTCCTTCACCCACAACTATACCTTTACAGATATATACAGATTTGTAAGGATAACACAAGTCACAAAAGCTATATTATACTCTAAGTCCACAGTAAGTACACAGTCCATGTACCTAAAGGCACCCTATGGTCAGACACACCACACTCTGAAACCCAAGTGACAGATGCCACCCCAGACAGATGCTACGAATCTCTCCTCAACCCCCGCCAGACACTTGTCACACCGTGAGCCAACCAGTCTCACTGAACTCCATTTTTCACATGAGGGTTTCCAATCTCCACTTTCCGAGAACTTGCCTTGGAATCTTCACCCAAACCAACACTTTCCCTCAGCTGCTTCCCACAAGGGTTCACCTTCAGGGTTTTGAACTTCCTTCCGATGTTTGACTCCCCGGGTCACCACATGCATTCAAGCTGTGTTCCACGCAATATCTCGCACCGACTCAGCTGTCAAAAGTATACCACTGCTTCACATGCCCTGAGCTAGAGTTACAGACCTTCAGTTGCCTCTTTGGACCTTCTTGCCTCTTGCAAGTTGTTCTCTTTATAAATCTGCTTTCTGCAGCTTTTGTCTCTTTAAATCTGAAGCTTGGAGCCTTTCTTTCTGCCCCTCATTCTTAACTTCATTAACAGGCCTTTTCCTAGGCTCCTGTCCTTCCTTTGACTGGAAGGTCTGCTTTGGACTTTCCCCTCTTCCAATCCCTTGGATTTTGGGGATTTTCCTTAGTTTAGGTCTACCTATCTGTCCCCTTCTAGGTTGCTTCTGCTTCACAGCTGTCTCCAAACCAACTGAACTCCAACAGCTTCCAAAGCAAACTGCTATTTCTAGCTTTTGTGTGTGTGTGTGTGTCTGTGAGAGTGACCTGCCTCTCTGGCCCCCTGTTGCTAGGCAATAGTCCAATTTCACTACCCTTGTTTGTTTACCTTCGCTTAAGTCATAAAACTCTGATTAGAAATGTAAGCACCTTCTCAAAGTGAAACTAAAACTCAATTTGACTTCTTCTTAACACACAGATACAGAAATACAAATCAAATGCAAACACCAAAGCTAAAACTTATTCCTAACACCTACAAATACCAATATAACTTACTTGAACTGTCTCTATTTCCTAACACATGTAACAGGCTGTGAACCCCAAACAGGAGACAATCAATTCTTAAGGTAATAACTGAAACAAATATTTTTTCCAAGTAAAATAAACTTTTTTAACAAAGTTAGTAAGGCAATGTAGGCTCACAAATGTCCCAATGAATGCTTAATATGGTCATATGCTGTTTTAACAGATGTGTACACCTGCTTTGTAGGAAAGGGACAAGAAACCAGATTGTCGTGCCTCCATCCATGTCAGAATGGAGGTGGGCAGAATTTAAAAATGGCGGACAGGACCCTCTTCTGGAATTACTGTCCCCACTCCCAATGTATGGGAATTTTTTGGATGTGGGATAAGGTTGGTGGTAGAGAACCCACATGCAGCAATTATGCCCTTGCCTACTCCATTGTCAGGGTGGGCATTTTAGACCCCCTACTATTCCTTTGAGTAAGGTCCCTTTTGGTTCCTGGCACCTCAGACGAGTCATGAACCATCAGGCAAGCCCAGTCTGAAGTTGGGAAGCTTTTGACAGGTAAGTTCAAAAGGTGTTTTCAACTTTAAATGTCACACTGAAAAGCTGTATAATAAGTTAAATATGTTTTTAATACAGTGATTAATGATGGGGATTTGTTTAGAAAAGGTAAGTGACCATTAAAATGACCAGCATTGTTAAAGTGTTCCAATGCTTCAGAATGTTTTATCTAGTGGATAAAATGCTATTTTGCATTCAAAGTATTGAGATTAAGATTTTAAAGTGTCAATTTCACCTGTGAATTAATTTTTTCTTTGATTGAAAGTCCATCTATCTGTATAGCTTTTGAAGCAATGAAACAGATGGCCATCTGTTGAGCTTTTGACGCAGTGCAACAGATGGTCATTTATTCAATTTAAAATTGTCAGTGAGGCTCGCTGCATGGCATATTTGTGTGTACTGGAAGCTACATATATTAATATACAGGGCTCTGTTCTTTGCAGAAATAAATAACATGTACACATTGTGCCTGTTTCAGCTAAACAAAATAAGCTACAACCATTTGCTGGTTCATTCCCCAGGGCAATGTCTTGACCAATCAGAGTTAAGCTGCCTGGTTTAAATTTCATAACAGTGCTTGGCAGTTAACTGTCAGTCACCATCAAATGATGCACTCTCAATGGCAACATCTCTACCAATCAGAGTCCACTTGGCAACTACTCAGCACTCTCTTATACAGTATGTTGTTTCCACTGACATTGGTATTTTCTTGCAAATTGTCCTCTTGAGTGCAAGACAAAAAGCTTTGACAAAAATTTCTCTTTTTTCAGCAATAATAAAAAAAAACCGTTTAATTTACTGGAAACCAACCTAATGTATACCAATATAACTAATAAATGGTTCTGTGTAGTTTTTCAAAGTCATTTCTGGAGTTTAAAATCGGATTATACACAGGTGGTGAACTAAGTATTTATTGTGAGGGGAATTGATTACAAAAGTATGGAGGTTATACTACAGTTGTACAGGGCATTGGTGAAGCACGTCTGGAGTATTCTGTGCAGTACTGGTCTCCTTATTTAAAGAAAGACGTAAATACATTAGAAGCAGTTCAAAGAAGGTTGACTAGGCTAATACCAGGGCCAGAATCTTTGGGTTGGTGTGCGGGGGTGGGCCCCACTCACTGACGCGTTAAGTGATGCGCAGTGACGTCGGGCGTGCACCGCGAAGTAACCATGCGTCATTCCGATTTTCAGTTCGGGGGGCATGCACTGGAGTCGGCTGCGCACCTGCTGAACTGCCAAAGGCCTATTAAAGCCATTTAAAAACTAATTAAAACAATCAACAAAGCTGCCCATCCAACCATAAGGCGGCATTTGCGTTTATCATGAAAACTCATCCACGGGCGGGATGAGGTTTCATGAAGGATTTATAAATGCAATAAATTTTTTAATTAAAATTCATTGACAGGTCCCAGCTCATGTGACACTGTCATATGAGGTGACATGTCTGAAAACTTTTTCTTTCTTTATTTAAATTTTGAAAAATGAGATTAATCTCCCTGAGGCAGCTCAGGCCCTGACTCAGCCCACTCCTCCTGTCAGGGAGCGCTCAGCACTTCTGGGTGTGTGTCACACTGGGCGGGCCTTAATTGGCCCGCCCACGTAAAATGGCGGCAAGTGGCGATCGGCTGTGCGCCTGCCCATGCCCGCACGACAGGGAGAAAACTCTCCCCCAAGAATGGGCGGGTTGTCTTATGAAAGGCTTAACATATGAGGAACGTTTGAGGACTCTGGGTCTATACTCGATGGAGTTTAGAAGAATGAGGGGGGATCTGATTGAAACTTACAGAATACTGAAAGGCCTGGATAGAGTGAACGTGGGGAACATGTTTCCATTAGTAGGAGAGACTAGGACCCGAGGGCACAGCCTCAGAGTAAAGGGACGACCTTTTAGAACAGAGATGAGGAGAAACTTCTTTAGCCAGAGAGTGGTGAATCTATGGAATTCATTGCCACAGAAGGCTGTGGAGGCCAGGTCATTGAGTGTATTTAAGACCGAGATAGATAGGTTCTTGATTGGTAAGGGGGTCAAAGGTTACGGGGAGAAGGCGGGAGAATGAGGTTGAGAAACTTATCAGCCATGTTTGAATGGCGGAGCATACTCGATGGGCCGAATGGTCTAATTTCTGCTCCTAGGTCTTATGGTCTTATGGAAAGGCTGGACAGGTTAGGCGTGTATTCACTGGAACTTAGAAGAGGAAGAAGTGACTTAATTGTAACCTTTTAGGTCCTGAGGGGTCTTGATAGGGTGGATGTGAAGAGGATGTTTCCTCCTGTATGAGAATCTAGAACTAGGGGTCACATTTAAAGCTAAGGGGTCGCTTATTTAAGGCAGAGATGAGAATTTTTTCTCTCAGAGGGTTGTGAGTCTTTGGAACTCTCTTCCTCAAAAGGCTGTGGAAGCAGAGTCTTTGGGCAGAATTTTACAAGTCGGCGAGCAGGGACGGGGCCCACTCGCCGACACATAAAATGATGCGTGGTGACGTCGGGGGGAACAGCCGATGTCACCGCGCCTGATTTAAATTTTCAGGAAGGCGGGAGCGCAGCAAAATCAGCTGCAGGCCCGCCGACCTGTCAATGGCCAATTGACAGGGTCAATTAAGTAATTAAAGGACCTGCCCGTCCAACCTTAAGGTTGGCGGGCAGGCCAGGAGCCCCGGTGAGAACTAGAAAAAACATGAAACCTCATCCACAGGAGGGATGAGGTTTCATGTAGGCTTTAAAAAATTTTAATAAAGATTTTGTAAAAATTATGGACATGTCCCAACTCATGTGACATTGTCACATGAGGGGACATGTAAGGGAAATTTTATTTTTCTATTTTTATCTATTTTATATGTACAGCCGACCTCCCTGAGGCAACACTTAGCCTCAGGGAGATGAGTGCGCTCTTTCATGCTCGATTTTGGGATTCCCCGCCCACACAGGGAGCGCATAGTGCTTATGTGCAGGCATCATGCTGGGCAGACCTTAATTGGCCCGCCCATGTAAAATGGCGGCGTGCCTCCAATTGGGGGGCGCCGATCGGAAGCGCGCCTGCCCATGAACTCCCCCCCCCCCACCACAACGGGGGGAAAATTCAGCCCTATGAATCTCTTTAAGGCAGAGCTATATAGGTTCTTGATTAACAAAGGGGTGAAAGGTTATCAGGAGTAAGCAGGAATGTGGGATTGAGGTTACATTCAGATCAGCCATGATCTTATTGAATGGTGGAGCAGTCTCGAGGGGCTGACTGGCCCTCTCCTGTTCCTAATTCATATGTTCGTATGTCTTTTAAATATGCTTATTTGTTGCAATGAAGCCATTTTCAGCTGTACTAATAAAACTGCACTAGGTTATCATTATTGAATATATTAAGAATATTTTTCAATGCCACCTCTTTTAGTTACTTTCTAAAACACTACACAAGTGCATTGGTTCATAGAAAATTTTATGTTTGTGACTATGCAAGTAGTTTTGAACAGGAACTTGAATAACCAAATCAATTCAGAAAACTTATATAATGTTTTCCCAGAATGCCAATTGTGCCCAAAGTGGAAACCCTACCCTGGACTATGCAGCACTCCCTCAGTACTGCACTGAAGTACCAGCCTTGATTATGGGCTCAAAACTTTGTAGTGGGTCTTGAACTCACAACCATTTGAGTCAAGGTGGGGATTATACCACTGCTATGGCTGACATTCTGGGCAGAATTTTCCCCCCATTAGGGGGGAAGTTGAAGAGCGGGTGCGCAAAGGTGCGCCTTCAATCGGCGCCCCTGATCGGGGACGTGCCGCCATTTTACGTGGGTGGGTCAATTAAGCCCCACCCAGCGTGATGTCCACCAGGAAGTACTATGCATTCCCTGTGTGGGCGGGGGCGGAATCCCTAAACCCGAGAGTGCGCTCTTTCGCGCATGCGCACAAAAGAGCGCACTCATCTCCCTGAGGCTAAGTGCTGCCTCAGGGAGATCGGCTCTACAGTAAAAAATGTTAAAAATAGAAAAATAATTCTCTGACATGTCCCCTCATGTGACACTGTCACATGAGTTGGGGCATGTCCATCACTTTTAAATTCAGTTTAATTACATTTTTTAAAACCTACATGAAACCTCATCCCACCCGTGAATGAGGTTTCATGTTTTTTCTAATGCCCGCCAGGGCTCCTGGCCTGCCCGCCAACCTTAAGGTTGGATGGGCAGGTCCATTAATTACTTCAATAACTCTGTCAATGGCCTCAATTGGCCATTGACAGGTCGGCGAGCGAAAGCTGATTCTACTGAGCCCCTGTCTACCTGAAAATTTAAATGGGGCACGATGGCATCAGGAGTTCCGCGTAACTTCACTGCGAGTCATTTTATGTCAGCGAGCGGGTCCCGCCCCCTGCTCGCCGACCGGGAAATCCTGGCCTATATATATTATCATTTCTGGAAGGTTCTATCACTTCCTCCTGGCCTTTAAATATAATTGAATAAAACTTCAGAATATGAATTTTAACATTTATAGCCTATGTTTACACAACTTGGAATGATAGAATTTGATGCGATAGTTCGATTGTTCCAACATATTAGGAGCCATCATGTTCTGCATAGTACTTGATCATCTCTGTTGTAACTCTTATGGACTTCAATATCATCCATATCCACATAGATATCAGTATCAGTAGATATCCAACATAACATTAATTGCTTTTGCTGAGAACCTGTTACCAATTTGAGGGGATGGAGAGTGGGGAATTTCTAATATCTAGGTTCATTCACATTTTACTTACTTCCTTTAATTCTGTGCTCATACTCCAATTTAAATAACCTGAGCTCTGTTTGCTTCTCAGAAATGGAACATTTACTTTGGTTTTGGGTGTTGAGTATTTACAGAATCTGTTGGCAAAGATGCATTTGAGAAGCTTTTACAGTGTGTGTGTGTGTGTGTGTGTTTGCATGCATGCAGGTGGGTGTGGGGTTAGTATTACAAGACCCAGAGTGCTTCACAACACCCACTTAACAGGGCAATTGGTGAGAAAAGGATCCTTAGGCCAAGGAATTAAAGTTCTTGCCCAGAGAGAGAGAGAGAGAAATGCATCATGGGTCTTGTTGTTTTTATATCAGTAGTTTATACACAGTGCATCACAATTATCCATGTCACATGACAAAGTGAAGAAAATTTATACTCTGGCAAAAAAGACATTGAAGATAAAAAGCTTACACCATTCTTAATATTTCATACAGTGGAAATTGTTACATAAAATTGTAAGCTAAAAATTTTGCTTTAGATATTGTTTTGCCACTGTCATTGAGCAGATTATCATTTGTATACAGCCAGAAAGGAATGTTTATTAGACTCTTTAATGCTAGCCTCAAGCTGTAATGTCCAAGTCAGGCCTAAAACAAGGCAAATACCCATCTGAATGGAGACTCAACTGCAGAGTAAATCTTGGTCTAGAGATGATTCAGAGACATAGGGGAGAATTTTCTCCCCATCGGGCGGGCTGGTTGGGAGCGGGCACGGGCGAGTGTGGAGCTGATCGCTGCCCGCGATTGGCTGCGCGCCGCCATTTTACGTGGAAGGGCCAATTAAGGCCCGCCCAGTGTGACACGTGCCTGGTAGCGCTGTGCCTGTGCGAGCGGTGAGAGGAGGGAGAGTCGAGGTAAGAGCACAGAAATCTCCCTGAGGCACGAAGCTGCCTCAGAGAGATTAAGTTCAGTTCTGAAGTTGGAATAAATAAAAAAAAAATTCAGACATGTCCCCTCATGTGACAGTGTCACATTTGCTGGGACATGTTTATGAATTTTCATAAATTTTTTTATTTAATTAATAAAACCTTCATGGAACCTCATCCCACGTGTGGATGAGGTTTCATGTAATGCAAGGGCCGCCTGGGCTCTTCATCTGCTCGCCAACCTTAATTAGTTTATTAATTGCCTTAATAGGCCTTTGACGGTTCGGTGGGTGCACAGCCGACTCCGGTGCGCGCCTGCCGAACGAAAGATCGGAACGATGCGCGGTGACGTCAGGACGCATGCCCGATGTCACTGTGCGTCATTTTACATGTTGGCGTGCAGGGCCCACCCCCGCACGCCGAACAGAAAATTCTGGCTATAATAATGACAGGCTAGGCAAGAATGGCAAATCCACCACAGGAAACGTGAGGGGAATAAACAAATGACTTCAGAGTCGATTTTCACAGTGTTTGCCCATCCTCCACAGGGTTGAGTGCCAGTAAAAGAGGCAGAAATTAAATGCATTGCTGGTGGCCTCTGCAACCGGCAAACATGGAGATCAGCATCAGCTCGAATGTTGCTAAGTGTTCTGGAGGCAGGGGTTTAAAATTAAATTTGTTTGCTAATCTCTGTGTTTTTCGCCTACCCAAGAATTGCTGCAGTGGGTCATGATCAAGGTTTAGTGACTTCCCTTAACTGCCTTTCCTGAGCTGGGGCTCCCAGTAGGAAAATGATATAGGATGCTGGGAATGGCTCCACTTGCCTCACTCGCAATCATATGATGGGCCTGCATCTACTGAAGGTATAGATCCAATTCTATTCCCTTCAGGAAAGCCCCAGGATTTTGGGAGAACGTAAGGAGACAGAAAGCTGGCCAAACCTGGCTCTAACCCATGTACTCAACCTCTGTGTCCACAGAGGTGAAGATTCTCTGGCTGAAATGATCAGGAAAATTGTGTCTTCATCTTTTAAAATCATATCAATAGCTGAAAAGAAGGATTTTGTGGAGGATGGAATAAGGTAGAAACAGATATCTCAACCAATACTGCAGTGCACCATAGCTGGTGGAAAAAAAAAAATTGATTATTTAACTGAGAATATGAGGTTCTAGAGAAGGAAGAACAAAGTTCCTTGGATCATCATTTAAAAAAAATTATTGGTTTAACTGTTCTAAATATATCTGTGAACCTTGTATCTTTCAAAATCAATAATTCAGCTAATATATTTCTCCAGCAAATAAGCAGAATTACAGTGCTGAGCAAAAACAGTTGCCATGAAGAGGACCGTGGTAAACTGGGCTCTAGTTGTTGGACAATCTATAGATATCTGCCAGTTAATGTTTAATTATCATCAGTTTTATAATGCAATTCACATTTATGATGAACTGGTTGGAGCCTAGTTCAATTAGAATCCTTGAGGAAAAGGCACATTTAGCATACATTTAAATTTAAGCTCGAAAACTGATAGTTAACTTTTGGGCACATGGCCCCATACATTATTTTAACTGGCAGCCATCTGTATTATTTTATTATTTGTATGATATTATTTGTATTGTATTATTTTAGCTGTGTTGCAATATGCCACCTCAGTCAAACTCATTGAAAGAAAACAGTTAAATTTGAAATCTATTGTAAGAAATGCCAAAAGCTTAAGAGTTGGAGTTATACCTGTAAAATTAATGGTAGCAAAAACATAGGTGACAAAGCAGTGATTTTTGTTGGGATTTGCTCCCTGGTATTGCCATTACCAGTTGCTGTATCATCTTATTATTCAAAGTCATTGTTTAAAACTTAATCACATTAACCTCCCACACTAATATCGGTGAAAATTAATCAACTAAGCGCATAGATATCAACAACTCTGATTTATCAGAACAAAACAATGCTCAGTAGAATGCTCTTGAACAGTAATTCTCCTCCGTGTGATACAGTAGCTATTTTTCTTAAAAACAAATGTGTATATTAGATAAAGTAATTGACTATTTTCTTAGAAAAGCAGAAAAGCTTTGGAGAATGAGCCACAGATTGTAGGTGTGACAAGCAAAGTCGGCATTCATTGCCCCTGCTGAGTTATCTTGAAAAAATGGTGATGGGCCTTCTTTATTAACCAGTGCAGTTTGTATGGTAAAGATAGTCCCCAGTATTGTTAAGTAGGGAGTGCTAGGATTGTGACACAGCAATGAAGAAATGGTGATATATGTCTAAGTTCAAATGGTATGTAACTGGGAGGGGAATCTGGAAAGGGAGTGTCTTTTCTCACACCTGTTGCCCTTGTCCTTCTTGATAGTGAAGGTTTCGGATTTAGGTACGCTGCCAAAAAAATCTTGTTGAGTTGCTGCTGCAAGTTTGCCCACTGTTGCATTAAGGATATGGATGAGTAACAGGGCTCCAACAATAGATTCTGTGAATTTAATTTTTCTGACCTCTGTTTTGAAAGCAAGTAACTACCAGCTTGTCACTGTTTACTAACTTTTGCTTTTTTAATACAAGTGGAACAATTTTATTTTACTGGGAACTCACAATTATCATCAACACTATTAGTGGAAACAATTTCCTCTATTAATACATGTGCCCAGTGACAATGTGCCAAGGAGGTGAAAGGCAATACATCAACATTTCTCTATATAACCTAAAACGTACTGGTGTACAATTGTTAGTGATTGATGATAATGAGGGATTATATGCTACAAATTTGAAACTCATCAGAAGAATGCCTGGAGTTAAACATTGACTTTGGGTAAACACTTCCAACTCTACAATGGTCACCATTGTACTGTTAGGGGGAAATAAAGGGATACAGTATAGGGATACAGCAAGAACTTATTGAAGGGAATCAATACATAAAAAGCCAAGCAGGCAAAACCTGTCTGTGTAAGCAGTTAACAGTTAAAGGTCAGGCTGGACAGAGAGAAACCTAAACCTTGCACATTCTCAGGGCTTGTGAAGAAGATTGGATGAAGAAAAATGTAAATATGATAGATTGGGAGTTTTGGGAGTCAGACTGGAGCCTTAGGTTGGAAAACAACTAAGATTGAGCCTGTTTACAGCAGATAGGGAAAAAACAGATGGTCTTGTCTTAGTTTAGGTACGAGAGAGGGTCTCTGCCTGGGTGAGAACAAAATAGGGACATCAGACTTGTCAGTTTAATGTAAACCTATATGTTGACAAGATCGAAATCTGGAAACTGTTCTTGTACGTGACCAATAATGTATAAATATGATGAACACGTAGTTTAGCAGAATACTGTCTCAAGCTGCATTGAGATGGTGCCCTCCTTGCAATTGCTTGAATAAACGATCGTAACCTGTACCTGAGTATCCTGTGGTCCATTCATCAAAGACACTACGTCAATTTGGCGTAGTCGGCAGGATACTTGGATTGGATCCTCGGGACAGCTCTGCAAAGTGGGTGAGTATGTTAATTTACCACCTGTAGTTAGTGCAGCAAGCCTACCCGAGAACAGTCCGGTCAAGTATCAAAGAATAAGGAGGAGGACTCAGGACAGGAGATAGAAGGCGCCAGGGGTAATAGGCGGAGTCGTGCAGGTGGGCTAGCGGGGCCAAAGCCGCGCAGGAAGGCCAGACCATTACCCAGTAAGAGGTGGGCGGAGCCCTGCTGGCGGGTTATGGTTTGAAATATAACCTTAGTCAAAGCCGCACAGGGAGGCCAGACCCCAGTGAAACCGCACATACATATCTCAGATAACTAAGTTGTTAGGACCATGTGAATGTACCGTGCAGAGATAGACGGAAAATAGGAATAGAATGCCGTCAGGGAAACAAAATAGCGCTATAGGGCTCGACTGGGGAGCCACGGACTCCATTATGAGGTTTATAGCGGAACAACAGTCAAAAATAACCACTAAAATGCAGAAGGAGGTGTGGAACCCACAGGGAACCCCCGGAGAGCAAAAACAGTGGTGGTTAGAGCAAAAATAGGATAAGGAAAAGAAAGGGATGATGGTTATTATCACACTGTACCTACAGTTGTGCAGACGGGTTAATACTAAGTTCCAGTTGATTAGAGAGAGAGAAACGATGTCAGATCCAGGACAGATCAGAACAGTGGCAGCAGCAGCCTGCAGTGACACTGATCAAGAGGGGGAAAGCTCCGAAGGAGAAACCTATGAAGGAGCTGAGGCAGTTCCGCCGTCGTATGAACCAACCGCCCCACTGGGCCCATTGAATCCCATGGCCCCTATGGCAATAAACGTCAGGAAAAGTAAAGCCAGGAAAGGTGAATTAAAACCCGAAGGGAGCAAGGGGGCTGAGAGATGGGAAGGGGATGAGGAATTTGAGAGGGTTATAGAGAAGGTTAAGCACGTACAATTCAGCCCGGGGGAAAAGCAGGTTTTGCTTAAAGAATTGCCGAGACTTAAAACTCAGCATAACAACCCAGATTTTTGGACCAAACTGCGGGAAATGCAAGATTTCCATGCAATGTACCCCCTCGATACTCACGTACTGGTGAAGGCTAAATGCCCAGGGGATATCTGGGGAAGATTACCCCTACAGTTTAGAAGCAGTGACTGGGCAAAACCTGGGGACGTCCCGGACTGGGAGAAGGCGACAGCCCTGCACAGGGAGTTTGAGAGAGCAGTTAGGGAAGCCTTGGGGGAGGGAGAGACAAATTGGGGGTGTATAACATCCGTGGTACAGAGGAAGGGTGAGTCCGTAATGGACTATGTGGAGCGAAAGTGGGAAACATATGTGCAATTTTCAGGACAGCTGCACCCTCTGCAGGATGATGAGATCTTCTGGCAAGGAACGGTTCGGATCGGAACACCAGAAGGTTTTTAGAATGGGCCTCTCAGTTGGAGGGAATTATATGGATATTATGTGCTGGGCCACGGAGTTGGAGGCACAGGGGCGTAAAGTGGTGGCCCCTGTGGCTGCGGTTAGTCCGAGGCTAGAGTGTTATAATTGTGGAAGGGAGGGACATATAGCCAGGGAATGTAGGAGTGAACGGAAGGGGCCGGTAGAAATGGAGCTGCAATGTACTAATTGTAGGAAGGCTGGGCACCTCCGGAGTGATTGTTGGGCTCCGGGAGGTGGGGGGGGGTGAGAAGGCCAGTGTCCCAGGCAGTCCCGAGGAAATTCTGATACTCCGGGTCAAAAGCTGTTGACCGTGGACGAGGCCCGGAGGCTATTCCGGGACCTGTCAAGCCAGACATAGGTAGTGCTGGCCCTCAGGATATCCAGGGCCAGGGACCCACGGATGTTTGTTGACGCGCTGATAGGGGGCCGGCAGTGCAGAATGTTTATAGACACCGGGGCATCCATTTCAATTACGGACCTGGACCTACCAACTACAAGCGTTACCATCACAATAACAGGAATAAGCGGGGTACACCTGCGGGTGAGACAAAGTGAGGTCACCCCCTTAGAAATAGGGGGATTGATAGTTCCTATCCGGACTTAGGTAGGACAAGCCAATGAGGGGAGTATTATGGGGAAGGATATTCTAAAAATATTAGGGGCAGTAATTAGCCCACAGGATGGTAAGATTATTATGCAGGGTCTATAATTGACTATACAGCTTTAAATAAGGTGAGACCGAGGGAACACCCAATAGTAGCAAGCCCCGCCACTATATTCAATAATCTAGGGCCGAGCCACACAGTCTTTTCAGTCCTAGATATAGCAAACGGATTTTGGGCGATACCGTTGGACAAGGGGTCCCAGGATAAATTTGCTTTTACGATAGGATACAGACAATACACTTGGACTCGATTGCCTCAGGGTTTTCACATTAGTCCAGCCATTTGTGCGATACGCTGAGCCGAGCAGAACTAGACCAAGGCAGCGTAGTGATCCAATACGTGGATGACCTTTTGATTGCCTCAGACACAGCAAAAGGACACATAGGGGCGCTGTTGCACATTCTAGAATTATTGGAAATGGCCGGGTTTAAAGTCAGTGTAAAGAAAGCTCAGTTGAGGAAACGTGAGGTGTAGTACTTGGATTATGTAATATCACAGGGGAAACGAGAAATTCCCCATAGTCAGAAGGAAGCTATAGAAAAGATGCCGAGACCCATAGATGTGCGAGGGGTTAGGCAAATCTTGGGATTGTTTAATTACTGTAGGGCCTTTGTGGAGGATTTTTCAAAGTTAGCCGCACCCATACAAGAATTGGTAAAAGGGGGGGAAAGCGTCGCAGGGTTGTATAGAATGGAGCGAGAGTCAAGAAATAGCTTATATGGCGCTAAAACCGGCGCTTACCCAAGCGCCAGCTTTAGGGTTGCCCTGTACAGGCAAGGTGTTTCATCTCTATACCCATAACGAGGGGGGATTCTACAGTGTGGTGCTGACCCAAGAGCACGGGGATCAAATGAGACCTGTAGCGTATTTCTCAATAAAACATTCACTCGTAGCCAGCGGGATGCCTCAGTGCATAGCAGCAATTGACTGCGTGTCCTGGGCTGTGAGGGTTTGTGAGCCGATAGCGATGACAGGGGACCTGATATTACACACCAGACACACTATAGTAGAATTACTTAACACGGGAAAGTTAAGAACAGTTTCAGACAGTAGGCGAGCGGCATGGGAAGCTATGTTACTCCCACGAGATAAATCGGTTGTAATATTTCGCAATTTAAGGACTAACCCAGCAGAGGGGCTGCTGCTAGATGGAAAGGAACATGTCATCGAACTCAAGCATGAGTGCTTGCGGGAGATAAATGAGGAGAATCCAAGGGCACTGAGGGAAAATGAGTTAGGAGACGCGGATCTGTCCTTGTTTGTGGATGGGTTCCGTAGATATGTGGATGGAGCCCCGTGCACTGGGTGGGTGGTGGTGGATGGAGAAGGACAGATCATGTGTACGGGAAAATTGACGGGTAATTTATCAGCTCAAGTAGCAGAGTTAGTGGCACTGAAAGAGGCTCTGTATATAGTGCAAGGGAAAAGGGTTAATATTTATACAGACAGTAGATACACCTTTGGGGTAGTACATGACTATATGACAGCTTGAAGCTGCAGGGGCTATGTCACGTCGGGGAGAGGTCAAGTACAGCATGAAGCGATAATCAGAGACCTAGTTGAAGCTGCTAACCTACCCCTAGAAGCAGCAGTAATAAAAGTTAAAGCCCATCAAAAGATATCAGACCCCATTGAGCTGGGCAACCAGCATGCGGATAAAGCAGCTAAAGAGGCCGCAGCTACCGGTCCAGAGTATCCATTGGCAGTGACAGCAGTGGGTCTGGAGGAAATAAATGTAGCAGATTTACACCGAGATGCTAGGAAAGAGGAACGAGAACAATGGAAGGGGCAGGGTGCTATGGAAAACGCAGATGGGGTGTGGCAAAAAGACGGGAAGGTAGTAGCACCCCAGTGTATTCAACAGAACCTTATGAGAATATACCATGGGAACTCGCATCATGGAAGGGAAGCCGTGTTAGGGCAGTTGGGCAGATGCTGGTGGTGGCAGGGAATGGGAAGAGATGTAGCTAAATATTGCCAGCAGTGTCTGACATGTGCCCAACATAATCCAGGTAGGCCCATCAAAATCACACCAACCCCGACCGAGGGGGTCCCTGGGAACAGATACAAATAGACTTTACAGGACTCCTCACGCCGAGACGAGGGAAAACCTACTGCCTGGTTATTATCGATCAATTCACAAGATGGGTAGAGGCTTTCCCCTCACGGGATTGCTCAGCCACGACTGAGGCCTGGATAATGTTAGAAGAAGTGATTCCACGCTGGGGAAAACCCTTGCAGATGGATTCAGACCAAGGTAAGCATTTTACAGGACTAGTACTAAAAGAAATATGTAAGTGGCTAGGAATTAAACAGAAGTTCCATGTCCCTTACCATCCACAGAGCTCAGGCATGGTTGAACGAATGAATAGGACCCTAAAATGAGCATTGGCAAAGGTCATCCAGGATACAGGACAAGGCTGGGCAGACTTATTGCCCAGCATCCTTATGGGGCTTTGGGCGACACCTAATAGAACAATGGGGTTAACCCCATACGAGTTGATGACAGGGAGAGCAATGAGATTGCTGGGAGACGTCATAACTGGCAGCGAGGAAGTGGGTTCGGTAAGGGAGAGAATGAGGCAATTCGTCCGGGAGCTGCGTTGACAGCTTCACGGACTAAGGCAGGAAGCCAGGGATCAGCAGATTATATGGGACTTGGAAGGGGAGGTCAGATCAGATCAAGCTAAAGTACCTGGCGTGGGGGAGAAAGTTATGGTCAAGATTTCCCCCGAGAAGCCTGGGTTTCCACCCAGATGGGTGGGACCATATGAAGTAATCATGACCAGTGATATGTGCGCATGCGTGGACTTGAGGGGAAAGGGGCGCTGGAAACACTGGTCACAATTGAAGCGTTTTACTAACTGATTTTTACCCACAGAACTAACCTCAATAACCGGCCTGGGACAGTTATCTGCTTGAGTTCACAGAATATTAATTATAGTGTCAAACCTCGTGAGCATGGCGATGATGGCAACAACCACACCACCGGAGGGACTTCGGTACAGCACGGACAAGGCCAAATGTGATTTACAACGGGGAATAATAACTGTAACAGTAGGAGCACAAATGCTCTTGAATTGTAGTAAGGGTATGCTTCATGTTGGGCACGATTTGATGAGAAGTCAGTGGTTCATGGATGCGAAAGATGGCGCTTATGTTAAATTCCCCAATCTAACCACTGTGTGTCTTAAGCATAAGGAGTGGGAAGGGTAGTTCGGCTTCGGCTGTATGGTAGAAAGCCGTATTCATGTAGCATGTGCAACAACACGCAAGATTGTTACTCATTCTCATGTCGGAGATTCTAAATGGAACATCTGTAGCCCAACCGATAATATCATACCGACTCGTGAAAACAGCGGTGACAAAAGATGGACATGGGAGGTCCGTCCAAGGGAAGATACCGATACCAGTACCCCCACTCCTCCCACGGTTACCCCTATGCCAAACGACTCACCCTGTCCGGTCATGTATCCAGGGCCAACAAATGGTCTCGTATTGATCATCCAAAATAAAGTGTTATATGATAATGTACACCATGAGCTGGTACCCGTAGTCTTGAATGTATCCGGTGTCGCCCTGCCCCAGTGGTGCCCAACCCACACCCAAGCATTTTATATGGCTCTGACGAGCCAGTTGATGGCTGAAGCGGTCCAGTTTAAAGGTGGGATGTGATCAGGTCCAGAGGGGGATCAAGCTAAGCGCAGCCTGATAAATGACACTGCCACGTTATTCAACACAGGGAATCAATAGTTAATTCCATCGACCTAGCAACTGTAGTTCAGAAGGTCCATACCCTGAACTTTAAGCTTAAGGAGATTTTAGGGCGGGGACAGGAGATCCAGGATACACAATTAGATACAGACCAGGACGTGACACGGTTAATTCAAAGCCTGGCTACCGTGCTCGAAAGTCATGCAGAGACTATCAATAAACTAATTGAAATAGAGAAAAATATTTCAGATGAAGCGAGCAGAAATTATGTTTGCAGTACCTAAGGATCTTGGGCGTTGGAACAAGCTTGAGAGAACTTAAGACAGATTAATGAAGGGGTAACTAATGAACATTTATTGAATCTCTCACAACACAAGAATCATGACTTGACCGGTTGCCAGCTCAGAGGTTTGACACGCGTATATAGAATGAATGTTGAATGTATAGTGAATAGTAATATGCTATTAGGCATTGTATTAGTAATACCTGTCATACCTATGTCAACACCCGGCAGGACATTATATAGAGTAGAAAATATCGGGGTTATACGGGGGGATTACTATATTAAGTATCACGATATTCCGCCATACGCAGTAGACATAGAAGGAAATATAGTTAGCACCACAGTAGAAGGGTGTAGGATAGAAGCGTCCACAGTAGTATGTGCACATCCGATATATGAGACAGAGGAAGTGAAGTGTGGATTTAAGGCAGCCACAAACTGTACAATGGAAACTATATGGGCTGCAAAAGAACCAACCCATGTTGCATATACAGGGAATGGGAGATATTGTATCACCACGTGGCAGGAAAGAATCCAGTATGGGGGTAACCAGATATGCCCCATCTACAATCGTTCGGTGTGCCTACATCCACAGGTGCCAGCAAGGGTCGGGAAGGTGGAACTGGTTGAAATATACAAGAGCGGAACGACTACTATTCGGGTTAAGGAAAGCCTTAAGGATAACCTGACACAGTATTTGAACCAGTTCTCCCATGAAATTCCCCTATTACCAGAGCATCTCACCGTGATTCGGGGACAGGCTCAACAGATATACAGAACTTACTATACACTGCAGCAACAGGTTAGAGCCTTAAAGGAGGAGATTGTACAAATAGATTCTTCCACATAGTGGGAGGATGTGTGCAACTGGGGCTCGAACGTACAGATACAACCCTGGATGCGGATTATCTCCCATGCCCTAGTTATACTTCAGCTGATATTGATTATGTATCTAACATACTTGATTCATTGCAGCCGGAGGTCACAAAAAAGGTGGTGTTGGGGGAGTTTTAGTAGGAATCTGGTAAGCCAGAGGTTCGGATTAAAGGACCAGATGATGCAAATGGTTTGACCAGCACCCATACCCTTTATGTGCCAAAGCTGGATGACTGGCCAGCATCAATGGGTGGCGGTGCGTAAAGATGGGGGAGCGGACAACACTACTGCAGTTGGCTACCTTGGGCTAAGCCAAGGGCCAAAAGGGGGGACTGTTAGGGGGAAATAAAGGGATACAGTATAGGGATACAGCAAGAACTTATTGAAGGGAATCAATACTTAAAAAGCCAAGCAGGCAAAACCTGTCTGTGTAAGCAGTTAACAGTTAAAGGTCAGGCTGGACAGAGAGAAATCTAAACCTTGCACATTCTCAGGGCTTGTGAGTATCAGCAAGGCCATATTGGACGAAGAAGAATGTGAATATGATAGATTGGGAGTTTTGGGAGTCAGACTGGAGCCTTAGGTTGGAAAACAACTAAGATTGAGCCTGTTTACAGCAGATAGGGAAAGAACAGGTGGTCTTGTCTTAGTTTAGGTATGAGGGAGAGTCTCTGCCTGGGTGAGAACAAAATAGGGACATCAGACTTGTCAGTTTAATGTAAACCTATATGTTGACAAGATCGAAATCTGGAAAGTGTTCTTGTACGTGACCAATAATGTATAAATATGTTGAACACGTAGTTTAGCAGAGTACTGTCTCAAGCTGCATTGAGATGGTGCCCTCCTTGCAATTGCTTGAATAAACGATCATAACCTGTACCTGAGTCTCCTGTGGTCCGTTCAACAAAGACACCACATCAGTACACAGAGCACTGGCACCTGTTGATTTAGAAAGTGGATTCAGTTCACAAATCTATATGAATTATCAGCCCAAAATCAGATACCCATAAATATCAGATTCTTTCAGATACATTTTAATATTATCATGATATTCTCATCAATATTTCACTTCCAAGAACAAAATTTGTTATTCATCTTTCATACAGCATTGAACATCTCCCGTTCTTATGAAATACTGAAACATACGTCCGACATTTGAAGAGGCTGACTTGAATGAATGTTCCCATTGTTCAATCTTTACTATATTTATCCAGCTAACGTGGAGTGAGTGATTGAAATGTAGCTAGAATCTTTCCAAGAAATATTTAAGAAAAGGAAGTTATTAGGTAAACATCACTAGGAAACATTTTAACATTCCTAGGAAAGATGCTAACAATAACGAAACCATTAATTCCAAGTTAGCCTGGTAACCATGATGGAAAATGAATAATGGGACCAGTATCTTCAAGTTAACCTAATAAGCAGGACTCCTTTGGCTTGATAACATGAAGGAAATTCAATACTGCAACTTTTCTCTCTGACTCAACCAAGAAAAGGTGAGGGGAAGTTAACATACGAACATACGAATTCAGAGCACAAGTAGACCACTCAGCCTGTCGAGCCTGCTCCGCCATTCAATAAAATCATGACTGATCTGATTGAAACCTCATCTCCACATTCCCATCTACCCCCAGTAATCTTACATTCCCTTACTCATCAAGAATCCATCTAGCTCTGCCTTAAGATTCTGCTGCCACCACATTTTGAGGAAGAGTTCCAAAGACTCACGATTCACTGAGAGAAAAAGTTTCTCCTCATTTCTGCCATAAATGGGTGACCCTTTATCTTTAAACAGTGACTCCCAGTTCCAGATTCTCCCACAAGAGGAAACATCCTTTCCACATCCACCCTGTTAAGACCCCTCAGGGTCTTATATGTAAAAATCAAGTCGCCTCTTACTCTTCTAAACTCCAGTGAATACAAGTCTAGCCTATCCAACTTTTCCTCATAAGACAACCCTCCCATTCCAGGTATTAGACTAGTAAGCCTTATCTGAAATGCTTCAAGCACATTTACAATCTTTCCTTAAAGAAGGAGACCAATACTGTACACAATTTGTCAGATGTGGTCTCACCAATGCCCTGTATGACTGAAGCATAACATCCCTACTTTTGTATTCAATTCCCCTTGCAATAAATAATAACATTCTGTTAGCTTTCCTAATTACTTGCTATACTGACATACTAACCTTTTGCGATTCATGCACTAGGACACCCAGATCCCATCTCAGAGCTCTGCTATCTCTCACCATTTAGATAATGTGCTTCTTTTTTATTCTTCCTGCCAAAATGGACAATTGCACATTTTCCTATAATATATTCCATTTTCCAGATCTTTGTCCACTCACTTATCTATATCCTTTTGTAGCCTCCTTGTGCCCTCTTCACAACTTCAGCCAGAAATTTACCCCCCGTTGGGGGGGTTGTGCAGGGATGGGTGGGGGTGGCAGCGGGTACGAACCTGATCGGTGGCCCCGATCGTGTCCGCGCTGCCACTTTACGTGGGTGGGCCAATTAAGACCCGCCCATCATGATGCGTGCCCGAAAGCACTGAGTGCTCCCTGTGCGGGCTGGGGGGAATTCCCTGAGTGGTTCCCTACGCTCTTCCGCACGCATGCGCAGAGATCTCCCTCAGGGAGATTTGTTTCAGTGTTAAACCTTTAAATAAAGGATTTTTAAACTTTTGAAACATGCCCCCTCATGTGACATTGAAATTTTGGAAAAAATGTTACTGATTTTAAACACTTCATGAAACCTCATCCTGTCCATGGGTGAGGTTCCATGAAATATGCGAAGGCCGCCTGAGCTCTTCGCCTGCCCGTCAACCTTAAGGGTAGACGGGCAGCTCATTTAATTGTTTTAATTAGTTTTTACCTATCTTTGTATCATCAGCAAATTTAGCAACCATACCTTTGGCTCCTTTGTCCAAGTCATTTATATCAATTCTAAAAAGTTGAGGCCCCAGCACTGATAACTGTGGAACATAACCCATTACATCTTGCCAATCAGAAAAAGACCCATTTATGCCTACTCTCTGTTTCTGTAGGTTAAGAGCCAGACTCCAAATTAACCCAGGAAACATGATGACTTTTATGTAATACCAGGGGCAGGTGCCGATGCGTGAAATGATGCGCAGTGACTTTGGGCGGAACTCCTGGCGTCACCCCGCCCCATTTAAATTTTCAGGTAGGCAGGGGCGCAGCAAAATCAGCTGTGCGCCTGCCGACCTGTCAATGGCCAATTGAGGCCATTGATAGAGTCATTGAAGCAATTAATGGACCTGCCCATCAACCCTAAGATTGGCGGGCAGGCCAGGAGCCCTGGTGGGCTTCAGAAAAAGCATGAAACTTCATCCACAGGGGCGATGAGGTTTCATGTAGGTTTGAAAAAATTTAATAAAAGTTTTTAAAAAAGTTATGGACATGTCCCAACTCATGTGACAGTGGCACATGAGGGGACATGTCAGGGAATTTTTTTTTTTCTATTTTTAATGATTTTGACAGTAGAGGCAATCACCCTGAGGCAGCACTTAGCCTCAGGGAGATGAGTGCGCCCTTTCTTGCGCATGTGCATGTGTCCCCCCGCCCCTCCGCCCGCACAGGGAGTGCATAGCGCTTCCTGGCGGACATCACGCTGGGAGGGCCTTAATTGGCTGGCCCACGTAAAATGGCGGTGCGCCCCCGATTGGGGGTGCTGATCGGAGGAGCGCCTGTGCGCACCTGTACTTCAACGTCGCCCCCGACGGGGGAAAATCCTGCCCCAGGTCTCTTTTCTAGAATCAGTTAAGTCACCAACTTGGACATTTCCCTTCAGCTCTAAGGAGTTAGCCAGATTATTCTGCTTTTCCTCCAGCAGGCAAGCAGAAATTGAGAGGCATATACTCCATCTGTAGAGCAAATACTCCACAGATTGTCGTTATGAAAAAACAAAAAGCAATTTCACATTTAATAATCTCAGTTGTTGTCAAGAGGCAGCAGAGTGAATTACTAATTACTTGAATTTGACTGCAGCAATTAGACTTTTTGATGTCTAGCTGAAGGTTTGGCAGTCTGTTCACTGTGTTCATATCAAGCAAGACAAGAGTGGAAAAGAGAAAATGGTAATTATTTTATAATATCTAGATTTTTTTTGCCGATAAATGATCAATAAGTATTTCAGAATAGCCTCGAGTCAAATATTTGCCTTAAGTTTTACACTTAGATATACTCTTTGATTTCATTAGTTTTCATTGTTCCATAATTTGTTTCTGTGCCTTTTATACACAGAATCACTCTTGGGAAACTCATTGTTATCTTGGACAGACAAGGCATTTATTTTTCATAAAAGAAATTTGGAATCATGAAGAAACAATGTTTTGGAATTGATTGAAGTTAAATTCCTAATTATGAAACTAAAATCTTAACACAATGAAATAAAGTAATATTTAATATCACACTGAAGTCATTTCACAAAGTTCTGCATGAAAGACTATTAGCTAAGCTCAACGTTGTTGGGATCCAGGATAAATTTTGACTACGAATAAGAAATTGTCAGCAAAAATTTAGAAAGGCACGATCCCCTCAACTACCCTTCCCAACTATTATAAGAAAGAATCAAACACATGTGGATTGTAATAAATCTGTCATTTGGTGTAATTTATCATCCAAAAGACTTCTGATACATTCCACATTAAAAGGCTATTAATTAAACTCAATGCAGTGGGGATTCAGGATAAGCCCTGGGACTGTGAAAAGTGGATAAATACTTAAAGTGGATGCAACGACAGGACTATGGGGAGAGTGAAGGCAGTGGCTTTAGTTGTGTACTATTCTGAGAGGAAGCTGAAACAGACACAATAGGCTGGATTTGATGTTTTTTGGTGAGGTGAGGGAGATGGATTGGAAAGCGAGTGGTCCACTCACTCCTGCCCCCGCTGTCTCAGGATGGCGAATCAAGTGTCAAATGGTCAATTGGCAGCTGCCCAGTAGGAAGGCAGACAATTATGGGTCCAAAGCGGCCTCCAAACCCAATCTGGAGTCTAGGTCGGGACATCATGAGGCAAGGGGTTATGCCGTGAATAGGAAGTCAGTCACTGCTATAAGATTAAAGGCCCCTGATCTCTCAATCTGTTTTTATTTCATATGGCAGTCTCAAAAAAGTCAATAAACTAAGTTAAAAATCAACAGTTACTGCCACCGTCACGAGCAGAATCTGCTGCTATGATCAGCCATGGTCCCAGAAGCAGGCTTTGTCTTCCACCCTTATGCTGCCTCATCATAGCTGTCATAAAGCATTCCCGAACTTCTTCCTGTCTGATGCCCGAAAAATGCAGACAATGGGGTCATTAACAAGCCCAATAACTTGTTAATTGATCATTTCAAAATGGTTGATGGGCTTCCAATTTCTGTACCTGCTCACTTTCCGTAATTTCTGACACTGGTGTGATGATGTCGTATTGTTGATCCAATGTCATCATGCTATATTTTATGCTCACGTGGGGTGGGGTGGGGGGGGGGGGGGTACAGCCTGTCCCTGACTTGCGACTGTAACATCCAGCCCAATGAGCCAAATGGCCCACTTTTGTGATGTAAACCTATGTGGATTATGTGGATATATTAATGGACAGAAAATAACGGTTATGACCATAAGAATATGAGATGGCCATTCAGCCTCTTGAGCCTGTTCCATCATTCAACTAGATCATATGCGATCTATGTCTTAACTCCATCAATGAGCCTTGGTTCCATAATCCCTAACAAAAATCTATCAATGATAGCTGTGAAAGTTTCAATTAAACCCATCAAAGTCACAAAAGACATCCTATGTGACTGTGACAAAGGTAAACTTTTCCCCTTTGTCCTTCTCAACCTGTCTGCAGCCTTGGATACAGTTGGCTACACCATTCCTCCTCCAAGAGCTCACCACTGTTTCCCAGCTGGCGAGGACAGCTCTCATGTGGTTTCTTTCTTAATTATCTAATCATAGCCAGAGAATTACTTACAATGGATTCTCTTCCTGCTCCTGCACTGTTACCTCAGGTGGCCGCCAGGACCAATCCTTGGCCCTCTCCTATTTATCATCTACATGCTGCTCTTTGGTGACATCATTGAAGGCACTGGGTTAGTCTTCACATGTGTGCTAATGACACCCAGCTCTACTTCACCAACGCGTCTCTTGACTTTTCCACTGTTAATAATTGTCGGGCATTCGGTATGGGATGAGGAGAAATGTCCTCCAGTTACATAATGGGAAGACTGATGCCATTATTTTCAGTCCCTGTTCCAAACTCCATTCTCTAGCTACCGACTCCATTCCTCTCCCTAACAACAGTCTGAAATTAAACCAGTCTGTTCACAACCTTAGAGTCACCTTTGATCCCAAGATTGAGCATCTGACCTCATATTTGTGTCACCACTAAGATGGCATATTTCCACCTGTGTAACATCACGCAAATTCTCCCATGTCTCAGCTCATTTGCTTCTGAAACCCTCTCCCCTTCCTTTGTTACCTTCAGACCTGACTCCCGGCTGGTCTCCCACATTCCATCCTCCATAAACTTAAGGTCATCCAAAACTCTGCTGCCCAAGTCTTAAATCACAGCAAGCCCCTTTCTCCTATCACCCCTGTACTCGCTAACCTACATTGTCTCCTGGCCACGCAACATCTGGATTTTAAAATTCTCATCCTTGGTTTCAATTCCCTCCATGGCCGTGCTCCTTCCTATTTCTGCAGTCTCCTCCAGCCGCAACCCAACCACCTCACCCTGCAGGTATCTGCATTCCCCTAATTATGGCCTCTTTTGATTCTCAATTATAATTGCTCCACCATTGGCGGCCATGCCTTCAGTTGCCTTGGCCCCAGCTCTGGAATTCCCTCCCTACAACTCTCCGCCTAACTATCTCACTTTCCTCCTCCAAGAAACTGCTTAAAACATACCTTTTTGACCAAGCTTTCAGTCATCTATGTGACTTGGTGTCAAACTTTGTTTTATAATGCTCCTATGAAATACCTTGGGGTGTTTTATTACATTAAAGGTGCCATATAAATATAAGTTGTTGTTGTTGTTATTGACCTAGCCTCAACAGCTTTTGTGTGGAATGAGTGTCAGATTCCCACTACCTTCTGCGTAAAAGAATTTGTCTAGACAGCATTAAATTTGCTTCCCTCTGCCAGTCATACATTCTATCTTCTCATCATAATATGACTAAAAATAACTAAAAGGAGGAAAATCAGCCAGAAATATGGGACAAGAACAAATGTAAAAAGACCCAAATCCATTTAAGTGGACCTGCTCAGTAAAACAAGTTTAGTGCATTCTGTCCTAAAATCCCCATACTTAAGTGGGCCTTGTCTGCAATATGCTTATTTTTTTCTCACATTTACAATCACAATCAAATATTAAAAGCAAATATTATTCTATTTAATACACCTTAAGTTTTAAACCACGTACCATCAAGATACTTTAAGATATTCATATCACTGATTGAAAGGAGCTAAAACTAAACAATTTAAGCATAATTCAGATTTCTGTATCTAACAATTGCTTTGGGGTTAACAGGATGTTTTCTTAAATTCAAGAGTCACTCTTAAATTTGCAACACCAAGGGCAGTTGAGAGTTTTGATTCCTCCAGGGAAGAAATTTATTTATGTTGTATTGCTTAGCTTCAGGAATCCTGGTTGGAGATATTTCCTATGGTTGCCTCAATCGCCACTGCATCATGTACTAATCTTTCAGGACCCTCTGATTGACTGGATTTAACAACTTACTAATTACTGATTGATTCAATAGGTAACTGCAGACGGTCTTTTTTATCTTCATCTGTAGCCATTTCAGTATCAGTGATGAAGTACGTGTGCTGCCTGCCCCTGAGGAATTGACCGGCACTCTTATTTCCCAGGTTTTATTGGTTTTTCATTTTAAGGTATAGAATGACAGTTCAGACCAGTATTCTTATTTTCCAGTTTTTCCTGTTTTTTCATTCTGGGTGTTAACAGTGATGACAGACTTTCCAACCACAGAAAGCATCACAGCAAAGCCTCATCTTATGCTCAATCGAATTACACACATCACAATCAGAAGTGGAAGATCTCATTGAATGTTCTCATCCCTCATCCAAGGGACACTGTTGCCAACTGCAGCAACTCTGTGGCAGCACTGGTCAAGATCAGCTGACTCAGCAGGTAGTGGGACGTAGCAATGTCTGCCCCCGGGAATTGAACATAGTCTGTGTAGCATCGTTAGAAGCGGCTCTATATGAACAAATTTCTCCCCCAGAATATTTTGGAGCAAAGAGTTGTAGAGTGAGGGTTATCAGCAGGAGGGAAAAGATGAGATTTTTCCAAGTCGGGTGGGCAGTTAAAAGGTAAAAACAAATAAAACCCACCCACTTTTAATGGAGCTGGAGCACAGGCTAGGTTTGTTACAACATTTTAAGGAGGCTGTGTGCCTCCATTCTACCAATTTTTTCTATTTTTAACTTAAGTCACCTGTTTATCCCTGGCCTTGGAAAGCCAAACGGTAAAAGAAGGCAAGAATGGACTGCATCCATTAAGTAAGTGCTTTCACAGCTTGAAGGACAGGAGGAGATGAAGTGTTGCCTCCAGGTCCAACGGGTTTATCGTAAACCCCTATCCAACCACCCTCGCCCCAATGATCTCACTACTCTGACTACCATCTTGCCCCCTCCCTTCCCCCACCAACCCCCCCTTGACTATCATCTCAGTCCCCTGAGTAAACACCACCTCTGCCACCACCCATCCCCAGTTTAGATAAATGTACACTGGCTTGCCATTATCATGTGACCTGTGATGTCATGATATGTAAATAAAGGCTTTTAGGCTGTAGCCATTTTACATGCCATGGAACATTTTGTCAGGAATGTGTAACCGGGATTGGTAGTTCGATAGCTGTAAGAGAGCCAGCATATATAAAAAGAAGCAGAGAATAATTAAAACTTCAGTCTGCAACTTTGTAAAGGACAGTGGCAGCTGGATGAGTCACTCTGGCATTATTTTGGATATTATGGTGGCAGATTTGAGAGGGAAATGGCAATTTTTGCAGGCTCAATGGCAGAATTATGAGGTTGCCGCAAAATTGAACGAGAAACCTGAACAAATAAGAGTAACAACTCTGCTATCAGTGATGGGGAAGGAGTACCATAAGCTGCATTACACTTTGGACATCACTGATGAGCCAAATCGGATGAAGTGTGAAATTTTGGAGGACTTGAAGACCCACTTTGAATTCTTTACTAATGTTATTTATAAACCCTAAGGCCTGAATTTTTGCTCCTGGATCAGGAACACAGAGTCGGGATATTTCCCAGCTCCACAAACCCCAACCAGGAGAAAGTGCCCCGGAATTTGGCATTTTCATTCTGGGGTGGCGGGCTTCACTGGGAGTTGGGCCAGGACTCCAGAATGTGCTGATGGGTGCAGCGGTGGGCTGGGTGAAAGGCCTGCGCGGTGCACCAGCACTTTGTCAAAGATTTTTTTTAAAAGCCTTAAAACATAAAACAGCTCTACAGCCCTTACCCCTCATGCCACATCACTCTGCCCACACACTCCCCATGTTCCATTTATGCCAAACCATGCCTTTTCATGCCTTCCCCCCACCCTGATACTCTCCATGGCAAGTTATGCCCATCTACCCACTGTCCATAGCCCTTTATGGTCCCCATGTTGATTGAGCGCTGACACCTTGCCCCTGCCAACCATCCTTTGCCCTTACACCTACCATGTCAACTCACCCAGTATCCACCATTGGCAGATCTCAAGAGTCATGCTGAGATTAAATAACATAAAGATCTAAGTGTCTATTGCAGACTTTATTTAAAAAACACTCTCATTCATAAAAGTCTATTTGCTACCTTTACATTCCCTCAACTACATAATCCCTTATCAGAACAAACATTTCATTCAAGTGCTTAATCTCTTATTAAAAACAAACATGGGAATTCATGGTCCCACTTCAGTCTATAACCTCTAGGAGCTGTCAATCAAACTGTGCAATGGAAGGTAATCACTGTGATAATGGAAGGTTGTGAAATGGATCATGCAGCACAAATCCAGTAGTGATAACCATTAGGCTTATGTCAACAGACAGAGTAAAATAGCAAGCAATGATTTTTTTTTAACACTCCACACAGTTTTTTCACAGATTTAGAGGCTAGAATTTTAAATACCTTGACAGCTTGACAGTTATTTTTGACACTTTTGACAGTTCCTTTTGACACTTTTGACAGATTTGACAGTACCTCTTCACAGTTGCTCTTGACAGCTCTCTTTACCAGTTCCAATGAGGTTATACACTTTTTACGCACATTCATGTCCAATTTTAACAATTCCAAAGGGCACGTTACCTCTCCCAAAGGACACATTATCTCTCCTAAAGGTGTACTGGAAGTATATCCAAAGGGGCACCCTACCTTTCCAAAAGGGCACTCCACCTCTCCAAAGGACTCTGCAAAGTTTAGACCTGCTCCCATCAGGTCTAATCTTTACATGCCATGTTTCACACTCTTGGTTAACAAAAATCAGACATGGCAGGAGGCAGCTGCTGTTTTATATGGGCAGCTGCTTCTGTGAAGTGAGAATGCACAAATCCTGACCTAGGCCCATTCCCACCCACCCCAAAAATGGTAGGTGCCATGTTCGGGGGTGGGATTTTTGGAGCGTCTCTCTATGCTCCTCTACCCACTCCTCATAACCTTTCAGAGCTTCCATGCCAACCTATGCCCCTCTACTCACCCCAGGACTGATGTGTTTAACAGAGGGGGTATATTGATGTATATGTGTCTGTACTGAGACATCTAGCTGAATATTTTGAGTTTAGACAACTTAAGGATGATCTTATCAGATATAGGATTGTCTTAGATACAAGAGATCCTCCTGTGAGAGTACATCTGCTGAGAGAAGAGGAGCTAGCCCTCAAGAAATGAATTGACATGTGCAGAAGCTCTGAGGTGGTTAATCATCAGATGAAGAGAACCAATGGGAGAATCAACAAGGCTTTCCATTATGCCCACAGGCAGTCCAAGCATTCCAAACAAGCCAATGATGAAAAGGAAGGACAAATTACTGGAGGGCCAGCAGAAAGATCATGGCCAGAGTACTGGATGTAAATACTGTGGGGGACTTCACAAGAAAGAAAAGGAAGCATGTTCAGCAAAGGGAAAGCAGTGGTCTAACTGCAAGAGGCCGAACCACTTTGCATGTAAGAAAGAAGAAAAGCAAGCCTAGAAAGATGGTTGCTGGAGAGATGTTGGACGGTGATTCTGATGAGTCGCTCTACACCCTTGGACAGGTTGGTGCTGTCAAGTCTTGAGGTAGAAAGTGATTTGTGACTGTTGGAATGATGACTGCAGAAGGACAGCATCAAGTTAACGTGAAGTGTCAAATAAACACTGGCTCTATATGCAACATCATGAGCTTTGCAGACTTGTTTGAAGTTGCTCAAGGTGATGATCCAAAAATGAAGTTGTCAGAGGTAAAGTAGAAGTTCTATCATGGAATGATGCTCATGCCAAGAGGACAAACTAGAGTCTAATGCAATGGGAAAAAAGATCTTCAGTTCCAGATAGTGGACACTAAGCAAAATCCCTCATCTCAGCTGAAGCAAATCATAAGCTTGGGCTGGTAATGCTCCAAGTACCAGAAGAGATTTTGTAGTGTTTCAGGTTACACCAAGGTATTGACTGCTGAACACATCCTGACAAATTACAAAGATGTTTTCATAGGTCTTGGATGTCTTTCTGATGAATATGTTTTGATTGAAACACATAAGATCCCGAGGGTGACGTTTCCCCTTGTGGAAGAATCTAGAACTAGAGGTCACTGTTTAAAAGTAAGGGGTCGCCCATCTAAAATGGATATGAAGCTACATTTTTTCACTCAGAGGGTCGTAAGTCTTTGGAACTTTCTTCCTGAAAAGGCGGTGGAAGCAGAGTCTTTGAATATTTTAAAGAAAGAGGTGGCTAGATTATTGGTAAGCAAAGGGGTGATTGGTTATTGGGGGTAGGTGGGATGCAGATTTCAGGTTACTATCAGATCAGCCATGATCTTATTAAATGGCGGAGCAGGCTCAAGGGGCTGAATGGCCTACTCCTGTTCCATGTTTGTATGTTTGTATGAAGTAGATGAGAGTGTGAGGCCAACTCAACATCATCTGAGGGGAGTTCCAGCTGCCCTCAAGTTCAGCCTGAACACCAAGAAAGAGGAGCTTGAAAAAAATGGGAGTAATCAAGAAAATGTGATATTTCCTACAGACCGGATTAACAGCATGATAGCAGTCAAAAAACCTAGAAAGGTGAAAGTGTGCATGGATCCAAAGGACCTCAATAAAGCTTTGATAAGATTGCAATACCCTATGCCAACCATTGAAGAAATTCTGCCTCAACTTATCAAGGCAAGAGTCTTTAGTATCCTAGATGCTAAGGATGGATACGACAAGTGAAGTTGGATGAAGCAGCAGTTTCTCGACTAAGTTCTGGGAGCCATTTGAGGTGGTTGTGCGTGCTGTTTGGCAGTTCTACTGCTCTAGAACAGTATCAATACAGGCAGCATTAGGTAGTCAATGATCTTCCAGGAGTGGAAGTGATCGTGGATGATCTGCTAGTTTATGGATATGAAGACAGGATGGAAAAAGCCATCGAAGATCATGATCAGAATCTAGTGAGACCGTAAGAAAGAGCTCAACAGATAAACCTGAAGGTGAACAAGAAAAAACTGCAACAGAAGATGAAGTCAAGTACATAGGTCATGTCCTGACAGTTGAAAGATTTTGCCCTGAACTTGATAAGGTATGAGATATAGCAGAGATGCAGTAATCAACAAATGTGAAGGCGATTCAACGATTTGTTAGATTTGTGAACTACTTAGCCAAGCTCTTGCTTAATTTCTCATCAGAGTGTGAACCTCTGCTCAAGCTCACTCCAAAGATATTCAGTGGTATTAGGACACGGAACAAGAAGCATTTTCACTCAACAAACAACTACCGATGGCAACATCAGTGCTAAGGTACTATAATGTCAACAACACTGTCACCCTGCAGTGTGATGCCAGCAAAACAGGATTTGGAGCAACCCTCATGCAGCAAGGACAACTAGTTGCATTTGCATTCAGAACATTAATGCAAACTGAATGACGTTATGCACAGTTCAGGAAAGAATGCCTGGTTACTGTCTTTGCTTGTGAACATTTCAACCAGTGCTTGCTTGGGAGAAAGTGACGGTAGAGACGGACCACAAGTCACTTCAAAGCATCTTTCTCAAACCACTTCTCTCTGCTCCAAAGTGTTTGCAAAGGATGTTACGTTGTCTGTAAGGCTATCATTTGGAAGTGAAGTACAAGCAAAGGAAGCAGATGTACAACACTGACGTGCATCAAGAGCTGCACTCCTTTTGATGGAAGTTGATGATCCTGATATGTAGTGTGAAATCTTCCAAATTTAATGAGAAACAACAGCACGAAAAGCTCTGGAAGTCATCAACCCAGCAGAGACAATTAATTTGACAGACAAGCATCTTGCTCAGATCAAGCAAATTACACAACGAGATGCAACTATTCAACAGGAAGTTGTGATGAAAGGATGGGCGGAAACCATCAAAACACGCCTGTTGAGGAAGAAAGTATTGGATACGCAGCGATGAAGTGATCGCTCAAAATGGCATCTTGGACAAAGGGACTTGGGTCATTGTCCCTAAAGAGATGAGAGAAGAGATGTTGAAGTGCATCCATGAAAGCAATCAAGGAATTCACTCTAGTCTGAGGAGGGCAGGAGAGATGCTCCTGGCTAAACATGAGCGATGAGACTAAGGAACACATCAGCCAGTGCAGTGCTTGTAATGAACATCTAGCTAAGCAGGCTAATGACTGTAGAAATCCCAGACAGATGAACAACCAACAACTCGCTGTGTATCATAAAAAGACTGAATATTTCAACGATTACTTGTGCAATGCATGTGTTGGGACACACAAAATTAGAACAGACTAGAAAGATCAAACAGTTTTTTGTTCACATGTGATAATTTTCTTTATGAACAATGTATATGGATTAACTTGTAAATGATAGAGCATGCATTTTTTTTTAATGAAAAGGGGATGTTTGGATAAATACCTTTGTACAGCTTGCCATATGCATGTGACCTCTAACGTACATATATAAATAAAGGCTTTTGGGAGGTAGCCATTTTACACACTACATGGAACATCACCCCCACCCCTCCTCACCATCCTACCTTCCAACCAAGTTCAACACTTTTCATGACCTCTCCCCCTCTGCATCCCACTGTGTTCTTCTGTTGCAGGTCCAATGTAAGAAGGCAAGAAGACATAAGAACATAAGAAATAGAGGCAGGAGTTTCTCGATCCTGCTCCATTATTCAATAACATCATGGCTGATCCTTGACCTCAACTCCACTTTCCACCCAATTTCAATATCCTTTGATTTCCTTAGAATTCAAAAACTATTGATCTCAGCCTTGAATGTACTCAATGATAGAGTATCCACAACCCTTTGTGGCAGAGAATTCCAAAGATTCACAACCATCTGAGTGAAGAAATGTCTCCTCATCGCAGTGCTAAATGACCCACCTCTTGTACTAAGGTTATGCCCTTTGGTTCTAGACTCTACAGTAAGGGCAAACAGGCTCTCAGTATCTACTCTGCTAAGCTACTTGAGAATTTTACATGTTAACGATCTTCTGAACTCTCATTCTTCTAAAACCCAACCCCTTATAATAAAGGTTAAGATACCATTGCCTTTATAATTTCTTGCTGTACCTGTATGTTAGCTTTTTGCATTTCATGTAAAATGACACCTAGATACATCTGACCATCGTTATTTAACAGTTCCCTACCATTTAAAATATTCAATTTCTCTGTTTTTCTATCAAAGCACATTTCCCCATATTATACTGCATTTGCCACCTCCCTGCCCACTCACTTAACCTGTCTATATCCATTTGTAGATTCGTTGAGCTAGGAACTAATTTGCTTTGCTTTTCGGGCGCAGGGTCATGATTCACAATGTGCCTCTTCCCATTCAGATTGAGGTGGGCAACAATCAAAATTTATTTATCATCTGAATGATTGTGGCGCTAGATGGTGCACCTCAAGCAATGTTCCCTGTGTCTTAATGCTGCCAGCAAGCTCTGCTTGGAAGCATTGTTTGCCAACCACACACTGCAGGCAGCCTGCTCTCCTTAAAGGCAGGCTGTCCCTGAAAGGGAAGCTTCACAAAAATACTGCTGCATGGAAATTTTTGGACAGTGAATGCCAGGGTAGATAAAGGAATCACGGTGTCAGATCTGTTATGCATCTTTCTCCCCCTACAGGTCCACTTCTGTCTGCAGCATGATGTTGTACGTGGAACAGCAGATCATTACTATTCACAAGACCCTGCTGGTACATTTTGAAGGGCAACCCCAGATCTTCCTGGCATCTGAATTTCATCTTCAGCAACTCAATGGCTTGCTCAATGATCACCCTTCTGGTCATGTGACTCTTGCATCTTTCCTTCGTATCACTGGTAGGGTTCCTCACAAGTGTCATCAGCCAGGGCCTCAGAGAGTTCCCCTTATCTCCAAAGAACCACTCGCTCACTTTGTGTGGAGTGAAAACCTATGGGAGATCTGAGTGTTGCAGAATGAAAGAATCATGGAAGCTTCTAGGATATCTTGCACAGAAATACATGACAACCTTCCTGTGATCACGTACCAGCTGTATGCTAAGGGAGTGGAATCCCTTCTGATTGATAAATATTCTAGGTTGATCTGAAGATGCCTGGATGGCCATATGCATGTAGTCAATGACTCCCTGCACTTATTGTAATCCAGACACTGTAACAAATCTGAGAGCCCTCAGTGTTTGATTGGCCTCATCAGTGTCAAATCAGACATAAATGGCAGCCTTGGCAAACATGGCATTGGTCACCTGGGAGATACATGTTGTGGGCACTTGATAGCAAAATCCTGCAAATGACAGGAGCAGATCCCTGAAAGGAGTAAGAGATGAAGAATTCAGGATTGTGGAACGGCCACTGGCAATACATATCCACTTGGTCCTCCTTGAGAGAGGTCACCTTCCGGGAGACTACTGATGTCAGAACCGACTTGCCACAAAAGCCTGAGGCATTATTATTCTGTCAAGTCAACAAAGTTGATCTTCTGTCTCCAAATGCCATTCTGGGGGTATTGCGTTCTTCGAACTATCTCCTGTGTAATGCCATGGGGCTATGGATAAGGTAGTTGCTGCTGCTAGCGTTGCTGCTGCCCCTGTTGCTGGTGGTCTTGGTCTGGCTGTTCCTCTTGTTCCACATTCAAGGTTCATGGCCCCTCACATAAGCCCCTCACATAGGCAGGCACAGTTTCACTGTTTATAGGTTTTTCAGCCTGTCAGTTTTGCTGACAAATGTCTTCCTGCTATGTGCTCACTTTGTTGACCCTGGTGAGTTCCTTACAGCTTGGGAAGCACATGCGTTGGCTGTTAAAGGCAGAATTCTGGGTTAAAAGCTCAATTAATTGACCACTTAAATATTTAGCTGGCATATCAATGGGGGTTTCCTGTTCTCCTCAAAACACACCTGCTAAGAGCTGGAAGATAGCTGGTTTCTGACACACTGGCATTTATTTTGGGATTTGACATTCCCAACCCCTCACCTGCACTTGCATCTATTCCACACCTCCTGCCGCTCTCCCACCACCCCCCTACCTTGGCAGTTAAAATTCTGTACGTAGAATCACACACAGGCAGGGTTTATAGGAGTAACAGTTCATAAATCATATAGTAATTTGTTAAGCTACTAGTTAGTAGATGTGTGAAGTCAATCAGTAATAGGGCTGGTTAGTGTCTGTGTTTAAAGCATGCACTACACATTACATAAAAACTGATACTTTTCATATAGGTATTGGTGTGGCTGTTCTATCCATATCTGATAAATGAAATGCTAACTCCTTCATCATCAATTCACTTTGTTTTGGTTTCATCATCAGTTACTGTGCTACAGTAGCCACACAAAATCCACCTCCTGTAAAACATGCTGAATAGGATTTACAGCCAAGCTAGTATATGTAAGTTGATTTTATCCTGTCTGCAGGATATGTCTTGCAATTATACTTGTGTAATCTTACTATAACCCCAACAGCCCTTTCTCTTGCTGATTATCTTCATCTTTACTTCCATCTACAAGGATAATGATATTCCTCAGGTAATTTTGTGGTCCTGTGCAAACATTTTGAAAAATTACCACCTTCTTCTGAGCGAGTAAAAGAATTGATTCTGTCATTATGCATTATTTAATGCTCTGCTGGAGACAAATGGAGATAGCATCATGGTTCATGAATAATTCTCAGTAGAATAAAACTACTGAGTATATAGACAATGCAATTTTTTGTATTTTTCACAGGATGTGGGTGTCACTGGCTAGGCCAGCATTTATTGCCCATCCTTAGTTGCCCTTGAGCAGGTGGTGGTGGCCTTCTTGAACTACTGCAGTCCATGTGGTGTAGGTATACCCATAGTGCTGTTAGGGAGGGAGTTCCAGGGTTTTGACCCAGTGACAGTGAAGGAACGGCAATACATTTCCAAGTCAGGATGGTGAGTGGCTTGGAGAGGAACTTCCAGGTGGTGGCGTTCCCATGTGTCTGCTGCCCTTCTCTTTCTAGATAATAACAGTCATGAGTTTGAAAGGTTCTATCTAAGGAGCCTTGGTCAGTTCCTGCAGTGCATCTTGTAGCTGGTACATACTGCTGCTACTGTGCATCGGTGATGGAGAGAGTGAATGTTTGTGGATGTGGTGCCAATCAAGCAGGCTGCTTTGTCCTGGACGGTGTCAAGCTTTTTGAGTGTTCTGGGAGCTGCACTCATCTAGGCAAGTGCAGAGTATTCCATCACACTTCTGACCTGTGCCCTGTAGATGGTGGACAGGCTTTGGGGAATCAGAAGGTGAGTTGCTCGCTGCAGCATTCCTAGCCTCTGACCTGCTCTTGTAGCCACAGTATTGATGTGGCTATTTCGGTTCAGTTTCTGGTCAATGCTGACCACCAGGATGTTGACAGTGAGGGATTCAGCAATGGTCTCATAGACTCATAGGCATTTACAGCACAGAAAGAGGCTATTCAGCCCATCATGTCTGCGCCAGTCAACAAAGATCTGACTACACTAATCCCATTTTCCAGCGCTTGGCCCATAGCCCTGGAGGCTATGGCAATGCAAGTGCATATCTAAATATTCTTAAATGTTATGAGAGTTTCTGACTCAATCACCCTTTCAGGCAGTGAGTTCCAGACTCCCACCAACATCTGGGTGAAAAAATTCTCCTCAACTCCCCTCTTAGCCTTCTACCTCTTACATTAAATCTATGCGCTTGGTTATTGAGCTCTCTACTAATGGAAAAAGTGCCTTCCTATCCACTCTATCTATGCCCCTCATAATCTTATACACCTCTATCTCAACCTTTGCTGCTCCATGGAAAACATGGCCTATCCAATCTTTCCTCATAGTTCAGACCCTCCTGTCCAGGTAGCATCCTGGTAAACCTCCTCTGTACCCTCTCCAGTGCAATCACATCCTTCTAATAATGTGGTGACCAGAACTGCATGCAGTACTCCAGTTGTGATCTAACCACCATTTTATACAGTTCTAGCATAACCTCCCTGCTCTTGTATTCTTTGCCTCAGCTAATAAAGGCATATGCCTTCTTAACCACCTTATCTACTTGCCCTGCTACCTTCAGGGTATGGGTAATGCTATTGAATGTCAAAGGGTGATGGTTAGATTCTCTCTTGTTGGAGATGGTCATTGCCTGGCACTTGTGTAGCGCGAATGTGACTTGGCACTTGTCAGCCCAAGTCTGTATGTTGTCCAGGTCTTGCTGTAACTCTTTCGAGTTATCAACAGATCGCATGTAACTCTTTCGAGTACATTCACAGTTCTTGGTTTCCGGGAGTGGGACATGAACCCACAACCTTCTGATTCAAAGGCGAGGGTGCTATGAACTGAGCCACAGCTGACACCTCGACATGGACTGCTTCAGTATCTGAAGAGTTGCGAATGGTGCTGAACATTGTGCAATCATCAGCAAACATCCCCATTTCTGACATTATGCTGGAAGGAAGGTCATTGATGAACAGCTGAAGATGGTTGGGCCTAGGACACTACCCCGAGGAACTCTGCAGTAATGTCCTGGGACTGAGATGATTGACTTCCAACAACCACAACCATCTTCCTTTGTGCTAGATATGACTCCAACCAGCGGAGAGTTTTCCCCCGATTCCCATTGACTCCAGTTTTACTAAGGCTTCCTGATGCCACATGTGGTCAAATGCTGCCTTGATGTCAAGCGCATTAATTGTCACCTCACCTTATAGTGAATGTTCCTTTTTTTATGATTTCTAAGATTCTGTCACTCCAGAAAGCAGAAAGACTAATTGTACTGGGACATGTCATCCAGAAGCTTACAACTTTCTTGCGTGAACTTCAGTAGCTTATTCCAGCTCTTTTAGAAACAACTTTTCATCTGAGCACTTGTACATGCAGCTACGTGAGTGAGAGAACATTTTCAACCTTCACTTCTTCAAATACACAAGTATTGGCCGGAAATTGCTGAGGTTATAATGACGCAGTAACATTGCACATCGTTATTAATTCATTAAAAAATCCAGCAATTTGCTAAGTAAAAGAGATATGCCATGATTCAAAAGTTCTGAAAAGTGCTTGATGATTTGCACCACTTGATACCCTAAAGCAGATAAATGTCAGTTCCTGCCATGAGGTTCCCCACAAAAGTGATGGATTTATGATATCACTCTGAGTTAATTCCTGCCATAGCCATATAGTTGGGGAAATTAATGTTATAGAGGACCCTGTTAGTGGTGTAATTTGTAGCCATCACATGACGCTCAACCACAGAGGGAACAATGAAGCTGTGGATTCTTGCTTTAGCAGGTAGTGAATTGTTCTTAGAGGCCTTATTGTTCCTTCTATGTTTTGGGCCAGTCTCGAATCTACACTCCTATTAGAGTCAAATGCAACAATATTCAGGATGCAAAGCTGTCTCAATTGCAATTCTTATGTTTCCATGAAAGCAGTACAATAGTGCCTGAGCATGATTGGCAGGATAGCTGGTTCTATACTTTGTGAATCAAGAATATTTGTACATGTCACACACCTACCCTCCCATTCATTCATTAACTTTGCAAGGACCAAGGCAGCATTTCACAAACACAACTGGGATACAATGCTCTCTTCTTCTGCTAGTTCTTTTAAAGTTATTCTTACTTCTCCTTTCAGTCACCTGTTTCTCTCTCTCAATCAACGCTCTTCCTACCTATTTATCTATGTTTTGTTTGACTCTATTTCACAAACTTATTTCTCCTCCTTTTACTCTTTCATTATCCTTTTCCTTCATAGGTCAAAGGGATGAGCCATTGAGCAGGACATTCGCAAGCTCCCTGTATGTGACATTGACATTAGTGCGCTATTAACAATTAGATATTACAACAGTATGCAGTGCAAATATAGTGAAATGCCAATGTTGAGCATTAAAGCCCAATTACCATTCGCCAACAAAACCACTGTTGCAGAAATTTCTGGCCTATTGTTCTTATCCTTCTTGCAAAAACATCCTAATTTGCCAATTTTAGAGGCTACTTTGCAATTTCGCTCCTTGTCACCCAATTGTAGAAACATGAAACAGACTCAAATTATCAGAGTAAACTGTACTTTGGTTCTAATCCATTTGTGATCAAAGGAGTATCAATTGTAGACTGGACCAGGTAAATAATGTAGGTAATGGGGTTGGACTGAGTTGATATCCTGGGTTTTGTTGGCTTGGTTTCCTTAACTGGAAGAAGATATATCGAAATTTATCTTCCTGAGAGTTATTTGCATGTGTCTTAAAATTAACGAGGTTGTCGGTGGTTGATAACAGTGTAAACTTTGGATAGTTTGTGTTGTAGGGTTGCCGAGTTGTACTATTAGTGATATAATTGATCTGCAGATACTTCTTGGGTGGAAACCTTAAGTTTATTTACAATAAATTCAGCAGCAACTACACTTGTGCTTTCAACTCTAACTCTAACTCTACACTGACTGTGGAGGTAGCCTGGGCCACTCTCCTATTGGTTACTACAGGTCATGTGATCTCTCCTAACAAGTATTATTCTTAAAGGTACATTACACACTAAATAAAACCATAATTACTACTGTTTGTCGGAAGGACCATGCTCAATACACCAAGTGACCTCTCCTTCTATTCTCTTAATTAACTTTCTCCACCTGTCTTTCCAGAACACACTTTTTCTAAATTATAATTGCAGATTTCATTACTTTGTCACCTTTCTAGCTTTCCCAAATCAAGCATTAATTCCCATCAAAATGAGCAAATAATCCCCAGACATCTGCCAGAACCCTTATCGAAGCAGCAAAGCATTGTTTGGAAATTGTCTGATCTAATTCAACCAGAAATTTTCACTAGTTTCTCATTTTTTTTCTATTTTCTTCTCTTTTCCACACTTCACGCCACACAGATGGAACCACAGATGATTCAACTTTAATTAAACCACCTGTATGTATACCAGATAGAATTGTACAAGGAAAAAAGTTCAATATTGTCAAATTTCAGTAAAAATCAGTAATACTGGCACCATTAATACTAGAGTTCCATTTTAAGAAACACAAGATTAGTTTGGACAAGTTTTACTGGTACCCTTCATTTCCACGTTTACTGGCTTTTCCTTTTGGGTATCTTGTACCTGCTATCAGCAAAGGCTCCTGTTCTGATCCCTATGGAGTTAATTTCCCAAGGACTGGAAACTTACTTTTCTTCTGACCTTTACCTCAGTCCTGATGAGCTCTGTATATTCATGTGGGCCCTGATGTCATATAAGGCCTTAAAATTAAGGTTTGCAAATGGGACTTAATACAATTCTTCATTTGCATGCAGAGCTATTAACATTTAGCAAACTCTTGTTTTGAGCTTTTCAGATACAATTCAACCTCATATTTGAGGCACCACACGCAGCAAAAAACAAAAGCACAGTCTTGCTCCAGAAAATATTTGCTTTAACCTGTGTGTGCTACCTTGTCATCATTGACACTGCCAATCTGAGTCACTGATTTTCCTCAGTTCATGGTGGAATGACAGAAGAAGTGGCATCGAGATATCAAGTGGCAACATTCCATGGCCAAGATTTTGTCAGCAATGTGCATTTCCCAACATTCAGAACTACATGTGTGCTACTTACACCCTCTCTTGCTTTTTTGCGTTTCTCCCTGGCGATTACAATTAAAATTTGAAGTGCCCGGCAGTGTGCCTGGAAAACATATGCGATCCAATGGTGGGGGAAGCTTTTCATTGGTGAAAGTCACCATCAGCTGACAAAGCTGCAGCTATGGGTGGCCTGTAAAAGAGCCTCCTGGTCAAACAGGGACATTTCCGTTGCCATAAATTTTGAGAGCACAAAGATGGCACAGATGTTTTTGGAAACTAAGGCCAGAATTTTCCCATCGATGATTTGGGGGTGGGGCCCACTCGCCAACGGGAAAATGACGCGGGATGACGTCGGGAGGAACCCCCGACCTCATCCTGCTCCCTTTAAATTTTTAGGAAGGCGGGCAGACAGCGAAATCAGCTGTTCGCCCGCCAACCTGTCAATAGCCAATTGAGGCCATTGACAGGATCATTAAGCTCATTGAAAGACCTGCCCGTCCAACCTTAAGGCTTGCGGGCAGGCCAGGAGCTCCAGCGGGCTTCTGAAAAAAGATAAAACCTCATCCACTGGCGGGATGAGGTTTCATCTCAGTTTTTAAAAAGTTTATTAAAGTTTCACTCATATTTGTTAACATATCCCATCTCGTGTGACAGTGTCACATGAGGGGGACATGTTAATAATGTTTTTCTTTCTCTATTTTTAAAGTTTTTTAAACATTCAGTGCTCTCCCTGAAACAGCACTTAGTCTCAGGGAGCATTGCATTCTTTCGTGCACATGCGCAAAAGAGTTCACTTTGACAGATGGGGATTCCCCACCCCCCCCCCCCACCCAACACCCCCTTCCCCGCAAGTGCATAGCGCTTCCCACGGGCAACCCGCTGGGGAGGCCTTAATTTGGTCGCTCACTCAAAACTAAGTTTCAGTTGTAAATATTTCGCATTACATTGGTTTCACTGTATTCATTTGTTGAGACTAGCTTAGTCAGAGAGCTAAATGCACTGGCATGCCTCATGGTTGGCACACATTGATGGTTACAGAGGAGCTATGGCCATTTCCTTTATTGTGGAAGAAACAATGTTGTATTTTTTTGTTCACTCTTCATTGAATATTGGTGGCCAGTGTTGTGCTCACCATTCTGTGGGACATGACTGAACTTGCAGGCACAGCTGACCCTCTCTTCTATGCATTGTAAAGGACATTGTCCAAGATCACTCTCAGTCGGGATAATTGAAATGTTGTAGGTGAACTCAAAGCTAGCCAACTCACCGAGGCAGATACAAATTTTGACAGTACTGACTACTGGATGGCAGGATTGTTGTATGAGGAGAGATAGGGCCGACTAGGCCTGTATTCACCGGAGTTTAGAAGAATAAGAGGAAATCTCATTGAAATGTATAAAATTCTGACAGGGCTAGATAGACTGGATGTAGGGAAGATGTTTGCTCAGGCTGGGGAGTCTAGAACAAGGGGTCACAATCTCAGGGTGAGGGGCAGGCCATTTAGGACTGAGATGAGGAGAAACTCCTTCATTCAGAGGGTGGTGAACCTGTGGAATTCTCTATCACAGGAGGTTGTGGAGGCCAAGTCACTGAATATATTTAAGAAGGAAATAGATAGATTCCTAGGCTCTAAATGCATCAAGGGGTATGGGGAGAGAGCGGGAATATGGTGTTGAGATAGAGGATCAGCCATGATCAGATTGAATGACAGAGCAGACTCGAAGGGCCGAATGACCAACTCCTGCTTCTATTTTTCTATGTTTTTAAAAATGTATTTATTCATACAAGAGCTTTGCTGGTTGGGCCAGCTTTTTATTGCCCATCCCTAGTTGCCCTTGAGAAGGTGGTGGTGAGCTGCCTTCTTTGTTCTATGTTTCTATGTTTAGGTGCCTCATTTTCTTGACTGACTGTTTCCACAACCCCTCCTCCCAACACAACTCGGATGCCGGGCCCTTCTCACTTCCCTCCTTACATATCTCTCCTCACCACTGACTCACCCTTGGTAGTCCTGAACCTCTGTGCAAGCTGCCACTCTCCTGCTCCCCTCCCTTGTACCTTAAGAGGTAAATTAGTAAAACCGCTGACCTTACACACAACTGCACAAAGCTGACTAGAGTGAGTCACCTTTAAATGATAGTGAACTGGGTACTGTAGGATTCTCATACACCACTGAACTATATCTTGAAAGTAGGTGTGGGGGGGTCTAAGACCTCACATTCTATATTTTTATAAAATATATATGTATACATCCTCATGGCTAATTTCTAAAATTTTAAAACTGGACAATGACCTTTTAAAATGGCTGAAGCTATATCTGTCTGTGACCCTGAACAAAAGGGGTTATTTGACAGTATTGAAGAAATTTGCACCTCGTTATCTCTGAGGAGACCCTAATGACCCCCTGTGGGTTGCAGAGACCAAATTCAAAGGGAACTATACAAAGGCCATCTACATTTCATAAGTAAGGCCTGGCCAACTGGAGCCGATTCACCTGCTAGGACAAAGGACTCTGCAACCTCCCTTTAAGGCTTAATGGCTAGAACATTAAAAATCTTAGGGACCCAGACAAAGGAATGCACCCCTTTGTCAAAGCCAGAGTGGAGAGGTCAGAGTCATGTGACACAAATCACTAGCTGGGGGAACCAGTAATATTGCCTTATGGAGCTGCAAAACTCAGTCTTCAAATTTTCCATCTACCAAGCAGCAGCTCAGAAAAGGGGCTCTGTCCAGGTTTGAATGCCTGACCCCATCTACACAGTTTCAACTGGAACTTCTGTACCATCGCTTACAAGACGGATTCATCTCTGCATGCCTATCTCATTGTGGAAGTCAACTCTACTGGAAAAGTGAATTATCCAGCATCAGTTAAGCCACTGACCCCTGTGAAGAAATACACCATTGGACTTTGATTCTCGACTCTGGACAGACGTGAAACAGCAATTCTTTCCTTTGTGCTCTTTGGTTTGTAAATCTTTCTTTCTCATCCCTCTTCACTGTATGAGTGCCCAGGGGCCACGTAGCGATCTCCTGTGCTTTGAGTGTGTGCAAATCAACTAATTCTCTGAGTTCATTCTTTCTCGAGTTTGCTATGGGATTATTAATAGAAAATTGGATCACACCAAAACTGAGGGGTTGGGAAACATGCTGCTGTTTATAAAGGGGGAAGCAATCAAAGCACCTTTCTGTTTACAGATGTATGGTGAGAGGAGAAATCAGGGCTGTTTAAATTAACCCCTCTCTCGTCCATAACAGTAGGACTTTATTAAAAAAACTGTTTCATGCTAATGAGCATTCATTGCATGCAAATGTATTACAAATATGAACTGACCACAGGCTGGCAAAATGCTCAACATGCCACAAACATGCCGCTGACTTTATCTCTGCATCTCAATCTGAAATCGAAATTTCACATCCCACTTAATTAAGTCACAACGCGTGCTACATTTCCCTCTCTGACGGGCTCCAAAAATTGTCCCTCATTGAATGGATTTGAGTGCCATGCATGGAACTCTGTCTTCCCTGACATTGCAATCGTGCAAGTAGTGAAAGCAAAGGCCCCATTTGCATTGCCAAGAAGTCTTCATATACTTCAGAAGAGTGTAAAGGTGATGCTGCTTTCCACGTTATCCTCTTATCTCTCTTTCTAGGTCTTTAGAGTGAAGGAACTGGTAATAGTTGGGAGCTCAGTTACACTGGTGCCTGAGTGTGAGGGTGGGATGCAGTGGGAAGAAGTGGGGGGTGGAGGCTAGTGAAGGGGAAATGAAAGATGTTCTCTCATACATTGGCCCAAATATTCTGATTAGCTTCAGGACAGTTCTGACTGACGGTATTAATAGGGTAAAAAAAACACACACCTGCCAGATGTTTTTCAGGCCAGATTTCTGATGCTAGCTGCTCCCTGAAGTCACTATTGGAGAAAACCAGACAGGCCTTGGCACAGCACAGCAGAGGCCAAGCCACCACCCCTTTTTACGGCACTAGGTGGCATATTCTGGGCAGTAAGAGCTTAAATACCTCACTTGTGTTAATTGTTAATTGTGTTAACTATTTCCAGCTTTATTTTACAGTAGGAAATGTGATTTTCAGTATCTACAATTATTAAACATTGCATGGGCAGAATTTCTAAATCAAATTACTTCAAATTCTTTGAATAAACAAGCCAAGACTGAGGGAAAATGCCTGGAGCTGTCAACTTCCGAAACTGCATAGCCTCACCCCAACTGACTGTTAGCCCCTCTCCCCAACAGTGTTCTCCTGCCTCCCTCACCCTGGCAGTGTTCACCCTCCACCCTCATCCCTAACAATGTTCATCCCCCCTTCACCCCCTCTCACCCCACAAAAATGCACAACATCCCCCTCACTTCCTGACTATGCTGACTTTTCCAACGTCGGCCAGACAGGAGCTAGGAATTCCAGAAGGTGAGTTGGGAGAGGAGATGCAAGACGGGGTGAGCACTGTCCAGAGGGGAAGAGGTCAGCATTGTCTGGTGAGAGTGAACATTGTCGGGAAAGGGTGGGGAGGGGAGTGGGGTGTGGTGAAACTGTGGCTGCTGGAGTGCTTTGAAACTTGAGCTGAGTTATTTGATTTACGCTGGTTTTATACCTGCTATGAAGAACTCTAAGCAACTCTGTGAAAAAAAACAGGGGAAGTATAGCAAAACAGCCCAAGTCTCTGTGGTCCTGGACAATCATGAAGCAATCCGAGCAGTGTTACACCTGCAATCAGAAGCTTAAGGTATCTGCGTAAGTACAAGGGATTTGCACACCTCGGGATTTCTGAGGGGTCCCGATGGGTGGGCAGAGTTTTCCTATCCTGCCCACGGCGGGTTTCGTGGTGGGCAAGTGTGGGGAATCGAGTTGGCACACAAAAAGTTGGAAATCCACTGGTGTGAAAACAGTTTGCAATCCTCCCGATGGCAAGCTAATGGCAGGTCGGTCATCCCACTGACTAGTGGCGTGAACTCCATTTGCATTCATTAACATCTCATGAATACTCATTAAAAACAGCTGCTCACCAGAATCTTGTCACGCCTTCCAATCTTGTGTCACACCAGCTGGAAATTACGTCAGCCTCAAACCCGTTTGAAAAAGGGTGGCGTGCACAAGTAGGACCTCAGTTCGCTGGTAACTTCAAGATGAGTGCAACATACATAGCCCACCTGCCATTGCGCTGCACCGGCCTTGTTGAAATGAGCACCACACTGGGGACATAGAATTGGTCTGCTCCTGCTCTTTGCCCATGTTGTCCTGAAGGATACCATTGTGCTGTGGTACTTATACAGGCCTCCTCTTTCAGACCCTGAGCAGTACTGCGGCCAGGGCTGGGGAGTGCAGGTCTCTTCTACTCCTGGTGCCTGAGACCATTGCCCACAAGGGCACTACTGTGCAGTGGTAGTCAAGCAGAACTCCACTTTCAGAAACTAGCACTTCAACCCAGGGTGGGGTGTGAGGCGAGGGTAGGGATGACGAACACAAAATGGGCAATGGGTAATGAAGGCTGTGGAAGGGCTGTGAGCAGGCAGGGAAAACATGAGGGAGTCAAGGGAAGGGAAGGCTGTGGAATGGATGTGAGGGGGAAGGGCAAACATAAGTGGGCCTTTCTGGGGTCATTCTCTAACTTGTTGGTCGCTGTAAGAATAAACAGGAGTCTGCTTAGAGAGAGAGGAGGAAGACCTCTTGTGAAGAAAGCCACTGAGAGCCAATGGCTTCATTAGCACTGTTAAAGGGCTACTTAGAACTCAGTGTCTTCACATCACAGTCGCTGCAACGCAAGAGTAACACATAGGATTATAGAATTTGGGAATGCAGGCAATATTGAAGGAGGTACAACTGCATCCTATATGGCATTCCATCAATAAGGCCTGTCACATGTTCACTAGATTTGACATTCCTAACAGGCCAAATGGCATCCACTCATTGACCATGAGCAACTGATTGGCCATTAATATGTCACATCAGAGATTGGAGCACAGGGCTAGGTTGGGTCAATCGTCTCACTTAAACTTTAGCATCCCACGCAGGGCTCAAGACATTACATATTTGCGATGCCATCTTGGTCACCTTGGTGCGTGTGCTAGTGTCTCAGGGACGAGGTGGCATCAGCCACCATGCCAATAGGGCAGAAAAAACTATGGACCCTTACAGTTTCCACATGTTTCATCTTCTGAGCTTCATTTTCTTGCCCCTTTGAATCAGTAATGTCTTCAATGTTCCCTTTCAGAGAGAATGCAAAAGCAGATATGGAACCAAGGCTCAATGTTGCCTTTGTCAGGGTCCTAATGCAATGGAGGAAGTGAAGTAGGGAGAGGCGATGCTGCGCGCAGCTCCAGCAGGAGGCCGTGCCTGAGGGACATTGTCAAGTGGAGCCACAGCATGAACAGGAGGGTCAGGAGGGGAGACCCAGACAACAGAAGCAAAGCACCAGACCTAGGGTTTATTGTAGAAGAGTCTCCGATTTCCAAATAAGTGAAAGGCAACGCCATGCATGTCTGCGCTTGTCTCGAGCTCTGGTACATCACAAATGCCACATTCTTTGTGAAGACCTGATGCCATGTGGAGTTGGAGGGTATCTCCTGCCAGTGGCTTTGAAGGTAACCACAGTGCTCAATTTCTTTGCCTCTGGTTCTTTCCAAGGATCAACAAAGGACCTGTGTGGCACCTCTCAGTCCGCAACACATTAATGCATAAATGAGGTCACAGATGCCCTTTACAGGAAGGCCCATCATTATGTCAGGTTTGCTCTGGATGAAGATAGCCAGGCTGCGAGATTCACCGGCTTCACCGCCATCTCAGGCTTCCCTAGAGTGCAGGGTGCAATGGACTGCACCCATGTGGCTATACAGGCTCCATGGCAGCAGGTCCTAATGTTTATAAACTGCAAAGGCTATCATTCCATCAATGTACAACTGGTGTGTGATCACCGGAAGCACATACTGCACGTTTGTGCATGGTATCCTGGGAGTTGCCATGACTTCAACATCCTGAGTCACTCCCAGGTGCCTGAGGTTTTCAAGGGGACATTACGTCTGCAGGGATGGCTGCTTGGGGATAGGAGATACCCACTGAAACACTGGCTGATGACACTGGTATGCTGCCCTCAGAATTGTTCTGAGGAGAGGTACAATGCTGCTCACAGCTCCACAGAGGTGGAGGCAGCCTGCTGACTCCTGATGTCTGTGATAACTTTGACGGACATCCTCTGGAGGTTCAAGGCCTGGAGGGCCCCAGCTTGGTAAGGGTCTCCTGCTCAGGGGCAGAAGTGCTCTTGGTGGCCTAAGCAGCTGGAGTGGATGGGGTCACAGGGAGAGGGGACAGTGAGCAGCTGCACATCCTTGGAGTGTCCTGAGAGGAGGCCAATGAGGTGTCCAGCTGACAACCATCCTCCTTGTGTGTGCCTGAGGGCCCCACTCTGACAGTGCACTTGGAGGGAGGTCAAGGTGCCTCGTCCCCATGTCACCTACATCTTGATGGTGCCCACCAGGGTGTGTGGCCGTGGAGTGCAGGGCCGAGTGCAAATCCGACAACACCTGCTGGAGCAAAGTCTCCATGGTGGTTGTCCACGTTCCCATGGTTACCTCGAGGCGCTCGCATGTTGGAACCATGACATTAGATAAAACTCAGAGGACTCCTCCATTGTTTGCTCTAGTCTGCTGAGTGACTGCAAAATCTCTGCCTGATGTTCCGCCACCTGTCATTGCATCTCCAGCATTGATTTTGTGTCCACTTCCAGAGGCTCATCATCTGACTTGGACTGAGTGGGTGGCTGGTCTCCAGCAGCCCTCCAAAGACCTGGGCTGTCCCTGTCTCTGACTGCTGCGGGGGCATGTCAGTGAGATGTTCTTCAGAAAGTGAGCCTGAGCCTAATCGACAGCTGTCTCTGAGCTGGTGGAGGGTGTGTTGAGCGCTATGATGGTTCTTCCAGAGCTTCCTCTTTGGATATGGTCTGGCGGCTTGCACTGGTGCTTGGCTGCTTTGTGGACCTTGTTGTGCTGGTAGAAAATAGAAAATAGAGTTTCAGTTGATAAGCATGAGCTATATAAGACTGCATGTGGCTCACTGTGAATGTCAGGATTTGATGAAGTGATGGAGCTGTGACCCATACTAGGTTGCTGGGAGAGGCCAATCTCCCCTTCCCCAAAGGAGCAAGTCCTGTTCTTTCCAATCAGTTCAGCTGTAGCCTCCTTGAACTCAGTGAGGGCAATGATGTTGGCTGTCCCTCCTCCGGGCTATGATCTCTCGTGCCTGTTGTGCGCCAGCTTGGCCTGTATGAAGAAAGAAAGGCATGTGATGAGAAGGGATGGAGCAGAGGTTGGGTGAGATGCATGTTCCCTGTGTGTAGTGAGCCCTCTCCAGAAGGGCCAGAGGATGGAGTGTAAGCAACAGGATAGATGGGATGGTGATGATGTGAACGTCTCAGTGAGAGGACAAGTGTTGGTATGTGCCCCCCACTAATGGTTGTGTGAGATCCCTGAAGAGAGTAGGTGTTTGAGTGAATGATGAGAATTTGATATTGGAGGGAGTTGAAGGATGACTTACCCTGGTGGAGCGGATAAGATCATTCATCGTCGTCCTCTACTGGATGGCATTTTGGGCACGGATGCCAGCCACGCTGACCTGCTCTGTGACGGCCTCCCAGGCTGGAGACGTGAGGCTGCTGTGCCGCCTGGAGCCATCCCCGGGATACAGGGCATGTCTGTGCACCCATATTTCTCTGAGCAAGGCTTTGAGGGCCTGGTGGGTGATGCAGGGTACTGCCATCTTCTTGAGGCTTTTGGCCTTCTTCCTGTGGCTGGAAGACATCTCTGCACATATCCTGAAGATAGGTGGGCTGGAGAGAGTGAGATGTATGTGTTGCACTGGCATTTAAATTTGGCGCCCGGAACTTCGACCCTGCCAGCTGATGGCAGGACGAATCAGCTCCTGATACGCCAGGTGATTCAGCCCAATACTCACCTGTGCATAATTCATGAGCTACCAAGCGCAGGATCTTGTGCGAGTTCCCACCATTCCGGCCAGCGGGGTGGGCACTGCCAAGGTTGCCTGCCACCTCATAAATGGAAAATTCCACTCTGTGTCTTCGAAGTACGTCTGGTTCCCAACTATCTGGAGACCAGAAGATCTGGGCGATTGTGTACTTTCTGTCAAATGAACGTATCTGTTCTGAGACTAACATGTTCATGGTTGGGTTATAGGTTTCCACATTGATTTTATTTCTCTTCCATCAATGAACAATGATTCATTATTTATCAATACATAATGTCAGAAGCTGTAGTTAAACAGCATGAGTTTACCACCCTGCTGAGCTTTTCAGAGTTGCTTATTGCCTTGCAGTTGTTTGCTGTCACCAACCCTCACTGTTGTTGAAGAAGGGAAAACAGCTTCCATATCACATCTTGTTCACATTATTTTGAGAGTTCATTGATGATTTCTTTCATCAATATTTGACCAAATCAGAAATAATCAATTGTAATGAAAATTAAATTTTCAACAACACCATTGTTATGACCGATGCAGTTGTTAAAGCTGAGTCATTTAAAAATCACAGGGGGAAACTTTAAACAACTGTCATAACCTATAATTTTAAGTGTTATGTTTGAGATGCGACTCTATATTCAGGAATCAGACCATCAGTTCTTAAGGTTTTACATTAAACTAATTGAAACATTTTATTAATTTATACAAGTTAAAAATATATACACATGGCTTCAAATTACTGCTATCATAACTTTTAACATATTCCCAAACTAATCTCCATTTAGGCAACAGCAACCCTTGGTCTTAACCAAACACCAGGCAAAGCATTTTTACCTTACAAATTCAAATTAGGTTCTTTCACTTGGTTCCTGTGGAGCCAGTTGGAGGCTTGCAGTTGCCTTTTGATCTCACATTACCTCTCCTCTGCACACCTGAAAACTGCTGAATTTATGCCTACCAGCACTGATTGAACATTTTTTAGTGTTCTATTTCTGCAGTTGCACATTCCACAGGAATATTAGTGACACTATTCATTGAAACCTGAATGCACTCACACAAGAATACCGCTAACTTCCTATTTAATTGAAATTCAAAATCACCTGACTTTGTATAAAAATAATTATCATTAAATAGAAACACAGTCCCCACCACTTTTAGTGTGTGTGTTGATATCAACATTTGTCCGGTGGACATCTTAACCAAGAAAGCCTGTGAAAATTGATGGGATAGACAGAAAACAGCTCTTGACTCATATAGGATAACCTAGAAGAAGAGGATCAAATCTTACATTTCAAAGTAAGCCAGTTAAATTAATCTGATATCAGGATCCTCAAAAAGGCATTGGAGCCAGAATTGACGTGCTCAATAAGCTCCTAAGAAGAGCTTATTGTAGGTCTTCAGGCCCCAGGGCCATTAGTACATATCTTAACTGGTAAAAACAGTTCAAATGCCAGTCAAAAGTTGACTTGAACGGGCTGAGTCCACTCTTTTATCTTTGTCACTGAAGAGTTTGCAATGTGTTAATTCCTCAACAGAGAACTTCCTGAAATAGCTGGCTGGCTTAATACAGTTTCAGCAACTTCTTTGTAACCGAAGCCTGCGGTAAAGGCAAATAGTTGCCTGATATAGGTGCCTATCCGGCATAAGCATGGATGGTGTAAATGATGGGGAAGGCAAAATCACATAAATCATAACTGTAAAAGGCAATGCCTTATTAATTATCCTTTTCACGAGTTCCTCTAATATTATGAATAAACTGTGCCAATCCTTTATAAAATATTTCAAGTATAACCTATTTAATTTGCAAGTGGAAATTTACTTAATAATCCACCAACTTTCAAATGTTTCAGGCACTTGCTGGTCTGAAAGAATTTGAAGCATCCATTAATACTCCTTTGAGGTATAAAGTCAACTTAATGATCTTAAGATTTATAGATACAATTCAAAACAGCCATCAATTGTCTCTGAAGGCCGACTCACATTACAAGTTTTCCAGGCATTTATAACAGGTAGCCAATCAACATGTTCAGAATGAGTACAGCTCCTAAATATAACTCCACATTAATTAGCAATTTTACATTTAATCAGCCAACTTGCTCTGATGACAAAGCTGAACCAGTTGACACAGAGTTTACACTATAACTGTAGCATCAGTACACATTAGTTTCTCTTCACATTAATGATGTAGTTATAGTATAAATGCTACTTCAATACATTGCCAGAGTTCAATCGGAACTGGAATAAAGTGGATTGAGCCTCCCTGGAGGAAGCCATCTCACATCTCTTCCCTTCAGAGTCAATTCAGGCCTTCATTCCCAACTTACACTGCAAATCTAGGGCGGAATTTTCAGAGTCGGGGTGGCTTGGAAGCCCTTTAAAAATGGCAGCTGGGTCCCAATTCTGGCATTTCCTACCCCCATTCCTAGGCTGCCTGATTTTTGAGAGTGCCTTTAAAGGATCTGGACTGGTCCCTGTTAAAAGCCTGCACCCAGCACTCCTTGCCTGGCTGGCTCCATTGTGGAGATAGGCATGTCCTACTTCTCCGTACTTTTCATGGAGTCAGGCCAGGATTTTAAAGATTATGGTTCACAGCCCCACAGAGGAGTCATGAACCCTAGTCCTCATGAGAGGACCTTTCTAAAAGTGAATTTCAAAGGTCCTCCTCATGCCTCCTATGCTAAGGTAAGGCCCGTTACCCATCTTCCACGGTCTGTCATGTCCCCAATGCCAAGCTATGCCCTCCATCCACCCCCCATGGCTCCTCACACTCCCATGCCAAGATATAGCATTCTACCCATCCCCTATGACTTCTTATGCCTCATTTCAAGCTATGGCACTCCACCCATGCCCATGACCCCTTGTGCCCCCTATGTCAAGCTATGGCACTCCATCCATCCCCATGGCCCTCATATACCCTATGCCAAACTATGCTACTTCCATGCCTATTGACACCATTATACACTACATAGAGCCCATGAACCTCAAAGTGTGTATAAAAAACACTTCCAAAAAGTTATTCATTTATTACTTTCCACTGTGTTAAAAAAGCCATTTCACTACAAGGCAAGAAAACTGTCAGTCACCCAGGCCCTTTAGAGTATCAATAACAGAAATCAGAAACCCTTTAAACCACTTAACCTAGTGTAATAAACATTGTGAAATTGACTGCAGAGATCGGAAAGGCCGAGCTGTCAATCAAACAATGTTTTCCATGGGGTTCAGCCGTTTCAACAAGAGTAATGGATTTCTGGGCTCCCAAGTTTTGTGGGCTGGCCTGACTTCAGCCCACACCAACCACCCAACACCAACCCCCAACCCCCACCCCGGCAATGATGATCCTGCCCTTGCGGGCAGTTTCTCCTGATCTGGGAATTTTATGAACTTCCGCTACCCACCTTGAGAATTAAAATTCAGGCCTTAGTGTCAGTGCAAGCACATTCTGATTTTGCACCTGTTACAACTGGTCCCCGGGAGAGGTCCTCCAATTTTTCAACTTCCCGAGCAGGACCCCAATTTTGTTGTGCTCCTGGGTGAGGAGGAATGAGCTGGTTCCCCTTATTTATTCAACCCCCTCAGTTGGTCACAACAAGGTTAATTTAAAAGGGATTCCTTCCCCTGTGGATAACTTTTCCCAGTCAAAATGTATTTATATTTTTAGAAGGAGCCAATTTAACCAGGCTTTCTTGAGTCAAAGAAAGAGTAAGTTTATTAGTTACTAAAAGCAGAGAAAAATAATAAAAATGCAACACACATACACACAGATCAGAAATAAGAAGCTAAGAGTCCAAATAAAAGTTTAAAAAGATGTATGATGTCGAAACATTGCAGCCATTAAGTTGGGTGATTCCAGTAGAGCTGACTTTCGTAGTTTTGGGGTGGGTTTGGAGACACTTGATTCTGCAGGATAGCTGAAGAAGCTGTCCTATTTTCTTTTTGATTGCAGCTTCTGCTGAGCCTTACCTCCAGCAAAAAAGAGAGAGAGACTTCACCTGCACCTGCAGGGGTGACATGTTGGTCTTGTTGCTGTCACACACACGGCACACGAGCACAATAGCACACATTGTTTTTAACCCATTTTCCCCTGTGTATTTCTGTTAGGGAAAAAACCATGTCTTTCACCTAGAGTCTGTTTTCCTTGATGTCTGACCATTTTACACATTCTGAGATATTAATCAACAGGAGACAGATTTTAGATGATTGCTGAGACGTGACAATCGGTCTTTTGTCTCTGCAACCACAGCAGATTAAAGTTCAGTCTTTTGCATGTTTCCTATCTTCCTTTTAAGTGTCTCTGCCTGAAGAAGGCCACGACTCCTTTTCAGGTGTGACATTCCATGTTCTTTCAGGACAGGTCTGTCAGTAAAATCTAAATAGTAATTTTGTCCAGAAAGTGGTCACTTTATATTATCAGTGTCCTCACTTGTATTTCTTTAAAAGCCTACATATCTTCCTTAACAAGTTCAATATGCCTGTAAGTAATTAATGGCTGTAATTGGCTTTTCAAGACACACTGAAACTGAACTTGTCCAAAGTGAATGCATGACGTAATTTTCTTCCAAGGCATTAATGTTGCAGACCTAGTTTAAAACAAGGTGATGCCATGTTTACATAGGGTAGTTGGTAGATGGATTCAAGGCTCCACCCTATAACATTTAGCTCAACCAAAACCTTGCTGCCAATATATTATACTGTACCATTACCCTGTCTTTGCTGAGCTACATTGGGTCCTAATCCTCAAGTGCTTCAAATTTAAAAATCTCATCCTTCTGGTTAAAATTCATCATGACCTTTCCCCCACCCACATCTCTGTAACTTCCTCTGGCACAATATACTCACCCAAATTCTCCATCTATCTGACTCCAGCCTCCTATACATCTCCCCACCTTTTGCCACCCGACACCCCCATACCCCACTGATATTTTAAGGGGAAGAGTCTGAAACTAAAGCAATTATGCTAGGAGATAACATAATTCAGAAGGAAGGGAGAGAGTGAGGGAACGGGAGTAAAGGGAAATCAGAGCAAGCAAAATTAATGGCCAGAATTTTGCCCTTGATGGGCGGGTGGGCCTGACCGACTTGGCGGCGGGTGGGCAGCCGATTGCCGCCGCCGAAACGGGCCACTCTGCTATTTTCCGCGGGCGGGCCAATTAAGGCCCGGCCAGCAGGTTAGCGACTCCCTTGGAGAACGGGAAAATAGTCGCGGATGCGGGCGTGCTCAGACCGCCGGTTCCAATGGGGAACCAGCAGTCTGTATAAAGAGTGGCCAGGCAGCCTCCTTGAGGAAGTGCACCATGGCCACTCGCAGAGAGAGAGAAGCAGCTGTCACAGGACAGGAGCAGGAGCAGGAGGAGGTGGGCAGGCTGCAGGAGAGGCCAGTGGGGGGGGGCCAGTGTGCCCCTCGCTTCTCTGCTGCCTGCCTTGCTGTCCTCCTCCAGGAGGTGTCGAACCGTCGGGATATATTGTATCCGGAGGATGGGAGGAGGAGGGCCCCCAATGTCACCAGGCAGGCGTGGGAGGAGTTTGGTGATGGTGTAAGCACCCATGATGATTTGCGGAGCACAGACACGCAGTGCCGCAAGAGATTCAATGATTTGCTGCACTCTGGAAGGGTGAGTACCATGACTGTCTTGGCCATTTGACCCAGAAGGTAGTCTTAGCCTTTGAGCCCCCTCCCCATGTCTTGCTGTCATTACTGCATTGGGCATTTAGCGCACGCTGGGTGGGTAAACAGATAGTGACCATGCTTACATCAGCCTTAGTGGTTGAGGAGAAGAAGGGTTCTCCCTGCAGCATATGTTGGTGTTTGTTGCATTTGAATAGTCTGGGGGCAACCTGCAGGGGAGGCAGCTAGACACATACTCAGAACTCCAACACATGTCTTATTGATGGTGGTGAGATGGTGCAAGGGGTCATGTCATGGCCAAGAGCCATCTGCTGGCCTCAGCGCCGATCCTAGTTGCGCCTCCTTGCCATGGGCGCTAAGACCCGTGTGTTATTCAAAGTGTTGGACACCGAATGTGCCCAAGGTGGCCGTTGGGGGAGGGGGTTGGGAGCAGCCGTGCTATCTTCTGGGGACTGATCACCAGTAGTGTGGACAGGAGCCGCTGGAGGCCCCAGATGGGCCACTGTGGTTGGGGTGCGGCGTGCGCGTGCAGAGTACATGAGCGATCAGCCCCAATAAATCCTCTTCTCTGTTCTGTAGGCAAAAACTGAGCACAATCAGAAGGAGTGCCGGAGGACTGGTGGTGGGCATGCCCTGCTCCAGCACCTCACCACCTTTGAGGAGCAGGCCATGGTGCTGGGGAGGAGGCAGGAGGGACCGGGGTGGCCAGGGCAGCAGGCGACGGCAAGGCTGGGGTCCAGCGGCCAAGTACTTGAGGTCCGCAGTCCCATCCACTCTGTCTTCCCACCATCCAAACCACTGATGGCTGCTGCAATCGTTAATGCTGCAACATTGCTCATTCACTGACTGAGACATTCTGACGTGTGGGTCATACACAAAGGTTCCTCGTCCCCTTGAGGATGCAAGTCTCCACCACCTTCCAAAGCCACCTTATCCCATTTGTGACCACTATCCCCATGGTCTAACATGCCATGGCATCACCGCTGCACAGCCAGTCCACAGTCTTAGTGGGGTTGGAACCTCCACCACCCTTTCAGCCAGTGCGTCCCACATTACTCTGTCCAAAAGGTCCTCAGCACCTCAGCTGTGAACCTCATGGCACTCAACTTAAATAAATGCCACCACGTTGCTCATCCCTGCGCCAAGGGGAAATGTTGCCTTCTGCCCACCCGGCCTATGCCACTCCTAACGGTATGAAGGTCAATAATGTGACCTCTCAATCTCCTGTGATCCATGACAAATGTCGCAAGTGTTTGCGATGTTTCCTCATCACCGCAACTATCCAGGCCACAATGCATCCAGGTCAGGTACCTCTGTACTCTCTCCACTCCAATGGTACATAACATGCCATGTGGCATTCCTGAGGCCATCTGACCAGCCTGTCTGTATGCACGTCTAATGTTTGGGCCTCCTCTTGACTCTTTTCCACCCCACCAATGTTCGTCTCCTTAGGGTCTTGAAGGGTGAACGACTAATGAGGCTGGGGGGGGAAAGGGATGAAAGGTTTAACTGACTGTACACTAACTGATGCACTTTCCTTGTTGTTAATTTCAGCATCACCACTGCATGGCCACGCCCATAGACACCGTTGCCCCCCCCATTCACACCTGAGGGCCAAGACGTGCAACTTGCTACACATCATTTCAGCCAGCCAGGCACCAGCACAGACACACACACCTCGGTGGGGACTTTACCGTCGGCTAGTGTCCCTGGTCACAGTGGAGAGGGAACTTCACAATCGCTGGAGGAGATGGTAGAGTAAGAGAGTGCCGATGGCGCCAGCAGTCGGAGGGCTGCAGGGGACCAGGCACATGCTGAGTCCGGCAGTGATGATGTGCCTCTGGAGTTGTCACCAATGCAGCAGCTGCAGGACAAGCGGCAGGAACCGCGTTTGCATCAGGCAGGGTTGCATGAGGGTATGCTTCAGTTGGTCTCTGTGATGGAGGAATCCAGGCAGAGTGTAAGTGAAGGCATGAACCTCAGGACAGAGCTTCAGGCTTCCTCCACTGAGAGATTGGCAACTCTCATGGAGAGGGGGTTCGATCGGATGGAGACTCTTCTGACCTGCAAGCCCTCACAGCGGTAATGGCCACGGGTGGTCATTCCCAATATGGGAGATGTTGTGGGCACCAAGCATCAGCTCTCGGTGCCCATGCATCTGCGGTGAGCAGGGAGGTCCAATGGGACCTCACGTCGGTGCAGCAGCTGCCCGTCGTCGCTGCGAGCTCCTCTCAGGACGCTCCGGATGAGGGCAGCAGCTCCTCCGCCCCTCTGCCAGTCAACGTTGATTCCGTTGAGGCTGCAACAATTGGGGAGGTGCCAGTTCTGGAACTGGCCACTCCATCCCAGGCGGGGCCATCACAGGCTCCACGGGCCAGAGGATGCCCGCCAAGGTCATCGACGCCAACAGGGCAGCAGAGTCAGCAGGGCAGGCTGTCTCACAAGCCACTCCGACCGACGGGGCGGCACCTAGACGTTGCACCCGCAAACGAAACCATAAGGCACGTTAGGCACTTCACTGGAATGTCACTGGTGATTTTGTGTTGGCTTTAGAATAGGGAAAAATATACTTATGTTTGCAATGGAGACGTTTCTGTTATATTTTGGAATAATAAAGTCCACTTTTCTGACCATGGCTGAGGGTGTTTCCTTTGTGTTGCATTTGTATGTTTCACAGATATATCATGAGTGTTTGAGTGGACATTGATGTTTCTCTAACTAAGCCCTTAGTTGCAGCTGATGAGGTGGAAGATGTAGCACCTAAGTGCCACGTGTGGAAGCGCCAGGCAATGCTGGTCCTGCTGATCCATGTGTGTGGAGCTAGCTGAAGATTCATTGGATTAAAGTATCCCGGGTGTCCCTGCCTCCTTGGTGTAGTAGCGGGTCAGCGTGCTGCCCCTCATCATCGCCCTGTGCTTCCTCATCCTCTGAGCCACTGCTGGATTCATCTTGTGCAGCCTCATCCACTGCATCAAGGTCTTCATCGTCAACTGCATCTCCCCTTTCCAGTGCAAGATTGTGCAGGGCGCAGCATGCTACCACTATCACAGAGACGCGATCTGGGGGGTACTGGAGTGCGCCCCCTGAGCGGTCCAGGCAACGGAAGCGCATCTTGAGAAGACCGATGGCTCTCTCCACCACAGCCCTTGTGGAGGCGTGGCTCCTATTGTACCGCTGCTCAGCTTCTGTTCTTGGACGGCGGAGAGGCGTCATGAACCACCATCTGAGGGGATAGCCCTTGTCACCCAGCAGCCAACCATCCAGCCGAGCCAGAGCACTGAAGAGGCCCGGCACCTGGGAGTGTCTGAGGATGTAGGCATCGTGGGAGCTGCCTCGGTACCTTGCACAGACATGTAGAATCAGCATCCTGTGATCACACACTATCTGCACGTTCATGGAGTGGAAGCCCTTCCTGTTGATGAAGGCACCGGACTCACCTGCTGGCGCCTTGATGGCCACATGTGTGCAGTCTATAGCACCCTGGACGCGGGGAAAGCGAGCAATGGCCGCAAAGCCTCTGGCTCGCTGTGTCTGGCTTGCCTGGTCACAGCGGAAGTGAATGAAGGTCAATACCCATCTGAACAGAGCATCTGTGACCTGCTTGACACAAGTGTGGACAGCTGATTGGGAGACACCACAAAGATCACCCACCGAGCCCTGGAAGGAGCCAGATGCATAGAAGTGGAGGGCAACTGTGAGCTTCAGAGCCGCTGGCACGGGGTGTCCACCCACACAGTTAGGAGAGATCTCAGGGCCAATCATCTGACAGATATAGGTGACTGTCTCCCTTGAGAGTCGGAGCCTCTTTCGGCACTACTTCGCCACCTGTATACCCTGGCAGCAGGATAGTGGTGCCTTCTGCGGCCCCTTGCACCTTGGACAACCTCTTGGCTCTGTGCCCCTTGTGCCTGCGCCTGGCCTCCCAAAGGTGGCTCCTCTGGAGGCTGATTGTCCACTCCTGGCCTCCTCCTTATTCTATCCCTCCCTTCCTCCTCAGAGGAGCTGCCTCCAGTGGAGAGGTCAGAACCCATACCCAGGCTAAATGGAGGCCTCCAGAAAGCTGCAGGCCCGATAAAGATTACTGTCTGCAGACTGGTTTCAAAATACATAAAAATCTCTTGGAAATCGATGTGAACTGCTAACAAATCACACAGGACTTTCTGCAATTAAAACTTCATGGGAAACACGAACAACCCCTCTGAGTCCACATATCCTGCCAGTGCATGACTGCTATTAAAAAATCTCCTACCTGCCTGCCCGTTGGGCCTGTGCGCCGACCCCTCAAAGTTCGCACGGGCCCCTCAAAATCCTGGACAATTGGAAAGTTAAGGGCCTTAACGAGGTCTTTAATTAATGGCGGGTGAGCATCCCGCTGCTGAGTGTGCCTGCTGACCAAAATATCGCGATGCCGTGCGCTGACGTTGAGACGCTCACGTGATGTCAGCACGCGACATTTTAAGTGCTGACGTGCGGGCTCCACCACCCGCACATCAACCAGAAAATTCTGCCCAATGTTTCAATAAAGAAAAGTTGCTCCTGTGTTGATTTTATTTGTACAGTAAGGTATTTTTGATGACATAGCACACCCAGCAACGTACTGTACTTGTACTTAGGCAAAGGTTACCATGCCCAATTTATGGCTTACATGATTTTCCATTCATTAATTTTAATAACCAGAAAATCACATAACTGATCAATTTGTTGCGCTAAGCTCAGTGTTTCACTTACTGATCGTTTACCCTTTTCATCCAACCTTGCACTCTGAGTACTACAACATAAATTTAGTTTAGCCCAGTTTTAATACAGCAAGAATAAAGTTGCATGATGTAATGGAGTAACTCTCTTACAATAATATAATACATAAATATCATGCAACTAAGAATAGAGAGAGTAAAAGAGAGAGATTGCATTTATATAGAGGCTTTCATAATACAGGGCATTCCAAAGCACTTTGTAGTAAATAAGTAACTTTTGAAGTGGGCTCAAGGGCTCACTGTCATAACCTAGAGAAGTGCAGCAGTCATTTTGCACATAGGAACATCCCACAAAGAGCAAAGTGATGAATAATCAGGTCATCTGTTTTTGGTAATAAAGGCAAAGACACCTGAAAATACTCCCTACTCTTCTTCAAATAGTGTTTTGGGATATTGCACATCCACCTGAAACAGCAAATGTGGCACCTCCAATAGTGCAACACTCTCTCAGCATTGTATTGAAGTGCTAGCCTGGATTATGTGTTCAGGTGTCTGGAATGAGGATTGAACCCACAAACTTCTGACTGTAAGGTAAGAGTGCTACCACTCTTAAAGCCAATGTTAATATCTTAAAAGTAAGTTTATTACTGGAATATAAAATGTAACAGTAGGTCTGTTACTATAATATGAAATTATACCTGATGCAAATGAGACCAATCACTCTCATTTAAAATGTACATATGTTAAAGCTCTGTAGCTGTTCATATAACTGAGTAGCTCTATTGCTGTAATATAAGGGCATACTTTAACTTCACAATATGTGAACTAAGAAGCTTTAAAAAATGGTTGATCCTGAGAGTCTGGAATTTCTTATAGGTTGGAATTGGGCTTCAAAGGTTATCTTTTAAAAACATTTATACTTTGTAGTCAATTTAGTTTAAAAGGAGGACATAGATACTGATTTTTAACTGCTGTTTCTAATGATTACAACTGACTCCAGTACTGTTGGTCAAAATTTTCAATTCTTAATCCACCTTAATGGCTGCTGGCAATGTATGCCCACATGGCCCATGGGGAAGGCGGTCTTGTTCCAGGAGGCTATAGATGTTAGCAGTGACCTGTCATAGGAGCCTGAGCCTCCTGAGGCACTGGTGCTCAAACAATTCAAGAGAATTCATTTCTGCCTGTAGACTTTTTCGAGCTTTTTGCCTTCTCGAAGCTGGATCTCTGTATCCATTCCTACCTTGCTGGGAATTGGAGCAGAGCAGACCTGCAGGAGACAGTCAGGAGCTGAGGAGTGCCTATAAATACAGACCTGGGATTCGAGCAAGGCCTACCTTGCCGCGAGTCGGAGCGGAGCGGACCTGCGGGAGACAGTCGGAAGCTGAGGAGCACCTATAAATATAGACCGGGGTTCAAGTGGGGCCTACTTGCTGGGAGTTGGAGCGTCCAGTAAGTGCTCGGTCTAAGGGATAGTATGTGAGAAACCAGTTTAGGACAAGCGAGATTAGGTAGATCTATAAGTAAAAATAACTAAAACTTTAAAGTAATAAACCAAAATTTGAAAACTTTAAAATTAAAATAAAAAAATATAAAAAGCAATAAAAAATAAAATAATTTAAACAAACATCTAAAACACATACCTTTGTAGTTAAGAAGCATATAACCTTTAGCTGTCAGTGGTACTAGCATTCAATAAACACAGTAAATTGTAGCATACACAGGAAGAAAGTAATTAAAGTAAATTAACATAAGTTAGAATGGCAGGACAGGTGTTATGTTGTAGTTGTGAGATGTGGGAGCTTTTGGATGTCAAGGCGATCCATGACAAACACATCTGCAGGAAGTGTAAGCAGCTTGAGGAATTCCGGATCAGGATTATTGATCTGGAAGCAGAAATGCAGAGTGAGCAACATAAAGGAAGAGGAGAAATACCTGGACACTTTGTTTCAGAAGATAGTCACATCTCTTAGTAGAGGGTCATCTGTTTTGGTCAGCAGTGAGGGACAGGAGGATATGACTGTCATTGAGGCAGGTAATGGGACTGAGCAGACAGTAGCGGAGGATCCTCAGACTTTGCAATTTTCAAACAGGTTTGAGGTGCTCACAAGCTGTGTGGATGAAAGCAAGGTCTGCAAGGTGGATGAGCTGACTGGGTATGGCAGTGTGGTACAGGAAGCAGTTCAAGCAGGGGGGGCAAAAAGGAATGTAGTGGTAGCAGGGGATAGTATAGTGAGGGGGATTGACACTGTTCTCTGCAGCAAAGAGCAACAGTCCAGATGGCTATGTTGCCTGCCCAGCGCCAGGGTTTGGGACATTTGCTCAGGGCTGGAGAGGAACTTGCAGTGGGAGGGGGAGGATTCAGTTGTTGTGGTCCATGTAGGTACCCATGACATAGGTAGAACTAGGAAAGAAATTCTGCAAAGTCAGTATGAGGAGCTAGGCACTAAATTAAGAATCAGAACCTCAAAGGTAATAATCTCTGGATTATTACCTGAGCCATGTGCAAATTGGCATCGGGCAAATAAGATTAGAGAGACGAATGCGTGGCTCATAGGCTGGCGTGGGAGAAGTAGGTTCTGGTTTTTTGGGCACTGGCATCAGTACTGGGGAATGTCAGGGCTGTACTGTTGGGACGGTTTACACCTGAACCATGCTGGGACGAGTGTCCTTGCAAATTGCATAACAAGGGAAGTAGAGAAGGCTTTAAACTAAACAAGAAGGGTGATGGATCAGGCTTGGGTAGAGGTAGCTATTCAAGGTGTTGAGTCAAGACAGGAGAGCAAAATAGTAAAATGAGAAATGAGGGTCAGAGAATGGCAGAAAGGGACAGAGAGAAAAAACCTAAGAATATATCAATAATCAAGACTAGGGGAAGAATATTGCCACTGGCGTGCGGGGGCGGGCCCAACACGCTGGCGCGTAAAATGATGCGCGATGAAGTCGGGCGTGAATCCCGACGTCATCACGCATCATTTCGATATTTCGTTCGGCGGGCGTGCACCGGAGGCGGCTGTGTGCCTGCCAAGCTGTCAACAGCCTATTAAGGCCATTAAAGAAATAATTAAAGTTGTTAACAACGCTGCAAACCTTAAGATTGGCAGGCAGGTGAAGAGCCCAAGTGGCCTTCGCGTTTTTCAGGAAACCTCATCCACCTGCAGGATGAGGGTTCCTGAAGGTTTTGTAAAATATTTAAATAGGTTCCACTCTCACATGAGGGGACATGTTTAAATAATTTTTTACTTTATTTATAAAAAAGTTTCATTATCAATTTAATCTCCCTGAGACAGCTCCGTGCCTCAGGGAGATTGCTGCGCTCTTTCGCGCACATGTGTGAAAGAGCGCAGGCCCCGCCTCTCCCTCCTCCCCACTGCCCGTACAGGTAGCGCTGAGTGCTACCGGCCACACATTACGCTGGGCAGGCCTTAATTGGCCCGCCCACGTAAAATGGCGGTGCGCAGCCAATCATGGGCAACAATCGGTTCCACGGCACCCACGCCCACTCCCGAACAGCCTACCCGCCATAGGAAAAATTCCCCCCAACATGTTACAAAGATAACAAAAGATAAAACTGAAGGGCCTCTATCTGAATGCATGTAGCATTCATAACAAAGTAAATGAATTGATGGCCCACATTGAAGTTAATAAATATGATCTGATAGCATTTACGGAGACATGGCTGCAGGACAACAAAGATTGGGTCCTTAATATTGAGGGATACATGAAATTCAAGAAGAATAGGAAGCTAGGTAAAGGTGGAGGGGTAGCACTGTTAATCAAAGATAGCGTTGTTGCAGTAGTTACAGATGGCCTTGGTTCAGGAGATCAGGATGTAAAATCAGTTTGGGTGGAGATATAGGGGGAAAATATCATTAGTGGGAGTGGTCTACAGGCCCCCTAATAGTGGCCAAAGTGTAGGACAAAGTATTCAAGAGAAAATATTGTGTGCTTGTGATAAAAGGACAGCAATAATCATGGGTGATTTTAATCTACTTATAAACTGGAAAAATCAGATTGGCAGTAATAGCCTGGATGAGGAGTTCTTAGAATGCTTTCAAGATAGTTTCTTAGGACAGCATGTCCTGGAACCAACCAGAGAGTGGGCTATATTAGACTTGGTATTGTATAATGTGACAGGGTTAATTAATGACCTCAGAGTAAAGGCACCCCTAGGTAGCAGCAACCACAATATGATTGAATTTTACATCCAGTTTGAAAGGGGAAGAGTGGGCCTAACCCTAATATTTTAAACTTAAATAAGGGCAACTATGTGGGCATGAAAGCTGAACTAGCTGAAGTGAATTGGGAAACTAGGCTAGAGGATAGATCAATAGAGAAGCAGTGGCAGACATTTAAGGGGATATTTCAGAGTTTTCAGGATAAGTTATAAATTCCTTTTATAAAGAAAAATTTTAAGGGGAAGACCCACCATCCATGGTTAACTAAAGAAGTTAACGAAAGCATCAAGCTTAAGGAAAATGCATATAATTGCGCAAAGTGAGTGGCAGGGCAGATGATTGGACAGAATATAAAGAACAGCAGAGAATGACTAAAAGGTTAACCAGGAGAAAGAATTAGAGTATGAGACGGAGCTAGCTAGAAATGTAAAAACGGATAGCAATTGTTTCTAGAGGTATTTTAAAAGGAAGAGAGTACGTAAAGTGTGTTGGTCCTCCAGAGAGTGACAGTGGGGAGTTAATAGTAGATAATAAGGAAATGTGGAAGAAATGAACAAATATTTTGCTTCTGTGTTCACTATGGAGGATACAAAAACATTCCAGTAATAGCTGCAAATCAGGAGGTGAATGGGAGAAAGGAACTTGGTGAAATTGAAATCACTAGGGAAACGGCACTGTGCAAATTGATGGAGCTGCAGGCTGGCAAGTCTCCGGGTCCCAATGGACCACATCCTAGAGTCTTAAAAGAGGTGGCTAATGAGGTAGTCAATGCGCTTGGTGTTAATTTTCCAAAATTCGCTACATTCTGGAAAGGTTCTATCTGACTGGAAAGTAGCAAATATAACCCCTCTATTCAAAAAGGGAGGGAGGCAGAAAACAGGAAACTATAGACCAGTTAGCTTGTTGTCTGTCATGGGGAAGTTGTTAGAATCGATCATTAAGGAGGTTATAGCTGGGCAGTGAGGAGAGTTCAAGGCACTCGAGAAGAGTTAGCATGGTTTTGTGAAAGGAAAATCATGTTTAACCAATTCATTGGAGTTTTTTGAAGGAGTAACATGCTCAGTTGATGAAGGGAAGCCTGTAGATGTACTGTACTTGGATTTCCAGAAGGCATTTGATAAGGTGCCACATCAAAGGTTATTACGGAAAATAAAAGCGCATGGTGTAGGGAGTAACATATTAGCATGGATAGACAATTGGCTGGCCTGCAGAAAGCAGAGTATGCATAAATGGGTCTTTTTCTGTCTGGCAGGATGTGACAAGTGAAGTCCCACAGGGGTCTGTACTGGGGCATCAACTTTTTACGTTTTACATCAATGACTTAGAAAAGGGGAGCGAAGACATGGTAGCTAAGTTTGCAGATGACACAAAGATAGGTAGGAAAGTATGTTGTGAAGAGGACATGAGGGGGTTGCAGATGGAGATAGATAGGTTGAGTGAGTGGCCAAAGATCTGGCAAATGGAGTTTAATGTGGGGAAATGTGAAGTTGTTCTCTTTGGCAGGAAGAACAAAAAAGCAGAGTATTACTTAAATGGAGAACGGCTGCATAATTCTGACGTGCAGAGGGATCTAGATGTTCAAGGACATGAGTCACAACAAATTAGTATGCAGGTACAGCAAGTAATACCACACCTCGAATACTGTGTGCAGTTTTGGTCTCCTTATTTAAGGAAGAACATAAATGCATTGGAGGCGGTTCAGAAGAGGTTTACAAGATTGATACCTGGAATGACTGGGTTGTCTTATGAGGAAAGGTTGGACAGACTGGGCTTGTTTTCACTGGAGTTTAGCAGAGTGAGGGGTGATTTGATTGAAGTATACAAGATCCTGAACAGCCTTGACAAAGCAGACGTTGTGAGGATGTTTCCTCTTGTGGGTGAGTCCAGAACTAAGGGGCACTCTTATAAAATTAGGAGTTGCCCTTTTAGGACACAGATGAGGAGAATTTTTTTCTCTTGGAGGTTTGTGCAATTTTGGAACTCTGTGCCTCAGAAGGTGGTGGAGGCGGGGTAATTGAATATTTTTAAGGCAGAGGTAGATAGATTCTTGCTAGGCAAGGGAGTCAAAGGTTATCGGGGGTAGATGGGAACGTGGAACTCGAAACGCAAGCAGATCAGCCATGACCTTATTGAATGGCGGAGCAGGCTCGAGGGGCCGAATGGCCTACTCCTGTTCTTACTTCTTTTGTTCTTATTCCCTCTGTCCTGTGAAATGGCTGAGGAGAAGACCCCTGGTGCTACTGCCATTGATGCTCGTACTGCTGCTGGTGTTGTTGGTGTCGATGCTTCTTTTTCCTCATCGAGGTAGTGCTACATAAGCTGCTCCCATGCTGTGACAGTAAGGAAGTGCAGCTCAAGGTGACTGCAGTCAAGGGAGGTGAACTGACTTCCACGAAGTTAGCAATCACTTGTCAAGTAGTGAAAGCACACTTTCAGAAGAAGTGCTGCGAACACCAAGCTCTCACGTGGGCCTGGCTGGAGCTTTTCAGTTTCACTGTTCAAAACCTTCACAATCTGTCACTTTCATTGAAGAAGACCCCGGCGAGGTGCTGACAGCTCGGGAAACAGATGACCTGGTTGGCAAAGCCAGAAGGTTGGATCAAATAGTAGTTAATGATCTATTTGTAAATGACAATGACACCCGACAGCTCCAAGGTGGTTTCCCCACTCACCTGGGTGAATTCTGAAAGGGGCAGCATGATGTCAGGGTCCCAACCAATGTTAGTTTTAAAGGATTTAATCCCCACACGCGCTCGAACCCGAACCCACCTCCTCTTGTTTGTTAAAATTCCCCCTCCCAAGTTTCTCAATTTTGTAAGCATTTATACTGATTACTTCTGACAAAACATATTTAAAATATATAATGAAGAATAAATTGTTCATAATATGCAAGTTTTTCATTGTATGTACAATCCAATAACAATAGTCTTATCACATCAGGTATTAATGATTTTAAGAAAGTGCAAAGTAGCTCATGGTTATGATCCTGGACCAGAGGTCATGAGTTCAACGCACACCACGGCAAGCCGTATCACAATTCAAACATCTGGCAATTTGTAGAGTACAAAATGACCATGAAAGCTGCTGGATTGTCATAAAAACCTAACTAATGTCCTTCAGGAAACATCTCCACTCAGTCTGACTTACATGTGACTCCAGTCCCACACAACATGGCTAACTCCTGATGTATCTCGGACCACACAAGAATTGGCAACTAATTTTGCTCTTCTGGTGTTGCCCCATATCCAATCATAACAAGTTCCATTGATAAAACAAACGTAAAAAATGACTAATTTATTATATGAAATGCTGTAATGGAGAAAATCATCTTTCCAAGAACATGTAATGCAATTATAATAGTGTTACAAGAAAATATATTACAGTCCCTAGCACACATTTTGGGCCAAATAGGTCTCTAACTCATTACTTTGGCCATCATATGCTTCAACATCTTTTGTGACTACTACTTTGTTAATTAAAACTGTCTTACATTCAGAATTGTTAGCACAAAAGTATTGCAGTAAGACTGCATTTCAGGTCAGTGCATTTTTTTTCACATTGGTGAGAAGGAAAGACTAAAGTATTTTGGCCAGGGATTTTTAAATTAGTGCAGAGTCTGGATTAGAGGTGGGCAGGCACAATTTGGTGCCACTGGCCTCCGTGCTGGTTTGCTGCCGTGATCCCATCTCAAGACATTTTCAATGAGGGTTGGATCAACTTTGCGCTTTGTGGTGGGCTGCCAATGAGGCCATTTACTGAAAATTACTATTAAGGCCTTATTTCTAGGGGCAGCCCAGGTTGGCCTGGACCAATTCTAGGCCCATGTCGCAGGCTCAGGGCAGGAAGGAGCAGCGAGGGGTGGGTTGGATCACCCTGACCCATAACAGCTACCCGGCCACAGCTGTGTTTGCTGGGGCCCCCTGGAGAGGTTGACCTTCCAGGATCATGGCCAGGCAGCTGTGCATTTTTGAAACAGCGAGAAAGACTTACATGGCCTTCTTCCTCTCTCTCTCCCCTCAAATCAGCAACTCCCACCTCAGCTGGCGGGGCTGCCAATCTCTGAGGGTTGAAGGGTCTCCTATTTAACCTGCAGCATTGGGACCTCAGCTGCCGTCCTTGATTTTATGGTGAACCCTGGCCTTTACTTTGTTGCAGCTTTGAAAATGTATGCCTAAACCACGGTGTGTATGGTCGGAATCCAAAACTAACCCCTATTTCCAGTTCCCGATCCCTGACTGAAAACCCGGCCCTATGTCTCTAAGTGATAGCAGGTCTTAATTTACTAAAGAATCTTCAGGGAGTAAACCAAAAGCCTATGTACTTCAGGATAAGCGACCAGATATCTCTTCTTCTTAGGCAGTCCCTCAGGATCGAGGACAACTTGCTTCCACCCTGGTTTGATGGGTTCTGAGATGGCTGATAAGTCCAATGCATGATCTGCAGCTTCTGCCACATGTGGGATAGATGGTGCTTGAAGGACCAGGCAGATGAGGTGTTTGGAATTTGTGCTCTCTCTCCAACGCCTCGACTTAGCCTCTGCAAGTTCCCAACAAAGTCTCTCAATGTTTTCGGTGCCTTCCTGAATAAACCTTCTCCATTTTGGTCATTCACAAGCCAGGGAGGCCCATGAGCCGGCAAGGATGTTTGACCTTTTTTTCATTCATTCAGGGGGTGTGAGCTCCGCTGGCTGAGCCAGCATTTATTGCCCATCCCTAGTTGCCCTTCAGAAGGTGGTGGTGAGCTGCCTTCTTGAGCTGCTGCAATCCATGTGGTGTAGGTGATCTCTTCAGGGACGCTCTGCGGACTTCCTGAAAGTGTTCTCACTGTTCTTCTCAAAGTCGCCTGCTGCGACTGAGTTCTGAGTAGAGTAGTTGCTTCAGGAGCCTGCTGTCAGGCATACAAACATCATGCCCGCCCAGTAGAGCTGGTTTGAGGGATTAGTGACTTGATGCTGGGCATGTTGGCGTGGGAGATGATGTTGGACCACCTTTCTCGCCACAGGACTTGGAGGGCCTTGCAAAGGCACCACTGTTGGTACTTCTCTAGTGCTTTGAGGTGCTTGCTGTAGATTGCCTAAGTCTCCATAGCATATAGGAGCGCAGGGATCACTGCTGCCCAGTAAACCATGACCTTAGCCTCAGGTTTGAGACCCTGGTCCTCAAACACCCTTTTCCTCAATCGGTCAAAGGCTGAACTGGCACATTGGAGGTGGTGATGAATCTTAGCATCTATGTCTGCCTTCACTGAGTAGAAGCTCCCAAGATAAGGAAATTGGTCTACATGACCATTGCTGTTGATCCTAATGGATGGGGGAGGTGCTGTGCTGTGGGAGCTGGTTGGAAGAGGACCTGAGTTTTCCTGGTGTTTAGTTTTCTCCATTTTCTCATATGCTTTGGAGAAGGACTTGACAATGGCTTGGAAATCAGTTTCTGAGTGAGCGCACACACAAGTGCATTTGCACACTGAAGCTCAATGACTCCAATGGGAATGATTTTGGTTTTAGATTGAAGGTGGCATAAGTTGAGCAGTTTCCCATCTGTTCTGCAGATTATCTCCATGCCTGTGGGTAGTTTTCTAGAGGTGAGGTGCAGTATTGCAGTAAGGAAAATGGAGAAGAGGGTTGGTGCATTGACACAACCTTGTTTGACCCCAGTCTTCACTGAGATAGGGCCTGTGGTGGTTCCATTGGTGAAGAACATGGCTTGCATGTCACCATGGAGTGGACAGAGGATAGTGACAATTTCTGAGGAAAGCCAAATTTGAGGAGGATACTTCACAAGCCTTTGCGGTTGAAAGTCAAATGTTTTCATGAGGTTGAAAAAGGTCTTATACAACAGTTAGCGGTGTTCTTTGCATTTTTCTTGGATTTGCTGCTCAGTGAAGATTATGCCCATGGTGCTTCTTGATGGGCGAAAACCACACTGCGACTCTGGACAGAGTTCTTTGTCCACTGGATGAGGTGATTGAGGAGGATCCTTGACCCACCCTGTGGCAAACAGCAAGGAGACTCAACTGTAGTTGCCACAATTGGACTCCTCTCCCTTCTTGAATATGGTCACAATCACAGTAAGGCCCACGGCATGCGCTCCTCTTCCCAGACGAGGGATATGAAGTTTTGCAGCTCTTCCATGAGCATATCTCTGCAATGTTTCAGAATTACCAGATGTAACGGATGTAACAAAAGCTTAAAGTAACACAATAGTGCCTGAACACAATCCAACAGCTATTTATTGAAGTGGTTTGACACGTTCTAGCCAATTTATAGCTCATTCCAGTTGCAAGACAAGCTGAAGCTTAGATAAATACAAGGAAGCAAGTGACATTTATACTACTAAATTAATCTTTGCTAATGAAGTACAGTTTATGCAATTCATTGTGAGGTAGAACAAACGGTTCTTCTGTGATTTCATTCCATTCCTTCGAAGCTTTTAATGTTCTCACATGCCCAGGTGGCTGGGTAACACTAGCAATAAAGGATTGATATCCATCTTCTTGCTCCAGATTTTATAATTACCATATCCCTTATCAATTTGTACTAGACATGCGCTGGCATTAAACAGGGAACATATGCAGAGATCAATAGCTCTCTAAGCAAAACTAAGCAATTACCTTGATGTTTTCAAGTTTATTATTAAGTATAGTACAGGCTGATGAATGCAGGGACTTAGATCTGCCACATCACTGTTGGTTGGATTACTGCATTAAAGGGAAAAAAAACATTTTGTAACAAATTGTATAAATCAAAACCCCTATGGTTAGATTTGATTTTCCAAAGCTCAAACTCCAGTACTTGAATCGTACCATTTTTATGGTGCACACCAAACAAGATATTCTTGTAGAAATAGGCATACCATTTTAAAACTTGTGTCATAATGAGACCAAACACTGGAACAAAACAGGAGAGCCCAATGTAGTAAGGACGACGTTAGCATGGATATTGGAATGAGGACAAATTAGAAAATGTCAAGATAGACAAAGGACACAGGTAAGGAGCTACCTTAATTCTATATTTCCTCATCTGTCAGTTCTGTGCCCAATATTAATTGCTTAGTCTTGACCTGTCACTGTAATCCTCATCTAACCAATGGTCTGTGCCACACAGTTCTTCATCGCTTGTAATATTTGTAGAATTGATTGGTTACAAGTTGTTTTTTGAGTTCCTGCTGTTTAGTGATACTAGATTCAAGCCTTGTCTCCTGTCCGCTTGAAGCCCATAAGCTTGTGTTGATTGGACGATTCTTTAATGAGCAAAATAAAGCTGTGACAATGAAAGCCACAGCTAGTAGTGAATGACAGGGTTATGGCTTTTGACAAGAGGGGCAACAAACTGTACAGGTTTTCGGGGGCTGAGGAAGGTCAAATTTTGACAGGTTGCATAAACATGGTGTGTATTCTTTTCAGTGTAGAAGATTTAGAGTTGCTCAGGTTAAAGTGTTTAAACTATTAAACAGATTGGATAGATTAGGTACAGAGAAAATATTTATTTTGGTGGGGAAATCATAATTTTCTAATTTGAGCTAGACCATTCAGGAACTAATGCAGGAAGCATTTTTTTTACTCTTTCATAGGATGTGGCATTCACTGGCAAGGCCAGCATTTGTTGCCCGCCCCTAATTACCCTTGAACTGAGTTGTTTGCTAGGCCATGTCAGAGGGCAGGAAAGAATCAACCATATTGTGTGGGTCTGAAGTCACAGAGCAGGTAGTCAGTCCAGATAAAGGATATTCCAGATGAGTTTTTATGGCAATTTCATTGTCAACATTACTGAGACTAGATTTATTAATTAATTGAATTTAAATTCCACAAACCGCCATGGTGGGGTTTCAACCCTAATCCCCAGAGCATTAGCCTGGTCCTCTGGGTTAATAGCCCAGAGACACTACCACTACACTACCAGCTCCCCCTAATGTAAATGGTAATAGAAATTTGGAACTCTCGCCTGCAAAACGGCTACAGATGCTGAGACAATTAGAGCTTTCAAGACAGAGGTAGATTTTTTTTAGGTAAGGGAATCAAGGGAGGCCAGTTAGCCTAGTTGGCTAAACAGTTAGCATGTGGTTTGATTCCTGCTCCTGCTGAGGTAGACTTGGGGGCCTGCATCCTTGCCCTGCCCTTTAGTAAAAATCACAGCCCTGGAATATTTGAGGATGCTACCTGGAGAAGAAGAAGAAAGGAATCAATGAATATGGAACAAAGGTGTGAAAATGTAATTGGGGTAAAGATCAGTTATATTTTAACAGGATAGTGTGGCAGGTTCAATGGGTTGAATGGCTGATTCTTGTTTTTAATGTTCTTAGATTAAGCATTATATTTCATCTTTTCCCCCCATTGGTTAGCCTGAAATCTGCAATTTCAGTTTAGATTTCCAAAAAGATTACCAGCATCTCAATTTTAGGACTGCACATCAACTCAATCTAACTCTGACCCAGTTTGAACACCATGTCCAGCACTGCAGTGAGGTGGGACTTAGTTCATGGTGACATTAAGAATGAGTGTCAGTGTGCTGAGAGGATACTTGGAATTTAATTAATCTAACCCACAACATGCAATAGACTGATCACAGCAGGGGAATGAATTTAACTGAGTCTTGAATTTGTAAACATTTGAACTAAATCATCTTAACTGCACCGGGTGGTTGAAATTATGAGAGAGACATTCCACGTCTACATTCTAAGAACAGACTGTGGTTAGAAGACAGAAAATTGTACGTTTTAAATCATTAGAGGGGGAAAAAAATCACAAGCTGAGGATTCACGAAATCCCAATTGGCATTGTTAGTACATGTCAGCTGTGCTGAAGCAGAAAATTGTTCCAAAAACATACTAACTACATTATGGAGGACCACTGTAATGTATTTTGGCAACTATTTTTTGTTAGGCAAGGGTATTAAGGGTTATGGAATCAAGGCAAGTGTTAAGAACTGGTTGGAGTATGTTGTTTAGCAATGAACTAATTGAATGATGGAGCAGGCTTGAGGGGTTGAATGGCCTACTCCTGTTCCAATATTCCTATTAGGATTAAAGAAATGAGACAGCAGTGCACACTATATCAACAGCTCATTGAAGTGGGTGATGGCATCTTTCCAATGCTGCAAAGAGACAAATCATTCCCATGCTTGGTAACCTTCATTGCAAAGAAATATAAAGCATGAAAAGCAGCAGTGCAACATGTCACATAAGGTAACAATGCTAGATATAAAGAAAAGGGGCTGTTCTAAGTGTTCTGTTCTAAGTGTTGTTGTTTCTGTTCTACATTCAAGTCATTCACTAGTTTACTCATAATTGTGGTTAGTTTCTTAACTTTTGAGTGTTCATACAAATTTGATCACATTGTGGATCTATGTCCTTTCACGACATTAATTAGATGCCTTATAAGTACTGCACATTTGAAGAACTGGTCAGAGTGTACCTACTCAATCAATCATTAACCATTCAAAGAGGCACATAAAAAGCACAAATAGTGCAAAAGCAGACAATTAGAGCATTTAGACTCTGAACAGGGAGATGGCCAGAAGCCTGCTTCAAGTGACAAGACTCTGTCCACTTTTGTGAGCTATGTGTAGCCATGGCAACCACTAATGGGTCCAGGTGACTGTGAGGCAGGTGAGTGGAACATCTTCCATCTGACATGCATAGAAGGATATGCACACAAAGGTGACAGATTGAAGAAAAGTGCCAAGGAAAACATTGGGGATAATACAATTATGTTACATTGCCATATATAGATATCCAAGGAGATTACAGGTATCAGATTAGTTTGCATAATAGCTTCACAAAAGAGTGCAAAATGTATCCACTTCATGAAGGATGAGGATGTTGGCGTGGTAATGAAGATAATGCTGAAATATTAGAAAACACAATTAGAAGAAAACAAATTGCAGGTAAGAATTGATTACTAATTATACATATGAAAGGAATAAAAAAGTAGTCCCTCTGGTAATCAAGGATCAACAACAACAACTTATATTTATATAGTACCTTTTAACTTAATCAAATATCTCAAGGTGCTTCACAGGTACATTATAAGACAAAATTTTATACCAAGCTACATAAGGAGATATTAGGGCAGATGAACCACTTGGTCAGAGGGCTGGTTTTAAGGAACATCTTAAAGGGGGAAAGAAAGGTAGAGAGGTGGAGAGTCTTAAGGAGGGAATTAGGACCTTGGAAGCTGGCTGCACAGCCACCAATGATGGTGCAATTAAAATCAGGGATGTTCAAATGGTTAAATTTTATCCGACTTTGCCAAGTGAACTATTCATCTGGTTTCAGCCTTCCTAATCTTGCCACAAAATATTCTCTCGTACAATGCATCCTATATATCTCTTATGGAAGAAAGTCTTCAACATGTGATAGTGCCAAGGACAGATATGGGACTTATATTTGAGAACTAAAAGGCATCAAAGGTTGTGAGGCAGCCCTGTGAAGGGTAAGAAATACGAACATAATGAAGTATTATAAGGGTAAAAGAGTTATTTTCTTATAAATAAGAGCTTCAAGGATTTAAAAGGGCTCATCTTTTAAAAGGACAAATGCAGCTCACAATGCCTAACTTACACATCCTGGCATATACAGACATGTGTCTTTTACAGCAATAAGAGAATTCCTGATAAAAAAGACACATGCCCAAAATTGGTACACTAACACATTCTGATGCTGTTAGGAAATAGAGATAGTTTAAGCAAGTTATATTTGTATTTGTGGGTGTTAGGAGTGAGTTTTAGCTTTAATGTTTAAGTTTGATTTGTATTTTTGTACTTGTGTGATAAGAAAGGTCAAGTTGAGTTTTAGTTTCACTTTAAAAGGTACCAGCATTTCTAATGAGAGTTTATGACTGTAAGAGAAGTTAAGCAAATCCGAGAGTAGAAAAACTGGGCTGTTGCCTAGCAACAGGAGTCCGGGTTTTGGGGGTGGGGGGGGGTGGGGGTGCAGGTCACACACACACACACACACACACACACACACACACAGAAGAAACTAGAAACGGCAGTTTTTGAGTTCAGTTTGAAGACAGCTGCCCAGCAGAAGCAACTTAAAAGGGACAGATAGCCAGTTCCAGGCTAACATTGTTTGAAAGTAGCTGCCAGAGAGAGGCTGGAGCAAAAGAGACAGATAACAAGTCCCAAGCTAAAGAAGAAAGTCCCCAAATCCAGGGGAGTGGAACAGGAGAAAGTCCCAAGAAGACCTTCTAATCAAAGGAAGGACAGGAACCTGGAAAAGGTCCTGTTAAGTGAAGTTAAGAATGAGGAGCAGAGAAAGGCTCCAAGCTTCAAGCTTAAAGAGATGAAAGCTTGGGAAAAGTCAGAAGGTCCAAAGAGACAACTGAAGGTCTTTAACTCTTTGCTATTGACATGTGAAGCAGCGGTGTACTATTGACAGCTCAGTCAGTGAGAGACAATGCATGGAGGAAAACTTGAATGCATGTGGTAACCCAGGGGAGAGGAACATCTGAAAGAGAGGTTGAAACCCTGGAGGGGGATCCTTGTGGAAGGCATCTGAGAGAAAGCATTGGTTTGGCAGAAGACTCCAAAGTGGGTTCTTGGAGATTGGAAACCCTTGTGTGAAAGACGGAGTTCAGTGAGGCTGGTTGGCTCATGGTCTAACATGCACCTGGAGGGAGTTGATGAGAGACCCATAGCATCTGTCTGGGGTAGCATCTGTCACTTGGTTTCAAAGTGTGGTGCAGCTGACCAGAGGTCACCAATCGGTTTACATGGACTGTGTATTTACTGTGAACATTAGAGTATAAGATAGCTTTTGTAACTTGTGTTATCCTTACAAATGTGTATATATCTGTAAAGGTATAGTTGTAGCTAAAGGAGTATTGTAATATAGCTCATCTTTTCTTGTTTAATAAATGTTTTATGCTTTCTTTAAAAGTTCATTAGCTGACTCCGGTGACTCTGTTCAGTAGATACTCTCCATGTATCTAAACAAGCAAATAAAAGTTAGGATCTATCAAGCTGGGTTCCACCCTGGGATCAGGCTTGTCCAGGGGTAACCTCAGCTGGGGATTATAACAGTTGCACACTGTCAGGAAGACAACACATTGTTGGATTTGAAAGATGATTTCATACTGCTAACTGTTTCTATTGGGTGCCAAGTTACCTCATTGGCCACATTCAACATGAAACTTTTACAACCTAGAACCATGTTAAAATTTTAAAATACTGACTCCTGGCTAATGGAAATTAACCACCATGAAAACTCGCAAGCTTAGGCTTTCCTAGAATCAATGGGGCCCAAACATACCTAGAATTTGATGGTTATAAACGGTTTCTTAGAATCAACAAGGGCTGTCCTTAAATAGAAATTGACAGTGATCAAAGTCAAATTAGAACATAAAATGGAAAGAATCTAATCACAATTAAGAGCACACCCAATACATAAGAAACTAACTATGCAGCCTAAAAAAAACTATAAGTATTGAGGAGCAAACAGGAAGACAGTCAGATTCGATTGACTAGCTTAGATATCTCTCACTAACTCAGGGGTTAAGGTAAATGTTACTTTAATATTTGATGGATATCCTATTTAAAATATTTTTACTGTCACAATTGAAATTTAAAACTTGAATCTCTACTGGAAATAAGATTGTACCTTCTCTATTTTTCCTAGAACCTATTTAACATTGTGGTAGACTATTTCCACCTGACTTTGAATTGCATGTTCAGTTCTTTAACAAACTTCTATATATTTTAGAATTAATATTGTCTCACATAGACTTCTGTATTACCAACTCGAGAACCCAACTCCTTATCCCCTTTGGTGGGGGTGTACATCGCTGCAGAGTTGGAACAAAGGCCCCAACGATATCTGAGAAATTGTGATCTAGCTTTAATTTACTAAAAAAGGCTATCGGAAAGACAGTAATAATCTCAGATGGCTCCTTTCATTTGGGGATGGATCGATCAGTCCTTCAGATCCATTTAAGTGTCTTTGGAATCTGCTTTTCACTACTTAAGGTTGTGGGGATCATCTGGGAGTACTCCTGATCTGGGATTGTCTGCAAAAAGCGCTAGGATTACAATAGACCACAGCCCAAGGCCCAAGATTGCTAACGTCTATAGAGGTGTCAAGAGTTGTTAAATAATAATTCCAACTATTGCCTATGACAGTGGTTTTAATTTGAGTATGATGCCAGTGCTGTAACAATATGGACAATAATGTCCCCGTGTTTATCATGTACCAACTTTCTCAGAAAAATCCAAAAGCAGAAGAGAAAGGGAAAAAGTTATCTTGGGAGCAGAAGCTTTATCTCTACACTCTCTATCAAGCACATGGCTTAAAGTAAGCAACAGCCCAGACATATACACCTGAGATTATTCATGCGTTCGAAGAAGAAATGCAAGATTACTCATGGTTAAGGAGAGTGCAGACTTCAAAGCTGCCTCTGGGTAGAGGTCCAGCTTGGTCTAATCTTGCACGATAAAACAGTAAAAACTGGGATATAAGAGCACTGGTCCGAACTGGCATTCCATTTCAAGGTAAGCAAGACCAGTTCAGACCAGTACTCTTATTTCCCAGTTTTTACTGTTTTTTTTCTATTGGGTGCCGAGTTACCTCATTGGCCAGAATTTTATGCAGAGGCAGTGGTCCCACCCCTGGCTGAAAAGTCAGGGGGGAGCCCACCCCCACATGGCTGGGAAGCACCAGCCTGATTGAATGGTCATCAGACTTCCGCCCCACACAGGAGGAGGGCCCACCAATCAAATTGCTGACAGCTTTCTATTACCAGCAGAGCAAGCGGGAGTGGCGGCTACTACTGCAACTGCTGCCAATCCCCAAAGACAGTCGTCATTGGAGCTGGGTTAAAAAGTGAGTGTGGGTAGTGGTGGGGGTTTCCTGGGGCCAGTCTAGCAGACCCCAGGCTGGGGAGCTGAAATTGGGAAGGTGAGGTGGTAACAAACAGAAGTGGGGAGCACTAGGAGCTGGGGGCTCCATTGAGCACAGACTGCTCAAACAGGAGGGAACAAGTGCCACCTGACATGGGCAGCCCAGCCACAGGTAAAATACCAGTGGCAGCAGGAAGCCCTTAAGTGGCCACTAATTGACCATTTAAGGACTCCAATTCCATACCTTCCCCGTCACTACAGGTAGGTGACAGGCACATGCTACCACCAAGGCACCTGATTTTATGCAAATCCCCCACCTGCCAGCCCACTCTCAGGGTGGGTGGATGGGGTTGTAAAATTCTGGCCATTATTTCAACTCTATGGGAGAGGTTATGAAATAAAGGAAGCTTTACAAGCATAAATGCATGAATCAGTCACTCGATTTTATGAATAAGTGTACCAGACACTTATTTCCTTGCACAATAAAAGGCACACTGGTCTTGATAGTGTTACACATTCCATCACCCAATTGTATACAATCATACAGATGTGATTGTCAGTTTACAGGTTGCCATTCCGCAAGTGATATCTGTGGCATTTGCTGGAGAGGCACTAGTGCAGTTGAAACTTCCGTCTGGAGTCAATGTGAAGAGCTTGGAACTCAATGTAGCGCATGACTAAGGCTGGCTTTAAAGTACTTGGAAAAACAAGTCAGGACAACCATCAGGAAGAAATTCAGAGATGGCATGGTGGTGCAATTAAAGATCAGGAGCCAATTTCATGACTTGAATCCAGAAGAAACTTGTATTTGCTCCGATAATCATTTATTAATAAGGATTTGGGTTTAAAAAAACCTTTCACAAGAGTCTGTTTAATGCAAGCAACAGATAATGTGCAAGTAATTTGAAAGGAGAAAAATAGGAACAATCAAAATGTTAACACTAATCAATTGCTTAACACAGTCTAATGCAGACACAACATTTCCATCTATGATTTTGAGGAAATTATTCATCTAGACACCACAAGGTAATAACCATGTTGAAGTCCAATTGATATTTATCCAAACTGCACTCCATTCCTTTCAACCTTGGTAAAACATACAGCAGTTAGACTATATGTTATGGCTGATGCAGTTGGTAAAGGAGAGTTATTTTAAAAATCCCAGAGGGAAACTTTAAACAACTGTCATAACCAATAGTTTTAAGTGTTATATTTGAGATGCGACTCTAAATTCAGGAAACAGGCACTAGCTCTTGAGGTTTTACATTAAACTAAATTAAACATTTTATTAATTTACACAGGTTAAGATATATGTACACATGGCTACAAATTACTACTATCATAACTTCTAACAGATTCCCAAGCTAATATCTGTTAAGGCAACAGCAACCCATAAACTTAACCAAATGCCAGGCAAAGCATTTTCACCTTACAAATTCAAAATGAGGTTATTTTCACTGTGGAGCCAGTTGGAGGCTTGCAGCTGCCTTTTGATCTTACATTGCCTCTGCCTACACACTGAAAACTACTGAAGTTATACCTACCACCACTGATTGAATTCAAATTCTCATTGTATCAACAAGCCCTTTCATAGTACCTTCTCGTTATTGGCCTGCTGCTCTACTTAGTAATATAACATATTGCTTGATAGCTGCCAGAAAGGTATCAATTTTCACCCCACTTCTTGAACGCTCTATTCAAAAAAATGCAAATGCACGCTATCTCCCATATCAAAACTAAAGCACCTAGACTAGCTGGCTTTAATCCAATTAAGACATACCCGCAGAGTAAACCTCTATTTTAAAAGAAAAATATTTTCCAAATTATTACATACGTTAATAGCGCTTCATGACACTATACAAATAATCTATTTGATTCAAATTCAGTCACCAGGAATGGTTGAATCAATTGGATTTACAGCTGATTTATGATGACCTGCTTTTGGGTTTTCTTCACTGGAACTTGCAAACTAGATCTACTTGAATGAAAGTCATCAGTGAAGATGCTAAACAGGAATGAATGGGTGCATATTGTACCTGCAGAAGTGAATGAATTTTGATGCAGGTGGCAGGTTTAAAAATACTTAAATTGTAAGTGCATCAGAAGCTGCAATTCCTACATTTAACTGCAGTGTGTTAGCCTGTGTGCGAGAAACCACTTGGGAGAGACAGGTTGTTAATTTCAATATAGTTAATGGCTTACTGAGAGTGATGTTTACATGAATTTTGTGATTTAACTGTGGGTGCATGTGTTTCCCATGCTTCCTGGAGCTTGCCAGTGAAAGTAAGGTGAGAACTGAGCAGCAAGTGAGGGGGCTAGAGGAATAACAGGCAGAAATTCCCATGAGAACTGGAATCTCACTGTCATTTTCTTGCCTAATTATGTGAAAGGATTTTGCCCACAGTACTTGTTCTGAGGGGGTTACTTTCATTACTGTATGGCTTACTTGCACTAGTTTGGAGGTGACTTTCACTACTTCAGATATGACTTGCACTGCCTTGGTGTTGTGGATCTATTAGAACAGCATGGGCGCCAGTTATGCTCTTCTAGCTTAGGCCTCACATGAGGATCGAGATATCCGGCAGCATCAATAACACAAGCAGCAGCAACAGCAACCTTCTCGTTATTGGCCTGCCGCTCTGCTTGAGGGAGAGGATGGGCAGAGTGATGCAGATATCTTCAAAACAGGGTATGCAGGCAGAGCATTAGCTTCCTGTTCATGTCTGAACACTGGTGTGTCAGGTGGCTCAGGGTCTCCTGTCACCTGATGGCAGACATTTGCAGCCTTCTGGGAAAAAAATTGTTGCAAGTGGACCTAGTGGCCAAACTTTACTACTAGTTGTCAAAGTTTCCTCCAGCCTCAACTTCATTGGCTCCTTCCAGGGATCAAACAGCAACAATTGCAGAATGTCGCAGGCCCAGAAGTGCATGACACAGGTAACTGACACCATGTTTACCAGAGCTGACAATTATGTACACTTTGTCACCGATGATGCCTGTCAGAATGAGCGGGTGCTCAGTTCGTGCCTCTGACTAGCTTCCATAGAGTTCAGGTCACCATTGACAGTACACATGTGGTAATCAAGACACACACCCCCAGACCACCCAGAAGTGTTTGTGAACTGCAAGGTCTTCCATTTCATTAATGTAGAACTGGCATACAACCAGAAAAAGATGATTATGCAAGCGTGCTCAAGATTCCCAGGGAGCTACCTATGCCAGTTCGCCCTCCCTGACCTCTGCGTACCTCGAAGCAGACTTACCGGCTGGCTGTTCAAAGTGGGTACCTACCGAGAACATGACAACCATGAGGAAAGCAACCATTGAAACTCAAGAGCGCTAAAAAGCTATGAAAGTTATATGACAACCAAATGTGTCATTGAACAAGCAATCAGCATGCTGAAGATGTGCTTCAGGTGTCTCCACAGATATGGAAGTGCCCTTCAGTGCAGACCAGACAGGGTCTCCGGAATGGTGGTGATGAGCTGCATTCTGCACAACATTGTACAGCAGTGAAATTTGGACTTGCAAGAGGAGCAACGTGCAGAACAGAGAACCTCTTTGGAACAGGAGGAGGAACGTGATGCAGTCAATGCACCAGCAGCAATTTACATTTGCTCCCCAGGATACCCTCATAATAGTGAAGTTCAGTTCCACAATTTCACCCATCTGACAGTCATCTGATGCTAAATCTACTCCCCCCCAACACAAAGCAGTCTTGCAATCAATCAAGCATTCCTTTCAGTCACCCATTGTTTGGTGTTAAGCCTTGTCTTATAATTCATGACAAATGAAATGGGTGTTTGCCAGGAAGCAGCCAAATATGGGCATGATGGGAAATCAGTGTAAATAAATAATATGTATGTGGCTCAAAAATGAAACAGAAACATAACTATCTAACATTATGTGACACACCAATGTGCACATACTCTTGAGCAACTACAAATATTTACTCTTCCTCTTCTTAGAATTTCTATGTGGTGCAACCCCTGTGACCTCAGCGGGAATAGAGGCAGATTACTCAGATTCCTGCTCTGACTACAGAGATGCTCTTGTCTGATATTCTCTGGCTTTTGGTACCTGTGAGGGCCCTGATAAAGCCTGCTTCACCTGCAGGACATTGGGATACAAGGCAGTTGTGTTGTATTGATTGGTGAGGAGAGGTGGGGGAGGGCAGTGACTGAGAAGCGGAAACACTTTGATCTGCGTCCTCACTTCCATGCCCCCTTTCATTATTATCACTCTCATGGCCCACCCATGTTTTGCTGTTAGTAATGAGCTAGAAAATACTTGACTACAGATTTGTGGGGTGACAAACGACAAACGCTGGGGTTTCATCTATTTAAGGAGACATTCATAGCATAAAGTAAATTATGAGGAGAATGTAAAGAGTTTACAATGGGATATAGATAGGTTAAGTGAGCGGGCAAAAAATTGGAAGATGGAGTACAATGTGGGAAAATGTGAACTCATCCACCTTGGCAGGTAGAATTGAAAAGCAGTGTATTATTTAAAGGGAGAAAGATTGGAAAACTCGATAGGGATCAGGGTGTCCTGGTACATAAATTGCAAGTAGTTAGTCTGCAGGTACAGCAAGTAATTAGGAGGCATATGGAATGTTGTTGTTTATTGTAAAGGGAATGGAATGTAAAAGTGGGGAAGTTTTGTTGCAGCAGTACAGGGCCTTGGTGAGACCACATCTAGAATACTATGTACAGTTTTGGTCTCCTGACTTGATAATGGATATAATAGCATCAGAAGCAGTTCAGAGAAAATTCACTTGGCTAATTCCTGGGATGAGGGACTTATAAGGAAAGGTTGGAAAAATTGGGCCTGTAACAATTTCCCAGGTAAGAAAATTTTAATTGATCATTCTGCACATGATCATGTTTCACTGGATGCTGACAATCAATGCAACATGAGTAAGTGTTATGTCATGTGGCTGTGTGATATATAATTCTGTTACCAGGTAGCTGGGAGATCCTCAGATCCCTATTTCCAATGGCTAAGCACAACTAAACTCTACTGTCTCCTCCTCTGCAGATGTTAATTGCGAGATTGCTGGAGGGCTACCTATGATTCTCTGCCTCTCCCTGGTATTCTGTGCTCTCTTCTCCTGCAAGGAGGAAGAGCAGACCTAAGCAAGAGAGTAATGCAGTGTATTGGAGAGATGGATGGACAACATTTATTGAGGATGACTACCCATGAGAGTAGCTCCATACTCCTGCTGCTCTTTGTTGTATAAGGGTCTGGTGGGACTGAATACAGTACCGCCCACACAGTGATGTAGGAAGGCACATGACATAGACTAGGTAGTGTGGTGTTGGCCAGAGATGTGTTAAGACCTAGAGATGGAGGTAGCTCCATGCCTGTACTCTTTACTGTATACCTGTATATAGTTACAAATAATGAATAAAGATTTGCTGTTAACATACAGAAGACTATGAATACTTCTTTACCAGAAATGTTCTGTAACCAACACCATCCCAATATGGTGGCAGCTCTGGATTAAAAAATCCTCATCCTGACAGAAATGCTGAAGAAAAAGGGCATCTTCAGCAGTTTCTGAACTGAAAAAAATCACCCAACTGAAGCGACAGATGCTGAGAAAATTTGCCAGAAAAAGCTTCAGGTTGAAGGGCCTGGAAGCTAAAGGTAGAAGTTCTACTGCAGCAGAAGACTCCATATAATCTCCCTTGGAAGTCCAGCTTCAGCACACAGAGTTCATAGCCTGCAAGGGAGAGTAAATCCTTTTCTCTTCCAGGCTGCAGCCAGTCCTGAGGAGTTAATTTTACTAATTCAGTCAGAAGCACCATTTGAATGAAACCTGTCATCAATCCCAATCCCTGACTCCGAGCCTCAAGACGTAGTCTCTAAGTTGAACAAAAAAAAATTAATAATTAGCTTACTCAACTCTCTGGAACCTTGTGACTGTCCAAGTCCTTAAACAGCAAGCCTGTGGTTTATTTAAATGCCTTGCTGCTCGCTATGCTGCATCACTGATGAAACCAAGTTGGCAGACAGGCAACCCACGTAGCCATTGTTGAAGATTCTTCTTCCCAAAGCACGCCCTGCCATTTTATGAAGCCCAACAAAACCAGCAAGTGCGGGAAATCCATTGTTCTGCAGTGAATGGTGATGTCATCTTGAAAGCCTGTAAGTTCTTAAAGCTGTACCCACACTTTCAAAATATTCAACATGGATCAGAATTCCACACTTCCAACTCCACTCACCCAAGGCCCAGACCAGTCACAGAATTGTAGTCTATGGAGGAAAGGATTTTTAAGATATAGCATTGCTTCAAGTTTGAATAAAAAAATCAGAAGTGGAACTAGTAAACACACTTCTTTGCTCAATAGAGCAAACTGTAGACAACATGATTGCATGACAGGATATAGATGAGTCATCTGCCAAATTTGAGGAGTTTTTAAAATCCTTTGACATTTATTGCATTTGAAATCCAACAAATTATTGGAAAGAGCTAAATTCAATCAGAGAATTCAACTGCCTGGGGAGCCTGTTGATTCCTTCATAAATGATCTCTACAGGACAGAGAGATGTGACAGAGAGAGTTAAAGTCTGAGCTGACCCGAGGCAGGAATCATGGTGGGCATTACAGACGATAACTCTCTGAACTCCTACAAGCTACAGATGATCTTACTCTAGACAAGGCAATCTAGCTAGTTAGATTGTCAGAGCTATGTGAACAATAGAGGATAATCCTAAGGGGAGAGAAGCCAACATGGGGCAGAAGCCAACCTTCAGTCCAGGTTATCAGGTCACAAAGACGTAGGGACAATCCTGAACTGCTCAGCAGTGTGACCTTGCCAGTGCTGTGCAGCAAAGCACCCTCACAGGAGAGAACAGTGTCCAGCGAGTACAGCCCAATGCTTCCACTGCAACAGACAGGGACATTTCGGCAAACTGGGCAAGTCTAAACCCCAGCAGCACACAGATAGTCCAAAGGTAATCCACAAGGTCGAGATGGAAAACCCAGGAGACACACAGCCATGTTTCTTGGGTGAGATCAAACTTTGTGGTTCTTCACTTTGGAATGCTGGCCTCTAAGTAAATGGTCATCTAACAAATTTTAAATTAGACTCAGGTGCCCATGTGACAGTCCTATCAGACAAGGAACCATGGCGCAAAATGCCGACACGACTATCTTGGGACCTCCGGTGGAAGTGGTACCAGAGAATGATCAGCAGTTTGAGAAGCTTCTATCTCCAACTACAATGATGGTACAGCTGAATGTCACATCAACCACTGTGCACACACTGCTACTTCCAGCCACAACCACAACACAAAAATGTAACAATGTAAGACTTGAAGTGAAGGAATGAAATTTTATATCCATGGGATAAAGATTTGGGGAGAGGTGTAGTATAGGGTCTGGTATATACAGGGTTAATGTGGGGCTGAGTACACAAGTGCCCACACAGTGATGTAACAAGACACATGACCTAGACCAGTGACATGTTAAGACCTAGAGATAGCTCCATGCTTGCACCTTTTACTGTATTTAGGTACAAGTAGTTTATAAAGACTTGCTGTTAACATACAGAAGACTATCAAGACATCTTTAACTGACATGTTCTGTAACCAATATCATTTCAACACTCATCCCCTGAGTAACCTTCAGCCATGCCTTCTTGCTTTCAATAGGATGCTTCTTCCTCTCATCAGTAAGGAATAGTATCTCCTTGTGGGCCTTGCCATCCTAAGTATCATACACAGGATCGTATCACTAAAGCAAATCACAGGCTTGGAGTGTTGGACTCCATTCTGACAGTTCTTCTTGTGTTTTTCCACCTCCAAAATCCATGAACTGTCACCTTTGCAGGTGTTGCTATGGGTACCTGTGTAACCTACATACCCAGTTATGCTGAACTTTTTGTGCAATATGTGGAACATTTATTATTCCAAGGCTACTCAGGCCTCCTCACTCATCTCTTTTTCCAGTACATTGATGACTGTATCAGTATCTCCTGCTCTTGCCATGAAGTGGAAAATTTAATTGACTTTATTTCCAATATCTACCCTTCTCTCTCCATCACGGGTCCATCTCTCACTCTTCCCTTCCTCGATTTCTCTGTCTCAATTTCTGGAGATTTGGAGGTTTGTAATGAACATCAGTAGATAACCTGCCTACTCTTATCGTTACCTCAATGACATTTTCTCACACCCTGCTTCCTGTAAGGACTCCATTCCATTCTCCCAGTTTCTCTGTCTCTGTCACATCTGTTCCATTGATGCAATCTGCATCATTTTTAAAAGTTTTTTCATGGGATGTGGGCGTCACTGGCCAGGCCAGCATTTATTACCATCCCTAATGGCCCTTGAGAAAGTGGTGGTGAGCTGCCTTCTTAAACTTCTGCAGTCCATGTTGTGTAGATAGTGCTGTTAGGGAGAGAGTTCCAGGATTTTGATCCAGCGACAGTGAAGGAATGGAGATATAGTTCCAAATTAGGATGGTGCGTGGCTTGGAGGGAAACTTCCAAGCGGTAGTGTTCCCATGCATCTGCTGCCCTTGCACATCTGACATGTCTTCCTTTTTCCTTAACCGAGGATTCCCATCCAGCGTGGTGGACAGGGTCCTCCAACGTGTCCAATCCATTTCATGCACCTTTGCTCTCATCCATTCCCCTCCCTCCCAGAACCACTAAACACACCTTCCTTTGCCCTCCCCTTTGAACATTCCGTAAGTACCGGTCCCTCCACAACACCCTAGTCCATTCCTCAGTCACCGCTAACACCCTCCTCCCTTCCCTATGGCACCTTTTGGTGCAAGCACTTGCCCTTTCACCTCTTCCCTTCCCCCTCATTTAAAGCCCCAGACACTTCTTTGAAGTAAAACAATGATTTACTTGTACTTCTTTCAGTTTAGTTTACTGCATTCGCTGCTCATGAAGTGGTCTCCTCTACAGGGGGTAGATTTGATGACCGCTTTGTGGAACTCCTCCATTCAGTACACAAGCACTACCCCGAGCTTCTGGTTACTTGTCATTTTAATTCTCCACCTTGCTCCCACTCTGAGCTTTCTGTCCATGGCCTGCTACAGAGTTCCAATGAAGCTGAATGCAAGCTTGAGGAACAGCACTTTATCTTTAGACTTGGCACTCTGCAGCCTTCTGGACTCAACATTGAATTCAACAACTTTAGATCCAGCAGGTCTGGCAGCATCTGTGGAAAGAGAAACAGAGTAAATGTTTCGAGTCTGTATGACTCTTCTTCAGAGCTAAAGAGAAGTAGAAATGTGATGGATATTATTCTGTTTAAGAGGGGGTGGAGCAGGTGGAGCAAAATAGGTCAGGGATAGGTGAGAGCTTAGGAGGGACTGACAAAGATGTCATGTACACAAGTCAAAGGGAGTGTTAATGGTCATGGTAAAGGTTAAAAAACGTGCTGATAGTGGCATAAAGGTAAGATAGCAGATGTGTTAATACCAGAACTAGGGTCAGCGCTCTGTGAAAGAACAACATAGAAAAAAGTGATAGATGGTCCTTGGGGGTGGGGGCGGGGCACGTGGTATGATAATTGGGGAAAAGGATAAAAGGAAAGGATAAAAAGTAATAATAAATAAAAATAAATTAAAAAGTAATAAATAAATAAAAATATATATTTTTTTAAATTGGATTTAAAAAGGGGTAAAGATGGAGGAGACAGTTCATGGTCTGAAGTTGTTGAACTCAATGTTAAGTCCGGAAGGCTGTTAAGCTCCCATTTGGAAGATGAGGTGCTGTTCCTCCAGTTTGCGTTGAGCTTCACTGGAACATTGCAGCAGGCCAAGGACAGACATATGGGCATGAGAGCAGCATGGTGTATTGAAATGGCAAGCGACAGGAAGGTCTGGGTCATGCTTGCAGACTGAGCAAAGGTGTTCCGCAAAGCTGTCACGCAGTCTGTGTTTAGTCTCCCCAGTGTAGAGGAGAAGTTGAAATCCCCCACTATTAAATAATAGGGTACTAATAGTGGGGGATTTCAACATCCCCAACATTAACTGGGTTAGTCATAGTGTGATGGGTTTAGAGGGAGCAGAATTCTTAAAATGCATCCAAGAGAGCTTTTTAAGTAAGTACGTAGAAGGTCCTACAAGACAGGGGACGGTCCTGGACTTAATTTTAGGGAATGAAGCCGGGCAAGTGGTGGAGGAATCAGTGGGGGAGCATTTTTCAGATAGTGATCACAACTCCGTTAGATTCAAGGTTGTTATGGAAAAGGACAAGGATGGGCCAGAAATCAGAGTTCTAATTTGAGGGAAGGCTGATTTTAATAAGATCAGATAGATTTGGCCAGTGTAGACTGGGAGCAGCTACTTTTAGGTAAATCTGCATCAGAGCAGTGGGACTCATTCAAGAAGGAAACAGGAAGAGTGCTGGGCCAACATATTCCAGTAAAGATAAAGAGTGGGACCAACAAATCCAGGGAACCCTGGATGTCAAGGGATATACAGGATTGGATAAAAAGAAAAAGGGAGGCTTAAGGCAGATACCGAGGGCTCAAAACAGCGGAAGCCCTAGAGGAGTATAGAATATGTAGGGGGGAACTTAAAAAGGAAATTAGGAGAGCAAAAAGGGGGCATGAAAAGACATTGCCAGGTAAAATAAAGGAAAATCCAACGTTATTTTACAAGTACATTAAGAGTAAGAGGATAACTAGGGAAAGAGTAGGGTCCATTAAGGACCACAGTGGTAATTTGTGTGTGGAGCCGGAAAACGTAGGTAGGGTTCTAAATGAATACTTTGTGTCGGTGTTCACAAGTGAGAGGGACAATGTGGGTATGGAAATCAGGCAGAAGGACTGTGATATAATTAAAGAAATTAGCATAGAAAGGGAGGAGGTTCTAAGTGGTCTGGCAGGCTTAAAAGTAGATAAATCTCCAAGCCCAGATAAAAAGTATCCCAGGCTGTTGACTGAGGCAAGGAAGGAGATAGCAGGGGCGCTGGCAATAATTTTCAATACCTCTCTGGCCACAGGAGAGGTGCCAGAGGACTGGGGGACAACCAATGTGGTACCGTTATTCAAGAAGGGAGGAAGGGATAAACCAAGGAACTACAGGCCAGTCAGTCTTACCTTTGTGGTGGGTAAACTATTGGAAGTAAGTCTGAGGGACAGAATTAATCTACACTTGGAGAGGCAGGGATTAATCAAGGGCAGTCAGCATGGTTTTGTTAAGGGGCGGTCATGTCTGACCAATTTGATTGAATTTTTCGAAGATGTGACCAGGTGTGTAGATGAGGGCAATGCATTTGACGTAGTCTACTTGGACTTCAGCAAGGCATTTGATAAGGTCCCACATGGGAGACTGATAACGAAGGTAAGAGCTCATGGGATCCAAGGCAATTTGGCAAATTGGATCCAGAATTGGTTAAGTGGCAGGAAGCAGAGGGTGATGGTCGAGGGATGTTTTTGTGGCTGGATTTCTGTGCCCAGTGGAATTCCACAGGGATTGGTGTTGGCTCCCTTGCTGTTTGTGGTATATATAAATGATTTAGACTTGAATGTAGGCGGGTTGGTCAGTAAGTTCGTGGATGACACGAAAATTGGTGGGGGTGGTAAATAGTGAGGAGGATAGCCTTAGGTTACAGGAGGATATAAACGGGCTGGTCAGATGGGCTGATCAGTGGCAAATGGAATTTAATCCACATAAGTATGAGGTGATGCACTTGGGCATAACTAAAAAGACACGGGAATACATGACAAATGGTAAGACTCTGGGAAGTACCAAGGATCAGAGGGACCTTGGTGTGCATGTCCACCAGTCCCTTAAGGTAGTGCGACAGGTAGATAAGGTGGTTAAGAAGGCATATGGGATACTTGCCTTTATTAGCCGTGGCATAGAATATAAGAGCAGGGAGGTTATGCTGGAACTGTATAAAACGCTGGTTAGGCCACAGCTAGAGTTTTCCGTGCAGTTCTGGAATCCGCATTATAGGAAGGATGTGATTGCACTAGAGAGAGTGCAGAGGTACCCTATCTGGAAGGGAGGGGGATGGGTGAGGGCAGAGTTGCGGGAGATGGGCCGGACACAGTTGAGAGCCCTGTCAACCAGAGTGGGGGGGATCTCTCAGTTAAGGAAAAAGGAAGACATGTCAGAAGTGTCATTTTGGAAGGTAGCATCATCAGAGCAGATGCGACGGAGGCAGGGGAACTGGAAGAATGGTGTCCTTACAGGAAGCAGGTCATAAGGAACTATAATAAAGGTAGCTGTTGAAGTCTGTGGGCTTGTAATGAATATTGGTAGATAGCCTATCACCAGAAATGGAGACAGAGAGGTCAAGGAAGGAATGGGAAGTGTCGGAGATGGACCACCCGCTCCACCCCCTCTTAAACAGTATAATAGCCATCACATTCCTACTTCTCTTTAGCTCTGAAGAACTCATACAGACTCAAAACATTAACTCTCTTTCTCTCTCACAGATGCTACCAGACCTGCTGAATTTTTCCAGCATTTTCTGTTTTTATTTCAGATTTCAAGCATCCGCAGTATTTTGCTTTCAACTTTAGATCCATCTTGTTCCAAGGGTTTTTCTTCCTCCTATTTTGTTTTGCTGGGTCGGTCTTCATCTTGTTTCTTTCTTTGCCGCTTGATGTTGCAAACAGATTGTTTTTATGTAGCCATTCACATCTCATTTGGACCAACCTTTGTTTCTTTATTGGGCAGAATTTTCTGCCTGTCGGGTGGGTGGGCCCGACCCAATCTCCGGTGGGCAGGGAGCCAATCCCCACCAGCGAAGCGGGCCGCACCGCCATTTTACATGGGTGGGCCAATTAAGGCCCGCCTAGTGTGATGTCCGGCGGGAAGCGCTATGCATTTCCTGTGCAGGCGGGGGTGGGATTCCCCAAATGCGAGAGTGCGATTTTTCACGCGTGCGCACGAAAGAGTGCACATCTCCCTGAGGCTAAGTGCAGCCTCAGGGAGATTGACTGGACTTTGAAAAATATTAAAAATAGAAAAATAAATCCCTTACATGTCCCCCTCATGTGACAATGTCACATGAGTTGGGACATGTTCATAATTTACAGAATAACTTTATTAAAAATTTTAAAAACCCTACATGAAACCTCATCCCGCCGCTGGATGAGGTTTCATGTTTTCTCAATTTGCTGCCGGGGCTCCTAGCCCGCCCGCCAACCTTAAAGTTGGACGGGCAGGTCCTTCAATTGGTTATATGATCCTGTCAATGGCCTCAATTGGCTGATTTTGCTGCGCCCCTGCCTTCCTGAAAATTTAAATGGGGCGGGATGACATCATCCCATGTCATTTTACATGTTGGCGAGCGGGCCCTGCCCCCTGCTCGCCGACGGCAAAATTCTGCCCATTATATTCATTGTCACTCTCTTTGGATGTTGCATCATGAAATCTTTTGTTACTTAATCCATCCTGGCCCCCACCTTATCACAGTCCTTTTCCTTTCTGACTCTCCCCCATTCTACTGGCTAACAATCCTATCTTTCCTCAGTTCTGATGAAAGGTCATCGACCTGAAACGTTAACTCTGTTCTATCCACAGATGCTGCCTAACTTGCTGTTTTTTCCCAGTTGTTTTGGACTTATTTCAGTCTGAATGATCTATGTTCCAAATAACACCATCAACATTTTACTTTGAGAATTAAATCTCCTGACCTCTCTTTCCAGTTGAATTCTTGAATACAGTCTTGAGGGAGTGCTGCATTGTTGGGGGTGCCATCTTTTGGATGAGACAGGTCGATGCAAAAGATCCCATGGCACTGTTTGAGGAAAAGAAGGGGAGTTCTCTCCAGTGTCCTAACCAACATTTGTCCCTCAACCAATATCAAAACCATATGATTTGGTCATTTATTTGCTTACAGTTTGTAGGAGTTTTCTGTCAGCCCTTACTGCTAGGTAGGATTTTCATCTCTCAGTCAGAAAGTTATGAATTTCAGTTCCAATCCAGAGATTTAAGCACAAAATTAACCCTGATACTCTAAAGAGTACAGGAATTTTGTTTGTTTTTCAGTATTATTTTCAAGTTGTTGTTAACTTGTTTAAAATGGCCAGTGTTGAAAGAAGACCAGCAAGATAATACACCCCATTAACCCTGCATTCATTTCCTGAACTGAAGAAATCAAACCAAATGCAAAAAGTTTCAAGATGAGGTAAGATTAATTGCAGCTTGGAAAAGAATCTCACACTGGATGTGTTAAAATTGAATAAAATTTTGAATTCTCATCATTTTCAAATTCTCAAATTCAAGGATCTGATGGAGTGCTTCTGGAAACCCTCACCACACTGCCAACATTAGCACATAGGAAATTGGCAGCTCCCCCGTGTCGTGGGGGCCACTCCTCTGCTGGCAATTTGCTGTCAGGCTCCAAGCATTGACATGTTTAAATTGGCTGTCCACCTCCATTTGGTATTCAAATGCCCTTTGAATGTGGTCCCACCTCTGAGTGGGGTGATTGTGTCTGGGGGGTGGGAGTGGTGGTAGGGGTTGGCAGAGGGGGTGGGGTATCCCTGCTAATTTCCTGGCTGCCCTGCCTCCCGGCCCTCCACCCAGAACTAGGAAGAACCTGCCCATTCCTTCCGCTTGTGCTAGGTTTTGTAAGTCACCTGTATTTCACTTAATGGTTTTGAAAATTGTCTGAACCCTACAATCAGGTTTCAAGCTTGTAATTTTTTATTTATTTATTTTTTTTGAAAAATATACTTTATTCATAAAATATCTGGCAGAACATTCCAAACCATTTCAAAATCACCATCACATAAGTACAATCAGATTCAACTTTTACACATGTATCACAAGGTGCATCAATACAATCAATTTTCAAGGTTTCAAGCTTGTAAGTTCTGAAGATTTTTTTATTCGCCATTATTGCATACACAGCAGCACAGTCCAGCATGCCATACATCTTTTGTTGTCATTTCATAGTTACTATCAGTGGTAACTTACAGCAATAAAAAAGTGCAAAAAACCTTTCAGTTCCCATCAGGTATTACAGTATACTGTCACAGTTGAGGCATAACATGTATAATTTTGACTTTGAGCTGCAATGTTAAACAGTCAATATTGATTTAGCCGCCCATTATACATCTATCTCAATTTGCATTTCTGTTGAAGTCTGGGAATGACCATTAGGAGAGCCGCATAATGAACAGCTGAATTGATTGCTCCCATTTTACATTATCACCCAAAGTTACAATTACTTCCAATGTAATTACAAAATCCTCTTTCTTCAGACAATATTTCTTCACCACACAAATCAGTTTGTTTTTAAAAAGAATAAAAAGTGAATAAAATAAAGTGACTGTGTAGAACACAAACAAAACGGATGAAAAAAATACCAAATTGAAGAACACAAATAGGGCATCCAGGGTATAATTTTCAGGCCCTGCCCAAGTTGGGAACGGGGCCAGAAAATACCAGTGCCAGCTGGTGTGCCAGTTTCCCGACACCCATTCAGAGCCAGCCATCTTCGGGGAAGTGGATTCGGGAGCTCAGCAAGGCTTCCCACTCCCATGAGATGAGTAGCCAATCAGGCTCATTAAGATCCTTGTTAAGGGCACTGATAGAAGGCCGATTGGGATTTACCAGCCTGACGCGACGCCTGGTGGGGAGGAGCGGGGAGAGGGGCAGGGGCGTCACTGGGGTGTCAGCACCTTAGGAAGGCATACAATCCCTCCTGGCCTACCTGGATGCGGGAGTAGCCAAAAGCTGCCCTGTTTAGGGATTGCCCTCTCTATTGTGGTGGCATGACTGCGTTTTCTGTTCTTTATTTAAATTAATAAGAAAGTTGGCAGTTGGGGCCCTTTCATGTTGAAGCACCCTTTCATACCTACCCGTCGCTGTAGTGGTTGCTCCTCTCAAGCTGGAAGGCCTCTGATTGCTTCAAGAGCCCACCCACCATCCTTAATTGGAAAAAGGGAATCAGTCTTCACGCCACTTAGAGGGGCACCTCTGTACAAATCCAAGGTCAGGATTGTTTCTCCCTGTGGATCGATTCAGAAACCTGGAAACAGTCTCGGCTCATGTTTCCCACCCCCAAACAGAAAATTCGTTCCCCCTACTGATGCAAGTTTCAAAAGAAAAGCACTCAAATAATAAAATTTTAACTTGTCTTCAAAACAACTTACCATACACTAAATAATTGTGGTATTATATTAAATGGGTTATTGTGGTAGCTCTGTGATCAACCCTGCAAATTACTTGGTTGATAAGCTTTAGGAGTGCTGCCTGATAGCAGTCTTCTTGGAGCGGTGCTTTATGTTGAAAACCGTTGTAGTTTGGTCAACTTTATTATGGGCAATTCAAGCTGAAGTAACTACCCTCTGTAGTCAGTCAGTTAACCAATGATATAAGATTGATGAGCATAGCCACGATGCACAGATTCAATCAATTAGAGCTTAACAAAATAGCATGTCAGCAGTAATCAGCTTAAGTTTAGCAACACTTCCTAGAGACATCCTGGGTCAGTGGTCAGGTACTAATTATTCCGTGGCAGCTCCACATTAAAGAAAAGGTTTTACTTTCTGGAAATCAAAATTTCAGTTATTTTGTGTTTTTACTGGTGCTGCCACATTATAAATGGAATATGGTTTATGTAATAGTGGATAACTGAAGTTTCTGGGATTTGGATTCCTCCCTTCCTCTTCCAAAAACATGATGGGCAGGAATTTCCCCCCCAGGTGGGAGTGAGCACAAACCTGATCGGTGCCCCCAATTGGGTGCGCCCTGTCATTTCATGTGGGCAGTCCAATTAAGGCCTGCCCAGCGTGATGCACAACCGGAAGCACTGAGCGCTCCCTGTGCAGGCGGGGGGGGATTCCCTGAGCCGGGGTCTGCGCTCTTTCGTGCACGCGCAGAAATCTCCCTGAGGCACCTTCGTGCCTCAGGGAGATTAGCTTAAGTTTTGAAAAATGTAATAAAGGTAAAAAAAAATTTAAGGACATGTCCCCTCATGTGAAACTGTCACATGAGCTGGGACATGTCCATTAATTTTTTCAAAAAATTCTATGTAATTAATAAACCCTTCATGAAACCTCATCCCATCCATGGATGAGGTTTCATGAAAAATGTGAAGGCCGCCTGGGCTCTTCGCTTGCCCGCCAACCTTAAGGTTGGACGGGCAGCATTCTTAACAGCTTTAATTACTTTGTTAATGGTCTTAATAGGCCTTTGACAGCTCTGCGGGCGTGCAGCCGATGACGCGTTGTGACGTGGGGACGCCCACCCGACATCACTGTGTGTCGTTTTATGCGTCGGCGAGTGGGTCCCGCCCCTGCTCGCAGACGGGAAAATTCTTCCCAATCTGACCAGAGGGGAATAACAAACTTTACATGACAAAAAGTCCCAAGGCACTATTTGCAGGGATTCTCTCTCTCTTCAGCTACCATGCCCTGAGAGGGCATTGGCAACCATGGACTTCCATGTTAATCTTACTCTGGAGGCGTGGGTCATCTTCATTGGTGGTACATCCAGTTTGTGAGGCTCCTTAGAAAGATCATTCTTTGTTTACATCGATCTCTCTCACCATCGATCTTCTCCATCAGCATCAGGCTTCTAAATTGTGATTTCTTATTATGTGACCAATAAATTCCAACTGTCTCGTCCTGATCTTGGTCAGCAGAGCTCTTTTGGTCTCAGATTTTATTAGCACCTCTTCACTGGTCGTGTGACTTGTCATTATTGCCTCAGAAACCACAACTTTGCAGCCTCAATTCTTCTCTTCACTGATCATCCAACACTCACTTCCGTATGTCAAAATTGGTGTGATGTAGCATCCCAGGATTCCCAGCATAGGAACCATAAAAAAGTTATGGTGCAGAAAGAGGCCATTTAGCCCATCATGTCTGCGCTGGCCAAAAAAAGAGAAAAAATAAACTAGTTATTCATTTTTAATTCCACTTTCCAGCACTTGGTCCATACACTTGCAGGTTATGCACTTCTGGTGCAGATCTAGGTACCTTTTAAACGAGTTGAGCATTTCAGCCTCAACCACCAATTTAGCCAATGAATTCCAGATGAGCACCACTGTCTGGGTGAAAAAGCTTTTCCTCATGTCCCCTCTAATGCTTCTACTAATCACCTTAAATCTATGCCTCCTGGTAATTCACACCTCCGCTAGGGGAAACAGGTCCTTCCTGTTTCCTGTTTTTAGGGTCTACCCTATCTCGGCCCCTCATAATTTTGTACATCTCAATTAGGTCACCCCCTCAGCCCCCTCTGTTCTAAGGAAGAAAACCCTAGCCTATCCAAACTTTCCTCATAGCTGCAATTTTCAAGCCCTGGCAACGTTTTTGTAAATTAATTAGGGAAGGGACCAAAAGTGTACTCCAAGAGGTTTGGGGAGAGAATGCCACAGTGCTGTGCATGGTGGCTGATGGCTGCTGGTGTGGTAGAAGCATAGCAAATCAGAATTGAAATGGTAGTGCGTGCATGTTGGGATATAGGCCTGGAGAGGATTGTATAGGTGGAATGAAGCAGTACACTAACAGCAGGGGTTTTAAGAATGAAGGATGAGAGCGAGTCTGTGCGGACAGCAGTGGGTTAGAATAAAGATCACAGGGTTCTTGATGTATTGGAAAGGTGTAGAGTGAAACTAGCAAGCACAGCACTGGAGCAGTCATGCAATAAGTTAGCTAAATGTATGTATGGGGTATAATAACAAGGCAGAATTTTATGGTTCCTCGGTGATGGATTTGTCGGGGGTGGGGGAGGAGGAGGAGGGGGTGGCTGTAAAATTCCTCAGGTGACCTTCCTGCCACCTCCGACTAGTCTGCAGTCTCATGGGGGGAGGGTGGCGGGCAAGGCCTAGGGCAGCCCACCTGCCCAAGCAGTCAATTATTGGCCACTTAAGGGTTGCCTCCAGCCTCGTCGCAATTTTTCGTCCAGCAGGAGGAGGTCACAGATGGAATAGGAGTTTAAGGGGAGGATTTTCCCCTTGTAGGGCAGGCGCGGCGGGCAGGCCTGGGAGCGGCCCCGGAATGGTCCGTCGCCCACAATTGGACCCCAACCATGATTTCACGCTGGCTGGCCAATTAATGGCCAGCCAACATGAACGGTGTGTGGAAATGCTCAGTGCTGCTGTGATGAGGTGGAGAGAGGAGGGCCGAGAGCAGAAGTCAGCACAGGCGCAGGGGAGTGTGCACTGAAAGCTCCCTGAAGGCAGAGAGCTGCCTCAGGAAGCTGAAAATTTCTAACCTTCAAAATAAAGCTTTTAAAATTAAGGTCAACTTGTTTCCTCAAGTGACTCTGTCATATGAGCAGGGACATGTTAAAAATTCGATTTAAAACTTTTTATTTTATTTTTAATTAACATCGGAAGCCTCATCCTGCCCGTGGATGAGGTTTCCTCAAAAATCCAAAGGCTGCTTGGCCTTTTTGTCTGGACGCCAACTGTAAGGTTGGACGGGCAGGGAAAAATTAAATTTAATTAATTTATTAATAGGCTTAACAGCTTTCTTAATTGTCGGTGGGCGCATTGCTGACTCCCGCATGTGCCTGCTGATTGAAATATCGCGTGATGACGTCGGGACACTTGCCCAATGTCATCACACGCTATTTCACGCTCATGCCCATCAGATGCATGCCCGCACGCTGAGCTGAAAACCCAGCTCTAACACATCACCCTGCTTAGGCATTGGGTGGGAAAGGCAGCTCCATCACTGCCCCCCTTTCCAAATCGGGCATCCCCTCATAAAGGTCTGCCTTCCACCCTCCACCCCCCACCCCGTACTCCCTCCATGTCTGGCCTTGCAATCATGACCCCGAGCCCCCTCTTCCCATCACGCCTTGACCTCCCCTCCCAACCCCAACATGAGACCCAGCACCTATCTGGTCCTAGGGCCTCTGGCACTCCGGCAGTGGATATCGCTCAAGATGGCGCTGCTTGGATGACAGAGATGCCGGCCAATCAGATTGGCAGGCAGCTCTCTGAGGTGGGACTTCTTTGGAGTGTTAAATGGCTGCAAGGCTGCCGTGATTGGCGGGGATGCATTCCCCACCGACTCTTCCAGTGGCGGAGCGGAAAACCTCGGCATTCGAAAAATCCTGCCCATTTTGTATTATTGGGATATAAAATACCTCATTCATTATGAAAGAGGGTATCCCACTAACTCATTGTTCAGACCTGATGTTTCAAAATGCCATGGCAAAATATCTTACAAATAAATGTGAAATACACAAGATAATTTTTGAATGGTAAAGAAAATCATTGCATTCAAGCAGGATTGACATGGAAACTTCAAATATCCTGACTTCAACTGTTAAGGCCTGACAGGCCTGGAAGCAGATGGGAAACCATCCCCTGACCACGATTTCATGCAGGTTGGCCAATTAACGGGCAGCCAGCGTGAAATGTGCCGGAGAAAGGCTCAGCACTGCCGGTGGGGGCGGAACGAGGGCGGGCGCCAATGTCACCGAGGGTGCTGGTGAGCACTTCCACTGAGCTCCCTGAAGGCAGACAAATGCCTCAGGGGCTGCAGACCTCCACAGAATAAACAAAACAGCAAAAACGCTGCAAAATATGTCCATGCAGCACAAGCAAGCCCCTGAAAGCAGACCTCATAAAACAAACAGCCCACAGATCTTTCTTTTTATTTTAAATCCTAATGGAGATTTCATCCCGCCCTTGGATGAGGTTCCATCAAAAATGTAAAGCCCGCCTGGCCAATCTGCCAATCGTAAGGTTGGATGGGCCACGAAAAATCACTTATAATTGGGCCGTTAATGAGCTTAATTACCTGCCTAATTGTCGGCGGGTGTTCTTCCAACTTTTGCACGCACCCGCCAAGCGAAATATCATGTGGGTGCACAATGACGTCGGGACTCTCAACTGAAATCATCTAGCATGACTTTACGCCTGTTTGGGTCGTAAAATTCTGGCCTTAAAGCTTCTTGGGAGTAGTCTTCTGTTTCAGATGAGATATTTCACTATCTCTACTGGTAGGACAACCTTCTAGGGGGATTCTTGCATGAATTAATGGATCCATAAATTTTCTATGGGAAACTTTACAGTCAGTCTTCTAAAAAATATCCTGAACAAAACTACTGCAGGTAGTTTTTACTGCTGGAAATCTGAAGTAAAACTAGAAAATGCTGGAAATATTCAACAACCTGGAAGCACCTGTCAAAAGAGAAACAGCTCAACGCTTCAGCTGATGATGTAAAACACTGGGCAGAGCAATGAACTTCGTCCCTGCTGGAGAGGCAGGGTCATTTTCAGGTTAGGTACTTGACTGACTGATTTGTATGTCAATTGGTTGCAGTGCAATTATCATCCTGCATCTTGGTTTCCCAACCAATCAGGGAGGGCAGGTAGGATAAAGCAGCAATTAAAGTTAAAAGCAAAATACAGCAGATGCTGAAAATCTGAAACAAAAGCAGAAAATGCTGGAAAAACTCAGCAGGTCTAACAGTGTCTGTGGAGAGAACAAAAACAGAGGCTTGAATTTTACCTTTGGCATGCGGGCGAGCGTCCGACACACCGGAACGTAATATGGCACGCGAAGACGTCAGGCGTGCGTTCCGTCATTGTACACTTGCATGATATTTTGTTCAGCGGGCGCGCGCCGGAGTCGGCTGCACGTCCGCCAATAATTGAAAGGCCTATTAAGGCCATTAAGGACCTAATTAACTTGAAAGTTACGCTGCCCATCCAACCTAACAGCTGGCGGGCAGGTGAAAAGGCCAAGCAGCCTTTACATTTTTTAGGAAACCTCATCCACGAGCGGAATAAGGTTTCCTAAAGCTAATACTAATTAAATAAAACCTTTATCTTGACATCAAAAACATGTCCCATCTCACGTGACACAGTCACATGAGTGGACATGTTTCATTCAATTTTTACTGTATTTATTAATTTATTCCAAAAGCGCTTCAATCTCCCTGAGGCAGCTCCATGCCTCAGGGAGACTAAAGTGTTCTGCGTTCCAGGCCCGTAAGAAAATTCTGTCCAATTAACTCTGTTTTTCTCTCTACAGATGGTGCCAGACTTGCTGAGTAGTTGCAGTATTTTCTGTTTTTATTTTTTTTTAGTTCTATGGGTGAAAGAAACCATCTTTGTCAAGGAGATTGTTTATTCTAAACTTCATTACAAAACAATACTATGGGCAAGAATTTACTTTAAGGCAAATATTCACTAAATACAGGTACCACGGAATGAAAATGAGCTGAAGAGAAACTTAAACACAGAATCACCTATCTCCTCTGAGCTTACATGGAACTGCTACACTTCATCCATTGCTAAATCTGCCTTCAAGAAAGGCAAACATGTCTTTTCTAGTCAGCAATCTCAAATCTGTAGGATACCTCAGTCTGTCCATGGTTTCATTACTGCTCTTTTCTCTGAGAAGGCTCTTCTGCTCAGGATGCAAGACGAAGTTTGTCAGCTGACCCGAGCGACTCGTGTGAAAAAGTTTTTTCTCGCGTCACGTTTGCTTCTTTTGCAAATCACTTTAAATCTGTGCACTCTTGTTCTTGATCCTTCTACGGGCAGGAACAGCTTCTCCCTATCTATTCTGTCCAGCCCCCTCATGATTTTGAACATCTCTATCAAATCTTCTCTTACCTTTCTTCTCTCCAAGGAGAACAGTCCCAAACCTCTTACTATATTTAAGCAGTACTTTTTTTTATTTCAACATCAAAATTAGTCTATTAGAGGTACTTCATCCACAGCTACAGCCCTCTCCTCATCAACCTCGACTCCTCTGGTCCCCATACACAGACACAGCTCCTCACTTCACCACTATCTCCACTGTCTCCCAATGGCTCCACCTTCTTCCCCATTCTTCTGTCTCTGCAATTCCTTTCTGCTCTATCCATGCTCTCCAAAACTCATTCTTACTTCGTTCACTCTTCACTTTGCATATTCCAGCAATGCACTTCCCTCACTCTACCATCTTTATTCCTATTGTTGTGATTATCTAGTTCATGGCCAGAATTTTGATGTCGGTGTGCAGGGACTGGCCTGGCAGGCTGACACGTAAAATGATGCACGGTGACATCGGGCATGCGTCCCGATGTCAGCGCGCGTCATTTAGATATCACGTTAGGCGGGTGTGTGCCGGAGGCGAGCGGCAATCTGCTCTGCGTCTGCCCGCTCCCACTCCCCACCAGCCTGCCTGACATACAGAAAATTCTCCCCCATGATTCATATGTTCAAGAATATAACTTTTAGTTTTAGGAATATAACTTTTAGTTTGGGAATTGGAACTTTTCAGTGTAAGTTAAATGGTTAAGAAAAAACTAAGGCTATGAGCAATCAAAAAGTTGTGGCCATGTTGACTTAAGAGGTGGGAGCTAGAAAGATAAGATCATAAAGAGCAGAGAGCTTGGTCTTAGCTTCATAATGCTGCCAGTAAGTCTCGGAAGCACTGTCCTGTCTTTGTTAGAACTATAAGTAATTCATATTGTTTCCCAGAAAACTTTAGAATTAAAAGCTAGTTAATTTGCATTTCTGCCTGTGAACATGCTGAAGAAATGGTAATTCAGGTTGGAGCCTTGGTTAGAAGGGCTTTTTTGTTTAAATTATCTCTGTGTGTTTGCTGACAGATGTAGGCAGTTCAGTTTGGGGAACAGACAGAGGCAGTGGGGCATGGGTGGAGGAGGGGGAAGTAAAAAATATAACTGGGTTTATAGCATAAGTCTTTATAAGTATAGTGTTAAATTTGTGGTGTTAGCTTAGTTAAATTTCTCTTTATATACAATAAAGTTTGTTTTACTTTAAAAACGCAAAATCTTGTGGCGTAGTTCTGTCAGTTAATTACTGGGTGTTCGGATTTTGTTAACAATTCCTAACAGGATTGTAACACTATTAGGTCTTCACTGCTCCTCTTCATTCCGTAGCATGTCGGCAATACTATGTACTGGGATTCTTCTCAGCACTCATTACCAAAATTCTCACTAATTAAATCTTAACTGAGGTGATCGGGGCAGTAAGATCCTGCAATGGAGTTTTGCAGTGTGCAGCGTTAACTGATCTCCTTTAGTAAGGGTCTTACAACGAGTCACAGCATCCATGAGTTAAGAAGGGGGTAACCAGTTACAATCCCTCTTCCTTACTGTCCTTCAACTTGCTGGAAGTAATGCTCACCAAAGCCCAGTAGGTGTCTGGAGATGGGCTCCTGGTGGCAGGCCTGGCAGACCAGTGAGGTTTCCTTTAACTCCCCACCTCCAGAGCAGTGGATGCTAGAGGATCACAGCTGTGGCCACAGGTCATCCTCTGAAGGGGTTTTCCCTCCACATTAATGGCATGGCAGCTGTGGCCATACTTACTTTTAACAGTTTAAGATATCTTCAGAGGACGCCTCCATCTTGAGGCGTCTTCGCGGTCCATCACCCACATCAGCATTGTCCACCTCTCCCAGTGAGGCTGCCCACCAAACACAATCCCGGCTGCTCCAATTGGGCCCCCCACCTGCAGAGCCTACCTGCAACCCCTAATTAGACAGGGGTTCCTAGGGGGCCTGTTAATTAGCCTCTTCTGGAAAGATCGCAGAGGTGGGCAGCCCTCGGACACTATCGGGGTCAGGACTCCTATGTGGTGCTGACACCTGAGATCTTCTGTGAGGTTAAGATTCTGCCCAGTGACTTCCAAGGAGGGGAACTGGGGAGTAGGAAGGAGGAAAAGGAAAAATGTGCAGGCCAGAATTTACCTCTTTCTAAAACTATTTACTGACAGAAAGTTAAAATCAGCCCCTTAATTCTCCTACAGTTAAGTGTGGAAGACTAAGCTTGATAACCCATGAATCTAGTAGTAGTGATAGTCTCCTATTTGTTCAACTATGTCCAAGCTGTAAGTGATATCAAAGGTCACACTAAAGGTCATGACTAAACATACTAGAGAATTTGATTATAGTGGAGGAAGAGTGCATCCTGCTGCCCCCACTCTCTCAGCTGCTTTTACATGATCCCAGAAGTGAGGAAGATCCAAGATATCTGGGTAGCTTGGCAGCTACAGTGGATGGCCAGTACAAGGTCCTTCACAGCTTTCAACCTTTGCCAGGGCCTATCGAGGGTTGCTAATCATAGCTTATGCCACAATGTCACTATTGGGGCAAGTGTGGATGTAGGGTCCAAGAGCTACTTCAGCCACTACAGCGAATGAACTAATGCTGTTGCCGTTATTCTGTACCACACTCTGAGTCAACTTGTCCTCCTGCCCCATTAACCTAAGGACAAATTAAAGCTGTGGGGATTGGCAATTGGCATTTCAAAGTTTATCAAATGCAGTCTGCCTTCACTGCCCCTATTGGGATTTTCAATCATATTCAGAATAAAGCGAAACTCCTATCAGCCATATAATGATTTAATTGGTTTATCTTATTTAATGTGCTTACTGCTCAATGTCTAACCTCTATATTAGTAGCTTTAAAATACCCGGATGAATGATTTCCCAGTTTCCGATGGCAAACTAGGAAGGGAGTGATGAAGCTTGTTCAAAGAAATGTTTTTATTAAAGGAGGAGAGAGAAGTGGAGGTACCAGGAGCTTAGGAAAATAATTCCACTGAATGGGGCATGGGTAGCTGGATACTCCATCATTGGTGAGGCAAAGGGAAAGAGTGATGCACAGAGAGCTAATAGCATTAGAGGGTATGTAGAGCTGGAGGAGCTGGAGGACTGGAGCAAGGCCATGGAAGGATTTCCTTATTAAGATAAGGATTTCCTTATTAAGATAAGGAAATTAAGTTGAATGCATTGGAAAACAGGGGATCAATGCAGGTCGCTTAGTAAAGTGTCACCAAGGGCAGAATAGAACATTCCCATTTGTTCGTTTTATAGAATGTGAAGATTTCAGTGAGATATATCATAATAATATTTAAAAATCAAAACAAATAAAGGAGCTTGTTTTATATATCCACTTTCATGATCTCAGATTGAATCAGAATACTTTAGTGCCATTAAGTAGTTTTTGAATTGTCAGCGCTGTAATGTCAGGAAACACAGCAGCAAATTTATGTGCAGCCAAGTTCCACAATTAGCAAAGTGATAATGACCAAATTTTGTTTCAGCGATATTGGTTGAGGGTTAATATTGACCAAGACACTGAGAACATCCCTGTTTTTCTTCAAATAGTGCATTAGAATCCTTTACATCCAGCTCGAGAGAGGAAACTGAACTTTAAATTAATTCCCCAACAAGCAGGCCTTATCCAATGACCCTCCTGGTTATGGACTGGATTTTACCATCCTTATGGTAAGAAAATGGATTGTGTTTTCTCCTCCCTTCTCGCTGTCTGAGGTGCATGGACACCGAGTTCCAGCTTTCTCTGTTTTTTTTTTATTTATTCAAGGGATGTGGACATCTCTGGCTAGGCCAGCATTTATTGCCCATTCTTAATTGCCCTTGAGAAGGTGGTGGTGAGCTGCCTTCTTGAACCGCTGAAGTCCGTGTGGTGCAGGTACACCCAGAGTGCTATTAAGGAGGGAGATCCAGGATTTTGACCTAGCGATAGTGAAGGAACAGCGATATATTTCCAAATCAGGATGATGAGTGGCTTGGAGAGAAACTTCCAGGTGGTAGTGTTCCCATGTGTCTGCTATCCTTGTCCTTCTGGATGGAAACACTTGTGGGTTTGGAAATTGCTGTCTAAGGAGGCTTGGTGAGTTCCTACAGTGCATCTTGTACACACTACTGCCACTGTGCGTTGGTGGTGGAGAGACTGAATGTTTGTGGATGGGGTGCCAATCAAGTGGGCTGCTTTGTCCTGAATGGTGTCAAGCTTCTTGAGTGTTGTTGGAGCTACATTCATCCAGGCAATTGGAGAGTATTCCATTACACTCCTGATTTGTGCCTTGTAGATGGTAGACAGGCCATGGGGAGTCAGGAAGTGTGTTACTCACTGCAGGATTCCTAGCCTCTGACCTGCTCTTCTAGCCACATTATTCATATGGCTAGTCCCGTTCAGTTTCTGGTCAATGGTACCCCCCAGGATGTTGATAGCAGGGGATACAGCGATGGTAATGCCATTGAATGTCAAGGGGTGATGGTTAGATTCTCTCTTGTTGGAGATGGTTATTGCCTGGCACTTGTGTGGTGCGAATGCTATTAGCAGTAATGACTAAGAGAGCTCTGAAGAAGGTTCATAAGGACTCAAAATGTTAACTTTGTTTTTTTTTCTCTCTCCACAGATGCTGTCAGGCCTGCTGAGGTTTTCCAGCATTTTCTGTTTTTGATGCTGGAAGATTGGCTGATTGTCCTCTCTTCCTATCAATCAAGGAAGAGAAGACTGAGAAAAAAGAAAGTTACATAGACACACACATAGAAACACTAGGAACTGGTGCGGACCATGCAGTTGCTTCAACCTTTTCCATCATTCAATTAGGATATGGCTGATCGATTCCTCAACTCAATTTACCTGCCTTTATTCAATATCCTTTGAAAACTTTAACTGTCAATAATCTAACAATCCTGGTATTGAAAATTTCAGTTGTCCAAATTTCCAGAGTTTTTTGGGAAAGCAACTTTCAAATTTCTGCTGCTTTTGGCGTGAAGTGCTTCCTCATTTTACTCCTGAATCCAGGCTCTAATTTTAAAGTTATACTTCCTTATTCTTGATGCCACGCCAGAGAAAATAATTTCTCTGTATCCAGCCTTTTGAATCCTTTTATCATTTTAAACACCTTAATTAGACCATTCATAATCTTCTGTCCTTGAAGGAATAAACACAAAAAGTCTTCCCAGCCTATGCAGAGATATCAGCCTCCAATTCTTTTTTAATTGTTGAGATATGATAATATGAAATCTCTCATACTCATTGGCCTTTAAATCTGTCAGTCAGCCTTATGGAGATGAAATACACAGGAAGCCATCTGTGGAGCCACCTGTGATTCCTGACATGCTTGAATACGCGGACTCACAGCTCATGGGTGACTTAATGGGACTAATAAATTTGAGTAATTAATGGGACTTGGAGGTTGAAGTTTCCCCTAGTTAGCTTTAATTTAGAAGTCCGTTTGAAATGATCTAGCAGTGAGGTCACATATCCTCAATAGGTGACGATGATAATCAGTTTAAGCATGAATGCAATTTAAAAGCATCACAAATCAAACCCTCCAATGAAGATTTAACACTTGTGATTACAGTGAGCATGCCACCTTTTAATGATTAGTGCAGCTTTCTTATCAGAATGAAAAAGACAACTCTGACAAAAAATGTTCTATAAAATTATCCCTTTAGAACACTAAGGATTGTGGAAACTTCAATAGTTGGTTAGTTTTGTAACATCATTGAAATATATGCAAATGAGTACCCTGTCACATACTGTGATTTATAATTTGAAGCTTTCATAGTACAGATAATTTTTAGATAATCGGTATAATAGACTGAAATTTAGTTCAATTTTATGTGTATTATTACTGACTGTTCTGAATAAATCTGTATTGGAATTGATTGCAATGTAATTACTTTGCGTGCAGACAAATGCAAACATACTTCTTGCTGTGCTAGTCAGTGAAGGGCAGCTTTTTTGAATTAATGCAGTACTGAGGGAGTGTTGCACTGTCAGAGGTGTCGTCTTCTGGGTGAAATGTTAAAAAGAGGCTCTATCTGTCCTTTCAGTTGGATGGAGAAGATACCATACCACTATTCAAAGTGATTTCTCCAAGTGTCCTGGTCAACTTTTATCCCTCAACCAACTCCACCTAAACAGATTAGTTGGTTGTTTATCTCAATGCTGTTTGTGAGACCTTGCTGTGCACGAACTGGCTAATTGGGTTTTCCTCCTGAATTTTTGTCAGACCTACACATCTGGTCAGTTAGTATTCTGCACAAAGACAATACAGAATGGTATGGCTGCCTTCAGTGTCTTCTATATCTACTGAATTGTGAAGTTATTCAATGGTTTTCATTTTTAACAATAACACTTATAGAACCATACCCAATTGTTGATGTATTATTACATCGCTTGTCACATTATAGCATCTACCCCCCTTAATCCCAACAAATATGAGAAACAAGGCAAAGAATATATTAGATAATTGGATAACAATGGGCCCATTATGATTCAGAGCTCTCTTCCAAAAGTTTCTTGAGTATTTTAATTGCTTTGTCTTGACAATAATAAAGTAGTAATGGCCTCAAAATTGGGTCATTTAAACTGGCGAAGCAGCCGGCTTTATTTTGAAAGGGATTTACTTCCTGATGCCCAAAGTGCTACCTCTTTCAGGTGATAGATCCTTTGAATATGATAATCAAGTTCCTATGACGTCAGGCTGCACCTGAATGGCCATTTTGTTGTCACCATTTGACAACAATAGGCAGAACAGCCATGCATACTCTAACCAATGGAGTTGAAAAACCCTGCCAAAGCTGTGTTGAAAATAATCAGACCCTTCCAGCTCCCCCCCAACCCCCCTACCACCCCACCATAAATTAGCTTGCTGGCCGTTTCCCCAGTGGGATCTCTAGGCCTCATGTTTGGCAGTCTGCAGCAGCCTTAAGTCTAAATTAGGCCAGGCCTTTATATGATGCCAGCCTCTTCACAGCTGGGACAGGCCAACGGGTGTACTCAGCCAATGGATAACATGGGCCCTTCTAATTTTTAAAGTAGTGGGAACCTCCCTACTTTGGCTGAATAAAGAATGCAAGAGGCAGCTTCCACATGCAAGAGTTAGAAATCTAACCTTATTCTAGAAGTAATTGGGATTAGTCACAGTTACCAAGTCTTTGGGTTGCTGGAGTGTACATGAGAAATGTTCGAGGATACACATTGCATACTCTAAATAAATAGGATAACAAACCATATCATGAATGGTTCATTATTAAAAAATATATATAAACAAGTTGAAGCAACAGCTAAAATGCCAACAAGCGTTTTTTCAATAATTTAAACCATGGGGAAGGTAAAATTCTACTGTGGCATGAGTGGAAAATGGATATCAGTTGATTGGTCACCTGAGATACCCTCACCCAATTTTTATTTCCATTGATTTTCACCCCAGCAATTATCTGAAACCAGAATACAGTAGGCAGGGTTAACGTTTCGAGTCCAATATGATTCATCTTCAGAACACCTAGTTCTGAAGAAGAGTAATTTTGGACTCGAAACATTAACTCTGCTTCTCCACAGATGCTGTCAGATGTGCTGAGTTTTTCCAGTATTTTTCTGTTTTTATTTTGGATTTCCAGCATCGGCAGTATTTTGCTTTATTAAAGTCGGGAGGGGTTTAACTGAGAGTCGTTATTGATTGGGTGATATGGACAAGTGTCAAACCCATCCAATGTTAGTAGTTGAAGCCCAAGTTATTTTAAATCCCATGCTTAGTATGAATCCCAGCTGGCAAACGCCTGCCTGAATTGGCAGAAGGAGGCAAAAGGCAGATCAAAATATGGGCCCTGGAGGCTGCCCATTGACAACAATGTAAGTTATGCCACGGTTGGCGTATGGTTGTGGGTGGGAAGAGTAGCCCATGGCAGCAGAACCCAAAAACGTCCTTGTTAGACCTGGAAGAGCACAGCTCCTCTTCTTGGGTCCGCTAAGCAAAGTTATTGACCTACCTTAGACAGCACTTCCTCTACTTCCTCAAATGATGGCTAAATGATTGCTTTTGGGTGCAAATGATGTCAAACAATGTCAACATTTTCTGGCAGAGAGCACCTCCTCTTCTTCGTCTTCAGATTTTACTGAAGCTGCATGCTCACTCTTAGCACCCGACTCGATAGAATGTTAAAATCAGGATTTTAATGACATTTATAGAACTGCCAATTTGTATGTTTTAATGAAGGTGCCTGCTTGAGTCAGGTAGGCACATTGGCTGCCTGAAGAAAGGGCTTGGTTAAGATGGTGGTGTATGGGAATCAAGTGGGAACAGAGCAGCAAGTCTTTACACAGCTATTTTAACTGTAAACCCTACCAGGCGGAGTGGTTTAAAATTCCCCACAAAGTACCTTTCCCAGAGTCTGACGATGACCTCTTTACATCAGCACAGGCCTCTGCACCCAAAACATTCTATCACAATGCAGTGACCCGGAAATACAATTGAACTGAAGGGCATATGTCTGCCACTCAGGTGTAGCCTTTGAAACGAGAGGGTCAGGCTCTCTGAAGATTCCTTCTCCTAATCAAAGCCTTCCTTGTCCAAATGTAACACAGAGAAATCAGCCACCTTCTGTGAACAAAATAACCGCTGACTGGACAGTCATAAGCAACACATATTTCATTGCATTGATAAATTTTGACAAATTTATCCACAGTAACATTCAAACCAAGTTTGATGTTAGAGTTTCTCTGTGTGCCATCCCAGCGTGCAGCAACTCCTTTTCCAATATAAAAGCCTGCTGTGTTACATTACAGATCAAGATAAAAGGAATTGTTTCAGAAATAATGCTGCATTTAAAACAACACTCCAAAATGGTGGACTAGTGATAATTCCATTAAAAAAGATGTGTCGTTTGAATAACGAGTGAATCCATTCACCATGATACCTTTAAAGAAAATGTAATCACTAACTGACAGCTTACAAGACAATGGTAAAAAGGACTTGAACAATTTACTACAGGAATCTCCAACTTTGTTCCCTTGCAGCACCACATCCGCCCCACCACAAGGTGAAGGAAATGAAAGTTGAATTTTAAGTAAAGCAACAGACCCAATTCAATCCCTTACAAATCAACTTCCTGCAGCTGGAGAGAATTTCATAGCCACATGGGGCATCTACACTTGAAATGCTAATCCATTTATTTTTGGCCCTCTGCCTTAACTAAATGTCAGAAATAAACCAGATTAAGTGTAATCTTGATGGCCTTTAATGTAAAGATTAAAAGGGTTCCATCTGCAGCCAATATCCTGCTTAGGTTACATTAGCCCAACAGATAAGCCTTTGAAAGTAATAAATGTGCAACTTTACTCACAGTAAGACAGCTATTAAGTGCAGATATACAAAAACAAGGAAAACCACATTATGGTTATATTCAAACACTGCTCACTGGAAAAGCAATGTTCATCTCCAATATTTTCTCATTCTGATGAACAGTGATTGACCCAAAATATCAACACCGTTCCTCTCTCCACAATTGCTATCTGACTTGCGGAGTGTTTCCAGCTTTTTCTGTTTTTGCTTCTGCAAATGTTGCCTTTCACTATTCTGCTGTGCATTTTGCTTCCCACCAAACAGCATGGCTGGTAATTTATTAGAAGGCCTGTCTGCGGGCACAGCTAGTTAAAGCCTTCAAAGGACCAACCATGAATCATGTTGCCAGAATAGATTAAATAGGCTGAATGTAGAGAAATGTTTCCAAAGAGCCTCAGGTCAGACTACAGAACTGGTGCAAGAAGTATTTAAATACAATCCTTTACAATCCTAACCAGAGAAAATAAAATGAAAAAAGAAACATAACTATCTAATATAGATCATGCCACAAATGGAAACAGAATTTTGGCATTTAAAACCAGGTAAAAATCATGGAAGTAACTTTGCTAGCAGGTTGATAATTACTCCCAGTGCTTTTGAAACATCACATGTTGGATTTTCCCCTTGGGGACAGGAAACAGGAGCCGGGACTGCTTCTGTAGCAACCTACATCTGGAAGAAGGGGGGAAACTGACCGAAATTTAGATTTTCATGGGGTTAAACCCTTGGACACAGGTTTCCTGTCCAATTATAACTGGTGGGGGCAGGAATGGAGGCGCGTCAAATGAAGTGGGGGACTCATTCAGACACCCACAGCAGCCATCACTGAGGCTACTATTGTCCTGAAGGAGAGAATTTGTGCCAAAGACGTCGATTGTACCACAGGGCGGGCAAGATATCATGGGGGAATCGGAGGCCTGACACCATGAGGGAGAAAAGGGAGGCCTTCTTCCTGGAGGGTGCCAATTGAGGAAGCCACCTCATCATCCAGCAAGGGCACCTCCCTTGTTCAGCACCATCTCCCTTTGCTTCCAATTCCTCCTCCTCTCTTACCTCCTGCTCCTTCACTGATGTGCTGTCCTCTTCCAGGGCTTCCACATCCTCAAGGTCCACACCACTCTGAAGGGCCCTGTTATGGAGAGTGCAGCAGACCACCATAATGGCTGTGACCCTTGCAAGATGACACTGCAGGCACCGTCTGACTGGTACAAGTACCGGTGTACAGTCCCAGTGCCCTTTGAGCCTGCGATGCCCCATCAGTTATGAATCTGATGTGTCATCTAGCCTTGGTGAAGAGGGCATCTGTCACCTGGGTGATGGACTGGTCACCTGTGAGATGCCTCAAAGGTCCGCATTGACAAGGCCACGGTTGTCTGTGACTGTCTGTGTGGACAGTCAGTCTTCTTCGGCACTGGTTCTCAATCTTGTCCAGACGGCTTCACATCTGCCTGTAGTCAGTGTGCTCCTTCGGTGCCGCTCATTCTTCTCTCCTAGCCTTCTGATGCTCGGCACTCTGGCCTTCCTGTACAGGCTGCTGTTCCTCATCACCCGTGGCCTTGATTTCTGAGGGTGCAGCTCCCATTTCCAACTTCAGCCTTCCTAGTGCTCAGGTGAAGTCAGAAGTTGCCTTGCTCATTGCTCTAGCGCCCGTTGATGCCAGGCAGGTGACGAGCCTCTGAAATGGCAAAGTTCTTAATGCTGCCTCCTCTCCTGACCTTTGATGCGCTATTGCAACTTTAACTTCAAAGAGGTAAGCCCTTTAACAAATGATAAACATTGACACTTATCTTTAGAAACTTATTGGCCTCCATCACCCACCCCTGCTAAGTCCTTTTCTGCCTTCAGCTGGTCTGAGGCAGGCAGCTCCAAAACACCAATTGCCTCCAGGAAAATCCAAAAGCTTAACAGACAGGCTTTTAACAAGCTCCTAATGATGTTAATTGCACTGATTAGGAGCACGGACGAGATTACAGGTCCATACTCAACTGCCTCCCACCACCCTTGAGCAGAATAGTCATGTTGCAAACGGAGGTGGGTTGTCAGCACACTCCACGTCACTGCCGTTTTCCCCAGCTGTCCACTTCAGTTCCGAGCCAATTCTGGCCCCAGAAATCCAGCCCTATATCTCAGAGTTTCCAGAGTACTGATGGAGTTCTATCTGTTGAAGGTGCCATCTTTCAGATGAATCATTAAACCACAACCTTGTCTTCCATGTAAGGTGGATGTAACAGATCTCATGGCAATATTCTGAAGAGGAGCATGGGCTCCTGCTATTTAGCTAATACTTAACCCTTAAACAGCATCACTAAAACTGATTATTTTGTTATGATCACATTACTATTTGTTGAAGCCTGCTGTGCGCAAATTGGCTGGCACATTTCCTACAATAGTGACTACAGTTCAGAAAGCACTTTATTAGATGTAAAGCGTCTGGAGCATCTCATGGTCATGAAAGATGCTATATAAATGCAATTCCTCTCCTTTCTTTTAATATATATATTTTTTTGTTGTCAGTTGTTAATGTGAATGTATCAATAATCTGAGGACATAAGATAACACCATAGTATGGTCTCATAAGAAGGGGACAACAGCAATTTTTTGGTATTCATTTTTGTAAAAATTATTGAATTGCCAATTTTTGTTTCCCCCAACATGTCTGAAATGTAACTGAGTTATCATTCTACAGGTCTTGCAGTTCTCCAGAACCTCAACCATGCAACCATTCTACATGTGCAATCAGACATTGAGCTATATAATCACGGGATGGAGGGGTATCATAGCTGGTTTCAATCCTGTGTTTGGCTTACATGTGTATTTTCCAGCATGAGTCATTGATTATGATCACGAATAGGAAGTGTGTGTGAATTTTCCATTTCTATTTCATGACTACCAAGACTAATTGTAGTCCCCTCGATGAGTTCTCACAAACCGAGCGTCAAATCAATGGTCTTTCCAGGTTTGTATGCTTCAGAGTCAACTGACAATTTTTAAAAGGGTCGAAACCAACAGAAAGGAATCCAAAATAAAGGATAGATGACAGTAGCATTGTTTTAAAACCTGGCCAAATAATGCAAATACATTAGATTTGATCCGCTGTTTGAACCCTGACTTTAACAGATGACCAAATATACTTTGGTTTATGCAATGGTAAAAAAAATTAATAATGTAATTTGGAAAAGGCTGTATTAAATTATAACAAATAATTACCAAAATAAAAATAAACGTTTAAGGGAGAGATGCCTCTTTGTAATAGCGAATGGTCCAGGCTCTTGTGGCTGCTGAGTATTATATAGTAAGCAGCCCACTATATAATGATTCTTTGTTCATCTTTGGCAACAGAATGTGTAAAAGCATAGAGGGAAAGCTTCATTTGTGTAGCGCATCTTTCTTCAATGATATCAATGGAGACCACATGTAGGCTGTGTAGGTAGTAGCCCATAGCGCTGCCTGGTCCCGGGAAATCAACACAAGTTTGCTTGAAGTGGTGCTTTACAAGCAAATATAGCCCTAAAGTTCTGTGACTTTTTTTAGTCTAAAATACCTCAAAATAGAAATGATTTAGTGTCAAAAAACAGCATTACAATATAAACTGCTAGAATGTAGGCTAATTGATAGAGATTGATTTCTATGATTAATCAACAATTCCATTATCATTGTATCATGTAACTACCAGGAAAGTGGAAGGGAAATGTCATTGCGCACAGTTATGATATTACACATTTTTAGAAAAACGGTTCTGAAGGTCACATTTTTAAAAAAATCTTGAACTGAGTTTAAAAACTTCTCAGCAGCGAGTGTAGATGCAGTGGGAGGACTTGTGAAGCCTGTCAATGAAGCTGCAAGACTTTACACATTATTCAGTGGGTATTTTCAAATTATAAAGTGACAAAAATGCCTTCACGCGTGCAACCACTTGTGATCAGAATTTCTTAAATTTTCTAGGCCTACCACTTCTCCTAGGTGCTGCCCTGACATCCGCAGCAAGGGTGGAGACAGTGTGTGCAATGGTTGGCCCTGATGCTTCTGATGACTTCGACATCTGTCCTCTGGAGAGCTGAGGCCTTGAGGGTCCTGACTTACTTTGGCTGCTCTCCCTGCGGTGACACAGGATGAAGAAGTCACAGGCAAAGGGGACACAAAGGACAGCCTCTGAGATTACTGAGTGGATGACCCAGGAGTGTCCAGCAGCTGTTCTTCCTCCCTTCAGGTGCCCAGGGACCTCAGCCTGACTCCTTGAAGGGAAGGAACACCTGGAGGGATGTCGAGGTGCCCGGTTCTCCTCTCACGTTGCCATTGCAGGAACTCACCTATGGCTACTGCAATGTAGTGCAGGTCTGCGCACATCTCCATGTTGTACTGGGCCAGCGCCTCCATGACGTCTGTCATCCTTCCCATGGAGACCTCCATAGGCGCACAAATGGGCACCACTTCATGAGAGAGCAGGCGGACGCACTCCTCTAACTCACATGCCACTCTTGTTGAGGGCTTCCAACTGCTCTGTATGATGTTTCCCCACCTTCTGCTGACTCTCCAGGATGAGTTGGAAAGCCAAATCCAGAGGCTCGTCATCTGACTCAGACCTCACAGATGCCTCTTCCCCAGCAATCCTCCAAGTGCCAGGGAGCTCAGCTGAACCGGCCTCCTCCTGCTGCAGACATGTGTCCATGTGGTGAACACCAGATTGTAAACCTGAGCCTGCTCTAGATCTAGGTCCCACTAAGGTGTGTGTATCTGTGCTGGTGAAGGGCGTTGGTAAGCGCTATGACGGGTCTTCCAGGCTGCTTATTTCCAGCTTTTCAATGGAAGAAGTGTCCACTTGGTTGGAGGTGCGGACCTAGATGGAGTTGAGGGACTGGCTGGCTGAGGATGTCGGTCACTTGGCAGAGCTCCCTGTGAACCAAAGTAGAGATAAGTTGTGCATGGCAGAAGAGTCAAAAGCAGGAGAGAGAGCAGTTTGCATTGAACATTTGCAGTGAGAGAGGGATGGTGTGGTGCAGGATCCTCACTAGGGTGTTCACTGGTGACCTCACCGTTGCCGCAGACATGCCACGGCCTCACCAGTCAGTGCGATGGCACGCTCCTCAAAGTGAATAGGGGACCTAATGTGGGCCACTCCACCTCCGGTCTGGGACCTCTCTCTGCTGTTGTGAGCCAGCTTCTCCTGCATGAAAACAAAGAGAGTGTGAGGAGGACACATGGCACTTTGTGGAATGTTTATGTGGACAGGATGAGGACATGAGCTCCAGAGGATATGAGCCTGATGGAGATGTGAGGGTGTGTGTGAGAGTTGCTGGTGTTATCCCTTGAGGTGTGAGATCCCTGTGGACATGTGATGGGTTTGTAAGTGTGAGAGTTACGAGTGATGAGGTGTTTGACTTACCCTGGTGGAACGGATGAGAGCATTCATCCTCTTCCTGCACTGGATGGCTGACCAACTCTGTGCTCCGGTGGCTGACCACCACTGTCACTGCCTCCCAGGCCGGATAGGTGACTCTGGTGGACCTCCTGCAGCCAGAGCGGGTAGAGGACATTGCAGCGGCCTTCCAATGTGTCCAGCAGGCACCCTAGGGAGGCATCACTAAATCTGGGGGCTGCCATATTCTTTGCTTTTGGTGCCATCTGTCGCCTGGAGCAGTCTTGGTCTGTAGACATGATGTAGGCTGCGCTCTGGTGCACTTTAAATATGGCGCCCGGAGCGAGGAAGCACTGAGGTCATGGCAGCGCGGGCAAATCCGAGCCCGTCCACCAGCGATCCAGGATGTTACCTGTGAACACATTATTAATGAGGTGGGACCCATCGGGAATGGGACGATATGGCGTGAAAACCCACCAGCGGGCAAAATGACTTTTTTCCTGCCTGCTAATGCACTTTGTGCATATCTGGGATAATTCCCCCCACAGAAAAGCATCTAAAAACAATTGCTAGTCTGCTGTAAAGTAACTACGCAAGGAATCTTCTCTCCTCCCTGTAAATCCTGATTTACCTACCAAGCTCACGTGTTAAAGCAACCTCCAGCAATTCTACCACTAAAGCCATTGCAGTTACAGAGACAATTCTACAACCTCAAAACCTTCACTTCAGACATTGCAAAACCTCAACTTCATAACATATCAGACCTGCATCGAGTATGGACTCATCCTGGTTTACATTTATAAATATTATTTTATCATTTTTAACGAATTTCTTTTGCGTGTGTGTGTGTGTGTGTGTGTGTGTGTGTATGTGTTAGCAACTTTATATTTTCTTAGGTAATTTCCAGAGGAACAGAGTGAAATCAAATAACCTTGCCTTTTTTAAAGTAAAAAGGCTTTGCAGCTGGGTTTTTTTGAATTGAATTGACACCATCATCACCAACCCTGGGTATGTCTTGTCCCACCGGGCAGGACAGGCCCAGTAGAGATGGCGGCACAGTGGTGTACAGTTGGGAGGGAGTTGCCCTGGGAGTCTTCAACATCGATTCCGGACCCCATGAAGTTTCATGACATCAGGTCAAACATGGACAAGGAAACCTCCTGTTGGTTACCACGTACCGCCCTCCCTCAGCTGATGAATCAGTGTTCCTCCATGTTGAACACCACTTGGAGGAATCATAGAGAGTGGCAAGGACGCAGAATGTACTCTGGGTGGGGGACTTCAATGGTTTGGTAACACCACGACTGACCGAGCTGGTCAAGTCTTAAATAACATAGTTGCTAGACCAGACCTGTGGCAGGTGGTGAGGGAACCAACAAGAGGGAAAAACATACTTGACCTCATCCTCACCAACCTGCCCGCCTTGGATGCATCTGCCCATGATAGTATCGGTAGGAGTGACCACTGCACAGTTGTTTGGGAGACGAAGTCCCGCCTTCATATTGAGGATACCCTCCATCGTGTTGTGTGGCACTACCATAGGGCTGAATGGGATAGATTTTGAACTGGTCTAACAACTCAAGATTGGGCATCCATGAGGCGCTGTGGGCCACCAGCAGCAGCAGAATTGTACTCAAACAAAATCTGTAACCTCATGGCCTGGCATATCCCCCACTCTACCATTACCATCAAGCCAGGGGATCAACCTTGGTTCAATGAAAAGTGCGGGAGGGCATGCCAGGGGCAGCACCAGGCATACCTAAAAATGAGCTGTCAACCTGGTGAAGCTATAAAACAGGACTACTTGCATGCCAAACAGCATAAACAGCAAGTGATAGACAGGGTTAAGCGACCCCACAGTCAACGGATCAGATCTAAGCTCTGCAGTCCTGCCACATCCAGTCATGAATGGTGGTGGACAATTAAACAACTGGAGGAGGAAGCTCCACAAATAACCCCATCCTCAATAATGGGGGAGCCCAGCACATCAGTGCAAAAGATAAAGCTGAAGCATTTGCTACAATCTTCAGTCAGAAGTCCAAAGTGGATGATCAATCTCGGCCTCCTCTGGAGGTCCCCAGCATCACAGATGCCGGTCTTCAGCCAATTAGATTCACTCCACGTGATATCAGGAAATGGCTGAAGGTACTGGATACTGCAAAGGCTATGGGCCCTGAAAGTATTCCAGCGATACTACTGAAGACTTGTGATCTGGAACTTGCTGCACCCATAGCCAAGCTGTTCCAGTACAGCTATAACACTGGCATCTAGCCAGCTATGTAGAAAATTACTTAGGTATGTCCTGTACACAAAAAGCAGGACAAATCCAACCCGGCCAATTACCGCTCCATCAGTCTCCATCATCAGTAAAGTAATGGAAGGAGTCATCAACAGTGCTATTAAGCGGCACTTGCTAAGCAATAACCTGCTCACTGATGCTCAGTTTGGGTTCTGCCAGGTCCACTCAGCTTCTGACCTCATTACGGCCTTAGTTCAAACATGGACAAAAGAGCTCAACTCCCGAGGTGAGGTGAGAGTGACTGCCCTTGACATCAAGGCAGCATTTGACCTTGCTTGGCATCAAGGAGCCCTAGCAAAACTTGAGTCAATGGGAATCAGAGGGAAAACTCTCCAATGGTTGGATTCGTACCTAGCACAACGGAAAATGGTTGTAGTTGTTGGAGGTCAGTCACCTCAGCTCCAGGACAACACTGCAGGATTTCCTCAGGGTATTGTCCTCGGCCCAACCACCTTCAGCTGCTTCATCAATGACCTTCTTTCAATCATAAGGTCAGAAGTGGGGATGTTCGCTGATGATAGCACAATGTTCAGCACCGTTCGCAACTCCTCAGATACAGAAGCTGTCCGTGTCCAAACGCAGCAAGACCTGGACAATATCTAGGCATGTGCTGACAAGTGGCAAGTAACATTCGTATCGCACAAGTGTCAGGCAATGACCATGTCCAACAAGAGAGAATCCAACCATTGCTCCTTGATGTTCAATGGCATTACCAACACTGAATCCCCCACTATCAATATCCTGGGGATTACCATTGACCAGAAACTGAACTGAACTAGTCATATAAATACTGTGGCTACAAGAGCAGGTCGAGACAAGGAATCCTGAGATGAATCGCTCACCTCCTGACTCCCCAAAGCCTGTCCGCCGCCTACAAGGCACAAGTTAGGAGTGTGATGGAATACTCCCCACTTGCCTGGATGAGTGCAGCTCCCACAACACTCAAGAAGCTTGACACCATCCAGGACAAAGCAGCCTGCTTCATTGGCACCACATCCACAAACATTCACTCCCTTCACCACCCACGCACAGTAGCAGCAGTGTGTACCATCTACAAGATGCACTGCAGGACTTCACCAAGGCTCCTTAGACAGCACTTTCCATACCCACAACCGCTACGATCGAGAAAGACCAGGGCAGCAGATAGATGGCTACACCACCACCTGGAAGTTCCCCTCCAAGTCACTCACCATCCTGACTTGGAAATATATCGCCGTTTCTTCACTGTCGCTGGGTCAAAATCCTGGAACTCCCTCCCTAACAGCACTGTGGGTGTACCTACACCACATGGACTGCAGCGGTTCAAGAAGGCAGCTCACCACCACCTTCTCAAGGAAAACTAGGGATGGGCAATAAATGCTGTCCCAGCCAGCGAAGCCCACATCCATGAATTAATAAAATAAATTGAATTTCTCAATCCACGAGTAAGAAAATACACGCACATGCACAAATTCATTGTTCGGAGGCTACTTAGAGAAACACCTTTAAAGCGTCTGTGACATGAAGTAGATGGACCCTGGGCTTTTGTTGTCTAACAAGTCTTATATTCCTATGTACAATGTAGAGCCTAAAACATAAATTAGATTAGCAAAGTGCTGGAATGGCAAATGCATTAACAATTCTGTACGCCAACTCATTATTACAATTTTACTTGCACAGAATTCTATTAGGATCAAATAAGTTGCCAAATTAATTAACTTGTAATATACAGCAGCCTCCATGTCATTGTGTATTAAATGTAATAAAATGTGCTGTTGCAACAACTATCCAATTAATTCTGTTCTGTTGAAGAGTCATACGGACTCAAAACGTTAACTGTGTTCCTCTCCGCAGATGCTGTCAGACCTGCTGAGTTTTTCCAGGTATTTTTGTTATTGTTTTGGATTTCCAGTATCTGCAGTTTTTTGCTTTTATCCAATTAATTAGCCTAACCCACTTTTTAACAGTGCTATATGAAAACAGCCAACTGTATGTTTGACATTTTAGAAGTTCATTAATTTCATCTCCAATAGCTTAGTGGATTTTGTGCATTCATTAAGGAAGCCTATAATGGGAAGTGGACTTCAATATTTCACATTGAAGAGGCTACATCATCGTCCTCCTAATGAGCATTTTGAATGGCACTGGGAGCCTGTCACTCCCCGCGGAGTAATATTTGAATTTACAGATTCAATTTAGTACAAATTCATCACCTTCGGGAAAGAAAGGACAATGGGAGGAAATCAAAGGACAAACTGAGAGAAAAATGTCTAATGTGTCACTGTGCCCATATTGTGATACAAAACAAGTAAGCACAAAAAAACCAATGTGGAAATATAAATCACCTGTTACTTTCTTTACAAAAAGTGCCTGACCTGCTGAGCATTTGCAGCATTTTCTGTTTTCATTTCGGATCTCTAGCATCCACAGTCGTTTTTTCTAGTCTTCTGAAACTTGAGCTAAAAAAGTGCCATATATTTGGACAAATCTAACATGTTTTAATGTTAGTGGATTAATTTGGTTATATATAGAACAAGAGCCATTTTAAATGAATGGTTAGAGATTTCATATGAGACAGGTACAGGAACCGAATGAGAAAACAAAATTAGTCACTATATGCTTTTGTTTTTCTTAAGTTCATTCAGTACTGATAAATGATTATTTCTTTTGGAAGAATGTCAAGATATTAAAAAAACTTTGGAAATGTAAGCTATTTCTGCACTTTAACACTTTTTCCTTCTAATGGTAACTTGGGGTTGGGATCAAGTTGGGCCTGCTACCTCAATTTGGAGGCGGCCATGAAGGTGGGCAAGTGCTGAGGTCGGCTGCTTGGAAGGCCCACCTTGGTTCTTTGAGTCCTATGCTCAGTTTTATAAAAGGCTGTTAGGCCCTCTTGCCCTCAAGCCTCACCCCCACCCACCTCCCATAAATCTTCATAACCCCCCATCCAACTCCTTTGCCCTCTCATATCCCCCATGCCACCTCCATAGCCACTCATTCAGTATCCACTATGGGCAGACTTCAGAAAACATTTGAAGATGACCACTTCTCTTCCTATGTTTCTATATGTAGAAGGCTCTCATTCATTCACACTTGATAGAGAAAAAAACTCTAATTTATGAAATTCATTCAATAATTTTTAATCCCCTCGTTATCTGTTATAAAAGAAAACTTCTATTCAGTAACTGCACTGTGGGAGCGCTTCGAGTTGGTTCCCAATTCCATGTTCCTATGTCCCCTTTCGCCATCATTCCTTTCCCAGGCCAGCGACACATCACTTATCTTTCTCTGTGGAAGCACAGCTTGGAATCGAGCAGTGGTGCCTTGTAAGATCATGGCTACAGTATCTCTTATCCAGATTAAGGCAGCAGAAATCTTGGCATCCATAGTTTTTATGGCCATTGTGAGGACATTTAGTGAATGATCAGTGTTCCATAATTGAAATTCCACAGAGGGAACTCTCAATGAAAGGCATCTTCTCAATAGCTTGTGCCATCAATCCACAAATGCTTGTACTAGATTCTAGATTTCTCCATCTTGTATGACTAGTGTGCCTGACAGATCAGCCAGTTGCTGCAGACCTTCTATCATTCTCATCGCTGGCTTGGAGAGGATTGCACCCTCCAATGCAGATCCATCTCTCTCATGCTCAAATGTGATTCAGAAGATGAAGCCCCTTCTACTCTGTTTTTAAAAATTCATTCACAGGATATGGACATCACTGGCTAGGCCAGCATTTATTGTCCATCCCTAACTTTTTAAGAGAACCTGTATGGGGCTGGAATTACGTGTAGGCCAGACCATGTAAAGATGGCAGATTTCCTTCCCTAAAGGGCATTAGTGAATCAGGCAGGTCACTATTAATTCCAGTTTTTATTGGATTCAAATTCCACCATCTGCCATGGTGGGATTTGAACCTGGGCCCTCAGGACATTACCCTGAGTCTCTATATTACCAGTCCAATGACAATACCATTATGCCACCACCTTCCCCACTGAAATGCTCATATGTGCCTTGTTGAGTTGCAACCTAAAAGCAAAATTCTACCCCAAAATAGCCTTTCTGCATTATTCTTCCATTTTTACATTTTATGTCTGCCATTGGTCTACCACAGGTTGATTGTATCCATGGACAATGTGCTTCTGACATCAGGACCAATGACCAATGACTAAGAGGGCAGGATTTTCATGAAGTTTGACTCTGCGGAGCTTTAAAAATGGTGGGTGGGACCCGGATGTGGAAGTCCTGCTCACTTTTGCAACAGGTCTAATTTTAGCTAGCAGGGGGAAGGGGTGAGGTGTGACTCACACAGAAGGGAAAACTGAACCCAGCAGGGCTATTTGAACATAGTGCTGAGTTCAAACAGACCCCACTTTGGCTGTTGCAAGGGCCTTTAGTTGCAGTGCAGGAGTTACAAATTGACGGAGCAAATGTAAATTCCCTTGAAGGGTAGATAAGATTTGTATAACTGCCATGATCTGAAGTTTTTAAAAAAATGCCCTGCTCTTTAAAATAAAAAAAATGCTGCAGCTGTCAGAGAGAGTTAAAAAAAAACCCTCTGCTGGACTGCTTTGATTAACAGGTGTAGTTTAGAAAAAGAAATTAGTATGTGGTTGATCAGTTTCAATAGAGCTCTTTGTTGACATTTACCCATGGTATATCATTATGTTATTAGGAATGTTTTGCAGAGTTTCAGAAGCTACAATTATCTCAGCAGGGTGTTCTGGGTTCACAGTTTCATTGACAGCTAAAAGAGTCTATTAAAGGATTAGTTGTCTTTGATGTGGGGTCTGAAATAAAGTTTGTTTTACCACTTGAGGAGATGGAAAACTTTGAATGGGTTTTATGAATGGGAGCTTTTTGCATTATCATGTGTGTAGAAGGGAGAGCTGTATTAGATTGTTAGAAGTTTATATTCGTTTTCATCTCCACATGGGTCCTGAGGTCTGTCCATTGTGGATACTCGGTGAGTGGCTATGGAAGGTATGAGGGGATGGGTGGTGGCATAGGCTGGCATATGAAGGGTATGAGGGGCCATGGAGGGATGAAGGGGTATGAAGTGTGAGGGGTGGTGGACCTAATAACTTCTAAAACAACTGGACAAAGTTCCAGGGAACCAAGGCAAGCCTTCTAACCAGCCCACCTCGGCACTATCCCATTCCCGTGACCCCCTACTCTCTACTTCTGAGGTCAATGGGCACTAATCCAGCCCACATCTGCCCCCACCCCCCCCTACTCCTGGAGCAAAATTTGCATGTTTCAGGGTACTTTTTACTGAGTCAGGTCCACTGAGCATTCCCAATTTGAGCAGTCTGCCTCAGTATCCACAATCTGGTCCTGAGACTCCAATGCAGATGGAACATGACTGAGTGGATAATATACACTGGAGAATACTATCCATTACATTTCAGAAGCACCACTATTACATAAATGAAGCCTTCAACCAAAATCAATCTGCAACAGAAACATTGCAGATCTTAGTTGTTACTTAATACCCTACTCATAATTCATCCATTTATGTATTTTTAGATGAACGGTGCAGTATTTAATTACTTTTGTCTGCATTTAAGATACAATTTGTTTCAGCAAATATGTCAGTCCCTGCCAGTTGGCTCTGCCATATAATGTTTGATTGCTCCTTGAGATGTTTTCCTGCTGAATAATGTAATAAGATGGTTCTGATCATCATCTCTCAGAGACTGGGGGACTTTCAAGCATATGTCATTTGTGTGCCACTTTCTCCTGCAAGAGAGACAGTGCAGTGTGTCAGTGTTATGCAATGTTTGGGTGACATGATTATCATGGTTGAATAACTGGTGTCTGCAAGTTGAGATGTGGATATAAAACTTACAACAATGCTACGTGTCAGAGAGTGGGGGAATAATTAATGTTAGGAACAAGTCTTGATTGATAGACAGTTTTTGGTCAGTAAGTGGTGGAAGTGCAGTGAACTGAGGTTAGTGGTGCAGTTTGTAAGATATGGCATTTGAAGAGGCGTTCACTGACCTTAATGTGCGACATCTTTAAACTTCTAATGACACTGCATTTACATCCTTGGGGCTACATTCCTGGCATTGATGTCCACAGATATCTGCTCCTATTGCTTTCTCATCATGTGCCTGGAGGGCCTCCTGGCCTTCTGCAGATATAGGAAGCCTCTCCAGGTCCTGCACCAAGACTATCAATGCAGGACCGGAAACCTTTGGCACATGTTCTCTCCAATGGTCAGCCATTGTTCTTTGTTGCCCAGCACTATTCAAATGAGGTGAGTAGCTCCAGCAGCCACAATGAACCTTTCCTTTAAGAGGCACAGGCAAGCATTAGGTAGTGTGAGCAAGGAATGATAGTGAACCCCCTGCTGATATGTACAGCCAATGAACGTCGTTGTTATCACTGGCTGCACACAGAAATCATAATAATATCAAGGTAAGGGTTAATCATGAACCAAGATCCCAGCACCAATTTTTGGGAGGTGTTCAATTCAGCCCACCACATTGTTAAATGATTTCTATCATAACAATTCTTTCGCAGAAACAATGGCAGTTAACATCTTATGAAGTTCCACCAGAATACTATTTTTGATTTCTACATTAATTCCAGTTAAATATACTACAATCCTGCAATGTTGTAGAGGAACTATCAATCTTGTCTCTTAGCACTTAGGAGGAAAGCAACAGCACAGTAATTGCCGGTAAAATAAATACAACTGTGATACAGCATTTTCACGCTGGGGACACAGAATTATGAATATTTATAACCTTTTTCTGAAGAAAACATAGCTGTCATATCTTTGGCTTTGTATACTCAACATTTTCTCAGGTTTGGCATCACTGGATATTTCTGTAAGGACCTCGCATATCCTCTGACTTTCTTTCTGTCCAATATCTCAATAAAGGGAAGTAAGAGCCAGGTATGTAACAGAAAACCATTATTCTTTACACTAGCTACTGGAATGGGTTGCATGCTATCACGTGATTCTCTTCCTAAAGCGTACTGCAAAATCTGTTCCCCAGCCATCGATACATCCCCCTTACTGAGTTTAAGCCTGATCCAGACAATTCACATTTGTAGGGGGAAAAAAAAGACCTTTTGACATAATTTTGAGCTTAACTTTTACCAGCATGCCTTGGGAAATTAAGGAAGTGCTGAGGAAGGGATTTTTTTGTCAATCTTTTAAAATTAAACATGCTGAACTTATCTAGCAAGCTGAGAGACACAATACAAATGCTATCAAGGGAAACAACAGAGATAATACAGCAAACCAGAATCTCCAGAGCTTTAAGTTATGAAGATGAGATCTTGAATCGGGTTGAGATGAGCCACTAAGTTTTCCAGTAACACCCAAACATCTTTTTCTGGAAAATTGCCCAAAACGAGCTTCACGTAATGAAAAATTACTGGAGAAAGAAAGATGGACAACTTTCTGGTGGATTCAAATCATGGTTTAAACAAAGGCCTGTTAGAATCACATCTCTTTAAACTGGATTTTTCTTTTTAAAATATGAAACGATGTTGCAGTATTTGGACATTTGGAGGCTGCCCAAGAATTTTTTTTTAAAAGGGTCATAAGTTCATCTTGGAACTGTAAACAAGTAGGCCTCTTCCAAGCAATCACCTAAGCTACTTGAGAAGGAGCTGTTTGTTTATTTTGAACTGCAAAGCTCTTTAATTAATGAAAAGGTAGAGGACAAAAAGGCAATCACATTGCAGAGGCAAACCTTAAGTTTGAACCTGTGGTTTTGCTTCCAGTCTTGTTGGGGAAAGGCTGAGAACAGAAAGCTCCCTGACCAGCTCTCTCTCCCTCTCTGCTTTGTGAAACCGTGTGATTCTCGACATGTAGCCAAGTAATTCTCATCTGAGTGTAGTTTGTCTGCATAATTTTGGACTTGCTAGCTGAGGCAGGAAGAATTTGTCCAGTTACACTCTCCTCCACGCTGAAGCATCGTTGGTGAACTCCCCGACATCTACTGGGCCCAGCAGCACGTCTTCACACGAGGGAACTTCAGACCTACAGCATCAAACCTCTGTGAATTTTAATTCTTTCCACTTTCTAAGGAAGTTTTTTTTCCATCCATCTGACTCTGCACAGACTAACCGTGTGCCTTCTGTTTGTCTGTGTATGTGTGCCTGTTGGCAGGATTTTACTGACGGCAAGCGGGGGTGGGGCCTGCTCACCAACGCATAAAATAACGCGCGGTGACGTCGGGGGAACTCCCGATGTCACCGTGCCCAATTTAAATTTTCAGGAAGGCAGGCTATTGACAGGATCAATTAAGCAATTAAAGGACCTGCCCGTCCAACCTTAAGGTTGGCGGGCAGGCCAGGAGCTCCGGTGGCAACTAGAAAAAACATGAAACCTCATCCACGGGCTGGATGAGGCTTCATGTAGGCTTTAAAATTTTTTTAATAAAGATTATGTAAAGATTATAGACATGTCCCAACTCATGTGACATTGTCACATGAGGGGACGTGTAAGAGAAAATTTTCTACTTTTATCTTTTTTACATGTAGAGCCGATCTCCCTGCGGCTGCACCTAGCCTCAGGGAGATGAGTGCACACTTTCGTGCACATGCGCGAAAGAGCGCACTCTTGATTTTAGGCATTCCCCCCCGCCCGCACAGGGAGCGCATAGCTGCGGACGTCACGCTGGGTGGGTCTTAATTGGCCCACCCACGTAAAATGGCGCTGCGCCTCCAATTGGGGGTGCCGATCAGAAGTGCACCCGCACGCGCCCGCCCATCAACTTCCCCCTGGATGGGGGGAAATTTCTGCCCCGTATGTGCGTTGGGGATGTTTAAAAGGATTAGTTAGTTGTACTTGCAGATTACAATCGTGTGCTGGCCAGTTCTTGAAACTTGTTTAAAAGTTTTGTTTTATAATAAATCAATCATTCTGGTTTTATTGAAAGAAGCCTGGTCAGGGTCTCTTTTCTTTTGAGTACTAGATGTATAGGTAAGCAATTGGCCATTTTAATGAGAAAATTAAACATCTAAATTAATGGTACATCCTGTGGAGTAGTGGGGCTTTATGACTCGTGCACTCCTCCCATCCCGGTTGTAAAAGGCCACAGAATATAATTGGGTATTGCGCTTTAAAAAAAAAAGTTTCATAGTATGGTACAGCTTGTATATATAATAAACTAACCCCATTCTTTGAAAAAAATGTATGAGAGGTTGAAGACATCGGAGACCTACACTGTATTTGAAGGAAGAAGTTCCTGCAAATTGTCAGAAGGAGGTCTCAAAGAGAAAGACAGAGCCTGACTGATCGTCAGGAGAATAGTCTATATAACCACAGGAGCCACTTCAGGTGATTGCATGACCAGAGTTAATAGCATAATTGAGCCAGATATTAGCAACGCACTTAATTTGTTGGAAGTAAAATGATGTATTTGAGCATTTTGATGCTAGTTATCAGTGAAACATTCACTTGCTTGAAGAAAAGTAACAAGGTAACTGTTGTGCTTTTATCTTTTCTTTTCTAAATCTGTTGCATCTGTAATCATTTTCTGTAATCATTTTAATTTTCCTGTAATTGTTTCAAATCTGTTCTCATGTAAATCTGTAATTGTGAGTACAAATAAACTAACACCATTAAGCATAATATTTTTTTGTGTGAGTTATTAATTTGTTCTCTTCTAATCAAAAGAACTGTAAGTTAAGTAAGGGTGTTTTATGAAAGTTAAGAAGTCCAACACAATCTCCATGTCCTATTTGACTTTACACTCCTGACCTCATATCCTTTCCATCAATATGTAATATTACCCATCTCCACCTCTGCCTAATACTATCTATTGCTGAAACCTTCATGTATTCCTTCATTCTCTCCTGACATGACTGTTCCAATGTCCTTCTGGATGACCTGACATCTTCCACTTTCCTTAAACTTAAACTCATCTGAAACTCTGCTGCCCATATTCTAAATCACACCAAATTCTGTTCATTCATCACTGCTGTATTCACTGACCTATACCGATTCCTGGTTCAGCAACATGATTAAAAATTCTCATCCTTGGTTTCAAATAGCTCCATGGCCTCGCCCCACCCCATCTCTGTAACCTCCTCCAGCTCGACAACCCTCCAAGACCTCAGCCTTATTTTTTATTTGTTGATGGGATGTGGGTCTTACTGTCAAGACCAGCATTTATGGCCCATCCCTAATTGCCCTTGAGAAGGTGATGGTGAGCTGCCTTCCTGAACCACTGTAGCATCTGGTGCAAGTACATCCACAGTGTTGTTAGGTAGGGAGTTCCGGGGTTTTGACCCAGTGACAATTAAGGAACGGCGATATAGTTCCAAATCAGGTTGTTGTGTGACTTGGAAGGGACCTTGCAGAGTGGTGGTGTTCCCATGCACCTGTTGCCCTTGTCCTTCCAAGTGGTAGAAGTGCCAATTAAGCTTTGTTCTGGATGGTGTCAAGCGCCTTGAGTGTTGTTGGAGCTGCCCCCATCCAGGCAAATGGGGAACATTCCATTATACTCTCGATTTATGCCTTGTGGACAGTGGACTGAGTTTTGGGATGAGGAGGTGAGTTATTTGGCTCAGAAATTCAAGCCTCTGATCTGCCCCTTGTAGCCACACTATTTATGTTGCTTGTCCAGTAAACTTTCTGGTCAATGGGGACCCCCAGGATGTGGATGGTAGGAAATTCAGTGACGGTAATGCCATTGAATGTCCAGGGAGGTTATTAGATTTACTTTTGTTGGAAGTCATCATTCCCTGGTACATGCATGGTGCAAGTGTTACCTACCAAGTATTAGCCCAAGCCTGAATGCTGGCCAACATGCAGACATGGACTACTTCATTATCTGCACTATATAAATGCAAGTTGTTGTTCAGCCAGCATTCTCACTTCTGACCTTATGATGAAGGGAAGGTCATTGATGTAGCAGTTGAAGATGGTTGGGCCTAGGACACTACCTGGGAAACTTCTGCATCAATGTCCTGGAACTGAGATGGTTGACCTCCAACAATCGCAACCATCCTCCTTTTTGCTAGGTATGACTCCAACCAGTGGAGAGTTTTACCTGATTCCCATTGATTTCAATTTTTCTAGGGCTGCTCGTTGCTACACTCAGTCAAGTGCTACCTTGATACCAAGGGCAATCACTCTCACCTCACCTCTGGAATTCACTCCTAGCCCATGTTTGGGGGCCAAGGTTGTAATGAGGACTGGAGCTGAGCAGTCCTGACAGAACTGGTGAACAGTTTATTGGTGGGTACATGCATTGATAGCGCTGTCAAGGATAGCTTCGATTGCTTTGTTGATAATTGAGAGTAGACTATGGCATGGTAATTGTCCAGATTGGATTTGTCCTGTTTTTTGAGAACAGGACGTATCTGGACAATTTCCCGAGATGTTGAGTAGATATCAGTATTGTAGCTGTACCAAGGCAGCTTGGCTAGTGCTGGAGCACAAGTATTTATCGCTAAAGTTGGGTGTTGTTGGGACCCGCTGCCTTTGCTGCATCTAGTGCATTCAACCATTTCTTGATACCAAATAGACTGAATCAAATGAGCTGAATACTGACATCTCCAATAGTAGAAGCCTCAGGAGGAGGTTGAGGTGGATCATGCACTTGGCACTTCTGATTGATGATGGTTGCAAATACTTCAGCCTTATCTTTTTCGCTTATGTCCTGGGCTTCACCATCATTGATCTGATCTAGTATCTCCTTATGTGGTTCAGTGTCACATTTTGTTTGAAATGGCACTCCTGTGATTGTCTTGGGACATTCTCCTACTTTAAAGGCACTATATAAATGCAAGTTGTTAATGCAATATTAGCAAAGCTGAGACATAGGTCTAGATTTTCGCTCACAAGGCAGGTATGCAGAGTGGGAAATTTCCCCACTCCATGAACCCACGTCAGGAGAAACTGCCTGAACAGCCAGAGTTTTGCTCTTGGGGGAGGGGGAGTAAGTGACGGGTGGAATCAGGCCTCCCAACCCTTGAAGCAGTATGGATGTGGAGGTGGGCCCTTCATGTGTAACACGTCTTGGGCAGGGTAGAAAAGGAGGCCCTGTAAGAAGTTCCTGCTGTGAGGCAGGAAGTGGATGCAAGTGCTGCTGTTGCTCAGAAAAGACGTCAATGAAGAATCAGGTGAGCACTAACTGTGATTGGTTGCTGACACTGGAAGAGTTGACCCATCATGGGCTTTCCATAGGAAAATGTAGTCATTACTGCTGCCGAGTCAGATTGGAATGAAGGATCACACTCTATAAGTTCAGGCTGGAAAAGCATCGTAAGACACAGCCATGGAGATGGCAGCAGCTTGGCACCAACAGCTGCTCGTGATATTCTGTGCTGACTCAGGTTACTATAATGCCTCAGGATTTGACTGATAGACACCACATTTGCCTGGAACTACTGCCCTTCTACTTAACCTCTTTCCATCCATCGCTCAGGGTGCAGCCATGCAATTGAGCCTTGACCAGGACCCTCAAAGCTGCACACTGTCATGGCAGAACAGTGTGACTCAGAGGAAGCAGGCCAGCAGGGTAGTTTGTAATTGGGAGCACAACATGTCCTCTGGGAGTGGCAGGATCAAAATCCAGGCTACCCTGTATTTGTCCATACCTAGTTTGCTTCCCCCATCCCACCCCTCCAACATTAGGCATTGATGAGATAGACAACATGGTTCATGTATGTAAGCAGACATAAGTGGGTGAGGCCATTGGAAGCTAGAAGCCTTACTTGCCCACTTTTTCACTTGTCATGCTCAGATGTCACAAAGCAGGCCAAGGGGGGAAGTAGTGGGAGAGGTTGCAAACTGTTTCAGTGACTAGGATCTGCAGATCCTGCTTGAGGAGGTCCAGAATGCTACACATTATAACCCAGTTGCTGGTGGAACCTGCCCACTGCAATCAAGAAGGTATGGCAAGGGATAACCTTCAGCATGAGTGCAGCAGGGGACTATGCACAATCTTGGATTCAATGCAGGAAAAGGTTCCAGGGTCTACTGCGCTCTGGCAAGATGAGTTGTTTGACAGAAGCACAGAGAGGTTGAAGTGAAAGCCGCCCCTATGGTGAGAGGTCTGGCATATACTTGTCCGACAGCATGGAGGTTTGTATGTCCTGTAGGTGAACACATTACACGTGTGAATGTACACTGCAATGCACTGCCAGATTCAAGAGATTTGTCCCTGGTGACACTATATATTAGGCTAACTTTACCCTGTGTTGTATCTGCAGGACAAGAGGGCCTATAATAACAGGGAGATGGCCCGGATTGGTGGTGGGTCTGTGAGGCCACGGGCAATCGGGAATGTGGAGAAGACAGCCATGGAGTTAGGCTGGGTGCCTGCCCAGCTGGTTACTGAGGATAGAGAATTGCCTGTAGCAGATGCTAAAGGCAGTGGTAGAAGCACTTTGGAACATGATGGTAATGGTGGAGGTGATCCTATTAGTTCACTGAGCAGAAGGGAACGTCAATATCAGAGGGAAAGCAAAGGTTGGGTTGCATGATAACAATTGTAGTTCGAGGCTAAAGGCAAGGGCATGTATCAGAGTGTGCTTTCACAATGTAAAGGGCTACACCTCAGCTCCCAGCATCACTCACTCACAATGCCCTCTCTTACTTTGGCCACCTCATCTCTCGGGTATCGGGGGAGGAAGAGGTGTCCAAGGAGTGGGCATCACATCTGACTAGCCCACGTTCTGCCAACTCAAATACTAGCACACGGAGGGTATAGCACACGTTTAGAGTCAGGGCACATGGTGAAGGACACCACACCCTTTTGCAGAAGGAGATGTCTGTGTCAATGGCATCTGTGCACAGTCCCCCTCGGAGGAGGAAGGACAGTCACGATGATGCTCCAGTAGACATAGAGATAGGGCCTCAGGAGTCACCTTATGAGCACAGTATTTGGAGCAGCAGCAGCAGATATGTGGATCTGGTGGAGAATCCTGAGGCAATGAGAGCTCACCCACTGCGTGTGGAGGAATCCATGGTGGTGATGAGCTTTACCTTGTCTCAGGGGCTTGACCACATGAGCTCCAACCATAAGAGAATGGCCAATCTCATGGAGAGACACATGCAGCATCACTTAGAGTAGATGTAAGAGCTCTATAACGCCCTGCAAAGGGTACAAAACTCACTCAGTAGCCTGGAGTAGTCTGCTCAGAGTATGAACGCTGACATCCATGGACTACATGAGGATCTGCATTCCCTTAACAGGATGGTTGTACTGTTGGCACAGCAGTTGCTGGAATAGACGACTGCTGTGCACCAGCAGCCGGCCCCCATCAACCCCACCTGAAGACCAACCTAAGGCTATGGAAGTTAGTGAGGAGGGTGAAGGTTCTGAAAGTATTTCAGCACCCTCATCTTCTTCTAACTCCCCAGCTCCTCTGCCAGATCCCTCAACTGCTCGACTTGTCCCACTGACAACGGCTGTCCCTGCAGAAATTCAGAGGCCACAGTCTGAGGTAGGTCCTCAATGACTCCCTACATGACAAGGCTAGTCACCACGCTCCTCAATACCACATAGCATGGGAGTTGGGCAGCCTGCCTCCACCTCCTCTGAAGCAGGCAACACTATGTAGAAGCATTCGCAAGTGCAGGGTGCTGTGTCACCTTGGTCACTGGGTTCACTGTGGTGTCATTTCATATCCCTTTGTATATATCACAATTAAGCACATTGTAAATGCAAATTGCTATTGCCAATGATGTTTTGGCCTGCTTTCATAAACTAATAGTGTCAATACGAATGTTTACAGAATGAATGAAGTCCTTAACAGTGGCCCTGAAGGTTGCATGCTGAAGTCCATCTCTCATTGATGCCATTAGGAGCAAGAGTGTGCCCATGCATGTTTGGCAGTGGAAGGTTGTTTCCTTTGTCATCAGACCATCAGATAAGGTAGTAGTGCACCAAGATTTGTGGATTGAGATGCTCCTTGCAGCATTTCTTGTCCATCAATGATTTTATTTAAGGGAGAATCAATGACAAGACTGAATATCAAATCCAGTTTATCAGGTGCACTTCAAGTATGACTGCTGTGTCGAAGGCAGCCATTCACACGTGATTGTTACACAGTGACTTACGTAGATTTTCCACATGTCAAGATGCCATGTATGCTCTAGGGAAACAAGCTTGTGTGGTTTCTCCACTATATTTGAAGCCTTTGTCTTCGAAATGGTAAAAGGCTGTTGGTTCACAGGGAGCCATGGTGTTAGGCAGCATTGCATGTTGTAGATGTCACACGCTCCTGAGACTGGATACCGCTGGCGAGTGGATTATGTGCAAGCTAACTTAAAGAGTTAAAGCACACGTGTGGCATCATGCTGCACAATATGCAGTCGCTGCAGTATTGTTAGTACATGCAAACATATCTGAAGGTTGTGGATCTAAAGTCATGCTTCCTCCTGGTATTCTAGGCATAGTGGGCATAGTTTAACAAGGCACAAAGTGATGTTTTCTCCAGCTCATTTACAGCCTCTGGCATAAACAGGTATGTGCACAGTCCAGGTTGTGAAAGGCTTCTGAGGATATATTTGTGAACTATGTTGAGGCCAAGAGTTGTGATGATCATGATTTCAGCCATGTTGATGGCACTAACTTTCCGTAGGTGCAGCTGATTTATTACGTGGAAGCTGCTCACCAGGGACCGGTAGGTGTAATTGGTGACATTTCAAGAGCCTAGGAGAATCTATTCTGAAATAGCAGGCTTCTGACAATGACCCTGTCCAGTAAAGAATCAGCCATGGTTACATGGGTCTGCCCCTCAGGTGGTCTCCCATTGCTGCCCTCTTCCTCCTCCTCTGTGTCAGGCCCGTGTCTTCCTCAGATGTCATAACTACAGGCCCCCTTTGGCTGTAGGTCTCTCTGCTGTGCCATATTGTGTGCAGCACATGACTACTATTCTGGAGATCCTTGTAGAGGAATACTGAGGAGCTCCTCCAGAACAGTGAAAGCAGCTAAAGCGCATCTTCAAGATGCCAAAAGCCTGTTCTATTGTATTGCGTGTCAGCATGTGGCTGTTGTTGTACTACCTTCCGGCCTTTGTGTGCGGCCGTCTTAGGGGAGTCATCAACCATCTCCTTAATGGGTACCCCTCATCCACCAGAAGCCAACCACGGACATGCATTGGTGTCTGAAGGAGCTGAGGCAGTTGGGAGTTCCTCAGTATAAAAGAATCGTGGCAGCTTCCAGGATACCATGCACACACTTGCAGGAAAACCTTGGTGTGGTCACACACCACCTGCACATTCAAGAACTGGAAGGATTTCCTGTTTATGAAGGTCTTCAGTTGATGACTTGGATCCTTTGCGGTGGTTTGGGTGTAGCTGATAGCCCCCTATACTTAAGGGGAGCCTGCTAATTCCGCAAACCTCCTGTCCCTCTGCGTATGCGATGCCACATCCATTGGGAAGTTTATGTTCTCCCCATCTGAACAAAGAGGGCATCTGTAACTGTCTTGCTGCAGCTGTATGCAGACGATTGTGAAATGCTGGAGAGGTCTGCAGCTCACCCCCAGAAAGACCAATCAGCATAGAAATTTAGAGCCACTCTGACTTTCAGAGTCTCTGGCAGGGCATGTATATTGGCAGGCCGTGGTGCCAAGTGAATGGTACCTTTCTTGGTAACCAATTCCCAGGTTAATCTGAGTCTTCTTCGGCACTGGTTTTCTGTCATATCCAGATATGATCTCTGCAGTAGGTATACCCTTATCTCAGGATGAGCCTTTGTTGTCCTTCTCCTCATCTTCCTCCTGCCTGGTGTACGCTTGCCTCCAATCCCTGGCCTTGTTCTTTCCCTCTGGCTGCACACTGCCCCTGCTCACGTGTCTCTATGATGCAAATATGCAAAGGTGTCATCCCCATTTTGCAGCTTCTTTGCCATGGTGTACACTTTTCCCCTTAACTGGCACACTCTCCTTTTTCCCAATTATCTCCCATCGTTTCCCTCACTTCCATTAAGTCTTAGTCAATCTCATCACAGTGAATTGTTCCACATCTACAATATGAACAAAGGCAGTTCCTATATGAAAATGATGGCTGGACAGAACACATGTAACCCTTCCATCTCAGGCAGACATTATGTGACCTCACAAGAATTATTTAAGGTTAGTGACTGTCTTGATGCTGTCACACTGAAGTCTATAGCTTCTGAATGTTATAAATAATTGTCACGATGAATGTTGGAGTCTTTTCACCCAAGTGTACTTTGTAATCGCATTTATTTTATGACTAAGGTTTTGAGAAAAATAGTATTCATTGTTGAGCACCATAGCTTTTCATGCCTCCCTGCCATGTTTTTCATCTCTGCATTTAAGGCTGAACGTTATTCCTTTATTAGTTCCCACTCTCCCCTGACGTTGGTTTCCCTCGGTGACATTCAAATTGTCTGCCAGACAGGAATGAGTGTGTGCTGTTAGAGGTGTGTGCTCATCCTGATGAACCTCTGAGGATCTTACTTTGCTCCTGAACAGTTGCCAAGCGGGCTTCAGGAAATCCCTCTGTAAAGTCACAGGACACAAATTGATAAGGAATTCATCACATTCATGATAATACACTCAGTGATTTGGGATTCATAGCAAGAATTGGTCTTTGTGAGGTTGACAATGTTGAGGACTGTAATGGTATGAAAGTGATGCTCCAGCACATCTCCTGAGTGCTCAGCAGTGTCTATGAAGGAACTTAGTTATCGTGGACTGCTGTGTCCCACCTGTCTGGGCCACGTCTGTCCCAAATGCCAAGGTAATGCAGGATGTAAATTTGACAGGCTTCTGACAAATGTAGGATAATGAGTGTTTGTCAATAATAAAACAATGGTTCTGCTGAATCACTCTCTATGAGGACAATGCTAACATAACTCACAGCTTTGGGTTCATGCTCTCATGTAACAGATCAGTGCGTCCTGATGTCCAGTGGCATCTTGAAGCTTAGTATCAAGATGTAGCCTCTGCATTAAACATGCATGAGAGCAGCCATTTGGGGGGAAGGTGCTGTCCGGATATAGCTCTGTCTTCAGGCGCTCCAGCGATAACCATTGATGAATGTTTTTCATCTTAGAGCTACCTTGCTAAGTCGCTGTCACACTGGCACGAGGGCAAACATGTATACAATAGTGTTTCCGCCTCTTAAAGGATGCAATGGCCACTGATTTATTGCCACCATGGTTGAAAGGGCTGCACTATATGTAGTTACTAAAGGATGTTCACGAGTGGAGTGCTTATCACATTCCACAGCAGCCACATGGTCCCTGGGCTACTCGTCTTCCAAGGATGACCCCACCATTAGGGTTGATGGTGACTTATGCTTCCTTTGTGATCATTGTGAGAATGATAAGCTTTCGTGATATGTTGAAGATGATAATGGAGGTGTTGTTGTGTCCCCTGCATCGAAGCATGAAGAGAACTGCACTCGTAACAACTTGCCTTCACCTTATTCCTCATGGAATCTTGCAGCTATATGGTTGTCACAGGCACGTCTTCCACGTCATGCCCATGCAATGACATCCTCATGTGGCTGTCTGAATCCTTGCCATCTTCAGATTCATCCCCTGCAATGCCTCCTTGTCTAAGGAGACATCTAGCGCCTCAATGCCTCCCTCAGGCAACACATCCCCCCCTTTGCTTCGTAAGGTTGAGCAAGGCACAGCAAACAACAATGATTTTTTTCATTCATTCATGGGATGTGGGCATCTCTGGCTGAACCAGCATTTATTGCCCATCCCTAGTTGTCCTTGAGAAGGTAGTGGTGAGGTGCCTTCTTGAACTACTGCAGTCCATGTGGTGTAGGTACACCCACAGTGCTGTTAGGGAGTTCTAGGATTTTGACCCAGTGACAGTGAAGGAACGGCAATATACCTCCAAGTCAGAATTGTCAGTGGCTTGGAGGGGAACTTCCAAGTGGTGATGCTCCCATGTGTCTGCTGCCCTTGCCCTTCTAGGTGGTAGAGGTTGTGGGTTTGGAAGGTGCTGTCTAAGGAGGCCTGGTGAGTTCCTGCAGCGCATCTTGTACACACTGCTGCTACTGTGCATCAGTGATGGAGAGAGTGCAAGTTTGTGGATGGGGTGCCAATCAAGCGGGCTGCTTTGTCCTGGATGGTGTCAAGCTTCTTGAGTGTTGTTGGAACCGCGCTCATCCAGGCAAGTGGAGATTATTCCATCACACTCCTGACTTGTGCCTTGCAGATGATGGACAGGCTTTGGGGAGTCAGGAAATGAGTTACTCGTTGCACGATTCCTAGCCCCTGACCTGCTCTTGTAGCCACAGTATTTATATGGCTAGTCCAGTTCAGTTTCTGGTCAATGGTAATCTGCAGGATGTTGATAGGAGGGGATTCAGTGATGGTAATGCCATTAAATGTCAGGAGGTTATGGTTAGATTTTCTCTTGTTGGAGATGGTAATTGCCTGGCACTTGTGTGGTGCGAATGTTCCTTGATGTGACTAAGCCATCAACCTCACAGTACCATGAGACAAACCCCCAGGACCAAATTCCCAGGTGACTGACCACGCCCTGCACACCATACTGTGCATGACTGTCATTGCCCAGAGAGACCTTCCCCACCCAAGATCGGGCCTAATGTATGCATGCCAAGCAGGGCCCTCTAATATAGCCTTGCCAGCCTGAGGACAGTCTCTTCAGCATGCCCCTGACAGCATGGCCTCAGCCCCAAGGACAGTCTCTGACTCTTAACTGGACAGTCTTATAACTCTTGCCCCAAGACAGTCTTTCACTACTCTGCTCTGTTCCCTAACCACCCCCCAGTCATGCCTCAGTCTCCCTTCTCCTCACTGGTATCACCTCCCATGCCCAAACTTGGTGCAGCTTGTGATAAAAGCACCCGAAATCTCTCAGCAATGTTTTTAAAGACAACGTCTATTGACCTCAAAGTCATTGAAGAACTGAAGCTGGTCAGGTGCACACCATGTATGTACAGTCGGGAAACAGACCATTCCAACTATCCACCGGCAGGCCACTTAATTTGGAGGGGGAATATAATTCCAGTGTGTTGGCCTTTTAATGAGCATTCATGTGAAGCAAATCAATGCAAATGTGTTTCCTGACATAGATCAGTGAGAAACCTGAGCCACCTTAAACCCGCCATCAAAGTCGGGAGAACAAAATTCCAAACTAGTTTCTAATATTTTCCATCACACCAAATTTGGTGCCCCTGCCCACCACGATTCCTGCCACTGGCAGGAGTGAAAAATTCCACCCAATATGTTTTTCTCCAATAAACACAATGCATGATCCTGTTCACCAGGTTGTTTCCGGCAATAACGCGCTGAATTTCTCAAATTAGTTTTTTTTCGAATGTCGGGACTATTTTTGGGTCATGAGGCTGATTACTGGAATAGCCGTTGCTCTTTGCCAGAGCAAACCAATTAGAGCCCACCTCCAGGCTTCCTGACCAATAGGGAGTGTGTGGGGAATGGCACGGCCATTTTGTCAGAGGGAGGATTGCTAATTATAGGGACGATGGCATGTTTCAGAGAAGTTCACCAAGTCTTAGGTTTTTCAATCTGCAGCAACCACAGTAATGGTGAGGAGACTTGGGAAGGCTGCCCCCCATCAAGTCTCTCACTCTTACTGGATGTGCACCTGAGAGGCTACAGTGTGATGAGCTCTCCCCATGGCAGGAGGCAGATGTCGCCTTCTTTAACTTAGCAGGCCTGGCTAGAAGTGATTGAATAAGACATCAGCAGCAGTTTAGTTCCTCTAACCTGGAGACTAGAAGAACCCAGGGCCTCAGGAGGACATAACAGGTGAGTGGCATAACACTGTTAGGTGCCAAGCCCCACACTCTGACTTGCACAACACTCTCCTACACAACTCTCAGGTCAAGACATCTTGCAGCTCCATTCATTCTTTTCTCTGTCAGCATTTCACATCCCTACCTGAGCAGCCAACACTCACAAGGGTATTCAGTTTACTGCATCCAAGCCTCACAGTAATCATACACAAATGTTGACCTTCAATCTTCACAAACCATTTCTAACACTCGCACCTCCTCACCTTCTTGCTTTCTCTCCTTGCAGGAGAAAAGATAACACAAGTTGGCAAGGGTCAGAGACACCGGTTTGTATGATGCGAGGGGGCCTCCAGTGACAGGCACCTTGTCGGCCACTGGGTAGGAGATCTTGCTCCATTAGGATGAGGGTGTTAACAGTGACCTGCTGTGATAGGCTGAGCCTCATGGGACACTGGTGCTTGCACATGTTGGGAGACATGTAGACTCTATTTTGAGGGTCTCACCTCCTTCCACTTGCATCTCGGTGGCCATCCCCTCTGCCCTGTGGAGGGGCCTGGGGCTGCAAAGAAGGCAGCTTGTGTTGCTGCTGGAACGTTTATTAGTGGAACAATCCCTGCCTTAGACCCTCAGCAGAGAGGGATCGTGGAGCTGCATAAGCTGCTTCCATGCCACTCAGAAGGCTGGCAGCAGGAAGGTATAGCTGAGAGTTGGTGGATGAAGTGCTGGACAAGTGAAGAGCCTTCCAAACAGTTGACAATCACCTGTCAAACAGTTAAAGCACTCAAACAGAATCAATGCCTTGCGAGGCAGCCCCTCAGCTTGGTTATTTCTGCAGCTCTTCAGTGTAATTGATCAAAGCCTTGCAAGCTCATCAGTTTCACTGACGCAGTCCTTCCCACCGTGCTTTCATCTTCACCAACCCGTAGGGATTTGGAGACACAGCAAGAGACTGCTCCACTATTGGAAAGGAGAAATTCAACCGGGAAAATTCCTTTAAACTGCCTCCTTAATGACGGCAATTGTCTTTCCACCTCAGCCGGTGCCCTGACTTCTCCTTCAGCCTGCCCCTGGGAAAAGTGGACAGATATGGAAACATGCTGCCAAATGGACCCAATGCTTTTTTTCCCTAATTTTCCAACCCCTCCCGCTATATCCAAAGCCTCCCCTCAAGGCTGGGAAAATCCCCCCCACCCCCACCCAGAGAATCCCAAATCAAAAGTTGAATAGAGACAAAAAAATAATTTCTTCACAATAATGAAATGTTAGATTTGAATTTATGAATTTAGAACAGGAGTAGGTCATCCAGCCCCTCAAGTCTTTCAATTAGATCTGTTCCTCAGCACCATTTACCGGCCTTGGCCTATCCATAGAATAGAAAAACATACGGTGGAATTGCCCAGATTTGCATTAAGTACGGTAGTGAGTGAATAAAACAATGTTTTTGGCAGGTTTTCACACTGTATCATCCCAAACCCGCCACATTATTTACGCATTCCCAAGAAACATGCCGTTTCTATGGTGGGTGGGCTTCAATTCGCCTGGCATGCCACCACCTTGCCGCTTCATCACGCCAGGCACCACGTTTAAAGTACAGCTGTGCTCAGTGCTTCCAGCCCAGGAATGCAGCAAAAAAGACATGGCCCTGAAAGGCAAGAAGTCTGCAGCCCTCAAGTACCTTTTGGATGCCGTGAAGGCCTACTGTGATGACCTGTACCCCTTCTCTAGCCGCAGGAGGGGCAGCTACATTATCACTCTGACTTGGTAGGCGATGACAGTGGTGATCAGTGCCAATGTTGCACAGAAGAGGTTGGCCATCCAATGCAGATAGAGGATGAATGATCTCATCTGTGCAGCCAGGGTATGGCAATCATCTCATTACTCTAAAGTCACACGCTCAAGCCCATCACACATTCACTGGCATCTCACTCACTGCCAACTCAAGGGACATCACAACCCACTCTCACACACATATCCTCACATGTCCATCCGGCCTCATCTCCTCTGGAGACTGCCTCCTCAGCCCTCAACATCTTGAGGCCACTGGCACAGATCAACATGTGTCCCCCACCCCACCACCCCCCCCCCCCCCAAAAACACACACACCCTGGGTTACCCTCCTTCCCCAGTACAGCCCTCGTCCTGCAGTGATAAAAACAAAAAACTGCGGATGCTGGAAATCCAAAACAAAAACAGAAATACCTGGAAAAACTCAGCAGGTCTGGCAGCATCAGCAGAGAAGAACAAAGTTAACAAGGCAAGAGAGAGATTCGAAAATCCTGATGGAGAGTAGTACAAAACTTCTTCAAGGTAGGCATTTCTTGAAGAGAAGTGGCAGTCAATTAAACACAGAGAAAACAAAAAACTGCGGATGCTGGAAATCCAAAACAAAAACAGAAATACTGTTCACGCTGAACAATTTCTCCTTTAACTCCTCTCACTTCCTCCAAATAAAAGGTGTGGCTATGGGTACCCGCATGGGCCCCAGCTATGCCTGTCTCTTTATGGGGTATGTGGAACATTCCTTGTTCCAGTCCTACTCCGGCCCCCTCCCACAACTCTTTCTCCGGTACATCGATGATTACTTCGGTGCTGCTTCATGCTCTCGTTGGGACCTGGAAAAATTTATTAATTTTGCTTCAAACCTTCACCCCTCCATCATTTTCACATGGTCCATCTCTGACACTTCCCTTCCCTTCCTTGACCTCTCTGTCTCAATTTCTGGTGATAGACTGTCCACCAATATTCATTACAAGCCTACCGACTCCCACAGTTACCTCAACTACAGCTCCTCACACCCCGCTTCCTGTAAGGACTCCATCCCATTCTCTCAGTTCCTTCGCCTCCGTCGCATCTGTTCTGATGATGCTACCTTCAAAAACAGTTCCTCTGACATGTCCTCCTTCTTCCTTAACTGAGGTTTTCCACCCACGGTAGTTGACAGGGCCCTCAACCGTGTCTGGCCCATCTCCCGCGCATCCACCCTCACGCCTTCTCCTCCCTCCCAGAAACATGATAGGGTCCCCCTTGTCCTCACTTATCACCCCACCAGCATCCACATGCAAAGGATCATCCTCTGCCATTTCTGCCAACTCCAGCATGATGCCACCACCAAACACATCTTCCCTTCACCCCCCCTGGTGGCATTCCGTAGAGATCATTCCCTCTGTGACACCCTGGTCCACTCCTCCATCACCTCATCACCACTCCTCAACCTCCACCTACGGCACCTCCCCATGCAAACGCAAAATATGCAACACCTGCCCCTTCACTTCCTCTCTCCTCACTGTCCAAGGGCCCAAAAACTCCTTTCAAGTGAAGCAGCATTTCACTTGCATTTCCCCCAACTTAGTCTACTGCATTCGTTGCTCCCAATGCGGTTTCCTCTACAATGGAGAGACCAAACGCAGACTGGGCGACCGCTTTGCAGAACATCTTCGGTCTGTCCGCAAGAATGACCCAGACCTCCCTGTTGCTTGCCATTTTAACACTCCACCCTGCTCTCTTGCCCACATGTCTGTCCTTGGCTTGCTGCATTGTTCCAGTGAAGCTCAACGCAAACTGGAGGAACAGCACCTCATCTTCCGACTAGGCACTTTACAGCCTTCCAGACTGAATATTGAGTTCAACAATTTTAGATCTTAAACTCCCTCCTCCATCCCCACTCCCTTTCTGTTTCTTCCCCCTCCCTTTTGTTTTTTCCAATAATTTATATAGATTTTTCTTTTCCCACCTTTTGCCATTATTTTTAAACGTATTCCATCCATGGTTTATTTCACCCCACCCCCACTAGAGCTACCTTGCTCGTCCTGCTCTCCAATCTTAATTAGCACATTCTTTTAGATAATATCATCACCTTCAACACCCCTTTGTTCTTTTGTCTGTGACATCTTTTGGTTATCTTCTCCTATCACTGCTTGCTTGTCCCAACAACCCCGCCCCCCCTTCTTTCCCCCCACCCCCCCTTAAACCAGCTTATATTTCACCCCTTTCCTATTTTTACTTAGTTCTGTTGAAGGGTCATGAGGACTTGAAACGTCAACTTTGTTCTTCTCCACCGATGCTGCCAGACCTGCTGAGTTTTTCCAGGTATTTCTGTTTTTGTCCTCGTCCTGCAGTCTCTTCCCTTGCCTGAGGCCACTTCTCCCCCTTCCCCAAGTACGCCCTTGCCCTATAGTCATTGAAAAGCCACCCATACATGGCTAATCTGGTAGGTAGAGATCTGCCTGTGAGCCCCCCTAAAAATGACGTGGTGCTTTCTGTGAAGTCTGGCACTGATGACTGCGAGTGCTAACCGAAGCAAGATAGGCAAAGAAACCTTGAAGTCCCAAGCGAAGTGCAGCCCGTCAAGTGCACATTGCTTATGTCCTGTTGTGAAACACATTGGCATGTTTTCCCACCAATGCGGGTGGACGATCCAGCGTGGGGGCGCCTCTGACGAGCTGGCCTAATATATATAATATATGCTGATATATTACAATGAGGTTCCCGATGTCTGATGGCAGAGAGCGCGGTCCACCACTGGCGTGCTGACTGGACGCTGGTGAACTGGTTTCACGCCGCCGTGATACCGATCGCGCCATATTATCCACTCATGCCACCGAACATGCCTGACACCAATGGGCACAGAAACACCCAGCCATAGAAAATATTAGAAAAGCAGCATATTATTTAAATGGAGAGAGATTGCAGGACTCTTTGGCACAGAGGGATCTGTATAAGCTGGGCTAGATTTTAGTAGGATTTAGGTTGCCTGCTTAACTTGACCATTTTTAGAGGCTTTTACAAACACATGTATTCTGCAACAGGCTAACAAAGTGAAGCCACCACTTTGTATTAACATTTTATCTAAAAGAAGCCATTTTGTGATTTAAGTACCTGCTGCCAAACTATGCAACATTTTAGTACACTAACCACTGGTATTGTAAAGTAGCAACCAACCAGCAACAGATGATTATTGGAAGTACCTCAATTATTCTGTAATTGAATAATAAGTAATTAATCAGGTAGTTAATTAGGGTTGGGTTCTACTTTTTTCTATTTTTCTACTAATATTCCTGTTGCTGGAAAAAGATATGTTGTTGAAGCTTTTTGTTTTGCATTCATCAGGACAGTTGACAAGAATACTGCTAGTAAAGGGAACAACAATTTATACTGGATGAGAAGAAAGTTCTGATAAGTCGGCAGTGGATTCTGATTGGTGGAAGCATTGCCATGGAGAATGAACCAGGGAACAGTTAACTGCCAAGCTTTTCTTCAAATTTAAATCAGACAGGACAAATCTGTCCCCCTTGCTTTTGTTTAGGTGAAAAAGGTGCAATGCTTGGACAGGTTCCTTCTATCTGCAAAGGACAGGGCCTTGTGTGTGAATATATGTATCTTCTAGAACGTGTAAGTGAGCCACACTGCAATACCCTTACCTAACATAAACCTATCTATCTCAGTGTTGAATGCTCCAATTGTCCCAGCATCCACAGTCTTTTGGGGGAGAGAATTCGCTGGTCCTACCATCCTTTGCATGAGAAAGTGTTCCTCATTTCTGTCCTAAATTGCCTAGCTCTAACTATAATATTACATCCCCTGGCTATTGATTTCCCCACCAGAGGAAATCAGTTGTCTGGATCTATCCTCACTCAGATCCCACTGAGATTCCCCTTGAATTTTCTACACTGAGATCAAGTTTATGTAACCTGTCCTCATTGTAATATTATAACCATGGTCAATCTGGAGACCCCTTGAAAGTATTGACACACTTCCAAAGAACCCCTATCGTAGCTTCCAAAAGATAGATGACCCTGTGGACCTGGATTTGAAAACTTGTGGTCGAATCAAAAAAGTTCCCTCTCTAGTTTTCTGCCAGAGAGATGGGTTGGGGTGGGTATTTTTTGCTCTTTAGGTGCTACCGGTGTGCAATGATAAGACAAAGTTCCATCAGCATGAGTATTTACAGAGTGCCTTTCTCAGGATGAGAAAGATGACCTCAGGATGTGCCAAATTGTTTTACAGCCGAAGTCCATGGAAACATATAAAATGGGGGCAGGAGTAGGGGTCATTCTGCCCTTCGAGCCTGCTCCACCATTCAATGTGATCATGGCTGATTCTCTATCTCAATGTCATACTTCAGCTCTCCCCTATACCCCTTGATGCCTTTAGACTCATAGACTCATAAATGATTACAGCACAGGAGGCTATTCAGCCTGTTGTGTTCACGCCAAACAACAAAGATCTGACTGCACTAATCCCATTTTCCAGCGCTTGACCCATAGCCATGGAGGCTATGGTAACGCAAGTGAATATCTAAATACTTCTTAAATGTTATGAGAGTTTCTGACTCAAGTTTAGAGTCTACAAATCTATCTATTTCCTTCTTATATACATTTAGTGACTTGGTTTCCACAGCCTTCTGTGGTAGAGAATTCCACAGGTTCACCATCCTCTGAGTGAATAAGTTTCATCTCATCTCAGTCCTAAATGGCCGACCCCATATCCTGAGACAGTGACCCCTTGTTCAAGACCCCCCCACCCAGCCAGAGGAAACATCATCCCTGCATCCAGTCTATCCAGCCCTGTCGGAATTTCATATGTTTCAATGGATGAATTTTCCCCCCGTCGGGGGGGTTGGGCAGGAGTGGGCGTGGGCGGGCGCACAGCCAATTGCTGCCTGCGATCGGCTGCGTGCTGCCATTTTACATGGGCGGGCCAATTAAGGCCCACCCAGCGTGACGTGCACCCTGAAACGCTGTACGCTCCCTGTGCGGGCGGGGGGAGTAGGCTGAGTTGGGGCCTGCACTGTTTCGCACATGCCCGTGAAAGAGCGCAGAAATCTCCCTGAGGCAAAAAGCTGTCTTAGGGAGATCATTTTAATTTTAAAAATTTTAATGAAGACAAAAAAAAAAATTTTCAGACATGTCCCCTCATGTGACAGTATCACATGAGCTGGGACATGTTAATGCATCTTATGAAAAAGTTTTATTAAACTTTTAAAGCCTTCATGAAACCTCATCCCACCCGTGGATGAGGTTTTGTGATAAATGCGAAGGCCGCCTGGGCTCTTCGCCTGCCCACCAACCTTAAGGTTGGATGGGCAGCTCAGTTAAGTACTTTAATTGGTATTTAAATGGCCTTAATAGACCTTTGATAGTTCAGCAGGTGTGCAGCTGACTCTGGTGCGTGTCCGCCGAGCTGAATATCTGAATGATGAGCGGTGACGTCGGGATGCACGCCCAACATCACCGCGCGTCACTTTACGTGTCGGCAAGCAGGGCCCACCCCAGCTCGCTGACCCAAAGATTCTGCCCTAGATCATGGAAGGTACAAAATTAGTGCAAGTTCTTTCTTTATAAAAAATCTTGTGCTCTTGAACTGTTTTGTGGTATGGTTGGATAGCTGACTTCATTGTCAGAAGGTTTTATTGTTTCAGAAATCTTACTTTAGATGATGGGCTAAAGCAGCTAGGGACTTCAGTTAGATGGACATGCTAGAAAAAGCAGCTAACATTGGAAGGATTCACACTGCAGAATCATAACAGCTTGCAGGGCAGAAATGTAGTTGTTTTACACATTGAAACAACCTGACCTTGTTGCAACAATAGTTGGTCCAGAGATGTGATAATATGAAATGCATTCTAATTGTATCTGAACTATGGTAAATTGTTTGAGGGAGAGTTACTGCAAGAGCTAAGGCAGCTCAAGAAACAGTGTGACGTTTTGTGCAGTTTTTTTTCCTGAAGATGCATCTCACTGGCATATATCTAATATTGCAACTGATGTACATAATGAGCAAAAGCAATGGTATAACAACCTTTATTAGATCACCACTGATAAATCATCTTGCAATAGATTCATAGAAGCAACAAAATGGTGATTGGTAGCTTATAGAAAAAGAACAGCAAAGCAAGTCCATGTCATCAGTGACTTATGTTGCTGTCACTTTCAAGCTCTGTATTAGGGTTATACTTCAAAATTTTAATATAATAATATTCAACATTTGCTCTCCAAGTTGGTAATTGTTGTCTGCTGATTGAGCTGTCACACATGACTTGTTTATTTATGGATATGTTTGATGAATCCCCATATCTGTGTTACCATATTTAAAACACATGACAGGACATAGTCTAATATAAAAGCTCTTCAGTTATATATTGCATACGTTTAGAGCAAGGTGGTACATGGTGTGCATATTTTATTTCAATAATATTTGCATGCCACAGTGAGATAGGGCAGCAATGCTAGGTATTTGCTTCCCAATATTTAACAATAGCTACAAGTTTTTGATATCAGCAGATGAATATTTAGTGCGTTCATGTAACATCCATCTGTCTGCTAATTTAACAGAAAAGTCACATTTAAAACAAACAGGCAATCGCCTCAGTTAAATGGTGGACAGGGGAGTGCTGCATGAATGCATTAAGTGTCAGTATGCTGATATAGCAACAGGCATACCTATCTTTAATGGGGTACAGAATCTTTTATTACCACTGTTAAGATTTGTTACATTGTACAGTCTTGGTCAGACTCCACCTGGAAGGATTGCAATGCAGATTCACCTGACTTTATCAGAGTTTAGACAAAAAATAGTGTCAATATTTATGACTGCTTAAATGTCTAGACCACTAGTTTTTCAAGCAGGTCTTTTCCAGGTCGTATTCCACTAGGCTCTAAAAGTAATTTATTTAAGACATTCTCGCTAGCATATTTTGCATGTCTACCAAAGAGAATCTATCACCATCTTGTCTTTGTTTTTAATTGGAGATACCTAGAGATAAATGAGACTACCAACATTGTAAAAGGATGCAAGGCAGATCAAAAAGTAGTGATAACCTGACACCAAACTTGGGTTTCAAAAACCTGAAGATTGTGGTAGGAAGGATAGAAGAAAACAAAGTATATCATACAATTTTGGAGAGTGTGAGAAAAGAAAGAGTCTGTGTAAGAAGCAGCATGATGAGTCTTGATTCCAACACGGGTATGGATGCATGATAGAATGTAGAAGCAAAAATATACTCCAGTCTGCATGGAAACTTGATGACCAAAACTAAGCACACTTTGCTAAAAGGTAAAGCTCTTAGTACATATGAGTCAAATCTTATGCTCTCTGGGTTGTTAGAAGTGTGAATGGAAGTCCTGATGTGGGACCTATGTCGGAAGTTTTCACTTTCCGCTGGACAATTCCTCCAGTCCCCGGAATCCTTCATTGAATGTCTCTGAATGAATAGTTACCCAGGAAATGTTTGGCAGATTAAAACCTAGTCTAACTGCAGGGTAACTCCAGAATTGACCCTCTCAGTCACTTGCATGGACCCCCACAACTACCCCACTGACGTCCCACCGACCCTCCTCAACAACCCTCGAATACTCCCCAACCCGATTACCCCCACCTCCTCAACAACCCTCGAATACTCCCCAACCCGATTACCCCCAACCACTCCCCAACACCCGACTAACCCCCTATCCGACCTGACTATCCCACAACCTGACTGCTCACTAGACCTAACTCGACCCAACTACCCACCCAGCCAGACCTGACTACGCCCCACCAACCGACTACCTTCCCGACCAGACCTTACTAGCTCCGAACCACCTACCCACTCACTCACTTTACCACTTTACCCACCTCATTTCCCTACCAACTTACCTACTTAGTCCTTCACCAACCTCATTCACATACCCAACTGCCCACCTCACCCACCTACCAACCTCAGCCACCTACCCAGCCTACCAACGTACCCACCTCACCCACTGACCCAACTCACCCACCGACCCACTTTTCCAACCTAAGCACTTACCTACTTACCTCACTTATCTTACTCACTTACCCACCTCACCCATCTACCCACTTACCCTCCCTACCACACTACACATTCATCCATTCATTCACTCACCCATTCACTCATCCATTCACTAACATTCAAAAACTGGACATTTAAACTTGCCATAAGGCAGCTAGTCCCATAAAAAGGAGACGTCTTCTGTCTTCCACCGACTCTACTCCGCTTTGATGGAGTTCCCTGGTGGACACTGCACTCTGCATTTCTGGAGAAGTCGGGCTTGGAAGATCCTGGAAGAAATGCATACCAACCTCAACCCAGGGGAATTTTCAAGCAGAGCGGCAATCTGATGATGATTGTCATTCCTCGGAAGATCCAGGTCTTTATATTCTTCCTTGCCAAAGTAGCTTTTGTGGCATATTTTGCAGGAGCTAAGATATATCATTAGGGCACACACATTGAAGGCCTGCATACAAAAAGTTGGGGGACGGGGGGGGCGGGTTTAGGAATCAAACACTGCGTTTCCATATTAGTATTTTTTTATTTGGCCCTGCCAATATCTTCCATGTATTTGATCCGCAGCACTGATACTGTCACAATCAGTTGACACTATCTGTGTAATACTATCACTTTTCTCCTGCTTCTTCCAATTTTTACTTTCATCGTTGAGCATCAAATTTCATGGCAATTTTTTTGAATTGAATTATTTGATTTTTTTTTTAAGGGCTCCACTTGGTAAAAAGTTAGAAGTTACACTTAAAAACCAGAGATTCTAAAAGCAGTATGAAAGCAGGACTGAAAAATATCATTACACCTTCATCACATATATGAGTGAAATAAAACAGGTAAGTTAATTTGCTTTAGTATAAATTGAAATATCTACTGTAGTAAATTAGTCTTAGACAATTAGAACCTTATAAGAGAAAAAACATGCATTCATATAGTCCGTTTCATGCCCTTAGAAGATTCAAAGTGTTTCATGACCAATCAATGATTCTTGTACTGGAGTAGATAGGACATGAATATGACAGCCAATTTGCACACGGCAAGGTGCCATAAACAACAGTAAGATTAATTGGCCAGATATTCTGTTTTTGATGGTGTTGTTTGCAGCGGAGACCAGACTATGGGCATAAATATAAGATAGACATTAATAAACCCAAAGAGGAATTTAAGAGAAACTTCTTTACTCAGAGATGGGCTAGACTGTGGCACTCCACAAGGAGTATTTGAGGTGAATAACATAGGTGTATTTAAAAGGAAGCTGGATAAACATATAGGAGAGAAAGGAATTGAAGGAAATGTTGATGGGGTTAGATGAAGCATGGGAGGAGGTTCATGTGGAACAAAAATACATGAACCTGCTGAATTCTATAGCCTGTTTCTATACTGTAGGTACTATGTTGCACTTGCTAATTGTATATTTATTGTATTTAATTGTACGCAGGTGGTGACATCAACTGAGGATTCACTTATGGCCCTGTAAATGGGAACAGACTAAAACTTTGGTTGTTGTGAATACAGGGTGTAAGTTTGTAATGTGTATCTCTGTAAATAAATGATTCTAAAGTGTGTAAAGATTGGCTCTAGTTCTATCCTTCACCAACTGGCTTTCTTGGACTGAACAATATCATGTAATGTTGCTGTTGTCCCTGCTCTTCTTCGAATAGTGCAATGAGAGCTCTTATATCCCTCCTGAACAGGTGGATGTAGCACTAGTTTAACATTTTGACAAAAAATAACAGCATTGGCAATCATACAGCATTTTCTCAATACTGTGTGAGGGTCATCTTTATTCAGCTGCCCCTTCTAATGAGTATAATTTTGTGAATCTTTCTCTTCAATCTTTCAAACACCTCTATGAATTTACTTTTCCAGAGCACTTCTAACTCAGACCTTGAAGGCAAACATTGATTAGCTTTTAAGTAATCACCTCCAAGCTTGTTTGAATTGTATTTACTTCAGGGTTGCTTATTGGTTTCTCAATCAGATGTTTCCATTTAACATACATTTAACACTTTAACATCCAACCTAAAAGTTATATTCCTAAAACTAAAAGTTATATTCTAAAACATATGAATTATGAACTAGATTTTCACAACATTCTCAGCATCAGTTCTGATCTGTATAATATTCTATCTCCCGGTTGTTCTATTGAATTCAGTGAAATAGATCTCTGTTGCTCCTACTCATTCCAACTTCTCACAAATATTCCCTGAACACTTTTTATGTAATGATGTCATTCACCATTGTTCAGTATTTTCAAGTTGTACGAGTAGCAATTTCACTTCAGCATTTTCCAAATTCTTAAATTTAAAAAGCTATTAAAAAAGGTGAGGTGGTTGCCATAGTCACAATATAATTATGTTATCTCCAACGCACTTGATAAAGGAAAAACAGTTAAATGTTTGAACTACAGGAAGTTGCAGATTTATGGTGAGAATAAGGCACTCAGATTAGTCTTTAATTGCTCTAGCTAAAAATTGGTATAGACAGCAGGATGAGCTGAAGGGCTTCTTTTTGTTCTGTAAATTGCTATGGTCCTAAATATAAAAACTGATCAAACTCAAAAGAATTTATGATCAGTCAAGTCTCATCTCCAGAATATTTGATCTTGAAGGCTCCATGCAACATCAAATAGTGAGGCAAAATCTGCACTATAATGATGGAATTACAAGGCACATTCTTTTATACAAGATGTATTATCCTCATGCAGATGTGTAATATGCAATATCAAAGATACAAACCAAAAATGGTCTTTATAAGGACAGGACAGGATCATGGGCAGAATTTCACCAAAAAACGAGTTATCAGGGAGCACAGGCCCACCGACACCGACTGCCGCACAGCCAGTTAATGCTCCCAGGAACGTTAATTGGCTGGAAGCAAGATTTCCACCCCTCATTCACGAGGAAGGCCCATATCAGAGAGCTGCCGGTCAATCTGTGAAGAGCATGACCACTGCTGGGATTAAGCAGTCCCACCAGTCTAAGTGCCAGGCCCCACAGGAACAAGTGAGTGCAGGGTCTTGTGGCAGGGATGGGAATGGAGGTACAGGGTGCTGGGGATCTCGATGGAGAGACCAAGCGGGGATGAATCACAGGCACCTGGAAGAGGGAGGGGAATGGGGAGGGGGTGCAGACCTTGAAGGGAGGGCCCCAATCTGGAAAAGGGGCCAGTAACAGAGGTGTCTCCCTGGCTTTCCTGTCCAAGGTGAGCAAGGTGATCTGTTGAACTTTGCCCCACCTGTGAACTCCTCCCACCAGCTGAAAAATTGCGGCTGGGTGGGAGGCGGCCCTTAAGTGGCCAATAATTGGCCATTTAAGTGCTTCAATTGGGACAGGCTAGACCCTGCCGCCCCCTCTCCCATAAGATTGCAGATAGGTCGGAGGCAGATGGGGAATCAGTGGGAAGGCCACCTGGGGAATTTTATGCCCCCCACCACCTGCAAAGCTGGGGACCATAGAATTTTGCCTATGCTTCAAAACATGCAATAGAGTTGCTGAGTTTCCTTAACGAAGATATGCACCCACAAATTGACAAAAACCTGGTGATTCATTTTAACCTAACTTACCCAGCTAGTCAATAGGAAGTAGCAACCAGCAGCTTCTGAAATGGATGGCTCATGTAATAACATTTCTCACCAGGTGTATTAGAACCCTCATTTATTTCATATGCCTTTTGTAGCCAATACTTTGTAGATATATTGTACATTACATAAATTATATTGATAGCCTTGAATTCCTGTCTTTCTATAGAAAAAAACAAGCTAAACTCATCCTAAATCAGCAGTGTGGGTGGTTATACCCACCTACAGATTTTAAGGATGCCGTAAATAGATTACACAATACTGGGATAGAGCCTCCACTGTGGGTAATTACTAATCATTCATCATCATGCAATTCTTGCATTCAGGTCCCGAATAACCTTGTTGAGAGGGCATACCATCTGTTCAACTTATCTAGTCAAGGAAAATAAAACTCCACTCAGCACATCTCTCCCACCATTTTCTGTAATCACACATCCACACTGCTCCCTACCTGTGCAGCTATCATTTAAATTATTCTAGGCTGACTGGACTAACCTGGTAGGAAAGAAACAAACCTCCTTGAGGTACAGCTATCTACTATCACCACACATGCCAGCTTAAAGACCACAGGACTCAAAATTCATTTTCTCTCTTATTCAGAAGCCACTGACCCACTTTTCCAATTCATTTGTGTGATCAGGGCAATTTGCATCATAAAAGTATGCCTTTATCTAGCATGCTTCAGTTTCTCTGTGATGCCATTAGGTAACTGAGGAAGAAAGTCATAGGCTGATAGTGCTATTTAATTTACTCAGCAAGACTTCTACAATCGTTACCACTTTTACAGAAAGCATACATAAGGGAGGAACAAGAGCTTAGACAATCAAATGTGCACTTCAACAAATCAGGAACAATTTCTTGCTGAAAGAATTGAATAAACATGTTTGAAATTTGCAACATAAAACAACAGAAATTTTCCTGGAAAACCTAATACTAATATCTCACTCTAGCACATTAATCAAACATAATATCCACCCTTGGCTTTTTCAATCCTGTTATTGACAATACCAGGGTTCCAGCAGCAGGTGCAGAAAGTACATATAGTTCTATAAGTTATTTAATCACCTGTGCCAATTCTCATCTTTACATTCCTGGCCAGAGTCTCATTTGCCTTGCTTTCTTTTAATTTGGATAGTATTATTCTATTTTACTTGGATCCAATTCCATTCATCCACTGCTTTAGCAGGATGGAGGGCCATTTCCCAACCGCTAGTCCCCTGTCTTGTTCATAAGAAATATTGGCCAGGACTTTTCGCTCAGTGTGCAGGTGTGTGCCCGACATGTTCAAGTGTAAAATGATGCGCGATGACGTCGGGCGAGCGTCCCAAAGCCATCGCGCACTCAAACGATATTTCGGTTAGCGGGCATGCGAGAAGGCCAAGTGGCCTTTGTATTTTTGGCGAAACCTCATCCATGGGCAGGATGAGGTTTCGACCTTTACACTCACGTTTAACATGCTCCTGCTCTTGTGACAGAGTCACATGAGGGGTCGTGTTTTCATTGGCCTGAATTTTTCCCGAGTCAGGCAGACTCAGCAGTCACAGAGTCGCCCGCCGCCTGCGATCGGCTCTGCACCGCCATTTTACACAGGCAGGCCAATTAAGGCCCGCCCAGCATAATACGCAAGTGGTAGCGCTACCTGTGCGGGTGCGGGGAGGAGGGAGAGTCGGGTCCAATGCTCTTTCGCGCCTGCAAGCTGCCTCAGGGAGATTGAAGTGCTTTTGAAAAGAATGAATGAACGTAATAAAAATTTAATGAAATATGTCCCCTTATGTAACTGTGTCACATGAGGTAGGACATGTTTTTATTTTTCAGAAAAACTTTTTATTTTTCGTAAAAGCTTTAGGAAACCTCATCCCGCTTGTGGATGAGGTTTCTTAAAAAACGCAAAGGCCGCTTGGCCTTTTCGCCTGTCCGCCAAACTTAAGGTTGGATGGGCAGTGTAAACTTGAAATGAATTACTTCGTTAATGGCCTTAATAGGCCTATCAATTATCGGTGGGCGAGCAGCCAACTCCGGCATGTGCCCGCCGAATGAAACATCGCGAGACAGCGCGATGACGTCGGGACGCATGCCCGATGTCATTGCGTGTCATTTTACGCACTGGCGTGTCAGGCCTGCCCCTGCACGCCGACTGTAAAATGCTGGCCATTATTTTAAAAATCTTTAGTTTTATTGATAAAAATCTTCAGCTCCCTGAGGCAGCTCTGTGCCCGATCGCAGGCAGCGATTGGTTTCGTAGCCGCTCCCGGTGAGGGCAAAATTCTGCCCATTAAAATTAGTTTAACTTGTTGATATGAATATTGCCATAACATTCAGCATGGTAAATATCAAGATTGAGCATAGACGGTTGAGGGGTGATTAATTGATCAGCATTAACACATAAATCTAATTGCCATATAGAGAAATATATGCACAGCTACTGCTGCTGTTTATTGTGCCACGATTTTTTGGAATAAAATTACAGCCTAGGTTATCTGCGAGTGCACAACCTGGATTTTTATTTGCAATGATCTCATTTTTTTCTTTATTCAGAAATAAAGAGGAGGTGCTTAAATGGTTGACAATCCTCAAAATAGGAAATTCATCCAGTCTGAATGAGTTGCATCCTAGGTTGCCTATGGATGTAAAGGTTGAAATTCTGGAATCTCTGGCCACAATCTTCCAATCTTCAGAGGTGGTGCCAGAAGACTGGAGTTGCACTGCTATTTAAAAGGGAGAGAGGAATAAACCCAGTATCTATAGGCCAATCAGCTTAATGCTGGTGGCGGGAAACATTTAGAGACAATAACCTAGGACAAAATTAATTGACATTTGGAAAAGGGCTAATAAATGAAATGTGGACATATTTATATTTTTTCAAGCTTGAATGCTGTCCAGATCTTGCTGTATGGGCATGGACTGCTTCTTTACCTGAGAAGTTGCTAATGGAGCTGAACACTGTGCAATCATCAACAAACATCCTCACTTCTGAGGTTATCATGGGGGGGAAGGTCATTAAGTAAGAAGCTGAAGGTGGTTGGGCCTAGGACATTGACCTGCAATGGTATGGGATCCTTGGCTTTATTAATAGAGGGATAGTGTACAAAAGGAAGGAAGCTATGCTAAACTTTTAACACTGTGCACCATATACAAGATGTATTGCAGCAACTCACTAAAGCTTCTACATCAGCACCTTCCAAACCTAAGACTGCTACCACCTGAGACAAGAACAGCAGATGCATGGGAACTCCACCAATTGCAAGCTCCTCTCCAAGCTACACATTGTCCTGACTTGGAAATACATCATTGTTCCTTCACTGTTGTTGGGTCAAAATCCTGGAGCTCCCTTCCTAACAGCACTGTTGGTGTACTTACATGACAGGGACTGCAGCCATTCAAGGTGGTGGCTCAAAATCACACTCCTAAGGGCAATTGGAAATGGGAAGCAAATGCTGGCCTAGGCCAGCATTTATTGCCCATCCCCCAATTACCCTTGACCTGAGTGTTGCTTGGCCTTTCCTGTGGGCATTTAACAGTCCCAGCCACATTGCTATGGGCCTGAAGTCATATGTAGGCAGGCTAGGTAAGGATGGCAAATTTCCTTCCTTAAAAGACATTAGTGAAGCAGATGGGTTTTTACGACAATCTTTTTAAAATTATGCTCATCATTAGGCTTTTAATTGCAGATTTCCATCTACCATAGTGGGATTCAAATTCAGGTTCCCCAGAGCATTACCCTGGGCCTCTGGATTGCCAGTCCAGTGACAAATCCACTACGCCACCACCTTGCCATTATAGCCCTCACATTTGAGATGGACTCCTCCAAGCTCTCTTGTTGATGACTCCTCAGGCTCAGCATCTGTGGCCAGTTAAGCAGAGCTTGTAGCATCCTACGCCCTTTGACAGGGAGTCTCCACTGTTGTCTCTATCTCCACCGGCTGTTCTTGCTCACTTGTGATTAGTAAAAACGTCATGTGAAAGCCAACTACCTGTCTTGCCAATCCCACCGAGGTGTGCATATCTGAGCAGGTGCAGTTTGAATGCATCCAGTATTGGTGCATCCTAAGTGTGAGTGATATCCCCTGCGAACCTGCATCCTCTTCCTGCACTACCTCCCGCAGGACACTTGATGGACTGTGTGAGATGAAAAGCATGAAATAGAACTGTCACGGGAAGAAGGTGCTAAGTTAACATGGTGCACGTCATCATATTTCACTTACTGATGATATCAAGCCAACATGAATGACTGTTGTATGCCTTGAAGTTGTTTGATATTTAATTCTGTCACCAGAAAGCTGGGAGCCCCAATCTCTCCATCTCTGGTGGTCAAACATGCTGAGACTTAGCTTAACTCCTCATCCTGTGCAGAAATGAGGTGGCTGGAGGGCTATCTTCGGTTCTCTACCTCTTTCTGAGCTTTTGTCTCCTGCAAGGAAGGAAAGCAAAGCCCTATGGCAAAAATTTGCATTTATATAGCACCTTTAACACAATAAAACATCGTAAGGTGTTCTAAAGGAATGTTATAGAACAATATCTGACACTGAGTCAGAGAACAGAAGTTTTAAGGGATGCCGCAAAGGAAGAAAGAGAGGTAGGGAAGAGAAAGAATTAGGGGGTGAATTTTAGAGCTCAGGGTCAAGGCAGCTAAAGCTGAATGGTGGACTGGTGAAAATCAGAGGAGTTGTGGTGCTGGAGGAGGTTATAAAGATGGGGAGATATTGGACCATAGAGAGATTTGGGAACAAGGATGAGAATTTTAAAATTGAGGCTTTGCTTGATGAGTAGCCCATTTAGGTCAGTGAGCACAGAAAAGAGTGAAACTTGCTGTGAGTTAGGAAATGGGCAGCAGAGTTTTGAATGATTTCAAGTTTGCGAAGGGTAGTACTTGGGAGGACGGTCTGGAGCACATTGGAATAATCAAGTCTAATGGCAACAAAGGAATGAATGAGTGTCTTTGCAACAGATAAGATGAGACAAGAGCAGAGTTGGGCAAGGTTACACAGGTTAAAATTGGCAGTCTCAGTGATGGTGTTGCTGTGCATTAGGACGCTCATCCCAGAGAAATATCTCCATAAATGTTTGCCATTGCTTTTCTACCATCTTATCTTTTTAACCTATTTCCCCAATCCACTGTAGACAACTCTGCCCTCACACTTTTGTAATTATCTTTACATTTAAGGCACCAGTTTCATACCCAACTTTCTCACCCTCAAAGTGAATATGAAATTCAAACATATTATGATTACTCTTGCCTTAACTATGAGATCATTAACTAATCCTGTCTCAATACACATCACCTGGTCTAAAATTACCTGTTCCCTGGTTGGTTCCAGAACCTGTTGTTCTAAGAAACTGTCCTTAATTTGGTCTATGAACTCAGGGGAGATGATAGCATAGTGATATTATTGCTGGACTAGTAATCCAGAGTCCCAGTTCAGTTGGCTTTGAACCTGGGTTCAAATCCTGCCACAGCAGATGGTGAAATTTAAATTCAATAAAAATCTGGAACTAAAAGTCTAACAATAACCATGTAAAAACCCATTTGGTTCACTAATCTCCTTTAGGGAAGGAAATCTACTGGCCTACATGTGACAGCAATGTGGTTGATTTTTAAATGCCCTCTGTATTAGGGATGGGCAATGCTTACATCCCATGAATAAATTTTTTAAAAATCCCAAAGTTTGATTTGCCAACCTAAATGAAGATTAAAATTGTTTCTAATTATTATAGTGCCTTTCTTATAAGCCCCCATTGTTTTTTGATATATACTCTGTCCTATAGTGTAGCTACTAGGGGACTATAAACTACTCTCACCAGTCACTTCTTTCCACTGCTGTTTCCTATCTCCATTCAAACTGATTCTGCATCTTGATCTTCCGAACCAAGATAATTTCTCATTACTGTACTGATTTCATCCTTCAATAACAGAGCATTGCATCGATGTGATGAGCCATGTGGGAGCCAAACTAGAAACAAAAACAGAAAATGCTGGAAAAACTCAGCAGGTCTGACAGCATCTGTGGAGAGAGAAACAGTTAACGTTTCAAGTCCATATGACCCTTCTTTAGAGCTGAAGAGAAGTGGAAATGTGGTTAAATTTATACTGTTTAAGGGGGATGGAGCAGGTGAAGCTGGATAGAAGGCCAGTGGTAGGTGGGGCAAAGGAGAGATTGACAAAGTTGTCATGAACCAAAAGACAAAGGGAATGTTAATGGTAGTGGGAAGGGCTAAAAAATAAGGTGCTGATAGTGGCATAAAGGTAAGAAAGCAAAATGTGCTAATAGCAGAACAGGAGTAGCATTATGTGAAAGAACAACATGGAACAAGTAACAGATGGCCCTTTTGGGGGTGGGGTGGGAGGAGGGGTGGTGATGGGGAAAAAAAGATAGAAAATGGGATAGAAGGGGGGATAAAAAAGGGGGTACGACCATGGATGAATGAATAAAAATAAAAATAAGTGGATAAAAAGTAAAAATGAATGTAAAAAAAAGGGGTGGGGATGGAGGAGAGAGTTCATGGTCTGAAGTTGTTGAACTTAATGTTAAGTCCGGAAGGCTGTAAAATGCTTAATTGGAAGATGAGGTGCTGTTCCTCCAATGTGCGTTGGGCTTCACTAGAACATTGCAGCAGGCCAAGTGCAGACATGTGGGCATGAGAGCAGGACGGTATGTTGACTTGGCAAGCGACTGCAAGATGTGGGTGATGCTTGCAGACAGACCGGAGGTGTTCCGCAAAGCAGTCACCCAGTCTGCGTTTGGTCTCTCTCCACAGATGCTGTCAGACCTGTTGAGCTTTTCCAGCATTTTCTGTTTCTGTTTCAGATTTCCAGCATCTGCAGTATTTTGCTTTTTTCTTAGAGAAAATATGATTCAGGCTGAGTGAGAATAACAGGATGTGTTGAGAGGATGGATAGACAACATTTATTGAGGGTCACTGTGAGGTATAGGTTGATATTTCATCAAGGCGATGGTGAGCATTAGTGTTTAATGGTCAGGTAGGAATGAGAGGAGATGCACTACAGAGAGGGATGGGTACACCAACAACCTAACTTGGTGTGAGGAGTGATGTGCAGAAGTAGAATTGGGAAGGCAGAGTTGGGGTTAGATGAATATCAGGATGTGCTTGAGGCACTTACCTTTCCTGATCTCATTAGATCATTAAGCTTCTTCTGGCACTGCATCAAAGAGCGTGGCATCACACGCTCACTGTTAAACTTCTCTGCAATCTCCAGCCATCACATCTCATTCTCTGAGGCAGGTTTTTTCTTCTCATCAACAGAAGAGAATCTCCTTGCAAGTACTTATAGGCTGCAGCTTTAGCTTTAGGAAGGTATTGGTGAAGTGAGGTGCAGACTTGCCATGTTGAACATCCATTGCTACAGTTTCGTCCTCTGTTCCAACCACCTGGGGCTGAATTTTCTGGCTGGCGTGTGGGTGGCGGAGCACGTACATCAGCGCATAAAATGTCGTGCGCTGACGTCGTGCGAGCGTCCTGACGTCAGCGCGCGGCATCGCGATGTTTACATCGGCGGGCGCGCTATGCAGCATGATGTGCGCCCGCCATTAATTAAAGGCCTTGTTAAAGCCATTAAGTCACCAATTGACGAGGATTTTGAGGGGCCCGTGCGAACTTCAGCTCGGCACACTGGCCCAATGGGCAGGCTGGTAAGTGATTTTTTAACAAACCTCATCCAGTGGCGGGATGAGGCTTGATATTGGATTTTAAAAAGTTAATAAAGTTTTTGTTTATTTCATTAACATGTCCCATCTCATGTGACATTTTCACATGAGGGGAACATGATAATGATTTTCTAATTGTTCTATTTTTAATCTTTCACAGCCTTTCAGCGATCTCCCTGAGGCACCACTTACCCTCAGGGAGATGTGCGCTCTTTCCTAGAGATGGCTGGAGATAGCTGGAGCTGTTTGAGCTGTTGAGATAGCCGGAGCACTGGGCTGGGGGAGGATGTAGTTTGAATCACCTATCCAGTCAAGCCAGAAAAGTCTTAGGCTGCAGCAAGCGGTTTTATTCGGAAGTGAATTCCACCAGAGAGTGGAAGAGGGTAAAGGTCAAGCGGTACACCTTTATTGAAGCGACAGCAGTTTGCCTTGTGTAACGTTGCTGTATTTCATATTAGACATCTATAAGGGAGTGTTGCCTGGGAGGTGGTTATTTGTGGATTTGACCAAGTAGAGAGATTTGGGGAATGTTTTGTAAGACTAACCTTAATTGTGTAACTATAATCTTGTGTGCTTAAGTCTTTTTTGTTAATAACCCTTTTATTTCTAATTTTTAAAAAAAACCAGAAGTGTTACTGGACCTCTTACTGCTTCTTCTTCTCGTTATCAGAATACAAAAAAAAAGGTCATGGCCTGTAAGCCAAGTTTCCCTCTGGGATTTGGTTTGCACAGCAATTAACACCGGCTGTGGTCATAACACTGTTAATTCTAAACAGCTACTGCCTGCTTCACTGTCCTTTTCTCAATTGTTTCTATATGTTCTATAATCACTCATTTTTCATTCAGTTGGGCAATCACATTCTCTCTTAAAAGAAAGGTGCTAAGCCATTTTAAGTAAATTTAATGAATTCATTCCTTTTATTGCTTAGCATAAGTTCGACCCATTTGTAGGTAATTGAATTGTGGATACATCAAGCTCACATAAATTACATACAAATTAACCTTAATTTCTTCCAACTAATAAAATTTTATGTTTTGTTTTATTATTTTAGTTCTACAGGTGGTCTGCACAACCATTTGCCTCAAATCACCTTATTAATGTTGAGTTTGATAGACTGATAGTCCTTACTGGTGCTGCATCTAGCCTCTTCAGCATTCCTTTACTGGGCACACTTCCCCCAAATGTCCTTGAGGATGCTAAGTTGTCACAGCTCTATTTGCATGAAGTGTTTTCACAAAAACATTCAATATTTCTTCAGTGGCTGTTAGATATAATAGCTCAATAAGCCATGTTCCTTCTTGTCATCACCCCACTGTGTATGACACAGGTCTTCAGAATACATTAAAAAATCTAGGACAGTGGCAGCATTCCAGGTTCATCCATTTAACTTTCTATCTAGGTGATGGGGAAGAAGGAAATTAGCCTTAGTCTGCTGTTCAATATGCATGTGGTTAATGGTCAAGCTTCAGTCTAATATACCAATTAGCATAAATTAAAAGAAAAAAGCTAATTGGGCAGGCGAAGAAATCCATCTCAATTGATGTTTACAGAAACAGCATAATAGGGTTAATCTTATACAGTGCTTAAGACATGCAAAGCATTCTGAACTCTAAGCAGGTAACAAACATACTGCATCATAAATCTTTTTGGTGCATAAAGTGACCTAAGCATTCTTGCCACCAAGCCATATGAAAAGAATAACTCTGAAAAATATTCATTTTGACGAGTAAAATCTGGGACAGTGAGATGCTGCTAACTGAAAATAATCTCACACCAACCGTCCCTGTGCTTTTACATTAGAACGAATGAAAAAAAATTCTGTGATCTGAATACATTTCTTCTAGAAACGTATATTAGGTACATTCTGAGGAAATGGGCAAATCACCACTTGAAAAATAAAATGATCATTGCAGTGATGTACTTATCTATGTGACTGTCACATCAGGCAAGGCTGCTCATGCAGGATATCAGGTCCACAGGTCAATAAAAATATCAGGGAAACAGGAATTATCTGTTATGCTAGGTTCAAGCAAAGGTAACCTAGAGTGACCTTTAAAGATATGCATTAATATTTCTTCAGTCGCTTGAAGACCATTATTCAGACTGTGACTCAAAGAGGGACATCATACTAGCAGCATGTGCAAAGAAGTGACATACTCAAAAGGGAACTCCATGGACAGGATCTTCCCACCGTCAGGGGGGTTATGCGGAAGCGGGGCGGGCGGGTCCATGATCGGCGTCCCTGGTCGGGCGCGTGCCACCATTTTACGTGGGCAGGCCAATCAAGATACGCCAGCGTGACGTCTGCAAGGAAGTGCTATGCGCTCCCTGTGCGGGTGGGCGGAGAGGTGGGGGGTATTCCCTGAGCCAGGAGTGCGCTCTGAGTGCACAGATCTCCCTGAGGCAAAGTGCTACCTCAGGGAAATTGGTTCAGGTTTGAAAGTTTCAATAAAGAAGGGGAAAAAAATTATTGACATGTCCACTCATGTGCCATTGTCACATGAGATGGGACATGTCAATTTCTTTTATTTAACCATTTCATTAAAAATTTTAATACCCTCATGAAGCCTCATCCCGCCCGTGGATGAGGTTCCATGCTTTTTCCGAGGCCCGCCTGGGCTCCCGGCTTGCCTGCCAACCTTAAGGTTGGACGGGCAGGTCCATTAATCATGTTAACTACTTTTTAATGGCCTTAACAGGCCTTTGAGAGTTGGGCAGGCGTGCAGCGAATTTGGCTGTGTGCGCGTCGAACTGAAAATCTAAATGACTCGGGGTGAAGTCGGGACGCAGGCCCAACGTATTCCCGCGTCATTTTACACATTGGTGAGCGGGACCCGCCCCCACTCGCCGAACACGAGATTCTGCCCGTGAATTGCATTCATCTTCTGCATGCTTTAGAAACAGAAATGCATCTTCTATTCTCAGTGCCATCCCCCTCCCTTCTGCTATGCTTTACTCCCTAGTCCCCTCTGCCCTACTGTGGATCAATTGCCAGCTCATACTGAAGCAATGCTAAATATCAGAACCACACTCCAGTCTTTTGAGTACCTATTGCAAAACCAAAGAAAATCAGTTAATAAGAGTATTTTTTTTCCAATACAGACTGTCAACTCAGGCAGGGTTTTACATTGCGTTGGAATTCCTATGACTCCCCCCACCGCTCCCTCAGCCCCCCCGCCCAACCCTGATTAACCCCAGCAAAAAGGCAAATTGCAAACCTGCCCCTGGTCCGGCGGGTTGCCCTGCAGCCAAGCTCGGCGGGGTGTTCATTGGCTCAGGGCGAGATGTCCGCCCTCATCCAGGCAGGCAGGGTGTGGCAACAAGGAGGTGGGAGTCCAGATTAGACAGGCCCTGTGAGAGGGAGGGGAACCGGGGGGTAGTGGGCAAGGGGGCAAGGTGAAGACCTAAGACCTTGGGGGGGTGGGGGTGGGGCTGGGGGTGGGTGCCCTCTGAGGCCCATTAAGGAGGCACCCATCCTTTGCCTGCCAGCAGCCCATGCAGTGAAAGCTGCCAGGCTGGACGCCTGTTCCCGTCGCTGGGATTTACCATGGCATTTTATGGCCCTGTAAGTCTGCCACCCTGCTACTGGTGGACCATATGATCCAACCCCCAAAAATCAGTAATGGAGAGAAGGAGAAGACTGCAAAAGGAATACACAAATGCACAGTGTCTCTCTCTAAACTGAACATACTTGAATGATAAAGTATAAACAGAAAATTCTGTAAATACACTGGCCGCATTTCCAGAGAGGGAAATAAATTTTATGTTTCAGCTTGGTGACATTTCGTCAGGTTAAAAGTCACCATTCTGAAACATTTTCTCCCACTTTGAGAGAGGTAAGCTTTCTGAGTCGGGATGGGGGCCGAGGCTTGTTGTTCTAAATCCACAGCATGTGCCTGTTTTTTTTGACAATATCGCCAGCTGGAAGTCAGCCTAATTTGTCAGGCTTAGTTCCCAGTCAGATAAGGAGCACTCCAGAGCAGGCTGCAGGAGCAGGTAGAGAGCTTAGTGTAAGTGTAGCAGCTGGGGGAGGGTAATCTGATCCCAGAAAAGCCTTAATGGGGGGTGCGGGGAATGGATGGCAAACAGGTAAGCATGGGGATCTGGGAGGAAGCATTCTTGGCTACGAGCAGTGCTGTAAAGGCACTCACCTTTTCAAAAAGCTAGGCTCAATTTCCTTGAGCTTCGGAAGACTAGAAACCCAGCCAGTTAAATATGAGACTCCCATTAAATAGCCACATCATCCCTCCCTCCTTGGGAGTGGGTTGGCTACCCATCCTTTCTCCTGCCTCTGTAAAAACTTGAGGATGAATTGTATGGGATTGGTCAGGCTTCAGGTTTTTAAATGATTTATGTCTCACCCAATCCTAACCCATCCATTTGTGGAGGTTAAAATTACCCCTGTTAATTCTGTTGATCACTCCACAGGTGCGGTCTGTCCTGCTAAATATTTCCAGCATTTTCTGCTTACATTTTAGATTTCCAGCATCTACAGAATCTTGTCTTTCTACTTGAATGGTGACTCAGGTTAACAATTGAAGGTAAAACCTAAAACCTATACGATCTGACCTTGGTTTATTGGATTCAGCAGTTGAATTTCCCAAACGACTTGAACTATTATGGTATAATTTCTTTGTTATGAATGGGACTATTTCAAGAAGTAGACACAATCAGATATTCACCCATTTAAATTGAGGATTATTGCAATAATTAGCATCACATAAGACTGTGAAGTACTCTGTCAGGAATAAAAAGTTTTTTGAATCTTCTTTAATCTCCCAGTTTTGTTCTCCTGCCATTTTATGATCCAGCTGTAATTTAATTTAAAAGCTAGTTGATAAGTACATTATCCACATCTTTCAGCATTACAAGATGTGAATCATGCTGTTAGCTGCGTCACTGTTTTATGTCAGATGTTAACCTCCTTTTTGAAAAACAGTTACTTATTGAAGCAGTAGAACTCTTACTCAAATGATTCCATTTGCAACCTTTTCAAAATATCTCATTCTGTACTTGAATACTTTTCTTTTTTATCACATGGCAAATACTCCCCAGTTTACTTTGCTAATTAATTGAATATGAATCTTCATGTTCCTCCTGCCCACATAAAGTTGTGTAGTCAATATAATTTCATCAACCAAGAATAAATTTGATAATGTAATAGACAGGGGAGCGACACAAATTGAACTCCTTTATTTTCTTGCCATCTGTTCATAAGCAGATTTTTGAAGTAGGCTGTGGTGTGTTTCCCCAAACCCTCACGGAGTTAGGGGTAATATATTAGCTTGGATAGAGGATTGGCTAACCAACAGAAAGCAGAGAGTCAGGATAAATGGGTCTTTTTCTGGATGGCAAGCTGTGGGATGCCACAGGGCTCGGTCCTTGGGCCCCAACTATTTACAATCTATATTAATGACTTGGATTGAGGGATAGAAGGTACTATAGCTACATTTGCAGATGGCACCAAAATAGGTGGGAAAGTAAGTTGCAATGAAGAAATAAGAAATTTACAAATGGATATGGACTGGTTAGGTGAATGGGCCAAAACTTGGCTGATGGAGTTTAACGTGGATAAGTGTGAGGTTATCCATTTTGGTCGGAAGACTAAAAAGGTGGCTTATTATTTAAATGGAGAGAAACTTCAGAATGCTTCAGTGCAGAGGGATCTGGGTGTCCTCGTGCATGAGTCGCCGAAAGCTAGTATGCAGTTACAGCAGGTAATAAGGAAGGCAAATGGAATTTTGGCATTTATTGCTAAAGGAATAGAGTACAAAAATAGGGAAGTGATGTTGCAACTGCACAAGGCATTGGTGAGACTGCACCTGGAGTACTGTGCACTGTTTTGGTCCCCTTACTTGAGGAAGGATGTAGTTGCATTGGAGGCAGTTCAGAGGAGGTTCACCAGATTGATTCCAGAGATGCGGGGCTTGTCTTGAGAGATTGAGCAGTTTAGGCCTATACTCGCTAAAGTTTAGAAGGATGAGAGGAGATCTAATTGAGGTATATGAAATGCTAAAGGGGATAGACAAAGTAGACGTGGAGCGGATGTTTCCCCTTGCAGGGCATTTTAGAATGAGAGGCTATAGTTTTAGCCTAAGAGGTGGTAGATTTAAATCAGAGATGAGGAGGAATTACTTTTCTCAAAGGGTCGTGAATCTGTGGAATTCACTACCTCAGAGTGCAGTGGATGCCGGGACGCTGAATAAATTTAAGGGAGAGATAGAAAGATGTTTAATTAGTAATGGGTTGAAAAGTCATGGGGAGAGGGTGGGAAATTGGAGTTGAGGCCGAAATGAGATCAGCCATGGTCACATTGAATAGCGGGGCAGGCTTGAGGAGCTAAATTGCCTACTCGCAATCCTAGTTCTTATGTTCTCTGTTTGTGATGTCAATTTCAAAGTGACTCGCAGAAAACTTCCTCAAGGGTTCAATCAGAAGAACTGTTTATTCATACATTCAAACCCGGGGAGTGGTTGGCGCAACTACATACACACACACAAGCACACAAGAAGGGTATATGAAAGAAAAGAGTTTTACAACTAGGAATAATTTTTAAAAAGAACCAAAGATATGGAAATTAATTCACATGAATGTTGGAGCCCAGTGAGGATGCCTTCAAGTAGTTGTTAAGATTCAGGCAGGGTGAGCTGGCTGAAAACAGGAGTTGCAGAATTTCTTTAAGGTTGGTGATGGCGCAGCAAGATGAGGTTGGTGTCCAGGGACTTGGTCCAGTCTACAGATGATGGCAGGGATCTTCCAGGGAACCAGGCTCCAAGGAGGTTTAGACTTGGGACAGGCTTTGTTGCCAGCCTAGAGTCTGGCTATGGTGTTGAAAGGCTAGGTATTTAACAACAAGCTGCCCTGGGAGTCGAGGAATGGAACATTAAAACTTTCCAAAGTTCAGAGGAGCTTAGGTCATGTGGTGTCACCCATTGATGAGTCAGTTTCAGATAAACTGATGAAGAGTCATACGGACTCGAAACGTTAACTGTATTCCTCTCTGCAGATGCTGTCAGACCTGCTGAGTTTCTCCAGCTATTTTTATTTTTGTTTCAGGTAAACAGTCTATGTCTCCGGTCAAAATCCATTGTTCACCTTATGAGTTAGATGGTGGCTATTAACTCCTCTGCAAGTATAATGAGTTTCTTTGTTATAAGTCCAGGCTGGGGAAGAAGACCATTCTGCTGCTTCATTGTTTCATTGATTGTAATGGGTCCACACAATAACAGGTGTGAGATTTCACAAGGATGAGGGTTGACTTTGTCCTGTAATTACTGTTGGAAGTTTCCAGAACTGTAGCCAATTTGCAAATCATGTGACCGGTAGCAACCATGTTTTTAGTCCAGCAAAGTCCATTTTTTGAATAATTAGAAATTAAGGTTTGATTTACATAGTCTATGATCTCTTTCGTATCTTACGGACATAACAATAAGAAGACAACTCTTATTTAAGTTCTAGTCAAAAGTATTTTGCTGCCATTTGCTATAGCCTGCAGTGTCACAATACTTGAAACTTTTTGTCTTTGAACAGAAATAATTAACTTTGCTCCAGCATACAGCTCAGTTATATTGGGCCAGATGATGTGCATCAGCACAAAGCAGATAGACTGGCCATTCCAATTTATGCACCTTCTAGAAAAGGAATTTTTAAAAAAAATCTCAATTTTATTTGAAATAATTTAACTAGCCAACATAATTTTGATCCAAATTATTATTTTTAGTTTGTTCTCAGTATCGACGGAGCAGGATTTAATGTCCAATTTGGTTTCCTCGAGGACATAAAAAAGCAACTATGTGTGTGAGACTGGAGCTAGAGGGACTAAGATTAGTTTTAATGAACCAGTTAGGTTTTATGTGACAATCCAACAGATCCAATCATGATGCCTGATTTCCTACTGCCAAACCATCAATTTCCAGGTTTATTGAATTAACTTTCACTACTTACCATGATGAGGGAGCAAGTTTTTGACTTAATGGTAGTATTGCCATCTCTGAGTCAAAAGATGTAGGGTACAAACCATGGTCCAGACAATCTTGATGAGTGGAGACATAGGAATATAGGAAATAGGAGCAGGAGTAGGTCATTCAGGCCCCTAAGTCTGCTCTGCCATTCAACCAGATCATGGCTGATCTGCCACCTCAACACCATTTTCCCGCATTATCTGTTGATATCTTTACTATCTAGAAATCTATCAATGTCTTGAACATACTCAATGACTGACTCTCCATGGCCCTCTGGGGTAGAGAATTCCAAAGATTCACTACCATCTGAGTGAAGAAATTCCTCCTCATTTTAGTCCTAAATGACCTACCTCTTATTCTGAGACTGTGTGCCCCAAGACCAGTGCTCTTGGTCTAAATTTTGGGTTGAAATCCATCATGTGTTGTATGTGGGTGACCTCATCGACTCACCATATAGGTTGTGGGAGCCCATAAAAACTTCCCACAATATAGAACTGGAACACCATTGGCTGATATCAAGCCATTTAAGGAGTTCTTATGTCATGGCCTCTCAAACTATTAATCAGCCTGTGAATGCTTTCACTACTTCACACCATTCTCCAAGAGGAGAATGTGAAGAGACAACCACAGCAAATTGCCATGATTGGATTTGAATTCACAATCACACTGGGTTATGAGCCCACTCATCTATATGCTGTTATGCTGTTGATAATAGAAACATTGCTGGTAGACCTTTGTGTTCAATATCTAAGTGAGAACCATATATTTGTTTGTAAAAATAGATTCAAATGGAAGATGTTTGAAGTTCCAGACTGTTTAGTCCCCCCTTTTCTCAGAATCAGACCGTCTGCCTAATCTGTATATCTTGGAACCTGTGTTAGGCAATAAGCAGGAAGCAACGCAAGAATAAGTAAATGGTGAATTTTAAAACAATTTTGAGTCCGTGTTTAAAAATTTTGGCTTTGCAAGGTTGCTTTAATATCAAAGAAGTGTAAACGGATTGCAATTATTATTATAACAGATTGCGATTGCTCTTTCGAAATAAAAATTTTAAAAATATAATATATGTGGAAAATGTACCATCATTGCTTCAATTTAAGGCCTAACTGTTGTCAAACAAATGATCTCAAAATGTCACTAAATTCTAGTTGCTGCAGGAACCTAAGCATGCCATTTTGCACCTTAAATCCTGCTTGATTCATTTCACTGTGAATTTTCTTGAGTTACATCCATTTTGCTCAGAGCACGCCACAGTTGTGAAGTTTTGCTCTTAAAGCAATAGGTGAAGCTGCGTTAATCCCGCTGAACACTTTCACGTTTAAAGGGTTTTTTGCTGCTCCTCATTTCAGGAGAACAAGCTCTGTGCACCCTTCCCTTTTTTTGTATTTGGCATCAACTAACAGTTTCCATAGGCCTGGTGGATTCTACTGCCTACCCAACATACAAGAATTTGTACAATTTCTCCCAGTCCAGGGGTTTTTGTTCATTGGGCTTTCAGCACTGAGATTCCACCCGCAGGACAGAGTAAAATCCATGTGGTAGATTTTATGGTTCCTCACTCCTGGTTTAGTGTGTCTTGCAAGGTGGCTGCTTCCTGTCCATTCAGATGCAGAGGTCATTCCATCTGCTGCTGACTGAATAGTGGAAAATGCTGCACATTACAAATTTGCTGCACTAACTCTTGAGCCTGCATTTCCAATTTTCAAGTCCAATGTGCAAAGGTGTGTGCTAAAATCATTAAATGTATCCCTATTATGTGTTTTTCTTTATCTTCGGGATAAATACTCTGACATTGTCAGAGTCATCAATCCAGCTCTTATCAAAGAGTAGTTGCATTTATTTTTCTGCATAATCACTGGTTGACAAAATCTCATTCTCAAAGCTCACACATTTCAAAGGCACATTTGTTTCCATGGAATTTTAAAGGTCTGTTAATTGTGAGGTAAAACAAGCATTTATTTGATAAAAGCAAAATACTGCAGATGCTGGAAATCTGAAACAAAACCAGAAAATGCTGGAAAAACTCAGCAGTGCTGACAGCATCTGTGGAGAGAGAAACAGTTAGTGTTTCGAGTCCGTATCACCCTTTCTCTGACCTGGAGGGAAGTGGAAATGTGATGAAATTTATACTGATAAAGGGGGGTGGAGCAGGTGAAGCTGGATAGAAGGCCAGCGGTAGGTGGGGCAAAGGAGAGAATGACAAAGATGTCATGAACAAAAAGACAAAGGGGATGTTAATGATAGTGGGAAGGAATAAAAAATATGTTGATAGTGGCGTAAAGGTAAGAAAGCAGAATGTGATAATAGCAGAACAAGGGTAGCATTGTGTGAAAAAGCAACATGAAACTACTAACAGATGGCCCTTTGGGAGATGGGGTGGGAGGGGCGGTGGTGGGGAAAAAAGGATAGAAAATGGGATAGAAGGGGGGTAAAAAAAATGAAAAATCCATGGATAAATTAATAAAAATAAAAATAAAGCTAAGTGGATAAAAAATAAAAATGAATGTAGAAAAAAGGGGATTCAAAAAAGGGTGCAAATAGAAGAGAAGGTTCATGGTCTGAAGTTGTTGAACTCAATGTTAAGCCCAGAAGGCTGTAAAGTGCCTAGTCGGAAGATGAGCTACTGTTCCTCCAGTTTGCGTTGAGCTTCACTGGAACATTTCAGCAGGCCAAGGACGGACATGTGGGCATGAGAGCAGGGTGGTGTGTTGAAATGGCAAGCGACAGGGAGATCTGGGTCATGCTTGCGGACAGACCGAAGGTGTTCCGCAAAGCAGTCACCCAGTCTGCGTTTGGTCTCCCCAGTGTAGAGGAGTCTGCATTGGGAGCAACGAATGCAGTAGACAAAATTGAATAAGGTGCAAGTGAAGCGCTGCTTCACCTGAAAGGAGTGTTTGGACCCTTGGATTGTGAGGAGGGAGGAGGTAAAGGGCCAGGTATGTACCTTCTGTGATTGCATGGGAAGGAGCCCTGGGAAGGGGATGAGGTGTTGGGGGTGATGGAGAAGTGGATCAGGGTGTCCCTGCGGGAACGGTCCCCACAGAATGCTGACAGAGGAGGGAGGGGAAGGTGTGTTTGGTGGTGGCATCATGCTGGAGTTGGCAAAAATGGCAGAGGATGATCCTTTGAATGCAGAGGCTGGTGGGGTGAAAAGTTAGGACAAGACGGACCCTATCATGGTTCTGGGAGGGAGGGGAAGGTGTGAGGGCAGAGGTGCGGGAGATGGGTCAGACACGGCCACCAGAAATGGAGACAGAGAGGTCAAGGAAGGGAAGGGAAGTGTCGGAGATGGACCATGTGAAGGTGATAGAGGGGTGGAAATTGTAAGCAAAACTGATAAATTTTTCCAGATCCAGACGAGAGCATGAAGCGGCACCAAAACAGTCATTAATGTACCAAAAAAAGAACTGTGGGAGGGGATCTGTATAGGATTGGGACAAGGAATGTTCCACATACCCCATAAAGAGACAGGCATAACTGGGACCCGTGCGGGTACCCATAGCCATACCTTTTATTTGGAGGAAGTGAGACAAGTTTAAGGAGAAGTTGTTCAGTGAGAGAACAAGTTCAGCCAGATGGAGGAGAGTAGTGGTGGAGGGGGATTGTTCGGGCCTTTGTTCAAGGAAGAAGGGAAGAGCCCTCAGACCATCCTGGTGGGGGATGGAGGTGTAGAGGGATTGGACGTCCATGGTTAAGAGGAGGCGGTTGGGGCCAGGGAACTGGAAATTGTTGATATGATGTAGGGTATCAGAGGAATCACAGGTGTAGGTGGGAAGAGACTGGACAAGGGGAGAGAGAATGGAGTCAAGATAGGAAGAAATGAGTTCCGTGGGGCAAGAACAGGCTGACACGATCGGCTTACTAGTACAGTCCTGTTTATAGATTTTGGGAAGGAGGCAGAAGCGGGCTATCCGGGGTTGGAAAATTTTGAGGTTGGAAGCTATGGAGGGAAGATCTGCAGAGGAGATGAGGTCAATGACGGTCCTGGAAACAATGGCTTGATGTTCGGTGGTGGGGTCATGGTCCAGGGGGAGGTAGGAAGAAGTGTCTGAGAGTTGGCGCTCAGCCTTTGTGAGGTAGAGGTCAGTACGTCAGACAACAATAGCACCACCCTTGTCGGCAGGTTTGATAACAAAGTTAGGGTTGGACCTGAGAGAACGGAGTGCAGCAAGTTCAGAAGGAGACAGGTTAGAGTGCGTGAGAGGAGCAGGGAAATTGGGATGGCCGATGTCACACTGACAGTTCTCAATGAAAAGATTGAGAGCAGGTAAGAGGCCAGTGGGAAGGGTCCAGGTGGAGGGAGAATACTGGAGGTGGTGAAAGGATCCATGGAATGGGGGGAGGACTCCCGCCCAAAGAAGTGAGCGCGGAGACGAAGACAGCGGAAGAAGAGTTCAGCATCAACTTTCCTTTAAAAGAGAAATTTCAGCCCTTGAAACAACCAATAAAAAACCTAAGTGCCCTGTTTATCCCCCTCTCTCATAACTTTGTTGCATTTGTACAATAGCCGCCTAGAACTATCGATGTCTGGGGGGCCATACCTGGGAGATACCCCAGAAGAGGGTCCCCCTGGAAATCCCCATGCAAGAACTTCACAGCAATTGCCTGGGAAGTTCAAACTCCTGATGGGCAATTACCCTGCACCTGGAACCATCTAATACTCCAATTGAAATTGATAGTTCTGACTCTCTTAGAAAAACAGTTACACAGGGAAAGTTAGAAGGATTAAAACCACTTCGAATTCCTGGGCAACTGTACTAGTTACACCCACCTGACCCCACAATGGGATCCCCCAACTACCTCCCCGCCCCTCCCAACTACACTGCCGACTCCACAACTACCCACAACACCCCTGACTATTCCCCCACCCCACCCCCCTCCACCCCTCGGACTACCGCCTGACTACCCTCTCCACTCTCTGACTGCAACCCCCCATCCCCCAATGGACTCCCCAACCACCATCTGGCTACCCACCCCACCCCCTGACAACCACCCCTACTATCCTCCTACCCACCACACCCCCTGACCACTCTCCCCACACATTGACTACCACCCCACCCCCAACCCCCATTACCCACCCACTCACTGACTACCCCTGACCACCCTCCCCATCCCTTGCCAATCTCCCCATCCCTCCCCCGGCTGAAACCTGCCCCTCCGCCAACACATCCTACTCCTCAGATCCATCCTAACCACCCCTGACCCATTCTACCTCCAGGCCCATCCTACCCTCGCCACTCCTACTCATCCTACCCCTGACCAATCCTACCCCCTCCCCTCCTCCACTCTGACCCATCCTATACCCCTGTGGCTTCACTTCCCCTGACACTGCTACTCTGCACAGAAGAGTCCCAGGATCTGGTACACAGCACAGTTCTCAGCTGGCCCGAGTCGGAAAGTCTCTACCAGCAGGAATTGCCACTCACATAAGTTCTGGCCCACTAGGCTCACTCCCCTGAATATCTGAATTTGCCCATGTCCAGAGATGGAAATGGACTGTAGTGCTGTCAGAGTTGGAGTCTGTGTTTGTAGATGCTGTAGTCACTTGCAGCAGCTCTAGACCTTATTAATCCATCCCATACTAAGTAACAATTTGTAGATTATTAGAGTCTATTTAATGGCCCAAAGAAAACAACCTATGAAGAGGACATCCAGAAAGGTAAGCAGATTCAATAATAAATTTGTTTCCTGGCACATTTGGTTAATAATGTGCATCTATAACAAAACTGTGACTGAATAACTGTGGGGAAAATGTACTTTGCACATAAATTAAGCCTTGTGATTTAGACCCCTGCTTACAGCGCTTATCACTGTCCAAATTTGTCTTTTTGTAATTTAGCATTTCAGGAAAAACTATAAGCAAATTGTACTTTGGTTGTATTGATTTTACTTACAGGGAGCTAAGCATAATAAAGGTAAAAGCAGATTGAGTAGACAATTCTGCCCATTGAAAATGCACCACCATTCTTGGTAGTCATGGTGGCTGCTCTTACTGTTTAGACTCTGTCTTTTCTTCCCACCCTCCACATCCTTACTCCCCAATATATTGAGAAGCAATCTCTATTCCTTAAAAAACAGATGGCACAGCTTGAGCGATATGATCCCCTAGTGATGATTGTACCAATCGCAAAACCAGAGTGGTTTACATTTTACTCAATGAGGTAAGAATATTTCAACGTGCCTATTTCCATCTGGGCGGTAATTGGTTTGTTGTATTTTGATTGATAGTGATCTTGCAACCATTCCATACCTTAGCCTCATTAAACCAATAGATTTAATTTAGGAATATTTAAATAAACAACCAACAGAATTCTGTGGGATTTGCTCTTTTTAACCCCATGCATCCTTAATAGTTTCTCACCATGTTCACAGTTACATTTCAGTACAGTATTATTATATAATCCTTATACTTATGCAATTTTTATTACAGAAAATGGATTTTTACTAAAAAATTGTCGAGCTTTTTAAAAAATCCTCAAGGTGCAATTGTTTTAAAATTTATTAAGTATAAAATTTCATGCTGGGGTGGCACTATGCAAGGTAAAAGAAGGCATGGCAAATGGATTAGCAAGTAACAACAATACATCAAAACAGAATGCTGGAAATACTGCAGGTCTGACAGAATCAGCGGAGAGAGAAGTAGATTTACCATGTGGAATTTAATGTAGCAATCAGGATCTTGTCTGCCAGCTGGAGAGCCTGCAAGAGCCCCATGTTTTTTTTTGTTCACAGAGATTTAATTTTGTTTGGAACAATGTGTAAAAGGAGTATATTATAACCACTTCATGACCTAACCTATAAGGTTTATCAAAATCCCTTTTATTCAGACTACCCCCAGCAACAAGCCCTCATCTTCAAAGCTCCAATCCACAGGAGATCGGAGGATTTGGTGTCACACAGTTAACAGCAAGTAGGGAATGTTACAGTGAACAGAATGAAAAGCATTCTCGTTGAATGGCGGAGCAGACTCGATGGGCTCAATGGCCAAATGACCCATTTTATAGCTGGGCAGGAGGTCAGGAAGCTTGACATAACTGTCAGCGGTTATTGTAAGGCATGGACTCTTGTTGCAAACAACAGCACTTGTTTCTCCAGCTCCTTGTTCAGCTGAGACTGTGAGGCCCTTGCATTTTCTTTCACAAACTTCACGATGCCAAGGACACATTGTGTCTTGTACAAGTCAATTGTGTCCTGTCCCGTCATGTTACCTCTTTTTCAGAACGCCCACCATATTAAGTGCCAATCAGACACTTAACTGGGCAATGTGGGCCTTCCCCAGGATCAAGAACGCTGGGGCAGAAGTCTCACCCACCAAAGGCTGCCGACCAATCAGAGGTCGGCAGCTCTTCATCGCTCTGCAATGCCAGGAAGATGGTGGCTGCTGCCAGTTTTGCACCCTACAGAGGCCCAGTATTGCTGAGGGACCCAGGCTACAGATGAGTGATGGCAGAAGGAGGATCCCAGGGTGGGGCTCACAGGAGAGAGATTGGGGGGCAGGGGAGTCGGCAGCGAGGGCAGAGGGCGGCTCTCATCGGGCTCCCCCTTCCTGATGTTGGGTCCCCCAATCAGGCACTGAATGCCATTTAATGAGTGACGCCCCCTTGAAGCCCCCAAGCAATCCTAACAGCGTTTACTTTTCAGACCTCCCACATGGCGAGTTCCCTGCCCGCCACTGGGTAAATATCAGCAGCAGTGGGCTGAGGACCTTAATTGGGCATTAATTGTCCATTTAAGGGCCTCAATTGGCAGCGGGGCAGGGAGACCATCCACGAGCCTTCCTGTCCTAGACTTATTTGGGGCAAAGGTGGGAAGGCAGCAGGATGCCCACCCAATTCAATGTTCCCGCCACCAAACTCACCAAGGGATTGGGCATTAAATTCTTCCCAATGCTTCAGGTCAATGGCTAGTACTGAAGGAACAGTCATATTGGACTCAAAACATTAACACTCTCCACAGATGCTGCCGGACCAGCTGAGATTTTCCAGCACTTTCTGCTTTTATTTCAGAACTCCAGTATCCACAGTGTTTTGCTTGTATTGTCTGAAGAAAGGTCACTGACATGAGGCATGGGGTGGAATCTTGTTGCAGTGGCGAATATCCCAACTGCGGGATCGGAAGTGCGTGGGACTTCAGCTTGGTGGCAGGATGGCTGGCGACACGCAATCGTGTGGCAGCAGGTCAATTAGGCATGCATGGTCGAGGTGCCTAGCCAACTGTGTGGCAGGGTGGGCAGCAAGCTGCCAACCCCACTGTTACCTCATGGTGGTTGAAGGTCCAGGGCCATATTTAAATGGCACCCGGACATGCATCAGCTCCCTGCAATCCAGCATCATCATTCTCTCTGTCTGAGAGGAGGATTTTGAACTGGAGCCGCTGGCACCCCCACCTCATCTGTTGATCCCAATCACCAGCTGCCATCCCATTCAAAAACGGATACATGGCTCAGCACAGAGAACAAATGGCCCCATGGTTTAGCATTGTCTCTGAGCAGGTTCTCCTCTGCCCAGGAATGGCGGGAGATCCTGTTTCCCAGCGATGGCAGCAGGAGACCCTCCCACCTGACCAAGGCAGCCAGGGTATAGACTGCAGCAGAGCCTAGCGGCTGCGGGGTCCACATGCAAAACTCGGTCCAGTGCCACAAAAGCGTCAATAACCTCCTGCACTCTGCAAGAGTAAGTGGTATGGTGTGGTCATGGCAAAGTGCAAATCATGATGGCATCAAATAATGTAAATATGTGAATGAAGAGATATGCCAGGCAGGGGCTTGGGTTCTAGGCCTCAGCATCAGATGGAACATGTGGACTTAATATGTGGGAGCCAGTTCATGCTGTGAAAGTTGTATCAGTTGCAGGAGTGTGAGAGTGGTACACTTGCTAGGAAGGGCACAGGAACTGTCATAGGCTTGCATGCTCCTCAAGGGGTTTGCTGTCCATTGAGATGAGACTCAATCCTTCTGTCTGCCTGCAGGATAAAAGAGTGCATAACATCAGAGAGCTCTTGAATTCTGGTGGTAGAGTTCCTGACATCTACACATTGACTCCAGCAGAGGAGGAAGACAGGTTGACATGGCTGGGTAGCAGGGTGGATGCTCAGTTGTGAAAGGTGTCAACATAACAGAGTCAGGATGTCTCCAAACTGGTGTTAGGAACTGGGCATATGGGAGATAGAAGTGACACTGCACTGGGAAATTGGACTGTGGATAACCTCAAGATAATTATTTGTGCTCTCTACTACAGGTCCTTGCAGTCAAGGAATACATCACTCAGAGTCTGCAGCAAGCCAGAACTCCACCTCTGAGGATGATAAGACAGAACACTCAGAGGATGTACCGTCATATCTGCCTCCAGCACTAAGACAATCACCTCGATGGAATTAGACTCAGGGCCGGCGGGGTGGGGTGGGGGCTGTGCTTGGGGTGGGTGCAGGAGTCACAATCTAGTGAACATCACCGACACATCCCAGCAGCTGAGGGATGATGTGACAGTTGGAGTCCCTGATGGTCGGAGGACTGCTGGAGACCAGACCCATGCTTAGCCCCATGCTGATGACGTGTCTCTGGGCAGGGATGCATGAAACCTGCAGGAAATGGAGAAATATGCAGGGGAACATCTAGCAGAGATTTCACAGACTATGCTCAGACTTGAGTGAACGGTGGAGGAGGCCGTCTGAGTCCTGAATTCTGCCATGGTTCCAGCTTGTGAGTGCTTGTCTTCCTCCATGGAGAGGTTGGCTACCACCATGAAGAGCCAGGTCCAGCAGAACACTGACTGCTGGGTATGCACTCAGACCTGCATTCCGTCGCTCTGCTCATAGGCTCTCTACACCATTGACTAGACAAGAGGGGGATGAGGCACCTCTACCTCCCTCCAGGTGCCCATTCTCCTCTTGTAGTCAGGGTGGTGCCATCACATACCAACAGGAAGGAGGAGAGCCAACAATCCTCCTCAGTTTGTCATCTCAGGGTACTAAAAGGGTCAGCTGCTGCTCCTCCTCCCTTCTGCCAGCGATCCCAGTGTCTCCAGCAGATGAGGCTCAGGAGGATGCACCTGCACCTATTCAGGAGATCTTCAGCAGGCCAGAGCCCTCTGGGTCGCGGATCACCAGAGGATGGCCTATAGGCTCATATCAGGCAATGGGAGATAGCACACAGCAGCTGCCTCCAACTCAGCTGTGGCTGTCAGGGTAGAACCAAGGCAGTGGTAGAAAACATAAGTGAAAAAGATTGTAATGGCACAAGGTGGCATGGATGTCCGATCATTCTATGACATTATAAGTTTAAGAATAAATTCATAGCTTTAAGCACTTTATTCATGTAAGTCGAATGGTCACATTGTTGGGACTTTTGAAACCAGGCAAGGACTTTTCAGGGCTTGGTGCCTCATTGAAACTCATTGATGGCTGATGTGGGGGCAAGGGACACACCGTTTTTTGTGTAACCTCGGAATTGGTGGCAAATCTGAGCTTCCTGATATATGGTGGATTCTATGCTTGTTAACCTTTGTTAGGTCAGGGCATTGGAACCTCAATGGCAAACCGGCATATGTTAATCACTCCCTTATTATCCCTCAGAAGCTGTTGTCATAACTTGCAGCTCACCACCATCTCCTCAAGGGCAATTAAGGGCGGGCAATAAACGCTAGCCTAGCCAGCGATTCCCACATTCCATTAATGAATAAAAAAAGGTGAACACAGAGTTCTTAGCCAGAAACAAAACAAAAATTGCTGGAAAGTCTCAGCAGGTCTGACAGCATCTGCGGAGAGGAACACAGAGTTAACGTTTCGAGTCCATATCACTCTTCATCAGAACAGTTCTTAGCCAGGCCTTGCCATGATTGGCGTGTGTGTGACTGAATCATTTGCGGCCTCCTTCCAACTCAGAAGTGTGAGAGGCTTTGATGTGGCGCTATGTGTAGAGGCTTATTCACGCCGAGGGCGTTGAACCGTTTCCCCTCCAGGTGCCAGAGGTCACGGGCCTGTAGGTTGGTCTGGAGGGAATATGCCAGAAGTAGTAGCATTCCCACAGCAACATTTCTTGAGGTGGAAATAAGGTATCTTTCTGCGCTGTTTTTGAACCACTTTGCCATCCTGGATGACATGAACAGGACATTTATTCACTGCATTATCTGTTTTATGCTGAAGCCAATCCTTATAACCATGTTTGATTGTGGTGACAGTGATTACAAAGAAAAGTGGAAGTCCACTGGTTACTGGACTGGTCGGTGTATCAATGATCAACTGCATAAGAAATATGATGAGCAAATAGAAGTTGGCAATTCTTCTGAACTGTTCGAACAAGTTCTTGGCAATGCCATTCCAAAGAGTATATTTTGAGGACACAATCCTGTTATCAGCAGAATGTAAGGATCTGTGCCAGGAGTGTTCACAATGTCCTGTGTAAACTGTCCAACTATCCAACCAGTTCTCTTTTCCAACACACCATTGGCAGATCGAGCTCCGGAGCCCACTCCAGTCCATTGCCGCCCCTCCCCCTCCCGCTTCAGCTGCACAACGCTTGGCTCCAACCTTCAGCTCTAGTCTGTTGCCACATGGCACATGTCCTGGCTTTGGATCTCCCTGGGAGCAGAACCCAAACACTGGCTCTGCCCAGCCAGAACACCCACACCGTCCCTGCTAGAAAGAGCCCAACAGGCAGGGACTGATTGATGGTGATCACTCTGGCTGAAATCAGGATTCAATGATGATCTCATGGGCTTGTCAGTCATGTTGCTCCATCATATTGGCATCTGCAGCTGAAGCCACACCACACACCACCTCAGAGCCCACTGATTCTTCATCTCTCCACCTGCCAATTCCTCACCTCTTCACTGTGCTAGGTTATGTTGGGCTTAGCAGACCACAATGTTCTGAGAGATGCTGTGTGGCATGTACTGCAGCGCTCCACCTGAGCTATCCAGGTATCGGAACCTCAGCTTCAGCAGTCTGACGGTCTGTTCTATCGTTGCCCATGTTGAGACCTGGGCAGCATTGGACCTCTCCTTTCTCCTTTGCTGGGCTTTGCGCGTTCCGCTCAAGTGTCACAAGCCAGGTTTTCTGAGGATAGCTCCTTTCACCCAGAAGCCAGCCCTGCCCTTGTGCAGGGGGTACAAATAGCTGTGACCTGAGAGGGACTGAATGTATGAGTAATGAGCGCTCCTTGGGTAGTGAGCACACACCTACAGAATTCAAATTTGACGGTCACAAACCAACTGCACATTAATGGAATGAAACCCCTTTAGTTTATGAATGCTGCTGGCTGTTCCCAGGAAGCTCTCAGCACCACATGTCTTCAATTACTTGCCCCGTGTACTTGTGGAAATTCAGCTTTGGAGCCAAATACAACAGATCTGGCTGCCTGGCTTTTGGGGTCTGTGATGAATTGCACAAAATGATCGGCCCTTTTAAACATGGCATTGGGGAACTCCCTTATGCATTTGTGTGTGTGTGTAACTGAGAGATGCCACACATATCCCTTGTGGAGCCCTGGAACGACCCAGTGGCGTGGAAATTCAAGGTGACGATGACTTAAGACATCTGGCATAGGATTGTTTCCCGTTCCAAGGGACCATAGGTCTTCCGACAGCAGCTGGCATAGGTCAGTGACTGATTGCCATGACATCCTCAGCCATCTTTGATATTGAGTCTGTGACATTTGCAGGTAGTTACTCGGTGTGCAGTATATTTGGCTATGCTCTATTGCTCGTTGTTGCATGGGCTCCTGCCTGCCAGCATCCTGAGCTGCCTGACCCTCTACTGCTGCCCCTTGTTGGCATTCTGGCCATTCCTGGGCCATCCCCTGCCAATGCATCTCATCCTCAGCATCAAAAAAGCACTGGATGCACAAGACCCCATCCTGCCTGCCTGAAGTGAACTGCAGACTGAAGGCTGGTAAAGATCTGGTCAGCACAGTCTATTTGGCCCTCTTTCCTGACTTGAGGACTGTAGAGCAATCGGGAGCCCACTGCTGTGCATCAACCACACCCTGGCCTTCACCAGTCCCATTACAGCCACTCCCCTCCTCAACCTGGTATCTGGCTACTTCTTTCAGCTGTTGCAGTATGTCCTTGGATACTCCCACTCTGACACTGGAGCTGGAAGCTATCACCTTGCACCCTCCCTCAGTCACTTTTGGCCTTCTCTCCATTACCCTCGACTCTCCGTCCATCACCTTAACCTTGCCTTCTGTGACCCTCGATCCACCTACCATCATCCTTGATCAACTGTCCGTCAGCCTAGAGCTTATCCCTATCACCATTGAGCAGCACCCCCTCAGCATCCTGAACCTGACCCTGTCACCCTTGATCTGCCAGCCGTAATCCTCGACCTTCCCTCTATCACCCTTGACCTGCCTTCGGTTACCCTCCCAACTTCAAAATTGATCTGCCCTCAAACACCTTTGATTCCCCTCTCTATCATGATTGAGCTGCCTTCGGTAGAGATTGACCTGGCCCCTGTCAGCCAGCTACCTCCCTCTGCACCGCACAATCCTTCTTAGCGCTGCCACGACCCGAGCTCCGTCTCTGGGATAGCCTTGCCCTGACCTCCTTGGGCAGCCGCCACCCTCCCTTCCACGGACAGCTATGCCCTGGCCTCCCTGGACAATACCGCCCGAGCTCAATGCAAGAGCGCAGCCTCCTCTCCCCTGCTCCAGCAAAGTTCTTCATACAAGAAAAGCAGCCCCTACTCAGTCCAAATCGCTGGCTGTGCACCCTTTAATCAGTAGTGAATCTGAAGGCAGACGTTTCTTGTCTGCTGCTGAATTAATCCCAAAGCCTCAATTTAATCTGGTGACAATGGGTAGAATTTTCACCTCGGCGGGCGGGCGCGTGTCCGACCCGCTCGAGTGTGAAATGACGCGCGTTGACGTCGGGCGAGCATCCTGACATCAAAGCGCAGACGTACGATAGTTCAGTCGGTGGGTGTACGCGGGAATCGGCAGCGTGCCATCCGACAATGAAAAGGCCTGTTAAGGCCATTGAAGAGTCAATTAAGTTAAATTTTTTGCTGCCCGTCCAACCTTATGGTGGGTGGGCAGGTGAAAAGGCTAAGCGGCCTTTGCATTTTTTGCAAACCTTATTCATTGGCCATCAAGCCCATCTGCAGCTCATTTGCAACATAGTAGTCTTTAAAGCAAGCACTCAAACTGCCCTCAACTGTCATGCCTCTGGTGCATTCCTGGCTAGCATGGCAGCATCAGTGGATTTAACATGAATCAAGCAGGTAACTGATGTTTTGGTCAGCAAATCAGCAGTTCCTTTTTTTTCCCACTTTACAGAATAACATCCCAAATGTCATCGAAGTTTTGGAGTTACTGATGGCTCCTATATGCTCAACCTGAAGCCCACATGGTTGAAAGTGTGCTCGTGATTAGGTGCAACGATTTCATAAAGCATTTTTTTTATTTGTTTATGTGATCGGATGTTGCTGGCTGGGCCAGCATTTATTGCCCATCCTGAATTGCCCTTGAGAAGGTGGTGGTGAGCTGCCTTCTTGAACCGCTGCAGTCTATTTAGTGTAGGTAAACCCACAGTGCTGTTAGGGAGTGTGTTCCAGGATTTTGACCCAGCGACAGTGAAGGAACGGCGATATATTTCCAAGTCAGGGTTATATGTGGTTTGGGGAGACTTCCAGTTGGTGGTGTTCCCATGTGCGGGCTGCACTTGTCCTTCTGGGTGGCAGAGGTCAAGGGTTTGGAAGGTGCTATCGAAGGAGCCTTGCCGAGTTGTTCCAGTGCATTTTGTGGATGGAACACACTGCAGCCACTGTGTGCTGTGGTGGAGGAAGTGAATGTTTAAGGTGGTGGATTAGATGCCTGTCAAGTGGAGGGTATTTAGAAGGTGTGAGTGTGACAAGGCTTTTGAAATGTGGATAAGTATCAGGGCCAGGGAAAGAAATCACGGGCCTGGGTGTTTCTCCTGTTTTGGGGTCCCATTGGACATGTGTTCAGCTGTGCAAGGTAAAGAAGTGTGGATGCAGGTTAAAGCTTGCTGCTCCAAAATGGCAGCACTGGTGTCAGATCAATGTTACTCGCTGATTGATTTCCTCTGCCTTTCTGTCTACTTTGCATATTTCCAGGAACATTAGGTGTGTGCCACTAACCCCTCACCAATATGATATTTGGCGCACTTTGCAGCAGGAGTGTGTGCATGTGCCGCAAACTCCATTTTGGAACTTTAAGGAGCCTTGTCCTTTCTATCTGTGAATCTCACTAAGTGCAAATTGGGCATCAGAGTTCCCTATTTAAGAGCTTTGGCTGCAATAGTACTTCATAGTATCTGAAAAGCACATTTGTGAGCTTGAGGCACTCTGTGAACCAATTGGCAGGCAAAGTGGAACCAGGGCCACACCATCGGGGAAGGAGCTCAGGAAGTGCCACAACATTGAGGACGGAGGTCAAGACAGGTCACACCACTGAGGAAGGACATCAGGAAAGGCCAGGGTAACCATTGAGGAAAGTCATTGGAACCATCAAGAGCAATCATTGGCTGAGTAGGATGTGCCAGATTGCCCAGTCCCTCCCTTCTTGCTTGCCTCGTGTGAGGTCTGTTCTGTTTCTGTTGGGCGTTGTGGTGGCGAGTGCTTTCTTCAGGCCTGGTTGAAGCACAAAGTAAACAAGGTAAAGCACTTGCCTCTGCGTTAAATTTGCCCCACGTTCTACATAAGGCATTCCTGTCTCACAAGTGTCCAGAACTCGTCCTCCTTAGCCAAGCTTGCCTCCCTCAATGCTGGCTCTTCTACCCGACCTCCTCTCTCGATGGTGGCCCTGGCCCTTCCTGGCCTCCTCCATTGATGGTAGCCTGGCCCTTCCTGTTGTTGGTTCTCTGGGACTTTGTCCCAGTTGCTTGATTACATTTTAGGCCATCTAGCCCTCACCCCTCACACCCAATCACTCGCCCCCCCACCCCCCCAATCCCCCTGGTCCGCATTCCTCCATCCCAATTCATGCCTCCACCCACCTCCCCAATGGCAGCCCCCCATTCCTTCCATGCCAACTCATGGCACTTGCATGCCCAATCAACCAGGCCTTTAAAATATCAATACCACAAGACTCAACAGCTCGTCTCTGGGCATTGCTGAGGGGTCAGAATATGTGCCCTGGGCTCACATTTCTTCCATGTTAAGGGGCACATTGCATCCTCACGTTATTCAGCTGGAGTGTCTGCTGGATATTGTATATCTTGTGGCCTGTCATCAGGGCCTCACATTGCACTTACCTTGCCAGATTGAAGAAAGTCATTGACTTTCAAGACCATAGTTCCTCCACACTACACTCTGGCTGCTCACAACTTTGGCCGCCTGCAGCCAGGCCAGCTTTGTTTGGCTGGCTGTCTCCTGCCACTGCCTGGAAATAGGACCTCCCTCCTCTCTCTAACAGCCTCCAGTAGCACCTCAAGTCTGCATCCATGAAGTGCCCCGAGTTTCTGCTAGTTGCTCCTTGTTCTGTTACACTCAAGTCTACATTTTGCTTCAAATCAGCTGCCACAGTAATAGCCTTTAAATCGATCCTGCATTTCACAAGTCCCGCCTCCAGCCCACTCCCCCCCTCCCCCCCACTGCTAATTGGTCACCAAACCCGCTCTCCAGCCAATTAGCCCTGCAGGACTAAGTGGATTACAGAGAGAAGTGATTGCCTGGAGGAGAGAGTGAAAAGATAACGTTATCTGTAGATTAATGTGGTGGAGTGCACTCCTTCCTGCCTGACAGCAAGATTGGCAAAGCTCAACACTTCAGAGGCTTCTGGGGTCACATGCGAGTTCTCATGATGTTCTTTTTCCCCACAAGGTCAGTCATTGGGGGAATGCACCCAAGTTCTGTTTCATCATCAGGGCCATCTCAAGAATCCGAAATAGTGAACCGAACTGTCACATCTTGCAAGCACACACTCCATCAGAGGTTGGAGGACAGAAACAGCCATGTTCATCTCGGTACAGGGCCTCAGCAGTCACAAGAAAGGAGGCTCTACTTAGACCAGCAGAAACAGGTGTGCTCCCTCGCGTCAGAATTCCCTGAGGCAGTGCAGATCATGGGCTGAGAATGGACAAGTCCATTCACCTCATGTGCACCACTATCACTCAGGGCTTTGAATGCATGAGCTCTTCCATTAAGAGATTAGCCAAGCTCATGGAGAGCCATATGCAGCAGCACTTTGAGCAGGAGCAGTGCACAGGTATACAGAATGCATGCAACACTCTGTAGCATTGGTCAGTGGCACTGATGGCATGAAGATATATGGAATGGATGCCAGCTGTGCCCCAGTTGGTGGTCCGCTCCAGAGCACCATACAAGGTCTGAGGCAGTACCGGGGATGATGAGGGTGCCACCTTCATGAGACGCCATTATAATCATTGGCCTCCTTGGCTCCTCTGACTTAAGGACCATCTAAGCAGCAAGGCCATGTGACAGAGGCTGCCCTGCATTGAGATCAGTGCAGCAGCCTTTTAAAGGTGCCCCTACTGGCATTTCCATGATGAGGACAATTGCAATTTACATCTCAGCTGCACGCAAGCACAAGGAAGCAAACTGTCTTTACCTCATCCAAGGTCACAAGGGGAGCATTGAGTGGAAGTGGCCAAGAGTAGAGGCCATTATGTCAGATAGGGCACTGAGTGTTCACTGGGGTTTATTTCACTTGCTCATGTGAGCTTTGTAACTTTGTGTTAACATTGTAAATATTGACATTACTTCAAACAGTTAAGCTTCAAATCTTTATGGCAAAACAGGAAAAGACAGATAAAGTGGTGAAGGAAAGCAATCGGTTTTGAAGGGAGGCAATGTGACCAGGGGACAGATGAGCATCATGCGTTGGCAGTAAGAGTGGATTTATTCAAGGCTGCAACCTCAACAGAAGTGTTCTCACAGGCAGCACAAGGTGAGTTCTAGAACATACAGTCCTAAAAGCACCCAGATGCAATATTCCTGGATCAGATGTTCCCTGGCATTGACACCATCCTGATGAAACACTTGAGTACTATACCAACCCCGGCCATCACCCTACACTGTCTAGGCACCTGTCTGTTCCTCTTCATCTCTCTTCTCCTCTTCCTCTTTCACCTCCTCTTCAACATCCTGCTCCTCCTCTTCATCCTGTGAGCTGTGTCATTCGAGCTTCTCAACCTTCTCAAGGTTCACACCTCTCTGGAGGGCCATGCTCTGGAGGGCGCAGCAGAGCACCACGGTGCATGAGACCCTTGAAGGAGTGAACTACAATGCACCACCTGACGGGTCCAAGTGCCAGAATTGTATCTTCAGAAGCTCTGTTTGATGGTGATGCTTCTGAGTTGATGGCTTCAGTTGTCGCAGCACTGTGGCTCTGTCTCAGGATCATGCAAAAGGGTGAGTAGCCATCTCTTGTCCCCTAGAATTGATCCATGGAGTTTGGGTGGTGGCATGAAGAGCTGTGCTACCCTGGACTGTTGGAGGATGAAGGAATCATGGCAGCTGTCAGGACAGCGAGTGCACACATGTATAAAGCTCAGGCCAGCTTAGCATTGAGGGAGTGAAATACTTTCCTGTTGCTGTATCTCACTTTATTCATTTCATTTTAATCTCACTTGGCGTTTTGATGGGTGTAATCATTGCTGCCATCCAGCTGCGGGAGTCCAGTGATGGTGGAGAACCCCACTGCCCTTTTTACCTGTGAGGTGCCAAGTGTTTGACATTGTATGTACTAACCAGCTTTTGCAATAGGGCATCAGTGACCTGTGAGATGTAACAGTGTGCTGGCGCTTGGGTAATGACATCATCTGCAGCCAATCTTGAAAGGAGCCAGAAACGAAGAAATTCAAGGCCACAGTGACTTTGACAGTTCCTGGCAGGGCATGAGGAGCAGCACTGCAAGGCTTGAGCTCCTCCTCAACAAGGGCACAAATCTCATATACCACCTGCCTGGATAGACATAGCCTCCTAAGGCATTGATTATCTGTCTTGTCTAGATAACTTCTTCCACTGCATTCCTACCCCTGGTTTCGCTCCTCTACTCTACTCATGCCCGGGGCTCTGCCTCTGCTGCTGAGGACATTGCTCCTTATCACTGTTCTATCCAATATCTGAAAATGTTTAATTCCATGCCCTCCTGTTGCCTGTCTTGCACTCATCTTCACTCATCATAATTGGATTCCCCCCTCCCTCTTAGATTCCCATAATCTCTGGAGGGTCACGACCCCCTCCATTGCCCGAATTCATACAGCCTATTCACTCCCCAACCTCTGCACACCTTATAGCACCTGTGTACCAATGGATGAATGGCCCCCTCAGCTGTTCTCCCTTTTATGGCCCACCTACTTTCATGGTTCGACCATGACTGCTTCCCTGTTGTGTTGTCACCGCCTTGCATCAGGACTTTTCCAGATCCATCGTGCAACCAGTACTTCCCCACCAAAATTACAAACTGGCTTTGGATGAGCTGACATTATCAAGCTCTTTATCAAGGTCAATTGGCCAATAATCTACATTTTTGGGTGGGTTGCCTGGTCCTGCCTTCCACCATCCTGATGGCAGAAAGGATGACATCAATCCAGCACACTGCCTGGGGGTGCTACTCTTCGCGCCTGCCTGCCTCTGCACTCACCCCCATGGGGGGCTAAAATCCTGCCCTTAGTCTCAGTATGCCTGCCCAGAAATTGACTATATTTCCCAAGAAAGAATACACGTGTGGTCCAGGTATTTATTGCTGCAGCATCTCCAAGTGAATCTGATGAAGGAATTTGGTATAAAATGGCTGTGCAAATTTTAATTTTCAAAGCATGGAGAGACTTATTTCAAGACACCCTCAATGACCATGTTGCTAATTTCAGGAATGGAAGTGCACTAAATAGTAGAAAAATCTCATGGGACAGGTTTAATGTTACAAAAACAAGAATTTATTTTTGAAAATGCTTCCCACCCACAGAGTTGTTCATCTTTATTTTTTAATACCGTTTTCTTTTCTTTACAACATTTTTACTGGATCTTTCCCCTTTGTTCATTTGTTGCTTTCTGCCTATTCCTATTCTGATATTGGAAAATATTTTGTTTCAAAAGTTTATGTGAGGACATGATTGCCTTTTGGGTGATTGAAGAAAGTTGTTTCTCAAGAGAAAATACACATATATCCACCCACAGACTGCTGAGCTTGAAGCAGCCCAAGGATATCCAAACTTCGACAAGCAAATCACTGAGTGGAATGGGAAAGTTTTGTTTCATGTACCATAGTTTAACATACAGTGACTGACAAACTTATATCTAGGCTATGTTTTAAAATCAAAAAGAGTCTACTACGCAATCTCCTTCAAATTAAACAATCCAAATATTGAAGGTTAAGGTGTTAATTTATCAGGTTTATACCCTGTTCAAAGCACTGAAACGCCTCTTAACAAAATCACAAACATCAGTCTCCACTACAATGACCACGATGCATTATCCATTTTCAAACTCTTTGCAGCCTTTGGACATGGTTGACCACATCAAGCCCCTCCAATGCTTTTCCTTTGACTGTCCTTGCCTTGTTCCACTTCTACCTCTCCAACCATAGTTGGAGAAATTTTACCAATAGCTGCTCTTTCCAATTCTTGCACCATCACCTCAGGAGTCCCACAAAGATTTATCTTTGGCCCCCCTGCTGCCACTTGGTGACATTCACAGAGATGCGGGCAGCTTTCACATATACACTTATGATGAGATCTTTCTCTCCGTCACCTCTCTCAAACCCTCTGTGTTGTCAGATTGCTTGTTTGACAGCTCATGTTGGATGAGATGTAATTTTGTCTAAGTAAACCATGGAAAAATTGATTTTTTGCATGTGCCCCTTGCCATAATCTCTGTACCCTCCTCAACCAACATTTCAGGCCAAACCAAATGTCTACAACCTCAATGTTCTGTTTCACCCTACTCTTCAGCTTAAAGACAACCTACTTCCACCTCCATAACATCACCCATTTCCTGGCAGTACATTTGTTGCTTGATGAAGGGAAAGAATAGGCTAGTGAGTGAGGAACAGCAATAACAACCCATATTTATAGTACTTTTAAAATGTTCTATCCCAAGTCACAGGAGAAGTATCAAACAAAAGTTGACACTAAGCCACATAAAGAAATTTTAGGACAGGAATCAGTCAAGTTTTTTAAAAAATGTCTTAAAGGGGGAGGGATAGGTATAGAGACAGAGAGGTTTAGAGAGGGAATTCCAGAGCTTCAGGTCTAGGTAGATGAGGAGTTTGAAAACAGAATGACAAGTTTTATGAACTGAGATATTGCCAGGACACGAGCCAAAGAAGATTAGTGATTGCAAGGGTGACAGGTAAATGGCACTTAGCATGAGTTAGAACAGGGGCAACAAAGTTTTGAATGAGCTCAAGTTACCAAGGGTGCAGGGTGAAAGACTGGCTAGGTGAGCATTAGAATAGTCGGGTCTAGAGGTAACAAAGGAATAGATGAGGATTTCAGCAGCAGGTTTTTGAGACAGGAGTGTAGATGGGTGATGTTACAACAGTGCAAGTAGGCATTTTTGGTCACAGCATATGGGGTCGGAAGCTCAGCTCATGGTTGAATCTGCTGCCATGGGTGTGAACGATCTTGTCCAGCCTCTTTCAGGTGCCAGGGAACATTTTTTTGTGGCAGTGACCGAAGACACTGGTTTGATGGTCCCCATTTTTAGCTGGAGAAAATTTCAGTTAATCCAATACTGAGTGACAGGCAAGAAGTCCAAAAATTTAGAGTAAGTTGGTGAAGGGATATAATTGGCTCCCATGTTGAAACAGATGCCGTCTTTTCAGATGATGTTGCTGAAGGGCAGCATGTAAATGCAAAATAGGAGGGGGCTAAGGATAGTTTCCTGTGAAATTCCAGAGGTGACAGAGGTTTGGGAGTGAGAAGGGAAACCACTGTTGGTGATTTTCTGGCCATGGCTGGATAGATAAGAACGGAATCAAGTGAGTGCCATATTGCCCAGATGAACAATGGATAAGAGGCTTTTGAGGAGGATGGTAGGGCCAACATTATCAATGGCTGCAGCCATGAAGGCAGGTACAGGAGGATGAAGAGTAATAGTTTACCATGGTCACAGTACAAATACAGTACACGGTACAAGGCCACTTGTGACCTTGGTTAGGGTCGTTTCATTGTTTTGGCAGGGCCAGAAACCTGATTAGGGTTTTAAATATGGAGTTGTGTGAAAGGTGGGCATGTGTTTGTGAGGCTACATGTTTAATGCCTTTGAAGGGGAAAGGAGGTTGGAGGTGACTTGATACTTTGCAAGGACAAATGGTGTGATAACGGATTTGAAAGGGAAGGGGCACTGCCTAAGAAGATTGAACTTTTATCAACATCAGCTATCTTTGCAGCCAGGATGGAAAGCTGGGTCATCATTAAGTTTGTGGGAAATAGGGCTGAGGGAACACAAGAAGATTGTGGACAAGATTACCTCAGAGAGGGCATGCCTGGGGGTGGAAGAGAAACTGGAGATAAATGTGCATTCGGGGCTATGATGGGGGAGGACCTTAAACAAATTTGGCTTGGTAGACTAGGTGAAGGTGGGGTAGTGGCAGGTGCTTCTTGTCACTGGAGAGTTGGTTGGAGGAGACAGGGAGAGGGGTTTAAGATAATCATTGGTATACAAGATCTAGAAAGAACAAGTAGGGGACCTATAAGAGTTTAAGAAATCCAGCACAAAATGCTGGACTTTGAACCAGGAGCAATTTCAATTCTGAGCTGATTTTCTGTATTTTTACCTTTCCAAAGTAATGCATTCGGTATCTTGTCTATAAGATTTGTGGAGATAATCACTGTCATTAAGCTGTAAGGAACTGTGCCAACCATTTCAAACCAGTTTGAACACTGGAACAGGCATATTTAATTCAACATGCACAAATATGCTCAACATTAAACTGGATTCAGCTAGAAAACAATGGAGTTAACACTCTTCTGTTGTTCAGGGGGACGTGGTGAGATTTTACTAATATTGCTGGAGGAAAAACATTGAATTTCATTGAATTCAAACATTGAACCGTGAAATCAGACATTGCAGCGAGTGTACATCTAGAGAGACATGCATGGTATGTATGTACATTAAACAGATTTTCACACAGCATTTATAAAAAAGGCAAGTGTAAGAAAACTAAATAATTCAGTTGATATCCACAGAACTTTCCATTTAACTTCATGAAACAGCTCTCATAGGAACCTCACGCAGAGTTATATCTTAATAATTTAAAATGCAATCTATTCAGTAATTCAAAACTTTTAAGTCATCACAAGTTCTTGTCTATTATTGAGCAGCAACTTAGCCGATATATTTCCCTCTTCAATATTTCATGGTTACAGATCTGTTTGCTCAGCCAGTATCCAGATGGTTGACCCCTCATTGGCACTTTAACCAGTAGGAGGGATTCAATAGCTCGCTGCAATAAATAAGATATACTCACTCGAGATCTCTTTAAAGTCAAGAATAAGTAACAAACTAACCCAGGAACTGCTCTCATAAGCTTACATGGTCCTCTCATAGGAACTGCAATTCTTAATTTGAAATATTTATCCACTTCATCTACCCGGTAAATCTCTGATGTATGAATTTATTTGGAGGATTACTGGACTAGAAAAGTTATCATTCAGGCAGTTGAAACCTTTTACTGAAAGCAAGAAGAACCTTTACCCTTGTAGTTAATGCACAAGATAACTCTATATGCTAGATCTAGGCTCTTGCGTACCTCAACTTGTTTTGGAGCACCTTTAGCGGCTGTGCAATCAACTGTCTAGACCCTAAGTTCTAGAATGCTCTCCCGACACCACTATGTCTCCCTGTATTTCTTTCCTCCTTTAAGATGCTCCTTAAAACCTACTGCCTTGATTTAGCATTTGATGCCCCTGTACTAATCTCTCCTTATTGGGCTCAGTGTCAAATATGATCTTGTGAAACAACTAGAGATATTTTACTATGTTAAAGGTGCTGCACAAATGTAAGTTGTTATTGCTAAATTCTTGTCCACCATGAGTTCCCTTGGAAAATGGCAGCCTGATTGTACTATATCAGGACTACCAGTATTAGAAAACCCCACATATGACATAAAGAGCCTGAACTTCCGTGGAATGTCAATCAGAGTTGGATTACCACTCCGCTCCTAATTTCATACCTACAAATTCTTCAGATTCTTTCTCGCCAGACCTTCCGGCTCAGGTCGAGTGAGAACTGTGCAGGGCAGCACGTTCCCAGGACCTCCTGTCAAGGGCTGCAGATTTGGACACATGGAGGCCACACGCCCCTTTTTACGGTGCTGTCTGCCATTAACCCTTGGGGGAGGGGGGAGTTGTTTGGGGGTTAGGGTGAGTCCCTTGGGCAGCGGGTCATGGGGTGGGGAAGTCCCATGGTGGGGTAGTTGGGTGGGGGGGGGGGGGGGAGGGGCAGTTCCCTGAGGGTTCAGGAGGTGGGGGAGTCACGTGATTGGGGGGTAGTCAGGGGATGGGGGAACCCCGTGAACAGGGCTGCAGGGTTCTTGTGGGCGGATGGGAAGTCCCCTGGGGGTTCTGAGGGTGGGGGAGTCCCATGGGGGCAGGGTGTGGCATTGGGGGGTGGGGGAAGCCCCTTTGGTGGGTGGGGGGAGTCCCAATGGGGTTTGGGAGGTTGTGGAGAGAGCCCTGTTGCGGTGTTGGTGTGGGTCTGTACAACAATCACCCAGAAGCTAGAAGTTTTTTAATTCTTCTAACTTCTTTGGGGTAACTATTGATTATAAGACAGTTGGAACCATCGGAGGTTTGCGATTTACATTGCTTTTTCAGATGATTCTCAGTGCAGGGCAACTTCCCATCAGAAGTTTGAACTTCCCAGGTAATTGCCATGCAATCCTTTCCTGGGAGCTTCTGGTGGGGTGTCCCCCAGCGCATTTTTGGGGTACCCCCCAGATACACTGCTCGGAAATTATGGCTTACATAGTTCAAAGCAGGAGATGAGTTCAGCATGTACCCAAGGAATGCTAGAACATCCAACAGCTCAGATGGGACAAAGGATTTAAACAATTTGGAAGAATGTCTAGTACATTTGCTTTTCAAGTTGAAGGAGAACTGGTTACCATTTTCCAGACAGTGCTGGCTGCATCATGCTTCAATAATGGCACGGGGTTAAGCAAAATTGAAATAAAAATAGAAAATGCTTGAAGAACTCAGGAGGTAATGCAGTACATGTGGAGAGAGAAAAAGAGTTAATGGTTTAGGTTGATGACCTTTTATCAGAACTGGGAAAAGTTAGGAATGTAATAGGGATTAAGCAAGTAAAAGGGGGAAGGGTAGGAAAACAAACAAAATATAGGCTGGGTGACAAGAGAGATTGAACAACAAGGTGTATGATCCCTTGTAAAGAAAGGCGTGTCTGGGGGAGGCATGAATGGCGGAACAGCTGCCACCTGAAAGCAAAAAAAGAGAAAAATCCAAAAGAGTCAAATCCAAAACCTGCAAAGAAAAAGGAAACAAAATGGAGGCAGAGGTTGTGGTCTGAAATTGTTGAACTCAATGTTGAGTCTTCAAGGCTGTAAATTAAGTGCGTGTTCTTCGAGGTTGCATTGAGTTTTATTTGAACACTGCAGGAGGACAAGGACAGAGGGGTCAGCGTGAAATTAAAATGACAGGTTACAGGAAGATTAGGGTCATGTTTACAATCTAAATCGAGGTGCTCAGCAAAGTGATCAACCAATCTGTGGTTTATCTCCCCATTGTAGAACAGACTGCATTGTGAGGAGCACATAAAATTAAAAGAAGTACACATCACTGTTTAACCTTGAAGGCATGTTTTAGGTCTTGGACGGTGAGGACGGGGGAGCAAAAGAGCAGGTATTGCATCTCCTGTGCTTCCATGCAAAAATGTTGTCTAAAGAGAAGGAGGTGCTGGGATAATAAAGGAGTGGACCAGGGTTTCACAGAGGGAATGGTCCCTTCGGAATGCTGAAAGGGAAGGGGAGGGGAAGTTGTATTTGGCGGTGTTGTCTTCATCATGCTGAAGGTAATGGAAAGAGTGGTGGATAATCCATTGAATACAGAAACTGGGGAGGTGGAAGGTGAGGGTAAATGTAAAAAACATATTCTTTTTATTTTTCTCTATTCCTGTTGGACTGTGGATTTAAAACCACAATGGCTGCAGTTTGAAAGACATGTCTACTCGAACAGGATGAGAGATATATACAATGCTGCAGTCCTGGGACAGAGTGTGCCATGAAAAACAGGTTGGTGCCAGAAAGGAGTCCTGGACCAAGGGAGCTGCCTGACAACAGCATTTTAATTTGCTCCTGTCCAGGTGACCAGGGTTTGTGTGAGAGCAGTGCAGCAGAATAGCTCCTAGCCTGAAAAGAGAAAAGACCTAAAACCTCTTTCTCCTGTGTGTGTAAGATTCCAGTAATTCTACAATAATAGCTAGCTGGCTTTTTCTCTCCATATCCCTCTCTGAGGGAACCCCTATAAAACAGAAAAGGGGCAAACCACTATTAGAGAATTGAAAAGCAAGTTCTCAACCAGTGAACTAAGGACTGAAAGTGCTGGAAGATCACCTCATGTCATCAAAGTACTGAAAGGAATTTGGAAGACATCAATCAAAATCAGCCCATCGAATCCTGTACTCCAGGTTGGTGCTATTGAACTGTTTTATCCCACCCTTAAAATCCATGTTTTGTGTGTCTTATGTGTCTTGTATGTGTGTGTGTGTGTGTGTGTGTATATAGGGATTTAAGAAGGGGGGTAGAGTTTTAAGTTATAGTGTTAGAAGTTAGCAATTCATATTTCTTTTTTGCCACTGGTTAAAGACAATTTGTTCAATAAATAGCTATTTACTTATTACGTTTACAAACCTAGTGCTTGTATTCTGTTAACCTAAATTAAACAGTTAGGTAGAATTGGACAAACTGGTGGTTTAGTCAAACTTTTCACATTTGTCGCAGCTCAGGCGGCAGAGCCTGGAAGGGCAAGGTGTAGATGGTGCCAAACACCAGGAACCATGGGCTGGAGGTGCCCAGGCTTGGTGTTTTAAATGGAGTTTCTTGTCATCCATACTGAGCACCCAGAGATGCAGACCTGAAAGGCCCACTTTAAAAAAAACTGGAACCATCAGCCCGATAGTTCTGATTTTTTTAAAAGCGGGTCTGCCAAGCCAGTTTCACCGAGGTGCTGTGCAGAGCTTCTGACCTTTGGGCAACTTCATGGTTCCAATTTTTTTTTTAAAAAGCCTGCCAGAAAACCATGAAGCTGCCTGAATATCTGAATGTCGGAAGCAGTTCTTAATAGCAGCTACTGTCAGGAGAGTGTACTAGTTTGAACATCTGTTTGAAAAATGGTAAGAGAAATCCCTGTAATGTTTCTAGAGCCAATTAGATTCCAGGGTGGGATGGGTACAAAGTGTGGGCGGGGGTGGGGTGGGGTGGGGGTGGCTGGTTGGGGGTGAGGGGGTGTTGGTTGGGTGAGGGAGTATGAGGGTGAGGGGATTACTTTTAAGATTACGTACCGCACAATTAAATACTGTACTCTTCTCAAAATTCTCATTTTGCACGAAAGCAGGTAGGCACTATTCTGATGACATGATGTGTTGATGTACCAGAGGCTTGAGGATCTTGGGCCTTATCAAAATGCATATAAGAAACTAAAAACCGGGAGCGATGTAAAACCGGATGTTGACTCACTATCGTCCGTTTTATCACTCTTGCAAAGTCTGGGAATTAAATCCTTATTTGTCACTAGGAGCATACTTAAAGAAAGGTTTTAAAAATCTCTACTCCATCCTAGGTCCATCCCAAATAGGCTGTAAATTCACAGTGTGCAACACAATTTGTATGGCAGCTTCTGGGGGAAGGGGTAACAATCCAATTCTTGAGTTAAAGCCATACTGAATTTTTGTACCATGTATCATTCTTCTCTGAAGAATTCAGATCAACAATTCAAGCTACATTTTTTCCTGAGCTGCTGGTAGATGCCTGACTGACAAATCTTGGGGATAGTATCATTAGTGTAAAAGAGGCAGATGCCATTTATGGTGTATTGTGAGTTGGCACCAGAGAAGTCAGAATGATAAGGATATATTAGCTACAGAATTGTTTGATTTGTAAATGTAGTGATTTCTTTGTAGCCATTTTCCCAGCATCAGTTGATTGTTCTGTGATTAATTATCCTTAGAGAATCAGCATTGGGCCTCCAATTTCACCAGTGCCACAGTCACTCTGGCTACTGCATGCAGGTTTGATGAAAGAAAGACAAAAACTATATTTTCACGATGTCCCAAATCACTTTACATTCAAAGTACTTTTGAGTTATAGTCACTGGTATCATGTAAGCAATGTTATCAAATGGTGGAGCAGGCTCGAGGGGCCGAATGGTTTATTCCTGCTCCTAATACCTATGTTTGTATGTGATTCTGGGTGGATGAGATGAGCTGGGCTACATGGCCTTTGTCATCCATAATTATCTTGCAAACAGAGGGTAGATTAATGGCCAGAATTCTGTTTATTTTGTTGCTAATGGAGCATAATGAGCAGGCTTTGTAGGGGGAAAGTGCCAGGGCAGGTGTGCATAATGCGCTCATAGTGAATCATTAACCTGTTTTACACTGCACATGATTCTCAAGAGTCTTTTCCATTGACCTCAGTCTTGTTCTTTTGTCTACTTACCTATTGTCCCATTCTATAGTGGTGCTTTTATGAGTTTCTTGAGGTATTGAGATATTGTGATAAAATTGTGCTGCATAGTAGATATTGAAAATATATTGTAATGAGACTTGCTAATCAGAAATCCTGGAACTCGCTCCCTAATAGCACTGCGGGTGTACTTACCGCATGGACTGCAATGGCTCAAGAAGGCAGCTCACCACCAATTCTCAAAGGCAACTAGGGATGGACAATAAACGCTGACCTAACCAACGATGCCCATGTCCCATGAATGAATGAAAAGGAGCACAGATACAACTGTGCACCATTCAGTCTATGTTCTCTGGCCTATCAAAAGTACGTTGTACAGAGATACATGAGGGCTAATCAAGCAAATCAAGCTCTCTGCTGGACAGCAGGTGAGATCAGCAATTTAAATAACTGGCCTAATCTGGTTCTGTAATGGCCACATAGTAGAGTCACCTGAATCTTAGTAGCATAAATAAAAGAGGTTCTGAGTGTAATTACTGCGAGTTTGGTGAGTAAGGGGAGTTTTGTGAGGAGAGGAGAGGAGGGGGTGCTTTTTTGTTGCTCTTTTCTTTTTCATTTCCTATCTTTCTCAGCCTCCAGGAGACAAGGATCAGGATGTTCCGTGCCCGCCAGCATCGGGCATGTTTGGTGGCATGAGCGGACAATATGGCAATAAGGCCAAAAATCAGTTTCATGATGCTGTGAAACCAGTTTGCAATCTCTGCTATGCCTGCAGATGGTGGGCCATGTTCCCCGCCATCGGACGTCGGGAACCTCATTGTAATACATCTGCATATCATTATAAGGCCAACCCACCGGATTCATCCCTCCCCCTGCTGGATTGTCCACCCACGTCAGCAGGAAAACACACTGACATGTTTCACAACAGCATATATAAGGCATGCACTTGGCAGGCTACACTTTGCTTGGGACTTCAAGGTTTGTTTGCCCACCTTACTTCAGTCAGCACTCACAGTCATCAACGCCAGCCTTCACAGACAGCACCACTTCACTTTTAAGGGGGCTCACAGGTAGGTCTCTACCTACCAGATCAGCCATATGTAGGAGGCTTTTCAATGGCTGCAGGGCAAGGTCTTGCTTGGAGAATGGAGAGAAGCGGCCTCAGGCAAGGGAAGACGCTGAAGGACAAGAGCTGTATGGGGAAGGAGGGTAACCCAGGGTGTGTGTGGGGGCACATGTTGATCATGCAAGTGGCCTCAAGATGATGATGCCTGGGGAGGTAGTCTCCAGAGGAGATGAGGCCAGATGGACATGTGAGGGTGTGTGTGAGAATGGGAGGTGATGTCCCTTGAGCTGCCAGTGAGTGAGATGCCAGTGAATGTGTGATGGGTTTGAGTGTGTGAGTTTAGAGTGATGAGATGGTTGCCATACCGTGGCTGCACGGATGAGATCATTCATCCTCTATCAGCATTGGATGGCCAACCTCTTCTGTGCAGCATTGGCACTGATCACAGCTGCCACTGCCTACCAAGCTGGAGTGGTAATGTAGCTGTCCCTCCTGCAGCCAGAGTGGGGGTAGAGGACATCGCAGCGGGTCTCCACAGCGTCCAAAAGGCACTTGAGGGCTGCAGTCTTCTTGCCATTTGGGGCCATGTCTTCTTTGCTACAGTCCTGGGCTGGAAACCCTGAGCGCAGCTGCACTTTAAACGTGGTGCCTGGCGTGATGAAGCGCCGAGGTGATGGCGTGACAGGCGAATTGGAGTCCGCCCGCCATCGAAACAGCGTGTACCCTGGGAATGCATAATTAATGTGGTGGGTTTGGGATGATTCAATGTGAAAAGCCAGTATTACAGCCAGTGGGTAAAGCGTTGTTTTACCCGCCCACTACTGCACTTAGTGCAAATCTCGGACGATTCTGCCCAGGAGTTGAAAAGCTGCAAGAAAGGACTGAGTTTGAAAAAATCCAAGAGTGACATCAAAGGAGAAACATAGGTCTGAATTTTTCCCGTGTTGGGCGGGCTTAGCGGGAGCAGGCGGGGGTGGTTGCAGAGCTGATCGCCGCCCGCGATTAGCTCCACGCCGCTATTTTACACGGGTGGGCCAATTAAGGCCGGCCCAGCATAATATGCGAGTGGTAATGTGCTACCTGTGCGGGCGGTGGGAGGATGGAGAGTTGGGGCGAGCGCTGTTTTGTGCATGTGTGCGAAAGAGCGCTTCAATCTCCCTGAGGCACAGAAATGCCTTAGGTAGATTGAATCGATGTTCAAATAATTAAATAAAAGGTTTAAAAAGTTATTCAAACATGTCTCCTCATATGACTGTCACATGAGATGGGACATGTTTTTATATTTATGAAAAATGTTTACTTTATTTAGGAAACCTCATCCCGCTCTCCCTCTCCCCACACCCGCACAGGTAGTGCTGAGTGCTACCCGCCGCGCATCACGCTGGGGGGGCCTTAAGCGGCCCGCCTGCATAGAATGGCGGTGCGCAGCCGATCGCGGGCAGCGATCGGCTCTGCGCCCGCCCCCACCCACTCCCACCCAGCCTGCCTGCCATAGGAAAAGTCCCCTCCAAAGGAAAATGGTAGGGCCTATCAGAGATGTACATGGTAATTTATGCGTTGATGCTGAAGATGTCGCAGGGTTCTCAATGAGTACTTTGTCTCCGTCTTCACTAAGGGGAGAGATAATGAAGACATTCTAGTTAAAGCCAAGGGCCAGGATTTCCTGGTTGGCGAGCGGGGAGTGGGCCCACTCGCCGACGCTTAAAATGATGCGGGATGACATCAATGGAGCTCCCGACGTCACCCCACCTCATTTCAATTTTCAGGTCGGCAGGGGCTCAGCTAAATCAGCTGTGCGCCCACCGACCTGTCAATGGCTAATTGAGGCCATTGACAAAGTAATTAACATAATTAGTGGACCTGCCCATCCAACCTTAAGGTTGGCGGGCAGGCCGGGAGCCCTGGCGGGCATTGGAAAAAGCACAAAACCGCATCCATGGGCGGGATGAGGTTTCATGTAGGTTTTTAAAAATGTAATAAAAGTGTAAATAAAAGTGATGGACATGTCCCAACTCATGTGACAGTGTCACATGAGGCGACATGTTAGGGAATTTTTTTTTTCTGTTTTTAACATTTTTTAATGTGGAGCCGATCTCCCTGAGGGCAGCACTTAGTCTCAGGGAGATGAATGTGCTCTCTCGCACACATGTGCGAAAGAGCGCACTCTTGACCCAGGGAACCCCCCACCCCTTCTCTCGCACAGGAAGCGCATAATGCTTCCTTGTGGACGTCACGCAGGGCGGGCCTTAATTGGCCCACCCACGTAAAATGGCAATGCATCCCCAATTGGGGGCGCCGATCAGAGGTCCGCCTCCACGCGCCCGCTCCTTTCTGCCCAAGGAGTGTGAAATATTAAATACAATAAGCATAATGACAGAGGAAGTACTGGAGGGACTGACATCCTTGAAGGTAGATAAATACCAGGGCCAGCTGGATTGTATCCTAGGCTGTTCAAGGAAGCCAGGGAGGAAATATGGATGCTCTGAGGAT